>NC_044391.1:116828523-118056880 GCF_006542625.1 Nomascus leucogenys | reverse complement strand
GTGCTCATTTTCTTTGCGACTCTGAGCTCTTCTAACAAATTTGGGGGCTCGTCTGGGATCCCATTCTCCTCCGGGGAAAGGTCTCCGATCATCTGTCGTGAGGAGACGTGTCCCACTGCCTCATTGTGGTGGCCTCAGGGGTAAGAGATTGAGACCCACCCAGCATGACAAATAAACCCGGGAAGAAAAGTCCTACAAGTAGATACTGTGGCAACCAAGTAACTGTGCACAGACCAAGGTTAGAAAAGCCGTGGGGGCGGTGAAGTATTTCCTTGGTGGTCAAGATCAAAGTAAGAAAAGCCAGGGGGGTGGTGAAATACATCTTGGTCAGAACATAGCAAGGTAAGAAAAGCCGCAGGGGCGGTCAAGTATTCCTAGTGGTCAGGTTATCTTGGAGGTTGAAAGTGCGCGAATGAGATTCAGGCACATTAAGTGTAGAGTGAGTGAGTCCAATCTGCGGTTCCGTGGTCACCTCATACTGCTTATGATGGCGGCCCTCCTATAAAGGAGTCCAAGTCAAAGGCTTATAATGAACCTGCCGGTGCTAAGAGGGACCTAAAGTCCCTCTGGGGAAGCGGCCATAGAGGATGAAGTGAAACAAGAAGAGTGCAAGGGACCTCCAGTAGGTGGGGTTAAGCATCTAGGGAGAGGGAAGGCAAGAAATCTCTAATATGAAGGATTGAGCCTCACACCAAACCTCCAGGATGGGGAATATCCCAAGTAAGACGAGAAACAGAAAGTATAAGGCTAATAACATTCCCCTTAATAGTCCCTTAGGTCTTATGTTAAAATACTGGAAAGATAATGAGAGGACTAAACATAAGAGAAAGCAACAAATGATAAAGTAATATTGTTTCATTTGGACCAAAGAACCCATCTTGGAGCCCTCAGTTTTCTGGCCAAAGTTTAGGTGAAATGAGGATTCAATTTGTCAACTTTTAATAAAAAGTATGTCAATGACAAGAGTCTCATTTCCCTGGAGAAAATAGATTATGCCTTGTGTTGGCAGCAGGGACCTGTCCTCCTTTACCCCCTGAAGGCTACAGGGGGCAAGCCAGAAACCAGCTCCTTTGAAAGGAGTAAGGTCTGTACCCCTGAACAGCCCACTAACATCTGTACCCACTAGACCACCTGCCTCTGCCAAATCCCCCACCCCAAGTGGGTGCACAGGAATCTCCTCACTCAGTTCCTCCCCCATATAGTCCTGAATCAATGTCCTCTCCCCTCCCTAACCACATGCCTGAATCTATGTCTCCCCCAGGAAGGCTCCAGCATGAGATAAAAACAGTGCAAAAAAGATATTCAGAACTTCCCTTTCCCCTCCACCTCTAAGCAATCAACTCCAGCTCTCTTTCCCTTAAGGGAAGTGCCCCTTGGAGAAGGAGGCATTGGCTTTGTTAATGGTCCCTTAACTAGCTCAGAAGTCCAGAGTTTAAAAGAGGAACTCAAATCATTATTAAATGACCCTTATGGGATAGCAGATCAAATTGATCAATTCTTAGGGCCACAGCTGTATACTTGGGCTGAGTGAATGTCCATCCTGGGCATGCTCTTTTCATGATCCATAGAGCAGCTATAATTGTCTGGGAACGTGAACATCCTCCTGGCCAAAACATTCCTGCGGCAGACCAAAAATTTCCAGCCCAAGACCCTCAATGGGATGGTAACAATACAGCTCACCCAAGAAAAGTCTGACCCTCTTCTGTGGACTTCTGATGAAATCCACTAGGTTGAGGAGCTAAAACACGTACTCATCACTACTCCTTCTTAGCCCTGCCATCCCTAGAAAAATCTTTTCACCTTTTCGTTAACGCAAACAAGAGGGTAACTTTCAGGGTGCTTACTCAAGAACATGGGGGCCACCGACAACCTGTGGCCTTTCTATCAAAAGTTTTAGACCCAGTAACCTGTGGGTGGCCCAAATTTATTCAGTCTGTTGCAGCTACCACCTTAACTGAAGAAAGCAGGAAGCTAACCTTTGGGGGAAACTTGATGGTGAGCACACTCCATCAGGTTAGGAAAATCTTAAATCAAAAGGTAGGAAGATGGCCCGCCAACTCAAGAATTTTAAAATATGAAGCTCTCTTACTAAAGAGAGATGACTTAACACTAACCACTGACAGTTCACTCAACACACCAGGTTTCCTGACAGGGAACCCAAACCTAAAAGGGCCTAAGCATACGTGCTTAAATTTAATTAATTATCACACAAAGGTCAGGCCTGATTTAAGGGAAACCCCTTTCAAAACAAGACAACACCTATTCATAGATGGCTCCTCCCAGGTATTTGAAGGAAAAAAACATAAAGGGTATTGGGTGGTCGATGGGGAAGCTCTCGCAGAAGTTGAGTCAGAAAGACTGCCCAATCATTGGTCTGCTCAAACATGTGAATTTTTTGCAGTAAATCAAGCCTTAGAACATTTACAAAATAAAGAAGGTACTATTTATACTAATTCCAAGTATGCCTTCAGGGTAGCCCATACCTTTAGAAAAATTTGGACTAAACGAGGTCTCGTCAGTAGCAAGTGCCAAGACCTTGTCCACAAAGAATTAATCACCCAGGTATTGGATAACCTTCATTTGCCCCGCCCCCCCCCCCCTCCAAAAAAAAAGTATTGTCCATGTCCCAGGACATCAAAAAAATCTCTTTTAAAAGACGAGGGAATAACCTCGCAGACCAAAGAGCCAAACAAACTACTGTTTCCTCTGAAACACCCATTTTCCACCACCTAACTCCTTGTCTTTCTCCCCCAACTGCCATTCCCATCTTCACTCCCGCTGAAAAGGAGAAATTAATAAAAATAGGAGCCAAAGAAAACTCAGAAGTAAATGGGCGTTACCGACCAAAGAGAAATGCTAACCAAATCTCTCATGAGGGAGGTTTTGTCTCAGCTACATCAGGAAACCCACTAGGGACCTTAGGCTATGTGTGATGCAGTTCTTAAAGTCTATGGATGTATAGGAATTTATACTCTAGCAAAACAAGTTACAGATAATTGTCTAATATTTAAGAAAACCAATAAGCAAACCCTAAGAAAACCATCCCTTGGAGGAAGAAACCCAAGATTAACACCATTCCGAAGTATTCAAATTGATTATACCAAAATGCCCCAATAGGCCACCTAAAGTATCTGCTGGTGATAGTAGATCACCTTACTCACTGGGTAAATGCGATTTCTTTTTCAAGTGCAACCACCAACAATGTAGTTAAGACACTCGTAGAAAATGTTATACCCAAGTTTGGATTAATAGAAAACATTGATGCAGATAATGGAACCCATTTCACTGCACATGACAATATAAAGCTAGCCCAGATATTAGAAATAAAGTGGGAATACCATACCCCCCTGGCACCCCCCTTCATCAGGAAGAGTAGAAAGAATGCACCAAACCCTAAAAAGCCATCTAACCAAATTAGTTTTAAAAACTCGATTACCATGGACCAAGTGCCTTCCTATTGCCTTATTAAAGGTCCGAACTGCCCCTTAGAAGTTGGCTTATCTCCTTGTGAAATGCTGTATAGGCTGCCTTACTCACACTTCACTGTTGACATTCCTACCTTTGAAACTAAAGATCAGTTTCTCAAGAGCTATATACTAGGTCTGTCTTCCACTTTCTCTTCCCTCAAAGCTAAAGGCTTTTTAGTACAGATGCCACCCTTGGAGTTCCCAGCACATCAGCATCAGCCTGGGGATGATGTTCTCATCAGAAGCTGGGAAGAAGGAAAACTCAAACCAGCTTGGGAAGGACCCTGTCTCGTGCTTCTAACCACCAAGACTGCAGTTCAAACAACAAACAAAAAAGGTAGACCTATCATACCCCAGTCAAAAAAGCATCACCATCTTCAAAGTCATGCGCTATTGTTCCAAGACCAATTCCTACCAAGCTGAAGATAAAATAAAAAGCTTAACCCTCTTATAGTGCCTTTTTTTTCTTTCCCCTCTCTACTGTCAGACAATTATCCTTTCCTCACCCAGTAACAAAACCAAAGTGGCCATCATAGAGGTAAAAGATCTAAAACAAACCCTAGTCATTGAAACAGGGTACCGAGATGCAAATGCCTGGCTGAAATGGATTAAATATTCCGTCCGCACTCTAAACAAAAGCGATTTCTACGCTTGTGTGCACAGCAGGCCAAAGGCCCAGATTGTCCCCTTTCCACTCGAATGGTCCTCCAGTCTACCAGGCATGAACTATATGGTAGTTCTCTTCCAACACCCCACATCTTGGGGTAATAAGTCATGCCAAGCTCTCTCTCTGCTATTCCCTCAAGTCCAGCACCCTGCAGGTCAGCCCCCAAGGGCCATCCAGCTTCCATTTCCCGATGCCAATTTTACCTCATGTCTCTCACGACACGGGGAAAACTTGGCATTTCTTGGAGACCTAAAGGGATGCAGTGAGCTTAAGCCCTTCCAGGAGCTTACTAATCAGTCTCCCCTTATTCATCCCCAAGCAAATGTATGGTGGTATTGTGGTGGACTATTACTGGATACTCTGCCAAGTAACTGGAGCAGCACTTGTGCCCTGATCCAATTGGATATCCCTTTCACTCTGGCATTTCATCAACCAGAAAAGATAAAACATCGTAAAACAAGAGATGTCCCTTGTGAGTCCTTTGACTCTCATGTTTATATAGATGCCATTGGAGTCCCATGAGGGGTACGAAACGAATTTAAAGCCCGAAATCAGATAACTACAGGGTTTGAGTCCATGTTATTCTGGTGGTCAACAATAAATAAAAATGTAGATTGGATAAATTATATCTACTATAACCAACAACGATTTGTCAATTATACTAGAAATGCCATTAAAAGAATAGCTCAACAATTAGGGCCTACTAGCCAAATGGCCTGGGAAAATAGGATGGCACTAGGTATGATACTAGCAAAAAAAAAAGGTGGAGTCTGTGTCATGATAGGAACCCAGTGTTGTACCTTCATCCCTATTAGTTCAAAGACTTATTAGAATAGCCCTTACTAAAACTTCCCTCATTTCTTTTCCACCCTATTTTGACAAACTTTCACTTCTAGACAATGAGGAACAGCACAGTCAGGTCATGTTAGATAAGTTTGAAGAAGAAAGTGTATAAATTCAAGAGGGGAAAATTGTTAGGAACAAACAGTTTCTCTTCAAAGTGTTTCACCCCCCCTCGTCTCCTGTTCTATCAGATAAGTAGTTTTTCCTGCCTTTAACACGCCCAGGCATGCCTCCATCCACCAACCTTGTAGCCGACCCATGCCGCCTTACTCAAAGTTGTTAGGTTCAAACAATAAATTTCCTGGTTTTTTTTCCTATTCTAAATTCTAAATCCAGTCAGTCAGAATCAGTTTAGATTGTGTGGTCCTACCCCAATTAACTGGGGGAGGATACAGAAACAGGAACGGCATTAGGAATAAAAACCCCTGCTTTCGTTTGTTCGGTGTGCTCTTGCGATCATAACTAACGCAGGCAGCACCCTTCTGAAATTTGCCTTGCTGAGAACTCTTTTGTTTGAGTGCTCATTTTCTTTGCAACTCTGAGCTCTTATTTCTAACACAAGGCACCCTCTTGCCTAATTCTTCAAGAAGCTGGGACTACAGGCATGTCTAGACTCCAGGATCTTGAACTCCTGGTCTCAAGCAATCCTGCTGTGACCTCCCAAAGTGCTGAGATTACAGGCATGAATCATCATGCCCAGCTTATTTCTACTTTTTTGATGCAGGTGTTTATTGCCATAAACCTCCTGCTTAATACTGCTTTTGCTGTATTCCATAGATTTGGTATTTTGTGTTTCCATTTTCATTTGTTTCAAGTTTCTAAGTTTCCTTCTGAATTTCTTCATTGACCCATTGGTTGTTCGGGAGCATGTTGTCTGATTTCCGTATGTTTTTGAAGTTCTTGAGGTTCTTTTTCTTGATATGTATTTTTATTCTTTTTGTGGTCAGAAAAGATATTTGATATGATTTCTATTTTTTTTTTTTATTTGTTCAGACTCATTTTATGGCCTATGATAATGGTCCATTCTGGAGCATGTTTTATGTGCTGATAAAAAGAATGTGTATTCTCCAGCAGTTGGGTGGAGTGTTCTATAAATGTCAGTTAGGCCTATTAGGTCTAGTTTGTAGTTTAACTCCACTGTTTCTTTGTATATTTTCTGTCTGGGTTATCTGTCCATTTCTGAGAGTAGGATGTTAAAGTCTCCATTATTTTATTGCATTCTATCTCCTTGGATGTATTAATTTTTTTGTATAAACTTAGGAGCTCTGATGGGTGAATATTTATAATTGTTATATCCTCTTGCTGAATTGACTGACTCCTTTATCATCATCATAGTTACCTTCTTTGTCTTTTTTTACAGTCTTTGATTTGTAGTCCAGTTTATCTGATACAAGCGTAGTCACTCCTGAGCTTTTTTGGTTTCCAGTTACATGAAATATCTTTTTCCACCCTTTACCTTCAGTGTATGTGTATCTTAATAGGTGAAGTGGGTTTCTTGTAGACAGCATGGAATTGGATCTTGTTTCTTTCTTTGCCTTTTAATTGGAGAACTGAGTGCATTTACTTTCAGTGGTGTTATTGATAAGTAAAGACTACTGCCATTTTGTTGCTTGTTTTCTGATTGTTTTGTAACTCTTCCTTTCTTGTGGCTAAGAGATTTTTCTCTGGTGGTATGTTTTAATGTGTTGCTTTTTATTTTTAACGAATTTGTTATAGGTTTTTGCATTCTGGTTACCATGAGGTTTACAAAAATATAACAAATTATTTTAAAGAGTTGACATCTTAGATCACAAAAGAATAGAAACAAAGGAAAATTTAAAAGAACTTCCACAATTTAACTTCATCCCTCCCTCTAAGAATTCATTAGAGGCTTTTAATTGTCTCAATTTATCTATTTCCGTATTATCTGCCACTTAACAGGTTGTTGTAACTGTTACTGTTTTTGATAGATTTATGTTTCCGGGCTTTATATAATACTAGAGTTGTGAGTGGATTGCATACCACAATTACAATAATAAAGTATTTTGGGTTTTTTCTGTATACATAATTTTACCAGTGGGTTTTATACCTTCAAATGTTTTTTTAGTTTGTTTTATTTTTCATGGTAGTGTTTTTTTCTTCCAGATTAATTCCTTTTAGCATTTTTTTGTAATATGAGTCTTGTGGTGGTGAATTCTCTCAGCTTTTGTTTGTGTGGGAGTCTTTATCTCTCCTTCATATGTGAAGGGTAATTTTGCTGGATAATGATATTCCTGGATGGTAGTTTTGGTTTTTTTCTTTGAGCACTTTAAAAATGTTCCCATCCCTTCCTGGCCTATATGGTTTCCATTAAGAAGTCTGTTGTCATACAGAGTAGAGCTTCGTTATATGTTGTTTCTTTTCTATTGCAGCTTTTAGGATCCTCTCTTTGTCCTTGACACTTCAAATTTGATTATTATATGCCTTTGGGTAATCTTACTTGGGTCAAATGTGTTTTCTGACCTTCCTGTACTAGGATATTTACATTTTTCTCAAGTTGTGGAAAGTTTTCTATTATTTCTTTGAATAAGCTTTCTACCTCATGCTTTTGCTCAACTTTCTTTGAACACTAATAATTCTTACATTTGTTTTTTTTGAGGTAATTTTCTATATCTTATAGGCAATCTTTGTTGCTTTTCATTCTTTTTTCTCCTATGTGTGTTTTCATAGCCTGTCTCTGAGCTTACTGATTGTTTACTCTGCTTGATCCTCTCTGATGTCAAGAGCCTCTAATGAATCTTTCAGTTCAGCAACTGTATTTCTCAGTTCCAAGATTTCTGTTTGATTTTTTTTTTCCTTTTCTTTTTTGTTTTTTTTTTGGTGTCATGACTTGGATAATTTTAAAAAATTACTTCAATGTCTTTTTTAAATTTCTCTGATAAATTTCTGAATTGCATTTCCGTGTTATCTTGGAGATCACTGAGTTTTCTTAAAAATACTATTTTGATTATTGCTCAGAGAGCTCATAGATCACTATCTCATTAGTGTCAGTTACTGGTTCCTTGCTTTGTCCATTTGGGGAGATCATGGGTACCTGTCTTCTGTTGTTTCTTGTGGATGTTTTATTCAGCCTTCTCTGTCTGGCTTGTTTTGGATTTTATTGGATATATTTGCTTAGAGGTTCTTTACTGTTAGGTTGCTGCCTCCTTTTTAGCTCTCTCTAGTTACCTTACGCCCAGGTTCACCTAGGTTCTAGTAAAGAACCAGAGCACCATTCTTCCCAAATGAGGGAGATTCCAAAGGGGATGTCCCAGTAGTGTGGGAATGCTGGCGAGGAGTTCCTGCCCAGGGGACCTGTACAACAAACCTTCTACAGATGGTGTTGATGAACATCTAATGAACATCTACTCTGATTCGGTGTCTTGTTTGGCTGAGTTACAGAGTAGAATTTCCAGAGCTGGAGATGGTAGTCTTGCCTCCCTTTTTTGTTTCTACCTATCCACAGGGATATTTTTCCCTTCTGGCATTTGAGATGCATCCTGTGGGCTAAGATAAGGGACAGTCTCCTGCCAGAGAAATTAGATGATGGGGAAGCATGAGTTATACCTCACTCTCACTTTTTCCAGTGTAGAGACAGTGAGTTGTGGGAAAATTTTTTGCTCATTAGGTGCTGGCCAGAATGAGGGGAGGGACATCATGGATGTGGAAGTCCAATTCTTTTACCATCTGCTAGAATTCTTTTTTACTTTTCTGTGGCCCCTGAACTGTCTTATCTTCATATTTGAGTTCTGGGATATTCCTGGTAATAACATCAGCTCTGTATATTTGTTTTTGGTTTTCTGTGAGAGGAGTGAAGCCACCTTGCTTCTGTGCTGACATTTTGGAACTGGAAATCCTCTTGATTAATTTTTGTATGTTGAATTATTCTGTATTCCAGGAATAAATCCCAATCCCACTGGGTCATGGTGTATAATCCTTTTAATATGCTGTCAAATCTGATTTGCTAGTATTTTATTGAGGATTTTTGTATCACTGTTCATGAAGGATATTGGTCTGTAATTTTCTTTTCTAGTATTATCTTTGGCCTTGGTATTTGGGTAGTGCCGGCCTAATAAAATGAGTTTAGGAGTATTCCCTCCTCCTTAATTTTTTGGAAAAGTTTGAGAAGGATTGGCATTAATTTTTCTTTAAATGGTTGGCAGAATTCACCAGTGAAGCCTTCAGGTCCAGGACTTTTCTTTGTTAAGATTTTTGATTACTTATTCAGTCTCTCTGCTAATTATAGATCTATTTAGATTTTCTCTTTCTTCATGGTTTAGTCTTGATACGTTTTGTGTTTCTAGGAGTTTTCCGTTTCATTTAGGTTATCTAGTTTGTTGGCATTTACTTGCTCTATATAGGATTCTATTATCCTATTCATTTCTCTAGAATTGATTGAAATGTTCTCACTTTCATTTCTGATTTTAGTAATTTGAGTCTTCTTTCTCTCTTAATTCCATATAGTTAAAGGTTTGTGTTTTCGTTTATCTATTTAAAGAAACAACTTTTGGTTTCATTAATTTTTTTCTACTATTTCTCTGTTCTCTATTTTGTGTATCTCTGTCCTCGTCTTTATTATTTTTTTCCTCTTGCTAACCTTGTGTTTTGTTTGTTCTTGTTTTACTAGTTCCTTAAGTTTTAAACTAGGTTCTTGTTTTGAAATCTTTCTTGTTTTGTAATGTAAGCATTTAGAGCTATACATTTACTCCTTAGCACCGCTTTCACTTTATACCATAAATTTTGTTAGGTTGTGTTTTTGTTTTCATTCATATGTAAGTATTTCCTAATTTCCTTTTTGATTTCTTTGATTCATTGCTTGTGTAAGAGTGTGTTGTTTAATTTCCACAAATTGGTGACTTTTCCAGTTTTCCTTCTAGTACTGATTTCTGACTTCATCCAGTTGTAGCTGGAGATGATAGTTCATGTGCTATATCTATCTTTTCAAATGGATTGACATTTCTGTATGTTGTCTCACAGATCCCTTAGGCTGTATTCACTTTTCACTTAAGTCTTTTTCCACTGTTGTTCAGATTATTTAGTGTTAGTTACTGTATTTTCAGTTCTGTCATTTCCGTATAGTTCTTTGTGTCTTGTATTTCTTTGCTTAGACTTTCCATTTCTTTGCTGTGAGTTTTTATTATTTCATTTGTTTCATGTATATTTGTAATTGTTCATTAATTTTTTATATGACGCCTACTTTAAACTCTGTTAGGTAAGTCTAACATCTGTGGTCCCTTGATGTTGGCATCTCTTGATTGTCTTTTTATATTCAGTTTGAGATATTCCTGGTTCTCAGTGATTTTCAATGGAAACTTGGACATCTTTTGTATTATGAGACTCTAGATCTTATTTAAACCCTGTGTTTTGGCTCATTTTCTCTGATGCTGCTCTGACAGTGAAAGGTGGGGCACTGCTTCCTTACTGCTTAGTGGAGGTAAAAGTCAGGTTTCTCACACTGCTTCCTTCCACACCTAAGAGAGAATACTCCTCACTCCTGTTGGGACAGGGTGTTAGTTCTAGTTCCCCATGTGGTCTCCACTAACACTGCATGGGGGAGAAGCTTTTGTTACCAGTGGGTTTGGATGCAAGTCCAAGCTTCCCACATGTCTGCTTTTGGAATCAAGACAGTACTAACTTCATAAAATCAGTTGAGAACTGCTGGGTGCCAGTGGGAGTTCTAGCTCCCCCTTAGTTCTCCATTAATACTGGCTAGGAGAAGTTGGAATGCCTCATTACTGCTCCTCATGTGAGAGTATGTAGAAGTAGGGTTGTGCGCCGTGTTACTGCTGGATAGTGGGGAAAATCCCGTCTCCTCACTATACCTCTTCTAACATTCCCTCTAGCCCTGGCCAGTGGAGAGGGTTGTCTCTTTACTGCTGGATGGGGATGAAAGTCCCAGCTCCTTACTTGGCCTTCTCTGACCCAGCCCCAGTTGGGGAAGATGGTTGGGACACCTTGTTACAGCCTCATGAGAGTGGAATTCTAGGCTACCTACTGGTCTTTGCTGGTGTGTATATGGTTGGTGACAGAGTTTTTTTCTGTGGTATTTAGCTGGAGTAGAGCAGTTGTCATCTAAAAGTTGTATCTTGCTAGACTGCCCCTTTCTGGTCCTGTGGCAACAAAAGCCTGAAAGAGCTTCTATTGGTGTCTCTCTTTTTTTTGGCACAAGGTAGGTCTGTACCATTGGCATTTCTGGGTTGCTCATTTCTTCAGCTGAAAGCCTGGGATAGTCTGAGGTAAAAAAGAAAACTCAGGGACTGACCACTGTGTCTTCCTTAGGGTTCTACATTCCTAGCTAGTCTGCTACCCTCTTTTCACCTTTCAGTCTTCTTATTTTTGTTTTATATATAATGACCAAAGATTTTAGTTGTATGTAGCGTGTGGCATAGGAAAGTGTCTACTCTCTCTTTCAATTGGAAGCCTTCTTGTCTTTAAAAGATATGTTTATCTTTTTTTTTCTAGTTGTTATGGTACAAGCCACTGTCTATGTGACCTCCCACATTCTGATCTGAGCAGGAGCTCCCAGACGCTAGTTATTGTGGGTTGTTTTTGTTTTTTGCACTCTTAAATTTTAGTCAATTAAATGGCTGCCTGTTCTCCAGTATATAAATTAAATAACCTTTCCTAATTCATAGTTCTGTAGTAACAGAATGCATTATGGACAGCAAAGGATGTTTGAATAAAATATTTATTTTGAAAGATGAATATTCTTGAATAAAACAACAAATGTTAACAGCTGAAGTATACTTAGCATTTGCTGATCTGCTTCCTGGTATGATTTTTCCCCCCTCTGATTATAGATTGTCTGCCACCTCTGTTACTTAGTAAAACTGTGAAAATCGACTTTTCTTGGCTTTAGTTCTGCAGCTGTAGCTTTCCCCTGTCCCCCTTTAGGGACAACCCACCTTTGAAACTAGGTCTAGTGCTAGTGGAGAGAGTTAATGGGATTGGGCGTTGAGTCCCATAAGCACTGAGCTGAGTAGTTTGGACTTTATCCCATAGGCAATGTAGGGCCAGCCAAATGATCATTTTGAACAGTAGTTCAGATAAACTTTTTAACATTAACACAGTGTTTACCATTTTTGATGGTCTTTATTTTATCTTGTAGATCACCTGATACATTTTTTTTCAGCGTGAAGAACTTCTTTAACATTTCTTGAAATGCATTACTTCTGGTGATGAATTCTCTCAGCTGTTGTTTACCTGAAAGAAGTATTTTTATTTTGTCTTTTTTTAATTTTTGAGACAGGATCTCACTCTGTTGCCCAACATGGAGTGCAGTGGTGCCATCTCAGCTCACTGGAACCTTTGCCTCCCAGGCTTAAGTGATCCTCCTGCTTCAGCCTCCCAAGTAGCTGGAACTACAGGCATGCCTCACCACGCCCAGCTGATTTTTTTACTTTTTGTAGAGACAGGATTTCACCATGTTGCTCATGCCACTCTTGAACTCCTGGTCTCAAGCGATCTGCCTACCTCGGGCTCCCAGAGTACTGGGATTACAGGCATGAGCCACCATGACTAGCCTGCCTTTATTTTTGAATGATATTTTTGGTGAAAAAAATTCTGGGTTGACAGGTTTTTTTACCCAGCACGTTTAAAACCTCATTCCATTTGGTATGTTTTTATTGGTTCCATTTCTGTCACGATACTCATGTTTTCCTTTAAGTCCTTGAGCATACTTAAGTTTTATGAGTGTTTTTGAGTTTTTGTCTGCTAATTCTGTCATTTTGCATTTCTAAGTCTATTATGAACTGGCTTTCCTCCTCTGATGGCTCACAGTTTTCTGCTTCTTTGCATGTCTGGTAATTTTTCGTTGGATCCCAGACATTGTGAATGTAATTGAGTGTTCCTAAGTACTGTTTTCTCTGGAAAATACTGTTGTTTGTTTTGGAAGGCAATTAAGTCATTTGCAGATAAGGTTGATCAGTTCAAGACTTTTTAAAGCTTTTTAAAAATTGGATCTCAAGTAGCCTTTTCTTTAAGGCCAGCTTAGCCTTAATACTAAGGCTTGACTGTCTAGGAGTGTCCACTGATTGCCCCAAGTGTTTATTGAGGCCCCTCTACTCTGTGTAAGTTTGAACATCCCTCAGCTTACTGTGAGCTCTGAAGCTTGTTTATAAGTCCCTTACAGTTTTATTTGCCTGGCCTTGTTGAATTTTATGCCGTTCATGTGTTGATTAGTCTTCAGACTGAAGCCTCAAGGGGACTCACTATTTGATTTCTGGAGCTCTTTCTCTGCTTAGCCTTCTTCTTTCCAGTATTCTGCCTTGCACATTCCAGTGCTTCCGTCTCCTTGAACACCAGTCTTGATTTTTGTCAACCCAGTAAGATGGCTGTATTGGCGTGGGTTTCTCCATCATGTGCCAAGTTCCAAAAAATGGCCTCCAGGCAGGAAGCCAGGAAGATCGTAGAGCTCACTTTGTTTTCCGTCTCTCAGGTATCATAGTCCTGTACTGCTTGTTGTCCAGTGCTGAAAACTGTTGTGGCATGTATTTTTTTCTAGTTTTCTAGTTGTTTTAAGGCAGAAGGTCAAGTTCTGTACCAGTTAAGTTCTTCATGGCCTGACGTAGAAGTTTTTCATATTTTGTTTATTTAGATCCTGTTTAATTTCACAATAGATTTAAGATGGTTACTCTGGAATAGAAACTACTACTTCAGTAGTTTCCTTAAAAAACATAACTTTTGACTTGACTTTTTGGGATGAAGGAGATATAATGTATGTTCATTGTAGAGTTTAGAAATACACAAAAATGAACCTAAGTCTCATGTAAACTCAAACTCCATATCTCTCCTCTATTAACATTTTGCTGTGTTCTAGTCATTTTTCTGTGATCATATATATAACCCCTTTTATACATAATTACGGGGCATAAACAGGCATACAGCCCTCTTTCTTTGTTCCCCCAATTTGTAATTTGGTTTTATTTGTTTGTTTTGCTAAAAGGCAAAATTTTAGTCCAAGGTTAGTTTTTCATGTTATTGCATGTTCTTTAAAACTATGCTTGTCTGTCCATATTATAATGGCAGTTTAAGATTTCACAACAGGAATATATCATCATTTATTCAGAGAATGTGGGATTGATTAGACATTTTTATTCTTTCCAAAAGTAAGATCTCCAGTCAGTTAAAACTCTACTACTAAATTCATCCATTATACTTTTGGGGAATGTTTTGTCTTTATTTTATCCATTTCCTCCTCCCTGAGAAAAGCATTCTGTATTGAAATTTTACACTCAATTTGGTTTGAGAAGTGTGCTTTGCTTTTCTTAATTGGATCATCTGGGGTTGTAAGCCTGTCTGTGTATTAGAACTGGATAGGGAGCTCGTTAAAAATAAAGATTGTTAGGCTTAAATTAGACTGAATACCTGGGAATCTTCTTTGGATATCTCACCATTTGGGAACCACTGTTCAAAACCTTCTCTCTAATATTCTAGGTTTCCTTAAAGACCTGTGTGTTGATTGGCTTAGTAGGACATAAGATGAGACTCATTGGCGCTCAGCCACAGCCTCTTTGTGTTCATCTATTTAGTTTTTTTGGGGACTTCCACCTAAGATACTGTTTCAAAGAAGTTTTACGCTAAAAGCAAATGTGTTTACCACGGATATTGTTTATTAGAGCTCTGCTTCCAGTGTATAATGGATGGATATCTTTAGTTTCCTTGAACATAGAGAAGCCTGAAGCAAACTGTGTGAGATAGGAGTCATGGCTTGTTGAAGCTTACATAAAACCTTTAAGGCTGGGCATGGTGGCTCACGCCTGTAATACCAGCACTTTGGGAAGCTGAGGTGGGCAGATCACTTGAGGTCAGGAGTTCAAGACCAGCCTGGCCAATATGGTGAAACTCCGTCTCTACTAAAAATACAAAAATTAGCCAGGCATGGTGGCTCACACCTGTAATCCCAGGACTTTGGGAGGCCAAGGTGGGTGGATCACCCAAGGTCAGGGGTTTGAGACCAGCCTGGCCAACATGGTGAAACCCCATTTCTACCAAAAATACAAAAAAGCCGGGCGTCGTGGTGCGCACCTGTATTCCCAGCTACTTGGGAGACTGAGGCAAGAGAATTGCTTGAACCTGCGAGGTGGAGGTGCAGTGAGCTGAGATCCCACCACTGCACACCAGCCTGGGCGATGGAGCTAGACTCTGTCTCAGAAAAAGAATTTAAGTTTTTAAAAAACCTTTCAATAGAAGTAGTTGAAAAATGATAGTTGCTACTTTTACTTGGCAGTTCTTCTAATCCATGAATATGGACCATCTATTTATTTAAATCATCTTTAATTTCTATTAATAATGCATTATAACTTGCAGTGTATGAGTATTGCACTTTTATTACATTTATTACTAAATTTTTATGCTTTTAAATGTTTTTGTGCATGGAATTCTTTTCTTAATTTTGTTTTCAGATTATTCATTATATGTAATCATAATTTTTTAATTTTACCCTTGTATCCTGCAGTTTTAAGTTTTCTGTCAATTCCTTAGGATTTTCTACATATTTTGTAATTATGTCTTCCTTTCCAGCCAGTTATGCTTTTTATTTTTCTTGCCTGATTACACTGGTTAGAATGTCCAGTACAGTTTTGAATAGGAATAATGAGAGTGTAAATCCTTTCCTTGTTTCTGGTCTTAAGGAGAAAGCATTGTCTTTCACCATTAATTATGGTGTTAAATGTAGGTTTTTTGTAGGTGTCCCTTATCATGAATAGTTGCTGGATTTTGTCATGTGATTTTTCTATGGAGATATTTAGTAGTTCTCAAATTTGGCACAAGGAAGCTTTTCATAGTTTTTTTTTTTTTTCTGCCAGATAGATGGTAATTTTAGGATCAGCTGTGCATTGCGTATCATGTAGCCTTAAATGAGAACCATGGCAGATAATTTAATATCATTTGTTGAACAAATATTCATGAAGTGCTTGCAGGATGCATTTCTAACAAGTTCATTTGCTTCTGATGAATGCTCAAGATTTGGATCTAGTAGGTTAGAGGTCAGAGTTTCAGACCCATAATAACAAAGTTTTGTTTCCTCCATGAATTTATTTTTTAAATGGTTTTAAATATTTAAGCATAGAGCTATAAACCTAATACTGAGCCCAGTTCCAGCTTTTTCTAAAATAATAGTTTTCTTTTTGTTACCATGAGCAGTATCATTAGCATGGCTCTTCTTGCACCTTTTTTTTTTTTTTTTTTTTTTTTTTTTTTTAAAGAGACAAGGTCTCTGTCATCCATGCTGGAGTACAGTGGCATGATCATAGCTCACTGCAGCCAGAACTCCTGTGCTCAGCTGTCTTCCTACCTCAGCCTCCCAAAGTGCTGGGATTACAGGTGTGAGTGTGAGTCACCATGCCTGGTCTTCTTTCACATTTTTGTCACCCGTTACTGTGACAGAACAGTGCCACTCAGTAGAGTGGCAATCCAAATAGCTTTGTTTTTGTGCTCAAATTTAGGTGATTGAGATTATACCAGGTTTCCTTTGAGAACAGATTTATAAATAATAATGCACATGTGTTGCTGCTCTTCTGATTATTATGCTCTCCCTTGTGACCATTTACATGACGGTTTCATGGTATGATTTGTATCATACAGGTTTGCCCCATTATTGAAGTTGTATGTAGTCACAGTTTAATTTGTTCATTTCTTCTAATTGACTGTCTTCAACTGTGAAAACAGCTGAAATTCTGTGGTTAATTGAAATCAGTCAAGGTAGTGCAGTTTGATCAAGAGTGAATGTTATTGCATTTGATTTGACATTAATTTTAATTTTCATTCAACATTTTATTTGGCAGAGTAGTGTTTTAGTGGTTTTTGTTTTTTTCTTTCTTTCTTTTTTTTTTTTTTTTTTACAGGGTCTGGTTCTCTTCCCCGGGCTGGAATACAGTGGTGCAATCTTGACTCACTGCAGCCGTCACCTCCCAGACTCAAACCAACTCGCACCTCAGCCTCCCGAATAGCTGAGACTATAGGCGCCTGCCACCATGCCTGGCTAATTTTTGTATTTTTTATAGAGACAGGGTTTCACTCTGTTGCCCAAGCTGGTCTCGAACTCCTGAGCTTAAGCGACCCGCCTGCTCGGCCTCCCAAAGGGTTGGGATTACAGGTGTAAGACCACACCTGGCTGTATGTTAGTATTCTTACTCACAGCAAAATGTAATCAGTTTTATGGTATTTTTGCTAAATCAACTTTGTAAGCCTACTTATAACAGAAATGTCCACATTATTGTAGGCTATTCTTTGCCAGACAAATTGATGGCAGATTCATAGGTATCTAATGTTACCGCTTAATTCCTGCCATTTCAAAAAGACAGCAAATAAGCAAAACCACAGCATTAATTCTTCATGTAATTTAAGAAAAATAGTGTTTCTTTAACTCCATTAATTTAAATCCCATATGGTTCTCTTACAGCAGTGTGATCTAGCTGCATTTCTTCACTGTTAAGAACTATTAGGCGCTTCTGTTGGAGATAGTTTCTAATGTTGAAATTATCAGCGAATGTTCGTTAATTCTTCATGTTGAAGCTGTCACCATGGAAACTTAGGTGTTACAGCAACTAGTTATATGCTATAACTTACTTAGCATTAAGATCATTAAATAACTTACTATATGTAAAGCAGTTGGAAGAGTCATGGAAAGCAATGCCATTTCTTAGCAGATATTACTATCATTTTATTCTTGTTTTTTGGCAAGTGTGAAAATTAAATTCAAATATTCTTTAAGATATATACTTCTGGTCGTCCGGGTGCGGTGGCTCACGCTTGTAATCCCAGCACTTTGGGAGGCCGAGGCGGGCGGATCACGAGGTCAGGAGATCGAGACCACGGTGAAACCCCGTCTCTACTAAAAATACAAAAAATTAGCCGGGCGTGGTGGCGGGCGCCTGTAGTCCCAGCTACTCGGAGAGGCTGAGGCAGGAGAATGGCGTGAACCCGGGAGGCGGAGCTTGCAGTGAGCCAAGATTGCGCCACTGCACTCCAGCCTGGGCGACAGAGCAGGACTCCGTCTCAAAAAAAAAAAAAAAAGAGAGATATACTTCTGGTCTTCAGATGCAACATCACTTTGTGATCTTACCTAAGTGCTCTCTAGGAATTACCATTGTTTATATATAAAGATGCTATTACTGTCTTTGGTATGAAACTCATGTTTATCAATAGATTTACCATGATGTTTTGAAAGTCAGTGGGATTGGGAACAGTGACATGTCAAAATCATCTAGGAATTAAAAAAAAAAAGCAGAACACTGCTCATTTAAGGACTGCTGGTCTACAAACTGAGCTTCTTATGGACTTAAAAATTTGTTAGCTTACCCTTGTTTTATGATAATAACTTAATAACTCAGCATTTGTTTGATAATGAGTTAATATATAATCAAAAAATTTCATGACTAAATAGTTTTTACTATATTATTTGATCTCTAGTTAATGTGACAGGTGAAGGAGTATGGTTGGCTGTTGCTCTTGTATTTTAACCCTTTTATAAGTTTTCAGTTGACAGTGAAATTTTAAACATGGAACTGTAATATGTAATATAGGTAATATTTATTACCAGATATTTACTTAATAAATTCATATTTACAACATTTGTTTATTATAAATCTAAACAGGCAGTTTTGAGTAATGCAAACATTTTGATATTATTAATCTCAGCATCTTTTTATCCCTCTAATTTTGTTATACAGTATTGAGAAAAACCCAATTTAAACAGATTAGCAATTGATAACTGTTTTAAAGCTTGCCTGATAGCCTTAAATGGTCATTCTAGCAGGTAGAAAGAATAGTAAGGACTTTGGACTCGACTCACCAAATTTCTAACCTTGGCTTGCATTTATTAATTGTTGAAAATGAGCTTTGTAGTCAGGCATGATTCCCATTTCTGCTGACTGTGACACCATGGATACATTATGTGACTCTTCCAAGCCTTGAGTTTCTCTCATTTATCAAATGGACGTTATAATACTTTTTACCTCGTAAGAGGTAGATCATATTTGGATTAAGTAAGGTAATTACATGTGTTAAAGTATATCCAAATAATCATATTTGGATTAAGTAAGGCGATTACGCTTGTTAAGGTATGATTTTCAAAAAAGCAAAGTTCTTAGGCAAATGTAGAATGAACATGTGTCACAGATTGTATTCCACTCACTTGTTAATGAGAGAAATAGTAAGATGTTAAACTTGCCCAGAGTGCATTTGTGTATCTAAGTATTTATAGGCAATGTTAATAGAAGATTGCTGAGTTAGATAAGAAACTGATTAATATCCAACGAGGCCAGGAATTTAATCTTTGTGGTTATCTGAGCAAAAATTATTTGCTTCTCTATTGAATAAAAAGCTACAGGTTAACATATATAACTTCACTGTCTAGGACTTTTTTTTTTTTTTTTTTTTTTTAAGAGACACTCTCACTCTGTCACCCAGGCTGGAGTGCAGTGGCTCAGTCATAGCTCAAGGGCTCAAGTGATCTTTCTACCTCAGCCTCCCAAGTATTTATTTATATTTTTTTAAAGATGGACTCTTGCTGTGTTGACTAGGCTGGTCTTGAGAACTTCTGGCCTCAAGTAATCCTCCCACTTTGACCTCCTTAAGTGCTGGGATGGGACTTTTAGTAAATAGTGTGTTGAAGTGTGCATTCCCCTAAATTAGAATTTCTTAACTTAGGCATCCTTGATTTTGGGGCTAGATCATTCTTTGTTGTGGAAAGCTGTCCAGTGTGTTATAAAATGTTTAGTAGCATCCCTGGCTTCTACCCACTAGATGCTTGTAGACTCTTCCTCGATTGGACAGCAGACATTGCCAGGTATCCCTGGAGTCGCAGAATTGCTCCATGTTGAAAACCATTGCCCTGGATAATCTCGAACAGCCTTTGTCTCTATACAGCATTGAATGTACTACCAATTTTTTTGCCTCTTTTTCCAAGCTTTTGATAATTTTTCTGACACATGAAAGCACTTTGCACAATGCCTGACTGGTAGTAATTATTAAATGACAATTGCTACTGTTATAATTATTATTATTACTTATATATTGTTAGGTAGTTCGATAGGTATTATTTGGCTGAATATATCTGGGACATTGATTTGTTAGATAACGTCATTAAAAAGCAAAATAGCCTGAGACACTTTAGTGCAAATCTGTCAGATCCACTCAGAGTTTCAAAATAGTCAAAATTAGTCATTTTTCCTGGTAAGTCCCAAAATCAAATTCATGTTTTTTATACTCTCTTCTGCTGTTTTAGGTATGGTAAATTTTGACCCAAAATGTATACATTGCATTCATTCGTTCAGTTTACTAAAAAATCAGACAAGAAACACTGGCTAATTCCTAGTAATCATTAAAATGATCATAGCACAATATTATCATAGTTGAATATATTACATGTTTATTGTGTAACCAACTGAATAAGGCAGACTGTATGAAGAGCACAGGCTAAGTAGACATGCTTGAATTTTGCCTGACATTTTGTTCTATTAGACAAATAGAATTATTTGTGCCAAATAATGTGCTTGCTTACATAGTTTTAGGGGAGCAGACATGTCTGCACAGAACTGAATTTTATTGAGACTCAGCATGTACAACCTACATGATCAGTGAGACACATCCCCCATGTGCACAAAAATTGGAGAAGTTGTATTTTGAGATTGACACAAAATGAGTTTACTTGGTAGTATTGTAAATAAATTGTTACAGATAAACACCAGTATTAAAACTTGTTACACATTTGTGCTTCCAGGTTTTTTAAATTAAAATTTGTAAATTTGAAAATGAAAGTTTTAAAATGAAAGAACGTTGGTGACACCCCTGAGGCACTGCAGTGAAAAAGGCTGAGAACCACAGCTTAAGAACTATGGCTCTGACTTAGTAAATGTATTTTTAAATATAAAGGCTTCTAAGGAGCACAGTTTACTTTTTCTTGCCCTAGTTACAGCTGACATTTGACTTTTCATTTAAGTTTCACAAGTCACGTGATTTGCAGTTATTTACCTGTCAGGGTAATTAGATTGGAAAACCAGCTATTTCCTTTACTGTTTTAGAAATGTAACCTAGTTTCTTCTCTCTCTCACCCCTTATTACAATTACATAAGTAGGAATGGAACAGAATAGAGAATTGTGTAGGAAATTGGAATTAAAAGTGTTCTTGAGCAGGTTTGGAATTAGAGTTATGGTTGGTGATAAGGGAATTTTTGTCTTTCGGCACGCTGTTTCTGGTGTATAGCAAAATATAGTAAATATAGTATACCTTTCCACAAACAGCTTTGCTTACTAAGCATATAGAGACAAGGTTGTTGAGTACAAATATATGAATTGATAATTTTAGTTTTGTAAAATTGTTCTTTTTTTTTTTTTTTTTTTTTTATTGAGATGGAGTCTCACTCTGTCGCCCAGGCTGGAGTGCAGTGGTGCAATCTCGGTTCACTGCAACCTCCATCTCCCAGTTTCAAGCTATTCTCCTGCCTCAGCCTCCCAAGTATCTGGGACTACAGGCGCGTATTACCACCACGCCTGGCTAATTTTTGTGTGTTTTTACTAGAGACAGGGTTTCACCATGTTGGCCAGGCTGGTCTCGAACTCCTGACCTCAGGTGATCCACCCACCTCGGCCACCCAGAGTGCTGGGATTACAGGCAGTTTTGTAAAATTTGACGGTCTTCATTAGCAATTATATTTCTTAACTGCAATATAGATGTAGTACTTAGAACAACCCAAATAATAGTAGAAGAAAGAAAATTACATAGATGAAGCAGTAAATATTCCTTTGAGTGTTATTTAGCATTTTACTGGCATTTGTTAATTCAACTTTGGAGTTTCAATAAATACTGTCCATTTAAATTATAGTGAAGGTACTGCATAAGATGTAACATTTGTGTGCAAGATTTTAAATATAAAATACTGTAAGAATGACATTTTCACAGTATTTTATTTGTTGCTTTGAATGTGATTAGGTAATGATAGCTTTTCTGCCAAAGGGTTGATTAAAAAGCCAAAGCACAGAAAATAATATTTGAAAGAGTGTATAAATCAGTGATATGTTGGTGAATTAAACTACTTGACTTTCTGCTTTTAAACTTTCCATATGGTATAGATATACATCAAAATTGGTTCAGCAATGTTTTTCCAGATTTTAAGTGATTTTGATGTATTAGAAAATATTGAACTTCTTTTACTGTCCAAGTTTAATTTGTAATTATTCTACTTAACTTCGCCAGATGATTGATTTTTGTTGTTGTTACTTGAATTGTTTATAGAGAGGAATCAAACTACAAAATATAATCAAGGTACTCTTTTTACCATTAAAACTATATTTTAAATCAGACTACAGTGTTTAGTGGTGTAGTAAGAAAGCATCATATATGACAAGCTCTGGGCTCATCTCTTATTGAACCATGTAATGAATCCTTGCTGCAACATCTTTGCCCCTCCCCCAAAGCAGCCAGCATATATTTGAGCATAGTGGCTCTGCTTGAGTTGTATCTTATTCTCATGGAGGAGATAGCAGAGCTTGTATTGCAGCAAGTGGAGCTCTGTGGTGAATCCGATGCTGGATTAAATTTTAAGGATATTAGCAAGGCCCTGACAAAGTGGTGCTAAATGAGCACTTTCGTTCTGGTAATTTTGACTATAATTTTATTGAAGCAGTTTTATTATGCAGGAAAAAGAAACAGCATTTAATTCCAATCATAGTATACCGACCTGATCTCTGCTGCGGGGGTGGAAACAATGAAGAATGCAACATTTTAATACAATTTTTCTTTAAAAAGAGTGCTTTGGATCTAGGTTAAATGTTCAAGACAGTCAGCAAACAACATGCACCGAGGCATTTTTATGGAATTTCAGTCTTGGATCAATTTAAATGCTCAGGGTCTGAAAAAATGTCTCCTAGCATCAAAAACTTGGATTGCTTTTCTCCGATGTTATGCCACTGTAAAGTAGCATGCTCCAACAGCACAGTATCCTTAATGTTTGGATGTAAGGTGGGTTTGAATAATACTTCCTTAAAAAGCTTGGTTTTAAAATCCAATAGTATTTCAGCAAAGAAATATAATTTAGATTATTAGATGGTTTGATTGACTTTAATTCATGTCATAGATTCCTGTCCTTTGTGTGTCTGACATGAGTAAAGAATTGGTCTGTGCACAGTTAAGGTATAGTAGAAAAGGATCTGATTTTTATGAAAGCTGCATGTAAAATGTTGTCCTTCTCCATTAATGAGGATTAATTATTGACTTGGTTTTTATGTGTTGCTACTGTGGAGAATTAAGTGTACGGGAAGCACCATTGATATGCAGGACTGGAGATGGTTTCTGACATCACTTTGATGGAAGAAACTGCTTGTGGCAGGTTTAATATTTACACTAATGCCATAGACTTTGATTTTGATACTAAATTGTATTGCTGTTTAGATTGTATAGAGGAAAGAAAGCTTTTGAACAAAATAAACACCAAAAGAACCATGACTTTACTACTCATTTCCTATAAATGAAACTGGTTAATTTAGTAATGTGTTCTATATAAATAAAATGAATGTAAAGTTTGCCTTAAAGATAGGTTTATGGTTATTCTTATATAAAATATTAAATGGAACAAAGAACGGGTGCATTTTTACCTGATTTCTGCAATCAAAAACAACATATGCTGAAGCGGGTGGATCATGAGGTCAGGAGACCAAGACCATCCTGGTTAACATGGTGAAACCCCATCTCTACTAAAAAGTACAAAAAAATTAGCTGGGTGCGGTGGCGGATGCCTGTAGTCCCCCAGCTACTCTGGAGGCTGAGGCAGGAGAATGGCGTGAACCCAGGAGGTGGAGCTTGCAGTGAGCCAAGATCACGCCACTGCACTCCGGACTGGGCCACAGAGCGAGACTCCATCTCAACAACAACAATAAAAACAACATATGGTTTAAAGCTATTTGTAGGAAGAGAGCCCTCTAATGTAGTATTTGGGGGAATAATTTCTTATTTTGAGGTATTGTTTTGAATCAAACTTTTTTTTCTTTTTAGTTTTTGTAGGACTGAAACTTTTCAATTGCTGATGTGAAGAGGTCTCAAATTGCTAGCTGATTAAATTAGGCTGAAAGGGTTTTACCCCTTTATTAAAGAATATATTGCTTTTCTGGTCACCCAAGCATTTTTCCCTCTTTACTTTAAATTATTTGTTTTGTCAGAGAATTCTTATTTTCCTGCTGAGATTTCAGAAATTTTCTGAAATAGGAAATGGAAATGATTGCACAAGAAAAAGTATGCTGCTGATAGAAACAGATTTTTAACAAATTTAACATTCATATTGGTTGTTAAACTATGAGCCAGTGTAAAATTCATATGCATTGTTTAAATAGCTAAGGCTACATTTTTTTTTCTCTAGGTGTTAAGCCTGTTTTTTCATGTGGTATGTACAAGAGTGTTTTAGGGAAAGGATTTTAAATTTTTTAAGGAGTATTTTTATAAAGCTTAATCACTGTAAAAAATGTTCCTCCTTATATGTAGGTAAATTAAACATCTTATGCATATAAGATGTTTCAAAATACTGCTATTATTACAGAAGGTTTTAAGAAGTAACATGCCATTGCTCATGGCTAGTCTGATAGGCTCAGTGAACTTTAAACTCCTCCCCATCCCCCACTCCTTTAAACCACTTTGGATGCTGTTAAATTCATTGCACAGCAGCACTTGAGGTTCTTGGTTGCCCTCTGGTGGGAAAATGAAGAAAATATTTTATTGAAAATGTCACATACTTGGTAATTAAAGATAGTTAAAAGGGCATCTAAGTTATATGTTTACAATTTAGGAAATCATTAGATACTTTGGGAAATAAAAAGGAGTGGGTTATTTTGGGGCTTAGCCATTTGTGGATAGAATTTTTAAAAATTGTTTTCCAAAATGAATTTTATGGCAGGTAGTATTGACAAGAGACATGCAGAAATATAGTTTCTAAGACTTCAGCATCCTAGTCACATTTTTCATTAGTGTATTTTGATAGATGCAAAATTTATTAAAGCTTTATGGTGAAACTGACAAGTAAATTAATTAAAAATTTTAATATGTGATTAAAGAAGAATACTTATTGGGGGGAATTATACCAAAATTGTCCCACAACTTTTAGTTAAAACATTTCAGAAATGGCTTGAGACAGTAAGGGTAAACACATCTTTCTTTCCAGTGTATAAGCTAATACCAATATTGCATGTGCAAAAAGTTTATTTCCTAACAGTACTTCTAATGCCAATAACTGTTTACTTCCTTAATTTGTATGTAAACAACAAGTAATCTTACTATGTAAATTCCAAATCACATTTAAAACTAAGC
Source organism: Nomascus leucogenys (assembly GCF_006542625.1). Taxonomy (NCBI): domain Eukaryota; kingdom Metazoa; phylum Chordata; class Mammalia; order Primates; family Hylobatidae; genus Nomascus; species Nomascus leucogenys. Next base: position 118,031,616 of record NC_044391.1, on the reverse strand, counting down.
TGAATATTTTCATTTATGGCAGTGAGCTTTTGAAAAGGAATAAAAGCACCACCTTGTTTGTTGGAAATATCTTTTTAAAAAGTCAGTTTTCTACGTGACTCGAGTTTACCTCTTAACCCTTCTGTTCTTTATGAGACATTTATCCAAGAAGGTTACAGTAATAGATTATCATGAAGAAGCAATATGTTTACTATAGAATCTTGGAAGTCTCCATGTATGTCAGAGTGAGAGTGTGCATGCATGTGTATAATTGGAGCAGTGTCACCAAAACATGAGTTAATTTCTGGTGTCAGTGCCTGTGGAAAGAAGCCTGTTTAATCTCTCACGTTAGAACTCAGAGAAAGGACCTTTGGGAATGTAAGGAGAATGCAGAGGACATTCAAGTTCTTAGTGTAGAGACTATGAAGCTGTTCGGGAGGCAGTTCTTTTGGGGGTGGATGTGAACAGAAATTAGCAAAATCATAGTGCCTCTGAAGGTGTGCCAACTCCTTAGTGTAGAATTAGCTATTTCAAAATAGTAGGCACAGTAAGGCCGGAGCCTAAGGTCCCTAGGGGAAATGAGGTATGTGATGATCAGAAACTTACATTTTGTGAAGCTAGTTAAAGTTGTTTGTTTTTTTGTAGTATCAAGCTCTTGAAAGTTCTTGCCTTTACTAACTGCCCTAAGAGAAGCCGTCAGAATGCTTTTTGTAATAAAGCATTAAAGTATGTTTGGTGACAGCAGTAATTGAAGTGAGAGAATCCCAGAGGGAAGGCAGAACACCCAGTATAAAGTCAGGAGTGTTTTTTTGGGTGTCTTCTCTCTGCAGGGAAATAGCATAAGGTGTTAAAACCGTGGCGTTTCTATTTTATTGGAAAAGGTACTGTTCTCACTTAGCTGTGTTTCTTGGCCAGGGATACAAGTAGCTTCAGGACTTGTTCATGACTCCTTGCTATGTTGCTTCATATTCTTAATGATTTGCTTTTTGCTGTTGAAAGATAATTGGGTGGAAAACGAGAAGACCTATCTTACAATTACATCATTTTCCCCACTACCCACCCCACTTCTCCCTGGGTGAAATATGCTTAAGATATTTGCAAATAATAAATACTAAACTAACAATGACTTTAAACAAACAGACCCCTATTTTTTCCTCATTATAGTCAGCTTGGAAATATGCAGCTGCTACAGCTGTGGACGTCTTTTTCTCTTGGCCTTTGCTTCATTGAAAGATGTCTGTTGCAGCTCTAGTCATAAAGACAGGGAAAAGAGGTGGAAAGGGGAAAGGAGTGTGGTTTATAAAGCTAGTAGATGTCTGTGTATATTTCATTGATTAAAACTGTGTCACACAGACTCTCCTAGTAGTAAGGGAGAGTTGGAAACCAACTACAGTCAGCTGTTCGTATCCATGGATTCCACATCTGTGGATTCAACCGACTGGATCAGAATTTGGGGAAAAAAAATTGTGTTTGTACTGAACATATACAGACATTTTTTCTTGTCATTTTTCCCTGAGCAATACATTATAACAACTATTTACATAGCATTAACATTGTGCTAGGCAATGTAAGTACTCTAGAGATGATTTAAAGTATATGGGAGGATGTACATAGGTTATTTGCAAATACTACATACACCACTTTATATCAGGGGACTTGAGTATCTTCAGATTTTGGTCTCTTTGGGAGGTCCTGGAACCTGTCCCCCACAGACACCAAAGGATGACTGTACAGTATTTAGCTTTTATAGCCTCTATATTAGACAAAAGCAAGGAAAACAGATTGTAGTGTTGGGCAAAGCAATCTACAGTGTCTGACCTAATGCATACACACAGTATTTTTACTGAAGTCGGATTAATTTTAGAGCTTGTCAAGTAATGTGTCTGTTTAGCTGAAATAAAGCAGAAAAGTCCAATTGAGGCTCTCTTCACACATCTAGTTGATAAAATGTCTACATAAAGGTTGAAACGTAGCTTTATTGAGTGTTTGCTTCCTGTTATGTTTCTTTTTTTTTTCTTTTCTTTTTGAGATGGAGTCTCACTCTGTCACCCAGGCTGGAGTGCAGTGGCGCGGCCTCGGCTCGGTTCACTGCAGCCTACACCTCCCGGGTTCAAGTGATTCTCCACATCAGCCTCCCGAGTAGCTGGGATTACAAGTGCCCACCACCACACTCGGCTCATTTTTTTGTATTTTTAGTAGAGATGGGGTTTCATCATGTTGGCCAGGCTGGTCCCGAACTCCTGACCTCAGGTGATCTGCCCGCCTTGTTCTCCCAAAGTGCTGGGATTACAGGCATGAGCCACCACGCCGGGCCCCTGCTATGTTTCTTTATCCTTCTCACTTCTTTGTTCCAGCCTTCAGAAGCAAAAGTAAACATTGCAAAAAAGCTACCATTACACCGAAGTAAAAGGATTATGTCCCTTTACTGTTAGGGTATGGTACGTGGTATGTAAGGTTTCCTTGAAGCAGTTCACTGAGCACTAATAGGTAACTTAAGATATTCTTATTTAAGAATACTGTTTCAAAATAGATTTCAAATTGAAAAATACTGTGTAATAAATAATGATCAATAGCAGTTTGCTTGTTAGAATTGGATTAGAATAATTTTTAACAGTAGTTAAGGTTAAATGCCTTTTGATGTTAAAAGCACAGCCCTCCTCTAGTATCTTCCTTCTTCTAAGATGAAATGTACTTTCTCATGTCTGTGCTACCAAACCTTTACATTGAGCCGGTATCTTTAGGGTACTGTTCTATTTTAAAGTCCCTTTTTATTGACTTCATGGTTTCTCCAAAGGAAAAACAGTATTCTTCAGTGACTGTGGGACTCTAGCTAGTTCCTCAGTCTTTCAGGATGGTGTATTAAACTCCTTTCTTTCTCTGCTGGATAGAGGGGTACAGAGAAAAAAGCCCAAAAACTCCTTTCTTAAACTGAATGAATTAAATAATTTTTTCATGTATTGGTAAATAGTTTCTATAAGCATTTGCTGATAGCAGTGGCCCATAATATGTCTGCAGCTAGAAATAGTTGATTATTGTTCTCCTATATCCATTTAGAACTATACTGTGATATATATTATTAGCCTTTTCTTTGAAAATCTAGTACATTACATTTTGGAATGTAATTTTTCTTATCTTCCTTTAAGAATGTACTTATTTTTGAAATTTTCTTTTTCACACTTTGTATAGTTACAAAATTTTCTTTTTATAAATGGACAATCATAGCACGTTTTAAAAGAACATTTTATTTTAAAACAAATACCACTTGGTTTAAATATATAACACTGAAGCAGTGTAATCATTTCAGGAAGTTAAAATAGGGTATGTGTCTTTCTCATTTTTACAAAGAAAATTATTGATTGATTAATTTATTCATTGATTCGTTCTCTCAGTAATTAAGCACCTGTGCACTGGGTATATAGCAGTAAACAAAGGAAATCTGCCCTTAAGGCATTTATGTACTAATCATGTTACCTAGTGTAACTTTTCTGTTATTAATTTAGAAATTCTGTCAGTGGAGATGCTGGAATAAAACTTTAGCGTATTAAATTCTACAGTGTACATAGTAATGTCTTTTAAAGCTCTGTATTAGTTGGCTAGGGCTGCCATAACAAAAACTGCAGATTTATTGGTTGGTTTAAACAACAAATTTAATTTCTCAGTGTTCTGGAGGCTGAAAGTCCAAGCTCAGAGCGCTGGTGAGATTTCCTGAGGCCTTTCCCCTGTGCATGCTGAGATTTCCCCTGAGGCCTTTCCCCTTAGCTTGCAGATGGCCACCTTCTTGCCGCCTCTTCACGTGGCCTTTCCTCTGTGCATGCATATCCCCGCTGGGTCTCTCAGTGGGTCCGAATTTCCTTCTTTTATAAGGAAACCAGTCAGATTGGACCACCACACCCTAAAGGCCACATCTTAATTACCGTTTTGAAGTCCTTGTCTTCGAATAAAGATACATTCTGAGGTACTGGAAGTTAGGACTTCAGTATATGAATTTTGGTGGGGAGGGCTGGGGACATAATTCAGCCAGGGCTTATTAATAAAGGAAGAGCCAGGGCTTCTAAGTTGACAAGCATGTGAAAGAGGTTTTGAATCTAGGCTTTGATGATACATCACATTTTTGTAAAACATTTTATTTATAAAGTTCACTGAGCATTTGTAAATTAGATTTGAACAAATCCTATCATCAAGGGAGATTGCCAAGTGAATAAGTAAGGGTGATGTGGTTTAAGAATATTCAATTTTTAAATTACTTTAATTTTCAGATTAAGAAAGTCATTGTAGCCCCTGCTTCTCAATTTGGCCACCCTATCCCTATTTGCTACTACCAAAGAAGAAATATCTTGAGCATGTGTTTGAGAATAGAGGTAGGTAAGAAGACAGTGAATGTTTTGGTAATCTGAGTTTTAATTTCTTTTTTTATTTTTATATATATTTTTTTGAGTCCGAGTTTCACTCTTGTTGCCCAGGCTGGAGTGCAGCGGCATATCTCGGCTCACTGCAACCTCTGCCTCCTGGGTTCAAGCGATTCTCCTGCCTCAGCCTCCTGAGTGGCTGGGATTACAGGCGTGCGCCACCATGCCTGGCTAATTTTGTATTTTTACTAGAGACGGGTTTCTCCATGTTGATCAGGCTGGACTTGAACTCCCGACCTCAGGTGATCCGCCCGCCTCAACTTCCCAGAGTGCTGGGCTTACAGGCATGAGCCATCGCGCCCGGCCGAGTTTTAATTTCAAAATGCGTCTGTGTGTGTTTGATGACTACCTGTGTTTGAATTAATACAGGTCTAAGGTATGTTGTGTTAAGTGGGCTTTTTATGGGTTGGCTTTAGGAACCTAGTCATAATTTACATTCTTATTTTAAATTGTTCCAAACAATCAAAAACTACTAATTTTTGGAATATAGCCTATCCATCAATAGGGAACTGTCTCTATAAAAACATCTCAGACAGCAGGAGAAGTTATAGTTCATGATTGCTTATTAGTCTTGCAGAAGTAGAAAATAATAACTTTTGTTTGATAGTATGTTTTAAGGAGTGAAGCAGTTGACTGTGTTTTTCTGGACTTACGGTCCAAGAGTGGGTTTGTTCTGACAGTATAGCTGTGTTTTTTAAGAAAATGAATCTATTTTAAGGTATTTTTGGCACTTGCTGGAGATAAAGTACATAAAAAAGAAACCTTCTCTTGAAGTTCATAGCCATTAAGAGATGTGATACACAAACCACTGGGAACTCCTGGCAGAAGCCTTTTTTTTTTAGGCTTCCTCAGTTGGTTTTAGAGAAAAGAGCAATCCATATTTGACATATTTCACAAATTTGAAATATAAATTATGATCAGCTAATAGTTGTAAAATGTCTCTCTGTGTCAGTTTTCTTCTCTTTGCCATTAATGGTGGTGGGCAGAAAAAAGTTAACATAACCTAAACTGCTCTCTGAAAAGGCCAGCTTGTAAGGTTGGCTGCTGACTAGTGTCTGGAAACTTAGATTTCGGGAGGATTCCTACCACTAGCTGATCAAGTCGCTTACTGTGCCTAAACTGTTTGTACAAAATATTATTTCTGCCGAATACCTCCTTCTGGGAGTCTGAAATTTTGTCATGCGCTAGGTGCCTATGTGACCAGCCCACAGTGAAAACCCTGGGTCCTGAGTCTCTAACAGTCTTTCATGGTGGATGGCATTTCACGTGTATTGTCACAACTTGTTGCTGGGTGAATTCAGGAAATCTTGTGTGACTCCACTGGAAGAGGATTCTGGAAAGTGGCTCCCGGTTTTCCCCAAACTTCCCCATGTGCCTTTTTTCTTTGCTGATTTTTGCTTTGTAGCCTTTCGTTGTAATAAATCATATCTGTGAATATGACTCACTCTCATAAGTCCTACGAGCAAATCATTGAATCTGGGAACAATCTTGGGAATCTTTCAACACAGGCCAAAAGTTAAAATTTTTGAATTCTTAACCATGTTCAGCAAAAGCTTAAGGAAAAAAAAGGAGAGACCTCATCTTGGGAATCTTTCAGCACAGGCAAAAAGCTAAAATTTTTGAATTCTGAACTGTGTTCAGCGAAAGCTTAAGGGAAAAAAAAGGAGAGACTTACCAAGTTGGTATCTGAAGGATGATGGAATAGCGATGATTTATTTCCAGATAGAATGAATCTTATTCATATGTAAAAAAGCAAATTTTCTCTTTGTTATATGAAAGATCTTAAGAAAGAGTAACAATATTGGAAAAGCAGTCATTAAAATATTTAGAATTGCTTTTAATTACCACCCCCCCCACCCCATACAAACCAGAATTGGGTTGAGTGAACCCTAGTGGTATACAAAAGTCTGACAGAGTATGATTTCTTGGTTATTTGCATGGTATTTAAAATTTGCCTTTATTAAATATTGAGTAGATACAAACTAATAGGTATAAAATATATGTAGGTATAAAGAATGGCTACATAACATTAAAAGTAATAAAAGAGTGATACCTATTCCCTTAGAAGTCCCCTGTTTGCTCTCCTCAGATTCTTTGTCATTCCTTCCCAACTCAGTAATAATTCCGAATTCTATATTTGGTATTCCTCGCTTTTTTTAAAACAATTCCTGAACAATAAATCGTTGATTTTGTATATTTTTGAACCACTGGGTAATGTCGAATATAGTTGTTAGAGATTTTATGGCTTGTGGCTTTTTGGTTCAGCACATTAGGATATGTTCATTTTTTATTTCTCTTTTCTTTTTTTCTTTCGTAACTCTGTTAACTGACCGTTATGTTATCTTCTGATGAATAGAATCAGTTGGGAATTTCAATGTCAAATTACCAGTGTTTTCTGTTTAGGTTTACACATTTCTTGTCTTGTTTTGACTGTCCTTACATAGCTAGAAGTCATAATCTCCTATGTAGTATTGTCTTCTAAAAGTTTTATATTTAGATCTTTTCACATTGAGATCTCAAATCTGCCTTAAATTTTTGTTTTGGTATGATACAGGAGTCACATTTCATTTTTTCTAATGGATACTCAATTGTCCCAGTCACATTTATTGACAAATTCTTTCCATTTTCCCCATGATATATAATGTCCTTCATTCCCACATGTGAGTCTGTTTCTGAACTCTTACTTATGTTCCACTCATCAGTCGGTCTAACCCTGTGCCAATATGCATTCTCTTAATTACTAAAGCTTTAGAATAATACCAATTTTAATTGTATTTGTATACAAATAGTAATATCATTTGTAAATTGTAAATAACAAGTTTTGCTGCTATCACACAAAAATAAAATTCCTGAGTCAAAGGTTATATGTATTTAATATTTTGATAGTGTTAAATTGCTGGCAAAAAGTTACTTTCATTTATATTTTTACCTGCATTAGAGTTTCTGTTTTCCCACACCTTCATCAAAACTAGGTATTATTGGGCGTTTGTGGTTTTGTGGGTATGCCCAGATAAAAGTGAGAGGTCATTGTTTTAATGTGCATTTCTTCATGAGTGGGAGGATGAACATCTTTTCATTGTTTCTTGAGTACCTGTAATTCTTTATACAGTGAACTGTCAGTCTATGTGTCTTGCTCATTTTTCTTTTTCGTTTTTTAAAAATTGATTTGTAGGACTTTATTATAAATTTCAAAACTGGCCCTTTTGTAATGTACTTGAGCTCTCCCTCCTCCTACCCCTCCCCCCAAACTGGTTGGCATTTTCTTTTTAAGTTGGTGACAACCAAAGTTTTAAATTTTATGTATTCAAATTTATTAGTCTTTTTTGTTTCTGAGTATCATTTCTTTTTTCTTTCTTTTTTTTTTTTTTGAGACAGAGTCTCGCTCAGTTGCCCAGGCTGGAGTGCAGTGGCGCCATCTCGGCTCACTACAGGCTCTGCCTCCTGGGTTCACGCCATTCTCCTGCCTCAGCCTCCCGAGTAGCTGGGACTACAGGCGCCCGCCACCACGCCCGGCTAATTTTTGTGTTTTTAGTAGAGACGGGGTTTCACCGTGTTAGCCAGGCTGGTCTCCATCTCCTGACCTCATGATCCGCCCACCTCAGCCTCCCAAAGCCACCGTGCCCAGCCCTGAATATCATTTCTTACTTAGACTTCACCATTCCGGCGGTAGGAACAGGTTTATTCATATTTTGTTTAAGTGTTTGGGTCAGTTCTTTATATTTAGGTCTGTGATCTAATAGGTAATTTTTTTTAAGTTACGCCGTAAGAATCCTTATATTTTTCCCCAAATGGCCATTTACCAAATACTATTTATTCAATAATCCATCATTCCCCTACTGATTTAAAGTATTATTCTTATCACAGCTATTACATTTGCATATTGATTTGGTTGTATTGTAGACTCGGTGTTCTGTTCAACACTTTGTTTCTCTTTGTGCTGCTATCAAACTTTGAATTATTGAGACCTTCTAGTGCTTCTTTGTGAGAGAACTGGATAGAGCCAGTTGCCTCTCATGACTTTTAATTCAGAATTTTCTTCTCATATGCTAGTTTTTCCAGATTATAATTACTAGTACCCTGCCACATACTCGGACTCACCCAAATAAAACTGTATTGATACTTTGATTGCAAAAACATTATTATAGATTATTTTCTTGGAAAATTCAAACTTAAAATAATGAGTCTTTATCCAAGAATAACTAAGTAGTGTTCCTTTATTCACTTCCGTAGCATTTTGAAGTTTTCTTCATAGAGATTGGCCCTTTACATTTAATTCAAGTTCTCATTTTTGTTATTGTTGTTGCTCTTGGAAATGGGATGTTTTCTAACAGATTTACAAATATGTACTATTTTATTTAATCATTTTTACTAAGTATAATTTATGTTCATTGAGCTGTGTCTGTGTAAAGCGTACAGTTTGATTAGTTTTGACAGCTGCAAACCCCTGTGAAACCATTTCCATAGTTGAGATACAGAGTATTTTCCTCACTCCAAAAAGATTGTTTGTGCTCCTTGGTATTCATTCAGCAAACTCCCCACCAGGTACCACTAATCTGCCTTTCTCACGATAAATTATTTTACATTTTCAAACATTTTATATAAATGAATTCATACAGTAAGACTCTTTAGTGTCTTTTTAAAAAAAAAACTCGTAATGCTTTTGAGATTCATTGAGGTTGTTTGTGTCAGCAATTTTCTTCTTATTGAAGAGGTATATTCTGGTGTCTGGATATAAAACACTTTGTTCATTCCTGTCTGTTGATGGACAGTTAGATTGTTACCAGCTTTTGGCTATTTTGAATGAAGGTGTTAGGGATCTTCATGTACAAGTTTTTGTGTGGACATGTATTTTTATTTCTCGTTGATAACTGTCTTGAGGTTGTTTTCATATGCTAGGTATAAGAATGGTTATTTTCACATGTGGGCAGTTGATGAGAGTCCCAGTCACTCCACATTTTTACCAATGCTTGTCTTTGTCTCCTCTTTCTCCCCAAATTTAGCCATTTTAGCGGATATGCAGTGATTTAGTGGGTATTTTGACTTTATTTGCATTTCTTTGATGACTTGTGATGTTGAGTATCATTTCATGCTTTACATGAGTCAATCTTCTTTTGTTAAGTGTTTTGGGTTGAATTGTGTCTCCCACAAAAAAAATACACGTTGGGGCTGGGCGCGGTGGCTCACGCTTGTAATCCCAGCACTTCGGGAGGCCGAGGCGGGCGGATCACGAGGTCAGAAGATCGAGACCACGGTGAAACCCCGTCTCTACTAAAAATACAAAAAATTAGCCGGGCGTGGTGGCGGGCGCCTGTAGTCCCAGCTACTCAGAGAGGCTGAGGCAGGAGAATGGCGTGAACCCGGGAGGCGGAGCTTGCAGTGAGCCGAGATCGCGCCACTGCACTCCAGCCTGGGTGACAGAGCGAGACTCCGTCTCAAAAAAAAAAAAAAAAAATATATACGTTGGAGTCCTAGCCCCTAATATCTCAATATGACCTTATTTGGAGATAAGGTCTTTACAGAGATAGTCAAATTAAAATGAGGTTATTGGGGTGGGCTATTCCAGTATAACTGGTGTGCTTATGAAAAGGAGGAATTTGGTCAAAGAGACGTGACACAGCAAGAATGCCATGTGAAGATCATGACACGGCAAGAATGCCATGTGAAGATGAAGACAGATCAGAGTGATGCATCTGTAAGCCAAGGAATGCAAAAGACTGCCAGCAAGCCGCTGGAAGTTAGGAAGAGAGGCATGGAACAGATTCGTCCTCACGACCCTTAGAAGAAACCAACTCTGCTTGTAGTCTTCTAAATTCCTTGGGGCTTTCAGTGCGAACAGCCATGTCATTTGCAAATAGAGACAGTTTTACTTAATCTTTACTGGCTGTTATACTTCTTCTTTCTTGTGCCTGCCTTCCAGCCACAATTAGGGCCTCCAGCATAATGTTGAAAACAAGTGAGGCAAGTAAGCATCCTTTCCTCCATCTTAATGTTGAACATATCACCATTGTGTACGTTAGCGGTAGGGTTTTTTGTTTGTTTTTTGAAACTTTTAGGTTCAGGGGTACACGTGAAGCTTTGTTACATAGGTGAACAGATTATTACCTCACCCAAGTATTATGTCCAGTACCCAGTAGTTATCTTTTCTGCTCCTCTCCCTCCTCCCACTCTCCACCCTCAAGTAGACCCCAGTGTCTGTTGTTCTCTTGTGTTCATCAGTTCTCATCATTTAGTTCCCACTTATAAGTGAGAACGTGAAGTATTTGGTTTTCTGTTCCTGTGTTAGTTTGCTAAGGATAATAGCCTCTAGCACCATCCATGTTCCCTCAAAAGACATGATCGTGTTCTTTTTCATGGCTGCACGGTATCCCATGGTGTATATGTACCACATTTTTTTTTAGCCAGTCTGTCATTGATGTCCGTGTCTTTGCTATTGTGAGTAGTAGTGCTGCAGTGAACGTTTGTGCACATGTGTCTTTGTGGTAGAATGATTTATATTCCTCTAGGTATATAACCAGTAGTGGGATTGCTGGGTCAAATGGTAGTTCTGCTTTTAGCTCTTTGAGGAATCACCATACTACTTTCTACAATGGTTGAACCCATTTATACTCCCAACAACAGTGTATAAGTGTTCCCTTTTCTCCGTAACCTCACCAGCATCTGTTTTTTGACTTTTTAATAATAACCACTCTGACAGGTGTGAGATGGTATCTCATTGTGTGTTTGATTTGTATTTATTTAGATCTGTTTATGTGATGAATGACATTTATTGATTGACGTATGTTGAACCAGCCTTGCATCCCGGGATGAAGCCTGCTTGACTGTGGTGGTTTAGCTTTTTAATGTGCTACAGGATTCAGTTTTTAAGTATTTTGTTGAGGATGTTCATCAAGGATATTGGCCTAAAGTTTTCTTTTTTTGTTGTGTCTCTGCCAGGTTTTGGTATCAGGATGATGCTGGCCTCATAGAATGAGTTGGGAGGAGTTCAGCTTCTTCAGTTTTTTTGGAATAGTTTCGGTAGAAATGGTACCAGCTCTTCTTTGTACATCTGTTAGCTGTAGGGTTTTCATAAATGCCCTTTATCAGATTGAGATTGTTCCTCTGGATTTTTAGTTTGCTGAGAGTTTTATGAATTGGTATTCAATTGGATCACATATTTTATATGTCTGTTGAGATAATCATATAATTTTTCTCCTTCATTCTGTTAGAGAATTACATTAATTTATTTTTTAGATGTTAAACTAACATTGCCTTCTTGAAATATATCATATTTGGTCATGATGTATTATCCTTTACAGCATCCTTTTCATATTCAATTTGCTGTATTTTAAAAAGGATTCTTGCATTTATGTTCATGAAGGATATTTGTGTCATTTTCTTTTTTTATAATGTGTTTGTCAGGTTTTGGTATTAAGGTTATGCTGATCTCATAGTTGGGAGATGTTCACTCTATTTATTGAAAGAATTGTGTAAAATCGATATTGTTTCTTTCTTAAATGCTTGGTAGAATTTAGTGTATTTTGGCCTGGAGTTTTCTCAGTGGGAAGAATTTTGGTAACAGATTGAATTTCTTTAATATATGTTAAAGAAATATCTTTATATTTCTTATAAAGACGTATATATGTAAATTTAAGAGGCCACTCATATTTACTGTTTTATATTGTGTCAGAATATGGTGTGTGGTAAGATGTGTTTTTTGGGGAATTTCTTGATTTCATCTAACCTATTGGATTAGTTTGCCTAAAGTTTTTTATAATTTTTTTATTATCTTTATAAGATCTATAGGTTTTTTTAGTGATAACCTCTCGCATTTTTTATTATTGGTAATTATATTCTCTCTTTCCTTGATCTGTCTACAATAGGGTTTATCTATTTTTATGATTATTTGGCTTTGTTAATATACTCAATTCTTTGTTTTCTGTTTCATTGATTTCTGCCTTTTATTATTTCCTTCTCTTCCTCTCAGGTTTACTTTACTTAGTCTTTTTTTTTTAATAGCTTCTCAAGGTGGATCCTTAGGTCAGTGATTTTAAACTTTCATTTTTAATATAAGCAGTTAAAGCTACAGATTTCCTTTGAAGTACTTGTACAGTTTGTTAATAGTTCAGAACCCTCAGGTTCAGTAATTTACTGGAAGTACTCACAGAACTCACTGAAAGCTATTATACTCACAGTTATGGTTTATTACTTGAAAGGATACAGATTAAAATCAGCCATGGGAGAGATACAAGGGGCAGAGTCCAGAAAATTTCCAAATGAGGAGTTTCCAGTTGTCTTCTCTGGAGTTATGGATGATGTTAACCCTTCTGGTAACAATGTGCGACAATAAACACTGAGTATTCCAACCAGGGAAATTCAATCAGGACATTCCAAGGGTTTGGAGGGAGCTAAAAGCAAGGTTAAATTCTTTACTACATAGTCCTATTTAGCTTCATTATTACTCCATTCTGAATTGTTTCTGATTTCCTTCTTGAGTTCTTTGAACCATGAGATTTTTAGAAGTGTGTTGTTTAATGTTCAAATATTAGGAATTTTACTAGATATCTTGTTTTTCAGTTAATTCCATTGTGGTTAGAGAATGGATTGTTTGTGATTTCAATCCTTTTAAATTTGTGACTTGTTTTGTGGCCTAGCATATGGTCTGTATTGGCAAATGTACCATATTCACAGAAGGTGATGTATTTTCTTCAGTTGTTAAGTGTTGTTTATCATAAATACTAATTAGGTCAAGACAGTTGATTGTTGAGTTTGTCTGTCTTATATTTGTATAGTTCTATCAGTTGCTAATCAGGGAGTTTAAATCTCTTACTAAAATTGTAGAATTGTCTGTTTCTCCCTTTAATTTCCCTTGGTTTTGCTTGTGTATTTTAAGGCCCTGTTATTAATACACACATTTATGGTTCTTATAACTTCCTGGTGAATTAAATTTTTAGCATTTTGAAATCTCTTTTTCTTTAGATAAATACTCTGTCTTGAAGTCTGTTTTATCATATGTCAATATAGGCACTTTAGCTTTCTTATGCTTACAGTTTATATACCTTTTCATTCATATGCTTTCACTCTGCCTTTATTTACGAAGTATATCTCTCGCTTTGCATGAAGTAAGATGCTCAGATTCTCAACATCATTTAGTGGTGGCCCAAGTTATATTTGTTTTAATTTGCCTTTTAAATATGAGAAATCTGATTTTTACTAATTACTAATTAAAATCAGTTAACATACTAAATTACTTCTAGTAATTTTTTTAGTGGATTTGCTTGGATTTTCTAGCTGTGTACCAGTATCTCCTGTAATGATTGTTTTATCAACTCATTAAAATTATTTTCATTTTAAAGGTAATTTTGTGAATGAATAATACATTCACATGGCCTAAAATTTAAAAGCTATATGAAGATGCAAAGGTCTCCCTGTTGCCTCTTTCTCCCAGGTGTAAATCTCCTCTCATCAAGCAACTAATGTTATCTGTTTCCTATGCAGCCTAGTTTCTCCATATATAAGCAAATATGTGTATTTTCTCTTCCTCTTACCATCCCCCCAACTACCCCCACCCCACCACACACACAGGAGTATAGTCTATACTGTTCTGGATTTGTTTTCACCACTTAACATTATATTCTGGAGTTTTTTCTATTTCCATACCTGAAGACCTTTCTCATCATTTTATGGCTCGTGATATTCTCTTATTTGAATAAGAATAATGTATTTGACAAGTTCATTGTTACTGGATATGGTGATGGATGTTTTTAATTATTTCTTTTACAAACAATACTACAATAAATAACTGCCTACACACATCAATTGTAAACATGGCAACATTTCTATAGGATAAATTCCTAAAAGTAGAATTATCAGGTCAGAGGTTCTGTGTATTCATAATTTTGATAGAAGTTGTGAAATTGTCCTTTTATAGAGGTAGTACCATTGTACACTCCACAGATTCATATGAAAGTGCCTGTTTTTCCCATGTCCTCATCAGTATATAGTATGTTATCAAACTTGGATATTTGACAATCTGATAATGTGAGAAGTAGTGTATCAATGTAGCTTTAATTTACATTTATCCTCTTGGGAGTAGTAGATAAACATATTTTTGTATATGTAAGAATTACTTGATTTTTTTTTTTTTTTCTCTAAATTGTTTGCTTGTTCTTGTTCCATGCATTAGAGAGAGGGCTGTGGAGGGCTTTATATCTTTTTCTTAGGGACTAGTAGTTTTTAAATGTGTTTGTGAAATGAGTCCTTTGGATTTAAGTTACACATATTTTTTTCCTAGTTTTTAACGTTTTGACTTCTAGTCAGATTTATCAGTCTTTTTTTAATGGCTTCTCAGTATTATGTTACAGCTGTATAGGTCTTTGTTACAGTTATAAAAGAATTTCTCTGGAAGAATCTTGTGTTACAGTCTCATTTAAAAAAATCTTTAGGATATTTTTTGTTGTAGCTACCCATTTTCCCCTTTGCTATTTATTGAATAATCTTTTAACCAATGATAGTGGTTGAAGATATAAACTTTATTAAAAATAGTACCAAATTTCTATTAATATGCCGATTTTCATCTTTGTTTCACTAATCTTTCTGTCCTTGTACCAGTAACACCATATATTAATCAAGGTTTTATAATAGATTTTAAAATTTGTTGAAGATTGTGCACACTTATTCCTTATCTGTAGACTTTCTTTTTTTATTGCTGGTTTTTTACAAGAATTTTAGTTACCTCTTCTAATTCCTGCGTAAATATTTGAATAAATGAATAAATTTTCTGTTGGCCTTTTTGCTGGGATTATGTTAAAGATAAAAGTACAGATAAACTTAGGAAGGAGATGATATCTTTGACTTGATTCTTTCTGCCAAGAACATGGTCTGTCTTCTTTTCATTTGGTAAAGTTGGACATTTGGATACTTTGGTTTTATTCCTGGGCGTTTTATCTTTTTTGTTTCTATTTCAGATATGGCCTTCTATCTCCTTGTACCATCTAATTGATTATTATTAGTTTAAATCAGAGATCAGCAAACTTTGCTGTAAAGGACCAGATAGTAAATATTTTAGGCTCTGTGGGCCATCTACGACCCAGCTCCACCACTGTATCACAAAGGCAGCTAGAGAGCAGCCATAAATCATACATGGAAGTGTGAATGAGTGTGGCTGTGTTCCACTACAACTTCATTTACAAAAACAGGTGGCAGGTCATATTTGAAAGCAGTCCAACAAAATTTCCAGCATACTTAGTTAAATGAAAGCAATTGGTATCTATATATTCATTTTCTGCCTGGATACCTACCTGAAATCTTTTATTGTTTATTGTTGGTATATCGTTCTTTATTTTTATTTATTTATTAATTTTTTACATTTCTCTTGGATTTTCTGGATTTACCATCAGGTCATCTGTAAATTGTAATTTTATTCTTTTCCTTCTGATTTTTTTATCTCATAGTTTTTTTTCTTATATCTCCTGAAAAGTGTTAGCAGTAGTTATAATGATATACTTATTTCCGACTTTAATGCGAATGATGTGTTTCCCCGTTAATCAGATTAATGGTTGACTTTTTGGTGAATAGAAAGATACTATAAATCAGGGCTCATGCCTGTAATCCTAGCACTTTGGGAGGCTGAGGCAGGTGGATCACTTTGAGCTCAGGAGTTCGAGACCAGCCTGGGCAATGTGGTGAAACCCTGTCTCCACAAAAAATACAAAAATTAGCTGGGCATGGTGGCTCATGCCTGTGGTCCCAGCTACTTGGGAGGCTGAGGCTGGAGGATTGCTTGAGCCTGGGAAGGGGAGGTTGCAGTGAGCTGAGATCACGCCACTGCATTCCAGCCAGGAGTGACATCCTGTCCCAAAAGAAAAAGAAAATATATAATTAAGAGTTATTTTTAAAATCAAGAGTATATGCTGATTTTTTAAAATGCCATCTTAGGAGAATCCATAGAAATCATTTGACCCTTTACGTCATAGATTTCTTTGTTTACTTTTCAGTAGCATACTGTAATAGTCAGAATAATGCCCTCCCTGCCTACCCTGCTGCCCCCCTCAAAGATGTCTGTGCCCTATAGATAGCCCCTTGAACCTGTGAATACATGGCAAAAGGAAATTAACGTCACAAATGGAAATAAGGTTTTTAATAAACTGATTTTAAGATAGGGAGATTATTGTTGACCTTATTTATTGCCTGACATTGTTGGCTTTGAAGATGGAGGAAGTGGGCCCCCTGCGAAGCGATATGTATAGACAGTGCCCAGAAACTGGAAAAGGCAAGAAAAGAGTTTCTTCTTTAGAGCCTCCTGACACCCAGTGAAACACATCTTGGACTTCTCAACTACAAAACTATACAAATGTTGGTTGTTTTAAGCCACTGTGTTTGGTGATTTACTAAAGCAGCCATAGAAAAGTTTTGCTGTCAGTTTTAGTGGCGTATTTCACCCTTAATTGTGATGGCGGTTTTAGTTTGATTTATGGTAGGAAACTGTCCAGTTGTTTTACTCCAAGAGGCGATAGTGGTTGTTTTTAATCATAATGGATGTTGTTGTTTGTTTATTATTTGCTATTCATTAATTTTTTTCCTTCTGACTTGTTAATGAGATCAGTTACATGAAATGCTTTTTTGATATTTACCTATTCTGATATTTTTGGAATATATTCTACTTGGGTTGTAATATTTTGAAGTTCTGAGCTCTTTTGCTAATGTTTTGTTTTGGAACTTTGCATTTACATTCATAAGTGAGATTGGTTTCTAGTTTTTTTTGTCATTTCTGAGGAATTTTTTTCTTAGAATGTTGTCCTTTCTCATGATTATTGTTTCAAGGTTTTATCTCATTCAATCATGGCCAGTTTTGGAAATTTATATATTCCTATAAAATCATAACAACACAATTTTGTTTGTATTGTATTTTGCTTCCCCCTTCCTCCCCCGCCCTTTCCCTAATCCAGGCTTTACTTCTGGGGGAAGGAGTAAGTCCCAGTATTGGTAAGGTATACCATTTTTCACATGTACAGC
This sequence comes from Nomascus leucogenys, assembly GCF_006542625.1. Lineage (NCBI taxonomy): Eukaryota > Metazoa > Chordata > Mammalia > Primates > Hylobatidae > Nomascus > Nomascus leucogenys. The sequence goes on along the minus strand of NC_044391.1, from coordinate 118,014,241 downwards.
TTTATCATGTGAAGGTTGAACACGTTGTTATTTTTTATTTTTTGGCATGTTCAAGATGGTTTGGTATGTGGAAATCCTATCTTGGTATATGACATTTCCTTCCTTAAAAAGCTTGAATTAGTAATTCTGTTCTTCTTGGCCCTTAATCTTTTGGCAATTGCTGTCAGTGGTTTCGGGGATTTTTAATGCTTTTTTATTCCAAGCAAGTGAATGAATAGTCATCTCCCTGTATCCACAGGGGATTGGGTCCAGGATACCAAAATCAGTGGATGCTGATGCCCAAATCCTTGACATATAAAAGACATAGTGTTTGCATCTAACCCGTGCACATCCTCCTGTATTTTAAGTCATCTCTGAATTACTTATAATACCTAATTCTATGTAAATGCTACATAAATAGTTGTTACACTGCATTGTTCTTTATTTGTATTATTTTTGTTGCATTTTTTTTTCCCAAATGTTTTCCATCTGCAGTTGTTTGAATCTGTAGACATGGAACTCACAGATATGGAGAGCTGACTCTAGTTGGGAGAAATTGTTTAACCACAGGCAATAGTTTAATTGTACCTAAAATCTTCATTCCAGCTCCTAGTTAATGTATATAATAGCTAATTTTATTAACATACGGATGGAACAGGGAAAGTCATTCTGTAGTTCCTATCACAAAGTAGCAGGTGTTTTACAAAGAGCATAGTTAACCCCATTTGAAAACAGTTTGTCCACCGCATGTTCTCACTCATAGGTGGGAAGTGAACAATGAGAACTCATGGACACAGGAAGGGGAACATCACACTCCGGGGACTGTTGTGGGGTTGGGGGAGGGGGGAGGGACAGCATTAGGAGATATACCTAATGCTAAATGACGAGTTAATGGGTGCAGGAAATCAACGTGGCACATGGATACATATGTAACAAACCTGCACATTGTGCACATGTACCCTAAAACCCAAAGTATAATAAAAAAAAAAAAACTATGATAAGAAAAAAAAAAAAAAAGAAAGAAAACAGTTTGTCTGGATGTGGCTCTACGCTGGTCCTGTAACAGCTTTTGTTGTGTTCAGGAAAACAAGCAATCTAATATCAATTGTTATAGGATTCTTCTGTTTCTATTCCTGCAGCTTCATATTAAACCATTGTCAAGAACAAAAAGAATAGTGTTTTGTATGCATTTCTGTATTGTGGTTAGCTCATTTGAAATATACAAGTAGCAAAATGAAGTCAGTGTAATGTGGAAATCACACTGATTCACGTAATTTTTCCTATACATGGGAGCAGACTGAGCAGTGGGAATAAGATTATAATCTTTAGCTGGAGAATAGAAAAGCTCGTGGCTCTTGAGCTACCTGTTGTGAGCAAGGTGTTCTTTGTACTCTATTTAGAGTAAGTTACAGATAAGCACCTACACCGGGGCCTTCTGCCACAGAGAGATTCATTCCTAACCCAGTATGACTCTTTGCAGATGATAGATTTCATTGTCTTCCTTACCCTAAAAGTATCTGCATTGTTTGGGCACCCACCAGCCCTATTGTAATTATAGTGTTGTCAGTTTGTGCACTTTTACTGCTTGCTGTGCATCTTGCCTGCCTGAGCAATACAATTTAATGACTGCTCTTTTTCCCTGACAGAGGCCATTTATTTTAACCTTGAAACCAGGAGTATAGTTTTGCTCTTGAAAGGATAATTTTTTAGTGGTTAAAGATTGCAAAAGTGAAAGTAAGGATTTTGGAGAAGAAATGTAAATGTCTGTGGCTTTAAATTAATGTATTTTATTGATCCTAAAATGTACTTTCCTCTACTTTTAACCTGTCTCAAATTTGGAATTTTTTGCAATTGATGTGTTTCACAACTTATTTGGCAGTGGTTTTTTTTTCTTCTTTTTTGAAGGGTAAATATATTTACTGGGGCATCTTATAATTGATGATGTGTACCGGATTCATGAAATACAATATTTGCTAGTTAGATAAATTTTAGAATTTAAAATATCCTCCTTTTGACTTTCAGAAAACCTAGTCTTCGAATGGAGATACTGTAATATTTCGATTTTGGAATTGTTTTTGAAAGTTCATGACACTATGACAGAGTTTTCTAAGTATTTTACAAGATGGAGATTTTACACATTTTATCATATTTTATTTTGAGACAGGGTCTTACTCTGTTGCCTAGGCTGGAGGGCAGTGGTGCGATGATGGCTCACTGCAGCCTCAACCTCCCGGGCTCAAGCAGTTCTCCTACCCTCGGCCTCCCCAGTAGCTGAAACCATAGGCACACATCACCACGTCCAGCTGATTTTTAAAATTTTTTATAGAGGCAGAGTCTCAAAAATGGTCCTGAACTCCGGTCTCAAGTGATCCTCTTTCCTCAGCCTTCCAAAGTGCTGGGGATTACAGGCGTGAGCTACTGTCCCAGGCCTAAAATTAACATTTCTATACACTTCACTGTCACTTTTACGACATTTCCCTTCCACTTCACTGTCACTTTTACGACAAATACAACAGTGGTTAGACTGGATCGTTCTGTGACATGGACAGCATTCCTCCTTACCCCGCAGACTTATTTAATTTTCCCAAGTCCCTTTGAGAAAATGGTTAAAGTTGTGAACGTTTCTTCAGAAATAATGCTCACATCTCCTTACAATTCTTTTACAGTTTTCTGTTTTGCACTTTTAGGCAATTACGCTTCTTGTTTTTGTTTTGTTTTGTTTTTAGCATATTGATTAGAAACGCTAGAGAAGTGTTGAGTAAGATGATGCTGCCTTGATTGCCACTTTAAGAATGCCTGTTTCACCATTAAATATGATTGCTGGTAGATGCTTTAAAAGTTTATTTGTATTTCTGTATTGCTAAGAGTTTTTCTTCTCCTAAAATCAGGAATGGGTTTAAAATATTGACATTCTTAGGTGGTGGTTCTTAGAACGTTTATTGAGATGATCGTAGGAATTTTGTTCTTTGATCTTTTCATATGGTAAAATACATGAAAACATGCATGTCTTAAAATTGAGCCATCCTTATTGTTGGGATACATTTCACATCATAGTGCTGGATTCAGTTTGCTTTTTTTCCTTCCAAAACATTTGAAGTCGTTTCTTGTGTTTTCAGGTTCTATAATCTGGTTGAGAAATTTGGAAGTTTTTTGTCTTCCTCAGGAATGCAGCAATCAGTGTTTCCTTGATAGACTTGAAATGCAGATATAATACAGTTACACTTATTGTTATCACTCATTTTGTAATTCTTCTCATCTTACATTTATTATGGTTTTCCTGCATTTGTTTTATTTGTATATATTCATGGGGTGCAAGTGCAGTTTTGCCACATTAATAAACTGCATTGTGGTGAAATCAGGGCCTCCAGGGCATCCATCACTAAAGCAATGCACATGGTACCCACCAAACAGCCTCCTATCATCCACCCCTCCCACCCCTCCACCCCTGCAAGTCCGCATTGTCCATCATTCCACACTGCCTCCACGTGTACACATTATTTAGCTCCCACTTACAAATGAGAGCATGCAGTATTTGTCTTTCTGTGTCTGACTTATTTCACTGAAGTGTTTTGGCTAGGCTATTTGGGCTCTTTTTTGGTTCCATATGAACTTTAGGATTTTTTTTTCTACTTCTGTGAAAAATGATATTAGTATTTTATTGGGGATTACATTGAACTTCCAGATTGCTTTGCACAGTGTGGTCATTTTAACTATATTCATTCGTCTGATCCATGAGCATGGGGTATTTTTCCATTTGTTTGTGTCATCTACAATGTATTTCATCATTGTTTTGTAGTTTTCCTTGTAGAGATCTTTTACGTCCTTGGTTGAATATATTCCTAGGTATTTTATTATTTTATTTTATTTTGTAGTTATTGTAAATGGGATTGCCTTCTTGATTGGGTTTTTGGCCGGATCATTATTGGTGAATAGGAACACTACTGATTTCTGTACATTGATTTTGTATCCTGAAACTTTCCTGAATTCATTTACCAAATCTGAGAGTTTTTTTGGTGGAGTCTTTAGAGTTTGTTTTTTTTTTGTTTGTTTGTTTTTTGAGACGGAGTCTCGCTCTGTCGCCCAGGCTGGAGTGCAGTGGCGTGATCTTGGCTCACTGCAAGCTCTGCCTGCTGGGTTCACGCCATTCTCCTGCCTCAGCCTCCCGAGTAGCTGGGACTACAGGTGCCCGCCACCACGCCCAGTTAATTTTTTTGTATTTTTAGTAGAGACGGGTTTTCACTATGTTAGCCAGGATGGTCTCGATCTCCTGACCTCGTGATCCGCCCACCTCAGCCTCCCAAAGTGCTGGGATTACAAGCGTGAGCCACCGCGCCCAGCTGGTGGAGTCTTTAGAGTTTTTTAGATATAAGATGATATCAGCAAACAGGAATAATTTGACTTCTTCCTCTTTTCTAATTTGGATGCTTTTTATTTTTTCCTCTTGCCTAATTGCTGTGGCAAGTCTTCCGGTATCGCATTGAGTAAGAGTGGTGAAAGTGGGTGTTCCGGTATTGTTCCAGTTCTTAGAGGGAATGCTTTTAACTTTTCCCCATTAACTATAATGTTGACTATGGGTGTGTTATATGTGGTCTTTTTAATGTTGAGATATGTTTCTCAAAGCCTAGTTTGTCATGGACTTTTTATTATGAAGGGTTGCTGAATTTTATTGAATGTTTTTTCTGAGTCTATTGAGATGAGTCTATTGAAATAAGGCCTTTGACCTTATTCTGTTTATGTGATGTATCACATTTATTGATTTGTCTATGTTGAACTATCCTTGCCTCCCCGGGATAAATCTCGCTGGATCATGGGGTATTATATTTTTGATGGTGCTGTTGGATTCGATTTGCTAGTATTTTCTTTAGGTTTTTGCATCTGTGTTCATTAGTGGTATTGGCCTATAGTTTTATTATTTTGCTGTGTCCTTTCTGGTTTTGGTAACAGGGTAATACTGGCCTCCATTTCTCAACACGTGTTAATCCTAATCTGTTTCAAGAACTCACATTAAGCCTCACTGCTCCTTTTATGTTAAACTGTTACTGTTTTTCTTAAAATGAAGTATATTGACTTGCATGGAACAATACGTGGTACCAAATATTTCTTTTAAATTTACTACTGAAATAAGTATTTGAGGGGTAGATAGGGAGATATTTGCATACTAATAATAATTGTATTTGTTCAACTGTCTGGTGTTGATTTAAGAACCTTGTACTAAATGTTTTATTAAATACTTAGTTTTTGGGCTTAATTTTAGTTATTTTGGATTTTCTGATAGATTCAGGAATCTGCATCATTTCCATAATCAGAAAATGTTTCTAAAGAAAGATATCTGGAAATTATCTAACAGGAATGAAGTAGTAATTTAGTCACATTCCTATATGTAAGTCATTGTAGTGAGTAAAATAATATTGCTGATATTGTTAACCAAGATTAAGGGCAGTGTAAAGTTTTATGTCAAAGGTAGTGGCCTGAAAAACATAAAAAAGGATGGGGAAATGTGTTTAGAATGTTCTTACTATAATCATTTAAAAATATGTTTCCTCCTTCATCCCTAACCCTCATCACCACTTTGTAATTCTTTTTAGTTTAAGTGTTAGGTAAGTTAGACTCGGACCATCCTTAGGGAGGCTTTAGTTTTCTACGTTCTACTTTATTGGCAAACTGGTTTTATATGAAGTTTTCAGTGTTACAAAAAATTGGAAATAGGTTGAGATAAACCTTTAGATAACAAGAAATACAGATGAATATTGCTGTGTAATGTAATGATGGCCCTGAAAGCTACTTGGAAGTACTTTCTCAAATAATAATTGTAATGAACCCAAGGTTTCTCGTTTTTGAATAATTACAGGTTGAGCATCCTTTATCCAAAGCACTTGGGACCAGAAGTGTTTCGGATTTTGGAATTTTTCAGATTTGGGGATATTTGCATATACATAATGAGATATGTTGGGGATGGGATGAAATTTGTTTCATATACACATTATACACATAGCCTGAAGGGCTTTATATACACTATTTTTAATAATGTTGTGCATGAAACGAGTTTTGACTGCAACCCATCACATGAGGTCAGATGTGGAATTTTTCACTTGTGATACATTGGTGCTCAAAAGGTTTTGAAAATTGAAGCATTTCGGATTTTGGATTTTCAGATTAGGGATGCTCAACCTATAATAGAGAATAGACTTTAGCTTTGGTGACTGTATTTTTATAAAAGGTTTTCCTAAAGGTACAAGTATAAGGGAACTCAGAAACTTTAAGAGATTCCCATTGGCTAGAGATATGTCAATTTCAGCTTCAGAAAAGATTTTTCAATAGATTCTATCACCAGATATGTATAACCCATCAATTTATCATGATAATTTTATAATAATTTAAAGATACTCATACACTGTAAAATTTACTCCTTTAAAGTATACGGTTATGTGCGCAGAGTTGTGCACCTACCACCACTAATTTCAGAAGGTTTTCATCATCCCAGAAAGAAATTCCATATCCATTAGCAGTTGATACCCATTTCTCCCTCTTGAGTGAAATTGCTGGGTCTTAAGATACTTCATGTAACCTTTTGAGGAACCGTCAAACTGTTTTCCAGAGGGAATGTGCCATTTTCATTCCCATCAGTAATGTATGAGAGTTCCCATTTTTCCACATTCTTGACAACACCTATCAGTCTTTTTTTATTATGGTCCTCCTGTTGGATGTGAAGTAGTATCTCATTATGGGTTTGATTTGCATTTATGCAATGACTAATGATATTAAACATCTTTCCATGTGCTTATTGGCTATTTGTATATCTTCTTTGGGAAAATGTTTAAATCTTTTGCCCATTTTTAAATCGACTTGTCTTCTTGTTGAGCTATAAGATGTATTCTGGACACTAGACCCTTATGAAATATATTATTTGTAATGTTTTCCTCCTTATTCTTTGGTTTGTCTTTTTTTTTTTTTTTTTTTTTTTTTGAGACTGAGGCTCGCTGTGTCACCCAGGCTGGAGTACAGTGGCCTGGTCTCGACTCACTGCAACCTCCACCTCCCAGCTTCAAACGATTCTCCGCCTCAGTCTCCCAAGTAGTTGGGACTACAGGTGCCCACCACCACACCTGGCTAATTTTTGTATTTTAAGTAGAGATGGGGTTTGACTATATTGGTCAGGCTAGTCTCAAACTCCTGACCTCGTGATCTGCCCACGTTGGCCTCCCAAAGGGCTGGGATTACAGGTGTGAGCCACCGCACCTGGCCCCTTTGGGTTGTCTTTTCAGTTTCTTGATAGTGGCTTTTGATGCCACAAAAGTTTTTTGTTTTTTTGATGAGTCCAATTTATGTTTTTTCTTTGGTTGCTGATGCTTTGAATGTCATCTGAGATACGATTTCCTAATCCTAAGGTCACAAAGATTTACACTTATGTTTTCTAACTGTAGCTCATATTTAAGTTTTGGTTAATTTTGTGTTAATTTTTGTACCTAGTGTAAGGAAAGGGTCTAATTTCATTGTTTTGCATCCAGTTGTCCCAATATCATTTGTTAAAAAAAACTATTCTTTCTCCCTTGGCACACATGTCCAAAATCAATTGACTGTAAATGTCAGGATCTATTTCCGGACTCTTTAGTCAATTCCATTGATCTATATATCTATATTTATTCCAGTACCATAGTCTTGATTAATGTAGCTTTGTAGTAAGTTTCAAAATCAGGAGGTATGAGCCCTGTACTTTGTTGTTCATTTTCAAGATTATTTTTGGCTATTCTGTGTTCCTCGCAATTCTGTGTGGATATTAGGATCAGCTTGTCAGTTTCCATGGGGGAAAAGTGCCTGATGGAATTTTGATAGAGATTGCATTGAATGCTATATAGAAACCTAACTGATCACCTTAGGTTTGGCAGGGAGCCAATTTTTCAAATCTGTCTTGAAAACTAGTAAATAAGGGTATTTTTCCTGTTTCACCTGTGTGAACCATACCAACAGATAACCAAATAGTAGGTGAAGGATCTCTTTATACATGTATTCCATTGCATTAATGAAAAATAAATATAGAATTAGTTTGTCACAATTTTTGCAAATCCCAGTGAATGCATTAGTTTAGGCATTGAATATCAAGAGCTGCTAACTTTACAAAAAGAGAGACAGGTATTATATGCTTTCTGATAAAATAACACACCACCACCTGTAGTCTCACCAAAAGGACTGAACGTGAGACTAATTAAGTTATTGCATCCAGCTACCAATTTGCAGGAAATACGGAAGCAAAAGGACTACATTGAAGGACCCCATGATTTTGCACTGATTTTACTGGAACCTCTTTAGGTCAAATGCCTTGAGTTTTTCCGTAATTATAGGGAATAAAAAAGGATCAAGAGGGAACTTATAAATTAAAAAATACTTAAAAGACATAATTTTAAAATTATGTCTTTTAAGAATGAGGCTTTTTTTTTAATTCCTTTCACTTCCCTCCAAATTACATAGTACATTCATAGGCATGGATACACACATACACATATATAATGATACATACATACAGTGTTGCTTAAAATGTTTAAACAGTGCATTTGTATAAAATTTTAAATATATTTATGTACATACATAGTTTTATGTAGAAAATACGTGTCACGTATATAAGTATCTGTAGCTTTGGAACATCCTTTCCTCATTCAATTATCTATGTTTTTACTTTGTCCTATTAGAAAATGTAGACTTTTGGTCAGTTTAACTTCTATGTGGAATTTCCTACGATGGGTGTGCCATATTTCTTTAGACATTTTGTTAGTTGATAGGCAGTTTATTGTCAGTTTTTTAAAATTCCAAACTATAGTGAATATCCTTATCCATGTATCTCTTCTAAACTATATCCTAAGTTGTTGAGTACCTGTAGAGTTTCAAAAGATGGCACCACATTTCCTTCCTTATATCTACTCCTGAGAGTACTTAGATTGTGCTTCCACTCAACTGAGTATGTAAACTGTGTTAGGTTTTCTATGTTTATGTTAACGTCAGACTTGATTACAGGATAAAGTTAGAGAACCTTTTTTTATTGGTTTTGAAACTAATTGCAGTCACCTGTGAAATTACTATTCTTATATCCTGTTGAATAAGCTAATGTTGATGTAAGCCAGATTGATGTTTTCCATGTGATTGTACCATTTCACAAAAGGATGTTTAAAAAGTGCTACTGGAGGTTGTATAGTATTTTCAGCAGTCAAGCCCATAGTTACCATTCTTTTTTTTTTTTTTTGGTGTGCATTTACAAACATACATTTTTCCTTCTATCTATACAACAGATAACTGATATTCCTCCTTAATACTGTCTCTCATTCCTAGAAGTGGGATTGCTGGATCAAGGAGTGAAAACGTTTTCAAGGCTTTTGAAACATACTGCCAAACTGCCCTCCAGAAAAAGGCCTCTACTATGAATGTGATGATGGATGCCCATTTCTCTGAATGCTGATGCTGTATTTTTTTTTTTTTTTTTTTTTTTTTTTTTTTGCTCACTAAAGAAGTTGAGCATTTTTTCCTCTAAGTTTACTGACTCATTTTTTTCTACTTTTATTTTAAGTTCAGGGGGTACATATGTAGGTTTGTTACATGGGTAAATTGTGTGTCACTGAGGCTTGGCATAGGAATGATCCTGTCACCAAGGTAGTGAGCATAGTACCAATAGGTAGCCATCCACCCCACATCCCCTTCCACCTCCCCACTCAAGCAGTCCCCAGTGTTTATTGTTCCCATCTGTGTGCCCATGTGTATTCAGTGTTTAGCTCCCACTTACAAGTGGGAACATAGTAGTATTTTCTTTTCTGTTCCTGTGTTAGTTCACTTAGGATAATGGCCTCCAGTTGTATCCATGTTGCCACAGAGGACATGATTTAATTCTTTTTTATGGCTGCGTAGTATTCTGTGGTGTATATGTACCACATTTTCTTCATCCATTCCACCATTGGTGGGTATCTTGGTTGATTCCATTTCTTTACTATTGTGAATAGCTCTGCAGTGAACATGCATGTGTCTTTTTGGTAGAATGACTGATTGATTGATTGATTGGTTTTGTTCCCAGTAGTGGGATTGCTGGGTACTGACCCATTTGTATGCCTTTTTAAAAAAAAATCACTTTATGTTCACTTTTTTTTTTAAATCATTAATAAGAGCAACTTAATAAACCTTGGTTTCTTGTTGAAATTCTTTTTTTATTGTACCTTGTTTTGTGTCTTTTCTTTATGAGTAGGTTTATTTGAGGGTGATGGGAAAGAGAATATTTCAGTGTGTCTTTATTTATGCCATAGGCCTTCTCAGCTTGGTCTGAGGAAGCTTTTCTTAAAATTATGGTAATTTTTTAGAAATAGATTGCATAGAGGTTTGTGTGTGTGTGTGAGAGAGAGAGAGAGATTATAGTTAAAATAAAAAATACTGTTGTCTGCTGAACTAATTTTCAGGTAGAAATTAAAATGGCTGACTTTTAAAAAATTTGTGTACAAGTTAACGGAGTAAGAAAACCAGACTAAGGTGCCTAACTTTGGCTTTTCACGTTGACTTTATTTAAATAATTTTATCTTAGAGATACACGATTCAGCGAACATTGGGTAAGAAATGAGCAATCGATATTCAGTCTTCTCTATCACCTAGCTTTGAATTATTTCTAATGTTTAAATTAAATAATTTTATTATTGGCATTATTTCTAAAATAAAATCCTATTTCTCTCAGATCTGATGTATTAAACTACACATATACTTTTTATATTGCTAAATATTGAGCATTTGGCTAGTTATGAAAACCATGATTTGAATTAAACTCACGTTGCTTATCAGGGCTTCTTCATATTTATTTTCTTTACAGAAATACAGGTATCAGGATGAAGATACACCTCCTCAAGAGCATATTTCCCCACAAATCACAAATGAAGTGATAGGTCCAGAATTGGTTCATGTCTCAGAGAAGAACTTATCAGAGATTGAGAATGTCCATGGATTTGTTTCTCATTCTCATATTTCACCAATAAAGGTAGGATAGTATCTATTTATTATTGTTATGAATTACATATTACTTTTGTTATACATATAGCTCATGCTCGGAGAGAAGTATTCTTTCATGTAGGTTCGCCCTACCCCACTGCCGCATTTTAGTTTCATAGTTATGGAGAATTTCAAGGTGCTTATTAGTACTCCAGAAAACATTTTTAAATATGTATTTTATAAACGAATGTTATTCAGTGATGCTGTCTTTGTCTAAAAATTCCCATGACAGAAATAACTATTAAATTTCAAATACCACGCACTGAAATATTTTCAAACACTTGTTTTTAAATATTAGTTGGTATAAAAAAAGTGCATTTCCAGCACTTTGGAAGGCTGAGGTGGGTGTATCACTTGAGGTCAAGAGTTCAAGACAAGCCTGGCCAATATGGTGAAATCCCGTCTCTACTAAAAATACAAAAAAATTAACCAGGCATGATGATGCATGCCTGTATTCCCAGCTACTCAGGAGGCTGGGACAGGAGAATCACTTTAGCCTGGGAGGCAGAAGTTGCAGTGAGCCTAGATTACGCCACTGCACTCCAGCCTGGGCGACAGAGCAATAACTCCATTTCAAAAAAGAAAAAAAGAGCATTAACATCATCTTTAAATTCCAAATATGTGACTTTTCTTGATCCTCTCTCCCCTCAGAAGTAACTACAATCCTGAGTATATTTACCCTTTCTTATTAAAGTCCTACCATATATTTCAATTGCTAATCAATTGTTTTGCATATTTTGGACTTTGTATAAATGGACTCATACTGTATATTATCTTTAACTTGCACTCTTTACTCAGTATTACATTCCTCAAATTGATTAATTTCACTGCTTTAGAGTTTTCTAGTTTATGAATGTACTACAATTTATTTTACTTTTGATGGATATGGATTTATTTTCAGTATAAAATAAGTATAAAATAGTATAAAAAGTGCTTCTAAAAACACAGGTTATATATACATCTTTGTGGATAAGGCCAGATTGTTTCTCAGTAGCTGTGTCGTTTCCATTTTCAGCAGGAACATCTAACAGTTTTTAATTGATCCATGTTCTCATCAATTGGTATTCTTATTTTTGGCATTGTTTTGGTTTCAAAATGGTATCTGAGTGTGATTTTAATGGGAATTCTACTAGGGAGATATGATATATTTATTGGTCCTTTAGGTTTCCTTATCTGTTACGTGCCCATTTAAAACTTTTGCTCGTTTTTGTATTGGGTCATTCTTTTTATTGATTTGTATTTCCTTTATATTCTGAATACTAATCCTTTGTTGATTGTGTGTATTTTGATTAAGGATCATTTCTTACTAGTAAAATTTACCTGGATTTTGTAATTCTCTTTGAGGAGTGATATCATACTACTGGTTAAAATTTTTAATGGTTATAGTACGATTCAGATTTTCTATCAGTTAATTTTGCTAGGCTATTTTTTTCGAGTAATTTTTAACATTTCAGATATATTTTCAAATTATTATGTATGATATCCTGCTAATAGCTTTTAATATCTATAGCATATGTAGGCATGGTACCTTTTTTATTCATAGTATCATTTATTTCAGACTCTTTGTTTTCCCTCACCATTCTTGCCAAAAGTGTCAATTTCAAAGATGGTCTTTTCAAAGAACCATCTTAAAAAACAATTATCTTGAGTCCCTGCCCTGTGTGCCACCACCCTTACCCCTCTGTTCTTATACACACATACGCATGCATACAGACATGTTTATGTTATGTACATGCATATGTGTATATGTAAATATAAATTACATGTAGGATAGCTGAATATCAATTAAAGATAGTGTTCAGTATAAGTAGTCTGATCCTCCCTTGGGGAACTAAAAGAGAGTTAGGGAGAGTAAACAGCCAAAAAATCAGTTGGCTGTTTACCAGTTAGTGGCAGAAACAATTCTTCTATCTTTTCTTCCTTTCTCTTTTTATCATTATTATTTTTTTCTTTTTTGGTTTCTTTGAGTTTATTCTGTTTTCTTGTTTTTCTAGTTTCTCAAGTCACTTGCTTATTGCACTAATTACCAGCCTTCTTTTCTAGTAGTATTCTTTTATAAATGTTTCTTGAAACAGCATTTTTAAATGTATCTCACAAGTTTGAATATGTAATATTTTCTTATTGTATTTTTTTAATGTCTGATGTGATTTGTTTTTTGCTAGCCTCATGAGTTACTTAGAAGTGTGTTTAATTCTTAAACATTAGAGACTATTCCTTTCATATTGTCTTTTTTGTTTTTGTTTTTCTGAGACAGGGTCTTGCTCTGTTGCCCAGGCTGGAGTGCATTGGCAGTCATAGCTTACTGCAACCCCAAACTCCTGGGCTCAAGTGATCCTCCCAGCTCCGCCTCCCAAGTAGCTGGGTCTACAGGCACATGCCATCATGCCTGGCTTTTTTGTTTGGTAGAGACAGGGTCTTGCTCTGTTGCCCAGGCTTGTTTTGAACTCCTGGCCTCAAGTGATCCCCTTCCCTTGACCTCCCAAAGTGCTGAGATTACAGGTGTCAGCCACTGCACCTGGGTCCTATCTTCTTTTGGATTGTATTTTCTTATCTCATTTTCCCTTATTACTAGCTTGGAAGTTAAAAATTGTTTCTCTTCCTTTAGTGGTTATTGTAGAAATTTTAACATATGTTTAACTTTAAAAAGTCTAAAGTAAATAAATGCCATTCACTCTTATTCCAGACAACATAAGATCTTCAGCACGCGTAAAAACCAAGCACTGCTTCTTGTTGAATGTGCTGTTCTTGTCAGCCTGCTTTTATCTTGATTGAATTAATCTAATTTATTTATTATTTTTGTCCAAAAACACTCCCAGGATATGTATAATTTTTTTATTTCTGATGTTTTGAATTTCTAGTCATCCTTATTGTTACAAACCAACCAAAGCCAATTTGCACACGGCCAACTCTGGTCTTTTGGTAGGTATTTTAGTAGTTATTTTGGTGTGTTTGCAGATTATGACACAAGCAGACATTTAAACAGTGAGCCAGCATGCATATTTTATGTAGCCTATTCTCTAAATCTCATGAAACCCCAGCTTTGCGTTGTTGCCTAAAATGCTCATTCTAAGCAGATAAAACAATGTTCCACACACAAGATTTTGTTTACCCAGAGTCTCCAGATGTCTTAGGTTTTAAACCTAAGGTGTTATCCCTAAGGGTTTAGGCCTATCCAGAGGCTTCCGTTTCCCTTATGCAAGGGTGAATTGTGTCTCTAAATTAATTCAACCAATTCACATAACTGGGATACTATGGATTTCACTAGTGAAATCCCATTTTGCTGTTTAATAAGCCACTACCTTCATCAGTGAAAACCTACTTCATTATGATAATTGGTAAGACTTTTGGTGTAAATCAAAGATTAATATGACAAAATCCCCCTTTTTTGTTGTTGTTTTGTTTGAGTTGAAGTCTCGCTCTGTCGCCCAGGCTGGAGGGCAGTGGCGCGATCTCAGCTCACCGCAAGCTCCGCCCTCCGGGTTCATGCCGTCCTCCTGCCTCAGCCTCCCGAGTAGCTGGAACTACAGACACCTGCCACCACGCCCAGCTAATATTTTGTATTTTTAGTAGAGACGGGGTTTCACTGTGTTAGCCAGGTTGGTCTCTATCTCCTGACCTCATGATCCACCTGCTTCGGCCTCCCAAAGTGCTGGGATTACAGGCGTGAGCCACCGCGCCCGGCCAACAAAACCCTTTTAGCAGCCATCTCCATTTATGATTCTTCTAATTAAATGCTAGGTAGTCAATCTTGGGATGTGAATTGGAACGCAGACTGGCCTTTGGGAGGTTTACGGTTCTCCAGGTGTTTCTAATGTGCGGGCGCAGTTGCGAAGCATTGTGCCACCACTACTACTGCTACTATAGTTGACCCTTGAACAACACGAGTTGGAACTGCACTGCTCCACTTATATGCAGATCAAACAAATGCAGATTTCAAACAAATGCGATCAAACAGAGTATTTGTAGGATGCAAAACCCAAGTATACAGAGGGCTGACTTCCTATAAGTGCATAGCTGACTTCAGGACTTCAGTATGCGAGGATTTGGGTATACTCGGGCAGTCCTGGAACTAGTCCCCCGTGAATGCAAAGCTTGAGGTATTTTCCTGAACTACTGTGCTATCTGTGTTGAGCTATTAATATTTACAAGTAAACTTCTGACATCATTTGTCGAATCCTCCTTCTAGAGTGAGAGACTTAAATTGATAGTATTGAGAGAGAAAGCATTAATACTTTAAGATTTTCACTGCTTTCTTAATCTGATTCATTTCTTCCTTAATTTTCTGAGCATAAGAGATGAGAAGTCAGTTTTTTGGTATCTGCTTTAAATTGCTTTTTCTTTACATATACTTGCTTTTTGTTTATTATTACAATGATAAAGGATTATGTCCCTCACAGCTTTTTAAAGAAATATTTTATAGAGGCTTAAAGGAGTATGTTATTAATTAAAATGTCCTTTATCATCAGTTCTAAGACTTACCTTTTCCACATTTACCCTTTCTGAAATTGGTGGAAATCTTGCAGTTGCTGGCATTTTGTCATCGCCTTGTCTGAGTGGCAATCTTTGTGTAGTCATATGTAAACCTTTGTTGACACATTTTGTTAAGATCAGGAAAGTACCAGCATGCTTTCATGAGTCTTAGGATACTATGGCTGGTCCTATGAGAAGCATCTGAAAACCCGGCCATCTTTGTAGGCCATTCTCTTGCTCTGCCTTGTTCATTTTGTTTTCTTTTGTTAGGTATTAACAGAATCAATCTCTGAAACAATTATAAATAATCCTCTGGGGCTCTTAAGTGAAACCACTAGTCCCCTTTCCCTCACTTTGGTTTGCTGGCTGTCTGATTCATATTTGCAAACTGAATAGATAAGGATTTTCAATCCCAGTAGAAAAAAATTGTGTGTATTCTCTATCATTTGTTTCTAAATCACACAATATGTTAATGTTTTTTCCTATTGTAAACTTGTTAAACATATTTTCTTGTATATTTCTTGTGTAATATGATGTATCAAGTTTTTTAAAAATTTAAACTTTAAAAACTTAAAACTTGATACATAATATTGCCTGATATATTTGCACCATAATTTGATGACCATGTCAGCTCTCAGATATCTGTTACCTCTGTTTTTATTAGGTTTTGTAAAGAAACCTGCAATGAGTAATCTCTGGACATGAAAAGTATTTAGTTTCTTTTGGATGGATTACCAGAAGTCAGAATACTGAGTCAGAAGAATATGAACGTTTTTCAATTCTTGAAACTTTCTGACAGATCGTGTTCTGATAGAATTGTAATTTAAGAATGATTAAGGCTGTTTAGTTTGGGGATTTTCTACCTGCTTCCCCTCTTTCATTCATAGGTTACTGTGGCAGATGCCACATAAAATAATTATTTGAGGGGTGTAATAGATTTGGAGCAGGTAAGCATTATAGCAGAGTAGGTAGGGTTCCTTTAACTTTTTGTTAGAAAACCATAATTGAAGGAAAATAACCCTTATTTTGACATAAGAAGGCAAGCTTTAATGCTTTTTCATCTTAATTTTTAAAAAACCAGAATGTTATAAGAAGCTCAACAATTTATTTTAAAATACAGTGTCCAGTATTAGACTAGTAGTCTCTTTTTTAAAATAAAAACTAATATAGAGAGCTTTTCCTCTTTTATAGTATTGTGGTTTGGAGTGAACAGCTGTTATGCTGCATGTAGAAGTCAGTATATGAATTATTTTATAATTTGAAAAAGTATCTTAGAATAACAGTGGTTTGCTGAGTAGATTGTAAATTAGGCACAGCTTTAGTCTTCACAATTCTAATAAAAGCTAATGGTAAAAATAAAATTTAATAGATGCTTTAAAAATCAACTGCTAGGATATTAGTTGTGTCAAGCAATGCATGCATTTAGCAGTTATTAAACATCTGTGCTAGTAACTTGGTTAGACATCAGTGATTAGTATTTTTTTATGGAAAGATAGTTAACGCAGTATGATGTGACATGAAAGAGGGAGAAATTAAATTCTTGGAGTTTTCTGAAAAAAGCAAGTTGACATTTGCATAAAGTGTTGAAGGATGTGTAAGATGCCAAGTCAGAGGAGGAGGCAGTTACTGGGGTAAATAAATACAGTGGAAGGGTGACAATCACAAGAAACTGTAGAAATGCAGGAAGGTTTATGTTATTATTGCTGATACTTGGGGTGCTTGTTAGGAAATGAGGGCAAAATTTAAAAGACCTGTATGTTGAATGTTCTTAAAAAAGGTTTGCCACCATGAAACATGCCGTGAATTAATCTATTAGATTATTGTGGTGGTGGTGGTGGTAGTGGGTGGTGGTGGCTCTCGTTACTGGAATAGTGAATAAAGTAAGATAGTGATTGGGTTACTTTATTCAGGGCTTGGCATAAAGATAATTATGATTTTATAATTTAAGGCTCAGAAAGGGATACTTTCCTGCCAGTGTTGGGAAGAATATCAAGAAAGAAATTGGGGATATAATAGTTTTTTTAAAATCTTAATGTAGAAGAGAAGGACACAGTGGGTAAATTTTGGGGTTACATAAGAATAGTGTCAAGGTTCTAAAACTAAAAATGAGCTGAAATTAGGAAAAATTGTTAGAACAGTAAATCGAACAAATAAAAACCTCAGCCTTTTCCCGAAAAGTTTGAAATGTACATGAAGCAACAGGGAGGACAGTAGGAGTATTATTGAGTGTCTGGGAGGTTGCAGTGATCATTGAAGAAACAATTTATATTTGGTTTTTGTCTTCAATGGAAAATTATGTTCAAACTATTGTATACAAAGTAAACCCTGCTAAGAGGGGCTTGAAATCAAACAGAAAAAACAGGGTCAATGAGCAGATAATTGTGCTAAATAAGTATATTTCCTAGCATTTTATTTCATCCAGTAGTATTGAGAATATAATGAAATCACTAGCAGCTCTTGATAGTTTTTAAAAAATTGTAAGGAATGGGAGTGGCAGAAAAATGGACACAAGCAAATATAAGCCTTTTGAACCAAATACTAGAGGAATAGAAGTTTTCCTATTTCTAGTATATAATGAGCAGTTTCTGAAATCAACTTTATTTTTACATCTCTGGAACATAGTAAAACATTATTGAATTTTATCTATTTTAGATGGACCTGGTATACTAGGGTGAGCATATAGTTTGCATGCATTGACCACTAGATGGTGCTCATACAGAAGGGATTTTGTATGTGTGACATTCAGGGTTTTTCCGGATAAATAACAAATCTGTGTTCTTGTCACTCTTCTCAGTCTTGTCTTATCTCAGTACAGTTATATGTTTTGAAATTTAATAGCCCACATTAGAAAAGAGTAATAAAAATGCCTGTTGTATTGCATTTACATTACATTAGCTTTGTAGTTACTTTGGGTTTGTTTTTGTTTTTGTATTTGTACTTTAGAGTTTCAATATTGCTTTTCCTCTTGTCCTTTACCTTTTTACAGTTTTCACTAAGATTATTTAGTAAACTGGGCATGGTGGTAACCTCAGCTACGTGGGTGGCTGAGGCAGGAGGATGGCTTGAGCCAAGGAGTTCCAGACCAGCCTGGGCAACATAGTGAGACTCCGTCTCAAAAACAAACAAATAAAAGATTATTTAGTACTTGCCTTTGTTTCTGTACCTAAAGGCTGCTGAGTTTGTGACTTTAGAAACGTACACATATAATTGAGAGCCTATCCAGTATAAATTTTTAACTTTTTATTTCCATTTAATACTATAAAGTAAATATTCCTCATAGTCATAAATTTTTCATAATCATGTTTTGAATTACATAGTAATCCACTGAACTAATCATATTTAGTTTACTAACTTAAGCTTTCTCTATTGTTTAGGCTAGAATTCTATAGATTATATTATCACTCTGAAAAAGAAAAAACATTACAGAAAAAAGAATATTAATTCTTTATATATCATATTAAGATGTTAATAGTGATACCTTTTGATAGTTTAGATTGCATACCATCTTTTCATCCATTATTTTAAATAGGTTTTCCAGGTTTTTCTTTAATGAACTTGAATTTGGTTTTAATGGAGTTTTTATCTGTCATCTCTGCTGTGTAATGAGAGAGGATATTCTAAAGCAAAGAACAGTTGGTTGCCTTCCGCCTTCCACCTCCCAGTCTAATCTCATGTGAAACCCCTCTTGTGATTTAGGTATAGATTTTTTGTGTGCATATACTGACTGCTGGCCAATGGATGAGGTGTTCCTAGATTTTTGTAGGTCATGTAACAGGACATTTTCTTAAAGAAGCCTTTCCCAAAACTTGAAGTTGTTTTCTTGATGTGAATGGATTTGCATAGGAAATTCGCATTAAGAAGTATTTCTTCCCTGTACATTGGGGAAATATGGGAGGCAGTGATCTGTCAACTTTAGATTGTACCCTAAGTTCTTTGGCTCTGTAGGGTAAATAGGTGCACACTAAGAGCCTACTATTGTATGTCTGTTGGTACTGTTTACAGTTTGAGGTAGGAGATTTGCATTCAACAATTGTATTCAGTGTTTTCATCAGACATGGATCAAGGCACATATTTTAGGGCCAGACCAATTACTGTAGCATTTGTATAAACCACACTAATCAGGTCTTTACTAGGTACCTGGTCCATAACAAAACTTGAATTTTTTTCCAGGAGGTTTCATTTTTTCCTTCACAAGATGATTCTTAGTTACCTGTCTGCCCTTAGTGTTTTCTTACATTCTCCTACTCCGAATTAGGTAGGATCACTCTGTCTGGGGCCATAAATTGTCAGCTACTGCCTGCACAGTCCTTGGGAAGAAGCACCAAACTTTCTGGTATAATCTCTGTCACAAAATATCTTACCCTCAAGAGTCCCACATGGCTCTCAACCCTTACTGAGCTCATGTTCACTTCTTAGCAGAGGCATCATGGAGACAGCATTAGCGTATTTTCTTGCTCAGTCAAGATTTGCAGTGGACCTCAACGTTGCAGTTTGACAAAAGGCTGCATCTAGTTGGTGCTGGTAAAGCACATAGACAAGGAAGATGTCAGTCCACATCCGAAAAAATATCCATGGCTGAGGTTGGGACTTAGGATATGCTCTTATCAACTTAAAAATTGAATTATTCAACCAATAGTAAATTATCAAGTAGGGTTTTTGTTCACATATTGTTTTAAAATGACCATTGTTGTAATTACTAATATAGCACAGTGTTAAGAGGGCTTGCTTGGGAGTTTGTGGTTCTCAAACTTGAAGGTACTTAAGAGTCACTTGGGAAGCATTTTAAACATAAAAATTCCCAGGTTCCCCCCGCCCCTAAACATTTTGATGGGGAGAGGATACACCAATCTGCATATGTAACTAGTGCCCCAGGCAATTCTCAGGCGAACTATTATGTTAACCTAGATATTAGATGTTAGAATATGTTCCTTTAGCAGTCAGGTGATAGTATTTGGTGAACCAGAGTGGTATTTATGTAGAGTTGGATAAAACACATTTCACTGATTATAAAACAATTTACTAGCGTTAATTCTTTTTCATTTTTAGAAATTTATGACCTTGTAATCTGAATGTTTATAAAATACTAGAGAGGTGATGCTGATAATTTCTTGAAAGTTCTTTTTTATCATAAAAGTTCCAGAAGCAAAATACTTGTTTTAGTAATTAATCTACCTTGAGACTCAGTTATTAATCATTAAAAACCAATACATTACATAAAATGATAAAGGAGAATCCATTTGTAATAAAGCGCTATCATTAGATAGTCAGAGTTTAATGTAGGCAGCACCTTTGAACAACTTAGAGCCAGTGCCAGATAATGTGTAAGATCCTGCCTGGTGTAGAAATTTGGATATGAATGACAAAGATTCTTTTAGTGAAATCATTTTAACAGTCAGAACTATTTGCAGAGAGAATCCTCTTGTATGTTTTAATTCAGTTCATATTTATAATTTATATAAGCAGTGAAGGTGCCATTGGATTTTACTACAGACTGTGGTTGAAACGTGGTAATCCAGGGTTTTTCCACCCAGTGCATTAAATTAGGCAGCCCCACAGGGTCTTGGTAGTCCAGTGTTTGTAGCATCCTTCTTTACCTGCTAATCGACCTCACTTCCTGGATTTCAATCCATCTAGTTATCAGCTAACAAAAGAACAGCTTTTGGTTCCTGCAGACGCTGGTGAAAAAATAATCATGAGAAAGAAATCCACCTTATGTCGTCTTTTTTGTCTGCAAAAATAAACTCAGCCATCATACAGCTAACAGGTACAGAGGGAAGATACGAGCTCTTTCATAGGAAGAAATCGCTGAGAAAATGAGCATCATTTCTCAAGGTTTTTATTTTCACTGATCTACAAGTGATGCTGCTGTAATTCTAGCTGCAGTTTTTACCGATCATTCACCACTCAGCAGCTGGTAGAGAAGTAAGCCTGCTTGGCAACCACCTGCAGGGCTGCAGAGATGAATTACATTTTCGGAAACAACACACTTCTATACTCTCGCGGCAGTCGAGGAGGCAATACTAGCTCTAGCCATGGCTCAGCAGGCCCAAAGCAGAAACACTGGGCAAAAAAGGGCTCGTCAGATGAACTGCAAGCTGAGCCAGAACCTTCACGCTGGCAGCAGATAGTTGCATTTTTCACTCGAAGACACAGCTTTATTGACTGCATCTCGGTAGCCACCAGCTCCACCCAGGTAACATACCACTTGTTGAAATTATTTTCAATCTATTTCTGTTTACATTTGCTCTGTAAAAATGTCTTAATACAGATTTTTAATTTAAAAAATAGTCTTACCCCTTGAAACCTTGGATGTGTAGAAATGTATGTTTTCTGTCCATCCGTGCAGGTCTTTAGCACAAAAGGGGGAACAAGAAATATTTTTCCTTATGCTCTTATGTAATACCAAACAAAATAGCCTCAGATTCAATTGAATGACTTTTCTAAAAATATGAGCCCATTGATACATAAATTAAAATATGAATTAATAATGCTCATCTCCTTTTTAGACTGTGCTAAATGCTATAGAGTATGATGTCTGACCAAAGAAAAAATGCTGGTTTGTTTAGTTTTTGTATGTTATTAGATAACCTTAGGGAGACTGTTATAGTAAAGAAACAGAAGATACTTTGAAATATTTTCATTTTTCAGTGTTTTGAAAATAGATTCAATTTAATATAATTGGCTAGTATTATATATACTTACATCTTAGCTATATTATGGCTTATTCAAGGGATTTAATGAATCCTTTTTTGTAAATATTATTTATCTAGTTTAATTTGAAATTAAGTGAACTTGTGCAATTACACAGTCATGGAATATTTTTTCACATATTCAAATCACAATTTAAAGAGATGAGCAAATACTAAAAGTCTCAAAATTAAAAAAAAATCACATAACACCACTTTTTGAGGAAATGAGCTATTGTCTATGAGAGGAAAAATAAAAATTAATAATTGTTTGAAATACCTATTGTTTGGTACAAGGGTGGTTTGAGGAAATAGTCATATTTTTAAATATTTTTAAGCAGTCAGTTCAACTTTAGTAAAAATAAAAGGATGAGGAATGGTCTAATTTAAAAACAAGTTGAGAATGCATTTGTCCTCTGACATCAGTGATATTTAAATTAAGAAAATACATACATACACATTCCTTAGGAACTTTTAAAATAAATTCCCTTAAAGCTATCTTTTAAAGAAAATAATAGAAGCAGCTCAATAAATATAAACTGTCAACAGTTCTATATTTCTTTGTTTTTTATAAATTTCTTTACTGTTTTTGGTTACTAGAATTGTCTTTTAATAGTGTTGATTTAAAATAACGTCGGCTTTCTTAAGTAAGAAATTCTACCTATTTTTCTTAAATATTTGGAAGAAATGGAATTACCTAGGAAGGAGGAGTCATTATGTAGACATTGAGGTTAAGTTACAATCAAAACTTACTGAATGGGCAACAATTGATTTAACTCTTAAATTGAATGCTGCCCCAAGAATTTTACTAACCTTATTTTGGCTACAATTATATATATCACAAAAGGATGCAAAGTCTAAAGGTTGACAGTGTTATTCATTGTAGATTAATACTAGATGATATTTTCCATTATTAACAAGACAGATATCTTTAAAACTTTTTATCTATATATGGTTTATGTAAGTACACACCCTCCTATATATGTATGCACAGATAACACTAGCATTGATATATCTGTCACTCAGTTTATTAAAAGCATGCAAATGAAAAGACAGGAAAAGTAGTTCACGTATAAACTGTTGAAACCACAGAATTACATTATAGTTACTTGGGAATTGGAGCAAAACGTTGCTATGATTGCGCTAAAATAGAGTTATGACCCCTATTTGCAATCAGTTCTACAAAGCCATTTTACATTTCATCCCCCTCACCCAGTTTGGTTCAGAGCATTCCTGTATGCTAATATAGGAGTTATTAATAGTTTTTATGTCTTTCAGACCTCTTTCCTGATTCTCATCTTGTCTTTTTCATTACCTTTCTATTTTATTTCTAGAAATACGGGTATTAGGGTAGAGGTTTTAGCCTCTGTTTTTCTTGTACTGGAGTACCAACATTTTGTTTTTCATTTTATACATTTTTGTAACTGATACATTGGATAGTTTATATATCTAATTTTTTAATAACTTACTGGAGTTCATTTTACAAGTTAAAATATAATGGGACTGAAAAATAACTTTAGATATAATTGGATCTTAGTTGGTGCTAGAATACTTTTTTAAATTTCACTGACTGACTCATGGCTAGCAGCTTTCTTTTGCAGCACTAAGGGATTTATTGTTAGAAACGACGTAGATTGAAATTTCATACTTTGAGCATATAATATATACCTATGAATATAGTAGGGTGATAGTGTTTTGTACTGTGATTGATAAATAACAGAGGTCTCTTATTTCACTGATGTCAAAAATACTCTAAGATTTGATAGAAAGATTAACTTTGAATCTTAATTCCTTATGACTAAGCCACAGGATATTTTTTGCAGATTGGAGAGTTGTTATAAGTCAAGTTCTATTAGTATGAAAATTATCTGATTTAATATCCCCCCAAATATACACAATACGTAAAAAGAACCGGTACTTATTTTACAGATTCATTTAAATTGCTTGTCTGCTGGAGGTATTCATATTCATAACTAAGATTATGTGCCATGTTCTACTATGATACTGGAACTCAGGAGGAAGTCATTAATGTTTTTCGAATGATAAGGAAACTGAGTGGTTATAAACTTTTGCAAGACACCTAGCTTCTCAGTTAGGGTTTGGCATGTAGTTGGTGTTAATAAATGCTTATAGAATTAATTAATTTTTATTCCATTCACCTCAAATGTTATCTCCTGGCCTTCCAAAATATGACACCTAATCTGATACCTCTTCAGTACCTATATTGATTGGATCTTCTCTCTTCCCTCACAACTGTCTGGTTTTTCACAGCAGCCCATCTCGTTTTCCATTGCCTTTTCTTCCCCTCCATTCTTCATACTATCCTCCAGTCACACTTCCCCAATTCCCCTGATTTTCTCACCCCTTTCAATCACCACTCAGTAGTGATAAGCAAATAGCTTACACACTGTCTTTAAGTTTTATCATTTGATTGTATCTCATTTTACATTGTGGGTTTTTAGAGAGGTTGTTTTATTTTTTAATGTTAAATAAAAATGAGTTTCTTATGAATTACATTGGTGAAACTTTTTCTGTTTGAGGCTTCATAGTGTTTTTGTCCTTAATTTCAAACAATTAATATAGAAAAAGTTCTCTATGCATTGCAAAGCCCTCCTTGGTTCCTCACCCTCAGCGTCCCTCCTAGTCTTGTGTTTAGGATCACTTAATAATCGGCCCCGTCCTACTTAGCATGCGGAGTCCTGTTCCAATCTGGGACCAGTTTTTATATTCAGCAGGGTTTTAAAGAACTCCAGCACAGTGCTTCTAGGCTTTACTTGATTAACGCCTAGGTGAAAAGTTTTATTTACTTAGTGATATCGACGTTTATTAATGTCTGTAGTAATCATATGAACTTTAAATAGCTGTGAAGTGTTCGGTCATTTTGAATGTGTGTATAGCAACTATTCATACATTTTGGACTACTTGAAAATCTCAACATATAGAGCACTATAAATACTCAGCCCCCCCAAAAAAAAAAAACAATTAACATGCCAAATTAAGCTGAGAGCAGCAAAGCTGTATTCTTAGGAATATGGAACAGACATGAAAACTTGTCAGAATTGAAATAGAATAATAAAATTTTCTTAAAGAGTAAATATTAGCTGAGTTGAATAATCTGCTGAGAGGAAAAACCCTGTCCTAAGTTAAAAATGCAGGAAAACATTGTTCAAGTGCCTGTGTGGAAAAATATTTAGGCTAATTTGTATACTTTAAAAAATAATTGTCCTAAACAGATGCCTTCTGAGTTATAGAGGATTTAATTTTTAGAGCTATGCATTGGATATATTGTCCAATAGAGATAATAACCGTATCAATGTCATTGAGTCACTTCCACCAAATAATTTAATGTATATATTAATAAAGTACTTAGAACAGCGTCTGACACATGGTAAGTGCTACATTAGAGTTAGGTGCACCTGTTATCTTATTTTTATATCATTTAATAGTATATGAACAAATTCAGATATAGATTAATAGGAATTATTGCACCTAGGATAGCGCAGTACATTCAAGCATTCAGTAAATATTGTTGACTGATTAAGTTAACTTGTAAGTACAAGCCATCCACTTTTTTTAAGAACCAGAGATCTCAACACCTTTAATTATAGGATTTAAGGGAGGTGCCCCAAAGAGCCTTTCAAATTCTTGATGAGACTACCAGTTTTTTGACCTTTCCTCCCCTCCTAGCACTCCCTTCTGCAAATTGGTAAAAACCAGTCACATGTAGATGACTAAATTTAAGTGATTATCCACTTCTCACCAAGCTCCCCTAAACATCCCCCAAACATATCATTAGGACTATTTTTAGATCCTACATCCCTTTTAGCCTCAGTCACCACAGAAGGTCCAAACCATCCAGATTGCAGCTCTGCCTTCTGTATACCAACTCGCAGACTGCACATTAAACTTCTAATACCTGATTCCTGCTCTTATTCTCAAATAAATAATCTGCTTTGTGTTCCAGCCTGTTAAAATAAATGAACTGTGTGCCTAAAGCTCATCCATTCACTTCTGTACCAGATCGTAGTCCCTTTGGTTGTTCAAGAACTTCTGAAATCCCCTTCTCTCTTCACTGCATCATCTGTCTTGCCTCTATACTGCCCCTAGACTTGCCTCTGTAAGTCCTATGAGGATGTACACCTGCTATAATATCTTTCATTAAAACAATCATCCAAAAAACCCTCTTTGTGTGAGTGTAGATTATCAAATCCAGTGGCCAGTTCTCAATGTTCATTTTACGTGACCCTACAACAACTGTTAACACAATTGATTACTCCCTCCTCTAAGTTCTTTTTTCTCCTTTGACTTGTGGATAGTACTGCTCTTTTAATATTCTACCAGCCTCATTTTCCTTTATAGTATCCTCCTTTTTCCTACTGCTAAATGTTCAAATGTCTGAGGGCTCAGTCTTTGACCTCTCTTTTTATACTCACATTTCAGGTGATCTCATCTAGTCCTGTGCCCTTAAATACTATCAATATTTCTATCTTTATTCCAGAGTTAATCACTGTACATTAGACTTTTGTATCTAACTTTCTACTCAGTATCTCCACTTTGGTTAAGCATCTGAAAGGTAACATATTAAAAAGAGAATTTCTAGTTTTATTGGTCTCAATCTTCTTTATTCAGTGTGCCATCCACTAAGATGCTGAAGACAAAAACCCTTAAAATTCTATCTTTTATTCCTTTTTTCTTTGCTCCATATCCAGTCTGATACCAAATCCTGTTGGCTTTATATTCAAGATATATTTATGATTTGGCCACTTTTCAACACTTCTGCAACTACTGATTCAATAATTTGTTGCCTGAACTACAGCAGTAGACATCTAACTTCTCTCTTGTTAATATTCTTTGCTTCCTCTAAGGTAGCACCCCTTCACTCCAGACATTACTCCATCTTCTTACCTGATTCTTTATTATAAATTTTGTACTGTCTTTTTACTTGACTGTCAGCTTCATGTGGGTGGGATTTTTCTGTTACTTTTATTGTTGTATCCTCAGTTTCTGTGACAGTGGCTGGCACATTGTAGATTACCAGAAAATATTTGATGAATGAGTGAAGAGACAGGGACATATGAACTTGTGCTAAGGAGGGCCCAAGCAGATGTGTTTGTCTGTCTTTTCCCTTAGACTTTCTGTGAAGCATGCATCACACTTTATTTAGCATTGTAATAGTTCTCTAGCTGATGATTCTTACTTGCCCTCTGAGAAGAAATACACACAAGGAAATGAGGTAGGGAGAGAAGAGAATTCAATTTCCTCAAAACTGGGATAACTATATAACTCAGACCAAACTAGGATACTTTAATGAAAAGAGGGAATCATTAATAATTAAAGTGAGACAACAGGCATAAATACAGACTTCCCAAGTAGATAGAGGCATATGGGGTCACTCTGTTACAACCATTTATTTTCTGACTATTCCCACCAGGCAACAGGTCTGAAATTCACACCAAGACATCTCCATCCTGGACCATCCTAGATTGACCTAACCGTGTTATCGATACATATTACATTCATTTTGTCTCATGTGTAATGATAATTGTGTTTTGATAAAATATTTTTTTCTTCATCTCCAAGGAATGGAATTATTCACATTCATTAGTGTAGTGCCTTTGTACTAAAAAGTAGACTACATATAGGGTAGGTAGACAATCTTCTTAAACTGCTTTGAAAATGCTGACTCTGATTGATAGGTTATTTTCCAGAGAAATTGGTGGAAATAGTCTCCTTTGGTATTGACTAACCAAACATTCACAGTTTGGATAGAAACACTGTTTTACTGATTGTGAGATGCTGACCCTTGGCAGACACATTTGTTTCTTAATTTTCTACTCAGAAGGCTACTAACTTTGTGAAATTAATATGATGACTCAGACTTGGAAATCAATTGTTCCCCCTTTCACACAAAAAATATTGTAGGATCTATTTTATGTTTTTGTTTTTCTGGAAACTTTTACAGTGCACCTACATGTACTGACCCAAAAATTGGTTCTTAAACACTATTTCAACACATTTTTATCATTTGTACAATAAATAAAAATAAATTAAAAATAATATAAAAAATAAAAATAAAATTTGTATCATTTGTACAATACGACACTCTAGAAAAGCATAGAGATGAAGATTAAACAAAAAGTAATTGGTTACAATGGTTATATTAGCTTTTTTAAATTGCGAAATTGACCGTACGATCCAGCAGTTGTACTCCTTCATATTTGCCCAAATGAATTGAAAGCTTACATCCACACAAAAACCTGTACAGAGATGTTTATAACAGCTGTGTTCATAATTGCCAAAACCTAGAAGCAACCAACACGTTCCTCAGTATGTGAATGGATAAAGTGTGGTGCATTCAGGCAATGGAATATTACTCAGCACTAAAAGAAATGAGCTATCAAGCCATGAAAAGACATGGAGGAACCTTAAATGAATATTACCAGGTGAAAGAAGCCAACCTGAAAAGGATACACACCCTTTGTTTCCAACTAGATGACATTCTGGAAAAGGCAAAACTATGGAAACAAAAGATTAGTGGTTGCCAGGGGTTAGGTGAGAGGGATAAATAGTAGAGCATAGAGGATTTTTAGGACAGTAAAGCTATTCTGTATGATACTATAATGGCGGAAACGTCATTAAACACATGTCAAAACCCATGGAATATCCAGCCCCCCCCAGTCAACTCTAATATAAATTATGGACTTTGTGATGTGTCAGTGTGGGCTCATTCATTGTAACAAATGTACATTAGAAATGCAGGGATGTTGATAATTTATATTTTATATATGTGTGAGCAGGGGGAATATGGGAGCTAAAACTGCTCTAAAAATATATAAAGTCTATTAAAAACTATAAAATTGGTATCTTAATGTAGGTTAGATTGGCTTAGCTTGAAGACATTTGAAATTTATGATATAAGGTCTTTATAGTTAGGAAATGTGTTTTATTCATCTTTGTAGCTTCTGTATAGTGTCTTGATTGTTTAGATGGCCTGTCAAGGATAGATAGGCAAAAAGAAGTTTCACAGGCTATAATTTATATATTCTTAACATATTCAGACAAGTTTTAAAGTTCACCTTTAAAATAATGTGTTAATAAGAGTGCTGAAAATGACTGAACATGCTCATGGGATCAGGGCAAGTCAGCCTGAGCAACATTTTTCTCCTGTATTTTCAAGTAGTGTTGTTTGCATGAGAATTGTACTTCATACCTCTTATCACAACTCTAATTCAGTAGTCATTTGGGTAATGATTTTGTTTAATGTCAGCCACGAAACCGTAAGTTTCACAAGAGCTGATGCTGCAAGGTGTGTGGTTTTTTCCCTTGGTATCCCCAGAGCCTAGCATGGAGAATGCACTTGATAAATATTTGTTGAATGAATAAACAGATGTTATACAGGTGTTAATTTTTATTTAATCTGCTGTTGACGAAGTGGAAGTTTGGAACTTCTAAATATTGTTGGATCACTGTAAATTTCCCAAGCAATTTTTATGTAACACTATGGCTTAAAAACTAGCAAGTCTTATGTTACCAGATTTTGTAAAGTTGTGAATTTCAGAAGTAATTCAGATCCTTCTGTGAAAAAATTGTGAAGCATTTATACTCTTACATATCTGAAGAACTTAAATTTTTATCATGAAAATTTTACTTAGTATCAATTTCTTTAAAGAAATTTTCTTAAATTATTCCTTGTACTTCCTGGCACGATTATTTAGATAACGTTTCCAGTCCTCCATTTTTATAGCAAAGTTTAGAATTTTGATAAAGGTAAAAATAGTTGTTCAGACTATGTAGAGAACAGTAGCCTACAATTACCACCTTTTAAAGAAAACTTTAAACCAACTGATGTGGTAATTTTAACAGGCGTATGCAAATACAAACCAACTGGCAGTGCCACCTGGGAGCAGTGGAATTTTATAGAAGCCTATACACAACTTGCCCCTCCAGGCATTTATTTAAAAGATTTTCCCTCCTCACTTCGTAACAGGAGCACTTCCTATTCATTCTTTTTCCTTTAAGCCCCAATTTGGTTGCATTTCTGAACAGTATTTTCAGTATCTGTGAAATCAAAACTCTGACTTCTTGACTCGAGCAGCTTTGAAATGTGAAGAAGTTACAGCTGTGACACAGTGGAACCAAATGATTGCTTTACAATTTGTGTTGTTTTGTTGTTCTGAGAAAAAGAATTGGGGATTGTAACCTGGCGTTTAATTGTTTGTTAATCTTTTTTTAACAGCCGCGTTCAAGAGCAGTAACCTGGCATTTAAATTAAAACAGATCCCACCCTCATTTATCTGTATATAAATCTGACTGATCTTGGTAGGATGATCTGATGTATCAAAGGGTTATAAATTTGGAAAGAAATCAGTTGGAAAGTATTTTGTAAGATAGAGGGAAAACAAACAAGATGCATATCAATATTAAGAATTAATTGCTTTAGCCAAACTAAGTACCATAGCAGGATTTTGAAGGGAGAACAAAAGAGAGAACAAAAATGGTATCATTTTAATCACTTTTTTTCCAAACTGGAAGGCTATATTCAGTATAAAGGCAAAATTTTTTCAGTTGTAAGAGTCCAGCTTTATTATATAGACTTTTTAATTAAAAGTATTTTAAAGAACTGTAGGTGAAACTTGAAATTTCCATATGTATATCTTGTTTGCTTGTTTTTTAAATTGTTGCTTTCATGGTTTCGGGGGAGAGAGAATTGGCTTATTTTTATTGTAGACTAAGAATTGCAACAGAATTAAACCATTTATAGTTAGTAAAAGTTTTCTATTTTCTTCATTGACTTAATTAGCCTTTTCTTTCTCCTTTTTTAAAAGCAGCTAAAGCAGGAGTCAGCAAGCTACAATCTGTAGGCCAAATGTAGCCTGCCACCTGTTTTTGTAAATAAATTTGTTTTGTTTTGTTGTGTTTTGTTTTTGAGACAGAGTCTTACTGTGTCGCCCAGGCTGGAGTGCAGTGGCGCGATCTCAGCCCACTGCAACTTCCACCGCCCGGGTTCAAGTGATTCTTATGCCCCAGCCTCCTAAGTAGCTGGGATTACAGATGTGCACCATCATACCTGACTGACTGGGTTTCGCCGTGTTGGCCAGGCTGGTCTTGAACTACTGCCCTCATGTGATCTGCCTGCCTCGGCCTCCCAAAGTGTTGGGATTATTACAGGCATGAGCCACCATGCCTGGCCTTGTAAATAAAGTTTTATTGGAACACAGCCATGCCTATTTGTGTATTGTGTATGACTACTTTTGAACTACAATAGCAGCGTTGGATAGTTGCAACAATTACTGCATGGTCCATAACGCTTCTTTTTTTGTCGTTTCCAAAAATGTTTGCTAACCCCTGATCTAAGGATTGATGCAATATTTATTTCTTTTTACAGGTAATATATATTGTCTTTGCAGTAAAATATAGTGGTAACAATAAAGACAAAATAAAACTCTTTTTGAACTATTTTAAAGAGATAAGTAAAGTGTACTGTCTTTAGAGGATGATGACCTGGATTTAAATTTATATTCTGCCATATCGCCTGTGCCACCTTGGGTAAATTACCTCAATGCGGAGTCTGTTTCCTCATCTGTAGAAAATGGGGATGAAAGTGTTATCTACATCAAAATTTAATGAGAATTAAATGAGACAATATGTGCAAAGCACTTACTATAATACATTAATTACATCAATGAGGTGAACATCATCTTTATCAGCTACCCTTTTATCCACCACCACCACCGCCACCACCATCATTTTCATTTCAGCGAAATATTCTGACCTTTAAATGAGGAATCTAGAGATACAGAGAAGCAACCATGTTTTAGCTAGAGGGTTGGTAACTTTAATAGGGTGCAGCCAGGAAAACAGAAACCACAGCAACTATTTTAACAGGAAAAATATAATACATGGGATTGGTTAGATAAGTATGGGAGAACTGAAAAGGCAAAATGAGAATGCCAAGGTAAAATCAAGAGTAACTTACAGAAGTAGCTACCTGTAGGGGAACAAAGGACCCAAGCTGAGATTAGTGGAACCTCAGAGGAAGGGCACCATGGGTTTTAAATATGAGCCCTCAGTAAGAAGTTGTACTTCCTAATGCAGTTTGAGTAGAAAAGCGATGAAAATATTTTAAGCAAATATGCTTGACCAAGACATGTTTATTTTCACATGGGACATTATTAGGCAATTCGTTATTGCTAGATAGAGAACAACATGAAACTGGCAATTTTTTACATTTTGAAACTTATGTTCTAAGGTTATCAAACTGCAAAACATCTTGAACACCTTCTGATTGGTGGTGGCTGCCCAGAAACACAGAAATAACCTTTTAGCAATGTCTACTATGTATATCGCATGAAAGTGGGTAGGGGAAGGAAGACTGTACCTACCCAATCTATTGCCCAAGTCATTTTGGAGTGCTGATTAAATTGATCTCTTTTGACAGTCACATGGTTTTATTCATTCAACAAATATATATTAAATACTTCCTGTGTGCACTTTTCTAGGCACTGGGCATATAGGAGTGAACAGAACAGAAATCTGCTCTAAGTAGAAGAAGACAGATAATAAATACAACTATCCAAAATACAGTCACATGTCACTTAATGGGAATACAGTGTATATTTATTTTTGTATATAATAAATATACAGAAGATAAAAAGTATAGTATAATAAATATACAAACCAGTAAAATAGTTGTTAATTATCATTCTGAAGTATTATGTACCATACATAATTATATGTATTATACTTCTGTGCGACTGGCAGTGAAGTATATTTGTTGACGCCAGCGTCACCACAGATGGAATACATTATACTGCAGCATTGCAATGGCTGTGGCATCACTAGGCAGTAGAAATTTTTCAGCTCCATTATAATTTTATACATGTGGACCATCATTGACCAAAATGTTGATATGTGACGTATGAGTGTATATGATATTCTGGAGGAAAAATAAAGGAAAGAAACAATAGAAAATGTGTGTATTTATGTGGGGGAAATAGAAGAAGGCAACTTGAGAGAGTGATAACAGGGACCTGAATCATTACAGACTTGTAGAGGGTGAATAATACAAGGCAAATCTGATTACTGGGAAGCATTAAGGGCCCATTTTAGGTTATTAGTCATGAAGTCTGTGGTTGTGCTTATTTCTCTAGCCACATTCTGATGAAAATCAGGTAAAAAAGCATATTATTGCAATTGGTAATTTTATCCCCATTTGTCAATTATGTAACCATATATTTAAGTTTTAGGGTCTCTGTTTAAGTTTTTCGTGTTTGGCTTATCCTTTACTAGGACAAGATTGTCATCTGAATGCTGATAGAACATTGTCTTTTCATAGGGGATAAGAAACCTTACTGAATATTACGAATCTCGCAAGTAGAGACAGATTCATGAACTAGATGATCTGTCTGTATGAACTAACATACTTGTACCCATGTTTCTGTAATGGAATTAATTGCTAGAGCTGTTTCCCTATTTACCTTGTTTTGTTTTAAATTTAATGATTTTAATACCCTTAGTGATCTGTTTAAAAATGTATTTAGTTTTATAAGTGTTTGCTTCTGAGATAGTTATGACATGGAAGTCATATGAAGCTGGTTCAAATAACATATTGTTGATTTTTTACTATACTGGCTTATGTGAAAGATACCTGTTTACAGTGACAGGACCAAAGGACATTTGAATAAAAAAACAGATTTAAACCATAAAAATCACCTTTTTCTGAAGGTGCTGGGCCCCCGTTGAGTACAGTGATTCCTAAGCAGAGTTTTTGTAAATCTACTTGCTATATTTTATCCTTCTATAAACATTCAAAAGGCTTGCAGTTTTTTTTAGTTTCTCTCTTACTTTTAAATAGCTTCTTTGACATTTAATCAGAGAAACATGCCACATTACAGCATAATACATCTTTAAACAAAGAACCAAAGAACTTAGATTAGGAATATTAATTATGCCATACAAAACCAAAATAAGATCCTTACTAACCCACAGTGACACAACAGTTGATACTTTTCCTTGCCATCTAAGATATTGGTACCAAATGATTTGCTAATTCATACATCTCATTTTCTCTAAAAATATGGAAGTGCACATACAAAAATTAACTCAAGATAGATTAAAGACTTAAATGTAAAACCCAAAGCTATAAGACAGCCTAAGAAGACAACCTAGGCAGTACCATTCTGGATATAGGAACAGGCAGAGTTCATCATGAAGACACCAAGCAATTGCAACAAAAGCAAACGTTGACAAGTGGGATCTAATTAAAGAGCTTCTGCACAGCAAAGGAAGCTGTCAACAGAGTGAACAGATAACCTACAGAATGGAAGAAAATTTTTGCAAACTGTACATCTGAAAACGGTCTAATATCCGGCGTCTATAAGGAACTTAAAGAAATTTACAAGAGAAAAACAATCCCATTAAAAGTGAGTAAAGGACGTAAACAGACACTTTTCAAAAGTGTGGCCAACAATCATGAAAAAAAGCTTAGCGTCACTGATCATTAGAGAAATGCAAATCAAAGCCACAGCGAGATACCATCTCACACCATTCAGAATGGCTATTAAAACATCAAAACAACAGATGCAGGCAAGTTTGTGGAGAAAAAGGAACACTTATACACTGTTGGTGGGAGTGTAAATTAGTTCAACCATTATGGAAGACAATGTGGTGGTTCCTCAAAGACCTAAAAACAGAAATACCATTCAACCCAGCAGTCCTATTACTGGGTATATACTCAAAGGAATATAAATTGTTCTATTATAAAGACATGAACGCTTAGGTTCATTGCAGCACTATTCACAATAGCAAAGACATGCAGTCAACCTAAATGCCCATCAATGGTAGACTGGATAAAGAAAATGTGGCACATACACACCACGGAATACTATGCAACAATAAAAATGAATGAGATCTTGTCCTTTGCAGAAACATGGGTGGAGCTGGAGGGCGTCATCATTAGTAAACTAATGCAGGAACAAAAAATCAAATACCGCACATTCTCGCTTATAAGTGGGAGCTAAGTGATGAGAACAGGTGGACACATAGAGCGAAACAACACACACTGGGGCTTGTCTGAGGGTTGGAGAGTAGGAGGAGGGAGAAGATCAGGAAAAATAACTAAATGGGTACTATTCTTAATATCTGGGTGATGAAATAATCTGTACAACAAATCCCAATGACACAAGTTTACCTGTGTAACAAGCTTGCACATGTACCCCTGAACTTAAAATAAAAGTTGAATTAAAAAGATACAGTAGTGAATCTTTGTGTATATTCTTAGGTCAGTTTACCCCCTTCACATAACGTGTTAATGTAAAATATAAGCATTATTAGCTGTCAGATAGTATGTTCATTTATCATCTTTGGAGTTGCATCTTATGCTATGAAAGTCATTTTAATAAATTATTTAGTGAGAAAATGTTTTTAAATATATTTAGATAGCCTTGCAACTCTGTTATGCCTGAGTCGAACTCTTGTATGAAAGATCATTTTTAGTGGCCATTGTGAATGTTAATAGGCCTTCCTCACTCCAGACTTCTCATCAGTCACCAAGATATACCAACTCTGTATTCAAAATGTATCTTGATTTGACTACTCATATGTCCATTACCACCATTCAGTTTAAGCTACCAATAACCTTTCAGCTGGATTATTACAGTAGACTCCTAATTGTCCCTTCTATCTCTTCCTGTATTAATCAGGATTCATATGCACATAATGAAAACCACTTGAGTGCTTTAAGCAGAAAAGGCTTTAATAAAAGTAGTAGGCTCATTCAATATACATTTATTTTTCAATGAATCGAAGTGAGGGAGGGCGATACATGGTCATAAATGTAGATGTGCAGAACAGATGCACATGGCTGTATGTAGTGAGCGTTCAGACCACTTTATGAAAATCTGTTTTAAGTGCTGCTTTTGTAATTTTAAGATCTTAAATTTGATTTAAAATATAAAGCTATAGAGAAAATTAAGAATCTCTAAAAACAAATCACTTTAAATATTTGTTCAGATAGCCATCCATTTGATACTGGTTTTTAAAAGGTACTTTAAAACATGTATAATATATCCAATTTTATAGAAATTTACAATTTTCTGCAGTGTTCCTTGTGACGGTGTTAATATCATAGCCTCTGTTGCCATGGAGACAAGTCTCTGAAGGCAGCCTCAGAGGCTAATGATTCCATGATGTTGCTATGGATAGAAACAACTGAGACCGTTGCTAGTCACATGGTCAAGATTTTTTTTAAAACAACAACAGAAAAACTCTAGATCTGATCTTATTGAGTGATACAAATGGAGCAAAACAAGGATGATGGCATAACAGTCACTGTCTAATGAAATAGTTATGTAAGATATTTCAAGTTTAAAATGCTGTACTGAATTCTGTAATAACCAAAATATAATGGTTACTGTATATTGCTGCCTCATTATTTATATTAGAATCTTAAGTTTGACATTTTCTAATTTAGAATCTTATACAGCTCCCCAGAGTTTTACCCTGCTCTAAAACCTTTGCCGAAAGCATCCTATTATCAGATCTAATATCTTTGCTGTTCCTCATCAGTCAGCCTTCATTTGATTATTATTTGTATAGAGTTGTATTTTTGTTTCAAGTGAACTAAATGAATTACTTTGTTGTTCTGTAATTGTTTGTTACCAGAATTGGTTATCAGTTGTGGTTAGGGAATTGTGTGTGTTGATGCGTCGTTGACTTTCTCAGCGGTGTTGGCCTTAAGGAAGAGGCAGAGGCCTATGTTTTTCTTCAAGGAACTTGGTCAGTGCCCTGTAGAGAGGGGGATGGGTTAAGATGCTGTAAACTGGGAATTTTTTTAAATGGTACTCACGTCCTAATCTAAAGAAGGTGATTCTAGAAGAGGCTCAGAGACAGAGGGTTACAAGTGGGATTAAAGTGTAACATTAAAGGATTCATGGTTTATCATAAAGGGTTTTGGAGAGCAGCTGCCCAGTGGAGAAAATTTTTGTGCTTTGCCTTGAAATTTGACATAAGCATGTACTTTTGTCTTATTTTGGCTATCAAAGTAGATTATTGATCAGCTATTATCCTATTGTTAGAGCTGGAGACTATTAATAAGAAAATAACATACTACATTTGTGACATTTTCAAACACTTAAAAAATAAACTTTAGTGTCCTTAAAAGAACCAAAACAAAACAAAAAACAACGGAGGCACCAGGAAGCTTTTAGAGGTGATAGATACATTTGTTACTTTGATTATGGCGGTGGTTTTATACGTATATGCATATGTGCAAACTCATCCAATTGTATACATTAAATATCTGCAGTTTTTTATATCAGTTCTACCTCAGTAAAGTTGTTTTTAAACTAGAATAAAATTGAATTAAAAATAACATTAGACTTTCATGACTTTGACACCTTTGATGACTGCAGCCAGTTATTTTGTAATGTATCACTCAATTTGGGTTTGTCTGATGTTTAATGATTAGATTCAAGTTATGCATCTTTGGTAGAAATATCCTGGAAATATTTTACTCTCGTTACATTTTATCACGATACATGATTTTGATTTTTCCCGTTACTGGTGATGTTAACTTTGATCACTTGATTCAGATATTATCTGCAGATTTCTCCACTGTCATTAATGCTTTGAAAGGAGACACTTTTGTGTGAGTATATCCCATTCATCCACTGGAATGGACGTTTCACTTGGCAACAGGAAGTTTTAATATTCATTAATATTTCTTGAATGAATTACTCTTACTATGATGGCTGCCACATGATGATTTTATAATTCCATCATTACATTTTTAGTTAGCATTTTGTTGTAAGGAAATGCTCTTATCTTCATTTATTTATTGATGTATTTATTTATATCAGTATGGGCTCCCACATTCCTGTTTTATTCAGTGGATGTTATGCCATTGTTATCATTGAGTTACAGATTGTTCCCAGTCTGGCCAGTGGCAGCCCTTCAAGCCAACTTCTGTGTCCTTTGTCATCCTCTTTGAGCACTTCCCTTATTTTCTGGCACAGCAAGATGTCTACACTCATCTAATACTTGCTGAGCTCCAGCACTGGAGTCAGCCATTTCTTCAGAGACCCATGGTTTGGTTTGGTTTTGCTTTGTGTTGTGGTTTTTTTCCCGCCGAGACGGAGTTTCGCTCTTATTGCCCAGGCTGGAATGGAATGGCGATCTTGGCTCACTGCAACCTCTGCCTCCTGGGTTCAAAGAGATTCTCTTGGCTCAGCCTCCCAAGTAGCTGAGATTACAGGTGCCTGCCACCATGTCCAGCTAATTTTTTGTATTTTTAGTAGAGACGGAGTTTCATCATGTTGGCCAGGCTGGTCTCAGACTCCTGACCTCAGATGATCCGCCCACCTCTGCCTCCCGAAGTGTTGGGATTACAGGCATGAGCCTCCGTGCCCGGCCATGTTGTGTTGTTTTAAATTGCAGGATGAGTATTTAGAAATCAAGATTTGGACACCAGGTGTATTCATGCTGTTGAGCTGTTAGCTGCTTCCAGGCCCTCATAGTTAGCAGACCTATGCACATATATACACACACATTTATGTCTATATTTATTTTTGAATTTATCTATATATATTGACAACTGTTTATACCAATACCTCCAATTTTAGTGTAACACCATAGGTCTCATGCTAATTTTCTATCTTTCCATATTTATAACTCCCTTTTCTGACACAAAGAACCTTGCTGTCAATATCCTTCATGTATTTATTTATTGGATCAGAATGCCCTGTATATAAGCAGTCTCCTGTCATTATTGCTGCCCTAGTTGGACGCCCTTCTCTGCTCAGGTTCCAGAAGATCCCATTTAGTCCACTGACTGCAAAACCTTATGCCAGACTACAGCTATTGCCTCATAGATACTATCTGTCTCACTTGGGTTCCAACCACACACATCAGGCTGCCGCCACTGCTTTGTCCATGTGGACACCCTCCTCACCATGCTGAGGCTCCAGCACCCTTTGCCAGGCTATTGCCTCCCGTCCACTCCCTGCCCACAGATGCTTTCCTCACCCTGCGTGGGCTTCAGCAACACGCACTTTCCTATTCAAGAGGTCATCTGCACCAAGGTTGTGATGATACTCTACCATATCATCCTCTAGAAGCCTTATATTGTTTACTTCTCTCAATTATGTCAGCAAACCAGCGGAAATTAATCTTATGTATAGTTTAAGGGTAGGAATCAGTATTCGTTTGATTTTTCCATGTGTATATCCACTTGATCCAAGCACAATTCTTACAAAACCACCACACACTTTTCTTACACACTCATAAATCAGAAGTCAGAACCAATGGGTTTTCAAATATTCTTAGAAGGCCATGTAAATATTGCGGCGAATATCAGTTACGATTGTTATTAATTTTGAGCTCATAATACGGAATTCAGAATTTTTTTTCTCCAGGAACAAGATATAAATGGTGATTGGAGTCCCAAGCTAAACCCACAGAGGCTTTATTCATAATATACTTTTTTATTGTGTTAAAGTATACGTCAGGTTTACCATTGTAGCCATTTTTCAGTGTACAGTTCAGTGGCATTAAGTACATTAACGGTGTTGTGCAAGTATCATCATCACTCTCAATCTTCAGAACTTCTCATCATCCCAGACTGGGAACATTGAAAGAGAAAACACAAAATCCAGTGCTTTAAAACTCTCTTTCTACAGGAAATAATAAATCTAGGTAACAGGAGTCCCAAGTGTGAAATACATTTTCAGTTTGTTTTCTAGAGAATGACACTTAAAGATCGTAATAATTGTTTTTCTGTTAATATTCACAATGGATCTCCCATCCTTCCCCTTGCATTTATATTAATAACGCTGCTGTGTATTCCTTGTCAACAAATGGAAAAGTATAATTCAGAATAAAGAAGCAGTGATAGAGAAAGGCACTCATGATCCCACCCCAGAGATTAATTTTTCAGACATTTCTTTCCATTTTTTACATGAGTTTCATCTTCCCTTTTTTTTATGTACAATGCCCCATATAATTTATAAACTGTTCTTACTGATAATTTTAAATTTCTGTATGATAATCTCATATAATTTTTTTTTTTTTTTTTTTTTTTTTAGATAGTCTTGCTCTGTTGCCCAGGCTGGCGTGCGGTGGTGTGATCTCACTGCTCACTGCAACTTCCACCTCCCGGGTTCAAGCAGTTCTCCTGATTCACCCTCCCGAGTAGCTGGGACTACAGGCATGCACCACCACACCCAGCTAATCTTTGTGTATTTTTTTTCTTTTTTTTTTTTTTTCAGTAGAGACGGGGTTTTGCAATGTTGACCAGGCTGGTCTCGAACTCCTAACCTCAGGTGATCTGCCTGCCGCGTCCTCCCAAAGTGCTAGGATTACAGGCATGAGCCACCATGCCCAGCCTCAATCTCATGTAGTTTTCATTTTTTACTTTTTTACTTAACAATTCTGACACCTTTGGGTGTTTCAGATATTCCACAATTTACCAAATAGAAGCAATGTTCAAAAGAATATCTTAAAACCTTAGAACACCTTATGAGAATACCTTAAAACATTGGCTTTTAAAATTATTTCCTTAGGGTAGATTTCTAGAATTACTAAGTCAAAGAGTTTAGACTTTTTTGGGGGTGGTGGCGGAGATGGAGTCTCACTCTGTTGCCCAGGCTGGAGTGCAGTGGCGCAATCTAGGCTCACCGCAACCTCTGCCTCTGAGGCTCAAGCGATTCTCCTGTCCCAGCCTCCCAAGTAGCTGGGATTACAGGCATGGGCCACCACACCCGGATAATTTTTGTATTTTTTTTTAGTAGAGATGGAGTCTCACCATGTTGGCCAGGCTGGTCTTGAACTCTTGACCTCGTGATCCACCCACCTCAGCCTCCCAAAGTGCCGAGATTACAGGTGTGAGCCACTGTGCCTGGCCAAGTTTAGACATTTTTAAAGCTCTAGATGTTTACTGCCAAATTACTTTTCCTAAAGTTTGTATGAATTTGTATATCCAACAGCAGTGTGAGAGGACCAGTTTTCATGCATTTTTAAAAGCTTTTTTGGAATTTTTTTTATTGGTAAAATATATATAACTTACTAGCCTTCTAAGTGGAATCATGCAGTATTTATCCTTTTGTGTCTGGCTAATTTCACTTAATGTTTTAAAGACTCATCCATCTTCTAGCATAATCAAGAATTTTATTCCTAGGGCCAGGCGCAGTGGCTCACACCTGTAATCTCAACACTTTGGAAGGCTGAGGTGGGTGGATCACAAGGTCAGGAGTTCAAGACCAGCCTGGCTAAGATGGTAAAACCCTGTCTCTACTAAAAATACAAAAAAAAAAAAAAAAAAAAAAAAAATAGAATGGTGGCAGGTGCCTGTAATCCCAGCTACTTGGGAGGCTGAGGCAGAGAATTGCTTGAACCCGGGAGGCGGATGTTACAGTGAGCTGAGATTGCACCACTGCACTCCAGCCTGGGCAACAGAGCGAGACTCCGTCTCAAAAAAAAAAAAAAATCATTCCTTTTTAAGGCTGAATAATATCCATTGTGTGTGTATTATCACGTTTTGTTTATCCGTTCATCTCCTGATAGACACGTGGTTTCTTTCCACCTTTTGACTATTGTGTGTGATGCTGCATTGAACGTTGGCATACAAGTGTCCGAGTCCTTGCTGTCACTTGTGGGGATATGCCTACCCAGTGCATATCTACCTACCCAATTGCTAGATGAGATGCTGATTCTATGGTTGGTTTTTAAGAAACCGCAGAAGCTGTACCATTTTACATTTCTCGCCAGCATTGTACCAGAGTTCCAGTTTCTCCACATCCTTGCCACCACTTGTTACTTTGTTTTTTTGTTTTGTTTTAGTTAGAAACTTCCCTTGTAGTGATGAAGTAATCTCTCATGATAGCTTTTATTTGTATTACCCTAATGACTAATGATGTTGAGCATCTTTTCATGTGCTAGTTGACCACTTGTACTTTGCAGAAATTATTCAGGCTCTTCACACATTCGTTAATTGGGTTGTTTTTCTTTGTGTTGTTGAGTTGTAAGAGTCTTTAAATGTTCTGGGTATTAAACCCTTATCAGGTGTATGATTTGCAAATATCTTCTCCAATTGTATAGACTGTCTTTTCACTTGCTTGGTAATGCCCTTTGGTGCACAAAAGGTTTTAATTCTGTTAGAGTCTAATTGATTTTTTTCTTTCATCATTTATGATTTCTAAGAGTCCATTACCAAATCCAAGGTTACAAAGATTAACCCTATGTTCTCTTGTAAGAGTTTTATGTTTTCAAATTTCCTATTTAGGTTGTTAATCTATTTTGAGTTAATTTTTATATATAATGTGAGATGGGGGTCTGTAGACCTTCTTCTTTTGCATGTGGACATCCAGTTGTCTCAGCACCATTGTTGAAGAGACTCCATACATTTTAAATAAATCTTAATTTGACTAATTTGATAGGCAAAAAAAGATGATTGCCATTTTGTTTTGTATTTATGAATGAAGATGAGCCATTTTTTAGTCTGGCTATTTGTTCTTCCTGTTTTAAGGCCTGTTAAGGCAGGCTGTCCTCATCTACTTGAGTTTAGTGCTTTTCTTACATATATAAGATATTTTATTGATATAGCAAATGGGTCTTATTACTGAACAACTTTCCTGTGTTCCAGTTTCATCCTTTTAAAAATAACTTAAGCCAGATAAACATTAAACTTCTTAGTTTAATTTATACCAGGTTCTCTCTTCGTTGTTTTTTTTCATTTTTGCCAGATATGTCTGGCATGTAATAGACAATCAATGTTAGTTGAATTAATTACAGGCATGTTGAGGCAAGTTATTACTGTTCTTGATAATAGGAGTTAGTATCACGGATTTGTAAACTCTCTTTGCCTGATTGGGCTAATAAAATTACGTGTAGTTTTCTGAATGCATAGAGGAAAGCAGTGAAATGTATTCTGAGTGCTAGAAAAAATATTTTGCAGTCTGTCTATGAAGCAAGTGTCTTATCTCCGAGAGAAGGAAGGAATATTGTAAATGATAATCTTTTATTATTATCATTTAAGCATCTAAAGAGTAGTCATTCATTTTAATTACAGAATCATTAAAATTATTATTGGGGGTATAACTTTCTAAAACAATTTCCAGAGAAGATTTTCTCATTTATATTAGTGTAATGTATTAATATTTTTCCTGTTGCATAGTTATTTCTGAAAACTATAATTTACTTTTATGGCACAGTTTTTTGTTATGTGTTTCCCTTTTATTTTGGTGTTTTTCCTGATTTTCTGTCATTGATGATTTTTAGCCAACAGAAGCTGTTCTTCCCTCTCCTCCCACTGTCCCTGTGATCCCTGTCCTGCCAGTCCCTGCTGAGAATACTGTCATCCTACCCACCATACCACAGGTTTTTATTAGTTTCTTTTTTCTTTATAAAAATTTCATTTGCATTTAATGTTTCATTTGTGTTCTTTTTTAAAACTGTTTGGGCTGTTTTTTGTAATTTGGTAATTTACCTTGGGCTTCAGTTAGTAGTTTTAGGGACTTAAACATTTGGGATTTAATATAAGTGGAGTCAAGATTTGCCATTTTGTTAGGTTGTCTGTGAAATGGGACACAGTGAACTTCATAATATTGAACCTTAGATTTGTTTTCATGCCTTTGTACTTAGAAATCTGCTTAAAACAGTTTTTAAACATTTTTACTTTA
The DNA here is from genome assembly GCF_006542625.1 of Nomascus leucogenys. Classification (NCBI taxonomy): domain Eukaryota; kingdom Metazoa; phylum Chordata; class Mammalia; order Primates; family Hylobatidae; genus Nomascus; species Nomascus leucogenys. The sequence continues at coordinate 117,970,434 of NC_044391.1, read as the reverse complement.
GAAAACTTTATTCTTCTAAAGTTAGTAAAAATCATTGTACTCCTGATCTTGTACCAGTGTATCATTTTATTTAACACTTTGTTTCCTGTTATATATTTATCTTCTTTGGAAATATTCATTCTTATATTATTTGATTACATAACACACTTCACATTTATTAGGTAAAAATAATAGCCAACATATCTGGAGTATATGGGAATGCTCTGTGCTATCTTCACAACTTTTCTGTAAATCTGTTGTAAAATTTTACTTTTAAAAAATTATGTGTAACAGTTTAAAAATAATAGCCAAATGTGAGAGAGTGTAATCATTTTTAGTTTTTCAAAGCTTTACTACTTCCAAGGGTGGCTTGAGACATTAACTGCCCTTCCAACAGTTATCCAAAGTCAAAATAATGGTAGTAGTATTAAAGATAATAATAAAGATCTTTGGTGTGAAAGATCACGATCTCATTTAAAGTGTAAATAAATGAACCCATAGATTTTTTTTGCCGTTATTGATCTGTAGCCTAAAATCTGGATAAACATACGTTTGCTGTGTAAACAGTTTCAAAATAATCTCCATTGGGGAAAAAATGAGATATCAACTGTGATTATTCACATCTCAGTACCCTTCCCCTCTCCTAAAAAGTGAAGTCAGTAGGAACATCCATACAACCAAGGATTCTAGGGGAAATTACAATGTTATAATGATTCCAGCCTTACTGTAATAAGACTGAATTGTAATCATTGTAATAATACTACCGTATAATTTTTGATTATGAAAATAATTAAAAATTAAGTCATAAAGCCAACAATGAATAGATGAATCCAAATGGATATTCTCTCTATATCGCAGGAAAAAGATTGAATTTATAAATAAAATATAATTCTGAGCAAACAGTTTAAGGGTTATTACAGCATCGTAATAATGTAACATCTTTCCAAATATGTAGAGTTTATTAGTACAGTTTTTTGTTTTTTTTTTTTTAAGTAGATTTGAAAGTTTATTTTACTCTGCTCACTTCAGTCAATTTTTTGGTGTTAAAATAGTTTTCTGGAATCCTTTGAGAATTTGTACCAGTCTCTTTATATTCATTTGGGAGCCTGTCTTTTCCTATTCAGAATTCTCTCATTTATTTACTCCCAGCAACCTTAACTTAGCATCCCACTACATTTGAAAATTGTTGAGATCTTGCATAGTCTTATAAAAATATACATTTTAAAGTCAGAATGACCTGGGGTTGGAATTCCAGTCCTACCACTTAACCTGTGTAACTACACACTTTACTTAACCACAGTGAACTTGCATTTACTCATCTGTAACACTGAAGATAGACAGGAGTACTAACTTGAGGTGGTTTACAGTGATCGAGAGGATGCTTAATGCTTGTCAAGTACTAGCACATAATCTTAGCTGTTCATGTTTTTAGTGTTACCTCATATTTCTCTGAGACAGCAAACTAAGGAACAAGTTTGTTTTTTTTTTTTAAATGAGGAATTTACACAAAAAGACCTATTTATTCTGCATAGCTTCACTTTAGGTTTTAAATACACTACAGAAGTTCATGAAAGATAGTTTTACCATTTTTGTTGTTACGTGAGAAGCCAATGAGTGTACCTCGTTTTCCAGAATAAGTGTGTTCCTAATTAGTCAAGTATAATATGTACATTATAAAATTAAAATAATTGACTAAAATATCTGTCCCCAAGTAAAATTTAAAATTCATACTAACATATAACCCAATTTCAACATATTAAGTGAATATGTATTCTTAAAAGATCCACTACTTTACATTTAGATGCGTTAGGATGTATTAGAAATAAAAACAGAAGAAAAGATTTAGAATCTAGTCTGTCTTTGTCACTCAAGTTGCCCTCTCTGAGTTTTATGCCCCCTTCATCTATTAAAATGGGGGGTAACGCCAACCTGACTCCTTTAAAATGAGTTTGAGAGTCAGGCAAAATTAGAAAGATACATAGATGATAACTTTTTAAAAAGTATGTTGTCTTTCATTATTTGTAGAACACTTTATACTTTTCAGAGTACTTTCACATTGATCATATTGTTTGTACTTTATGAAAGCCCTCTACAAATCAGAATTATGCTTATCATACAGAGTGGCACAGACAAAGATAATATCTAATGGCTGCTTAATAATGCAGAAAGAACGTGGACTTTATAGTCATACCTGACTCTACCACATCCTAGCTTCACCTGTTTCTACATGTGTGATGGTGTGGAAATTACTCAACTTCTGAGAGCCTCAGTTTCTCCACATAGAAACTGAGTACAGAGTAGGTGACAGTTACTAGTTCTTCTTACTGGGAGTGTAAACACATAATCTCTGTAATACCAGCCTATTAAATCCAGAAGCTTATTTGCACCCTAGAGTAAATACTCTGCTTTAAAACTAGATGTTTCAAACCTTTATTTCTATCAGTTCTGAAAAGCTGTCATATAATTATTGTTGAAAATGCTTTAAGAGCTAATTTTTTGTGCGTGGTCTTTTTTGATATTTGAATATGTGCTTTGAAGATGAATAGAACATTGTCTCTGTCCTCTAGGAGCCTACTAGGTGTTTGTGCAAGAGACAAGTTTAACAAATAACTCCCACATAATGTGAGAGTAATTACATTAGAGGTATATCCAGAACAGAGCATCATATTGCCTGTGGGCCTTTTTTTTCTTTTTTTTTTTTTGAAATGGGGTTTTGCTCTTGTTGCCCAGGCTGGAGTGCAATGGCGCGATCTTGGCCCACCACAGCCTCCGCCTACCGGGTTCAAGTGATTCTCCTGCCTCAACCTTCCGAGTAGCTGGGATTACAGGCATGTGCCACCACGCCCGGCTAATTTTGTTTTTTTTTGTTTGTTTTTTTTTTTGTTTTTTAAGTAGAGAGAGGTTTCTCCATGTTGGTCAGACTGGTATCAAACTCCCGACCTCAGGTGATCCGCCTGCCTCGGCCTCCCAAAGTGCTGGGATTACAGGCGTGAGCCACCACACCCAGCTGGTTGTAAAATTTTATATTTCCACCAGAGTGCACAAGGATTCCAATTTCTCCACATCCTCACCAACACTTTTTATTTTCTGTTTTCTTAATAGTAGCCAGGCTAATGGGTGTGAGGTGACATCTCATTGTAGTTTTGATTTGCATTTCTATAATGATTAGTGACGTATCTTTTCATGTGTTTATTGTCCATTTGTGTGTCGTCTTTGGGAAAATGTCTGTATGAGTTCCTTGACCATTTTTAATTAGGGTGTTTGGTTTTATTGTTGAGTTTTAGGAGTTCTGTGTGTATTCTGGGTCTCATGTCTTGTCAGAGATATGACTTACCTGTTTTTTCTTTTTTTACCAGTACCTTTGTGTCATATCCAAGAAATCATTGTCAATTCCAGTGTCTCGCTTTTAGCCTGTGTTTTCTTCTAACAGTTTTATAGTTTTAGGTTTTACACTTAGATCATGATCCATTGTAGGTTGATAATTGTATATGGCATTTATTTCTGGATTCTGTTTTATTCCCTTCTGTATGTCTGTCTGCATGCCAGTACCAGACTGCTTCTGTTACCATAACTTTGTGGTAAGTTTTGGAATCAGGAAATGTTAGTCCGCCACCTTTGTTTTTCTTTTTCATTATCATTTTGGCTTTCAGGGTACCGTGAAATTCTATGTGACTGTTAGGATGGGTTATTCTATTTCTTTGAAAACCCTACTGGGATTTTGATAGGAATTGCATTAAGTCTATAGATAGCTTTGGGTAATACTGACATTTTTGCAATAGTAAGTCTTCCAGTCTATGACCACAGATCCCTTCCCATTTATTTATGTCTTCTTAATTTCTTTCATACGTGTTTTATAGTTTTCATTGTACAAGTTTTTTACCTTCTTGATGAAGTTAATTCTTCATTTAGGAGACTCAGTGTTCTGAAAATTTGTTCTTTTTGATGCTATAATAAACAGAATTGTTTTCTTAATTTCCATTTTAGATTGTTCAGTGTTAGAAGAAATACAACTGATTTTTGTGTGTTGACTTTGTATCCTGCTACTTTGCTTAATTGGTTTAATAATTCTAACAGTTTTTGTGTAGAATCTTTAGGGTGTTTTACATATAAGATCATATCATTTGTGAACAAGTAATTTTGCTTCTTCCTTTCTAATTTGGATGTCTTTTATTTCTTTTTCTTGCCTAATTGCTTTGACTACAACTTCAACTATTCAGCTAGTGGTCATGTTGAGTACAAGTGGTGAAAGCAGACATACTTGCCTTCTTTCTTATCTTAGAGGAAAAGCTTTCAGTCTTTCACCACTGAGTATGATGTTCACTGTGTGTGTTTTGTATATGGTTTTTCTTAGTTTGACATAGTTTCCTTCTGTTCCCATGTGCACTTGAGAAGAATGTGTGTTCTGTTGTTGTTAGAGTTCTGTGTCTCTTTGGTATATTGTGTTTGTTCATCTCCTCTATTTCCTTACTTATCATATGTCTGGTTGTTCTGCCCATTATGGAGAATGGGGTATTGAAGTCTCCAGCTATTACTGTAGAACCATTTCTTTCTTCAATTCTGTCTCATTTTTGTTACTTAACGTTTTGATGGTCTGCTATTAGGTGCGTTAATTTTTGTAATTGTTACATTCCTATATTGAACCTTTTATTAATGTATAATACCTTTGTTATCGCCTAACCTTTTTTTCATTTAAAGTCTATTTTGTCTGTTATGAGTACAGCCACTCCTGCTCTCCTTTGGTTACTGTTGCATGAAATATCCCTTTCTGTCCTTCAGTTTCAGCATATTTGTGTCTTTGGGTCTACAGTGAGTCTCTTGTATACAGCTTGTGGTTGGAACATTTTAAAATTTTTATTCTGCCAGTTTCTGTCTTTTGATTGAAGAATTTATTTACATTTAAAGTAATTATTGGTAAGGAAGGACTTACTTTTGTCATTTTGCTATTTGTTTTCTTTATATATATGCCTTGTAGCTTTTTTGTTTCTCATTTCCTGCCTTACTGTCTTCTTTGGTCTTTGATTAATTTTTTGTAGTGAAACATTTAACTTTCTTGTTTCCTTTGTGTCTATTCTTTAGTTATATTTTGTGTGGTTACCATGGGGATTACATTTAACATCCTAGACACTTCTAATCTCAATTTGTACAAGCTTAACTGCAATAATATACAAAACCTCTGCCCCTTTAACTGCTCTGTCCCAACCCCTTTCAGTTGTTGATGTCACAGAATTACGTCTTCATATATTGTATGCCCCAAAACAGAAACTAATAATTTTTAATGCATTCGTTTCTTAAATTATGCAGGAGACAAAATATGAAGTTACAAATCAAAGTTATAATGTTAGCTTTTAAACTAATAATTGAATTTCGTTATTTACCAATATTGACTTTGTTTATTAATATTAGGCTTGTTTATTTATAGGCAGGGTCTCATTCTGTAGCCCAGGCTGGAGTGCAGTGGTGCCATCACAGCTCACTGCAGCCTCAACCTCTTGGCCCAGTCGATTCTTCCGCCTCAGTCTCCTGAATAGCCATGACTACAGGCATGTGCCTACCGCAGCTGGTTAATTTTTGTTGTTGTTGCTGTTTTGTTTTGTTTGTAGAGATGGGGTTTCACCATGTTCCACAGGCTGGTCTTGAACTCCTGGGCTCAAGCCATCTCTGCCTGCCTCGGCCACCTGAAGAGCTGGGATTACAGGTGTGAGCCACCATGCCTGGCTAGGCTGAGTTTTGTTTTTTTTTTAATTTGAAAATGTAATAGTCTCTTCAATCATGTGGAAAACCAAAAGCGGATTTACACAACCATTGTTACAATATTACTAACTAGCATTTATTATTACCTATGTATTTACCTTTACTGAGATCTTTATTTCTTCGTATGACTTTGAGTTACTGTCTAGTTTTCTTCCATTTCAACCTGAACTGCTACCTTTAGCACATCTTTCAGGGCAGTTCTAGTGATAACAAACTCCCTCAGCTTTTGTTCATCAGGGAACATCTTACTTTCCCCCTTACTTTTGAGGGACTGTCTTGCTGGATACAGGATTCTTAGTGGATAGGTTTGGGATTTTTTCATCTTATTTCAGCACTGAGTATTTCCACCCACTGCCGTATGACCTCCAGAGTGTCCGATATGAAGTCTGCTGATAATCTCATTGAGGATTTGTTGTATGTGACAAGTCACTTCTCTTATTGCTTTCAAAAATCTCCCTTTGTTTTTGGCATTTGACAGTTCTAGTATAATGTGTTTCAGTGTGAGTGTTGGATTTCATTACTTGTTTATTGAGCTTCTTGGATGTTTGTATTCATGTGTTTCATGAATTCTGAGAAGTTTTGACTGTTACTTCTTCAAATATTTTTTCTACTCTTTTGTCTGTCATTTCTCATGCAACTCCCACAATGCATTAGTTGGTCTGCTTGATGATGTCTCACAGGTCCCTTAGGTTCTGTTCACTTTCCTTGAACCTCTTTTATTTCTGTTCTTCAGACTCAGTACTTTCCCTTGTCCTATCTCATGTTCACTGCTTTTTTTTTACCTGCTCAGATATGCTTTTGAATCCCTCCAGTGAATTTTCCATTATTGTACTTCTCAGTTCCTGAATTTTATAATTTTTATTTCTCTCTCTCTCTTTCTTTTTTTTCTTGAGACAGAGTCTCGCTCTGTCGCCCAGGCTGGAGTGCAGTGGCGCGATCTCGGCTCACTGCAAGCTCCGCCTCCCGGGTTCACGCCATTCTCCTGCCTCAGCCTCTCCGAGTAGCTGGGACTACAGGCGCCCGCCACCACGCCCGGCTAATTTTTTTGTATTTTTAGTAGAGACGGGGTTTCACCGTGGTCTCGATCTCCTGACCTCGCGATCCACCCGCCTCGGCCTCCCAAAGTGCTGGGATTACAAGCGTGAGCCACCGTGCCCGGCCAATTTTTATTTCTCTTTATTGATATTTCCGTTTTGTTCATACAGCATTTTCTTGCTTTTGTTCACATCTTTTAATTCTTTTTTTTTTTTTTTTTTTTTTCTTGAGACAGAGTCTGGCTCTGTCACCCAGGCTGGAGTGCAGTGGTGCCATCTTGGCTCACTGCAAGCTCTGCCTCCTGGGTTCACACCATTCTCCTGCCTCAGCCTCCAGAGTAGCTGGGACTACAGGCGCCCGCCACGATGCCCAGCTAATTTTTTTGTATTTTTAGTAGAGACGGGGTTTCACCGTGTTAGCCAGGATGGTCTCGATCTCCTGACCTCGTGATCTGCCCTCCTCGGCCTCCCAGAGTGCTGGGATTACAGGCGTGAGCCACCGCGCCCGGCCTAAACTTGACTTTTAAAAAGTCCTACCCTGGGTGACAGAGGAAGACTCTGTCTCAGAAAAAAAAAAAAAAAAAAAAAAAGACTTTGGGATCCTTAACCAAGACAGTGGGTAGTAGAATGGGTAACATGGAAAATCAAACAGCTACAACTAAAAGACCTGGGAAGAGTCTATGTGAAATGATTTCAAATGAAGAAAAACCCTTCACTGCACCTTGGTTCAAGTGACCCTGTAATCTTAGACCTGGTTCTAGGTCTCTCTGTACCTCCCTCTACCACTCAGTGACATTTGAGTATAGGTAAATCACAATTATTATTGAAATTCATTTTCTCCATCTGTGAAAAGATAGCAACACCTGTCTTTACCCAGGGGGACTGTGTGAGGCTCTAGAGAAGTCATATAAAAGAAAATATGTTGCAAATCATAGGAAGCTATAGAAATGCTTATTCTGTTACTAAAATTCATATACCATTGTGTATAGTTCCAACTTGGACAACAGTGAAGCCGTATAATTCACTTAGAGATTGGGGGTAGAGACAGTAAAAGGGCAAGGATATTCCAGGAGGAACTAAAACGCCCCTAAATAATTTGACCCAAGCATTGGTAATAAGGCTTAACAAACATAATTTTGCTCACCCATGTTGGCCAGACTGGTTTTGAACTCCTGGTTTCAAGTGATCCACCAGCCTTGGCCTCCCAAAGTGCTAAGATTACAGGCATGAGCCACCGCGCTTGTCTGAATGCCAGTATCTTAATAGCAACCCTGACCCAGAGTATTTCACAACTACTTTAGCTATTAACCTCTTTAAAACTGAGTACTTGGCTCAAAGTGATTTTTTTGTTTACTTTTTATTATGCAGAATTTCAAAAATATTCCAATGTACAAAGAATAGTACAATGAACTCTATGTATACCCATCACCAGCTACAGGAATCAACCGTGTACTTCGGTTTGATTCATAACCCCTCCTACTCCCAACCTTCCATTGTTTTATTTTGAAGTAAATATAACACCTTATATCATTTTGTTTATATATATTTCAATATTAGCAAGACTTTCTAAATGAACAGAATCAAAAGGTAACTTCTATAAAATGATGATGAGTTAGTACTGATAAGCAGCTAACATAATAATTATGGTATAAATTACATTTTGATGAAAACCAACTTTTTCCACTGCATGTTTGGTAAAAAATCGGCAGAGGGACCAAAAGGCTTTCTTGCCATAGTGTTTTTAAAATGTAATTTCTTTTGTAACTTTAAATATCCTATTCTTTCTTGCCCTTTTCTTCTGTAATTGCTTAAGCAGAATAAAGTGAAGTTGTATTATTAATTTTTTTAGCAATGTAAAATATTATCAGTTTGAGTAATCTCAGTATGCCATTGGGAAATAGGTAATTTGAAATATTCATAAAATCTCAGATGTCTGTAAGTTGGGTAGCTTTGCTTAAATAGGAATTTCATAAGTACAATTTTTATTTAAGTGGACTTTCACCAAATTATTTAAAGGTAGACTATTATTTAATGGTGGGACTAAACATAAAGCATTTAATTTTATGTTTATGTATAATGAAGTATTAGCTACTCATTTTTAACTTACTGCTCAATGTAGCCCAAATGCATACTGTTTAATTTTTTAACCATGAAACTGGGTTGTCTTTAAGCATTTTGTCATATCATTTAGATGTAGTACTGTGCTGAAAATAATGTGTTATTTGAATTTTGAATATTCACCTTTATTAAAAGCCTATACATTTGGAAGAAAATGGTTATTTTGTGTTATAATGTTATTTTATACAGCTTTTATATATAATTCTTCAGCTAATTGAAGTAGAACCATTAATGTGTGTAAACATATCTTCTAAAGTTTGTTTAAAGGATAGTCATCTTTTTTATTCTCTGAAAGTGTTATGTGACTTGATACTTTCATAACTTTAAATATGCAGAAGAAAGAATTTTGAGGGGAATTATGTCAGATTTTTACTATATTTTTCATTTGTTATTGCATTTTATTCTTTAGTTTCATATACATAATAATGTCTAACCTAACCAGAAAACCAAGATTTTTTTTCAATCCAAACTTAACTAGGTGTGTGTTATTCTGCTTATTTTTCTTGCTGTAATAAATCACTGTTAATTCTGTGAGTGGTCTAGAATAACTGGAACGCAATCATTGCAGCTGAAAATAGTCAGGGATTTTTACATTAAGAGTGTATTTTTAGTTTTCTAAAAGTTTACAATTAATTTCTTTCTGCGATGAACTTTTTTTTTTCCTTGTTTAAAAACAGTGCACTGTGGGGAAGAATTTTTTCCTGGGTGATGAAATGATTGAAATCTTTACAGTATCCTTGGGAAGAGAAAACAATGATTTCTAAGCAACCTAGGAAGAGTTATTGGTTACACTAAAGAATATTCATGGATTTTATGAGAAGGCTATGGTGATCTGTGTAAAACTTAAGAAAATCATGGCTGCTTTAGCAGAAATAGCAATTTATTTCTTAAAAGCAAATCTATTTTAACTGCTTATACATACTTTTTTGTGTTAGGTGCTGGAAAAGGATATATTATTTAACATATAAAAAGCTCATATAAGATTATAACTTAAGAAATATCAGGTCTTTCATATGCCTCTAACATTGTGAACATTAACATGTAATGTTTTTATTTTCTTGTTAAGCTAACACATTTACGATTTTTTTTTTTGAAGGCAAATCCTCCTCCAGTACTGGTCAACACAGATAGCTTGGAAACACCCACTTATGTAAGTTCCATTTGTTCCCACATTTAAGTAATCCTGCCTTTCCTGTTCAGGTTTTGGTACAAACATGGCACTGTCTTCTCTAATACATTTCTCTGGAGATGTTCTGTCACTATATACTACAGCTGTAATTGCTATAGTAAATTAAGTAGTATGGCCCTCCTTTGGTTATTTTTTTTTCCATATGTAAAGCAGAAATTTTGAAATAGAAATTCATAATTTAATTTGGAAATTATGATGGCTAACTTTCACAAAAGGCTGTCTCTGACCATTGGTTGCTTACACAGAGCCATATATTTAAATCATTTTAGAAGTCTAATTGAATGACTAGATTTTTAGTAACCAGGTTTTTTTTGTGCATTCATATATACTAAAATAATTAGTTGTAACTTTGTAATTTTAAATTGATCAGGGACAAAAGTCCACTTGCCGCATAATTTTATTATATGAAAGTTCCAGAATAGATAAATCCATAGTTACTGAAAGTAGATTAGCAGTTGCCAGGTGGTGGGTGTAGGGCAGAATGGGGAGTGACTGCTAATAGGTACAGGGTTTGTTTATGGGGTAATAAGAATGTTCTGGAATTAGAAAGTAATGATGATGGCACAACTCTGTGAATAAACTAGAAACTACTGAATTGCATACTTTAAAAACGTAGATTTTATGGTATGTGAATATCTCAACATAATTTGTTAAGGTAAAAAAAGTAGAAAAAGGTGAGTAATAAATGCAAATTAAAACAATTAATACATCTTAAACATGTTATCAAAAGAGCAAAAAGTTTGTCAGTACATTCTGCTGGTGACAGTATGGGGTAAAAATATACTGCTACATTTTTGTTGAAGTTTAAGTGGATAAAACTTTATAAAATGCCGCAATTTCGTGGTAATGATTGAGTCTAAAAACCAATCTAAAAACCAATTTTTTAATATTTTTTCTTTTGTAACTTTTTGTATTGTATCTAAGAAGCCATTGCGTAATCCAACATCACAAAGACTTACAGTTAAGTTTTAAGAGTTTTATGATTTTGCTTTTAGATTTTGGTCTTTGATTCATTTTGAGTTGATTTTTGTATAATGTGAAGTAGAGGTCCAACTTCATTCTTTTGTATGTGGATAGCATCACTGTTGGTTGAAAAGATTATTCTTTCCACATTGAATGGTCTTGGCAACCATATAGAAAATCAGTTAACTGTAAATATATGGGTATATTTCTTTAATTCCTTTCAATAATGTTTTGTAGTTTTCTGTGTACAAGTCTTGGAGTTCTTTTATTAAATTTATTTCTAAGTATTCTCTCTCTCTCTCTTTTTTTTTTCTTGAGACAGAGTTTCACTCTGTCACCCAGGCTGGAGTGCGTTGGCACAATCTCAGCTCACTGCAACCTCCACTTCCCAGGCCCAAGATGATCCTCCCACCTCAACCTCCCATGTAGTTGGGAACACAGACACGTGCCACCATGACTGGCCTTTTGTGTGTGTGTGTATTTTTGGTAGAGATGGGGTTTTACCATGTCGCCCAGGTTGATCTCAAACTCCTGAGCTCAAGTCATCCAGCCCGCCTCAGCCTCCCAAAGTGCTGGGATTTCAGGGGTGAGCCACCATGCCCAGCCAGTATTTTATTCTTTCAATGCTGTTATAAATGGAATTGTTCTGTTTATTTTTGGAGTTTTTATTGCTAGCATATGGAAATATAATTGACTTTTAGGTATTTATCTTTTATCCTACAACCTTGCTGAACTCATTTATTACCTCTAGTAGTTATGTAATTTGAATTTTCTGTATACAAGATCATGTCATTGGCAAATAGAGATAGTTTACCTCTGGATGCCGTTTATTTCTTTTTTTTTTTATTTTAAAGGATGGGAAACTTCAGGATTTTGTTTTTTGTTTTTTGGATTTTGTTTTTTTAATTTCAGTAAGTTTTTCGGGAGCAGGTGGTGTTTGGTTATGTGAATAAGTTAGTGGTGATTTCTGAGATTTTGGTGCACCCATCATCCGAGCAGTGTATACTGTACCCAGTGTGTAGTCTTTTATCCCTCACCCCACTCCCACGCTTTCCTGAGTCCCCAAATGCCAATGTATCATTCTCATGCCTTTGCATCCTCATGGCTTAGCTCCCACTTATGAGTGAGAACATACTATGTTTGGTTTTCCATTCCTGAGTTACTTCATTTAGAATAATAATCTCCAGTTCCATTCAGGTTGCTGCAAATGCTATTATCTCATTCCTTTTTATGGCTGAGTAGTATTCCGTGGTGTGTGTGTGTGTGTGTGTATACACACCATATATTTTTTATCCACTCATTGAAAAATGGGCATTTGGGCTGGTTCCATATTATTGCAGTCGTGAATTGCACTGCTATAAACATGCATGTGCAAGTAGCTTTTTCATATAATGACTTATTTTCCTCTGTGTAGATACCTGGTAGTAGAATTGCTGGATCAAACGGTAGATCTACTTTTAGTTCTTTAAGGAATCTCTGTACTGTTTTCCATAGTGGTTGTACTAGTTTACATTCCCATCAACAGTGTAAAAGTGTTCCTTTTCACTGCATCCACACCAACATCTATTTTTTTTTTAATTTTTTTATGATGGCCATTCTTGCAGGGGTAAGGTAATATCACATTGTGGTTTTGATTTACATTTTCCTGATAGGGATGTTGGGCACTTTTCCGTATGCTTGTCAGCCATTTGTGTATCTTCCGTTGAGAATTTTCTATTCATGTCCTTAGCCCACTTTTGGATGAGATTGTTTTTTTCTTGCTGATTTGTTTGAGTTCCTTGTAGATTCTGGATATTAGTCCTTTGTCAGAAGTATAGATTGTGAAGATTTTCTCCCACTCTGTAGGTTGTCTGTTAACTCTGCTGATTATTTATTTTGCTGTGCAGAAGCTTCTTAGTTTAATTAAGTCCCATCTGCATATCTTTGTTTTTGTTGGATTTGCTTTTGGGTTCTTGGTCATGAAGTCTTTGCCTAAGCCAATGTTTAGAAGGGTTTTCTGATGTTATCTTCTAAAATTTTAATGGTTTCAGGTCTTAGATTTAAGTCTTTGATCCATTTTGAGTTGATGTTTTTATAAGGTGAGAGATGAGGATCCAGTTTCATTTTCTACATGTGGCTTGCCAATTATCCCAGCACCATTTGTCAAATAGGGTGTCCTTTCCCCACTTTATGTTTTTGTTTGCTTTGTCAAAGATCAGGTGGCTGTAAGTATTTGGCTTTATTTCTGGGTTTTCTATTCTGCTTCGTTCTGTGTGTCCATTTTTATACCAGTACCATGCTGTTCTGATGACTATGGCCTCATAGTATAGTTTGGAGTCAGGTAATGTGATGCCTCCAGATTTGTTCCTTTTGCTTAGTTTGGCTTTGTCTATGGAGGCTCTTTTTTGGTTCCATATGAATTTTAGGAATTTTTTTCTAGTTCTGTGAAGAATGATGGTGGTATTTTTGTGGGAATTGCATTGAATTTGTAGATTGCTTTTGGCAGTATAGTCATTTTCACAATATTGATTCTACTCGTCCATGAGCATGGGATGTGTTTCCATTTGTTTGTGTCATCTGTGATTTCTTTCAGCAGTGTTTTGTAGTTTTCTTTGTAGAGGGCTTTTACCTCCTTAGTTAGGTATATTCTTAAGTATTTTATTTTCCTTTAGCTATTGTAAAAAGGGTCGAGTTCTTTTTATTTTTATTTTATTTTATTTTATTTTATTTTATTTTATTTTATTTTATTTATTTATTTATTTATTTATTTGAGACAGTGTCTCACTCTGTTGCCCAGGCTGGAGTACAGTAAGTAGCACAATCTCAGCTTGCTGCAACCTCCACCTCCTGGGTTCAAGCGCTTCTCCTGTCTCAGCCCCCACCCTACCCCACCCATTGGCCCCCGCCCTGAGTAGCTGGGATTACCAGCATGCACCACCACACCTGGCTGATTTTTGTATGTTTAGTAAAGACAGGGTTTTGCCATGTTGATCAGGCTGGTCTCAAACTTCTGACCTCTGGTGATCCACCCACCTCAGCCTCCCAAAGTGCTGGGATTACAGACGTGGGCCACCGCACCCAGCCTAGGGTTGACCTCTTGATTTGATTCTCAGGTTGGTCACTGTTGGTATATAGCAGAGGTACTGATTTGCACACATTAATTTTGTATCCTGAAGCTTTGCTGAATTCACTCACCAGTTCTAGGAGCAATTTTTTGATGAGTCTTTAGCATGTTCTAGGTGTATGATTCTATCAGCAGCAAACAGCAGTTGTTCGCCTTCCTCTTTACCAGTTTGGGTGCCCTTTCTTTCTTTCTCTTGTCTGATTGCTCTGGCCAGGACTTCCAATACTATGTTGAACGGAAGTGGTGAAAGTGGGCATCCTTGTCTTGTTCCATTTCTCAGGGGGAATGCTTTTAACTTTTCCCCGTTGAATATAATGTTGGCTGTGAGTTTGTCATAGGTGGCTTTTATTACCTTAAGGTATGTCCCTTCTATGCCGATTTTGCTGAGGGTTTTAATCATAAAGGATGCTGGATTTTGTTAAATACTTTTTCTGCATCTATTGAGATGATCGTGTGATTTTTGTTTTTAGTTCTGTTTATGTGATGTATCACATTTATTGACTTACGTATGTTAAACCATCCCTGTATCCTTGGTATGAAACCCACTTGATCATGGTGGATTCTCTTGATACGCTGTTGAGGATTTTTGCGTCTGTTCATCAGGGATATGTGTCTGTAGTTTTCTTTTTTTGTTAGATCCTTCCCTGGTTTTGGTATTAGTGTGATACTGGCTTCATAGAATGATTTAGGGAGGATTCCCTCTTTCTTTATCTTTTGAAATATTGTCAATAGGATGGGTACCATTTCTTCTTTGAATGTCTGACAGAATTCAGCTGTGCATCTGTCTTGTCCTGGGCTTTTTTTTTCATTGGCAATTTCTTAATTATCATTTCAATCTCACTGCTTGTTACTGGTCTGTTCAGAGTTTCTATTTCTTCCTGGTTTAATCTAGGAGGGTTGTATATTTCCAGGAATTTACTCACCTCAAGGTTTTCTAGTTTATGCACGTAAGGGTGTTCATAGTAGCTTTGAATAATCTTTTGTATTTCTGTGGTATTGGTTGTATTATCTCCTGTTTCATTTCTAACTGAGCTTGTTTGGATCTTTTATTTTGAGATGGAGTCTCACTCTGTCACCCAGGCTGGAGTGCAGTGGCACAATCTTGGGTCACTGCCGCCTCCACTGCCTGGGTTCAAGCAATTCTCCTGCCTCAGTCACCCAAGTAGCTGGGATTACAGGTGCACGCCACCACACCCAGCTAATTTTTGTATTTTTAGTAGAAATGGGGTTTCACCATGTTGGCCAGACTGATCTCGAACTCCTGACCTCAAGTGATCCACCCACCTCAGCCTCCCAAAGTGCTGGGCTTACAGGCATGAGTCACCACGCCTGGCCATTTGGATCTTCTCTCTTCTTTTCTTGGTTAATCTCACTAATGGTCTATCAATTTTATTTACTTTTCAAAGATCCAGCTTTTTGTTTTACTTGTCTTTTGTATTGTTTGTTTGTTTCAATTTCATTTAGTTCTGCTCTGATCTTTATTTCTTTTCTTCTGCTGGGTTTGGGTTTGGGCTTGGATTGTTTGTGTTTCTCCAGTTCCTTTAGTTGTAACCTTTGATTGTCTGTCTGTGCTCTTTCAGACTTTTGGATGTAGGCATTTAATGCTATGAACTTTACTCTTAGCACTACTTTTGCTGTATCCCAGAGGTTTTGATAGGTTGTGTCACTGTTATCGTTCAGTTCAAAGAATCTTAATTTCCATCTTGATTTCATTGTTGACCCAACAATCATTCAGTAGCAGGTTATTTAATTTCCATGTATTTACATGGTTTTGAGGATTCCTTTTGGAGTTGATTTTCAGTTTTATTCCACTGTGATCAGAGAGAGTACAATTGATATAATTTTGATTTGTCTTAAATTTACCGAGATTTGTTTTGTGGCCTCTCATATAGTCTGTCTTGGAGAATGTTCCATGTGCTGATGAATAGAATGTATATTCTGCAGTTGTCAGGTAGAATGTTCTGTAAATATCTGTTAAGTCCATTTGTTTTAGGGTGTAGTTTAAGTCCATTGTTTCTTTATTGACATTCGGTCTTAATGACCTGTCTAGTGCCGTCAGTGGAGTATTGAAAGTCCCCCACTATTATTGTGTTGCCGTCTATCTCATTTCTTAGGTCTAGTAGTAATTATAAATTTGAGAGCTCCAGTGTTAGATGCATATATATTTAGGATCGATCATTGGACTAATCCTTTTATCATTATATAATGTCTTTCTTTGTCTTTTTAACTCTGTTGCTTTAAAGTTTGTTTTGTCTGACAAAAGAGTAGCTACTCCTGCTTGCTTTTGGTGTCCATTTGTGTGGAGTATCTTTTTTCACCCCTTTACCTTAAGTTTATTTGAGTACTTAGGAGTTAGGTGAGTCTCCTGAAGATAGCAGAAACTTGGTTGGTGAATTCTTATCCATTCTGTATTGTGTTTTTTTGGGGTGGGGGAGGGGTTTTGTTTTTTTTTTGGTTTTTTTGTTTTTTTTTTTTTTTGTTTTTGAGACAGAGTCTCACACTGTCACCCAGGCTGGAGTGCAGTGGCGCGATCTTGACGCATTGCAAGCTTCGCCTCCTGGGTTCACGCGGTTCTCCTGCCTCAGCCTCCCATGTAGCTGGGACACAGGTGCCCGCCACCACGCCCGGCCATTCTGTATCTTTTAAGTGGAGCATTTAGGCCATTTACTTTCAACATTAGTGCTGAGAAGTGAGGTACTATTCATCATGCTATTTGTTGCCTGAATGCCTTGGGGTTTTTTTCATTTTTTCATTGTGTTGTTATATAGGTCCTGTGAGATTTATGCTTTAAAGAGGCTCTCTTTTGATGTATTTTGAGGATTTGTTTCAAGATTTAGAGCTCCTTTTAGCAGTTCTTACAGTGCTGGCTTGGTAGTGGTGAATTCTCGCAGCCTTTGTTTGTCTGGAAAAGACTGTATCATTTATAAATCTTAGTTTTGCTGGATGCAAAATTCTTGGCTGGTAATTGTTTTAAGGAAGCTAAAGATAGGACCCCAATCCCTTCTAGCTTGTAGGGTTTCTGCTGAGAAATCTGCTGTTAATCTGATAGGTTTTCCTTTATAGGTTACCTGGTGCTTTTGCCTCACAGCTCTTAGGATTATTCCCTTCATCTTGACTTTAGATAACCTGATGACTGTGTGCCTAGGCGATGATCTTTTTGTGATGAATTTCCCAGATGTCCTTTGAGCTTCTTATATTTGGATGTCTAGATCTCTAGCAAGGCCAGGAAAGTTTTCCTCGATTATTTCCTCAAATATGTTTTCCAAACTGTTAGATTTGTCTTCTTCCTCGGGAACACCAATTATTCTTAGGTTTGGGTGTTTAATATAGTCCCAAACTTCTTGGAGGCTTTCTTCATTTTTTTTATTCTTTTTCTTTGTCTTTGATGGATTGGATTAATTCAAATGCCTTGTCTTCGAGCTCTGAAGTTCTTTCTTCTGCTTGTTTGATTCTGTTGCTGAGACTTTTCAGCGCATTTTTCATTTCTCTAAGTGTGTCCTTGATTTCCAGAAGTTGTGATTGATTTTATTTTATTTATGCTGCCTGTTTCACTGAAGATTTTTCTTTACGTATCCTGTGTCGTGTTTTTTATTTCTTTAAATGGGACGTTACCTTTCTCTGGTGGCTCCTTGATTAGCTTAATATTCGACCTTCTGAATTCTTTTTCTGGCAATTCAGAGATTTCTTTTTATTATTATTATTATTATTGTACTTTAAGTTTTAGGGTACACATGCACAACGTGCATGTTTGTTACATATGTATACATGTGCCATGTTGGTGTGCTGCATCCATTAACTCGTCATTTAGCATTAGGTATGTCTCCTAATGCTATCCCTGCCAGAGATTTCATCTTGGCTTGGATCCATTGCTGGTGAGCTGGTGTGATCTTTTGGGGTTGTTAAAGAACCTTGTATTTTTATATTACCAGAATTGTTTTTCTGGTTCCTTCTCATTTGGGTAGACTATGTCAGAGGGAATTCAAGGGCTGCTGTTGAGATTCTTTTGTCCCACAGGTGCTCTCTTGATGTGGTGTTCTCCCCCTTCCCCTAGGAATGGGGCTTCCTGAGAGCCAAACTACAGTGACTGTGTTTGCTCTTCTGAGTTTAGCCACCCAGCAGATCTACTAGGCTCCAGGCTGTTACTGGGGGGTGTCTGCAAAGAGTCCTGTGATGTGATCTATCATCAGATCTTTCAGCCATGGATACCAGCACCTGCTCTGGTGGAGGGAGCAGGGGAATAAAGTGGACTCTGTGAGGGTCCTTGGTTGTATTTTTGTTTGGTGCGCTGGTTTTGTGTTGGTTGTCCTCAAGCCAGGAGGTGACACTGTCAAGAGGGCATCAGCCGCAGTACTGTAGGGAGGATGCAGACTTGCCCTAGGGACGCCTGGTTAAGTTTTCAGGTTTCTCAGGCAGTGGGCAGGGCCATAGAGCTCCCAAAAGATTGTGACCTTTGCCTTTGACTACCAGGGTTGATTGATAAAGACCACCAGGTTGGGGCAGGGATAGACACATCTGAGCTCAGACTCTTCCTGGATGGGGCTTGCTGCAGCTGCTGTGGGGAATGGGGGTGTGGTTCCCAGGACAATGGAGTTTCGTTCCCAGGGGGATTGCGGCTGCCTCTTATGGCTGCCTCTGCTGAGACATACAGGTCACTAGGGAAATGGGGGAAAGCTGGCAGTCACAGGCCTCACCCTGCTCCTGCACAGTCCACAGCCCTAAAGGCTGGTCTCACTCCCACCATGCCCCCTCAACAGCACCAAGCCTATTTCCTGGCAGCAGGTGACCAGGGCTGAGAACTTGCCCCAGACCATGAGCCTACCCACTGAGAAAGCAAGGAGACTCACAGCTTTTCAGTGTCTCAAGGAGCCTGCAGTGGCGATCTAGTGCCTTCAGAGGCTCTGTGGATTATCTCGGCTTTTCTGGTATGTTCCTGCGATAGTTCTTGGAGCAAAAGTTCACGATGTGGGTGTCCACAGCTCCTCTGTCCATCCAAGCAGGAGCTGCAAGCTAGTCCTGCCCCCATCTGCCATCTTTATCCTTCACCAACTTCTGGATGCGATTTCTCTTTCTTGCCTGTAATTTCCCTGGCTAAAACCTCTATTACAGTATTTAATAGAAGTAGTGAAAGCAAGCATCCTTGTTGTGTTCCTGATTATTAAGGGAAAGCTTTCAGTATTTTGCCCTTAAGTGTGATATATTATATGCAATCTTAAGTATTAATTGATACTATAATTTCATTGGCTTTGGGTTTGATTCTCCATCCTATTCTATCCTTAAGTAGTAAAAACATTGAAAGAAGGCAAAATTACACACAAAATTTTGAGTTCTTACTGGATCCAGTAAAGAGAAGGAAATGAAGTAATCTGTTGAAAAAGTTCCAATCTATTCCCCTATCTTTATTTTCCTTAAGACAAAACATGAAGACTGAAAGTTAGGAAAATTCACTCCATTGAACTTTGGTAGGTTTATTACATAATAAAAGCTTCAGTTTTTCCACATGTAATATAATATATAGCTACAATATTTTTTAAGTGACCTAAATTCATTATTTAGGAAACACTTTTAAGTAAGCTGTTTGAGGGCTATTATTTTATATTTAGTTATGTTAATTTTTCATTAGAAAGAACATTTCTTTTTCTAATACATTTTTATTTTTAGAGTTTTGCTTTGTGATGGTATAGGCTTTGAGAGTTTTTTGTATTTTTGAGATAAGAATCTTGCTGTGTCACGCAGGCTGGCGTATAGCAGCTCGATCTTGGCTCACTGCAACCTCCACCTCTGGGGTTCACATGATTCCCATGCTTCAGCCTCCTGAGTAGCTGAGATTATAGGCCGTGCACCACCACACCCAGCCAATTTTTTCTGTTTTTAGTAGAGATGGGGTTCCACTGTGTTGGCCAGGCTGGTCTCAAACTCCTGGCCTCAACACACCTCGGCCTCCCAAAGTACTGGAATTACAGGCGTGAGCCACTGCACCCAGCCAGCTTTGAGGTTTTTAATTGCCTGTGATTATGCATTATTATTAACGATGAGTCACAAATACTGATAACATGTTGGATTTTGAAATATTACTCTATAGTTAGAAAAGTATTATTGAATTGAACCTAAACGTAAGGAATTAGTAAATTAGGCTTCTTTATCTTCCCTTGGACAAGTCTTATACCTTTAATGTAATAGGATTTGTCCTGTTTGAATATATCAGCGTTAACTGATTAGAAACTTAAAATCCTTGGGCCAATAAAGGACTGAGAATATCTGTCATAAATTTTTCTCTACTTCATTACCTATAAGTAAAGGCTAAAATTGTACAGAAGCCTTTAATTATACTAAAAAGATAAACTTGTACAATTTAAAAGTTAAACAGTAAATGCTATTCCATTATACCAGCAACAACCAGTTGGAAATATGGCTCCATTAACTGTATTAATAAAAATGTGAAATATCTAGCGATCAGCTAAAAATTAAATATATAGTTTGTAGTAAGAAAACCGTGAAACTTTACTGAGTGGCATGAAAGAGTACTTAGGTGGGGAAAAGTTCATGGTGCTGAGCAGGAAAATAATGTGAAGATCTTCATCCCAGACTAATCTGTAAATTTGGTGTCTTGCCAATCATAGCCCCCAAAAATGGATGGGGGGGGGGGGGCGGGGTAGGAGAGGGAGAGGAGGGAGAAAGCAAAAGAAAGAGACTGTATGCTTGCGTTTTGAATGGACAAAGATGGGCTTAATGGAATGATTCAGCTGGAGCTGTGCCATCCAGTAAAGTAGCCACAAGCCCCATTTTGCTGCTTAAATTGATTAAAATTTAATAATTTTGTGTGTGCGTGTGTGTGTGTGTGTGTGTGTGTGTGTGTGTGTGTGTGTGTGTGTGAGAGACGGAGTTTCCCTCTTGTTCCCCAGGCTGGAGCGCAATGGCGCCATCTCAGCTCACTGCAACCTTTGTCTTCCCGGTTCGAGTGATTCTCCTGCCTCAGCCTCCCGAGTAGCTGGGATTACAGGCACTTGCCACCAGGCCCAGCTAATTTTTGTATTTTTAGTAGAGACAGGGTTTCGCCATTTTGGCCAGGCTGGTCTCAAACTCCTGACCTCAGGTGATCTGCCCATCTCGGCCTCCCAAAGTGCAGGGATTACAGGCATGAGCCGCTGCACCCAGCCAAAATTTAATAAAATTTAAAATTTAAATTTCATTTTGTTAATGTGGTATATCACATTTGTTGGTGTTCATTTGTTGAACCATCATTACCTCCCCAGGTTAAATCTCACTTGATTGTGGTGAATGATCCTTTTAATGTGCTTTGAATTGCTAGTATTTTGTTGAGGATTTTTAAATCTATGTTTATCAGTTATATCAGCCTGAAATATTCTTTTCTTATAGTGTTCTTGTCCGGCTTTGGTTTCAGGGTAATTATGGCCTTGTAAAATGAATTTGAAAGAATTTGAAAGAGTTTGGTATTTCCTATTCAGTTTTTGGGGAGAGTTTGAGAAGGATTGGTATTAGTTCTTCTTTAAATGTTTGGTAGAATTCAGTCATGAACCCATCGCACTCTGGGCTTTTCTTTGATAGAAGATCTTAGATTACTGATAATCAGACTTGTAATGCTCTGTTCAGAATTTCTGTTTTTTCATAATTCAATCTAAGCAGGTTTACATTTCTAGAAGATTGTCTTCCTTCTTGGTTATCCAGTTTGTTGGCATATAGTTCCTTATGATCTTTTGTATTTCTGTAATAACAGTTTTAATGTCTCCTCTTTCATTTCATGCCAAATACAGTAGCACCAAAAAATAAAATAAAATAAAATGCATAGGAATAAATTTAACCGAAGAAGTGAAATATCTGTACAGTGAAAACTATAAAACATTGATGAATAAAATTGAAGAAAACACAGATAAATGGAAAGATACCCCATTTCATGGTTGGGGAGATTAATATTGTGAAAACAGTCATACTACCCAAAACGATCTATAGATTCAATGTAGTCCCGTTCAGTATTTCAGTGATATTTTTTGTAAAAGTAGAAAATATCCTTCTAAAATTCAAGTGGAACCACAAAAGACCCCAAATAGCCAAAGCAATCTTGAACAGAAAGAACAAAGTTTAAGGCATCATACTGCCTGATCTCAAAATGTGCTGCAAAGCTGTGGTAATGAAAACAGCATGGTACTGGCACAAAAACAGACAGACCAGTGGAATGAAGTAGAATTGAGAGCTCAGAAATTAATCTACACATTTATGGTAAACTGATCTTCAACAGAAATGGCAAGGAAAGGACAGTTTCTTCAATATATGGTATTACAGTACCTGGATATCCACGTGCAGATAAATGAAATTGGACCCTTATCTCATACCATATGCAAAAATCAACTTGAAATGGATTCAGGATTTAAATGTTAAGAACTGACATTGTAAAACTACTGAAAGAAAACATTGGGGAAAAGCAGCAGGGCACGGAGGCTCACGCCTGTAATCCCAGCACTTCGGGAGGCCAAGGTGGGCGGATCACCTGAAGTGAGGGGTTCGAGACCAGCCTGGCCAACATGGTGAAACCCTATCTCTACTAAAAATACAAAAATTAGCCAAGCATGGTGGCGTGCACCTGTAATCCCAGTTACTTGGGAGGCTGAGGCAGGAGAGTCGCTTGAACCTGGGAGGTGGAGTTTGTGGTGAACCCAGATCATGCCACCGCACTCCAGCCTGGGCGACAGAGTGAGACTCTATCTCAAAAAAAAAAAAAAAAAAAACATAAGGGAAAAGCTTCTTGACATTAGACTGAGCAGATATTTTGAAACCCAAAAGCATAGGCAATGAAAACAAAATAAACAGATGGGATTGCATCAAGCTTCTGCCCAGCAAAAGCAACAATCAACAGAGTGAAGAGACAGCCTACAGAATGGGAGAAAATATTTGTGAACTATAAGTCTGACAAGGGGTTAATATTACAAAATTTATAAGGAACTCAAATCAATAGCAAGAAAACATGTCAGGCCTGGTGCTCACGCCCATAATCCCAGCACTTTGGGAGGCCAGAGTGGGAGGATCACTTGATCTCAGGAGTTTGAGACCAGCCTGGGCAATATAATGAGACCTTGTCTCTAGAAAAAATTTTAAAAATTAGCCGAGCGTGATGGCACACGCCTGTAGTCCTAGCTACTCACAAGGCCGAGGTGGAAGGATTGCTTGAGCCCAGGAGTTAAAGGCTGCAGTGAGCTGTGATCACACCACTGCCCTCCAGGCCGGGCAACAGAGTTAAAAGTATAAATAAATAGCAAGAAAACAACTCATTTTAAAAAATGGACAAAGGACCTGAAAGATCATTGTACACACACAAAAAGACCAAATGTCCAGCAAGTATATTTAAAAATGCTTAACATCACCAATCATCAGGAAAATGCATATTAAAACCACAATGAGATACCACTTCACACCCATTAGGATGGCTGTTATAAAAAAAGACAAGATAAGTCTTGGCAGTGGTATAGAGAAAAGGGAACCTTTCTATGCTGTTGGTGGGAATGTAAATTAGTACAGCCATTGTGGAAAACAGTGTGGAGGTTCCTCCAAAATTAAAAATAGAACTACCATGTGATCAGCAATCCTACTTCTGAGTACGTATCCAAAGCAAAGAAAATCAATACATCAGAGAGATACCTGGCTCCAGTGTTCATTGCGGCATTAGTCACAATTGCCAAGATACGGAAACAACCTGTGTCTGTTGCCACATGAAGTAGATAAAGAAAATGTGGTATATATACAGAGTGGAATACTGTTCTGCCTTTAAAAAGAAGGAAATTCTGTCATTTGTGACAACATGGATGAACCTGGATGACATTATGTTCAATGAAATAAACCAGGCACAGAAAGGCAAATACTGCACGATCGAATGTTAAAAAGTCAAAGCAGAGTAGAGTGGTGGTTACCTGGGGATAGTGGGGAGGGATTGAGGAAATGATGGTCAAATGATTATAAAATTTCAATTTAGGAGAAGTAACGCCACAAGATGTGTTGTATAACGTGGCAACTAGAGTTAGTAACAATGTATTGTACACTTGAAAATTCCTGAGAGTAGATTGTAAATGTTCTCATCACACACACACACACACACACACGTATGTTTTCGATACTATACTTTTGGCCCTTAGAAGCTTAATGTATGTTTAATGTTATAGAATTGTCTCAGTATTTGAAATTATCAGACAGTTTCAAACAATTGAGGATTAAGGAATAAAGTTACTAGTGGTCTGTATGGCCACCTCATGTTTCATCTTTTTAAAAGTACTCACTGCTACCTAAAAAGCCCCCTTTCTGTGCTGCTTAGAAACCTGTATCATGAATTGGCATTAAATTAAGCACCAGGAATATTTACTGAGCACCTACCTTGTGAGGAAACTTAAAGGTGAAAAATTTCAGATTCCTTAAGACAGAAATCGTAAGGTCACAGTATCAAAATTTTACGTTAATGCCAAAAGGGCCATATAAGCACACTCATTTGGAAATGTTTTCGAAAATAAAATTTTAGATTATTTAGAAATAAACAAATGAACAAAAATGGAGCTCAATGCAGCTAGCAGTTGTGGGGTTTGGCCTAATCCATATGCCAAGGAAAACTGGTAAACTTTGAGGTTTCTAAAAACAGAATAGAGTAAGCATAAATTGAGCATTCAACTCAAAAATCTTTTTTAGAAAATTAAGGGACTAAAGAACTGTTAAAAACAGAAAGTAATACCATGAAATGTAACAGATTCATCAATAATGTTAAAACTGCTAATTCGATAAAGACTGATAGACTTTTAGCAAGTCTTGAGCAAGAAACAAGATGATACAAATAACCTTTAGAATAAGAAAGGGGATATTGCTGCAAATAAAAATTTTACTCGTAACAAAGGACTTCCTGTCAAGTGGGCGTGATATACACATGGGTAGCCCTCCTGTACTCTAGATGTACAGACATGATCAACACATCTCTTGAAGTTACTCCTCCTAAACTGAGATAAAGAAGTTTTACGTGTGTGTATGTGTGTGTGTGTGTGTGTGAGAGAGAGAGAGAGAGAGCGCAAGCAAGCGAGCTCCTGGGCAACATAGACCCCATCTCTGTGAAAAACAAATAAAAGTAAACTTAGCTGGGCGTGGTGGCATGTGCCTGTAGTCTCACCTACTCAAGAGGCTAAGGCAGGAGGATCACTTGAGTCCAGGTTGAGGCTGCAATGAGCTATGACTATGCCACTGCATTCCAGCCTGGGTAACAGAGTGAAATCCCAGCTCTCTCTATATAAATGCCTTTATAACATACAATCAGAGGAAAATGTCTATAGATGAGAAAGAAGAGGGAACAAAATAGTAATAGGATTTGAATCTAGGAGAATCACAAGAGTTAAGAACCCAAAAGGGTAGTAGAGATGGGCTTCAAAAGTTCTCAGTGAAGAAACTCCTGGTCCCTATATTAGACCTGAATTAAGGGCTACTTTTCATAGTATGGTTAAGAAAGCAAAGTAGCTTATGTAGGTTTTGTTATTTCTCTTGTGGTTATCTATCATTGCATAACAAACTACCCTGAAGCTTAGTGGCTTAAAAGAACAACAGTTCATTTTTTCTCATAATGAATTGGATGGCTCTGCTTTACGTGGTGTGGGTTAGGGTACTGGACAAGGTTGGGAGGTCCAAATAGCCTTATTCACGTGGCCGATCGTTGGTGCTGACTGCTGTTTAGGAGTGTAGCTGGGGCTTTTGGCCAAGGGTTTTGGTTCTCTGTTGGTTAGATCTCCCTGTAGGCTGTTTGAGTTTTCCTCATGTTATAACTGCTGGGTTCTAAAGAAAATACATTCCAAGCAAAGGCAAATACTATCAGGCATCAGATGACCTAGTCTCAGAAATCACACAGCATCATTTTTGCCACATTTATTTTTAGTCAAAGCTAGTCACAGGGCTTGCCTAGATCTAATGGGAGAGGAAAGAGACTCCTTTTGATGGTAGGGTGATTTAGTCATACTGCAAAAGAATGTCTGGAATGGAAGATGTGAGCCATGTTCAGAAGTAGAATTTATCACAATCCGCATTTGATTTAGATAGAGTTTTGCCCAGCCTCATATCACGAGAAATTTTAAAGGAAGGATTCAAACCCACGTTCATCTGATTCCAGGGACTTGTTGCACCAGTGGCCTTTACTGTAGGAGTTAACTTCTTTCAGGAGAGACTAGGAAATAAATTGGAGGGAGATAAATTGTGACCAAGATATCTTGAATGATGACTGATTTTGACATAAAACATGTAAGTGAAATTTGTGACCAAGGAAGCACAAAATTGTAGATGTCAAAGTGGAAAATTGCAGGATATGTAATGGAAAGAGCAAGTCGTTCACAGAAAGGGTTGGTATGTAAGGCTTATGAAGAGGTGAAGAATGAAGGGGAGTGGTACATTGGGGTCAGTTCATTCAAAGACGTGATTACCAAGCCATAGAGTTTGGATGTTTCTAGGAAGGGAGAGTTCTGAAAGTTTTAGAGGAAGTATGTTATGGGCTTTAAAAAGATCCAGCTGTTGCCAGGCACGGTGGCTCACGCCTGTAATCCCAGCACTTTGGGAGGCCGAGGCGGGCGGATCACGAGGTCAGAAGATGAGACCATCCTGGCTAACACGGTGAAACCCCATCTCTACTAAAAATACAGAAAATTAGCCAGGCGTGGTGGCAGGCGCCTGTAGTCCCAGCTACTCGGGAGGCTGAGGCAGGAGAATGGTGTGAACCCGGGAGGCGGAGCTTGCAGTGAGTTGAGATCATGCCACTGCACTCCAGCCTGGGCGACAGAGCGAGACTCTATCTCAAAAAACAAAACAAAACAAAAAAGATCCATCTGTTTAAAACACAGTGATTTGGGCAATGGGGAATACTAATCTAAGCGATTAGGCAGACTGCATCGACAGTATTCCATTCCAGAGGAGGTTTAACAAGGCCTGAAGAAAGGTATTAGAAATGAGAGTGAAGAGGTGATGATTTTCAGAAAAATTGAAGTGTTCAAATCAGACAGTTTGCAACTGATTAGATGAGTGGATCAAGACAGAGAAGGATCAGAGGTTGAAACTATTAAAAGCTGAATGTACCTATCCTGGATTTGAAAGTCATGATACCACGAATGTTGTCAACTCATTAATCACATTTGTGTTTTTCCATTCCTTGAAAATCTTCCCCAGAATTATTAAAATGAAGCTATTGTGTTTGATTACTGTCACATTTAACAGGTTTTCGTTAATAAATCATAAAAAAATTTTGCCTTGCCATTTCAGACTTTACACTCTTAAGTTTCTGAGCTGCTTTTCTTTTCCCCTGTAGGTTAATGGCACAGATGCAGATTATGAATATGAAGAAATCACACTTGAAAGGGTAAAAACTATTATCTTCATCTGTTGTTTTAAAGAACTTTGCAATATACTGCTTTTTCATATAGAATCCAAGGGAGATCTTTCAAAAACAGAACTATATGATGTTTTCTAAGTTCCCAGTTCATAAAATTGGCCAAGGTATTTTCAAAACATTTGCCTTTTCTTTAGTAACCTTATTTTTTTTAATAAACTTTTTATTTTAAAATAGTTTTAGATTTGCAAAGAAGTTGTAAAGATAGTCCCAAGAGTTTCCATTTACTCTGGATTCAGCCTCCTCTATTGTTAACATATTTTATTACTAGAGATTTACATTTATTTCAACTAATACACCTGTATTCATACATTATTATTAACTGAAGTCTCTATTTCCTTACTTTTTGTATTATTCTCTTCCAGAGGCCCATCCAGGAAACTACATTACGTTTAGTTATCCTGCCGCCTTAGACCCCTCTAGATTGTGATAGTTTCTCAGATTTTTCTTGCTTTTTAATTTTGTTTATATTGTTTATATGCATATGATAATGAAGTATTGTTCATATTAAGTAAGTAGTATACAAGTAACATGGTCATTGTATCAATTTTCTTTTCTAGCAAAATAACCATACTTCTAACAGACAGAGCTGTATTAAAAACTAATTATGGTATACCCCCCCAATCAGAAAATGACTTAAGGGTACAATTTCAGATGTGTAAATTTTCTTAAGGTATGTTTTTCCCTTAAGAATATCTGCACTCACACCTGTAATCCCAGCACTTTGGGAGGCCGAGGCAGGTGAATCACTTGAGGCCAGAAGTTCAAGACCGGCCCGGCCAACATGGCAAAACTCCATCTCTACTAAAAATACAAAAATTAGCCAGGTGTGGTAACGCAGACCTGTAATCCCAGCTACTCGAATCAGGAGAATCGCTTGAACCCAGGAGGCAGAGTTTGCAGTGAGCCGAGATCGCACTCTAGCCTGGGTGACAGAGCGAGACTCCGTCTAAAAAAAAGAAAAAAGAATATCTGCATTCAATTTTTATTGTATGTTATAATAGTAATGCCACCTTATCTGGCTAGCATTTTATGGAAATTTAGTGTTTCACACAAGCAGATTTCTTAAGTAACTAAATGTGTGTATATTCAAGACTAAAATCCTAGATAATTAGATTTGTGTATATTGGAATCGAATCTGAGAAAAATAAATCTGAGAGAATCTCTTACATGTATATCTTTATTGCCTTCTACTTAAATTCGGATAATCTGCTCAAGTTAGGTGGCTGCTGGAGTAATATTCAAGTAAGCACAGTATTAATGTACTGTACATATTTTAATATAGTAGTTTGTGATGTCTCCTTTTTATTTTATTGATTCTTTATCCTTTCCCAGGGCCTTTTAAATTCCTTTTGTCTAGTCAGGACTATACATTGTATTTTTCACTGGTTGAAGAACTTGAGTACCTAAGTAATTTGGTAACGTCCCATAATCCACTGGTACTGTTCTTAAGATTCAGGTAATTCATGAAGTTAGATTGAAAAACTTTTTTTATTAAAATAGAATTTTAAGACAAGTGGTGGTAGAGTGAGTGTTTACACTGTTTAATACTAACAGTTAAATGATAGGTCCACATATATTTGCTTACTTGAGTCGCCTGAAATTCAGTTAGAACATTCTTGGAGAAATAAACATTTTTTAATACCATTGCTTAAATCAATTATTTTTAAAGGCTTTTTGTAGCCTTTCTGTGAAGAAAATATTCAGAAATCTTGTTTCTCCAGTTCATTAAACAAGCAAAAAGTAGAGCTGCTTTGGCAAAATTTACTTTGCTGTCAAGAAAATTCACCAATATTAAGTTCTCAGGTTAGACTTTCAGTCAGTATGAAAAAATGCCATTTGCTAATCAGGTATATTGGTTAAACATGTCAAGGATTGATGGCAGCTATCACTTAGCTACAATTTGATCATTTAAAAATAAGCTGATGTCAAGTTAGCAGAAGAAAAGCACCATCGCCACCCCCTTTTTTAAAGGCTAAAACAATACATGGGTTTTACCTACTCAGAAATAACAGTGGGAAGATCACTTCAGCATTTGTCTCTTAGGAGAGATGTGCACTACCAAACATGGCTGAGGTGCAGTCTAAAAGAAACAGACTTATAGTGGCACCTCTGCAGATGGGTGACTAATCCAACAACATGTTGCACATACTTTTAAAGAAAGAACTGTGGAGTATACTTCAAAAGTCCTTGGTGTATTTTCTTGAACCTCACCTGTTCAGCAGTAATGCCTCTGAAAGGACTTTCCTCCAGAACAAGTCCATTTAATTTAGAATCTTTATATTACTCACCCATATACCTTTATTTGTTGTGTTCCTTATGTTAGTACAGTTTCTGCATCCTTTAATGACAGGAACCTGTCAATAAAGATAAATCATATTCAGTCTCAATTTTTTTCTTCTATCTTCAGGGAAATTCAGGGCTTGGTTTCAGCATTGCAGGAGGTACAGACAACCCACACATTGGAGATGACTCAAGTATTTTCATTACCAAAATTATCACAGGGGGAGCAGCCGCCCAAGATGGAAGATTGCGGTATGTTTTGCGCTTTTTATTGTGATGCTGAATCCACTTTGTGTATTTTTCTTGAAGCAGACTGGATAAGGGATAAATACAAATAACAAACACTATCATGATAACTGACATAGGGTAGATGCTTTAACAACATTCAAGTCAATGAATAAGATGATTATGCTCTAAGCATTGTTTTCCTGTTTTCATTTAGGACTCCAGTTTTATCTTAGATATTATAACATTTTGAATATTAAATTTGGTTGATGGTTTAAATGTTTGTGAGCATATTTATAGAAATCATGAGTTTCCCTTTGTGTTTTCAAATACACTCACAGAATATTTTCCATTTCCTCTCTGGTTGGGAAACATGTATATAAACTTACTTAATATACGGAGGATAGAGGATCACACATCCATGTTGAATCCCACACCACAAAGACTGAAGTATATGCAAACTTTAAATAATATATTTTCTTAATTGACTAGATGAAAATAACATTTGTCTCTGGTTAAATTTAGTGTTCCATTTTGGAAGATATATTTTGCAAACTTTGATTTTTTGGGGGTCAATAAATTATGTCATTTTTCCTATTTCCTTGTTTGTTGTTAAAATAGCCTGAAGTTTTAGGACTAAAGAGTTTATATAGTCTGTTAAAAACAGCATCTTATTTTAAGGATGTTGGTACCTTATGCAGTTTTTTAATTTCTAAGCTTTAATTCTCACTGGATATGACAGGTGGTATATTAATGAAATCAAATAGATATAAAAATTAATCATTTGACCATTCATGTAAACATAGACATTTACTTCCTGATTCTGTTAGATGTAGAAGCTTGTCAGGACCAGTTTTAATATTTTAATTATGTTTTGTTTACCCTCTCTACCCAATTTGAGATGACCATCCTTTTTTCCTGATGGAATACCATGCAATCAGAGAGACCAGGACTAGGGAAAAGGCTAAGACTGGGAACAAATCAGACTTTTAAAAAACATAACACCATGGCAAATTAGAAGTTCTTTACCTACAAAACCTTTGAATTAAGTGACCTAATCTTTATATAAATTTCAAAAAATAACTTCATTGTTTTATGTCTAATATATAGGTTGGAATAGGCACTCAGAAAATTGTTTTTAGTTTATCTCAGTTTTCACACTATCTCTGTGACCTTAAACTCGTGATGTGAGCCTCAGTTTTCTTATCTTTGAATCACAGCTCTGTCACTTATTATCTGGGTGGCCTTAGGAAAGTTATTTAAATTCTTTGTGCCTCAGGTTCTCCATCTGTAAAATAGGGATTAAAATATATATTAAGCTTACAGGTGTCATGAGGGTTAAAATACCAAGAAAGTGCCTGGCATGTGTTTAGTGCTAAATAAATGTTTGCTATTTTTTATAAAGTGTATCTTAATGCCTACACAGAATAAGCATGCAGTAAGTATACAAATGGTAGCTGTAATTATTATTTAACATTTTTATATAATCTATTATTTTCATTATTTCTTTTGTTCCTTTTGCTGGCCCTTGGGAAATGTTTGTATTTGTTTATATTAGTTTTTGATACACTTTCTTCATTTATGTTTTCTGGAATTACTCCAGAATTATTTATAATTCTCTTTACCTTAAAAAGGAAGTAACAAAAAATTGGTAAAGTGGAAAATTAATATTTAAATTATATTTAATTTTTATTTTTAATATTTAATTGTTTTCTCAGGGTCAATGACTGTATATTACGAGTAAATGAAGTAGATGTTTGTGATGTAACACATAGCAAAGCAGTTGAAGCACTGAAAGAAGCAGGGTCTATTGTACGCTTGTATGTAAAAAGAAGGAAACCAGTGTCAGAAAAAATAATGGAAATAAAGCTCATTAAAGGTCCTAAAGGTATGTGGTAAGTCAAACTAAGATAAATCTTTAAGGAATCTCTGAGTTAAATATACCTATGAATTTTATCTGTGACATACATTCCAAGATTAACAATATTAGTAATATTCTACAGAACTTGAGTGGATTTTAATTTCTCTGTTATTTCTACTGATTTTTGTCTTACATAGCATTTTAGAATATTTACATTTCTACCAAGATTGCAGCATTTGAAAAGTTCCTTTTTTTGCGGGGGTTTTTTTTGTTTTTTGAGGCAGGGTTTTGCCCTGTCACCCTGGCTGGAGTCCAGTGGTGCAGTCATGGCTTACTGCAGCCTCAGCCTCCTGAGCTCAAGCGATCCTCCCACCTCACCGTCCCAAGTAGCTTGGACTACATGCACACACCACCACGCTGGGCTGATTTTTTTTATTTTTTGTAGAGACGGAGGTCTCCCTGCATTGCCTAGGCTGGTCTCAAACTCCTGGGCTCAAGCAGTTCTCCCACCTCAGCCCTGCAGAGTGCTGGTATTACAAGTGTGAGCCACTGCACCTGGCCCAAAATTCTTACGTTTATCGATGTATACTTTTATACATTTTACTGCAGTGAGCATATATATAAATTTATATAAGTTTTTTATGATTTTTATATTCAATATTTGCTCAGCATGTTTTTAAGAGTTTTTAAAAGTAGGGAACAAAATATCTACTTGTTTTATAAGTGGATTTGTCCCTATTTGTATTAAGTATTCTTATATTGAAGACTTCTAGCATTAAAAGAGTGAAATATTTGTGTCCTTGAACACTTTGAAGTATACTATTGATATTAACTTGTGATAATCTACAAAGTACTTTAAATGCAGATACACAGGCTCAGTTAAAAGAAGTGTTTATAATATGTATTATGAGCAGTTACATCTGCAGTAAAGGACTGTTAAGATGTGATTGCTAAATTTTTAAAACATTGATGGCTTGAGGATAAATGGAAATAGTCAATATGTGGCTTCATGGAAGAGGGAGGATGTCAACAAATGAAAAAGGAATGGAGAGCTGAGAAATTATCTGATATTGAAGCTACGGGATTTAAGAATTACAGAAATTCCTTACTTAAAATTGTTAATTCATAGAATATTGAAAAAGAACAAAGGTATTCACATTTTTAAAGCCTGTTGGTTCTGCCCACCACCACCAAACAATGTTGTTATTTCTTCTCAATAATCTTATTCTTGTGAAAATATTAAAACTGTAGGTAAGCATAGTTATGATGGAAACAAAAAACATGATTTTGCAATGTCACTTTGGAATAACAAGTGCATTTGTGAAAAGATATTAAGAAGGAACATGGGATAAAAGGAATCTATTTGTAACTCTAGGAGCAGCTGTATTTATAAGTGTCCCTTGATTGCAGAACATATACTAGTAGATAACTAAATAGATTATTTTCTTTAAAAAATATTAGTGTGATGGAATTATTACCTTGTAGTTTTCAACCATTTCTTTCTGAGCTTAAGTTCATATTTACGGATGAGAATCTAGAACTGTTTTCCGAACAGGTCTTGGGTTTAGCATTGCCGGAGGTGTTGGAAATCAGCATATTCCTGGGGATAATAGCATCTATGTAACCAAAATAATTGAAGGAGGTGCAGCACATAAGGATGGCAAACTTCAGATTGGAGATAAACTTCTAGCAGTAAGTATAAGAAATCTGTTGTCTTTTAAATCATTTTGTTGTCTGTTTTTTTCTAACAGATACTGGAATTTCTCCATACCAAAAAGGTCTAAATGATGTTTAAATTAGCAAATACTAGCCTTGCTGTATCAAATCCTAAAAAATGATTCTTGGTAATATCTTTATTTGTCATTTCTGTTTTCTCTGCTAGCTCTTCCTCTCTTTTCCTTTTATTCCTTTGTTGTTGCTGAAGGGTTGAGGGCTTGTATGCACAGTGTTTCATCATAATCCTTAGGTTTATAAAACAGTGTCATCATTTGTTTATGCATGACCCTTTTTTGTTTTACTTCACTTAATAATATAATGAAACCTAGTAATTACGCAGCCCAAGAATTAGAACATCAACCATTTTGTGTTTCTTATTCCTTTGCTTCTTAAAAATTGTTTAATCAGGCCAGGTGTGGTGGCTCACACCTGTCTGTAATCTTAGCACTTTGGGAGGCCGAGGTAGGTAGATTGCTTGAGCCCAGGAGTGTAAGACCAGCCTGGGCAGCATGGCAAAACCTTGTCTCTACAAAAAATACAGAAATTAACCAGACCTGGTGATATACACCTATAGTCCCAGCTCCTTGGGAGGCTGAGGTGGGAAGATCACCTGAGTCCAGGAGGTTGAGGTTATAGTGAGCTGTGATTGTCCTACTGCACTGCAGTCTGGGTGACAGAGTGAAAGCCCATCTCAAAAAAAAAAAAAAAAAAAAAAAAAAGTTTAATTACATACATATGCCTAAATAATTTTGTTTAGTATTATTTGTTTTGAAGCTTTTTCAAAACGCTATTGCACTGTATGAGACTTTCTTTCATCTCCAGTATTTTTTTCACTCAGTATTGCTTTACTGAGACTTACCCATATCATTGCTTAGAGCTAAAGTTCATTCATTTTATCTCTACGTAATATTCCACCATATGTCTGTACTGCAATTTATTTGTCCAATCTTCATCAGTGTATTAGTTTGTTTTCACACTGCTATGAAGAATTACCGGAGACTGGGTAATTTATAAAGGAAAGGGGTTTAATTGACTCAGCAGCCTCAGGAAACTTACAATCATGGTGGGGGGTCGAGGAAAGCAAACACGCCCTTCTTCACATGCCAGCAGGAGAGAGAGATGTGCCAGCAGTGGAAATGCCAGATGCTTATAAAACAATCACATCTCATGAGACTCAATCATGGGGAGCCACCTCCATGATCTAATCACCTCCTACAAGGTCCCTCCCCCAAGACGTGGGGATTACAATTCAGGATGACATTTGGGTGGGGACACAGAGCCATACCATATCTCAGTCCATGTTCCTTAGGGAAATGGAATCTGAAGAACAGCTAATGTGCTAAGGTGTTATTGGGATGTGTGATCTCAAGAAGGCTAGAGTGAGTAAAAATGAGGAGTGAAGCAGAGAATGAACGAGAGCCAACAGAAGGTAGAATGTGTCTGAGCTGGCTGTAATTTTATTAGGTAGCTTGTTGCTTGTCATGTAGAACAGTCTTCTAGGCAGACACTGTAAAAACCATCCAGGCATCATAAACCTTACATCCAGCCATGCAGAGAAAGAAAGAAAGGTTTATCTGCTGGCCCCTTTTATCCTCCTTGTCTACCCCCTAGGGGTTATTTGTCCCAAGCTTTTGGATTGTGTTACCCAACTCCCCTGGGTGCAGTTTCTAGGGAAGCCAGTTCCTATACTCCATGGCACAACACTTCACCCAAGCCCAATAATGGTCGAGTTGCAGTGGTATAGACAGGTCAGACATAGGTTTGTGACATGTTATGGCTCTCACTGTGTGGAACACATCAGCCATGCCCAGTCCCAGCCAGAAGAGGCTGAGAAAACTGGGAAGGGCAGGAGACAAGATGAAAGTAGTATAGTAGTCAGGACTCTCCACTGAGCAAGCAGCCGAGGCCTAGCAGAATCTGAAAAGGCACATAAACTGGATCTGGCATAGTAGGAAGTTGGTTTTTAAAAATATACTAGCAAGTACTGGTTTTTCAAAATCTTAAGTCTTTTTTTTTGGTATTATGAATAATTTTCCTAGGAAGAGCTGCTGTGTGTTCTGGTGAACATGTACAAGAATTTTACTTGACTGTCACAGGATTATTGATTATCCTACTAGTAGCATTCTTTTTATAAACCATCCTGTTTTCCAGGCTGCTCGTAAAAATGCTCATCAGCAATATATAAAAGATTCCTTTGTTCTACATCCTGTTTAGTACTGTTTATTGTTGCAAGGGGACTGTTTTTTTAGTTAATGATGGGGAAAAGGAAAGAGCAGAACTTGAACTGTGTTTCTCTAACTTACCCTTTCACAGCTGAGATCACCACTCTTTCCTCAAACTATAACCAGTACCGTCTCACCATCACTCATCACTCACACACAAACACAGTCAAGACAGCCTTCTGTTGCCACTAGTTTTCTCACTTTTGCTTTTTAATTTCTTGGCTACCATGTTTTCCTTTATGGTTTCTCTAGAAATGGTTTTGGTGGTAGGAGAAAGCAACCTGTGCTGATACTATTGTGGCAAGACTCATTCTCTCTTAAATCAACTTTTAGTGAGGCTTTTGTTCTCTTAATTACACTGGAATCATTCAATTCTCAGTCCTCGTCTTAATTGACTTATCTGGCTGGAGTTTGACACACCTTCCTCCTTCTAACACTTTTTCATTTGCCTAATAGTCACCCTTTATCTTGGTATTTCTCTTCTTAGTAGCCACTCTTCAGTCTGTCTTTCTGATGTCTGGTGCCTCCTCATATCCGTAACCTCTAAACATTGAAGTAATCCAGAACTCACTCCTTGTACATTTTCTCCTTTTTACTATTCACTCCCAAGGTTGTTTCCAGGCTGTTTTTTAACGTGTAGAACAAGACTCTAGTAGATGGTCAAATAACTTTTCTCTGGTGTAAAACTTTGGGATCATCATCTTACACATTCCACATTGAATCCCTCAGCAAATTGTGTCAGCTGTTGTATCAGTTATCTAGTGATTTGTGAGAAAACAAAAAGATTAATGGCTAAAAAACACCACTCATGTATTTGTTTACAATTCTGCAGATTGGATAGGGCTTGGCAGGAACAACTTGTCTTTGCTTTACTAGGCCACAAAATCCGCTGTTAGGTTGGCTCACCCGTATGGTGGGCAAGCTGGCTGTTAGCTGGGAACTCAACTGGGACTGTTAGCCAGGTGCTTAATTCTCCAGTGGCCTCTTTGCGTGGTTAGGTTCACACAGGATGGTGGCTAGGTTCCAAAAGTAAGCTTTCCAAAGAAGACAAGCACTGGTGTATTGTTTTTATCAATCCTCTCTTTCCTTCACAACTACTGTACCTCATTGGCTAAAGCTAGTTACGTGGACAAGCAAAATTCAGTGTAGAAAGAGATTTTTACAAGGGTGTGAGTACCAGGATGCATGGCTTATTGTAGGCCACCAAAGAAACAGTATACCGCAGCTATTTAATATGTATTTCAACAGTATAGCACAGCTATTTAATATGTATTTCAACAGTGTATACCACAGCTATTTAATATGTATTCCAACAGTATACCACAGCTATTTAATATGTATTCCAACAGTATACCACAGCTATTTAATATGTATTTCAACAGTATACCACAGCTATTTAATATTTAATATGTATTTCAACAGTATGCCACAGCTATTTAATACGTATTTCAAAATGCAGGCAGTCCTTGCTTTGCGTGGTAATGTGGAGCCATAAAACTGACCATGCTGCTGAGACTCTGCAAAGCAATGTTAATAATCAGTGAAGGGAAATTATTCTTCTGTGACCTTTAAATTTTTTTGTGAAAATATTAAAAACTGCAATTGTGAATTATAAAGGTACAAATTAGGAAAATGAAAAGTATATTAAAGTTAATATTGTTAATACATGGTAATTTAAAACAGAAACGTTGATAATGTTTTACTTATTTGCAAAACAAAAAAGTATCAAAAAGAAGAACAATCCAAACCTAAAGCAAACAGAAGGGTGGAAATAATAAAGATTAGAGCAGAAATTAATGAAATAGGTAATAGAAAAGATGTAGAGAAGATTGACAAAACTGAAAGTTGGTCCTCTGAAAAAAAATCAACAAAATGACAAACCTTCAGACCAGCCAAGAAAAAAGAGAGAAGGCTGAAATTTCTGAAAGCAAGCATGAAAGAGGGAAAACAAGAGACTATTATGAGTAACTATGTGCTAATACCTGAGGTAACTTAGATGAAATTGACAGATTGCTAGAAAGACATGAACTACCACTTCTAGTCAGTGTTACAGTTGAGATTCCGTCCAGGGCAAGTAAGAAAAAGAAAAAAAAAAAATCAGATTAGAAAGGAAGAAATAAAACTATATTTGCAGATGTCATCATATTGTATATAGACTATCCTAGGAACCTGCTAATAGAACTAATAAATTAGTACTGGTTGCAGGATACATCACTACCTAAAAATCAGTTATATTTCTATACAGAAGATAGGTGAATGGCCAAAAAATAATTGAAAAAAAAAATCAACTTGAGTATTACAAAAGTAGAAATTTAAAACTAATTGATGTAGAAATTAAAAGATGCATCATTTTACAGATTTTTTAAATTAGTTGATAATGTTTAATGTTGGCAAAGGTCTAAGTAGATGGGCACTCTATTCTGTGGTAGTGAGTATAAATTTACTAAAACCATTTAGGAGAACAATTTAAATATTTGTGCTTAATTGTGTTCTAATAGTTTTCCAACTTAAATATGGGAATATTAACATGATATTTAATAAATTATGATATAGCCACACAATGGGCTACTGTGCAGCTGGTTTTTTACAATGTAGTAATTCTATTAATTTGTGTCCCAACATGGAACAGTCTCTAAGGTACCTTACATTAAAAACCCTAAGATAAGAACAAAAATTTTAATATGTTTTCATTTCTTTAAAGAAAAAAAGGTCTAAAACGCATCCACACACATTCCTAAATGCCTAAGAATGAGAGAAAATCAAGACTGGGAGAGTAGGAGGGATGGAGGCTGGAATCAAGATGGGCTATTCTGTTAACGTTCAACAACTTCACATGTCATGATAAACAACTTACTGAGATCATAGACATCAAACATGGGTATTTTCTTTCGGCATACCTTTACTTTCCTTAAACCACTCTCTTATTTTCCCTTTCTTTTTGTGAAATTGTTTCCAGAACTCAGAAAACAAGTGAAAATGTCATAAATGTCTTTTGGGACTTTTTTTTAGGTGAATAACGTATGTTTAGAAGAAGTTACTCATGAAGAAGCAGTAACTGCCTTAAAGAACACATCTGATTTTGTTTATTTGAAAGTGGCAAAACCCACAAGTATGTATATGAATGATGGCTGTGCACCACCTGATATCACCAACTGTAAGTCTGTTAGCATGCATTTGCTTAAATTTATCTTATTTCTTCAGTTGTGATGCCGTTAGTGAAATGTTCTTACTATAATAAAGTTTAAACATTATACAAATATTTTTAAAGAAACAATTAAGCATTTTAATCTACTCATTTTTTAAAATCTACTTTAAGTCAAAATTTTTATAATTAGAAGGGGGGATCCTTTCCACCTTTATTATTTTATAGTAGTAATTACTCTTACATTTAAAGGATTGATTTTCAAACTTTTATGTAAATAACAGTCACTAAAGAACATTTGCAAATATTGAAATTGTTTTGTTCTAATAGTTTTCCACTTGAGCAGAGAAATTTGCTTTAACAAGCAGTTCATTCTATTAACAAGCAAAATACAGGCATACCTCATTTTATTGGGCTTTGCTTTATTGCACTTCACAGAGACTACATTTTTTACAAGTTGAAGATTTATGGCAATCCTGAATTGAGCAAATTTATCAGCACCTTTTTTTCTTCAGTAACATGTTCTCACTTCATGTCTCTTAATGTCTCTGTCACATTTTGGTAAATTTCTCAATGTTTAAAACTTTTTTCATTATTATTATTATAGCTGTTACAGTAATCTGTGATCACTAGTCTTTGATGTTACTATTTTAATTGTTTTGGGGTGCCACAACCACATTCATATAAGACAGCAAGCTTAATAGATAAATGTGCGTGTTCTGACTGCTCCTCTGATGACTAGTCATTCCCCTATTTCCCTCGCCCTCCTCGGGCCTCCCTATTCCCCAAGATACAACAATATTGAAATTAGGCCAGTTAATAAATCTACAATGACCTCTGAGTGCTCAAGTGAAAAGACAAGTTGCATATTTCTCATTATATGTCAAAATGATTTAACTTAATTAGGAAGGCATGTCCATCGGCAATAAAGGGAGAAAGCTAGACCTCTTGCTGCAGTTAGCCAAGTTGTGAATGCCAAGGAAAAGTTCTTGAAGGAAATTAAAAGTAGTGTTACAGTGAACACACTAATGATAAGAAAGCAAAACAATCTGATTGCTGATGTGAACAAAGTTTGAAGTGGTCTAGGTAGATCAAACCAGCCATAAGATTCCTTCAAGCCAAAGCCTAATCCAGAACAAGACCCTAACTGTGCGTCAGTTCTGAAAAGGCTGAGAGAGGTGAGGAAGCTGTAGAAGAGAAATGTGAGGCTAGCGGGGGTTGGTTCATGAGGTTGAGGGAAAGAAGTCATCTCTATAACATGAAAGTGCAAGGTAAAGCAGCAAGTGCTGATGTAGGAGCTGCAGCAAGTTATCCAGAAGATCTAGCTATGATTCTTAATGGAAGTGGCTACACCAAACAACAATTTTTCAATGTAGATGAAACAGCCTTCTACTGGAAAAAGATACCTTTTAGGACTTTCACAGCTAGAGAGGATAAGTCAGTGCCTGACTTCAAAGCTTCAAAGTACAGGCTGACTTTCTTGTTAGTTGCTAATACAGCTGGTGATTTTCAGTTGAAGCCAATGCTCATTTACCAGTCCAGAAAATCCAAGGAATTATGGTAAGCCTGTCTGCCTGTTCTGTATAACTGTGACAAAACCCGTGCTCTATAATTGAAGCAACAAAGCCTGAATGACAGCATTTCTGTTTACAGCATGGTTTACTGAATATTTTAAGCCAACTATTGAGACCTGCTGCTCAAAAAAAACAAAAACATTCCTTTCAAAATATTAGTGCCCTTAGACAACGCACCTAGCTGCCCAAGAGCTATGATGGCAATGTGCAAGGAGACTGATGTTGTTTTGATGCTTACTAACTTGTCATCCCCTCTGTAGTCCATGGATCAAGGAATAATTTTGACTTTCAAGTCTTACTATTTAAGAAATACATTTTATAAAGCTGTAGCTGCCATACATAGTGATTCCTCTGATGGATCTGGGCAAAGTAAATTGAAAACCTTCTGCAAAGGATTCACCAGTCTAGATGCCATTAAGGACATTCATGATTCATGGGAGGAGGTCACAATATCGACATTAACAGGAGTTTGAAAGATGTTGATTCCAGCCCTCTTGGATGACTTGGAACAGGTCAAAACTCTGGTGGCAGAAGTTACTGCAAATTGGTAGAAATAATAAGAGAACTAGAATTAGAAGTGGAGCCTGAAGATGTGACTGAATTGGTGCAAACCTCATGATAAAACTTTAACAACTAAGGAGTTGCTTCTTATGGATAATCAAAGAAAGTGGTTTCTTGAGATGGAATCTACTCCTGGTAGGTGAAGATGATGTGAACATTGTTGAAACGGCAACAAAGGATTTTGGAATATTACATAAACTTAGTTGATAAAGCAGCAGTAGGGTTTGAGAGAATTCACTTCAATTTTGAAACAAGTTCTGCTGTGGGTAAAATGCTATCAAACAGTATCACATGCTTCAGAGAAATCTTTTGTGAAAGAAAGAGTCAGTGGATATGGCCAACTGCATTTTTGTCTTATTTTAAGAAATTAACACAGGCACCCCACCCTTCAGCAACTACCACCCTCAATATCAAGGCTATCAATATCAAGGCAAGATGCTCCACCAGCAAAAACATTATAACTTGCTGAAGGCTGAGATGATTGTTAGCATTTTTTTAGCAATAAAGTATTTTTAAATTAAGGCCTGTACATTGTATTTTTAGACATAATGCTATTCCTTAATATAGTGTAAACATAACTTATACATGCACTGGGAAACCAAAAAATTCATATGACAGGCTTTATTGCAATATTCGCTTTATTGCTGTGGTATGGAACTATAATATCTCTGAGGTATCCCTGTAATTGTGATGTTTCTGGTGCTGCTAGTTCATGGTCTGCACTTTGAGAAACACCGATTTACAGTATATCTAAAACTTAAGAGATTTTCTTTGCTCTTAGGTACATGAGGACAGATACTATTTATCTTTCTACTTTCAGGTTCTAGCGCTTATATTTGTATGCAGTTCAATTGTGTTGCAGTTGATTAAATTGTTCTCAAAGTACTTACGTATTTTTAGGTTTCTTATTTTATATATATATATATATATACACACATATGTATTTTTTTTTTTTTTTTTTTGAGACGGAATCTCGCTCTATTGCCCAGGCTGGAGTGCAGTGGCGCAATCTCAGCTCACTGCAACCTCCGCCTCCCAGGTTCAAGCGATCCTCCTGCCTCAGTCCCCCTAGTAGCTGGGATTACAGGCATGCGACACCATGACTGGCTAGTTTTTGTATTTTTAGTAGAGACGGGGTTTCGCCATGTTGGCCAGGCTGGTCTCAAACTCCTGGCCTCAGGTGATCCACCTGCCTTGGCCTCCCAAAGTGCTGGGATTACAGGTGTGAGCCACCGCACCTGGCCATTTTATATTCAGTTTTTTTAATATATAAGCTGAGATTTAAGTATATTTTTTAGTGTGTTTGTGTTGGTGGAAAAATGAAAGCTGTATTTGTTCTTTGCATTGAGTTAATGTTTGAAGAACCCATAAATAATAAAGATATTAAATGTACTGGGTGTAACCTGCTTTTGAGTGCTCCTTTTTTAAATTGTAGACTTTTAGAAATATTGGTGATTTTTAAAGTAACAGTGTTTCCAATTTTAGAACTGTCAAGATTAATTATATTACTAATCATTATCAGTTAAAAACATTACATTTTGAAATCTACATACTGCCCTCCAGAAATGTATCTTCATTATTATCTGCTCATTGATGTATTAATTGCTCAAGTATAACTGAATTATTTCCTTAATAGTATTTAACCTGTCTGATGTACAGGGATGGTGTTCTTTTGTGTCAAAGAAAAGAACCTTGCTACTTATTTGAAATTCTTACATATACTTCCTCTTGCACATAAACTTTATATAAAGGCTTTGTATATTTTTTAAATAATAAGCCATTTTATTCATCAATTCAAGTATCTTATTTTAAATGCTGCCTATCCAATAACCATGTGCACATTGTGACAGTTGTTCCACGAATTGAGTATTAGTGCCCTGATCATTATGTTGCCTTTTTTTTTTTTTTTTTTTTTTTTTTTTTTGAGACGGAGTCTCGCTCTTGTTGCCCAGGCTGGAGTGCAGTGGCGCGATCTTGGATCACCATAACCTCTGCCCCCCGGGTTCAAGCCATTCTCTTGCCTCAGTAGCTGAGATTATAGGCATGCGCCACCACGCCCTGCTAATTTTGTATTTTTAGTAGAGACGGGGTTTCTCCATGTTTGGTCAGGCTGGTCTCGAACTCCCGGCCTCAGATGATCCGCCCACCTCGGCCTCCCAAAGTCCTGGGATTATAGGCATGAGCCACCGAGCCCAGCCGATTATGTTACTTTTTCCCCCATTTGTTATTGAACTAATAAAGCATTATGAAAAAGCTGAAGTTCACCTTGCAGTTTCAACTTGATCATAATGTTTTGCTTCCAGTCTCTTCCCTTCTTAGGCAACTGTAGATGTGGGTTTTGTTGTACGCTTCTGCATATGCAATTCATAAACAATTTATCTGTGTTTTTTAAAAAGCACTTGTGTTTAAAATTTTTTTACATAAGTAATTTTTGCTTATCAGTTCTTCTGAAGCCCTCACTATCACCCTGCTGTCAAGCTATTCAGCTTACTATCTATCCCTGACTGTAGTGATATTGTATTCTCCTCATCAATCTGGCTTTAGTCACTGAAGACTTTAGTGCAA
This sequence comes from Nomascus leucogenys, assembly GCF_006542625.1. Classification (NCBI taxonomy): domain Eukaryota; kingdom Metazoa; phylum Chordata; class Mammalia; order Primates; family Hylobatidae; genus Nomascus; species Nomascus leucogenys. The sequence goes on along the minus strand of NC_044391.1, from coordinate 117,926,755 downwards.
AGGCCCATTGTCATTTGCCACTATTATTCATGCTGTCATTCCTGGTCATGTCCAAAAACCACACTAATGATTCATCCAACACCCTGACTTTTTGGTTTCTTCATCTCTTTCTGACTATCCTGCCCTCCACTTCAACTCAGTTACTTGCTTCCAAGGTAATACTTTAGATTTTATTGTCTATAATTATTAACTTTCATCACCTCTAAAATATCAATTTAATCATCGCATTCTGTGACTACAACCCTCAGTTCATTTACCTCTATTCTAGCAATTCAATCTCATTTTGACCTTCAGTCATTTGACATTATTATTTTGTTGCCCCTTGTCTCAGTTTTTCTATTTGTATTAGCTTAGATTCCATGGTTTATCACGTTCACTTCATTGCACATCTTCAAGTCCTTTGCCTCCTTCTTCTTCACAGCAGAATCCCCCAACACTGGTACAGCCAAACTCTGCTATTTCATTTATGGTTCCTAAAAAGCAGAACCATGGAGAAGAGCACAAAATTGTGCTTTTTACATATGGCCATAAATCATAGATGGTGCCTTACTCTTGCCTGCAGTCCTACATTTCCCTAATTCACTCTCCCACTCTTAAGAATTTTTCTCTCCCCTCAAACCTTCACTTGCCATCTACTATTCAGCCATAACTGATGATCTCACTTCATATTTCATATAAGCACCCAGAAGAGAATTTCCTTATTTTTCCACTTTCAGATATACCTGTGTAACTGTATTTTTACCCCAAAACTCCACTTTCACTTGTGTTTTAATGGGAGTCATTGTCATTGTTCCTGTTGAAAACCAGGTCTTCCGTTTGTATACTGAATGTCACTATTTCTTGTCTGCAGAGAATCTTGTTCTTGCAGCTATCCTCTCTCTCTCTTGCATAATCAAATCCTCTGTCTACTGGATCATTACCATCAGCACACGAACATGTTTACATACTCCTTATTTTAAGGAAATAGGAGGGATCTTCCTACAATCTTAAGATACCTCTCTAACACTGCTCCTTTTCTCTACTTAATATCACTAAGAGCTGATTTTCCTACCATGTTAAGACTTCTTCACATGAAAAAGGAAAAAAGCCAGGCAAAATGGTGCATGCCTGTGGTCCCAGTTACTTGGGAGGCTGAGGCAGGAGGGTTGTTTGAACCCAGGAGTTTGGGGAGTATAGTGCACTATTATTGCACCTGTGTCTAGCCGCTGCACTCCAGCCTGGGCAACATAATGAGACCTATCTCTTGAAAGAAAAAAGAGGCCAGGCACGGTGGCTCACGCCTGTAATCCCAGCACTTTGGGAGGCCAAGGTGGGTGGATCATGAGGTCAGGAGATCAAGACCATCCTGGCTAACCCAGTGAAACCCCGTCTCTACTAAAACTACAAAAAATTACCCAGGCACGGGGGCAAGTGCCTGCAGTCCCTGCTACTCGGGAGGCTGAGGCAGGAGAATTGCTTGAACCCAGGAGGCGGAGGTTGCAGTGAACTGAGATCACACCACTGTACTCCAGCCCGGGCAACAAAGCAAGACTCTGTAAGAAAAAAAAATAAAAAAACATACCCAGTAAAGAAATGGGGAAAGTCTATAAAAATATTCTTTTATTTGAAACAGGATCTCACTCAGTTGCGCAGGCTGCAGTGTAGTGACACGATCGTAGTTCATTGTAGCCTTGAATTCCTGGGCTCAAGCGATCCTCCCACATCAGCCTCCCAAGTGTGTAGGATATCATGCCCAGCTAATTTTTAAAATTGTTTTGTAGAGATGGGGTCTCACTATGTTGCCTAAGCTCCTAACCTCAAGTGATCCTGCCTCAGCACCCCCAAAGTGTTGGGATTACAGATGTGTGCCACTGCACCTGACCTCTTTAATTTTTTTTTTTTATTATACTTTAGGTTTTAGGGTACATGTGCACAATGTGCAGGTTTGTTACATATGTATCCATGTGCCATGTTGATTTCCTGCACCCATTAACTCATCATTTAGCATTAGGTATATCTCCTAATGCTGTCCCTCCCCCCTCCCCCACCCCACAACAGTCCCCAGAGTGTGATGTTCCCCTTCCTGTGTCCATGAGTTCTCATTGTTCAATTCCCACCTATGAGTGAGAACATGCGGTGTTTGGTTTTTTGTCCTTGCAATAGTTTACTGAGAATGATGTTTTCCAGTTTCATCCATGTCCCTACAAAGGACACGAACTCATCATTTTTATGGCTGCATAGTATTCCATGGTGTATATGTGCCACATTTTCTTAATCCAGTCTATTGTTGTTGGACATTTGGGTTGGTTCCAACTCTTTGCTATTGTGAATAGTGCCGCAATAAACATACGTGTTCAAAAAGTGGGCAAAGGACATGAACAGACACTTCTCAAAAGAAGACATTTATGCAGCCAAAAAACACATGAAAAAATGCTCATCATCACTGGCCATCAGAGAAATGCAAATCAAAACCACAGTGAGATACCATCTCACACCAGTTAGAATGGCCATCATTAAAAAAGCAGGAAACAACAGGTGCTGGAGAGGATGTGGAGAAATAGGGACACTTTTACACTGTTGGTGGGACTGTAAACTAGTTCAACCATTGTGGAAGTCAGTGTGGCGATTCCTCAGGGATCTAGAACTAGAAATACCATTTGACCCAGCCATCCCATTACTGGGTATATACCCAAAGGACTATAAATCATGCTGCTATAAAGACACATGCACTCTTTATTTAATTTTTAATTGAATTAAAACATATATTCGGTAAGGGTACCAATTTTAGGAGTTTAGCTTAATGATCAGTCACGTGGCTTTTTAAAATTGCTATGTATTATTCCATTGTATAAGTGTACAACAATTTTTTTCATTTTACTGTTGAGTCACTTACAGTTTTGATCTTTTATGAGTATAGCTGCTGTGGATATTTTTGCACATCCTTGTCAGACATAAGCACTCATTTCTCATGGAGTGAGATTGCTGTGTTACAGAGTAGGCATATGTTTAGTCTCCAGCTGATACTGCTAAACAATTTCAGCAGTATAGGAGACAATTAAGACCCCAGTTTTTCTACATCCTCACCAACCCTTGGTATTATCCATCTTTTTAATTATGAATAGTATGGATATGTATAAAGTTATCTCATGATTTATTGATGATTATTATTTATTCATTTGTTGCTGGTTGTTCCTGATGATTAATTATTTTCAGCATTTTTGCTTGTGCTTATTGCTTTGACTCTTGTTCAATGCAATGTCTGTTCAAATGTTTTTACATTTTTCTATTGGTTTTATTATTGATTTAAAGGAAGTTTTATGTATTTGAGAAATAACTCTAATCAGTTATATCTATTGCAGATGTCTTCACTGAGTTTATGTTTTCCTTTTTCCCCTCAAAAAAATGGTACTTTTTGATGGACAAATTTTTTAATTCCTTATCAGTCTTTTCTATTAAGATAGTGCTTTTAGTGACCCGTTGAAATTTTTCCTATGCTTGGGTCATAAGGGACTTCTAGGAGCTTTATTATTTTGCCTTTCACATTTAGGTCCGATCCATTTGGATCTAATTTTTGCATGTAATGAGAGATTTTTTAATATGCAGATATATAATTGATCCAGCACCATTTATTGAAAGACCATTTCTGCCACTGAATTGCATTGGTGCTTTTCTTTTAAGTGAACACATATGTATGAACCTATTTCTAGGCTCTTCTGTTTCATTGAACTATTTACCTTTGTGCCACCTGCAGTCTCTTAATTATCATAATTTTATAATAAATGTTGATGTAAAGTAAATCTTAATTTTGTTACTGTTCAAGATTATGTTGGGTCTTTAAATTTCCTTTTTAATTTTAGGATCAAAACAATTACGGATCAGTTTAGGAAGAATTAAGTTGAGTTTCTTAATCAGTCCATTAATATGAGTATCTCTTCTTTTATTGAAGTCCTTCTTAACATTCTCTCTGCAGTGTTGTATAGTAGAGGTTTTATATGTTAGATTTAGTCCTAGGTGTTTGATGTTTTTCATGCTATTATAAATGTACTACTTTTTAAATGTTTCTAATTTTAACTGATATATAGGAAATATCTGTTTTGTATATTAATTGCTTAGTCAACAATCTTGCTAAATTCGTTAATGTTAGGTTTTATAGATCTTTCAGATTGTCTACGTGTATAACCATGTCATCTGTGAACAATGAATTTTACCTCCTTCTTTCCTATCTTTATACTGTTCATTTTCTTTTTTCTTGTCTGATGCATTGGTAAGACCTCCAGTTCAGTGTTGAACAGAAATGGTGATAATAGAGATCACTGTCTTGTTCACAAACTGGGGGAAACAGTATTTCACCATTGTATATGGTGTTACCAGCAGGTCTTCTGTAGCTACCCTTTTTGTATTAAGAAAGTTAACCTTTATTCCTGGTTTATGGGGAGTTTTTATCTTGTAAGTATTGAATTTCATCCAATTATTTATTGAGAAGATTTTTCTCTCTTATGATGGTATGATCCCGGCTCACTGCAGCCTCCACCTCCCAGGTTCAAGCGGTTCTCCCACCTCAGCCTCCCGAGTAAGTGGGATTACAGGCTACGCCACCACGTCTGGCTAATTTTTGTATTTTTTTGGTAGAGATGGGATTTCACCATGTTGGCCAGGCTGGTCTCGAACTCCTGACCTCAGGTGATCCGCCTCCCTCGGCCTCCCAAAGTGCTGGGATTACAGGCGTGAGCCACTATGCCTGGACGACGGTTTTTGCTTATTTTTTGTTTTTGCTTTTTACCAGGTTTTTATTCTTCTATGGGTGAATTTAAAAGAAAAGATGTAAATTAGGTTGACAGATCTGAGCTAGTATAAGGACATAATCTTTTTGCACTTATTGGAAAGCCTCTGATTTTTATTATTCACAATCAAATTTGGACTGTATATAATTCTTTAAAATAGTAATCTGGGTGTGGTGGCTTATGCCTGTAATCCCAGCACTTTGGGAGGCTGAGGTGGGAGTATCACTTCAGGACAGGAATTTGAGACTAACCTGGGCAACATAATGTCCACTTTTTTGGCTGATGAATAAATCTTCTCTACCAAATTCTGATATACAAAGGAGTGAATATAAATTACACATTAATCACTCATAAATGGAATACTGATTGGCTTGTTTCGTTTTTGAAGTATTTTTCACTTTCTTTATTTTGAAGCTTCTTCTCAGCCTGTTGATAACCATGTTAGCCCATCTTCCTTCTTGGGCCAGACACCAGCATCACCAGCCAGATACTCACCAGTTTCTAAAGCAGTACTTGGAGATGATGAAATTACAAGGTAAGGAAGTTAACATCTATCCTTCTTACATAAAATCAACTATTAAATTGAATTTTAATCAGCCATGTAAGATAGCCACAATTTTTAGGACTAAAAAATTTTATTGACAGTTAATGAGCTTAAAGGTTAATTTTTTCCTTAGGAGGATTCATTGAAGAGCCTGAAATATATACGTTTTATTTTTACAAATAAATTACTGCTCCTTTTTTAAAATTAATACTGCTTTTCTTTGAGGCTTGGTAAATTGTCCTTAGGAATTAGCTTAGTAAAACTAAGTTAAGAAAATTCTTATGTATATTTTAAAGTAACATTTTATATGTTCCTTATCTAATATATACCATAAAAATATGGCAGTTACTTGATTTGTGTTCAGAATTCAATAAGTGGTGGTTTGGTTTGGTTTTAGCAGCAGGGTCTTACTCTGTTGCCCAGGTTGGAGTGCAGTGGTATGAACTAAATCACTGCATCCTCGAACTCATAGACTCAAGCTATCCTCCCATATCTGCCTCCCTAGGTACTAAGATTACAGGCGTGAGCCCCTTTGCCTGGCTGGTGGGTGGGTTGGTTGGTTTGTTCGTTTGTTTGTTTGCTATATATCCTTGATATTCTGACACACAAAATTTACTTTCATCTAAAATTACTAACTGGACTGAAATTTATAGATTAACTGTCTTTTTAATCCCAAAGAATTCTAATGAGGTAGAAAAAAATTGTTGAAAAAGCATTGTAGATCTTTTTCATATTATTCAATATAGTAATAAGACACTGTAGAGTTTGCTTTATAATTTGTACACGTCTTTTATATTATAGATTCAACTTAAAATGTGTACCAAGTAATGTCTGTTCTTAACGTTTCCTGATTACATTATTGTTAGCATTATTATTATTTTTTACTTATCAGATAAGACTCCTGATTCTAGGCAGTGATCTTAAGGACAGATAGGAGTGTTTGTCTCTTTTCTTTCATAAAGAATTAGCAATGTTGGAAACTTAATAGGTTGTCAGTAATTGTGTTTGGGATGAAAATTAGCAGAAAGAATAGTGTTTTTACTTGTTTGTGGTAGGAATATCCAAGGCTGCTAGTCTTCAGTGCTTCAAGAATGACCTTTCATTGCCATTTATTTTTATTACTTTCTAATAGTGCCTATTTAAGGCGGTAAAGAGGGAAACTATAATAGTGAATGGCTTATCTAGTCTTTAATCTCTTTGCATATTTTACAAACTAAAAAAAAGTTATATTTGCACCTTGATTACTGTTCCTCATGCTTCTTCACTTGAATCTCGTCTAGAATATTGCACTGGACTTTGAGGTATTAACCACTCCCTTTTGATAATCACACTACTTTGTAATAATGAAGTATAAAATCTTTCCAACATTACAAGTTCTTCACAATTTGACCTTAAGCAGTCTTTCAGATGTTACCAATAACAAAAAAGTTAAAAAAAAAAAAATCACAACATACCTACATTTTGGTTCTAAAGTTTATTTTTTAACAGCTTTATTGAGATATGATTCAACATATCATAAATTTCACCTGTTTAAAGTATACAATTTATGGTATATTACATCAGTTTTTAAAAATTGTGGCAAAATAATATATAACAAAATTTGACATTTTAACTGTTTTTAAGTGTACAATTTAGTAGTGTTAATTGCATTCACAATTTTGTGAACCCATCACTATTTCCAAAACCTTTTCATTACTTCAGACAAACTCTGTGACCATTAAGCAGTAATTCTCCCTTCCAGGAGGGAAGGCTGTCTTCCCAGCCCCTGATAACCTTTAATCTACTTTTTGTCTCTATGAATTTGCCTATTCTGGATAGTTTATATAAGTGGAACCATATAATATTTGTCCTTTTGTGACTGGCCTATTTCACTTACGTTGTCAAGATACACTCATTTGTTAGCATGTATCAGAATTTCATTTGTTTTTATGACAATACTGTTCTATTATACATATATGCCACATTTTGTTTATTCATCTAATGATGGGCACTTGAGTTATTTTCACCTTTTGGTTATTGTGAGTAATTCGGTAATAAACACTGACATGCAAGTATCTGTCCAAATCACTGCTTTCAGTTACTTGGGGTATATACCTAAGGGTGGAATTGCTGGGTCATACGGTAATTCTATGTTAGCTTTTTGAGGAACCACCAAACTGTTTTTCGTAGTGCCTGCACCGTTTTATATTCTCATCAGTAAAGTATGAGTTGCAATTTCTTTACATCCTCATCAACACTTGTTACTTTTTGTTTTGTGGCTTTTTTAATAGCCATCCTAGTAGAACTGAAGTATCTCATTATTTTTATATCTCTTTCCCTAGTGACTGATGATGTTGAGCACCTTTTCATGTGCTTACATTATTTGAAAATCAGAGTGTATTTTCCCCTGGAAATACTGTTGAATTTCAGCTGAGTATTTTTTAATCAAGTATAATTTCCTAATATAAAATTCTAATTCATACGTATTTTAAAGCATAATAGGTGGCTCACACTTGTAATCCCAGCACTTTGGGAGGCCGAGGCGGGTGGATCACGAGGTCAGGAGATCGAGACCACAGTGAAACCCCATCTCTACTAAAAATACAAAAAATTAGCCGGGCCAGGTGGCGAGCGCCTGTAGTCCCAGCTGCTTGGAGAGGCTGAGGCAGGAGAATGGCGTGAACCCGGGAGGCGGAGCTTGCAGTGAGCCGAGATTGCGCCACTGCACTCCAGCCTGGGTGACAGAGCGAGACTCCGTCTCAAGAAAAAAAAAAAAAAAAAAGCATAATAGGAACAGTAAACCCGGAATTCACCATCTAATATAGGAAATAAAACATCACCATATGATAAAACCTACCTGTGCCCCTGCAGATAGGTTGTAATTATTTCATATAAAAAGCCTGAAGATGGGCAATTCCAAGGTTGGTATAGCAACCTAAGGCCTATGGTGTCTTTGGTATACTCTTGGTTTCACCTTCCTGATTATAATGTGTCCAAACCAGTAAAGGGATTGTATTATTCAGTCGTGTGGGGTTTTGTTTGTTTTGTTTTGTTTGTTTGAGGAAAGGAAGGTAGCAAAGATGCTTTGTCGTTGATAAGGTTTGTCTGTCTCTAGAAAATGACAATAAAATTTCCCTTCATTTACCAGAGGTTAGAATGGGGTTATACTCTAACCTTAGCAAAGGGGCATGGGATTGCAATAACTTGTTTAAGTTGGTTATGGTTCATCCCTTTGACACTGGAGAAAGGGCCTACCTTCTCTAAGACAAAAGGATAGCTGCCTTTTAAACATCTAAGTAGGGGCAGTGATTGCTTTGAAGGCAACATCAGCTTTTCATGAGCATGTGTATTTCCTGACAAGCTCTTATAATATTTTTAAATTTCCACATTTTTTTTCTGTTTTGGTTTCATTTCTGTTTTATATAACACACGTTTTTTGCTTTTATATAAAATTAGATTTTTTCCTTTGATTCATAGGCTTAGAATCTCTTTATCCCATAGTTTTAGAAAAACCATTTATATTTTATCTAGCTTTCTTTGTAGTTTGATAACATAAAAATTATCAGTAGGTAGTTCTCACTGATAGAATGTCAGGTTTTATATAAAATTTCCAAGATACTCAATTGTTTTTAATTTTTAGGGAACCTAGAAAAGTTGTTCTTCATCGTGGCTCAACGGGCCTTGGTTTCAACATTGTAGGAGGAGAAGATGGAGAAGGAATATTTATTTCCTTTATCTTAGCCGGAGGACCTGCTGATCTAAGTGGAGAGCTCAGAAAAGGAGATCGTATTATATCGGTAAGACATGTTAGTCAAGATCACATTTTTATTATTTTCACTGGACCTATTTTTAAAGCAAGGTCTTCTGTTTTTTTATATCCTAAAGTAATGGGGATATCTTGGTTATCTTCTTATCATTTTACAGCTTAATTGTAGAATTGTAGTGTCAGAGAACATACTGTATAATAGGTTTTCTTTTTATATTTGACTCTTCTAAGGGGTCAGTTTTTATAAATGTGCTTGAAGAAATTATGTGTTCTCTATTTATTGACTGGAAAGTTTGCTATGTGTCTGTTAACTCAAGCTTGTTACTTGTGTACTTCTTTATACTTTAGTCTGTTACCTTCTTGATCTGTCTTCTTGATCTGTTGAGGTTTTTAAAGCTATCAAATACGATTTTTTCAAAGCTACCCAAACATGGGTTCAACAGTTGGCCCTCATAGCATTAGCTTTTTTTAGTATGTCTTTTGAAATTGTGTTATTGGGTACACATAGTTTTATAATTGTTATTATGTGGTGAACATCTTGATTTATAATAGTGGTTTTGCCCTAGAATCTATATTGTCTGATATTAATGTGGCTGATTTTTTTTTTGGCTTGATATTTGTGTCATCTTTTCTCCTCTTCTTACTTTCAATTTGTGTGCTTATGTTGTTACCCATACACAATTTTTGTCTAAAACTTACCTATAGTTCTACTGTGACACACAGACTTTGGGAAACTAATTCTAATCATGCCATTTCTGGTATTTTACTTCTGTTTCATGTTTATACCCATAAATTGTAATTTTTATTTTTGTTTATTAAAAGTTAATCCACAGGTCATACAATTTTTGTTTACCATCCCATCTTGTGTCTTCCTTCTTCTGTGTTTCTCAGTGGACCGCTAACAGCATTTGGATTGTACAGTTATTTGTTGTATAGGACTGTCTTGCTCTTCATAGAAAATTTCTTTTTTTTTTTCTTTTTTCCTTGAGACGGAGTCTTGCTCTGTTGCCCTGGCTGGAGTGCAGTGGCGCCATCTCGGCTCACCGCAAGCTCCGCCTCCCAGGTTCATGCCATTCTTCTGCCTCAGCTTCCCTAGTAGCTGGGACTACAGGCGCCCGCCACCACGCCTGGCTAATTTTTTTGTATTTTTAGTAGAGACAAGGTTTTACTGTGTTAGCCAGGATGGTCTCGATCTCCTGACCAAGTGATCCTCCCACCTCGGCCTCCCAAAGTGCTGGGACTACAGGCGTGAGCCACTGCACCCAGCTGAAAATTTCTCATTTTTAAAAGCTTTTATATACATGCTACATGCTAGTAAAACTCCCTAGTCATTGTAAAAAGTAAAAATGCCCTTCAAATATCTAAATGCACCTTAGTGTGCAAGCCCTTGATTTGTGCTTTCAGCAATGGTTCCTTAATCGTAAATATTCTAGACTTTATCTGCAAGTATCTTTATTTTATTTCACTTTAAAAGTTAGTTCAATCTAGAATTACAGGTTGATAGCTGTTACCTCTCAGTATTTTGAAGATACTGTTTTATGTTGTCTGGTGTGTTGTTTCTATTTAACGAAAAAAGTCTACTCTGTCTTGTTCGTAGGTGATTTGTGGGGGTTTGCTGGCTGCTTGTAAGATGCTTTGTCTTTGATGTGCTGCAGTTTCACTAAAATGTGAAATTTTGTCTATGTCTAGCATATTATTTATTGTGTTTGGGATTCATTATACTTACTGAATCAGAGGAGTCGTGCCTTTCATCAATTCTAAAAACTTCTTTCATCAATTCTGGAGACTTAGCCATTGTCTTTTCAAATTTTGCCTTTCCCATGTTGTATGTACTCTGTCCCTAAACTCCTATGAGTGGATGTTAATCTGTTTTTCATGTCTTTTAACCCCAATTTCATATTTACAACTCTGTCTCCTTGTAATTCAAGTTTATAAATTTTCTTTTATTTTTTCTTTCTTTTATTTTTTAAGAGACAGGGCTTCAGTGCATTGCCTAGGCTGGAGTACAGTGGCTATTCACAGGCACAATCATAGAGCACTATTACAGCCTCAAACTTCTGGGCTCAAACGATATTCCTGCTTGAGCCTCCCAAGAAGCTGAAACTATAGCAGCTTAAATTTTCTTATCTATATCTAATCTGAAACTACATCTTATCTATATCTTACATATAACTGTATCTTAACTATATCTTATCTACATCTAATCTGAAACTATAGCAGCTTAAATTTTCTTATCTCTATGTAATCTTAAAAGCTACGATTTTAAGATACAGAAATTGTCGGCTTGGTTCAAAAAAGCAAGACCAAACTATATACTGTTTATCAGAAATTTACTTTATAAAGGCTCATGGGTTGTAAGTAAAAGAGTGAAAGAAGGTACACTGTGCAAATAGCATACTAAAGCTACTGTCTTAATATGAGACAAAATAGAATTTAAGACAAATAATGTTATTGTACATAGATTTCATAATTATAAAAGCAGCGAGAAGGATAAAAGTGTCATTTCATCAAGAAGACATACCTAGTAGTACTTTCAGAATACCTGAAGTATAAATTATCAGAACTAAGGAAGGAAATGGACAAATCTGCAGTCACATTTGGAGATTTAAATGGCCTCTTCTTTAATTGATAGAGCAAGTAGACACAAGGAAAAGAAGAAGAATCGCATTTCTTCATGTTGTATAGAAAAATTAACTTGAAATGGACCATAGAACTAAACTTCTAAAAGAAAACATACAAGAAAATGGTAGTAAATATAGATTAGACAAATTTCTTAAATAGTGCCAGAGGGCCACCAAGTCAGTTCAGTAGAGAAGGGAAAATCTTTTTAACAAATGGTGCTATAATACCTAGATATCTATGTGTAAAATTATAACCCTAAACCAGTATTACTCCAGACATAAAATTTAATTCTAGATGGATTATAGATCTAAATATAAAACTCAGAACCATAATCTTCCTAGAAGAACATATCTGAGACTATGTTTGCAGGCCTAGAGTAGGTAACAGTTCCTTGGACAAAATGCATAAAACACTAACCATAAAGAAGATGACATTAAGAAACCAAATACGTTGGGTGACGTGACTCTTACTTATAATCTCAGTAACTCAGGAGGCTGAGGCAGGTGGATGGCCTGAGGCCAGGCGTTTGAGACCAGCCTGATCATTATTGCAAGACCCCATCTTTAAAAAAACAAATTTTTTTTTAATTAGCCAGACATAGTGGGCACTTGTAGTCCCAGCTACTTGGGAGGCTAAGGCAGGAGGATCACTTCAGCTTAGGTGTTTGAAGCTACAGTGAGTGAGGTTTGATCCCACCACTGCACTCCAGCCTGGGCAACAGAGCAAGACCCTGTCTCAAAAACAAAGAAAGAAGAAAACCAAATAGGCAAGCCACACAGTGGAAAAAAACATTCTCAGCACATACATGACATACTACTTGTATCCAGAATATATAAATATCTCCTACAAATCAACAATAAAAAGATGAGTAACCCAATTAAAAATGCACCAAAGACTTGAGCAGATACATCACAAAAGATACGTGAATGGCCAGTAAGCACATGAAAAGGTGCTTAACATTAGGCATCAGAGAAGTGCACAAACCACAATGAATGAAGAGGTTTGTAGGGATTTGGATAAGAGTGATGTAATTGTTCTATATTTTGATTGTGGGTGGCTGCACGAAATTCACATTTGCCAAAACTTAACTATACACTAAAAAAGATTGATTATGCCTAGATAAAAATAGGTATTCTTGAAGTCGTAATGAAATACTATATCCCACTTAGTTGAACAACAAAAGAAAAAAAATAACAACATTCATTGATGAGGATGTGGAGCAGCTGCAACCCTCATTCACTACTAGTGGACGTGTAAAGTGGTATACCACTACAAGAACTTTTGGGGAGGTTTTTCAGAAGTTAAACATACATCTAATCTTATCACCCAGGTTTTACCCAGGACAAATGGAAGCATACATCAAAAAAAACACTTCGACAAGAACATTCTAAACAGCCTTTTTCATAATAATCTAGATCTTGAAATGACCCAAGTTTCCATCAACAGGAAAATTGCTAAATTGTGGTATGTTTACACAATATAATACTACTCAGCAATTAAAAGGAGCAACTACTGAAACACAAAACAAGTATGTTGAGCAAAACAGATAACAAAAATACATACTGTATAATTCCAGTTACATGATAGTCATGAGCAGGTGACACTGACTTGTGGTGCTGTAAGTCAGAAAGTGGTTGCCAGTGATTGGGACTGACTATCAAAGTGCACGGTTAAACATCAATGGAAAAGATACATGTCTGGTTTGGGGTATTGGTTTCATGATTTATACGGTGAGCAAAATCCTTTCAGCTGAGCTGTTCAGATTTCTACATTTCATTGTAAAATATACTGTAATTTATTTAAGTTACAGTATGATAAGGAAAAGTTAGTGGTAGGGAATGGACTTAAAAGATTAATATTGTTGAACATATTACCTAGTTATTTAGGGAAATAAAATTAGCTTAGAGCCTCACTTCACACTTTGTGTCAAAATAAATTTTCGTTTAGCCTAGAGTTCAGTAATAGACGTTTTTAAATTGTCCATTTGGAACCACTTTAGATAGGTCATTGACACAGTGCTAAAGTGTGTGAGACCAACCAACTCAACCTAGTTCACCCAGAACATTCATGGTTTTAGAACTGAATGCCCCATGTCTGGAAACTCTTTGGTCTTGATTCTAAAACCGGAAGTCTCAGCTAGTCCAGGGAAGTAGCTCACCCTAATGCGAGTGCAGTTAAATACAGCTTTATGTTTAGCAATATGCATCAGTAACCTTAAAATTTTAATGCTTACTGAACTTCTCTAGGGAAATGCCCTAAAAGCACTAGGGAATAGTAGACCGATCAAAAAACTTAAAAGGAAAATTGGAGGAGTGAATTCTTCATAAGGCCTTTGAAAACCTCCGTGTATCCTTGGAACCAGAAGGCCACACACATGTTCAGGGCTGTGCGCATGCTCAGGAAAGACTAGAAAAGGCCCTAAACTCTCACCTCTACCTGATCATGAGCCTCTGTGCAAGCGATTTAAGGCAGTTGTTAACTGCTTATCTGAGTGTTAAAGGTGGGCCCCAAAATGCACATATAGCCCTTGGAAAAGAGTGGAAGATTTATAAGTTTCAGGTATTTAAATTCAGTCATTAACCACTAAGCTAACCAGACAGAGACTTCAGTGGCCACACACAACAAAGAATACAGACTTTATAACATTAAGACAGCAGTGACAAGCCTAGATAAGAGGACGGTTCTGCTGTCCAGAGTTGCCGTATTATATTTATTTTAAATGCCTATTTTTCATCATAAAATTTTGAGGCAAGCGGAAAGAAAAGTATGGCCCATATACAGGAGAAAAACGCAATCAATGGATATTGTTCCTAGGGAAGGTCAGACATTGAACATGCTAGACAAAGACATTAAGCCAGGTATTTTAAATATATTCAAGGAATAAAAGAAAACCATCCTATAGACTGAAATGGAAGTAAAGGAACAATATCTCACCAAGTAAAAAATATCAATAAAGAGTTAGAAATTGTATGTAAGAACCAAATAGAAATTCTGGAGTTGAAAAGTACAGTAACTTAAATGAAAAATTCTCTAGACAAGGTCAACAGCAGATTTGAGCTGGCAGAAGAAAGAATCAGCAAACTTGAAGATGGGTCAATTGAGATTTTGATGCTGAAGAACTGAACAATAACAAAAAAAGAAAGAATATGAAGAAAAATTAACAGCTTCAGAGACCTATGGGATACTATCAAATTTACCACCATAATGGGAGTATGTGAAAGATGGGAAAGAGAGAAAAAGGAAGAAAGAATATTTGAATACTCGCCCAAAAACTTCTAAAACTTGATTAAAACCATTAATCCAAGAACCTCAGTGAACTCCAAGTTGAATTAATTTAAAGAAATCTACAACATAAACACATTACAGTCAAACTGTCTAAAGCCGAAGGCAGAATATTGAAAGTAGCAAAAAGAAATGACTCACCACGTGTAAGGGATCCTCAATGAGGTTAATAGCTGATTTCTCATCAGAAACCGTGGAGGTCAGAAAGCAGTGAAATAACATATTCAAAATTCTGAAAAGAAAAAAACTTTGTTGACTAGAACTCTATATCCAGCAAAACTATCTTTTGAAAATGAAGAAATCAGGACATTGCCAGATAAACAAAAGCTGAAGGAGTTCCATCTCTCAAAAACCTGCCCTATAGGAAATAATAAAGAGAATCCTTCAGACTAAAATGAAAAGAAACTAGAGAGTAACTCAAATCCACATAAAGAGCCTAAGTAAAGGCAACTACTCAGGTAAATATAAAACAACATAAGGGTATTGTTTTATATGCAACTCTTTTTTTCTCCAACCTGATTTTAAAAACAACTGAATAAAGCAATAATTACAAATTTGATGTACACACATTGTATAAACGTAAAATTAATATGACAACACCACAAGGGGGGTAAAGAAACTAGGTTCTTATAAAGTGTTTGTTTGTTTACTTATTTATTTTTAGAGGTAGCATCTCACTCTGTCACCCAGGCTGGAGTGCAGTAGCAGAGTCATAGCTCACTGCAGCCTCAAACTTACTCACTGAGGCAATCCTCCTGCCTCAGCCTCCCGAGTAGCTGGGCTGCAGGTATGCACCACTACACCCGGCTAAATTTTTTTCTTTATTTTTTCAGAGACAAGGGTCTCACTGTGTTGCCCAGCCAGCCCTCAAAGTGTTGTACTCAAGTGATGCTCCTGCTTCAGTCCTTTTGCCTGAGCCACCTGAGTCACTGGGATTACAGTCGAGAACCACCACATCTGGCTTTAAATTTTTACTTATAATCCAAGATAACCACTAAGAAAATGACTAACAAATATATGTAGTAAAATTAATGACATGGGAATTAAAATGGTACACTAGGAAATATCTATTTAATACAAAAATAATGCAGTAATTGAGGAATAGAGAAAGAAAAGACATAGAATAGCCAAATTAAGTAAATTCTACATTATCAGTAATTATATTAAATATAAATGGATTAGGCACTCCAGTTAAAAGGCCAAAGATATTGATAGATTAGGTTAGAAAACAATCCAACTATACAGGGTCTACAAGAGAGACACTTTAGATTCAAAGACACAAAAAGTTTGAAAGTAAATGGGTGGAAAAGATGCATTACACAAAAAGTAACCAAAAGACACCTACTGGGGCTGTACTAATACGACTAATATCAAAGGACACTTGAAGAAAAACATTATTACTAAAGGGAAAAGACATTTATAATATATCATTATATAGTCATAGATGATATATATTTTATAGTTATATACTCTAATTACCAATACATTTCTAGGAAGACATAAACTATTGAAACTAACTCAAGAAGAAATAGAAAATTTTAATAGATTTAAAACAAGTAAGGAAATTGAATTAGTAATCAAAAACTAACAAAACACAGAAATCCCAGGACCAGATGGCTGCACTGGTACATTCTGCCACACATTTAAAGAATTAACACCAGTCATTCACAAACTCTTCCCCAAAAAGGAATAAGCATGAGGAGTGCTTTCCAGCTCATTCTATGTGGCCAGTATCATCCTTATACCAAACCAAAGACATCACAAGAAGAAAAAATTACAAACCAATATCCCATATGAATATAGATGTAAAAATCAACAAAATAAGCTGGATCCAACAGCATGAACAAGGATGACGTACCATAACCAAATGGAATTTATCCAAGGAATGCATGGTTAGTTCAACATAGAAAAACCAATCAAAGTAAGACACCATCTTAATAAAGGACATAAAGCACATGATATCTCAGTAGACACAGAAAAAGCAATTGTCATAAACCGACAGCTTTTCATGATAAGAACACTGAATAGACTAGGAGTAAAAGGGAACTTCAGCCTGATAAAGGGTATCTCTGGAAACCCTATAGCTGACATCATACTAAATGGTGAGAGACTGAAAGCTTTCCCTCTAAAATCAAGAACAAGACAGTGGTATGTGCTCTTCCTACTTCGATTCAACATTGTCCTGGAGGTTCTAGAAATTAGGCAAGATTTTAAAAAAAAAAAAAAAAGGCTACCAGAATAAAAAGCAAGAAAACTATTTCTGTTTGCAGATGACATAATCTTGTATAGAAAAAATCTTAAGAAATACAACAACAGACCGTCAAGCTAATAAACGAGTTCAGTAAATTTGCAGGATAGACAAGACATTCATTTACAATAGTATCAAAAAATAAAATAAGTATAAATTTAAGGACATGGATCAACAAAAGTGGTATATCCTTTGTTTTTGTTTTTTTTGTTTGTTTTGTTTTTTTGAGACAGAGTCTTGCTCTGTCGCCCAGGCTGGAGTGCAGTGGCACGATCTCTGCTCACTGCAAGCTCCGCCTCCCAGCTTCACGCCATTCTCCTGCCTCAGCCTCCCAAGTAGCTGGGGACTATAGGTGCCCGCCACCACGCCCAGCTAATTTTTTTGTGTTTTTAGTAGAGACAGGGTTTCACCGTGTTAGCCAGGATGGTCTCGATCTCCTGACCTCGTGATCAGCCTTCCTTGGCCTCCCAAAGTGCTGGGATTACAGGCGTGAGCCACCACGCCCGGCCAGTATATCCATTTTTAATGGATTTTAGTGGCGCATTATTTAGCCATAATAAGGAATGAAGTACTGATACATGCTCCAAGGATGAACCTGGAAAATAAGTGAAAGAAGCCAAGCGCAGATGGCTACATATTATATATCCCGTTTATTTGAAATATACAGAATAGGTATATATACAGTATGGTCAGAAAGTAGATTCGTAGTTGCCAGGGATGGAGAGGAGACACAGGAGTGACTGTCAGTGGATACAGAGTTTCTTTTTGGGGTGATGAAAATATTTTGGAATTAGGTGGTAATGATGCTTGAACAGCCTTGCGAATATACTAAAAACCACTAAACTATATGCTTTAAAAATGTGAATTCTATGGTATGCGAATTATTTCTCCATTTTTAAAAATGTTGGTGTAAAAGAAAAAAGTGACTCTAAGGCTATGTATACAAATATATCTCTCAGTACTGGAATTTCTTCTAAAATATCCTTTATAATGTATCTTCAATTGAAATGTTCAGTGATAGTCTGGAAAGTCTTTAATATGTAGTTTTGTTCAACAAATTATGCTCTTAAAAGAGTTTGGTGCACAGAAATAATTCATTAACATTTTTAATCTTTTCTACAATAATCTGTGAAAATCTCTTTCTTTATATTTCTTGCCTGATTTGTTCTCCCAGGAATTAGGAGGATTTTCTTTACGCACTAAGTAGAACTGTTTATACATTGTATTGAGTTTTATACGGCCATCATCAGCTGGAGATATTGTCTAATAACCGCATAGTTACATTTGTTTATATTAGGGATTTTAGATCTTGGTTTCGTTGAGGTGGGTGGGGGGTGGTGGTGGTGGTGGTATGAGACAGAGTGTCTCTCTGCGTCACCCAGGCTGAAGTGCAGTGGTGTGATCTCAGCTCACTGTAACTTCCGCCTCCCAGGTTCAAGTGATTCTCATGCCTCAGCCTCCTTAGTAGCTGGGACTACAGGCACACACCACCACGCCCAGCTAATTTTTCTATTTTTAGTAGAGACAGGTGTTTGCCATGTTGGCCAGGCTGGTCTGAAACTCCTGGCCTCAAGTGAACCACCCACCTCAGCTTCCCAAAGTGCTGGGATAACAGGTGTGAGCCACCACACCCAGCCTCAAGGGGTATGTATTTAAATTTAGTTGCATAATGGTTTCTTTTTAGACAATATTAAACATCAGATCTTTATATGGTTAAAATGTTCTTTATGTAAATTTATGATCCCAAGAATTTCTGGGCTCATAGTCAAATTTTTTTAAAGTGATATGTGATCTTTAACAGATTTTAGATTAGTTCTCAACAAAACAAGTTTTTATGTAAAAATTGCATGATGATCATTCCTTTCCAAAATTTTTCAGTGAAGGTCCTGAACATTGCCGTATTCTATTCATTGTTGCTTCTTAATTTTTTTTAATTCGGTATTTAAAGTTTGTTACATTCAAGTATAATGCTTCCATGAATGTCCTCTTAAGTTTGTCTTATTGTGGAAAAGAAACAATCTCAAGATAATGTACCTTGCACTATGTATGTATATATGCACGCAAAGTATTGGTAACCTTTCAGAAATAAGAATTAAGTTGCCTCTTCTTCTGGAGTAGGATTGTGCCTACTGGTAGAATTGGATAATTATTTCACCTAAGGAAGGGCTCTTTATTCAAAAAATAACTCCTGGTTCATTTAATTAACATTTATTCTAATTAAATCAGTCCTTGAAATCTGAGCTATTTTAATATTTCTAAATAATAGCTTTCCTATTATACCAAAAGAATGGAAGTTTTAATTTGTACAGGAAGAAAAATAATTGGAACTGAGTTGAGCAGTAGGCGTGAGAATGTGGCAGGAGGTGAATGGATGCTACAAGCAAAATGACTCCCTCCCATTGCTTGAGTTCCTAGTAAAATAAAGTGTGCAAAATGATGCCACTTGATTTTTCAGGTTCTCAAATTAAGGTACATTTCTAAATGGATTGATACCCAGCCTTCTGGGGGAAAATGTTTTGGTTTTACTAACTTGACATTAAGCAAGGTGGTTTTAGTAAATAAAATAGCTTTTAATGATAATATTTTGTTTTACTACACAATTTATTTTTGGCCAATGAGAACAAGAAACATTTTAGTGGTAAAGTTATTGCAACTAATTTTTTAATAAATGCTTACTCAAAGAATAGACTATTGTGATTTCTAATCAAACTGACTCTTTTCTCCCAAATTAAGACTTGGTTTGATTTACAGGTAAACAGTGTTGACCTCAGAGCTGCTAGTCATGAGCAGGCAGCAGCTGCATTGAAAAATGCTGGCCAAGCTGTCACAATTGTTGCACAATATCGACCTGAAGGTAATAACATTCTTATTGTCTATAGTTATTGCTTATTTTAGTTTTTAAAATTCTTCCTCTTTAATAATGTTTAACTTCCAAGCTTAACTTCCTTTTTTGTGCTTTTTTTCTGATTTGCTAATCTGGTATTTGTTTATTCTGAACCTAGTTCTTTTTCCAGATCAAAGGTTGTTTGTTTTTTTTGGTTTTTGGTTTTTGGTTTTTGAGACGGGGTTCCACTCCTACTGCCCAGGCTGGAGTGCAATGGTGCGATCTCAGCTCACTGCAACCTCTGCCTCCCAGGTTCAAGTGATTCTCCTGCTTCAGCCTCCCAAGTAGCTGGGATTACAGGCATGCACCACCACACCCGGCTAGTTTTTTGTATTTTTAGTAGAGATAGGGTTTCTCCATGTTGGTCAGGCTGGTCTCAAACTCCTGACCTCAGGTGATCCGCCCACCTCAGCCTCCCAAAGTGCTGTGATTACAGGCGTGAGCCACTGCACCCTGCCAAAAGTATTTTTTAATGATGTGGGAACTGGCATCCAAAAGCTTAACCCACATAATCCCATTATGTGGGTTAATTTAACTGTTTATTTTTTTAAATCTGTTGTGTAACTGAAGACATAGCTTTTAATGTCCCTTTTACTACTTTATTGATCTGAAAAAATAATAAAAACCATAAGCAGAGATAGTAATAATGCCCCAAAAAATTAGGTCACCCAGATTTTTTCTAGCTTTTGAATTAGGTTATAATTATTAATATCAAGATTTAAGACATGTTTCTAATAGCTGTTACTGCTGCTATTTAAAATAAAGAGAAGAATGCCAAGTTTGGGGTATAATGTGTGTCTAGATGGTAAAGTATCATGGATGTGACCTTACTAAGTTCCTAGGGGAAGAAGGTGGTAATGGAAAATTTGAGGTCATGCCATATTAAACATATGTAAGACTCTAGTGTGCATCAACATAACCACATCTCCAATAAAACCTCAGTGGAATTTAGAAAGCTTAAATACCCAAAAGAATACATGGCATATTTGTTGATGCTCATAAACAACATGATGAAGAAGGAAAAAATGATGTGAGTAAAGGAGCTAAATGAGTAATTCTATAATTTATCAACTAATTACATTTATTCTTTTTTGAAGCAGAATTTCTTTTTAATCTAGTATGTTTTTTAGCTGATCAAAGCAGCGTGTTGAGCATTGCTTGGTCTTTCCAAAGTATGGGAGGGTCTATCAATCTAGTAAAACCTTGGCCTTGTAGGCTCAGTAACTAAACAAGGGAAAATTTGTTTAATTGGGAGTAAATTCTGAATATTAATTTACATTAACCAAACAATAGGGACTAACATATGAAGTCAGAATGTCAATTCGTTAATTTTTGTGAGAAACAAATCTGCCAGTGAGACCCTATGTACTTTTATCTTCTGGCCAACACATTCCACCCCATAGGTACACTATATGGAAGCCAAGTTACAGTCACTGGTTCCTCAGTATTATAGACAGCCTCTCATTTATATGTTTATAAGGAATATAAACTTTTTAGGTATGGTTACGGGTAACTTAATATCTGCTCCCTAACCTTAAAACACACAGAACACACAAAAGCAGTAAGAAAAACAAAACATACACGCATGTTCCTACCCACACAACTTCACTTCATATTAACTAAAACTAAGAAGGCAGGTATAATACCTGGACAACCAAGTAGAGGTAAAGACTCCTTAAGCAGCTGAGGTCTTGCAGAAGCCACACGGAAAGAGGGGAAGAGTTAAAATACGGAATGTTGAGAATGTTTGTGATGGCAAAAATTTAGGATATGGTATAAAATTGCACCTCTTAAAGATGAGAGGCTCATTTTTGAGGTATAAAAACATGACCCTTTTTTATTGCAAGCCTCCTGGGAAGTGGGGTGAGCAGGCTGGAGCAGAAGCCACTCATGATGTGGTTGGTTTGGTTTAGAAAAGCAGAGGACCCATATTTGGATAAAGCAGCCTGCCTCTGTAGGATCAGATAATGTGACAGTATTTGGGTTTTAAAACCTGTAAAAATGTCCTGCGCCTCTATCTTTCTTGCACCCCTCGACTTTCTGGAATAGCTACTCTAGCAAAATCTAGCAAAGTAATAAGTAATTTTTTTAAGACGGAGTTTCACTTTCTTGCCCAGGCTGGAGTGCAGTGGCACAATCTCGGCTCACCATAACTTCCACCTTCCAGGTTCAAGCCTCCCGAGTAGGTAGGATTACAGGCACCTGCCACCATGCCCAGCTTATTTTTGTATTTTTAATAGCGACGGGGTTTTGCCATGTTGGCCAGACTGCTCTCCTGACATCAGGTGATATGCCCACCTCGGCTTCCCAAAGTGCTGGGATTACAGGTGTGAGCCACAGCCCCCAGCCCCAGTAATAAGTAATTTAAAAGTAGCCTCACATTCATACAAAGATAATAAGAAGAGGTGGGGAAAAGCATCAAAGCTTAGTAACAGATTAGCTACACGCACACACAACACAAAAACATTAACACAAATCAGATTTTAAGAAGTACAAAAGGAGTCATCTGACACTCTGATAATCAGCATCTTGCAGTTAGTATTTTTCCTAAAGGCTTGGGATTCTCTGCCTTGTTGATAATCTTATATATATACAGACAGACAGACAGACAGAGACAAAGGTAAGCTTTTGGTAGAATTAAGTTTTTTATCTTTTAGGATCTATGGCTTGCCTTATTAGTCTTCCAAAAAAGTACTTTTATGGGTTTTTCAGCTTGTGTGCTTTGAACTTTCTTGACTTGCATTCTAATTATGAGAAAAAAAAATCTCTACAAGACATATGAAGGAACATTATCTTCTAACTCCTGTCAGTTTTATTAATTCCAAAGACAAGGAATAATTCACTTTGGGGGGCCTTTACTGTTAATCTTTTTGGAGAATCATTATCAGAAATTAGCTGGACGTGGTGGCTCACGCCTCTGAGCCCAGCACTTTGGGAGGCCTAGGTGGGAGGATTACTTGAGCCCAGGAGTTCGAGACCAGCCTGGGCAACATAGCAAGATCTCGTCTCTACTAAAACTTTTTTTAAAGTTTTTTAATTAGCCATGTGTGGTAGTGCACACCCGTAGTCCCAGCCAAGGTGAGGGTTGCTGTGATCTCACCACTGCACTTGAGCCTGGGCAACAGAGTGAGACCCTGTCTCAAAATAAAAATAAAAATAATCGAACATGGGAACTGGAAATACAATACTATACTCGTTTTGGACTCCATATCCCAAAGTTATAAAATTTTATCAAATACTTCCTAGTCTGTAGTTTAAGAACCTCTTGGCCAGGCGCGGTGGCTCATGCCTGTAATCCCAGCACTTTGGGAGGCCGAGGTGGGTGGATCACGAGGTCAGGAGATCGAGACCATCCTGGCTAACACGGTGAAACCCCGTCTCTACTAAAAATACAAAAAATTAGCCAGGCATGGTGGCGGGCGCCTGTAGTCCCAGCTACGCGGGAGGTTGAGGCAGGAGAATGGCGTGAACCCAGGAGGCCGAGCTTGCAGTGAGCTGAGATCGCACAACTGCACTCCAGCCTGGGCAACTGAGCAAGACTCTGTCTCAAAAAAAAAAAAAAAAAAATGAATCTCTTGTGATAGAATATAATAGTAAAACTGTATGCCATGCATGGTATGAACCATGTTATGTTTATTAACTCTATAATTCCCAAGATAATCCTACAAGTAAGCACTGTTGTCCCCATTTTACGTTGTAGTTGAATAAGCTCTTCCGTAAAGAGACTAAGTAATTTGCTAGTTACACAACTGTTAAACGGTTAAGATTTCTTCTAGCCCCTTTTAAGCGAAGAAAAACATTTTCCTCCACCCTTGTATGTTCAGTAACAGGGGCTGTGAAGTAAACTGACAAAAAAAAAAAAAATTAACATGAAAAAAAGTTTCTTGTATATGGATGCAAGAGGCAACAAAAGAAATACTGTAGCTAGCTTGTGGATGAAGTTAAAAGCTTGTGTACCTAATCTAGTAGGGAAAAGGAAGGAGGGAGAAACAGCTTTTATTAGAAAAACATACATTTCTTTAGGAAAGACAAGTTTTTAGGAGAAGAGATGGGAGATAAAGTTTGTGATAACGTTTGTCTAAACTGGTATGAGTGGTCTTTCCATTCTCGGGAAAGACTCCTCAGAGAGGGGATTTATGGTAACATCATTTCTCGGAAGCTGCACCTTTCAGTCAGATTAGAGAAACTCCGAGAAGGCTTTTTTTCTGCATCTGTTGAATCTCAGATATCTTCAGCTTAAAATAATCTTTGTGGCAACTCTGGGGTTCTGGGTGTGTCTCCATACCCTGTTGTTACTCTTTCAACTACACATTAAACTCTTGGAATCTCTAACCTCAAATATTTATCTTATTGTTCCTCAAGAATATTAGGCCAACTTTCAGAGCTTATATCTCAATCTTTTGTTCCGAAAGCATTAATTATATTGTAATAAACCCATAAAAGAAATAAAGCGGAAAGAATTAAACTCAATATATAAGTTAAACTTATTTTCTCTTTCCCATTGGTTAGGTCTTATATTTGTGACATATTTTATTTTCACAAGAAAAAAACTGTTTGGTGTTATAATCCCGATTTTGCAAGTGACCAAAGTCTAGAAAGGTTAGGCCATAGTCACTTAACTTTCTGCACTCCAAAGCTTTGATTGAAATCGTGAGTTACAAAGGTAGATTTCTAACACCCAGTGTCCTGACTTTATTTTCATTATTACTTCTTATACCAACCAAAGGGAGAAGAGGTGGAGATAATCTGGGAAGATTGCAGTGGACTAGTAGCATTTATTTGCAGGCATTTGTCATTTCTTATCATTTTCCGTAGTAGATAGGTAACTAAAATTTTTTTCAGTCTCCTGCTTTCCCACTTTCCTTGCTGTATTTTTCTACACACCTGTGCTGCAGTTGACCCTTGAACAACACAGGTTTGAACTGCGAGTGTCCACTTACGCACATGCTGTTCAACCAAACAGCGTATGCCTGTCAGATTCCACAAGTTAGACTTGAATATGCGCGGGTTTTGGTATACGTGGGGTTCTGGAACTAATCCTCCGAGTATGCCAGAGAGCTATTGTACTTAAAACAACTAACTTGCCTTCTTAAAAATAGTTTCCCTTTTTCTTCTCTAGGCCAATTTATAGTATGCATCCTCTGAGAATTGTTTCACTTGGGTTTAATATCTGTGTTTAATGTATTTTATTATAGTTATAAATGAATGTTTTTCTTTATAGGGATTGCATGTTAAGAAGAGATTGAGGAAGTCCAATTTCCCCCATACCC
The DNA here is from genome assembly GCF_006542625.1 of Nomascus leucogenys. Lineage (NCBI taxonomy): Eukaryota > Metazoa > Chordata > Mammalia > Primates > Hylobatidae > Nomascus > Nomascus leucogenys. The sequence goes on along the minus strand of NC_044391.1, from coordinate 117,901,400 downwards.
CATCTTCACTTTCCTCTACCTTTTTACTTCTAGTGTGGGGGTGAAAACAAAGGTTAAAATTTGAAAGGGGATATCAAATGAAAAAATCAGCTTTTAAATATCTCTGCTTGTATAAGCGTATACATACTAACTTGTAGCCAGCAGTTCAGATACTTCCTAATACGTTTCATGACAAGAAATATGGTTTGATACAGGAATTTTTGAGATGTTGAATGGAGAAAATCTCTTATGTAAAATTATAGCTTTGCTGAGTTTTGATGTAATTCTAGGAGAGGAATGTAAATGACTTAACTGCAAAAAGGGATGAAACTCTTCCATCAAAATAAAAATTTTAAGAAAATAGGTGTAGTGGTTAGCACTTTGGGAGGCTGAGACAAGAGGATCTCTTGAGCCTAGGAGTTGAAGATCCCCTGGGTAACATAGGACACCCTGTCACTGCAAGTAATTTTTAAAATGAGCTGGGCATAGTGATGCATGCCTGTAGGCTCAGCTACTTGAGAGGCTAAGGTAGGGAGATTGCTTGAGCCCAGGAGGTCAAAGCTACTATGAGCCATGATCGTGCCACTGCACTCCAGCCTGGATGACAGAGCAAGACCCAAAAAAACCTTAAAAAAAAAAAAAAAAGATAAAGGAAAAAATATGTTGGTGGGAGTATTTACTAAAATATACACAGGATAGGTAAAATGTGGAGACGATAGGACTAAAAGTATCAATTGATTGAAACAAAAGGAAAAGGTAGGAATCTGAAGTAAGTAAATGAAATAGAAGGTTTAAAGGAAAAGTAACTTTAAAATGCTGAAGTATGTTTCGAACATATAGAAAGGTGGCTGTGAGGAATTGTTAAGAGTAAGGCAAAGACTTGGCCAGGCGCAATGGCTCACGCCTGTAATCCCAGCACTTTGGGAGGCCAAAGCAGCCAGATCCCTCGAAACCAGGAGTTCAAGACCAGCCTGGCCAACTTGATGAAACTCTGTCTCCACTAACAAAAAAGTTAAACAGGCATGGTGGTGCACACCTGTAATTTCAGCTACTGAGGAGGCTGAGGCACAAGAATCGCTTGAACCCGGGAGGCAGAAGCTGCAGTGAGCCAGAATTGCACCACTGCACTCCGGCCTGAGCAACAGAGCGAGGTGGGGGCGGGTGGGAAGACTCTAAGCGAAGACTATAAATATGAAGATCTGAATACAGTGAAAGAAATAGATCACAAATTTAAGAAATTATCAGGAATTGACTTAGCTCTTCAGTGTCTTAAATTTTTAATATCTGAGACTGTGTTAACTGCTTTGTAGTAACTTAGTTACTCATTAAGAAAGAATATATTTTTCTGCGTCACTAAAAAGTAATGTGTTCTTTTTACAGAAAGCTTTTAAATTTCTAAAATGTAGACTATTTTAAATCACTAGGACTTCTATTAATTAGATCAGCAAAATTGCTAAAAACTAATAATGCTACATGAAATGTAATACACATCTTATTTAAAAAGCATTGCAGAACTTTAAGGAATCAGCAAACAAAACGTGAAGGGAAACTGGGAACTCGGGGCTAAGGAAGCACACAAGTCTCTTGTTTCAAGAGCAACGGCATACTGGCTTGGGAGAGCCAGTTAAATTTTCAGAAATTTTTCAAACCAAAACATAGCCTTTATTAAAAATAAAGTTATACAGAAATACAAATAAATTATATTTAAAATAGTAAAATTAAAAACAAAGGTAATATTGAAAAGTCATCACTTCCTAGTTGTTTTCTAGGAAGTAAAATAATAGAAACATAAACCAGTGAGACTAATAGAAAATACAAAAAGAGGGCTGGGCATGGTGGCTCACGCCTATAATCCCAGCACTTTGAGAGGCCGAGGTGGGCAACTCACAAGGTCAGGAGTTTGAGACCAGCCTGGTCAACATGGTGAAACCCCCGTCTCTACTAAAAATACAAAAATTAGCCGGGTGTGTTGGGGCATGCATGTAACCCCAGCTACTCAGGAGGCTGGGGCAGGAGAATCACTTGAACCCGGGAGGCGGAAGTTGCAGTGAGCCAAGATCGCGCCACTGCACTCCAGCCTGGATGACAGAGCGAGACTCTGTCTCAAAAAAAAAAAAAAAAAGAAAATACAAAAAAACATAGTACATTAAAAACTGAATCGCCCAAAACTATTCCTCTCCCTCAAAAAAATTAGGAAAGCTAAACCAAAACTTGTTAAAAATCTACAATAAAACTAGACAAAAAGATGAAAGATATCCTGTGAACCCCAAATATAAGCTGATGTAAACAAGGTATTAACAGCTACAAGACCATCTGATATCAGCATCTGTGCAAGAGGATGCAACAGGAGAAGCCCAATGTTAACCAGTCCTCACAAGAAAATGCAGTAGGTGAATTTGAGAACACCAAGTGAACTATAAGAGCTCTCGTACAATCTGCATGTTGAGTGCAGGGAATCTATGGTAAGATACGAAGGAGTCACGAGCAGTCTGGGCCCTAGACACAGTTGGCCAGCTGTAGTTCCCTTTCCATTTAAAGCCCCACACTAAGGAAGAGCTGCTGGGAATAAGATCCAAGTTGAACAGGATAGGGGTGATAGAGCCAAACGGAATGGAAGGTTCAGATTAATGGGGGAAGTAAAGTTTCAGGAAATCCCACACTGTCTGAGATCATGTCTTTAAACACTTGAAAGAACCAAATAGAGAGTTCTAGAGCTGTGAAGTTAGAAAACCTATCTTGACTTGAAACTCCTGTGTAAAAGTTGGGGAAAACTAATTTCATATCAAAATGAGCAATAGGAAAAGATGACGATTGAATCCCGTGGAAACCTATTTGTAAAGTGAAAATAAGGATTAGCGTAATGTCTCCACAGACAGTAAAGCTGTACCAGAAAGACATGGTGTATGAAGCGACTGTAAACTAAAATTAATATTTCAAAACAAGTTAAAGAAAAATGATAGAATATGTGGAAGAACAACATCCATAAGTTGATAGAACTCAGAAAATTAGTAGAAATAAAAACATTGTTTTAAAAACTAAATTTGACTAGAAGAGACATACTTCTTAAACCAAGAAGGTGAAAAAGAAGAAAAATGTTTAAAGCAAAAATAGACCTTCTCTTTCCACAACTTGATCAATTTAGTCCTAAAGCCATTAGGTAGAGCAAAGAAAAATAGTTTAATCTACACCTCACGTCTGGAGAGGTTTAGGAGATTCTCGGTGACCCATTGGATTTACCCATGAGGTTGGCTTCCACGCAGGGTAATGCCTTGGTTTGGGGAGTCAGAGCCTGAGGGCTGGTGAGGAAAGCACATATGGGAATGCTCAGAGCCCAGTCAGGGAAGTGGATGGCTGTTCAAATTGAGATTGACCAAATTAATATATATGTTAGGTTATTCTTATTCATAATTTTCACTGTTGAGAAGAGAGTTACAAATATGGAAAGGAAGAAAACTTAAATATGAATCCTGTAATACTGGATTAGAATTGAAGAAATTGGTTTGAAGGGATGGTTTTCCATTGATACAGATGTATCTACATCAGTGTGTATGTATCTGTGTGTATGTTATTTTCCCTGGTTCTGCCCACTGAGAGGCCCTGAGCCTAGTGCCACCCCAAGAGCAGTGAGCACCAGATCTTGCCTTGCAAATACTATTCCCCACTGAAATTACTAAGGCTTTTTTGACAAATGGCAGGTTCCCCAGGAGTCAGGCAAAGAAAATGCTAGATTGTTCTGTAATATCCTTTGCCAGAAAACAAGAACGTACTCAAGGAAGGTTGGAGACACGTCAAATGGACCCAGAATCTAACTTCAAGGGACTCTCACTGGCCAAATCAGGAACAATTTCAGCATTCAGTTGGTGATAATAATGGCAGATTATAACCCACTGAATAAAGTAGGAAATAATGAGTTTTTACTCATATAAATAAATGAATTAATTGAAAGTTTGATGAGAATGGAGAATTGTACAGTTTCAGTAATTTATTTGCAAAAGGGAAAAGTAACTTTACAGTAGAGAAACCTGGCAGACACAACTTTAATCAAGCAATTAAAGTTAATAACATTGGTGATGGGACAAATCAAAATTGTGTACCACCTGATACAGGTGTATTGGGTAGAACATAACATCTGTGATATTCCTGCCAAAGTTGGATAACTTCAATCTAATTGTGTGGAAACTTCAGGCAAACCCAAATTGAGAGATATTCTACAAAACAATTGACTTGTAATCTCCAACAGTATTAAGGTCACAAAGTCAAGGAAACACTGAGAAACTGCTGTGACTCAACGATCTAAAAAGATGTGACAACTAAATGCAACAAATGATTTTGAATTGGATCCTTTTGCTATAAAGGACATTATTGGTGACTCTTCGTAGGCATCCGAGCATTAGTTGGTAGTAATGTATTAATGTTACTTTTGATGGTTTTGTAGTTATACAGGAAAATATCTGTAGGAAATACACACTGAAGTATTCAGGGATGATGAGACATCAAGAAGGCAAATTGCTGTCAAATGGTTCAGGAAAAACAGTTTGTGATTGCTTTAGTCTTTTAAAAAAATTAGAAGAAAGAAACAAAAGATTTGAAAGTGACAGATATAGAAGGTAGGCAAAGAATATTCAACATGCATGTAATAGGAGTTTCCTAGGAAGAAATCCAAAACAATGCTAGAAAATGCATAAACAAGAAATCTTTTCTAAAATTAAAAAAGTTATTTCAAACTACGTATCAAATTCCATAATAAAATGATTAGGATTTAAAGGAAAAAAATATCTGGAATTCCACTTCCCTCCCCCAGCAAAAAAAGAAAGAAAATTCCGTTGTTCTCAGTTTATAGAAGACAGTGGAGTGAACATACTCAATAAAGGAAGAAGCTGAGTCAAACAGACTTTCACATATAAAAACTGGAATCAAATGTATCAACAAATAATTAGAGTGATAATGTTCATATAAACACTTCCTGGGGAGAGAGAATAACCTTCAGACATCCAAAATGATAGGAGGAGGGATACTGACATAAGGACTGATGTTAGCATTAATGAAGATGATTATAAGGAAGAGAGTGTATAATATGAAAAAGCTATATGCTCTGACAATTTTGAGAAGGTACAATTATTAGAAAATGGCAGAATTTGAGGATAATATGAAAACAGAATAAGCCTCCTAATTGCTTTAAAGTTTTTAACTGGATATAAAAGGATAGTATTTCCAGTCAGATCTGGGAAGATTGCTTGTAGGAGGAGACCAAAAGACAAAAGCCAAACAAGTTTGCCATTAGAACAAAAGGACAAGCGTGTCTGAATTGTTACACACACACTTAAAAGAACAAACCATATAGTGAGACTGCTCCAGTTACTGTTGCTTCATGAGATACTACCCCAAGCTTAATAGGTTAAAACAGCCTTTTAATAGGTTTTGTAGGTTAGGAATTCAGGCAGGATTCTGGCCAGATGGTTCTTGTTTTCCTTCTGGCATCAACTGAGGTCACTTAGTGGGACTTAGGTGGCAAATGAGCTGCTTTGGAGGGCCTAGTTTGGCTTTGCTCTCCTTGTCTTACGTGTTGGTGGTACTGGCTGGAAGTTTGGGCTCAGAGCACCATCATGTGACCTCTGCAGTATGGTGGTTTTAGAACAGTCTTGTTACATGGTATCTGGCTTCCACTGAACAAGCATTGCAGAAGAACCAGGCAAAAGCTTCATGGCCTCTTCTAATCTGACCTTGAAAGTCATATGGGATTACTTTCACATTTTTTGGTATACAAATGACCCAAAGCACTAGCCCAGATTCCAGGAGAGGGGAATTAGATTCCACCTCTCGATGGGGAAATTGCAAGGTCACAGTGTACAAGAGCATGTGGGATGCGGGCATCTTTGGAAAATAAAATCTGCCACTGGTTTATTTATGTTAAAAGCTTGAATAAATAAGACAGGATGGTAAGAATAGAACTGAGAACAATTTCAGTTATATCAAAAGTTAATTCATAAAAGCAGACAATTGTCAGGCTTGCTAATAAAGCAGAATTTAACCCTATGCAATATGTAAGAGTCATACCTACAACAAAGAAGTAAAGGTTAAAAACAAAGGACTGCATATCGCTGTAAAAAAAAAAAAAGCGTGGATGACATCTTTCTATATCGTGCAGTGATCTTCTGGATATACTTACTATTAAGTGAAAAAAGCAAAGCAGGGAAATGTGTATTCTACTGTTGAAGAGAAATGTTGGCTGGGCACAGTGGGTAATCCCAGCACTTTGGGAGGCCGAGGCAGGCGGATCACGAGGTCAAGAGATCGAGACCATCCTGGCCAACATGGTGAAACCCCGTCTCTATTAAAAATGCAAAAATTAGCTGGGCGTGGTAGCGGGTGTCTATAGTCCCAGCTCCTTGGGAGGCTGAGGCAGGAGAATCGCTTGAACCCAGAAGGCGGAGGTTGCAGTGAGCCAAGATGGCGCCACTGCACTCCAGCCTGGCGACAGAGCAAAACTCCGTCTGAAAAAAAAAAAGAAAAGAGAAATGTATTATGTTTGTGATGTTTGTGTGTATATATACACACATATATACAGATATAAAAATATGGAATAAATGTTAATGTACTTGCGTTTTTGTGGGTATCTTTATATAGCTTAAATGTTTACCTATAAGGATCAGGACAGAATAGGATGAGAAAAAGCGACAGAAGCTGGACTTAAATACCTGTGTTTTACAGATTTGACTGTGGAGTTATTTTTCCTACTTATAAAATCAATGAAAAATTTTAAAGGCAAATTTAAGTTGAAAATAAAGTACAAATGAATCTAAATATGTATCCACTTGGCAACAGTCATACTCAGGGAGGAACTATTCCAAGTGATTTTAAAATGGTAATTGGCTAGGTACAGTGGCTCACACTTGTGATCCCGGAGCTGTGAGAGGCCAAAGAGAGAGGACTGCTTGAGGCCAGGAGTTCAAGAACAGCCTGGACAACACAGCAAGATGCCATCTCTACCAAAAATAATTTTTTAAAAATTAGCCAAGCATGTTGGTGCACACTATGGTCTCAACTCCCCAGAAGGCTGAGGCAGGATTGCTTGAGCCAAGGAGCTCAAGGAACTATGATTGTGCCACTGCAGTCCAGCCTGGGCATCAGAGCAGGACCCTGTGTCTAAAAATAAAAAAAGAAAACAATAATTCAACCATACATCTCTAGCTATAGCCTCAGGATTAAAAGCTACAGGAAATAGTTAACTGTTTACAGTAATCATATCATGGTAGTAGTGGTGGTGGTGTAATTCACTGTTGTAAATGTAATATTGGATAAAACAAGTAAGTCATTATGCCGGTACTTTTATTCTGCTATCTCCACTATCTTGAGAACCAGAATTACTCATATCCAAGAAAGCAGATACAATGCTAAAATAGAAGAGATTAAGTAAAAACCCAGTGGTCCTAATTTTTCATTAGAAAAACTAGTATAAACTCATGATATATTTTTATTATCTCCATTCATCAATCTATAGTTTAGCTGTGTCTACACATACCAAAGACAACTTGCCATGGATTGATATTTATTTAATTGTGATGGATACATTCTACTATTAAGGCTATTTATGTTTTTATTTTAAGTGTTTTGTTATAATTTTGAAAGGATAGTAAAATATTTTATTATTAATGTGGAATTTTAAACGTTTCTAAGCTTTTTGATGAATTGTTGCTTCAGTTGAGCTTATTATCCATAAAACAAAGTTGATGATTATGGTGAAAGAAAGAGTAACTCAGCAATAATCATGCTTACTCTTACTCTGTCATCTTAACCTATACAAAATCCCAGAGAAGTTGTTTACTGTAAGACAGCCTTTATAAGAAACTCAGATTTGAAATGACCTAGTTATCTGCAATTTGTTTGTTATAAATAGAGGGGAAAAAAAGATACTTGTTTATAACCATGTAACTGCAATATTTTTGAAAAGGTGCTTAAACTTTTGTTATTGATAGATTTAGTAGTTTTTAATATGCAGCTTTAAATAGTCCATTTTCAAAAACATTTTTGTATAAAAAATATTTTAAATAAAAATCTTCATGAATATTCAGATTGCTTTTGTGTCTTGAATTTTGATAATTTATAAATTATAAAATCAGTTAAAATAAACTTTATCACTTGTTTAAGGCATATTTTTCCCTTTAATGTTGACCCTGCACAAGTTCCATATTGAAGTATGTAAAATGAACTGATTGTCTCAAGGGGGAAAAGTCAATAATCAAAGCATCTAATGTATTAATTATTATTACAGGTTTCTTCCTTAATATAAAAATTAGAATAAATCCTGATTTTTAAAATTTACACTTAAATTCAACAGTAATATAAGATTACTGCTGTCGGATGCATGGAAATTGTCATTTAATTGACTAAATGTGGTATAACCTTTAAAAGAGCATGTAGAAAAATTCTAACTCAGCCAATTCTAATTTATGGTACATTTAGGTTATTAATAATTTTTTTTGAAATTTGTGTGTTGGGCAAAATCTTTCGCATATTACTGTTTTAAGGTTCTAACCACATTTAATCAATTATAGGACAGTTTACATATTTAACACGTTATCTTCAAATAATCTTTTGAAAATATATCAATTTATTTCTCTTTTTCTTCCATCAGAATACAGTCGTTTTGAAGCTAAAATACATGATTTACGGGAGCAGATGATGAATAGTAGTATTAGTTCAGGGTCAGGTTCTCTTCGAACTAGCCAGAAGCGATCCCTCTATGTCAGGTAAATTTTTTTACTTATAATTATGGCAAATCTTAATTAGTTATGCATGTAAATTATTTTGTATTTTTCACTTTAACTTACTTAGTTTTACCATAAGAAAATATATTGCCAATCAGTGTTGTTTTTTTTATTGATTCTCTCTGACAGTGTCTTTCAAGAATTGGAATATTATTATATTAATAATTTTATTAATGAAAGTTATGTAATCCTGGAATAATAATGATATGATAAAGGAAGAAATTTCTGTGGACCAGAAATTGTTTTCAGATTGATGTGTTAGTAGTGACTACAAGCTTGATAATACCATATCTAACACTTAGATTTAACCTCTATCCTTTTCTATTTTCCATTCAAGTAACATTTAATTACCTGGCAATTTCCGTAGTAGCAAAGGAGGCATATGTAAATAATAATTTAAAATGTGAATAGCCTCAGTAAATAATGCATATTTGGAAAATTTCTACATGCATTTTTTAAACACTTGGGAGAAGGCAAATATGTTATTTTCCTATAATATATAAAGCTTAAGTGGCAACATAGGTCTAATAAATAGGTGATATTAGTATATAAACTGGGGTGTTTTCTTTTTTTTTTCATTTCGTTGGCTTATAAGACTTAAAACAGAAATCCGAATGTATTTGTATTCTGTATACTTTACTTTTAGTAGAACTTTAACTGATAATTTTATTATACTGTTACTGTAACATTAGCACTGTAAGTAATCTGAACCATTCTTTATAAATTAACATCTCAGTCCTCCTGATTCTGTTGGGGGACCTGTTCCTAATATGTTTCATTTATCCTTCTGATGAGAGAGATATGTTACATATATAAACATGTATCCTATACACATGTGTATCTATACACACAAACAGGTACTCTATACTTGTTTACATATGATATGACTTACTGTCTTCACATAATCTTACTCTGATACATCATGAAAGGAAACTTTTCTCACTTTCTTCTTTCTATTCCTTTTGTCTTTTGCTGTAAGTTCTTCGGTACTTATAACCCTACCAATGATGTGGGAATCTTAAATGCATCAGATTTTTGTTTTCCCTTCGCCAATTCTAGCAGTACTCATTAAACTCTTGTGTTCCAAAGTCATTAAAAGTATTTTATATATACAAATACATCGAAGAAGGAAGAACATGGATTTTTCTACTCTCTTTTTTACATTTTCTTTTTTTTTGCTTATCTACATTTCCTAATTTTAGTATAGTTAATAGGTGTTGCCTTTTATTTGTACTTGATTAAATATTTACAAAGGCATAAAAATCAAAACATAATAGGTTATATTTATTTTCGGTACATTTAGTGAATCTTCACTTTTTATTTTTAGAGAAGTAATGCTCTGTTTTCTTTCTTTCTTTCTTTCTTTCTTTCTTTCTTTTTTAAGACAGGGTCTCACTTTGTCACCCAGGCTGAAGTGCAGTGGCGCGATCTCAGCTCACTGTAGCCTCAACCTCCCAGGTTCAAGCGATCCTTCCGCCTCAGCACCCCCAAGTAGCTGGGACTGTAGGCACATGCCACCATGCCTGGCTAATTTTTGTGTTTTTAGTAGAGATGGGGTTTCACCATGTTTGCCAAGCTGGTCTCGAACTCCTGACTTCACGGGCCTCACCCACCTTGGCCTCCCAAGTGCTGGCATTACAGGCATGAGCCACTGTGCACAGCTTCTATTTTTTAAAATCATATATTATCTAAAGACTTATAGAAAAATAACTGTCACCTGCACCAGCCCCTAGTTTCATTCTCCAGAAACAAGCATCCTACATTTTCCTAGCAAACTTCCTTCACCTCCTTATTTCTAAATATGAAGCCTTCACCTCTATATTTCTAAATAACATGCATATACTGCTATCTTCTACTTTACCAGTTTTGTGCATTAGTCTTACAACCATGGTAGATGAGAACTTTTCTCTGTAGTACCAAACCACTCATTCAGTCTCATCACCATCATCCAAACATAGCCTGTCTCTGTTAATAAAACTAATAGCATTTAGAGTCATGTGACTATTAATAGCTGTCATGACTCAGTTGAGTGGTACCCTATGAGCTGCCTCCTTTCTTCTGCAACCCTTCATTTTTCCTGGACTTAATAATTGTCTTGCATTTTATTTGATTAATTTTTCATATACTTACTACTAAATATCTTTCTGTATCTTCCAGTAACCACTGTAGAGTTTTTCACATGATGAAAACATGGTCACACATACGGTCTAATAGTTCAGGTTTTTTCCATCTTTATGCTCCAGTCTGGATTAGTTCCTCTGTAAACTTGCTGTATAGCTCTCAGCTGGGGCTTCCGTTTGCCATTATTCTATTTCCTTTGGCTGTCTGCTATGTCACATGTCTCCTAGATGCCACACTTTCTTCTTTCTCAAGTAATCTTCCTAGAGCACATCCTCCAGGGAATTCCTGCGAAAAGGTGTGTGGGAGGTACCTTTTGAGTCTTAGCATGTCTGAAATGACTTTATTTTGCCTTCTCCCCAGTAGAGAATTTGGAATGTGGGGAGAGAGAATCATATCCTGTTTTATTTTCCAGGAGCTCCCTCATCTTCCATTTCTTTCGTGGACATAATCTGGTCTGTCTCTGAGATTTTCTTCTGCTTTTTGTATTTGCTTTCTCTGTATTCCTTTTTTCTAGCTATCCTATTTTCTTGGGGGTTTTTTCTTTAGTGTTTTATATAAGGCATTCTTTAAATATCCAGTGTTCCTTTCATTGTTTTCCATTCTTATGAACAGAGAAATGAAGATAATGGATTTAACTAGAAGACAGTGGGGTAAAGAGGGGGATAAATTGGCTCTTACATTTTCTCTCCTGTCCCACGTCATTCTGTTCTTTGGTATAATTAAATATCCCTGGAGAAGAATCCCTGTCTCCTGCCAATAGTATAAACCAAGTTGCTAGAATTTCATTTTCATCCATTTCAGTCCAGCCACCTTCCCCTTCTCCACCAAGTTTCAGAGTATACAGCTCCTCAAATTCAATTTCTCTGGAGAGTAAACCACTGGTCTTCTGTGGGTTTGGGGAATGGGAAAAGGAACTTTGGTGGCAGTGGTCTAAGTGCTACATACAGTGTTTCTACCTTCTGTTTTTAGTACAGTAACTTATCCCTGCCTACCTTGGTACTAGTGTACACTTCTGATTTATGACCATCTCCAGGATTCTTATGGAATAAAACTTGTTTCTATAACCCTCTCTGCTGACACTCCATTTATAGCTTCTTTCATTCTGCTAAATTTAATTAGCATCATCCAAAAATGTGTTAAAATCTCTCTTCCCCTGTTGTCTTCTCTCTTTTGTATTTTTCTTATTTTATTGTCATTTTAATGAGTCAGGATGGAGAAGAAATAGACACAGTCTGCTATAGTTAATCAGAAGCCTTATGGTTCTTTTTGAGATGGGGTCTTGCCCTGTTGGCTAAGCTTGTCTTGGACTCCTGGGCTCAAGGGATCCTCACATCTTAACGTCCCAAGTAGCTGGGACTACAGGCACACACCACCACACCTGAGTCTTGTGGGGTTTTTTTAGTCGATGTATTTCTAATTTCAAAAGCCAAAAAAAAAAAAAAAAAAAAAAAAGGTTACAAAAAACTACCTACAGAATACCTCTTTATAAAGCTCTGAAACAAGCAAAAACATACATTATATCTTTTAGTCACTCACGTATTATATGATAAAACCAAACCAACCAAAAAAGAATGAGTCAAAGAAATAACAAACATTAAGAATGATAGTTACATTCTAATAGTGGTTAACTCTTGATCCAAGGGAATCAGGATCAGAGGGAATATACGCAGGCGAATGTGAATTACTGATAAAGGTTTTGTGTGTAGTCTTAGGTTGGATAGTAGGTGAACAGGTGTTCATTGCACTATTATGATTAATAACTCACATGTATTCCATGGGTCCATGCGTTTCTTTTTTTATGAATCAAATATATTAAAAGAGAATGTTAAAATGCTAACATAAGTAGAGATTGTGGGTGATTTCCTTTGTTGTTCAATAATAGTTACATTTTGTGATTCAAAAGATGAATTTTTATAATAATGTAAGAAGTTAGTATTTTCCTTTTCTGAATGTCTTGACATTTGTACTACCTCTTAAGGTACTTTATTTTCTATTTTCTATTATGCTTATTTGTGCCCTCATCTTCTCTATGTTTGAATGTATGTTTAAGTGAGCCTTCCTACTTCGATTCCCCCTGCTTCCCTAACACCTTTAGCCCCACGAAAAGACTTGAAAGAACTCATTTGAAAAACCATTAACTGCTAGTTTATTTATTTAGCCATCCAGTAATTCCACCCCTCTTGAGTTTTACTTGAAGAGCTAGGTTCTTAAATGTTGGGTAGTGTGAAAAAGATTATGATTTTCATCCTAATTTCCAGTTGCTGTGATCCTTTCTTACATTCGAGAGAGCTTATTTGGACTTAAGAATTTGATTTATGTATTATATGTACAATATTTATTTTAATATTTATTAATATTGTACATTAATCAAGTGGTAGGACAATATTTTCTTTTTATCAAATTTTAAGATATTCCTAATACTTTGCAATTACCGTATTAAATTATTACTTTTTCCAAAGTATTTGGCAGCTGATAAAGTCATCTGTAATTAGTGTTCATCGTTGTTATTGACTCTGAAAACCCTATCAACTCTAGTATTGTGAACAAATGGAAGGAGTAGTTCACTGACAGAATAGTCACTATGTTGAGCTAGTCTTACAGTCCACAACTAATAAATCAGATTTATCAGGGAATTTGTTTTCCTACGTGTATCTAATCAAAGTAAAGAGAAGAATGTATCTTAATACTTTTTGTTTATTAATTTCAAACTCTCTGGGTTTGTCTTTATTTTAGAATTCAATATAACTTGCCATTGGATTACAATCCAAGAGCGTTTTTAAAATTTGGCTTGTGATATTGAAAGAAACAGATAATACAATACAGTATTTTCATAACAAGTTGATTTTGCTATTTCTTTTTTGTCTCATCTTGTATGTAGTGCACAATTGAACTGGGTATTATTTGGCCTACTATGATATATTTAATTACCTAAATTACATATACTTTCAGAACCCTGTGTATATTTACACATACTTTGTATACTTTCAGAACCCTGTGATATGTTGGTTAATATCATTCTAGCAAGTGATTATGGACTTTTTTTCTTCTGACTCTAGAGCCCTTTTTGATTATGACAAGACTAAAGACAGTGGCCTTCCCAGTCAGGGATTGAACTTCAAATTTGGAGATATCCTCCATGTTATTAATGCTTCTGATGATGAATGGTGGCAAGCCAGGCAGGTTACACCAGATGGTGAGAGTGATGAGGTTGGAGTGATTCCCAGTAAACGCAGGTATGTCTGCTTCTTACCACTTGAATGTGAGGCAACATAAATAATTGATGTTCTTTTAAATTTCTTTTAATTTGTGACAACATGGATGGACCTGGAGTGCATTATGCTAATTGAGAAAAGCCAGACACGGAAAGACAAAAATCGTATGATCACATTTTTATGTGAAATCTAAAGTAGTCGAAGTCATGCAGAGAAGAATGGTGGTTACCAGGGGTTAGGAGGATGGGGAAATGAGGAGATACAAAGTTTCCATGATGCAAGATGAGTGAGTTCTGGACCTCTAACATGTAAGCATGGCAACTGCAGGTAATAGTACTGTCCCTGAAATTTGCTAAGAGGGGATCGGTCCTAAGTATTCTTACCACCCAAAAAAAAAAGGTAACCAGGTGAGGTAATGGATATGTTAATTAGGTTGACTGTAGTGATTATTTCACAGTATATATATTATATATATATATATTATATGTTATATATTATATATATTATATGTTATATATTATATATATTATATGTTATATATTATATATATTATATATATAAAATCATGAAGTTGTACAACTTAAATATATACAGTTAGGCTGGGCGTGGTGGCTCATGCCTGTAATCCCAGCACTTTTGGGAGGCTGAGGTGGGTGGATCACTTGAGGTCAGGAGTTCAAGACGAGCCTGGCCAACGTGGTGAAACCCTGTCTCTACTAAAAATACAAAAATTACCTGGACATAGAGGCGCACGCCTGTAGTCCCAGCTGCTCGGGAGGCTTAGGCAGGAGAATTGCTTGAACTCAGGAGGCCGAAGTTGCAGTGACCTGAGATTGCACCACTGCACTCCAGCCTGGGAGAGAGCAAGACTCTGTCTAAATATATATATATAGATATATATATACATACATACATACACACACACACACACACACACACAATTAAAAATAATCACCAGAACTGAAAAAATAATTTTACTAAAATGATTTTATGCTCAGTTTTTTATATTGTGCTTCACAGCCATTTAATTTTATTCAAATGGAATTGTAACCAGTGACATAACTAGAAAATATGGGCCAGGTGCAGTGGCTCACACCTGTAATCGCAGCACTTTAGGAGGCGGAGGTGGGCGGATCGTGAGGTCAGGAGTTCGAGACCAGCCTGGCCAAGAGACCAGCCTGCTGGGCAGTATGGTGAAACTCCGTCTCTACTAAAAATATAAAAATTAGCTGGGTGTGGTGGTGGGAGCCTGTAATCCCAGCTACTTGGGAGGCTGAAGCAGGATAATTGCTTGAACCCAGGAGGTGGAGGTGGCAGTGAGCCAAAATTGCGCCATTGCACTCCAGCCTGGGCAACAGAGCAAGACCCTGACTCAAAAAAAAAAAAAAAAAAAAGTGATGCCTCCAAGCAGAAATTTATCTAAAGCTACTAGTTGCTGAAAACAAAATAAGTATATATTAAGTCAGTGTGCCATTTAGCTATACCATTGAAGAGAAAACTGAAAGTGTCTGTGGTTGATGTAGATAAATAAGAGGACTTAAATTTTGTGTTTTTGATGGCATGAATTTCTTCCTTCATGGCAAAATTTTTGGAAATATCTGGTAATATGCTTCACTTCTCTTTTTCCTTGCTTAAATTACATGTATTGGTGCAGTTCACTGGTCTTTTATCTTTGCTTTTAATGATTATGTATAGTTAGGTAGGTAGGTAGAGTGATTGATTCTTTTAAGAGACAGGGTCTTGCTCTGTCGCCCAGGCTGGAGTGCAGTGACATGATCATAGCTCACTGAACCTCAGACCCCTGGGCTCAAGCTATCCCCCCACCTCAGCTAGTAGCTGGGACTCCAGGTGCGTGTCACTGCACCCGGCTAAGTTTTTTGTTTTTGTTTTTGTTTTTTTTGTGGAGATGGGTTCTAGCTATGTTGCCCAGGCAAGTCTTAAACTCTTGGCCTCAAGCAGTTTTCTCACCCCAGCTTCCCACAGCTCTGGGATGACAGCTGTGAGCCACTGCACCCAGCCCTAATGATTCATTTTAGTGATTCATGGATGCATACTTACCAGATAGCAAAAGTAGTTAAGGACAGGCCCTCTTTGCAAAGGGTGGTCCCAGCTTAAAGGACCCCTTCTAAGGCCTATGAAGTGCTGTTGAATGTCTCTACTTTTGTGGGGAAGGTGTTAAAATGTCATTTCAGAATTCCCCCAAGATAGCTTATTTATGAGATCTGCTTCATCTAAATCATTGTCTAGAAGTTCTTTAAGAGCTTTTTAAAGTAGTAGTAGTAAGATAGCCAGCAAAAATAGTTAATGAGATAATAAAGAAATGTTGATTATAACTAGTTAATTCATTTTAAGTCGATTATTCTGTAATAAACTTATCTTTTTCTTATTAGTTGGATTTATACCTATTTTGTAATTATTTCTAGACCTTTATTTACCTGTTCATAGAAGTTGAAAAGTAATATTATTATAATCAAGATTTATAATTATGATTTTCGGGCTTATAACTGCTGTTGGCTATATCCATATATTTAGCATGATCCAACTATTTGGCTAGACCTTCCAGTTGATGACAAATCCTCTTTTAGCAATGCAGCAATCAGCATAACTTTTTTCCAGAAATAGAACATAGTCTGCTTTAAATTCGGAAATGCTTCCTCTATGCCTTGTTGAGTCAGTAGAAACCTTACATCTTAAATATCAAGGTCAGAGCTCCTAAAAATTGTCTTGCTTCTTGGAGTCTCATACCTTGCAAAGGCTTTCTGTGCCTACACCCAATAATAAACACCGTTGGCTTCACTGGAGAGATTTTTTTTTTCATTTTGCACAAAAATTTTATAAGATTGTGTTTCAGAGCAAGCAAAATGTAAGAAAGATATCTCGAGACCTCTGCCAGTTTCCAAATTCATGAGTAGCATTGCAGAATATAATCTTACTCCCATAAAATACAGTAAGAAACCACAACTAATTATGCCATTTCGTTCTTGAATGTATTCAAAACTTACCTTTTCTTAAATAGAACTATCTCTTTCTTAGACCTCTTCTAAAATAACATAGGAATTGTAATTCCTACAATTCTTGGCTTTCAGGAATAATATTTACAAATATAGACAATTTAAGTTGCTGAACTATGTAGTAAACAAGATAATGATTAGAAAACAAAGTTGAGTTGTAAATGCTCACCCACTAAATGCTAGTTTTGTGGTGCTGTTATTAAGTACCTAGGCAAGATTATAAATTATTCAGGTCATGGAGCCTCAGAATTGCTCTTGAATAGTAAAAATCATGAGTTTTAATTTTTTTTTGTTTGGGGTGGGGAATGGAGTCTTACTCTTTTGCCCAGGATAGAGTGCAATGGCATGATCTTGGCTCACTGCAACCTCCACTTCCTGGATTCAAGCGATTCTCCTGCCTCAGCCTCCCAAGTAGCTGGGATTACAGGCACCCACTACTGTGCCTGACTAATTTTTGTATTTTTAGTAGAGACAGGGTTTCACCATGTTGGCCAGGCTGGTCTTGAACTCCTGACCTTGTGATCCACCCGCCTCGGCCTCCCAAAGTGCTGGGATTACAGGCATGAGCCACTGCACCAAGACTTAAGTTTAAAATTTAAATTCATGAATGCTAAGGTCCTGCTGTACCCATAGTAAAACTAAATAGATAATAAGGAAAAAATAAAATACTTTATTCATAGGCTTGTTTTGGTAGGCTTTTCTGTTATATGCTAACATAATTGCTATGTTGAAATTGGAAAATTTATGAAAGCTTAATTTCCATTAAATTTTGCAAGATTTACATTAGTGTTACAATCTACATAAAAATTTGTTTCGTTGTAGTTTTATTTGCTTGCTTATTTTGAATAGGTAAAGTTCAGAATTTAAAAGATGTGAAGGCTTTACAGGCTCCCTCTCACAACACCCATTTCACCTCCATAGGGGTAAAGATTAACAGTTCTTATGTATCCTTCCAAAAATACTTTAAAACTCTTACTTTAATAACTGTAACTGGTTATTTATATATTTACACACACACACACACACACACACACACACATATCATTAGAATTAGGCTTAATTTTAAATATTCCACCTTTTTGTTAAAAGTTTCAGAGCTATAGAAAAGTAAGTACAAAAATGGCAGTATACAATGAACATCCACATATCCTTCTCCCACTTTCACCAATTTTTAACATTTCGACACATTTGCTTTCTCTAGCTTAATTTTTAGCATATGTGCTTCATGCAAAGCTAATAATACTTAAAAACAAACAAAACTTGGAAAACTGTTAAACTCAGAAATGGTGCCTCATACTTTCATATAATTTTGTAACTGAATATACATATAAAAATATACACATATGTACTGTGTATTGATAACTTCATAGCATCAGGTTTTGTTTCATAATAAAATGAGCCCTTTATTTCATTTTTCAGCAATTCTAATTTGGGGATGCAAACCTAGATGGCTCCTAAAGGTTTTAGAGTATAAAAATGCCCATTATAAAGATAACAATTCTGGTTATTTCTAGTAAGACCCCTAGATATGTTTGGTTTACTTAAAAAATAACATTCTGTACTTTGACAGAGTTGAGAAGAAAGAACGAGCCCGATTAAAAACAGTGAAATTCAATTCTAAAACGAGAGATAAAGGGGTGAGTATTTGAAATCTCTACATTTTCATAATTCCTATTTGAGCTACATTGTTAAAATGAAAAGGATTTTGCTATCAAAATTAATCATGATCAGTTCTTGCCATGGTGCTTTACAATGGTAGATACTTAAGTAAGCATTTGTTAAATTAAACCACCCATTTCACAGACCCTTCCAAATTATCAAAACTATCATTTGATATATTATTAGCAACATACTTCTGGTCAAGCTTATTTTTATAAATGAAATGTATTTGACCTTCATTCGATTTCCAATTAGAAATTTGTGTTACTAGGCTGGGCATGGTGGCTCACGCCTGTAGTTCCAGCACTTTGGAAGGCCAAGTCAGGCAGATCACCTGAGGTTAGGAGTTAGAGACCAGCCTGGCCAACATGGCGAAACCCCGTCTCTACCAAAAATATAAAAATTAGCCAGGCGTGGTGGCAGGCATCTGTAATCCCAGCTACTCGGGAGGCTGAGGCACAAGTATCACTTGAACCCGATAGGTGGAGATTGCATTGAGCCCAGATCACACCTCTGTGCTCCAGACTGGGTGACAGAGCGAGACTCCATCTCAAAAAAGAAAAAGGAATTTGTGTTACTAGTGTTAATCATGGCAGATAATTTAATAATGACCCTGCTAAGAAAATAGGCATTTCAGAAATGCTAAGTCATAATCCTTAGTTTACAAGTTGTTGCAAGTGAATTTTTGGAAATTTTTTTGTTCTTTCCCCACATTATTCCTGCTATAATTTCTTAAGAGAATTATGTTTTAAATGTTGGAATCAATATGAAATTTTATTTGACTGAAATAAAGTGCTAGTCATGAGGAGAAGTTTGTAGATGATCAAGAAATACATCCATTAGCCAGGCTTGATGGCACACACCTATAGTCTCAGCTACTTGGGAGACTGTGGCAAGATCATTGCTTGAGCCCTGGAGGTCAAAGCTGCAGTGAGCCATGATTGCACCTCTGCACTCCAGCCTGCGCAACAGAGGGAGATCCTGTCTCAAAAAAAAAAAAGAAAGAAAAAAATATATCGAGGCTAGGCAAGGTGGCTTACTCCTGTAACCCAGCACTTTTGGAATCCAGGGCAGGAGGATCACTTGAGTCCAGGAGTTCAGTACCAGCCTGGGCAACATAGTAAGACCCAATCTCTAAAAAAAAAAAAAAAAAAAAAAAAATGTAAAAAATTAGCCAGGCGTGATGGCTTGCACCTGTAGTCCCAGCTGCTCCAGCGGCTAAAGTGGAAGGATTGCTTAAGCCCAGGAAGTCCAGGCTGCAGTAAGCCATGATCACACCACTGCTCTCTAGCCTGGGTGACAGAGTGAGACCCTGTCTCGAAAAAAAAAAAGAAAAGAAATATATCAAGTCTTTCGTAATATATTTTAGAAGTGTATTTATTTTTCCTTCACTTTAAGTCCTTCTGCTTGCATCTAAATATTTGGGCCGTCAATAGATGAGGAAGATGGTACAGGCTTCATCTCGTACTGGTGGATGTAATTCTTAATAACCCTGAACTCACTGCAGTGTAATATTCCAACAGTAAGCCTGGAGAACAAACTGATACATGTTACGTTAAATACCATTTATAGCAATGTTTTATATTTGGGTTTTTTTAATACTAAACAAAATTTTTATAAGTCTTTGATAATATTTGAAATGAATGTGGAATGTTAACTCAGCAAATATACTCTCTGTACATCTCTGGTATCACTAAGCACTCAGACTTAAAGCTTTAAAATTTAAAAGATGAGACATATCTTTGGTTCAGGAAGTTAAATCTGAGAAAATTATATGTTACATTCCGTTTTTTAGAAATGACAAATTCCTTTAAAATTTACTTGTAGCTTTCAGAAAAATTCCAAATTATGTAGTGTGATCTGAAGCAATATTAAAATAGAAATTTGTATTAGAGGGAAAATCCCAGGTAAATGCTCAGGATTTGAAAAGTGTGAATTTTTTATGCTTGTTTTATGTATATCTTTAAAAATGATTTAGTACAATATACCATCAATAACTTGAAAAAGAGGTTGCATGTTGTAACTTTTCTTTCATACTGTAAGAAGTTAACTGAATTAACGACGTGTTTAAATCTTAGTCTTGTTTGTTGACTGTAACCAACTTTATACAGAGTCACTGTGTTCTAACACAGCACCAAAACTATGCATGATACTGAGTGGGGTAAAAATACGCTTGCCATTGATCAGAACTGCATTTCTTTCTATAACACCATTTCCTACTTCTCCTCCTCCTTTCCTTACATAGTGATTATGGACTTCATTTTTACTACAGACTTATAACATTTTAGTTTCTCATTAACATGTCTAGCATTCATTTGGCTATTTTGAAATACTACATGTGGAAATTATGTATTTAGTTATTTAATATATGTATCATGAATTTATGATATTTTATCAATTCTTACACTGTCTTGCGATACAGCATTAATGACAGTAAGTATTAAATGTAGTACTTCTGATTGAAAATACAGAGAAACTGGAGGTAGCAAGTCTTCACTTTCATGTTTTCCCTACACATTTTTGTCTTGGTTGCTTGTGCTATTTTTTTCACTTTTAATAAGTTCTTCACCTGGAGGATATTAAATGTGATACAACTAATACATTTCTTAACTAACAAGCGTTTCTCTCTGTCCTATATTATGATATCTTTATGATATCTCATTTTGGCTAACTGCAAAGATAATAAGAATCAGACATTTTAAACTTCATGTTTCTTTTGGTTGTTTGCTGTGAAACTGACTCTGACCACTATAGATGCAGTAAGAGGGATGAATAAACTTTTATAAAAAACACATCAGTTGTATCAGATATAAAAATTATTGCTAAATTCAAAACCATTGATTCTTACGAACGAAAAGATTTAGTTTTTCCCTAAATTAGATTACCATACTTTTTTTCTACTAAAACACTTTCTCCTCTTTCTCCTTTCTAAAATATGGATTTGAACAAAGATTTTTATTCAAATAATGCTACTTGACAGTTTATAAAATAGTTATAAGCCCAGATTTCTCCGTAATACTTTTTCTGTCCATTGAATTTTTAACTTCTACTTAGAGTTGTCTTTTATCTAGTTCCTCAGAGCCTTCAAACTTTAAGATTGAAATCAAGACAGTCTGCTTGGCTAATGAACTGTGAACTTATTAATCCTGAATTAATTATATGTAAAGGTAAAAATGAAAGTTTAACCTTGTTTTTATAAAGATCTTTATCAAAATAAGTCTTCTCAAGTCATAGAATTTGAGCTAAAAGTCACTTTAATCTACTTCACTTTTTTTTTTTTTAATTTAAAGAAAAGGTCTCACTCTATCACCCAGGTTGGAATGCAATGGTATGATCATAGCTCATTGCAGCCTCAAACTCCTGGGTTCAAGTGATCCTCCTGCCTCAGCCTCCCAAGTAGCTGAGACTACAGTCACACACCACTGCTCCCAGCTAATTTTTTTTTTTTTTTTGAGATGGGGTTTCGCCATGTTGCCTAGGCTGATTTTGAACTCCTGGCCTCAAGCGATCCTCCTGCCTCGGCCTACCAAAGTGCTGGGGTTACAGATGTGAGCCACCACACCTGGCTGCTTCACCTTAATCACCTGGCATCACATGCTTAAAATAAGGGCATGCCAAAAACACATTATTCTTGTCAGCATACTTCAAAATAATGAATAATACAGCATCTTAAGATGTGTATAAACTCATAAAAATCAGAACAAAAAAATCTATTCTTTATATTTTTCCCTTCCCCCTCCAAAAAATAATAATTCTTAGTGTCACTGGAGGTAAGTCCGTTTCCTTCAAAACATGAATGCCTATGACAGAGAAATGACAAAAGAAGCTATTTCTCTTTAATAGCCTCATCGTTCTTGTGCTACATGCTCTTAAATCTATGAATGCACAAATGAGACATTCAAGGAAAAACTTGTTTCCAACATGTGCAATAAGAGACATCAAATCAACTGCTCAACTCCACGTTACAATTATGTATAAACTGTTAGAATCTTAAGTGCCTTGTGGCTTTGGTGGACACCAAACTTTTTATTCCCTATGAAGGACGCGGTGCCAATGATTGGATGTGGTTCTACGTTATTTAGGTGTACTTTTTTTTAAGAAGTGGAGTAGAACTTAAGAATAAATAAGTCAGTACTGAAGCATTCACGTTGGTCAGGAGACTTCAGTACTGAAGCATTCACATTGGTCAGGAGACTTCTGACTCTTCTTGCTTGGCTAAGAGATGGCATTGATAAATCTCTTGCTGGACTCTGTGTGCTTGATGGACCTTTTAGTTTTCTTCCCATTTTCTGGCTCATAAGCATTTAGTTACCTTTTGTCCTCTTCCAAGAATATATATATATGTATTTGTTTTTTAAATATTCAGCATTAGCAACTGTCTCATAATCATTTTGGTTTACTTTTTAAATAATGACTTTTCTATTAGCTCATCGTAGCCACAAAAAAAGAGATAAAGGAGTAACTGGTCAGGCCAAAATAAAATGAAGATTACTTCCTAATGAATAAAATGTAATTGAGCAGCAAAGTAACATTAAATAACTTTTGCTGTAGAGCACGTAATACCTGAAAATTTTTCTGGAAAAATATGGATTAGTATAAACAAATGTTAGCTTGGTTTGTACTGTAGTAGTAACTGATTTGCCTTTTTTTGTCAAGTAGCATTTTTATTTTTCGGTGTAAATGAACCACGCTCTTTGAAATTCTTAAGTATTTTCAGTTGCAAAATGTTAGAATTTATACAAAAGTAGAAATTCACTTGATATGAGATTAAAGTAAAAATCATATCAAACTGCACACTGTGGTCACAGGAGTCAGCTTCCACAGAGCTGCTAGGCTGGGCCTTTGTACACACAGACAGTAGACATCCCTTTGTTTTGCCCCTCCTTCTCTTCTTCAGCAGTCATTCAATGACAAGCGTAAAAAGAACCTCTTTTCCCGAAAATTCCCCTTCTACAAGAACAAGGACCAGAGTGAGCAGGAAACAAGTGATGCTGACCGTAAGTATGTGGATCCAGTGGTCAACTGAAAATAAAATGGAGAGGGACCTACTGCCCTGCAGTTGGTTGTTACCACGGAGACAGTTTCAAGAGCTGCAGCAGGTTGCTAATTGTCTTCAAGGGCAACTTAACAGTTATAAATTAATTTGTATGCCGATCTTAACTTTTTCTGGCACCTTAGGAATTCTTAATTTAAAGCAAACATTATTTTTCAGTTATATGTTTATAACTTGAACATATAAATATGTATAAATGCAGTTATTTGAAGGAAAGATTTTTATGAAAAACACAACATTCATACATTCAAAGAATATTTTAGAGGAAGAACATGAATACATGAGAAGCTACCTGTTGATTTCTAGGTATAACATGGCGAGTCTGATAACTGTATTCTCTGGAATCATTACATTTTATCTTATTTCTTCATTATATGTAGACAATCTGGATTTTACTTTTAAAATAGCAAGAAATGGTCTAAAATTTTGCTTCTGTACCTAAATCAGCCTTCATGCTAGAACTTTCATTCTTTTGGTAGATTACCGTTAACAGCTAGCTCATTTGAAAGTTCTAGAAATCTGTGAAAATGCTCTGTAAGATATATGTACCTGTAATGGTCTTGGAACTGTCTCTTACTGTAGCACCAATTTTATGCATTACTGACAACTATTTTCTTTGATTATCTTTTTATTGCTTGCTCTCTGGGGACTACCCTCTACAGGAGATCCCTGACGACATGGGATCAAAAGGCCTGAGTAAGTGATCAAAATACTCCCAAGTTGTTTTTTAACCTCCATCTGCAGACCTACCTTATTCAGACACATTTTGAGATTCATGGTAGTGCCTTTCTGGCATAAGGAGGTGTAAGATTTAGATTGCTTTTAGAATTTTCATGTTTGTCACATGCTTGGGACTTTTATTTCTGTAATACATAACTTTTTGTTTTTCTTTTTATTTTTCACGTATCATTTGAAAAATTCTCTGCTCGTAACTATATTTTCCTTTTTGTAATTTTTATGACAGTTACTTTTGTTAGGAACTTTTAAAATATAAAAACTTAAGATTTTTTTAAATGTACCCTCATTATTAGAAGGTAGAAATATGCTTTCTTGGAGTTTTAATGTTCCCTTTTTTTTGTTAAAATAATTTAAAATAATTTTTATTATGTGTTAGAAAAGCATTACTATAAAAGTATAAAGCACAATAGAATACTACGCAAGTAGTAGTTTATTGAGGGGATAAGTTGTGTATCTCTTTTTTTTTTTTTTTGAGAAAGTTGTAAGTTACCACAAGAGTATAAGAACTATTTTGTTGTTTCCTTTAGCTAAGGTGTTGCCTTTGTTTTTGGTTTTTGTTGCTGCTGTTCTTGTTCAGTTTTCTAGCTAGTTACTTAATCTTCATATAAAGCTTCACACAGGGTCTAGTATGTAGAAGACATTCAATAAATGTTAGAATGAATGAATGAAGCAAGAAGCCATTTTAGCAAATAAAATTTTTAATATGTGTGTTTTCAAATTGCTTAACTGAAAATTTACCAAACATTACTGAGTAACTTTAGGTGACAGTGAGTGATAGAAGTAATCTTTTAATCTAACATTTTCTAAATGGTTCTTTCTATTTGGATTATTAAACATTTTGAAAACTTCTTTGTAATTCATTGATCATTAAGCCTATAGCCAGTATCTGTTAACTTTCTAAGACCTACATTAATAAACATTAAATTTTACATAAGACATTTTTCTGATTTATGCTAAGTTCATACTGAAATTTTAATCTAAACTGCAGGTACTTTTATTTCAACCATAGTGATTTAAGTTTGTATTAGATTGAAGACAGTATGTTTGTGTACAACTCTGTTAGACACACGTTGTTATTTTTGCATGTGCCTTTATAGGATTTAGTAAGGGCCACAGATTTCCTATCACTAGTGACACCCTTACATTTGGGGAAAATTATCAATGAAAACCTCTAAAATTGGACCATACTACCACAGTTTATGTATGCTATAGAATTTATTTTGAGATTGATAACATACTTTAGAGGTGGTATGGATCAACAAATGGACCCACAGATTTTTCTTATCTGTTTAGTGAACAGAGACATAGGAAACTCATAGAAAAAGAAACTAAATGAAGAATTTGGTTCCCATATTGATGTTATAACAGATGATCACTATACCTTGACCCTATATCTCTGGTTCTGATGGAAGAGTGGGACTTTGGAAGAGAAATAATATGAAAAATGGTAACTGATTATCAGACGACGTTATTCAGAAAAAGATTTTATTTTCTGGAGAGTGACCTAAGATCCCTTGAATAATAGATTTCTGTGCTTCATCTCAGAGGAATTAAAAGAATTTATTCACCTGGTAACTTGATCATCAGATCAAGATTTTATTCAGAAAATGTTGGAGAAGACAGAAAAATATCAGTAAAATTCTAAAACTGGATAT
This sequence comes from Nomascus leucogenys, assembly GCF_006542625.1. Classification (NCBI taxonomy): domain Eukaryota; kingdom Metazoa; phylum Chordata; class Mammalia; order Primates; family Hylobatidae; genus Nomascus; species Nomascus leucogenys. The sequence goes on along the minus strand of NC_044391.1, from coordinate 117,875,207 downwards.
GATGGAGGTTATCACATAAAATAGATGATATAAGGCAGTTGACAAGGTGCCCATGATGATGTAATAGTAAACACTGGGAAGAAGGGTATGTTCAAGGACATTACTTGTGGCCTCAGTTACTTACATTCTAAAGTTAAGAATGTAGGAAATAAACTAAGCAAAATCTTGAGAGACTTTAATATAAGAAAATAAGTGCAACTTAATATAGGTAGTCATCAGGCCTTATTGGAACAAAACTCATAAAAGAACCCAAAACAGAAGGTTAAGTTATTCCAGAGAACCAAACCTATTGAAGAGACATGGAATAACACTGAATATCAAGAAAAAAAAATGTGTATCTGCTGTAAATTCACACAACCTATGAAAAATGGGGTATTTAATTGAAGAGCAGACAGAGAAACAGAAGTGATACCATAGAATGCTTTGTATAGACCTGAATTCATTTGTTCTTTATTCTGAGAAGAAGAGAGTCAAGTAAATTATTGATTTCCCTGTTGACAGTAGAGAAAACAGTGAGAGAAATCGTCTTATCAAACCTAATTTTGCTAAACAGAACTAATGAGAGTACAATGGAAGTTTGGGAGAATGCAACTAAATCATCATTTGTGAAAAGCTGGAAATAAAAACCTGTGCCGCTTTTATGCTTTAAGGAGGTAATTTTGAAAAAGCTCAAGGGACTAAAACTGGGTAAGATTCCTTTAACAGAGGCTGAAAGGAAACATAACTCAATAAAAGATACATAAGGTACTCAGAAGTAAAATTACGACATAAGATTTGAGACAAGATTTGTTCTTATTACATGTAGCCTTTCCATTTTTACAACTTTCCATGTTCTACAACACCTCAAAAATTTCCTCAGGCACGTAGGTTTCCTGTTACATATGTCTGTCTTCTCATTTTAAAGACGTACGCATAGTTGTGCAGAGCTTGCTTCTAAATGCCAAAAACAGACTTATTTTCATTTGCATTACGAATAAGATGTAAGAGTAGTTTCATTGCTTCAGATTGATGATGTAGTATTAGAGGAGAGCAGAAGAGAAACATGATGTACTCTATCAGGAAGAAGCGTTTGAGTACAATGATAAATTGGTTAGAGAGATCTGAGATAGATCTGTTCATCAAACATCATAAACAGAGTGGGCGCGGTGGCTCACGCCTGTAATCCCAGCACTTTGGGAGACTGAGGCCAGCAGATCACCTGAGGTCAGGAATTCGAGACCAGCCTGGCCAACATGGCAAAACCCCGTCTCTACTAAAAGTACAAAAATTAGCAAGGCATGGTGGTGCACACCTGTAATCCAAGCTACTCAGGAGGCTGAGGCAGGAGAATCACTTGAACCCGGGAGGTGAAGGTTGCAGTGAGCTGAGATCACGCCACTGCTCTCCAGCCTGGGTGACAGAGCAAGACTCCGTCTTAAAAAAAAACAAACAAACAAAAAAAAAAACTATCATAAACAAAAATAAAAACTTGAAGAATTTATTTGTACCATGTATGTCATGAGGATAATATCTTTATAAATTTTTAACAGGTAATAAGAAATAAGCTAACTCTCCATTAGAAAACTGGACAAGAGGGCTCAAAAGATAAGCAAATGAAATAAGCATATAAAAAATGTTTCATTTCCCTAGTAGTGATAAGCAAAATGATGTTTTACCTCTCACTTTGGCAGACTTTTGTTTAAAAGGAAAGCCCATGATGGAGAGAGTGCTGCTAAATGCCTGCTTTTAATGTATTACAAGTAAATAATGTATTACAAGTAAATGTGTGGGAGTGTAAATTGGCACAGCCTTCCTGAAAAAGCACATCTTTTGACCCACTAAATCCTCTTCAAAGAATTTATCCTAAGGATGTAATTAGAGATGGAGATAAAGCCTTATATATCAGAATGCTTATTATAATATTATTTAGTAGTAACAGCAAAAATAAGAAATTAAAACCGTGGTAAAATGTCTTACAGTTGGGAAGTGCCTAATAAAGTATGATTTATCCATACTATGTAATATTACATAACCATCGAAAATCATATTTAAAGATAATGACATGGGGAAATGCTCACTATATGAAAAAAGTAAAATGTGAAACTACATATATTGTCTCAGTCTTAGAAATAAACGTATGTTTGGAGCTATTTTAAATAGTGTTGCTTTGAACATTCTTATACATGTCTTGTGGTAAGCATATGTATGCCTTTCTGTTGGGGAAATATCTAGGAAAGGAATTGCTGGGTCATATAGATACACATTTGTCCAGCCTTAGTAGCTATTGCCAATTAGTTTTCTAAAGTAGTTTTACCAGTTTGCCCATTCCTAGTACATGAACTCCCGTTGCTGCATATCGTTATTGATGCTTGACATGTCTGTTTTGTGTTTTCATTTTTGCCATTCTGGTGGATGGCAGAGACACCCTTTGTGGTTATAATTTGCATTTCCCTGACAAGTAATTAACTTGAACACCTTTCTGTATGTTTATTGGTTATTTGACTGTCTTCTTTGGTAAAATGCTTTGAAGAGGAACATTTTCAATTATTTTTCTATTAACATTCCAAACAATTATGATGATGCTATTCTGAGGACCATACTTTGAGTAGTGAGGCTTTATTGTAGAAGAGCTAGGTAAAATGATACTTGCAAGAAGCTGCAGAATTTGATTGTTGTGTAGCTTTTGGCAATCTTAGAGGGTTTAAGGTGAGTAGGAGAAATCTCAAAAAAAAAAAGACAGTGAAGAGATTTTGGTAACTTAAACTTTTTATTATATAAATATCAGATATATTCAATAGTAGAAGAGTAGTAAAAATAAACCCTGCAGGTATTTGTTTATCCAGCTTTCATAATTGTCAACTGAACATTTACCAATTCTGTTTCTCCTGTACTCCCACTTACACTCTTCCTCCATTCACCCCATTGGAATAACTAATTTTTCTTTAGTTTACAAACTGGAGATTGCAGAGGGTAATACCAATACTAATATCAACAGAGTAACTCTTTTTTTAATGTGGCATGTTTCTGGGTATGACATTTAAGGAAATAGGACAAAAAGTTAAAAGGTATATATATGAAGACATTCATAATTGTTGATACTTGTGAAAAACAGTTTAAAGCAAATAAAAATATCAAATAGCAAGGTAAATAATTTATCAATCTAATAGAATATGATACACCAATTTTAAATTATTGCTATCAAGCCCATATGGTGACATGGTAAGAAATATTTTAATATAAGCTTTTAAAAAACCTGCCATTTGGCCAGGTGCGGTGGCTCACGCCTGTAATCCCAGCACTTTGGGAGGCCGAGGCTGGTGGATCTCCTGAGATCAGGAGTTCAGGCCCAGCCTAACCAACATGGCAAAACCCCGTCTCTACTAAAAATACAAAAATTAGGGCGTAGTGGTGCACACCTGTAATCCCAGCTACTCAGGAGGCTGAGGCAGGAGAATTACTTGAATTCAGGAGACGGAGGTTGCAGTGAGCCGAGATCTTACCACTGCACTCCAGCCTGGGCAACAGAGCAAGACTCAAAAAAAAAAACAAAAAAAAACCTACCGTTTTACATATGCTTACATATATTAGTAAATTCTGCTTGCAATTTCTAAAGTCCCTGCTTTATTTAAAATGTATGTAATCATGATTAAGAAAGTTATATCTTGTCTTTGAAAGTGAGAATAACAGACTTATTTTTCACTATGATAGCAATTCAAAAATCTTTTTATTTAATTTGAAATCTGAAGTTCAACCATTCATTGTACGTTTTACTAGTGACACTTGATATTAGGAGACTCTGTGAGTGGTGTGGTATAGCAGATATTTATCTTCAAACTTTTTTCTTTTTTATCTTTGTTTTTTAGAGACAGGATCTCACACTGTCACCCACGCTGGAGTGCGGTGGTATGTTCATAGCTCACTGCAGCCTGGAACCCTTTGGCTCAAGCAGTCCTCCCGCCTCAACCTCCCGAATAGCTAGAATTACAGACATGCACCACCAGGCCCAGCTTCTTTTTTTTTTTTTTCCAGACGGTGTCTCTCCATGTTGCCCAGGCTGGTCTCGAACTACTGGTCTTAAGTGATCCTTCTGCCTCACCTTCTGAAAGTGCTGGGATTACAGGCGTGAACCACCATGCCCAACCTCAAACTTTTTTTTACCTTAAAACATTTTATTTCCAGCCAGGCGCAGTGGCTCATGCCTGTAATCTCAGCACTTTGGGAGGCCGAGGCGGACGGATCACGTGAGCTCAGGAGTTCAATATCAGCCTGGCCAACATGGTGGAACCAGTCTCTACTAAAAATAGAAAAATTAGTTGGGCATGGTGCTATACACCTGTAGTGCCAGGTACTCAGGTGTCTGAGACACAAGAATAGAATTGCTTAAACCTAGGAGGCAGAGGTTGCAGTGAGCTGAGATCGTGCCACTGCACTCCAGCCTGGGCAACAAACGGAGACTGTCTCAAAAAAAAAAAAAAAAAAAAAAATGAAATTTCCAGCTGGGTGTGGTCGTTCACACCTGTAACCCCCGCACTTTGGGAAGCTGAGATGGGAGGATCCCTTGAGGCCAGGAGTTTGAGACCAGTCTGGGCAACATAGTTGAGACTTGTCTCTTTTATTAAAAAAAAAAAAAATGTTAACAGGGCATGGTGGTACATACCTGTAGTCCTAGCCACTCTGGGCTAAGATGGGAGGATCACAGAAGCCCAGGAGAGGAGGTGGAGACTGCAGTCAGCTATAGTCATACCACCGCACTGCCACGTGAGCAACAGAGTGAGGCCCTGTCCCTTTAATTTAAAAAAAAAAAAAGTTAAAAATTCAGATTTCCCTGTGTCGTTGAAAGTTTTATTTTTATTTTTTAAAAATAAAAGTATTAGTCTTTGTTTAATTCAAGGGAGATATTTATTGAGAGAATACTTGAGATTACATTTACATGGATGAGAAGAGTGCCTATTGTTTTACCAAACAATAAAGTCATGAAATGGAGTCACCTTTAAGGAGGGGCCAGGCAATTTCTGGCTGGGTGTGTTTGTTTTCATTGTCTTTTTTATGTTTTGCAAAAGCCAGCCAGTGTCAGTCTTAACCAAAGCAGAGTTTCTAAGAAATATTAGTTGGTTTTAAAATGCAGTGCCACCATTGGTGCGTTCCCTTCCAGCTGAGACATCTGAATTTATGACTTCTACAATCCTTTATCTATATGACCTCAGAAACATGGATTTTCATCTTCAGAAACAGGAGCGAAGTTGGACTGAGAATAAGATCATCTGTTTATTTTTAATTACAAAGACATCCCTTCATTAAAATGGGCATCTATTTGTTTAACTATAGTTTGTCCCCTTTGCCAGTTACTGCTGTTTCAAAAACTTAAATAGTGCCAACGGGATTTTCTCTTTTGAGTTTTATGTCTACATTTGGACTAATTCAGGGTCACTTAGCCCTTTTTGTCGTATTTTACTTGCTATTTATAATAGATTTGTTCAGAAACTGTGTTGTACAAAAATAAGGCACTGTCCTTAATTACAAGTTTTCCTTTGCTAATATATATTTATTATTTGAAAAAACTAAACGTTTCAAAGAAAATGAAAATGCTTTTAAAAAATTATTTTGTTATATAGGCTTATATCTCAACATTTTATTTTGATTATTTGCTTTTTAAACTCATGACACTGTTTTCTTTATTTTTTTCATTGTCCTGTAATTTCAGAGCATGTAACTTCTAATGCCAGCGATAGTGAAAGTAGTTACCGTAAGTGTCTTAAGTTACTTATTCTTTTGTAATCTCAAGTAATACATCCTCTGCAGGGGTGGAGGGATTCTCAGTGATATGTTCTAAAAACCTGAAGTTATATGATCGTTATTTTAAAATCAGGAAGAGACAAGTAAAATTCTGTACTTGAAAAATAAAATCATATATGTAGAGGTTAATTTATAAAATTTTAATAAAATACTAAAAAGTTTAGTATTGTGTACATGATACATGTGTATATGTATTTTTGTAAGAAGTAAATATCTAGTTAAATGGGGGAAAACTTGTATTTTGACATTCTGTTTAGTAATTCTGTTTTTAACATGAGCACTAAAATAATATTTTTCAGTAATGCTAAATTATCATTAGCTTTATTTCCGCTTTTTTTCTTTGTCACCAATACTGATCTGGGTCATGTCATTGTTTATCACCAACACTTGGTGAACAGAAGAAATAAGGAAACATTTTCAATGATCACCCGAAAAATAATACTAATTTTTTTTTTTTGCTGTTTTATATTACATTCTTGGTTTTATTAAGTGAACTGCACAAGCATGTGATGTTTTAAACAGACTTGGGCATGGGAGAAGGGGAGGGTACATAATATCAGTTGTAGCACCTTAAAAATTAAAATTGCTTTTCTAACTTTCTTTTTTTACTGCTGTCTAATATGAAAGTAATCTTGATTACAGATGAGTATGGCTGCTCAAAAGGTCCATCCTGTTAATATCAGTCCCTAATACTTTTTTCATGTTGACAGTATATACTTTTAACCATCATTCATTTGGTTGGTTATTTTTCTACACAACAGTTACTTAATGATTTTTTTTGGTGTGGAACTGATTTCCTGTATTTCAGCATTTTATTGCTTATAACCCGAACCCACTATAGGGTAGTTAAGTGGCTTTCTAGGCTAAAAAGAGGTAATGAAAGTATATACTGTCTCTCACCATTTGCATGAATTATTAAGGTGTGAAATATTCAAATTGCATGTGTTTGCTAGTATGTAAGCCATGTTTCACATCCAGTACTTTAAAAAACAGCTTATAAAATATCGGTTTTGTATACTTTGATAATAAAATTGAAAACAAAGAAATACTTCTAAAGCAGAAAAGAATGTTTATGCCAATGTATGGATTTACAAGACCTACAGCTACATACATATAATATAAACCAATTGTAAAATTCATGGTAAAATTGTTATAGGATCTTGATAATTAAAGAGAAAATCTTCAAATACATTATCCAATATTGATTGCTTTCATTGAACCACTTGGGTTAACACAGTATTTTCTAATTTTAGGTTTGGGGGTGAGGGGGGGTGTGTGTTAGTTTAAAACTCCTAGAGTTTTTGGCCGGGTGCAGTGGCTCATGCCTATAATCCCAGCACTTTGGGAGGCTGAGGCGGGCAGATCACCTGAGGTCAGGAGTTCGAGACCAGCCTGACCAACACGGAGAAACCCTGTCTTTACTAGAAATACAAAAATTAGCCAGGCCTGGTGGCACATGCCTGTAATCCCAGCTACTTGGGAGGCTGAGGCAGGAGAACCGCTTGAACCCGGGAGTTGGAGGCTGCAGTGAGCTGAGATCGTGCCATTGCACTCCAGCCTGGGCAATAAGAGTGAAACTCCGTCTCAAAAAAAAAAAAAAAACTCTCAAGAGTTTTTAACTCTTTATTTCTTTTCATTGGATTCAGATATAATTTGTAGACTCTTTCATTTAGAGTATTTCCTAAGCTCTGAACCTTTAATTTAACCTTTAGAAGCTTTAACTTCTTGTGCTTTTAAGGTCAAAGCGAATATATTTATCTCCTTTATTATCACTGTTGTTTATTTTATTGGAAGGATTTAGTTTTATCTAAAGCTCTTTTTGACTCACATTAAATTTATTATTTTTTTACAAAGTTGAGTTAGTGAATTTTTTCATCAGTGGAATAGTAACAATAGTTTTACCTTTGCATTTATAATTTTTAATTTTAAGATGTAATTAATTTAAAAATAAAATATACTGTATTCAGTATTATAGTTGGTGGAACAAAAAAGTAGCATGTTTTTAATAGTAACAAGTTACCTAATATGTAGATAGATGATAGATAGATAGATAGATAGATCTGCTCATTAAAGCATTAATCTTTAACAGATTTAATAATTCTTAGATTCTAAATAAAGGAGTAGCACATAGCATCACAAATGAAGATTTTTAGATTTCATTATCTATGACATATAATATTGATTAAATAGCCCATTTGTATTTTGTTTTACATTTAGCAAACTCACTTTTAAGACTTTATAATTTGCCACTTTTTTTTTAACTAAATCTTGCCATAAAATACCTCTTTCCATATCTTTGCCATTTTCTCAGGAAAGTTCTAGTAATGTATATGTTGTTTATGAAGAATTAGATTAGCATCAGTTATCTTTACACATTTTTCATCTGTGCCTTCACTTTCTAATAGGTGGTCAAGAAGAATACGTCTTATCTTACGAACCAGTGAATCAACAAGAAGGTTTGTGAAGCCTGTTGATGTTTTATAACCTTCTAGAAGAATATACTTTTTAATTTGGGGGATAAAAAGTCTCATACCCCCAAAAAATGTTGTATTAAAATTTTTTTTTTCTACATATACACGTAGAAATTTACTGTGTGTTTTATGAAACATAGTTTATTCCACAGTATATTAGAATCTAGTTATTTCATACTGACTTTTATATTTGTGTTTTATTTCCCAAGCAACTTTGTTCCAGTGTTCTTGTTAGCATCACTATCTTCCAAATAACCCTTTTTTGAAAATCTTGGAAGCATCTTTGAGCCTTCTCCGTTCCTCCTCCTCCTCATCCAGTTAGGTTCCAGGCACTGTTTATCCCACTTCTTTCTTATTTATGACCTTCTTTTCATCCCTTCTATCACAACGTTAGTTCTCAGTCTCACTACCAATCTCCATTATTCTAGCATGATCCCATACAACCCAGAGTTTACACTTCTGTTAGATCATCTTTCTAGAACACCACTACTGGGATTATATCACTTCCTACATCCAGTTTCTGTTCTGCCCTTTGCTCTGCTTCCTTAGAATTTCTACTTCAAAGCCATCGGTAAAACACTAGACTTTATTCTGTCATTTGCAATGTAAAGAAACATTATCTGTGAAAACACCAAATTTAACTTGATTGAATTATCAATATGACTTCTAGCAGAAGGCTGAGTAAAGTTTAAGATCTTAGTCAAGATTATAAAAGAGCAAGTTATGCATCTTTGGTTGATGGTAGAGTGAGATGGAGAGGGAAGAAAAAGATTAGTCATAACAGTTGATATTTTTGTTCTCTGGTGAAATAAAATACATTGATATTTGTTGAATGTTTATTCCTTTTAACATGCAGTTTATCTTTATAGTTAATTATACTCGACCAGTGATCGTATTGGGACCTATGAAAGACAGGATAAATGATGACTTGATCTCAGAATTTCCTGACAAATTTGGATCCTGTGTTCCTCGTGAGTAAACCAAACAAAAACATTTCATTGTTACTCTTAACATTTCCTGTCACTGTGTGTGGGAAAAATAGATATAACCTTTTTTTAATGTTTTTTAATGGTTTGTACTTATTTTATCAGTTACTCTTCCATCCTCCATATTATTGTCCTTTCTCAGATTTAAATTAATCTGTTCTGTTGAACTTTACAATGATGTAAGTAGAAAATGGATTTATTGTGGGTTTTTTTTTTAATATTAAACACTTCCCCAAGTTTTTTTCTGTTAAAGATACAACTAGACCAAAACGAGATTATGAGGTGGATGGAAGAGATTATCATTTTGTGACTTCAAGAGAGCAGATGGAAAAAGATATCCAGGAACATAAATTCATTGAAGCTGGCCAGTATAACAATCATCTATATGGAACAAGCGTTCAGTCTGTGCGAGAAGTCGCAGAAAAGGTAAGCATCAGACTAATCCCAGAATATAGCTTCTAATCAGATATGCCTTTGACAGTATGAAAGAGTGGTAGGATAGATACAGCACTAATTAGTTTTGTTAATGTAATGAATTTGCTTACCTAAATAATTAATTTTCCATGGCTTAGGAAAGTGCATACAAGATAAAACAGGTAAATAAGGTAAACAAAGAAAGTGAAAATAGAAATGATAACATGAATGTAAGAGGAGAAGTTATTTTCAGGTCGTTTGCTAGAGATAGACCTTTTGTTTAGCCCTAGCTCTCCAGCATATATTATAAGGAGATAAGGGCCGGGTGTGGCAGCGCTCCCTTATAGTCCTAGTTACTGAGAAGGCTGAGAAGCCTGGGAGTTTGAGGCTGCAGTGAGCTATGATCATGCCACTGAACTCCAGCCTGGGCAACAGAACAAGACCCTGGCTTTAAAAAGAAAAGAAAAGAAAAAGATCAATAAATCTAACCACTTAAAATTTTTAAAAACTTTTTTTATGGCCAAAGACTTTTTCCAAAAACTGTTGGAAAACACCATTAACAATGTCAAAAGACAACTGACAGAAAAAATTTGCAAGAAAAGTGCTAATATTCCCAATATATAAAGAACTCATAAAGACAGGGAATAGAGACCAGAAACCCAACAGAAAAAAAAAAATGGGCAAAAGATGAGAATACATAGTTCACACAAAATAAGATATAAAAATGGCCTTTGTACATAGGAAATTATGTTCAACCGTAGTCATTATTAAAGAAATGTAAAGGCCGGGTGCGATGGCTCATGCCTGTAATCCCAGCACTTTGGGAGGCCAAGGCAGGCAGATCACCTGAGGTTAGGAGTTCAAGACCAGCCTGGCCAACATGGTGAAACCCCGTCTCTACTAAACATACAAAAATTAGCCAGGCTTGGCAGTGCATGCCTATAATCCCAGCTTCTCAGGAGGCTGAGGCAGGAGAATTGCTTGTACCTGGGAGATGGAGGTTGCAGTGAGCCGAGATCGTGCCGTTGCACTCCAACCTGGGTGACAAGAGTGAAACTCTGTCTCAAAAAAAAAAAAAAAGGCCAGGCACAGTGGGAGCTGACGCGGGTGGATCACCTGAGGTCAGGAGTTCAAGACCAGCCTGGCCAACATGGCGAAACCCCATCTCTACTAAAAATACAAAAATTAACTGGGCATGGTGGTGCATGCCTGTAATCCTGGCTAAGGAGGCTGAGGCAGGAGAATTGCTTGAACCCAGGAGATTGCAGTGAGCCAAGACTACACCACTGCACTCCAGCCTGAGCAACAGAGCAAGACTCCATCTCAAAAAAAAAAAAAAAAAATGTAAATTCAGAAGACTATAAACTCCATTTCTCCCCTATGAGATTCAGGGAGAAATGTGAGGACATTTTCTTGGTGAGACTGAGAGAAAGCAGTCGTGCATTGCTACTGGTACTGCCTTTTGGAAGGGTATTTGGCAATATCTAGCAGCTTTCCTTCAACCCAGCATCCCACTTCTAGGAATTTATGCCAAAGATATACCCCAACAGTATGAAAATACATGGGCAAAAGGGTGTTTATTCATTGTAGCATTGTTTATAATTGTGAAATACTGAAAATCATCTAAATGCCCAGATAAAAGAGTGATTGAATTAATTTTACATTCACAAAATGAAGTTCTCTAAAACTGTTAATAAGGTATTTGAACTGATACACAACATGCAAAAGAATATCTATGGTATAAAATAAGAGAAAATGGGAAAATATAAATCTCTGCTCAGTTGTGTAAAAATAAGCACAGGAAAGGTAAATCAGAACTTAATGAGGTTGGTTACCTACAGAGGGAGTGATGTAGAAAGGGTAGGGAATTTGGAGTGGGATGGAAAGGATGAGGGGTATGACATTTCTCTGAGTATACATTTTTGTATTATTTTAACTTTTAGAAAGTATGTTAGTATTTTACATATTTAAAAAAAATCAAAAATAAAAGCAACAAAGATGGAGGAAAAGCAAAATGATACACAAATAGAAACTGAATAAACCTGACTGTATTCCTCTTTTTTTTAATTATTATACTTTTAAGTTTTAGGGTACAACAAACCTGAATGTATTTCAAATGAGTAACTTAACTACATTGAAGAGGGGAGAAGTCTTAATCCCAGAGATTCTTTAACACAAGCTGAAGACAGAAAGATCTGTAAACAAAATTAAACTCCAATTAGTAGGTTTGTTGGGTGGAGTGTATGGGCTTACAGTTCTGAAACTAATATATGTTCTAGGGTCGAGCAAATAAACTAATACAATGACAGTAGTGGGAGTGAGGTTTGACTGTCAGAAAAAGGGAGAGGGTAGAATGAACTCTGTGATAATTGGATTGGAGATCTTAGATAATTAGAGTGATGAATATGAACCCATGAATTGTAGTAGAGTAGATACAGAAATAGATGTGTATTTATATATACACACACGTATGTTTATTTGCCCTATCCACTAAGAAGACCTAAAAATAACACCGAATAAGCCCTGAGAATATCTGGGGCCCAGATCTGGGCTTCTAAATATAATTCGTTAATTAAAAGATCCAGGACTCCTTAGAGAAATGGCTGATTCTGGGGCCAGGACTGGAAAAGTGCAAGATGAGCCTATAACATTTTGCTGCCAGAAAAATAAAGAAGCACTCAAAGAATGATGAGGATATGTAAAAAGGCACAGGAACCAAGCTGTAGGGTCCCCCATTGGCCAAGTCTGAGATAATTTGAATATCAAGATAAATGATAATAACAGATTATAATACATAGAGTAAAATAAACATCCTGGAGTCTGCAATGATATAAACAAACACAGATGCCCCCCAACTTAGAATGGTTCAACTTTACAGAGGCGCAAAAGTGATGCATATTCAGTAGCAGCTGTACTTCAAGTACCCATACAGCCATTCTGTTTCTCACTTGTAGAACAGTATTCAATGAATTACATGAAAAATTCAACACTTAATTATAAAACAGGCATGTTGGATGATTTTGTCTGACTGTAGAGTAAGTGTTCTGAGCACATTTAAGGTAATCTAGGCTAAGCTGTGATGTTCAGTAGGGTAGGTATATTAAATGCCTTTTCAATTTACAGTATTTTCAACTTGTGATGGGTTTATTGGGACGTAACTCCCATTATAAGTCAAGGAGCATCTGTATGTGAGTAAATAAGTGGATAGAAGGGAACGCTTTGGACTGTCTACTAATCGAGGTAGAAGAAATGATTAAATTAGAAAATCTTTTGAAAACCACATGGTAGTAATTGTTTCCGGCAAAAACCATCAGTGTATTCTAAAATTAGTGAACATTTGATGAAAAAAGGGATATTTATATAGTCTCAAAGTGTCTTCCCCCAAAATACTTACCAGTTACAAAGGCAAAAATGATAATTTTACAGTGGAGAAACCTAGCAGATAAAACCTTAAACAAGTGATCAAAATTAGCATCACTAGTAGTGGGACAAATAGATATAATATCGCCTCCCAGATTTGATGGACTGAGAAGGACACACATTATGTCTGTGGTATTCCTGCCAAAACTGTGTAACCTGCCATCCAAGAGTGAGGAAACACACAAACCCATAAACCCATAGAATATGAGGCATATTCTATGACATAAATATTTTATATTCTTCAAAAACATGAAGATGAAGAAAGACAAAGACTGAGGAACTGTGTCAGATTGACAGAGGCTAAGGAGACTTTATAACTAAATACAATGTATGATCCTATGATCCTGAATTCGATCCTGGACCAGGACATTTTTGTATTATTTTCCAATAAGGAACATTAGATGGCCACTTGGAATCATATTGTGATTATATAAGAGAGGCCATTGTTTTTAAGAAATACAAGGTAAAGGAGCATTATGCAGTTTATTCTCAAACTATTATGTACATATATAGAAGGAGATAAAGCAAACCTAGAATATTAATATTTCAGTGTCAAGTTATTAAAATGTTTAAGCGATCATGTAAAATATATCTGATAAAAGTAGATAATGGATACATGGTGTCTATTATTTACTTTTCTGTATGTTTAGAGTATTTTACAGTATTAAATTTTTTATTTTAAATGTGCCCACCAAATTGAAACTATCACGTATTGACTTGGACTCAAGTTCTTGGGTTAGAAGTTGCATTATGGGGCCGAGCATGGTGGCTCACACCTATAATCCGAGCACTTTGGGAGGGCTAGGTGGGTGGATCACTTGAGGTCAGGAATTTGAGACCAGCCTGATCAACATGGTGAAACCCCATCTGTACAAAAAACACAAAAATCAGCTGGGTGTGGTGGCACACACCTGTTATCCCAGCTACTGGGGAGGCTGAAGCAGGCGGAAGTTGCAGTAAGCCAAGATCGTGCCAGTGCACTCAAGTCTGGGTGACAGAGCAAGTCTTCATCTCAAAAACTAACAAACAAAAAACTGAAGTTGCATTATGGGGGAGGGCCTGATTTCAAATGTATTAGAAGAAAATCTGTCATAAATAATAAATACTACTCTGCTTAACATGGAAATGCTCATCTCCATTAAAAACCTAAGTATCCTTTGTCAGTGAGTTTAAGCTTGTCAGAAAAATTGTCATTTAAATCTAGAATTGGGGTCCCATATGCTAGTTTATGAGTTTTTGCCAGTCCCTAATAAAATGAGAAATAGAAGGATTGAGTAGTGGTAATGACGTTTCGGAAATTTGTTTATTTAAAAGGTTTGCCCTTACTCTAGGGTTTTTTATCTTTTATGAAATGATAGCTATGGGGAGATGGTAGTTTGGAGTCTTTATGGATACCTTTTCTTGGCAGAATGAAAAATAGGAACCTGGGCCTGGCACAGTGGCTCATGCCTATCATGCCAGCACTTCGGGAGGCTGAGGTGGGAGGATCACTTGAGCCCCAGGAGTTCAAGACCAGCCTAGTCAGCAGAACAAGACCCCATCTCTTAAATTTTAAAAAAAGGGAAGGAGGGGAGCTCTGGTTTTCACCATTTCGAGAAATAACTTATCTGTGAAAACCAGGAACTGTATTTTCATTCCTTTTTAAATATAACATTTGTTTGAAAATGACAGATTAATTATGTATATTCAGCCATTTCATTTCCTATCTAAAGTTTGCTGAGAGAAATGACAAGTTTGCTTAAAGTGAACAAGGATCCAAACACATCATGATTTAGACTGTGGACCTGTAGGAAAAGTACCTTTGATACTATTGAGAATATTTGGCTCACTTGTTTTTTTTCTTTGTTCCCTTTATTTTAGGGCAAACACTGTATCCTTGATGTGTCTGGAAATGCCATAAAGAGATTACAGATTGCACAGCTTTACCCTATCTCCATTTTTATTAAGCCCAAATCCATGGAAAATATCATGTAAGTGTAAATGCCTCAGGCATAGCCTCTGTGTACAAATTCAGTCACTGTAGGGTAATTTATTTACTCTCCCTGCATCTCAGTTTCTTTATTTATAAAATTGAGATAATAGTAGTATGTATATTCACCTCAGATTATGTGGTGAGGATTAAATAAGCACTATGGGTTATAAATTGTCATTGTAATCATCATCATTAATATTACTAAAGTATAAGGTAACATGTGTTAGAACTTTAAATAGCCCCACGTGACTTGTGGCTACTGAAGTATGCAGCACAGCTCTCAGGTAACCATTAAGAGAATAAAAGAATATATAACCATTACCTAATACTTTCGGGGGACAAAAAAATAGAATCTAAGTAAAAATTAAGAAAAAGCAAATAAAAACATAGAACAAGTGAGGCAGAACCATATAAATAGTAAGATGGTATAAACTAAAGCAAATATTAGACTACTAGACTAAATGTTCAATTAAAAGACAAGGATTGTCAGAATGGGTGAAGAAAAAAGTAAATTCTATGTGGCTTTCATCAGACACACCTTAAAAATTAGGCTATGGAAAGGTTGAAAGTAAGAGAATAGGAAAAGATATACCATGCTAAACTAGGCTGATTTTTATATTGCTGACGAAGTATACTTTAAGGCAAGAAGTATTACTTAGCTTGAGAGTGACATTTCATGGCCGGGCGCAGTGGCTCACGCCTGTAATCCCAGCACTTTGGGAGGCTGAGGCGGACAGATCACGAGGTCAGGAGATCGAGACCATCCTGGCTAACACGGTGAAACTCCGTCTCTACTAAAAATACAGAAAATTAGCCGGGCGTGGTCTCAGGCACCTGTCGTCCCAGCTACTTGGGAGGCTGAGGCAGGAGAATGGAGTGAACCCAGGAGGCGGAGCTTGCAGTGAGCCGAGATCGCACCACTGCACCCCAGCCTGGGCGACAGAGCGAGATCCAACTCAAAAAAAAAAAAAAAGAGTGACATTTCATAAAAGTAAAATATTCACTCCAACAGGAAGATCTGTTCGTACATTTGTTTGCACTTCATAGCATTCTCAAAACATAAAAAGTACAAATTGACAGCTGCATAGGGGCGAAAAGGTAATTCCAAAATCATCAAGACAGAACCTGACACATCTGTCAGGAAGCAATTAAATAAGAAAACAAATGTAAAAAATCAGTGAAGGTATAGAATAACACAAATTTAAAACTTTACCTATTTGACATATGTTAAACAGTGCACTCAACATCTGCAAAATAGACATGGATTTCCAGTGTACGTGAAACAATTACCAAAACCGATCATTTGCTAGATTACAAATTTCAAAGGATAGAAAACAAATATTATCTGACCATAATGCAATTTAAATGAAAACCAATAATTAAAAGATAACTAGAAAATTCTCATATATTTGGAAATTAAGCATTATACTTCTGAGTGAGTCAAAGAAGAAAGCACAGAATAAATTGATGTTTTGAACTAAATAGTAGTGAATTGCCAAGTAATGAGTTTGGAGGCTTTCATAGCTTTGTTGAAGGAATACACACAGCTTTAAATGTTAGGAAAGAATGTTGAAAATCAAATATTAGGAAAGTTGAAAATCTAAGATTTTGAGAAATTGAAAAAATATCAGTCAAACTCAAAAAAAGATAGAAGGTGGGGCACAGTGGCCGGCCCCTATAATCCCAACACTTCAGGAGGCCTAGGCAGGCGGATTGCTTGAGTTCAGGAGTTCAAGACCAGGCTGGGCAACATGGTGAGACTCTGTCTCTACTAAAAATACAAAGAAATAGCCAGGCATGGTGGTGTGCGCCTGTGGTCTCAGCTACTTGGGAGGCTGAGATGGGGGGATTGCTTGAGCACGGAGTGGAGGTTGCAGTGAGCCAAGATCTTGCCACTGCACTCCAGCCTGGTGACAGAGCGAGACCCTGTCCCAAGGAAAAAAAAAAAAAAGAAAACAATATTTAAAAATTTAAAAATAAAAAATATGGCAGAGCAGAAATTAATGAAATAGAAAAAACAAACATATGATAAAGAGGATCAACAAAGCCAAAAGTGTTCTCTTTGAAAATACAGTAAACCATTAGGAGTGATCGAGAAAAAAAAGAAGACAAATCAATGTATCAGGCAAGAAAAAGGATATGACTACACATGCAGCAGACATCGAAGAGATTGACAGAGGCAGCCCAACAGGAAAAGGGACAAAGGGCTTGGACACATCTCAAAAGAGAATCTCCAAAGAATAAGCATGTGAGATAGTGCCCAACTAATCATGGAAATACAAGTTAAAACCCTGATGTCTTACACTACCACCCACTTACCAGAATAGTTAAAATGAAAAAGACAGAAAATATTTAATGCTGGCAAGGATGTGGAACAACTAAAACTTATAACAGTGTTAGGGGTGCAAATTGGTGCATCTTCATTGGGTATACTGTTTATAGTATCATAGTATCTCCTGGCCAGGCGCGGTGGCGCACGCCTGTAATCCTAGCACTTTGGGAGGCCGAGGCAGGCGGATCACGAGGTCAGGAGATCGAGACCATCCTGGCTAACACGGTGAAACCCTGTTTCTACTAAAAACACAAAAAATTAGCCGGGCGAGGTGGCGGGCGCCTGCAGTCCCAGCTACGTGGGAGGCTGAGGCAGGAGAATGGCGTGAACCCCGGCGGGCAGAGCCAGCAGTGAGCCGAGATCGCGCCACTGCACTCCAGCCTGGGCGACAGCAAGATTCCGTCTCAAAAAAAAAACAAACAAACATAGTATCTCCTAAAGCTGAACATAACACATTAGTTATGACCCAGAAGTCATATTCTTAGATGCACACTCAACAGAAATGCTTACATGTGTTTACAAAGACATGTACAAGAGTGATGACGGTACTGTTCAAATAGTCAACAACTGTCAGGTGCAGCAGCTCACACCTGTAATCCCAACACTTTGGGAGCCCAAGACAGAAGGATTGCTTGAGGTCAGGAGTTGGAGACCAGCCTGGGCAACATGGCACAACCCTGTCCCTCCAAAAAACTTTAAAAGGTAGCTGGATGTGGTGGTGCATTCCTGTAATCCCAGCTACTTAGGAGGGCAAAGCAGGAGGATCGCTTGAGCCCAGCAGTTCGAGCCAAGCTGTAGTGAGCCATGCTTGCACCACTGCACTCCAGTCTTGGTGACAGAGTGAGACCCTGGCTGTAAAAAAAAACAAAGAGTCAGTAACTAAAAACTAGAAACTATCCAAATACTATCAGCAGTAGAATATGTAAATTATGACATGTTCACAATGAAACATTCTATGATAATGAGAGTGAGCAATCTCCAGCCACATACAAAAGTATGGAAGAATCTCACAAGTACAATTTGAGTTAAAAACCCAGACCTAAAGATATACATACTCTATGACTCCAAATTTAATAATTACTCATAGAAGTCAAATAGAGGTTACCCTGTGAGAATGGGTTGGTGACTAGAGTGAGCACACCCGGGTTCTGGGGTCCTAGTTATGTTCTGTGTCTTGACCTAAGTACACAGGTACATGTAAGTTTGTGAAAATGTAACAAGCTGTATGATACGATTTTTCTAATATTGCTCATCTGTGTTTGAAACATATACTTCAGAAAATGTTAAGGAAAAAATAGGGAAAAGAGAAATAGAAAACCTAAATAATCTAGTACTTATTAAAGACTTGAACACATCATAAAAACCTTTCCACAAATTAAATACTAAGCCAAGAGGACTTAGTAAATTCTACCAAAAGCTAAGAAGCTATGTCAATTTTATACAAACTCTTCAACTAATTTATGAGCATTGATTTGATACCCAAACCTGGAAAGGACTATATAGGAAAGGAAAATGATAAAGCCAGTCTTAATTATGACTATAGATGCAAGAACCCTTACCAAAATAGGAGCAAACTGAACCAAACAATTTTTTTTTAATAAGGCAAAATGTAACAACCAAGTTGGGTATATTCCTGGTGTGCAACACTGCTGCAACATTTAAAAACTAATCCGTTATGGAGCTAGAGGGAAGATGGCAGAGTAGGAAGCTCTGGGAATCTGTCTCCCCACCCAGACGACAACTGCACTGGCAGAATCTGTCTGATGTTACTATTTCGGAACTCTGTTCACCATTTTTATCAGTTTTGGAATTCTGAAGTCTATTGAAGGCTTATAACTTCCAGGGGAAGGTTTGAAAGGTTAATTTCAGCTCTTAACATGGTAGCAACTACCTGTCCCTCTACCCTCAGCCCGATAGCATGTGGCCGTGCACACATTTTCAAGCAGCTTTGCATAGGGTTTGTGGGAGCCAGTGTGGAGAATAAGGATTCTGTCCTCCAAATAGCAGGGATCTTTGCTCTGATAGCTAATTAACTGCTTCTGATCATGGAGATGCAGCCATACAGCCATACAGTAAGCCATTGTTGCAAACCCCACTGCCATTGAGACAAGCCCCTCCACTTGAGGCTGAAGTGACTTAAAGATTTAAAGGGCCATTGCCTTCAGTGGTGATTAGTGAGGAGAAAGAAAAAAATATTAAGTAAAAACAAAGGGCTAGTGCTTCCTTCTTCCTCCCGCACCACACACACACACACCTTTTTTTCCCTCCCCTTTTGGGGGCCAGACCAGGACATTCAAAAGTAACCATGTATATGAGGGGAGGTTTTCATATCCATGGAAAATCACAGGCTTAGAAAATACCTGAAAAGACCCTACGTTTACACCTCAGGCTGATTCCTGGTACAGAAACACCTTGCAACAGTGAACAGTAAAATTAAATTCTAAATAAAACAGCAAACCCTGAGAAAGGAAGAGAATTTGATCTTCAGAGTTACCACATTGTAAGATTTAAATGTGCAGTTTCCCACAAAAAATCACAAGACATGCGAAGAAACAGGAAAACATAGCCCATTCAAAGGAAGAATAAACTATCCCTGAGAAAGAGTTAGACTTAATAAAGACTGTAAAACAAGATGCTAAATGAGCTAAAAGACATGGACAAAGTCTCAAGAAAGTGATAGGCCCAGCGCAGTGGCTCATGTCTGTAATCCTGGCACTTAGAAGGCTGAGACGAGAGGATCACTTGAACTCAGTGGTTCAAGGCTAACCTGGGCAACATAGTGAGACCTTGCCTCTACAAAAGGTAAGCAAAAATTGGCCAGGCGCGGTGGCTCACGTCCGTAACCCCAGCAGTTTGGGAGGCTGAGGCAGGCAGAACACCTGAGGTCAGGAGTTTGAGACCAGCCTGGGCAACATAGCAAAACCCCATCTCTACTAAAAATACAAAAATTAGCTGGGCGTGGTGGTGGGCATCTGTAGTCCCAGCTACTTGGGGGGCTGAGGCAGGAGAATCGCTTGAACCCAGGAGGCGGAGGTTGCAGTGAGTGGAGACCATACCATTGCACCCCAGCCTGGGCAACAAGAGCAAAACTCCGTCTCAAAAAAAAAAAATAAACAAAAATTAGCTGGCCATGGTGGCACGAGCCTGTGGTCCCAGCTGCATGCGAAGCTGAGGTGGGAGGATCTCTTGAGCCTGGGAGGTCAAGGCTGCAGTGAGCTGAGATCACGCCACTGCACTCCAGCCTGAGCAACAGAGGGAGACCTTGTCTCCAAAAAGATAAAGGGAAAAAAGATGAAAAAGATACATGAACAAAATGGAAATATCAACAAAGAAATAAAAAACCTAAAAAGAAACCAAAAGGAAATTCTGGAGCTAAAAATAACTGAAATGGAAAATTCACTACAGGGGTTCAGGGAGATTTGAGCAGACAGAAGAATCAACAAATTTAACTTAAAGATACAACAATGGAAATTATTTAGTCTGAGAAACAGAGAAATGATTGAAGAAAAGTGAACAGAGCCTAAGGAACCTATAAGACATCATCAAGCAATCAATGTACACATTGTGGGGGTCCTCGAAGGAGAATAGAGAAAGGGCAGAGAGATTGTTTAAAGAAATAATGGCCAAAAATATCCCAAATTTGATGAAAGACGTGAATATAATCCAAGAAAATCAGTGAACTCAAAGCAGGATAAACTTAGATACACCCACACTGCGGCACATTATAATCAAACTGTCAGAATACAGAGAGAATCTTGAAAGCAGCAACTTACCACACACAAGGGATTTCCCAATAAGATTATCAGTTGCTGTTTTTGTTTGTTTGTTTTTTGAGACAAGGTCTCGCTTTGTCACCCAGGCTGGAGTGCAGTGGCTCACTGCTTACACAGGTTACTGCTGCCTTAACTTCCTGGGCTCAAGCAGCCTCTCACCTCCGCCTCCCAGGCAGCTAGGGCTACAGACACGCACCACCACGCCTGGCTAATTTTTGTATTTTTTAGAGAGACAGGGTTTTGCCATGTTTCCCAGGCTGGTCTCGAACTCCTGAGCTCAAGTGATCTCCCACCTCAGCCTTCCAAAGTGCTGGGATTACAGTTGTAAGTAAATACCCACCATGCCCAGCAATCAGCAGATTTTTTTTTTTTTTTTGAGACAGGTTCTACTCTGTCTCCCAGGTTGGAGTGCAGTGGCTCATTCTCAGCTCACTGCAACCTCTCTACCTCCCAGGTTCAAGTGATTATCTTGCCTCAGCCTCCCTAGTAGCTGGGATTACAGGGACTTACCACTGCGCCCTGCTAATTTTTGTATTTTTAGTAGAGACGGGATTTCACCATGTTGGCCAGGCTGGTCCCGAACTCCTGACCTCAGGTGATCCACCTGCCTCGGCCTCCCAAAGTGCTGGGATTATAGGCTTGAGCCACCATGCCCTGCCAGCAGATATTTTATCAGAAACTTTGGAGGCCAGAAGACAGTGGGTTCAAAACACTGAAGAAAAAAAAAAAATTTAACTGTCAACAAAGAATCCTACATCTGGCAAATCTATTCTTCAAAAATGAGGGAGAAATTAACACATGCCCAGATAAATGAAAACTGGAAGAGTTTATTACCTGTAGTCCCACCTTACAAGAAATGCTGCAGAGAATTCTGTAGGGCGGGATGAAAGAATACTAGACAGTAACTCTACAAAATATCAAAGCAAACATCATAATTAATGGCAAAATATTGAAGGCTTTCCTTTAAATTGGGAACGAACTCTCATATACTCATCATCCAGCTGCAGCAATAATTATCCACTTATGACCAATCTTGTTTCTCCACTCACACCCACCTCCTTACACCTTCATTCCAGATTATTTTGAAACAAGGCTCAGACATTTCTATCATTTTGTCTGTGTACATCACTGTATTTGAAAGATAATTTCTTACAAAAAGTCACTGATTATCATACTTAAAATAATTATTTGATATAGTTCAAATGTTGCTGGTTATTTCATAAGTTTTGTTTGTGTTTCTTCAGTTTGTTGGAATAAAGTTTTTAGTAAGATCTATTCATGGCAGTTGGTTGTTTAACCTATAGATTCTCTCTCCACATCTCTCTTTTATGCCCCCCCCCCACATCCCACCTCCCATTTATTTGTGATAGAAACCAGGTCATTTCTTCTGCAGATTTTCCCCAGACTGTATTTTCTGATTACCTTCTCATGGTGTTATTTATATGGTTGTTTGTCCCCTTATTTTCTGTAACTGATAGGTAGATCTCTGAGTCATTTTAATATGAAATTTTCATCAAAGTCAAAAGTGTCATAAATTAATGAATAGGTTTTTTGGCTACACTGAGCTGATGCAGAATTTGTTAAAATCCTCTGTCATTCCAAGTATACAGCAACATATTCAGTGACTAAATCTAGTTTTTTTATTTTTATTTATTTATTTTGTTGTTGTGGAGACAGAGTCTCACTCTGTCGCCCAGACTGGAATGCAGTGGTGCAATCTCGGCTCACTGCAACCTCTGCCTCCTGGGTTCAAGCGATTCTCCTGCCTTAGCCTCCCGAGTAGCTAGGATTACAGGCATGCGCCACCACACCCAGCTAATTTTTATATTTTTAGTAGAAATGGGGTTTTGTCTTGTTGGCCAGGCTGGTCCTGAACTCCTTACCTCAAGTGATCCACCTGCCTCGGCCTCCCAAAATGCTGGATTACAGGTATTAGCCACCATGCCCAGCCTATTATTTTTATTTTTAAAAATCCCAGAAACAGGCTGGGCTCAGTGGCTCACATCTGTAATCACAGCACTTTGGGAGGCCAAGGTGAGCAGATTACCTGGGGTCAGGAGTTTGGGACCAGCCTGCCCAACTTGGTGAAACCCCATCTCTACTAAAAATATAAAAATTAGCCGGGTGTGGTGGTGCATGCCTGTAATCCAGCTACTTGAGAGATGGAGGCAGGAGAATTGCTTGAACCCAGGAGGCAGAGGTTGCAGTGAGCTGAGATCGTGCCACTGCACTCCAGCCTGGGTGACAGAGTGAGACACTATCTCAAAAAAAATAAATAAATAAAATCCCAGAAACGGCCAGAATGACTCAAGTTTTTAATGACATTCATATTTTCAACAGAGTTCAACTTTTCATGATTTTCTATTTTATGTGTCTTCTCTCCTTTGTCATCTTTTTAAAAAAAGTATTATAAGTTGGTAATTACCAATTTCTAAATTTATTTTCATAGGGAAATGAATAAGCGTCTAACAGAAGAACAAGCCAGAAAAACATTTGAGAGAGCCATGAAACTGGAACAGGAGTTTACTGAACATTTCACAGGTTGGAACCATGTTGTAACAGTCCTCTTTAAGATAGAATTTTGCTTTGAAGCCATGTGAACTGACCCATTCAAGTGGATTTTGAACTATGCACTAACTAGTATCATCTAGCCTAGGCAGCGGTGCTGGAGAACCTTTTTTTTTCTCTTTGATACGGAGTTTTGCTCTCACCCAAGCGGAGTGCAATGGTATGACTTAGCTCACCGCAACCTCCCCCTCCCTGGCTCAAGTGATTCTCCTGCCTCAGCCTCCCGAGTAGCTGGGATTACAGGCTTGTGCCACCACGCCCAGCTAATTTTGTATTTTTAGTAGAGATGGAGTTTCGCCATGTTGGTCAGACTGGTCTCGAACTCCTGACCTCAGGTGATCCACCTGCCTCAGCCTCTCAAAATGCTAGGATTACAGGGGTGAGCCACCGTGCCCGGCCAGGAATCTTGAGATTTAATGTTTCTTAGGTTATTGATTAGAACAGCAAAAACAGGAATAATTCACACTTGACCAGAGAAAAATAGATGTAGATTTCATTTCTTCTATGAAACTCTGATTTTTCTCTTTATAAATTTTGATCCATTTTCTCTAGCCTTGTTGAGGTATAATTGACAAAATTCGTATATATTCAAGGCATATAATGTGATTTGATAAACGTATACATTGTAAATTGATTAATACAATCAAATTAACATGTCTTTAACCACATAGTTACCATTTTGTGTGTGTAGGGAAGACGCTTAAGATCTACTTTTTATTAACAATAGTCATATTACTGTATATTAGATCCCTAGAATTTACTCATAACTGAAAGTTTGTACCCTTTCACCAACATCTCCCCATTTCTCCTCCTCTGCAGTCCCTGGAAACCACCTCTCTGTTTCTATGAGTTCTACTCTTTTAGCTTCCATGTATAAATGAAATATAGTATTTGCTTTTCTGTGTCTGGCTTATTTCATATAGCATAAGGTCCTCCACATTCACTCATGTTGGTTGTTGCAGATGATAGGATTTTCATTTTTATGCCCTAATAAAATATTCCATTGTTGTACATATACCATATGCATATACAGACAGACATTATATATATATATATATTTGTTGTTGTTTGTTTTGGGGTTGTTTTTGTTTTTGTTTGAGATGGAGTCTTGCTCTGTCGCCCGGGCTGGAGTACAGTGGCATGATCTCGGCTCACTGCAAGCTCCGCCTCCCGGGTTCATGCCATTCTCCTGCCTCAGCCTCCTGAGTAGCTGGGACTACAGGCACCTGCCACCACACCCAGCTAATTTTTTGTATTTTTAGTAGAGACGGGGTTTCACTGTGTTAGCCAGGATGGTCTTGATCTCCTGACCTCGAGATCCACCCGCCTCGGCCTCCCAAAGTGCTGGGATTACAGGTGTGAGCCACCGTGCCCAGCCTGTTTTGGGGTTTTTTGTTCGTTTTTGAGACAGGGCTTTGTTCTTGCCCAGGCTGGAGTACAGTGTCATGATCATGGCTCACTGCAGCCTCAACTTCCTGGGCTCAAGCAATTCTCTCTCTTCAGCTTCCTTAGTAGCTGGGACTACAGGCGTGCAACACCACACCTGGCTAATTTTTTATTTTTGTAGAGACAGGGTCTCGCTATGTTGCCTAGGCTGGTCTCAAACTCCTGGGCTCAAGCAATCCTCCTTCCTCAGCCTCCCAGAGTGCTTGGATTATAGGTGTGCATCTGGCCTACAATATTTTCTTTATTCATTCATCTTTTTTTTTTTTTTTTGGAGATGCAGTTTTGCTCTTACTGCTCAGGTTGGAGTGCAATGGCATGATCTCAGCTCACCACAACCTCCCGGGTTCAAGCAATTCTCCTGCCTTAGCCTCCTGCGTAGCTGGGATTACAGGCATGTGCCACCATGCCCAGCTAATTTTGTATTTTTAGTAGAGACGGAGTTTCCCCATGTTGGTCAGGCTGGTCTCAAACTCCTGACCTCAGGTGATCCACCCGCCTTGGCCTCCCAAAGTGCTGGGACTACAGGCATGAGCCAACGGGCCCGGCTCATTCATCTTTTGACAGACTCAGGTTATTTTCATATCTGGGCTATTGTTGATTATGTTGCAGTGAACATAGGAGTGCAGATTTCAACATACCAATTTATTTTCCTTTGGTTTTCTTTTTGTTGTTGTTGGCTTTTTGTTTTTATTGTTTTGTTTTGTTTTGAGACAGAGTCTCGCTCTGTTGTCTAGGCTGGAATGCAGGTGTGATCTCAGCTTGCTGCAACCATTGCCTCCTGGGTTCAGTTGATTCTCCTGCCTTAGCCTCCCAAGTAGCAAGGACTAGAGAGGTACATGCCACCACGCCCAGCTAATTTTTGTATTTTTAGTAGAGACAGGGTTGGCCATGCTGGTCTCAAACTCCTGATCTCAAGTGATCCGCCTGCTTCAGCCTCCCAGAGTGCTGGAATTACAGGTGTGAGCCACCATGCCTGGCCCAATTTCCTTTCCTTTGGATATATACCAAGTAGTGGGATTGCTAGATCATATAATAACTCAGTTTTTAATTTTTTGAGGTGGCTGGGCACAATGGCTCATGCCTGTAATCCCAGCATTTTGGGAGGCCGAGGCGGGCGGATCACCTGAGGTCAGGAGTCCGAGACCAGCCTGACCAACATGGTGAAACCCCTTTTCTCTACTAAAAATACAAAATTAGCCGGGTGTGGTGGTGCATGCCTGTAATTCCAACTACTTGGAAGGTTGAGGCAGGAGAATTGCTTGAACCTGGGAGGTAGAGGTTGCAGTGAGCCGAGATCGCGCAATTGCACTCCAGCCTGGGCAACAAGAGTGAAACTGTCTCAAAAATAATAACAATAATTTCTTGAGGAACGTCCACACCATTTTCTGTGATGGCTTTACTCATTTACATTCCCACCAACAGTGTACAGGGTTACCTCTTCTTCATACCATTGCCTACTTGTTATCTCTTATCTTTTGATAACAGCCATCCACACAGGTCTAAGGTGATATTTCATTACGGTTTGTGTGTGTGTTTGTAACAGTCTTGTTCTGTCACCCAGGCTGGAGTACAGTGGCGTGATCTCAGCTCACTGCAACCTCTGCCTCCTGGGTTCAAGCAATTCTCATGCCTCAGCCTCCTGAATAGCTGGGATTACAGGCTCCTGCCACCACACCCGGCTAATTTTTGTATTTTTAGTAGAGACAGGGTTTTGCCATGTCGGTCAGACTGGTCTCGAACTCCTGGCCTCAAGTGATCCACCCGTCTCAGCCTCCCAAAGTGTTAGGATGGTACGTGTGAGCCACCGCACCCAGCCTCATTATGGTTTTGGTTTCTATTCCTCTGATGATTAATGAGGTTGAGCACTTTTACTGATACCTGTTGGCCATCTGTCTTTGGAAAAATGTCTATTCCAGTCCTTTGCCCATTTTTTAAATGGATTATTTGGTATTTTGCTAATGAGTTTCTTATATATTTTGGATATTAACCCCTTATCAATTGCATGTTTGGAAATACTTTCTCCTCTTCCATAGGTTGGTTGCCTTTTCATTTTGTTGACTGTTCCTTTGCCGTGTAGAAGATTTTTTATTTGATGTCCCACTTGATGATTTTTTATTTTGCTGCCTGTGCTTTCCAAAAAATCATCCAAGACCAGTGTCAAGGAGCTTTTTTCCCTATGTTTTCTTCTAGGAGTTTTATGGTTTCTGGTTTTACATTTAAGTCTTTAATCTATTTCAAGTTAATTCTTATCTTACTCACCTTGTCCTTTAACTTCCTCCTCAAGTCTTTGGACATTTTTGTTATTGTTACTTGTTTGTTTGAAATACTATCAGCCTAAATTTGACATTCACACTGGGTATCAGTAAGGGTCATGGTTTTGTAAGCCTTGTGCTTTCTTATTTTTTTCAAACTAATTTCAGACTTAAATAGAAGTTACAAGAATAGTACAGGGAGTCTCATGTACCCTTCACCCAAATTCCTCAAGTGTTAACCTTTTACCACATTTATAATTTTTTTTCTGATA
The DNA here is from genome assembly GCF_006542625.1 of Nomascus leucogenys. Lineage (NCBI taxonomy): Eukaryota > Metazoa > Chordata > Mammalia > Primates > Hylobatidae > Nomascus > Nomascus leucogenys. Next base: position 117,847,529 of record NC_044391.1, on the reverse strand, counting down.
CACTTGAGAGTAGGTTTCAGGTAGATGTCCCTTTACTTCTAAATATTTCAGTGTGTATTTTCCAAAAAAACAGGGATATTCCCTTATATAATCATAGTTTTATTATCAAAATCAGGAAACTTAATAATTATATGTCTCATCTAACTATAGATCTTATTATTATTTCACTTTTCTTCTAATCTCTTTAGAGCAAAATGGAAAAAAAATGGTTTTTCTGTTCCGGTGCAGGATCCAGTTCAGGCTCACATGTTGCATTGAATTATCACATCCTTAACGTTCTTTAATCTGAAATATTATCACATCTTTAATGTTCTTTAATCTGAAATAGTTCCCAAGTCTTGTTATTCATGACCTTGACTGACATTTTTTAAGAGTAAAAACACTAGGGGGGATTTTTTGTTGTTGTTTTTTTGTTTTGTTTTTTGTCTTTTGTTTTTTTTGAGCCAGGGTCTCACTCTGTCGCCCAGGCTGGAATGCAGTGGTGCAATCTCAGTTCACTGGAACCTCCACCTCCCAGGCTCGAGTGATCCTCCCACCTCAGCCTCCCAAGGAGCTGGGACTACAGGCTACAGCCAACATGCCCAGCTAATTTTCGTATTTTTGTAGAGAACAGGATTTCGCCATGTTGCCCAGGCTGGTCTCAAACTCATCCAATCCGCCCACCTTCACCTTGACTCCCAAAGTGGTGGGATTACAGGTGTGAGCCACTGCACCCGGCCAAAGACCCATTCTTTTATAAAATGTCCCTCCCTCAATTTGGATTTATCTGATGTTTTCTCATAATTAGATTTAGGTTATGCATTTGGGGCAGGAATAGCAAGGAAGTAATGATGTATCCTCTGTGTATCATACAAGGAGGTTGACAAAGTCTCCTCGTGCCGTTACTTGTGCTGCTAATTTTAATCACATGGTTAAGGTGTCTGCACCCTTATGCTTTCCCAGTTTCTTCGCAAGGATTATCCTGGTTTACTAACCATTCCATTAATGAATTTACAAAGTAAGCAAAATGTATATTTCCCAAGTCAGTTCCTGACTGTGTTCTCCTAAAATAAATCCTTGCGTGCTGCTGTCAACCTAAACTATGAAATGCTCTGGGATTCTGTCCTGTGCTGTTGGAGTGCATCAAGATGCCAAACCCATGAGCCAAGTATTTTGTCAAATGAACGGAGTCCTCAGGGACGTTGAGGCATGTCTGTATTTAGCTCCAAAGGTAGAAGTCTCACAAAACTGATACTAGCGAATATTATGTTACTTTAAATTCTTGGTTACTCAGGCGTTCCTAGCTCTGTGTATAAGTCCTTCCTAGCTACATACAACTTCTTTCTTCTATGCACATAATCTCAGGCACCAAATAGACAGTATTATTTAAAGTCTCCCTTTGACATTTTATGCTCAGTTTTTCAGACCATGGAAATCTACACCAAGATCACTGGGCATTTTTTTGTAGTTTAATAAGTGACTAATTTGCAATTCTGAATTATTTCATTTATATGTCAACTTTTTTATGAGAAACAAGGTTCCACTTTGTCACCCAGGCAAGTGGTACGATCCAATGATACGATCATAGCTCACTGCAAATGTGACCTCCTGGGCTCAAGAGATCATCCTGCTGCCTCAGCCTCCCAAGTAGCCAGGATTACAGGCACACACCACCATGCCCAGCTAATTTTTTTTTTTTTTTTTTTTAAATACACAGGGTCTCACTATGTTCCCCAGGCTGATCTCAAACTCCTAGCCTCAAGCAACCCTCCCACTTCAGCCTCCCAGAGTGCTGGGATTGCAGGCATGAGCCACCAGACCCAGCCATAAACATTTTATTTCTTCTTAAAAAGTTACTCATGCTTAGTGCTGTCTAGCGATACTTTTTGTTTGTTTGTTTGCTTTATTAACTAATCCTCATCCCTCACAGACCTCAGGGGCTTCAGCTATTTCCAAAGGATTAGTTGTTAGTAATTGTTACTCTCTTTTTCACACATTATTTCAGACAGCAAATAAACACTGATTGTTAAGTCTCTAACCACTAACAAGCTAGCGTAGGTATCTCAATTCACCTACACTACCGTACCTGACATGCTAGCTTAACTGAAAAAAGCAGTATCGATCTGTAATGAGCTCTTTTCCCCCATGATCCTACCCCCCAAAAAAGGAAAAACAAAACAAAAAAATTATCCTTACATCATCCTGTCTGTGGGATTGTACCCAGTTTCCTTTTTTCTACATACATTTATGGAGAAATCAGGAAAGTTAAGAAAATGATTTGTTTTAAAATAATAAAGCTAATATATGCTCAGATGGTAAAAGAACAAAAGATCACCAAGTCTTACTTTTTGATCCATTTTTAAGATAAAAATTTTATACTATATAAATAGGAAAATTAATGAAGTGAGCCGTTTTTTCTAAGTGAACAGTACATAAACGGTGATTCTTCCTGGATGAGTAACTTTTTCAAAGATACTAGCTTCTACTATTTCACCAATAATTGTAATGACAAAAATAAACAATTAATGGAGATTTCTGATTTTGTTTCTATCATTACAGCTATTGTACAGGGGGATACGCTGGAAGACATTTACAACCAAGTGAAACAGATCATAGAAGAACAGTCTGGTTCTTACATCTGGGTTCCAGCAAAAGAAAAGTTATGAAAACTCACGTTTCTCTGTTTGTTTTCCACAATTCCATTTTCTTCGGCATCCCTTTGCCCGTTCCTCTGGAGTCTTCTTCAGTACTGATTTCATGTTGAATTATATCCCACACATCATGGTCTGCAATTGCGCTTCTTTTTCACATGTAGTGTCTCCTTCAAGTTACATCGTGTGTATTATTTAATGTCACTATTGGTTAGTGGCCATTTTTCAGAACTGAAGATAGAATGGCCTGACCAGCTATTAAGAATTTGGGGAGACGCAGAAATTGTGGTAAAAATCCTTAATGTTTAAGGGAAAGTAACTTTAAGAGATTTTTGGAAAAGCTTTATATACATTCTTTTCAAATTTCAGTACAAATGAAAAAGTGGTTTTAATCAGTGATTTAGTAGACTTTGAGCAACTCTGCACGCTGAAGTTTAATAGCATGGTTTGGCCAATGTATTACTCTCAAGTCCTTTTCTCAATCAACTTCTATCATCAAAGCAATTGTTTCATTATAGATAAATAAGGAAAACATTTTTTAATTTAAAAATTCATGTCTGAGTTGACTTTCATAAGGGATTTCATCTTTCCTCAGCATTCTTAAAGCCTTTTAGTATTTGAGGGTTCTTTTTTCCCAGGACATTTGCTAGGAATAACGTTTCAATGTTTTTAATCTACTTGAGCAACACTATCGTGTCTTACAAAAGTTGTTCATATGTAAATGATCATATTTCGTGAATTGAGGCCATGTTCAGGTGCTAAGGAAGTTCACCTTTTACACAGAAGGTTGAGAAAATTTCCTAGATATAAATACAGATAAATCAGACATTACAGGGGTGATGTAGTAACCGTAATGGCAATGGAAAGGAGTCCAATTCATAGCCTAAAACTTAAAATGTATTCTTAGGAGTCAGATTTTACTGAATATTTTACCCACAATAGCTGCCTATTTTGTTATAATAAAATATATATAAATATATATATAAAACTTTCTTTAAACTGTAACTATGGGAATTATTTTCTTTACATAGTTGCACACACACACACACAAACATATATATATATTTAAAATATATTTTGTTTCTTTTGCCACCTACTCCTTTTTGTTTGGTTTTTAAATTAAATATTAATTGAATAGACTTATCTTCCTTGATCATGTGAACTGAAAATGGGGACATGGTGGTCATGAGGAGGAAACATTTAGGGAAATGAGATTCTAAGTAAAATATGGGCATATTCTCCTCTTTTCTACAAAAGTTTTCAAATGGTTCCTGAGGTTTTTTGTTGTTGTTCTTGTTACTGTTCTTGTCATCAGATTTGATTTTGGTCCTTGCCCTTTCCTGCTGGTTCTCGTTTTATTAATAGGAAGGCAGGCAAAAGCCCCATTTATGTGTGTGTTGTCCCCTCAGACAGCTTTCATCCACTGCTCTGCACTAGAATTGCACAAATCTTCATGGTGAGCAATTTTAAGAAATGTTAGTGAAAGGTAGAAGTTATTTCAGAAACCAGTTTCTCTGGTCCTTCATATTAATAATAATATTTGGCTTCCCATTGCTCTTTGGAGTTGTTTATTAAATATGTGTTTTTGACAACCTCCTCATTACAGTTTCTTAAAGAAATGAGTACTGGTTTGTAAAGAATTATCAGCATTATCCATTCCATTTATGAAGAAGAGGAGAACAGCTAATAAACTGTATTGTAAAATCCATATGTTAAGTGTGTCTTGAATTTTGAAAGAAAAAAAATATTTTGCAAGCTAACATTTTCCTGAAACAATTTGAGGCATCATGTAATTTATAACTGAATTCAAGAGCCATTAGGCAACAGAGTATGTTAACACATTGAAATACACACAGTGTTGCTGTTACACTGAATATTGTAGGTTGTTAACCAAATAGAAACATACTAATATGAAGAAAATTGTTGTAAAATCTCAAGAGCTTCAGAAATTGCCTTACAAGACCCCAGCATAAGCTATTTTGAAGTATTTACCAAATAGTCACATGTTGTAAAATATCAAGTGGTTATAAAAGGATACCATTTATGTATTAAAAGCTACATAACATTGTTTTCTGGATGTCCTTGTTAAGTGATTTTTTTGTAAGAATATATGATTGTGCAGCTTTCTAGATTGTATAGGATTATCAATAATGAAATTACTAATTGCTGAGTAGTATGCAATAGCCACTTTAGTATCGTACCTCTTAATTAAAAAAAAAAAAAGAGAGAGAAGGTGGTGTTACTAGCCCCACTGTAAGGTTTACATTAAATCACTTGCCCAAGATGACTTTTAGCTAATAAGTGGCAGTGCTTAGTATTTGGATCCAAGCCTCTCTGCCCCAAGTCTACATTCTTTCCAATACACTTGGCTGCCTCATTTTTTACCCCCTACTGTGTAAAGAACTGTAACTTAAATTATTATTTTAGCAATGCTTTACAAATAAGGAAAGACTCTTAGATGAAAATCCTTGCCCAAAGTCATACGATTAGTAAGGACAGACCCATAGAACAAGTGACTCCCATCACAGCTGAAAAGACTATTTGTGGGAAACAAGTCAGCCTAGCCCTGCCACAGTGACATGCCAAGGAAGAACCTTTTAGAACCAGAATTGAAACAATATTTGTAAAAAAAAAAAAAAAAAAAAAAAAAACAAAAAAAAAAACCATTATTGTAATACCCAGAGAATAATACAGTTTCACATGTTTTGTAAAGTCTATATTTTTTAATATGCCTCTTCATATCTTTAAGTTGGCAAAAAGAAAAATGCCTCTTAAATTTGGCTGTAGCTGTCTGGTTGCTTTCCTGTTCTGTGACTACCTAGGGCTCTTCAATAAATAATGGAAGCAAGCAAGCGAGGCGCAGTGGCTCATGCCTGTAATCCCAGCACTTTGGGAGGTCGAGGCAGACGTATCGCCTGAGGTTGGGAGTTCGAGACCAGCCTGACCAGCATGGAGAAACCCTGTCTCTACGAAGAATACCAAATTAGCCAGGCATGGTGGTGCATGCCTTGTAATCCTAGCCACCCGGGAGGCTGAGGCAGGAGAATCGCTTGAACCCGGGAGGCAGAGGTTGCAGTGAGCCGAGATCGCGCCATTGCACTCCAGCCTGGGCAACAAGCGAAACTCCATCTCAAAAAAATAATAGTAATAATAATGGAAGCAAGCCTGCAGAGCTCATTCCAGCAAAATACACTCTGGTTAACAAATACTTGCTAAACACTGTAGTATTTAAACTCCAGAGATGGCAATTCAGGAATTCTAGTAATTAGTAAAGTTTGTTTTCTAAGATATTAGAGCAGTTATCTTCTAAGATTCTCTGCCTTGAATACTCTTAATTTACATGTGATAAAATAGAAGCCTAAAGACCCCTGTGTCTTAACAAAGTTATACTGCAAATCGGACAGAGCCAGGATTAGAACCTTATAAACTCCTGACTCCTAGAAAATAGTCTTCCTACCTTACAAATTCCTTTTCTTCCCATTTTAAGAGCTGGCTTTTGTGGTTCATTCAATCCCTGAAGGTTTGAATTTCTACTGTTAAAAATAAATATTGGTACGTTTATGATATTACGATGAAGTTGCATTTTGAAAGATACCAGGAAAAAACATGGATGTCACTTTCCCGACGTTAGTGTAGAGCATTTGGTAGTTAAGTCTAACATTGAAGATTCCATTTATCTCCCTCCAGAATTGCACAGTATACCTCTCACTGACTTTGGCAACAGTGCCCTCTGATGTGGAGAATGTGGGCTGTGGAATCGGCTTGATTTGAATGCCACTCTGCCACTTACGTAACTTTGGGCAAGTCACATAATCCCTCTTAACCGTGTACTTATCTGTAAAATGGAGATACATTGAGGATCAGTAAGATTACAGATAAAGGGAACTAGCACATAGAACACTCTAAAAGCTAATTCCCTTCTCCTTTGGAATCAGAGGCTTAGAATTCTTCCAGCTTCTCTTGTGGAGATTAACCTGACCCTTAATTTTGCAAATGTTTTAAATGGGATTTGGATGACTACCTTGCAGGATTGTTACAAGGGCTAAAGTGGTGTATACAAAACACAGTCGGCCGGGCGCAGTGGCTCACACCTGTAATCCCAGCACTTTGGGAGGCTGAGGCGGGCAGATCACGAGATCAGGAGATCGAGACCATCCTGGCTAGCATAGTAAAACTCCGTTTCTACTAAAAATATAAAAAATTAGCCGTGGTAGCGGGCGCCTGGAGCCCCAGCTACTCGGGAAGCTGAGGCAGGAGAATGGCGTGAACCCGGGAGGCGGAGCTTGCAGTGAGCCGAGATCGCGCCACTGCACTCCAGCCTGGGCGACAGAGCGAGACTCCGTCTCAAAAAAAAAAAACAAAAAAACACAATCATATCATCTGATACTTGATAATTCTGTTTTTCCCCTTATGAAGGGTTGTGTTTGTGATTTTGGTAGCAGAAGACTCAGAATATCGTCTGCCATTCTTCACCTATAGGGAAATTTCCTTTAACAGAATTATTTACACTTCAGTCTCTATAATTATGTTTGCTATTCTCTTCAAAGGATCCCTATTTTTTGTCAAAGGTGCTGTGAGTTGTGGCCCACCCTTGCTGAGTCTCAATTATGGAACTGGAAAACACCAAGGTTCCATAAGCCATTCTCATTTCTGTACGGTCCTAGACCCAACGGCTCCTAGCAGTTCTCCAGAACATTAGTTGTGGAGAGTTTCAAAACAGGCCTAAAATAATAGTGTGAAAAGTATTACTTAAATTGCCCGGATAAAATATTTTGTCTTTAATTTGACTACGAGTAGTCACTACTTAACTAACTTTCCACCACTGGCTTTTTCTCCACTTCACCCCAAAAATGGTTACCTAAGAGCTGGCAAAACAATAAACCCTAGAGTCTACTAAACAGCGTCATGAACAGAGATGGGGCTCAGGTAACTTTACTGAAGTATAACATCTATGTAAATCCTAGTCTACTAAACAGCGTTATGAACAGAAATGGGGATCAAGTAACTTTTTATTGAAGTATAACATCTATGTAAAATGTGTAGATGTAAGTGTACATATACCTTAATACTTCTTTACAGGTAAACATCTTCTGTGTAACCATCATGAAGCTCAGTAAATAGAGCATGACCGAGGTGACCCCAGCTTCCCCCTGGTCACTACTACCACCCCAGGGGAAGCTGCTGTCTTCTATCTTTATAATTTGTCTACTTTTTTTGGTGTATCATCCTAGGTTTTGACACATGCATAGAGTCATGTAACCACCACCACAATCAAGACTACGAAACAGTTCCACTGTCCCAAAGAAATTCTCTGATGCTTTTCCCTATGTGGTCCAGACCTCCTCTCAGCCCCAGTCTGTGACAACCACCGATCTGTTCACTGTGCCTGTAGTTTTGCCTTTCCCGGAATGTGTGGAGTATAATGTAGCGTTTGGGGTGTGGCTTAGCAAAATGCATTGGAGAGGAATGCATGGTTTTCATTGCTGAGCAGTATTCCATTGTGTGGATGCACCACAGCCTATTCATTCACTGCTTGAAGGACTTTGGGGTTATTTTCATTTTTTCCCATAATAGTTGCGTATTTCTTTGCCACCCTAGACCTACAGGAACAAGAGGCAGCAAGCAGAAAAGGGTTTCTGATGCTGAAAGCCATGATGGGCCCAGCCCCACCCCCACGCCCCCACTTCATCCACATGCTTAGCTGGTTGCACAGGAGCCTGTCATCCTGAAACAAATTTTAAAGGCAGAATGATGGATCCCAAGAGCCTGTTTACAGAAGAAATTTGTGTCGAAAGCAGGAATGACTGCAAGAATGAGCACTTCAGAATTTCAAGCCCTCAGGAAAAACACTAATGATCCAGTAGCTAGGTGTACCAGTGACTGGTGCCTGGCTCATTACTGCTGTCCTAGGTGAAATAAATGTAGTCTATCTAGGACAGCAGTGAATGAGACGAAAATGAACTGCAGACAGGCCATTGCTGAAGATGGGATTGTCTCATATGCTTATAATTTAGAAAACAGTCCATGGAGACAAAACCCTGATCTTTTAAGAAAATTGGTTTGTTGGATTCCAGACAAAGGATTGTTTTTCCAAATTACCGTTTTCTTTAGGTGGTAAACTCTACGCATTTTAAGTATTACTTATGCAATTCATAGTAATCTAATTCTAGTGCAGTGTACTTAAGGAATCCTTGATGAGACCTGGTTCCACCGATGGGTGTGACACTCAGCCTCTTCCTACGTGCAGGTAGCACGTGTGGCCTTGACAATCTCTTCCATTTTAACCACAGTATGATGACTCACTGTGTGTGAAAAAAAAATTGTAGGTCCCTCCTTTCAGTTGGCTCCAGAGTAATCCTTAGGAAACACTGGTGTTTATCGAGAGTAGAAATAAACTACTGGTACTGCGCATATATTTATCCTATTTCTTCCAGTCACCTGTTCACCAATTTCATTTGGACAGTTTATAGCTACAGTAGAATGAATTTTTTTTTTTTTTTTTTTTTTTTTTTTTTTTTTTTTTTTTTTGAGACGAAGCGTCTCTGTCACCCAGGCTGGAGTGCAGTGGCACGATCTCGGCTCACTGCAACGTCCGCCTGCCGGATTCAAGCGATTCTCCTGCCTCAGCCTCCTGAGTAGCTGGGACTACAGGCGCCTGTCACCACTCCCAGCTAATTTTTGTATTTTTAGTAGAGACAGGGTTTCACCGCATTGGCCAGGCTGGTCTTGAACTCTTGACCTGTGATCCACCCGCCTCGGCCTCCCAAAGTGCTGGCATTACAGGCGTGAGCCACTGCGCCCGGCCGAATGAATTTCTTTATATACAAGTCAGTACAAAAAAACGTGAATCTTGCTAATGAATTAACGATACAATGAATTTTCTGATGGTAGAAAAGATTAGAAAGAGTGATGTAATCTGTCTTCTTTAGGATGTCTAAAATTGGGTACATTTACCTCACAGATGGGACAGCTAAAGACAAGACGAAGCGTATGAAAGTCCCATATGTTCCCCACTGTTGAGTCTCTACAAAAAGGTTTTCTAAATCGCGTGTCATCTGATCAAAAATATCTACTTCCCTAGTGGTATTTAAGACTAGAAAAGACATCTTTTAGATAGATCCCTTTCTCTGAAAGTTCAGTGCTTGGTTCAGATTTAGTTTATCTGACATACCCTTCCTAGGAAAAAGCTTTACTAAACTTTTAAACTACTTTTCTACTTGTAGCTAATAATGGTTATACTTTATATTCTCTCGGTCACCTCCCATCAGACACCAAATGCTATTAATTCTTCCTGAACGTGATATTTTTTCTTGCTCTCATTTCTACTGTCATCACTCGAATCCAGGTTCTTACCTCACCCAGGCCTGGATTATTACGGTGGCCTCTTAAATCATCTCCCAGCCTCTAAATCTGCTCCCTTGCTGATCCAGCTACCCACCAGCTGACTTTTCCTAAAGTGCAACTTTTATTTCCCTCTCTTCAGTGACCTTCATGTATCCTAAATCCAGATGAATTAATTCATCCGTAAAAGTACAGTTCCTGGAATATAGTATGTAATCAATAAGTCCTCTGCCAGCACTCACCTCCCTGGCCGTACCTTTTATACACCCTCTGCAGAGCTTGTCATAGCTGTTTGTCAATGCGGATGCCTCCTTTGCCAAAACCACCTCCCATCTGTTGTGTCCTCCCCACCCAAGTCCCCTTATCAAAGCTCTAGTTTCTTCAAAGCCACCCTAAGTCCCTTCACCTGCAGAAACCTGGCCATTTACAGCCCTTGATGCCTGAATTCCTACAGTCCTTGGGCGGCCACTTCACACTGAGAATGTGCTTCCTGTGCTGCCTTTACCACTTTAGATGCCTCATATTAGGTGGCATTTTATATTGTGTTCCTTTCCCCAGTGAAGTACCAGGGCAGTGAGAGTACACAGCTCTACTCCAGAACCTGCTGGCCACTGTGTATGGTAAAGTCGTCACGGCTGTGGCTTTTTAAGCGTCTGAAAACAGCCTTCTTTTAAGTGTTGGCAGTGGCTTTATTTGCAAATTGGTAGGGTTGGGGGGATGAAGAAGGATAAAAAGGTCTGACTATAGGCCGGCGCGGTGGCTCATGCCAGTAATCCTAGCACTTTAGAAAGCCGAGGTGGGTGGATCACCTGAGGTCAGGAATTCAATACCAGCTTGGCCAACATGGTGAAACCCTGTCTCTACTAAAAACACAAAAATTAGCCAAGTGCGGTGGCGTGCACCTGTAATGCCAGCTACTTGGGGGGCTGAGGCAGGAACCCAGGAGGCGGAGGTTGCAGTGAACAGAGATCGTGCCATTGCACTCCAGCCTGGGCGACAAGAGCGAAACTCCATCTCCAAAAAAAAATGTCTGCCTATAAATCTCTAAGCCAATTTCTTTGTTCAATTATAGTTTTTCTTTTCTGGTTCCTGTATAATAATCTCCCTTCTCGAACATGCTTTGTGATTTTATCTTCCTTGTGCATATATGTTTCCTTTATAAGTCAGCTGAAACCCTCCTTGGAAGTAGCTGGGGTATAAATAATTTCTCTGAAAGTCTTTAGTGACAAAGCCAAATACAATATTCTTGATTTTTACTTCTTCACTCTTTACCCCCTTTTATACTGGTTTCTTCTCAGATTAACTCTTATATTCAATGAAGTTGATGGAGATTTATTAATGGCTTTAAAACTATATCTCCAAAGTTCATCTTTGAGTCTTTATAATCCTCTTCTACATACTAAAGTCTGAACTGCAAGTAAGTTTTCAGGAAAAGAAAGCTTTTGTGGTTCGATAATAAACTGAGCTCAGCATTGAGACTTACACTTGATGGCAGGCTCAACTCAGCTGGAGCCTTTCCCATCCTCCTCCCCTCCCATCCCCAGGGAAGAAGCATGCTTTGTTTTCCTTTCTTGGCTGCCCACTCTGCTTGTCTTGATCTTATTCTTCACATTCTGATCAAATCTCTCCTATAAAAACTTACCCTCGATGCTGAATCCCCTGAAAACAGCCCCTCCCTTTCTTAGCCAAGTATCTTGAGATACTCTGTTCACTCTTCCCTTCATTTATAATGATATAATTATGTATTGAATCCTACTATATTCCAGACCTGATGCTAGACACTGGGATCGGTGGTGGACAAGACACCATCCCTGCCCTCATGGAGTTGTTTCCTGGCCGAGCCTCAGCCCTGGCCATGCCATCGAAACCGTTCACACAGCTCCTCGGGGCCACCATAGTCCCCAAATCCTGTGGCTCTTCTCATTCTTCCCTTCAGCAGCATCAGACACCAGTAATGATAGTTAATAACATCCTAAAACATAATAGTTCACACTTAGAAATCATCCTCTATGTTCAAGGCCCTGTGATGAGCACAGAAATGATCAAACATAGACTCTGCATTTGAAAATCCTGCACGTCGAGTTTCACACAAATGGACAGGACTCCCCTACCTCTAGCTTCACAGGAAAAAATCCTTTCCTATAAAGAGGCGAAAAAAAAAAAGCTTTTATTCCTAAAACTCGCTCAATATGTCTGCCATTGTTCTCGATATACAAATTCAGATTAAGCAGTCAGCAAGCATAACACCCTGCAGGTGCTCACACCCCAACCAGTCAGCAAGAGTGTAACATCCTCTGACATCACACTACTGCAGGTGCTCACACCCCAACCAGTCAGCAAGAGTGTAACATCCTCTGACATCACACTACTGCAGGTTTCACACCCCAACCAGTCAGCAAGAGTGTACATCCTCTGACATCACACTACTGCAGGTGCTCACACCCCAACCAGTCAGCAAGAGTGTAACATCCTCTGACATCACACTACTGCAGGTGTTCACACCCCAACCAGTCAGCAAGAGTGTAACATCCTCTGACATCACACTACTGCAGGTGTTCACACCCCAACCAGTCAGCAAGAGTGTAACATCCTCTGACATCACACTACTGCAGGTGTCACACCCCAACAGTCAGCAAGAGTGTGACATCCTCTGACATCACACTCTCACACCCCCAGTCAGCAGAGTGTGACATCCTCTGACATCACACTACTGCAGGTGTTCACACCCCGAGTCAGCAAGAGTGTGACATCCTCTGACATCACACTACTGCAGGTGCTCACACCCCGAGTCAGCAAGAGTGTAACATCCTCTGACATCACACTACTGCAGGTGTTCACACCCCGAGTCAGCAAAGTGTGACATCCTCTGACATCACACTACTGCAGGTGTTCACACCCCGAGTCAGCAAGAGTGTGACATCCTCTGACATCACACTACTGCAGGTGTTCACACCCCGAGTCAGCAAGAGTGTGACATCCTCTGACATCACACTACTGCAGGTGCTCACACCCCCAGTCAGCAAGAGTGTGACATCCTCTGACATCACACTACTGCAGGTGTTCACACCCCAACCAGTCAGCAAGAGTGTGACATCCTCTGACATCACACTACTGCAGGTGCTACACCCCCAGTCAGCAAGAGTGTGACATCCTCTGACATCACACTACTGCAGGTGTTCACACCCCAACCAGTCAGCAAGAGTGTGACATCCTCTGACATCACACTACTGCAGGTTTTCACACCCCAACCAGTCAGCAAGAGTGTAACATCCTCTGACATCACACTACTGCAGGTGCTCACGTCCCAGTCAGCAAGAGTGTAACATCCTTTGACATCACACTACTGCAGGTGCTCACACCCCAGCTTTCTCAGGGCACACCAGCCTTCCAAGGGTTCCCCAGAATGAAAACTATTTGGCTTGTTCTGAAAGACATTGTGGGCCATAGAAATAGACAAACAGAAATTATGATTTGTTGGAAAATATTTTTTCCTAAGTAAAGTATTTTACTCCGTTTTGGGTAAAGGAGTTCACCTTTTGCTGGCTCATTAGCCAGTACCTGCTGACGGAGCTTCTCAATCTCCTGTCAAAGGCCCCCTCTTTCTGAGGCTGCCTGTAGTGTATTCCCTCCGTGGGATCTACTGTTCCTCAATTCCCCGACAAGCAAGCTCAATGCTTCTGGGTGCTCTGAATCCTTGGAGAGCCAGAGCTGTGTCTTTGGCAAGAGTGGAGAAGAGCTCTTTGTATGTCATATCATGGGGTAGGGTCAGGGAGTCTCAGGCAGAGCTGCTTAGGCCCCAGAATCTTATCAAAGTGTCAGTGAAACCAGTTCCTTTAGTTTGTATGCTCTCCCTCTAATCTCAATATGAGTCTAGAATGGGGACCAAACTAACCTCAGCTTCTGCTCCTCCAGAAGGCTGTTTGTGGGTTAAGCTACCGGCTTATTACTCTCTCATTACATCCCACCCATTTCTTTGGCACACCCAGGTATGTCTGGACCCTAGAAATGGCAGAATCCTGGCTCAAGCTGAGGCAGACTTCCCCATTCCACAAAGGTGATGCGCGTTCAGGCCAGCCCTGGGCAAATGGGCCTGATGTAGAGTCCCCGAGAACCCAGAGGCAGCAAGTTCACTGATGAGTCACAGCTGAATGACGCCCAAGAGATAAGGGAAGAACCTCATTGTGAAAGAGCCCCGCAAACCTCTTAGGTTATGGTTGTTCTCACTCCCTATCAGCATCACGTGGAGTTTTGCCAAAGGAAGGACCTAGTCAACAAACAGATCCTGCCAGTAATCTGGTGGCTCCTGGAATGTGCCAAATGAGCATTTCTATGCTCGTGGTCAGGAGGACGAGGCTTGTTAAGGATACTTCGATTTATTCCACCTTCTTAGGACAAGCCATTAGCCCCTCTAGCAGGGCTGCCTGCTAGTCCATTCGGCACCTTTGTGCAAACTGGGAAGAAGGGATCCATCTGGGGGGATGGAGAGACAGCTTCCACAGCACATGAGTCCTCCAGAGCAGACAGGAGGTGGAAAGTATGGCACGTCAGGGCCATCATGACCTACCTTTCACACATGGGGAACAAGTCCAGAGAGGGCAATGACTCTACTTTTTAAAATGTAGAGCTCGAGTCTCCTGAAGCCCCGCCCATATTCCTTCCTCTGATCCAGTGTGTGATAGGCAGTAGCTTCATGGCCCAATAGGAGGTGGGAGGGCTTCCTTCCCCAGGGCGCAGAGCAAGCTCAAGGACAGACAAACTCAGACGGGTCTCTTCTCTCTCACGGTTGTACTTACCCATGTCAGAGACAGAGACCTCATTTCTGAGTACTCAGAGGGGCTGATGACAAAAGGTGAGACCTAAATGGAGGCAGATGACTAACAATTTCTTCAGTTCATTCCCCTCAACCCCAACCACATGGGGAGCGCAGCTTTTGCCTGCCTGGAACAGTGGTTCTCAACATTTGCTGTGCCCCATAACAAAAACAGATTGTGGGCCCCGCCCCCAGAGCTGTGGATCCAGTGGGTCGGAGCACTTGCATTTCCAACACGTTCCAGGGTGATGCTCACGTTGCTGGCCTGGGGACCACACCGAGAACCACTGTCCTGGAAATATGGCCACCCACCCTTTCCTCCCTCACCTTCTCCACTCTCTTCCTCCCCTTCTCCGCCTGTTTCTCCTTTTCTGCTTCCTCCAATTCCTCTCTGGTCCTCTTCTCACCTTCCGATCAGCTGGCTCTGCCACTGACTGGATGCCTGACTCGGGCAAGTCACCTCCCGTCTCTAGGCCCGAGGAGAGGCAGTCAGCTAGGCCGAGATGCCCCTGCCCAGCTCCTCCCTCGCCAGGGCGGTCGGCCTGGGCTCCTCTCTGTGTGGCTATGTCCTCTGTGCAGCAGGTGTGTTGGGAGGATTAGATGACCTTCCAACCACCCTCCAGCCCCGCCTCTGGGGTTCTGACCTCTTCTTCCTTCCACAGCTGAACTTTTCTCTCTCCTGTTAGACATGGTATTTGGAGTCTGTCTAGGACAAGAGGAGGGGAGGACACCCTGGAATGCGGGGCAGGTGGTTGAGGGGAAGAGTCCCCAACAGCAGCGCCCGGGCCCGAGCGTGAGGCCGGGCCTCCAGCAGGGGGCGCGCCGGCTCAGCCCAGGTGTGGAGTCCGGGGATGGCGGGAGGTGACCTGGGCCCCAGGGGCGTGGATTCCGCCCAGGGACTCCCGGCCGCACTTAAGGAGCTCGGGCCAGCGTGAGGAGGGAGCAGGGAGGAAGCCCGGCTGCTGCTGACTTCCTCGGATCTGGACCCAGCCCCAGCCCGGCCCCAGCCAGCCCCGACGGCGCCATGCGGGGTCCGAGCCGGGCCCTGTGGCTGCTCCTGGCTCTGCGCACCGGTGAGGCCCGGCCGTGAGAGCCGAAGGCGGGCGGGGGTCCTGGGGCGCTGCCGCCCGGCCGAGCAGGTCTGGGGGCTGCGAATGTGCCTGAGCCTGCGTCTCCGGGGGAGCGCGACAGGGGAGACGGGGGCTCGGGGTCGAGTGAGGACGGCGGAGGAGGGAACTAGCACGGAAGCGCAGACGGGGATGTCTGGAAGGCTTCTTGGAGGAGGCGGCCTTGAGCCGGGCCTTGAAAACGTGAGGCTTCCGACGCCCCAAGGAGAAGCGCGGGCTGAGGCGTGGTAGGGAGGCCTCGGAGGGTGGAGAGGAGCTTCCAGAGGGCCACACCCCTCCTGACGCGCGCAGGAGCCCAGGAAGGCTTTGGGGGGCCAGAGCAGCTCTTTCTCCCGAGCCCCCGCGGGAGAAGATTCAGAGGGACTGACCAGGAGGGGCGCGGGAGTCCGCCCGCGGGGGCCTCGCACATGCGGGGATGGAGGTGGGGATGGAGGCCGGGTCCCCTCGCGTCGGCGCCCCGGGGAGTCGGGGCCCAGGATGGTGGGACGCGAGGCGGGACCTCGGGGAGCGGCTCGCGGGGATCGTGGGCGGCGACCCGCCGAGGGGATGGAGTTCATGGCACCGCCGTGGCCGCAGGCGACGCACTCATCAATGCAAACGACGAAGCCACCCTCCCCCCCGGCCACACCCCGCCCCGTCTGAACTTTGCAGTTTCCCGCCTGGGTGGTGGGGGGCTTGGAGCGCTGCGGAGGGGAGGCCAGTTCGACTTTCCAGGGCGCCGCCGGGAGTGGGGAGGGGAGGGCTGTGGAGGAAGCTTCAGTCTCGGCCCTTGGGCTGGTGGGGCTGCCCCGGGAGGGTGACATGCGTTTCCCTCCAGCACAGGCCTCTCTCTGGCAGTGCTGGCTGGGGCAGGGTGAATGGCAGAGGAGCTCAGGCCTGAAAGTCATCAGCCCCAAGGGGCTCCAGCACCCCTTCCTCTGGGCCCCTAGCCTTGGAGCTCTCGGGGACTCTGACCCGGTCAGATCCTGAGGCATAAGCAGAAGTCTACTGAGGATCTGGGTGTCTCAGGCTCTCTACAAGGGTTTATTTTCAACACAGAAGGTGGGGTTTTCATCTGCTCTCTCAGAAGATGAAGCAGGCTGAGAGAGGCTTGAACCTACCCTGAGGGGTCCTCAGCCTCCGCTCTGTGCCTGCCGTCTTCCCTTGGCAGGGCCTGGCACTGTGCCCGCCGAGGGCGGGTTTGCAGCCAGCATAATCGCAGACACTCCCCAAGGGTGCAGGGCTCCTGGAGGGCGGCCCACCCACAGCCCCCTCACCTCACTCTCCTGTCCCAGTTCATGAGGAAGGCCCAGGGACACTGCTGGGTGAGGGAACCCACACGAGCACCCTCTTCGGGAGGCCTGGAGAGGGGAAGAAGCTTCCACTTCCAGGGCCTGCCGAGACTCCCCGGCCAGTGCTCCCACCAGGTGGGGGAAGCTGAGAAGCGACCTGTAGACCCTCCCACTCCTCCGGGTTCTGAGCCATTCCATTTGCCAGCAGCCGTGCCCCAGGTCAGAGAGGCCCTGAGCACAGGAATACCAGCCCTTCCCCTGTCTCTGCGCCTAGTGCCTCCGTGTGAGAGGGCAGGGCTGCCCTAGAGGACGGCTGTCCAGGCGAATGGGCTCACACAGACCTGCTGGAGCCACCCTCCATGGTGGGCCGGGGCTGGGCATGGCAGGGGAGCCGGGCCTCACAGTCCCCTGCCCGCAGCGCTTGGTGGCATGGAGGTGCGGTGGTGCGCCACCTCGGACCCAGAGCAGCAAAAGTGCAGCAACATGAGCAAGGCCTTCCGGGAAGCGGGCATCCAGCCCTCCCTCCTCTGCGTCCAGGGCACCTCGGCTGACCATTGCATCCAGCTCATCGCGGTGAGTCCTCTCCCTTCCACCCTGCCAGACAGGAGGGCTCTGACTCACGAGGGAGCACACAACAGCCTCATTCACTGGGAAAGGGGCCGACCTCGCCCTGCCAGGCCCGGCTGATAGGATCTCCCGAGTCTCCGTGGCGACAAGGCCATCTTGCCTCCCGCCGGGCCCAGGCCAGGAGGTGGGAGCCTCAGGAGGACCCACTGCTGCTCAGAGCGGCGCCAGCAAGGAAAGGCCCCTGCCAAGGGGGCGCAGACGGTGGTGACCCCTCAGTGGCCGCAGGCGGCTACTTGCTCATTTTGCCATGGGGCTTTCCAGAATGGGGCTTGTGTGGTTTCTGGGGAAGGAGGAGCAGGGGCTGGACTCCCAGGTGGGTGAGTATGGGGTAGGAGAGCAGGTCTGCTGAGACCTGCTAAATGACACTGACAATCCTCAGAGGCACCACCGGAGAGTGGTGTCCCTCCTGGGTGGGTGCAGAGAAAGCTGGCTTTTCATTCCAGCTCTGCCCCCAATATGCCCCCAAGACCTAATCCAATCACAGGCCCACACTGGGGCCAAGGCTGTGGGTCAGGCTCCATGTGAGGGCAGAAACCCCAAGCGTAGACCATCTTAGAGAAAAAAAGCTAGAAAACCTAGGGTAGCAGTGGAGGCGCGGGGTGGAGGGATAGAAAGCGAGGGAGACTCACTTTTCACTGCGCGCCATTTTCTACTATGTGATTTTTTTACTATGATATCTGAGTCCTGCAATATCAATGATTAGTATTTTTTTTTTAATAACATTATTAGGAAAACAAGGTGAATTCTTGGTCTGGGAAAGGGGGAGAGCCCTGGGCCCTGGTTGGGCTCCTGGGACAGATGAGAAGGACAGCTCATCCCTCCGGGGCTTGGGGTGGGGCCCCAGGCCATCTGGTAGGTGCCCCGAGTTCTTTGCTGAGCAGGCCGGCTGGGCCAGGCTTGGCTGAGCCACATTTCCTTGCAGGCGCAGGAGGCTGACGCCATCACTCTGGATGGAGGAGCCATCTATGAGGCGGGAAAGGAGCACGGCCTGAAGCCCGTGGTGGGCGAAGTGTACGACCAAGGTAGGAGGGTGCAGCGGGAGGAGAGAGGACAGCCTGCGCTGGAAGTCAGCTCTCCAGGCTGCCCTTGCTGGGCCTGGCCTGAGCTGGCCATCAGCCCTGTCCACAGAGCAGTCCTGGAGTCCCAGCCAGACGAACGCCCTAAGTTTCTCTCAAATTCCCCAGGGACAGGAGCTCCAGGGACACAGAGCGCTGCCCCAAGTCTGCTCTTCCCCGCAGGGAGCCCAGCAGCCCCCTAGCCTGTGCCCACTCAGCTCTTACCGCGGGCTGCCCCAGACCTGCTGTGGTGCTGGGCATATGGTGCCGCGTGTGTAACTGCCTTGGGTGAGCAAGGCGTCCTTAATGCCGAGCCACCTGCACACTCCGGGCCTCCCTTCAGAAGCCCGGCTCTGGGTAGGGAGGTGCTGCCTGGCAGCGGCACAGTTCCACAGCCCCAGCGCTTCCCCTTCCCGTGACCTCTGTGACCTTGGCCAACCTCCACTTCCCCGACTGTAAAATGGGGATGGTAACACCTGCGCTGTCACCCAGACTAATGAGCCGGGCCGTGTGCCCACCTGACATGTGGTATGTGCTGGAAACTGTGAGTTCCTTTGCCCAGTCCCCACATCACACGCGAGACCTGCCTCCAGCTCAGCCGGCTCCTGTGTCTCCCCTGCCACCTCTGCTTGGCCGGCGCCTGGCCTCCATCACAGTCCAGCACAACTGTCACCTCCTCCAAGGTGCTCCCTGAGCCCCTCCCTCCCTGGAGCAGGGCCTCTCTTGCCTGCACCCCCATGGCCTCTGCAAGCCTCTGCCTGCCCAGTCTCATTAGTCCCCAGAGGAGGGTCCAGTCTTCCCCTGTGTCTACCCTCTGGAACTCCACACAGCATCTCGCTTGGAGAAAGCACTGGCTGGTTCCTTGTTGAATTAATGACCATCAAATGACACACGGCACAGTCCAACCCTGCACACCCATCAGCCACAAACAGCTCTGCCTCTGAGGCCCCCGCGCACCTCTTCCTCTTTAATTAACTCGACACCTCACCTGAGCACCTGCTACCCGCTGGTCATGAGCAGCAGTAAACAGAGACCTTCCTGCCCTCACAGAGCAGAGAGTAAACAAACACCCAAAACAATACAGTGACACATGTTGGGGGTGCTGTGAGGAAAAGGAAAGGGTAGGACAGAGAAAACGAGGGTTGCGAGGAAACCCACTGAAATAGAGCAGGCAGGACGGTGCTCTGCGGAGGTGATGGGTAAGCTGAGCCCAGCAACGATCTCAGGCGGTCCAGAGGATTGGTAAGAAACAAGGTGGGTGAGTCAGAGGATGGTACCAGACGGAGCTTCTTAGGTTGGCGGGGGCCAGACCCTGGTGTGCAAGAAGTAACACTGGCTTTATGTTCTAGAACTCCACTTCATTCTGATATGGCCTCCCACACCACCGGGCAGTTTGTGCGTGCGTGCATGCCTGCGTGTGTGCGCTCGTGCGATGGGAGACCCTCTGCTCATCAGTTCCCATAGCTGAGTCAGGTGTGGTTTGCCTGAACGGCCCCTTGGAGCCACCTTGGCGCAGGGGAACGTTTTGCAAGGCTGCAGAGCCCTGGCCCCACCACACGCACCCTGCAGCATTCAGGGTGGTGAGTGACTTGGGACCACATTGCTAGTTCTGTCTGTCTCTGCCTCTGTCTCACTCTCCTTCAGCCCCAGGAAATCGCCGCCTCTCATCTGGGGAAGCCCCTCCTCGGCTCCCCAGCTCCTCCCAGACACCCTTCTTCCCATGACCCTGATACCATGCCCCCAAACCCTCCGAGTTCTCCTAGGGGCCTAGGCTTTTGGAAAGCAAGGACTTGCTGGCTTCTTCTGCTTTCTGTCCCGCTAAATAACTCCCCTGATGTGAGCAAATGTGGACCCAGCTAAGCACCAGCTGCTTGGGAAGGAAGAGGGGGAAATCAATGAATACATCAATATCTCAGGATCGTATCTACCTCAAGAGGCTAGAGGGCAGGGTCTCTTAATACATGTAGATGAAGCCCACTTGCTCTCTTGGTAACAAGAACGCTACGCACACATCCATGTGTACAGCCATGCTCCGTGCACACACCTCTCCCACAGCCGGCCCAGGCAGGGCGCTGGTGCAGCCTGTCTTTGAGGCCTCTCCTTGCTGCCCTCACCCACTCCCCTCCCCTCCTAGAGGTCGGTACCTCCTATTACGCCGTGGCTGTGGTCAAGAGGAGCTCCCGTGTGACCATTGACACCCTGAAAGGCGTGAAGTCCTGCCACACGGGCATCAATCGCACAGTGGGCTGGAACGTGCCCGTGGGCTACCTGGTGGAGAGCGGCCGCCTCTCGGTGATGGGCTGCGATGTACTCAAAGGTGAGGGCTTTGGGCTGGGCAGGAGGGTCCCCAGGCCTTCCCCTCCTTTCCTTGGCCCACGCTCGTCCTTTCACCGGGTAGCCTCCCTCCAGCCTCGCCACCACTCTTCATCCCTGGAAGGCGCAGCAGCCCCCACTCCATGCCTCCCCCGCCTCCACTCTGCCGCCAGCCCTGCACACTGGCACCGCCGCTTGACTTCCTGCTTGCTTGGACCCTGAGGGGCACGCTTCTTGCTCACCCGCCATGGTGTCCCACATGGCACAGCCAGGCACAGGCCAAGCCCATGGGTGGGAAGCAGTGAATCTCCCAGGACTGCTTCCCACGGGTATAGACCCGGCACAGGTCACTGTGTCTAGAAATGGGTCCTCAGCTTTGCAGGACCAGAAATGCTATTTTTTCAGGACCCAAACAAGGTGCTGACTTGCACCCAGAAAGCTCCCAAGTCAGCCGTGTAAACCCACGAGAGCCTGGAAGCCTCACCCTCTCAGCTGGTGACCAGGTGTGGGTAGCTCGCCAGGCACTTGGCATATTTACTAAATATCTACTCCTCCGGGAGGTCACAAAAAGCAAACCAGGAAGAGGGCTTCCTGGAAAAGCTCAGTCTGGCTGGTGATGAGCGTGGCCCGACTGGCTGGGGTGCCTCCTCGCGCGGCACAGGATAAATACTTGTGAGTTTTGGTGCCAGCAGGGCCGGAAGAACCATGCAGGGCAGCCCACCCTGACCTCGTCCCCCGTGAGGCCGGCCGCCGGGCGTTTGCCTCCCTCCCTGTGCTGTGAGAAGGGTTGTCTACCAGTGAATGATCTTCAGTAATTCTTTATTTCCCCTCCGTCATCAATCACACTTGGCTGAGCTGGAAATGAAACCCACAGTGAGAAGAGCCTCTAGCTGATGCTTCGTTATCCTGCGTGGTCATTTAGGAGGAAATTTTTAGTTCCCCCGAACCGCTTTTAAATGACAGTCGCTCCCAATGCTCACTGCTGCCTTGGTGGACCCGGTTTGGGAGTTACTGATCGGGTCCACTCCCCGGTTTTGCTCAGACTGAAGCTGGAAGGTGGAACCATTCTCAGCAGAGTCCAGATGGGAGCCCGGGCCCCCTGCTGACCCTGGGGGCTTGGCTTGGCTCTGAAGAAAGTTCTGCTGAGTGACCTCTCTACCTCCTTCCCACAGCTGTCAGCGACTATTTTGGGGGCAGCTGCGTCCCGGGGGCAGGAGAGACCGGTTACTCTGAGTCCCTCTGTCGCCTCTGCAGGGGTGACAGCTCTGGGGAAGGGGTGTGTGACAAGAGCCCCAGGGAGAGATACTACGACTACAGCGGGGCCTTCCGGTGAGCGGGGTGGGGGCAGGGAGGGGCCGGGTCGGGCAGGCAGGAGCTGAGTCCGCAGGCGGCAGGCAGAGGCACTTAAGGCCACAGATGCTGGGGAAAACACCTTTGCCCAGAGAGGGCCGTGGAGGGGAAGTGGTGGTGTTGGCTGCATCTCATCAAAGCACCCTTTATATAGTTCTGTGCCCTGGTTAGTTTAAAAACATCCAGCTGGAATACGCCAAACTGGATTTGCTCATAAAATCAACATGTTTGGTATATTTAGTGAGGTGAGGGCTCAGAGAGAAGAAAATGGAAAAAACAGCCTTTTGGCCACTCCCATGTCCCCATTCTCAGACCAGCAAGGACAGGGGGTCGGGGGAGTGTGTCTTGACACCTGGGGCCAGCCTGTCTCTGCTGCTGGTTGCGGCTGGCACCTTGGGTAATCCTTCCGTGGATGCAAGAGAGTCTAACAGCTTGTGGTCCAATTCCATCTGCCTGCAGAGGAGGAAACGTGCTCAGCAGGATTGGAAAGGAAGCTTCTCGGGCCCCTCTAGCTACCTCACGTTTCCACCTGGAGCGGGGAAGCCTGCTGGTGCCCCACGCTCCAGATGTGATCTGAGTGGATGCAGTTTTTGGCACAGAGAGAAGAAAGAGTCCTCAGCACCCCTGAGCGGGAGAGCCTTGCCCTCCACTGCCCCGTGTCCTTGGCCATGCACACATTCTCTCTGACTCTCTCAGAGCCTCAGAGCCCTCTCCTGATGTCGCCCTCCCCGACCTGCTCTAATCCCTGTGTATTTTCTGCCCGTGGGGACCCAAGCAGCCCCTTTGCCCAGCAGGTCTAACCTGCCTCCAACACTGGGCAGTGACATCAGCAGAACATGTAAAAGGCAATGGTCCCTCCCACTGAGGATTCTGTGGCATGGCATGAAAAGGCCTTCTAGTCCAATCCCCTGCCTCAGGGCAGAATGCTCCTCAAAACACCCTGAAAATTAGCCCAGCATAGTGGCAGCACACACCTGTCATCCCAGCTACTTTGGCGGCAGAGGCAGGATGATCACTTGAGCCCAAGAGGTCAGAGCTGCCGTGAACTATGATTGCACCACTGCACTCCAGCCTGGGCGACACAGTGAGACCCTGTCTCTAGAAACAAAACAACAAAAACAAACACACAGAAAACCGACGCCCTGAGAGTCACGGCTGCTGATACTATAATAGCAGCTGCCCTGGGAGTGCCTTCTCCCTACAGGCCTGAGCTAGGCTGGAGAGGGTCTATACTGGATTATAAGGAGCCTCTCATCCTCAGAGCAGCCCTGTGGGAGCTACTTTCCCACCCCCCTTTACAGATGATAGGGGCTAGGAAGGGGCCACAACTTGGCAAAGCCACACAGCCAACCAGCCAGGGAGCTGGAACCCAGACCACATGACTGGAAAGCCCATGCCCATCGTGGCCACCCCTGCAGCCCAAGCCAGGCCTCCAGAGGTGGAAGATGGGCAGGGGCAGAGGCTCAGCCCATCCAGACCCACAGCTTCTCCTCCGCAGGTGCCTGGCGGAAGGGGCAGGGGACGTGGCCTTTGTGAAGCACAGCACGGTACTGGAGAACACAGATGGTGAGTGGGGGAGGGGCACGGGCCCAGAGGAGCAGGGAGTCAGGCCAGGCCGGCCTGGGGCAGGGACCCTAGATGGCAGAGTTGGGATCAAACGCCCTAGTGCAGTGCTGCTCTGAGTCTCTGGGTGACCTTGGACAAGTCCCACAGTCTCTGAGCCTCAGCACTCCCAACTGCAAAAGAGCAGAGGCAGGTGTCACCAGTGGAGTGCCCACTGCCCACAGGGCAGGAGAAGGGGGTCAGCGAGCAGCTCTGCTCTCCTCTGATTTGAATATAGCATTGGGTTCTGGTTCCACCTGAAGATGAGGGGCTGATTTTTTAAGCAATTTGCAAACCCCTGCACGGGATCTCACCTACCAGCCCTTCCTGGCATTTTTCTCCTCTTGCCTGGAGAATTTGTCCCTCATCCCTGGGAAGATTTAAGATACAGGTTGGTGTTGGGGTTGGGCACGGTGGCTCACGCTTGTAATCCCGGCACTTTGGGAGGCCGAGGTGGGCCGATCACGAGGTCAGGAGATGAGACCATCCTGGCCAACATGGTGAAATCCTATCTCTACTAAAATACAAAAAACTAGCCAAGCGTGGTGGTGGGTGCCTCAAATCCCAGCTACTCAGGAGGCTGAGGCAGGGGAGTTGCTTGAACCCAGGAGGCGGAGATTGCAGTGAGCCAAGATCATGCCACTGCACTCCAGCCTGGTGACAGAGTGAGACTCCGTCCAAAAAAAAACAACAACAAAAAAACAAAGATTGGTGTTATATATTGAGCCATCGTGTCATTTAAGTTTTTTAATTTTGAAAGAACTGAGCTTTGGAAAACTTACAAGAATAACTCAAAGAGCTCCCTTCTATTCTTCACCCAAATTCTAGCTGTTTAGCATTTTTCCACATTTGATTGTGTGTGTGTGTGTGCGTGTGTGTTCTGACCCACTTGAGAGTACATTTGCCTATGTCATACCCCTTGAATACTTTAGTATGTATCTCCTAAGACAAGGAGGTGTGTACCTAGCCACAGTAATCAAAATCAGGACATGCAACTTTGATACAATCCTGTTATCCAATCTATAGCTGATATTGCAGATTCACTCACCGTCCCAGTTCTGTCCTTCATACCCATTTCTTTCAGACCAGGACCTAAACTCTTACCATGCATGGGGTTTAGTTGTTAGATCGCTTTAGTTTCCTTTATCTTGGAACCGTTTCTCAGTCTTTGTTTTTTATGACACTGGCATTTTGAAGCATCAGGCCAGTTATTTTATAGAATGTCCCTCAATTTAGATTTGCCTGAAGATCGTTCCTCTTTTTAAATTGAGATATAATTTACATGCAGCAAAATTTGTTCTTTTTGAAGGACAGTTCTATGAGTTTTGCCAAATACGTACAGTTGTATAACCACCAGCACAAACGAGATCTTGATGGGGCAGACCCTTCAGCCCAGGAGTTCCTCAGGCCCCTGCTAGTTATCCCCCTGCACCTGCCGGCAAGCAGCAAACACACTGTTCTGCCTGCAGTTTTGCCTCTCCCAGGACGTCTGATGATTGGGGTTTTTTTTTAAATCATTGTCATTCTTTGCTGTTATTAATCATTGCCTTTTAAATCAGAAAGTCCATCATGAAGGCAAACATGGACTAGATCTGAGAAGGAGGAAAACGAGTGCCCTGCACACGAGGAAGCACGTAGGACAATGCGCTCTAGTGCTGGGCAAGCCTGGAAATGGGCTCCTGTTCACAGGCCCCAAGACGAGTCTGACAAAGGAGAATTCGGAAAACGGGCAAAGAGTAGGGATATGTTGGGATAAAAATCAGCTCTTTCAAACTTGGGTTTTTTTTTTGAAATGGGGGTCTCACCATGTTGCCCAGGCTGGTCTCAAACCCCCAGCCTCAACTGACCCTCGCATCTCAGCCTCCTGAGTAGCTGGGATTACAGGCATGCACCTGGCAGCTTTTTCAAAGTTTTGATGGTAATCTAAGGCAATCTAAGGAAGTAATTTTTTAAGTGACTTTATACAAAAAGATTGGTAAGAGCAAAGGGGTAGAAGTGGCATAAATGTCTAAAGCAGGGAAGTGACAGGACTTTCATTGTTCTTGGCTGAGGAGAAGCGGGAGTGGCTGATGGAAGCACCTAAATGATGCATTTGTCTGAAGGCAAATGATGCCCCAGAGCTCTAACCAAAGGTTTTGCAGCAGCCGAAAAACAGAGAAAAGTTGGGAAGCGGGGGTAGAACTGCACTGAATCATTAAGAGTGCTGTAAACATGGCCATTAAAAATGACCTTTGTGGAGTTTTCCTAAACTATCACTCTAGTGTGGGTTTTTGGTTTTGTTTTAAAATAGCTTTGCAGTGAAAGCTTTCATGACCATACAAATTATCTTTTTTCTTCCTATTTCCTTGTAGAGGTTTTTTTCCTCCTTGTCTTAAAGTCATAAAAATATTGTTATGTGGGACCATCTGTGGTTTAATTATAGTCCTTAATATTCATCTTCTCAGTAGCCCTGTTTGGTGTTAATAGCTACTCTTGCAAATTTTCTTTTCTATTGAGAAACAAATGAATTTGTGGAAAGTTTCCAATACTGTGGAAAAATACTCTACCAAATAGGATGCCAAATTGCCTGTCAACTGTGTCCTTAACTAGGTTAAAAGTGGTCAAAAAGAGGCCGGGCGCGGTGGCTCACGCCTGTAATCCCAGCACTTCGGGAGGCCGAGGCTGGCAGAACACGAGGTGAGGAGTTCGAGACCAGCCTGGCCAACATGGTGAAACCCCATCTCTACTAAAAATACAAAAATTAGCCAGGCATGGTGACGGGCACCTGTAATCTGAGCTACTCGGAAGGCTGAGGCAGAAGAATCACTTGAACCTGGGAGGCGGAGGTTGCAGTGAGCCAAGATCGTGCCACTGTACTCCAGCCTGAGCGACAGAGCAAGACTCCGTCTCAAAAAAAGAAAAAAAGCCAGGTGCAGTGGCTCACGCCTGTAATCCCAGCACTTTGGGAGGCCGAGGTGGGTGGATCACGAGGTCAGGAGATTGAGACCGTCCTGGCTAACACGGTAAAAACCCCGTCTCTACTAAAAAAATACAAAAAATTAGCTGGGCATGGTGGTGGGCGCCTGTGGTCCCAGCTACTTGGGAGGCTGAGGCAGGAGAATGGTGTGAACCCGGGAGGCGGAGGTTGCAGTGAGCCAAGATCGAGCCACTGCACTCCAGCCTGGGCAACAGGGCCAGACTCCGTCTCAAAAAAAAATGGGGGGGTGGGGTCAAAAGACAGGAAATAAAATAGAAAAAAACGACTTGAAAGAAATATGAATAGTTGCAGTTATGGGAGTTTCTCCTTCCTCTCTAGCCCCAGGGTGGGTAAATTCCTTCGGGGTTTGTTTCCACCGTGGCCCCTGCTCCGGGAGCCTGGTCCCCTGCCCCCTGCTCAGAGCCAGACGCAGTGCCTCGTGGCAGCCGCGAGCTCATCCTAGACTCTTGGTACATCTCTCTCTCACCCAAAGCCTTTTTTTTTTTTTTTTTTTTTTTTTTGAGACAGAATCTCACTCTGTCGCCCAGGCTGGAGTGCAGTGGCGCCATCTCGGCTCACTGCAGGCTCCGCCTCCCGGGTTCACGCCATTCTCCTGCCTCAGCCTCCCGAGTAGCTGGGACTACAGGCGCCCGCCACCACGCCCGGCTAATTTTTTGTATTTTTAGTAGAGACGGGGTTTCACCGTGTTAGCCAGGATGGTCTCGATCTCCTGACCTCGTGATCCGCCCACCTCAGCCTCCCAAAGTGCTGGGATTACAGGCGTGAGCCACCGCACCAGCAAGCCTTTCTTATTTTCTTACTCTTTTTATCTTGATTTCTAAGTATTGTATTACTGTCAGATACCTCCATTCACTTCAGCAATAGAAATTGGTGAGGGCTAGAAAATGACAGTAACGAGATAGAGTCTGTGTAGGTACCTGGAGTTGGGTGCTGCCACCAAGCTCTGCCACCTTCTGAATGCTGAGTTCCCATGTCCATGACACCCAGCCACCCCCAGATTCCCTCTCCTGGGCATTCCCCGCCACCTGCCCCAACCCCTTTCGGAGCTGGCTCAGCCCAGGCTTCCTGCTTCCCAGGGAAGACACTTCCCTCCTGGGGCCAGGCCCTGCTGTCACAGGACTTCGAGCTACTGTGCCGGGATGGCAGCCGGGCCGACGTCACCGAGTGGAGGCAGTGCCATCTGGCCCGGGTGCCTGCTCACGCCGTGGTGGTCCGGGCCGACACGGATGGGGGCCTCATCTTCCGGCTGCTCAATGAGGGCCAGGTGGGCTCAGGGTCCCCCAATCCCCCTGCACAGCTTCCTGGATGGTGCCGGGCCTTGGGGTCGCCCAGCAGGGTGGGACCAGGAGGGGCAGGACCCAGATACTGTCCTTGGGACAGACCCCAGCATCGGGCCAGGTCAGAGTGAGGAACCAACTGTGCTGGCTGGCCAGGAGGAGGGCTGGCCAGGGGAGGGGGGCCCAGAGGAGGGGGACCCAGGGACTCAGGCACCCTCAGAAGAAGCTCCTGATACTTGTGTCTCTGAGAGCTAAAACCAAAACATATGAGCAAACAAACCAAGTAACAAAACCAATGCCTTTCAAAGCACACCATTAATTACATGTGGCGAATAAGGTTTGGCTAAAACCGCTGCTTATGACAGCAATAGACTTCTGACTGCTGGTGCTCCAGGCTCAGTTAGTTTTGCCCCATCCAGGCTGCTACCACCAGCCCCACGGCGTGTCCTCAGGACTGTCCCACCCCTGGCCACAGTCATGTGTCCAAACAGCTGAGTGTGAGGAGGCCAAATGAAATCAGAGCAGACCCAGAACTGGCAGGGCCCAGGGGAAGGAGGCAGCGGATCAGGAGAGGCGCCGCAGAAGAGGGAGGCCTCACCTGGCCCTCAGAGTGGGTGCCTGGTCTGAGGTCAGGGAAGAAGGAGGTAGGGGCCAAAGTGGGAGGGAAGGATATGGCCTGTCAGCACCCTCACCACCCTGTACCACACTCCTTGACACACAGCGTCTGTTCAGCCACGAGGGCAGCAGCTTCCAGATGTTCAGCTCCGAGGCCTATGGCCAGAAGGATCTGCTCTTCAAGGACTCTACCTTGGAGCTCGTGCCCATCGCCACGCAGACCTACGAGGCGTGGCTGGGCCCCGAGTACCTGCACGCCATGAAGGGTCTGCTCTGTGACCCCAACCGTAAGTCCACCTGTCCCGACTGCTGCCAGCTCCAGCCCAGCTCAACCTCGGGCATGGCCAGGCTCTCTGGGAAAGTGGCCGGGGGGAAGACACTCAGCAGGGAGGCCTCTGCGGGAACCTGTCATTTCCACTCCTCTGCCCCTGGGGCTTTGGGGAGGAAGCATCTCTTCAGCTGTATGGCCTATTGTACCTCAGAAGCCCCACCCGGCCACAGCGGGGTAGGGTCCAGACCATCAGAATCTGTCTTGGGAAGGGTCCCCTCGCCCCTCCATCCACAGCCGTGGCGTCCTGTCAGTTCTTCTACAGCCTCTCGCTCCTACTCCCCGCCTCTATCCCGTGGCTACAGCCCTGGCGCAGGCGCTGTCTTTCGCCTGGACTATTACAGTAGTCTACGAGTGAGCTTCTTGCCTTTAGCCCCCCTGGCCCCATATATCCTCCACCTCCAGCCAGGGAAATGGGTGACACACACTGAGTTAGATACACGACAGCCATGGTCTTCCTCAGGCCTCACACTTGCCCCTTTTCTGTATGAGGAAGTGGGATCCGATGGTTAAATAACTTATCCCAGCCACTCAGCTGACAGGAGAAAGGCCCAGAATTTCCCTTGGGTCTGACTCCAAGCTCTTCCGTGGCGGTACTGGCCTGGCAGTGACCGCTTGCTTGCCCCACTCCAGGGCTGGCCCCCTACCTGCGCTGGTGTGTGCTCTCCACTCCTGAGATCCAGAAGTGTGGAGACATGGCCGTGGCCTTCGGCCGGCAGCGACTCAAGCCGGAGATCCAGTGCGTGTCAGCCAAGTCCCCCCAGCACTGCATGGAGCAGATCCAGGTGGGGTCACGCAGGTGCAGCGTGGGCCAGGTGGGCGGGTGGTGGCAGTGCCTGGGCGGTTCTTACTACCCACGCCCCCTGCTGCCTGGGGAACAGAAGAATGTCTACTGCAACAAGCCCACAGGGACAGGCAGGGAGGAGCGACCACCAGGCCGGCACCCACCCCAGGGGACAGGCAGATGGGGTGAGTCCCCTGGAGAGCCTGGGAGCTCCTCGCTGAGCAGGGGCGCCAGGAGCAGAAGGAGCGCTGGCCCAGCTGGGCACTGATGCCCTGTAGCCTGGGGCAAGCCCCTTCCCCTTCCTGAATCTCAGCCTTCCCTTGTGCAATAGAGAGTGGGCGTGGATCATTGTTCAACTTTTTCTTTTCTCCTAATTTTTCTAAATAGACAAATAATATTGTGCATATTCATGAGACACATACTGATGTTTCGATACGTAGAATACATGGTGATGGGAGCAGGGTAATCAGCACACTGTCATCTCAAACATTGCTCGTTTCTCTGCGTGGAGAACATGCAGTATCGTCCTACCTGTTTGAAACTATGTATTATTGTTAACTCCACTCATCCTACAGTCTATAGAACACTGGAGCTTATTCCTCCTGCCTCTCCCAGCCGGGTGCGGTGGCTCACACCTATAATCCCAGCACTTTGGGAGGCCGAGGTGGGTGGATCACTTGAGGTTAGGAGTTCAAGACCAGCCTGGCCAACATGGTGAAACCCCGTCTCTACTAAAAGTACAAAAAATTAGCCGGGCGTGGTGGCACACAGCTGTAATCCCAGCTACTCAGGAGGCTGAGGCGGGAGAATCGCTTGGACCCGGGAGGTGGAGGTTGCAGTGAGCCGAGATCACACCATTGCACTCCAGCCTGGGTGACAAGAGCAAGACTGTCTCAAAAAAAAAAAAAAAAAAAAAACTCTCCCTATTCCTCCCTTCCCTACCCTTCCCAGTCTCCAGTATCCTCTGTTCTACTTTTTACTTCTGTGAGACCAACTTTTTTTAGCTTCCACATATGAGTGGAACATATGGTGTTTCACTTTCTGTGCCTGGCTCATTTCACATAACACGCTGTCCTCCAGTTCCGTCCGTGTTGCTGCCAATGACAGGATTTCATTCTTTTTTATGGCTAAATAGTATTCCACGGTGCATGCCAATGACATTTTCTCTATCTGTCCTCTGTTGTTGGACACCTGGGTTGATTCCATATCCTGGCTATGGTGACCAGTGCTGCGATAAACATGGGGTGCAGGCATCCCTTCCACAGGCTGATTTCCTTTCCTTTGGACAGATTCCCAGTGGTGGGATTGCTGGACCATATGGTATTAAATAGTTCGATGTGTAGTTTGTGGAGGGCCTTCCACACTGTTTTCTATAGCGGCTGTCCGGGTTTACATCCCCACCAACGGTGTGTAAGAGTTTCCTTTATGCTGCATCCTCACTAGCATTTGTTATTTTTTATCTTTTTGATAACAGCCATCCTAACTGGGGTGAGCTGATACCTCCCCGTGGCTTTGATTTGCTTTTCCCTGATGATTAGTGATGCCTGCTGGCATTTCATATGTCTTCTTTTGAGAAATGTCTGTTCTGATCATTTGCCCATTTTCAAGTTGGATGGTTTTCTGCTGTTGAGATGTTTCCATTGCATGTATATTCTGGATATTAATCCCGTTTGATGAGTAGTTTGCAAATGTTCTCTCATTACGTAGGCTGTCTTCATTTCACTCTGTCGATTGTTTTCTTTGCTGTGCAGAAACCTTTTTGTTTGATACAATTCCATTTGCTTATTATTGCTTTTGTTGCCTATGTTTTCAAGGTCTTTTCATAAAATCTTTTCTCAGACCAATGTCCTGAAGCGTTTTGCCTATATTCTCTTCAGCAATTTTATTGTCTTGGGCCCTGCATTTAGGCCCCTCATCCATTTTGAGTTGGTCCCTGCGCAGGGTGAGGGGTAGTTTAGGGCCCCATTCATTCTGCACTTGGACATTCAGCTTCTTCCCAGCAGCATCCACCGAAGAAGAGATCACTCTTTTCCCAAAGAGGTTCTTGGAACCTTTGTCAAAAATCAGCTGGCTGTAAAACTGCGGGTTAATTTCTGGGTTCTCTATTCTGTCTCATTGGTCTATATGTCCGTTTCTATGCCTCTATCTTTGTTCTTTTTGCTTAGGATCGCTCTGGCTATTCCAGGTCACTTGTGGTTCCATACAAAGTTTAGGATTGTTTTTTCTAATTCTGTAAAGAATGTCATTGGGATTCTCATAGGAGAGTTCAGCATTTTTGACGCGCCGTGCACTCAGAATACATTTTGCACGGATCACAATCTAGTGCACGAAAACTTTTCTTTCAGATAGAAATTTAAAAATGTATGTCCTTTATATACAGAGATAGGACACAAACGGTACCCGCTATTTTCTAATGTATTCTCTTCTAATCCTTTGTTTCCTGACACTTGTCATGACCCATTCAATTGATTTGGCCCCCATGAATAGGCTCACCGTCCGCAGCTAGAAGCACTGGCCTGATCTCTAGTGCCTGTTCACCTCTTTCCTGGTTCGCTTCTCTGCCTGGGGACTAACACCAGATGCAGGGGAGGCCCCAGAGGCCCTGCAGTCAGGGAGGACTGCTGTGGTCACGGGTGTCCAGCCTCGGCCCAGAGCCCCGGCTGTCAGCCCCTGGGTGTCCACACTCCCCAGTTTTTGTTTTCAGAGCAAGTAGGTGGGGCCTGCTCAGGGGGTCCCCAAGCACAGGGCCCTCAGCAGTGCCAGCTCTGCCCAGGCCAGGGAACCACATCGACCGGAAGGCCACAAGGAGGAGACCGGGCAAGAATACAGGGTGAGCAGGCCTATGACGGTGACATCACGCAAGCTGACACTCCCTGTGTGCCCCGCACAGTGAGGGCCACTGTGTGGATCATCTCATGTAACCCTCACAACAGCCCTGGCGGTTGTTGTGACCATCAGCCCCACTTTTGGGTCTGGAACTGGGGAGAGAGAGGCTGGGGAAGTAACTTGCCCAAAGTCACCAGCCGGGATGTGCTGTATGAGCTTCCCCACACCGCGTTGCCTGAGCCAGGCCACAGCCATGTCTCCACACTTCTGGATCTCGGGAGTGGAGACCACCCCAGCATCAGGCCAAGGAGTGCCCAGGCCCGAGGCGAGGGTGTTCCAGGAGCTTCCGCAGGCACCGATGGAAGCCTGTCCTTGTGCAGAGCTGAGCGCAACTGTGTGTGACGGTGACAGAGGAGCCTCCGCCGGAACTGCGGAAAGGGCTCGGGCTCGGTGGGAAGGGTCTTTATTTCCTAACGCCTGGCAGGCTGCCCTATTGTTCCAAGAGTGCCAGAGTAGGGAGAGGTGCAGGGAGGGAGGTTTCAGCTCCCTCTGAGTGACAGCCTCCTCTCAGTCTGGGCTCACAGAGGGCCAGGGGGCTGCCCTGGGGCCTGCGGGAAGAGGAGAGACTTCAGGGGCTCCTCAGAACCCCAGCAAAGAGCTCAAAGACCCTCAGTTCTAGCTTCTGAGGTTCTCAGAGAGGAGTCCAGTGTGGCTGTAACACCCATTCCTGCCCTGCCAGTTACCCAGGGAAGGGACCATCAGCCAGAAGGGCCCTGGGCTGCGGTGCAGGGTCTGTGTCCTGCCCAACAGCACAATAGGAAGGGGGAGGCCTGAGCGGTGGAAAAAGGGCCCTGAGTGGTGCACCCTCCTGGCCCGAAATATCAATGCCACTGCCTGTTATTCCACTGCCATCACTTCATGCCTCTTCAGGAATGGTGTGGGACGCCTTCCTGGGGCACAGGTGTCCCCACTCTCCTCCACTGTCATCCCCTTCCCTTGAGGTTAATCACACTGCTGTGGCTTTGTTACCATTTAGCCCCTTGGTGGGGTCCTGGGGCCACCTGTCAAGAGGCTTCCGAATAGACAAGTAGGGTGGGTGCAGGTGACGTGGAGGACCCAGGAGTGTCCTGGGAAGAAGACACTGGACCCTCCCACTGCCTCCGCAGGGAGAGCTCCATCCCTCAGCCCTGGAGCCTCCTCCCCAGGCCCTGAGACTGCCATCGTTTCAGATCCGGTCATTCTTCCATCTGTACACGCATCTAACAGACAGGCATTGCACCACACGGTGTGCTGGTCCTTGGCCAGGTGCCGGAGAGGCGGTGCCCGGCTGTCGGGGGGCTGGCAGGGCACAGGGAGGCCCACGCCGAGCATGAGGGTAGGGATCGCGCTTGCTTTGCTCAGAGCAGGGGCACAGGGGACCCTGGGTGGCCACACACAGGAGTGCTGCGTGGGTGTTTCTGCTCCTGGCCAGGCGTCTTCACAAGGAGAGGAAGGGGCAGACTGCCAGGATGGGGTGCTCCCCACCCACATTCCCCAGGGGAAGGAAGCCTAAGGCCACAAACTCCAAGAGACCAGGCCCTGCCGCCTCCACAGGCACAGGACCCCGACATCCAGAGCCATCCTGGGCTCACCCCGGCCCAGTGGCTTCTTCTGTTCCCTTCAGGCTGGGCACGTCGACGCTGTGACCCTGAGTGGCGAGGACATTTACACGGCGGGGAAGACGTACGGCCTGGTTCCCGCAGCCGGGGAGCACTATGCCCGTGAGTGCAGGGCCTGCCGCCTGGCCTCAGCCGGGAGGTGGGGATATTTCTATAAATGTAAACAAGTGCCCCCCTCAGCCATTTTCAGAAGCTCCATGCCTCTCTCCTGGAGACAGTGGCTGCCTGTCACCAGGCCTGCCCCAGGCCTCAGTTTCCCCAACTATTCAACAAACGTCTCTAAGGGGCTGGCAAACTTTCTGTAAAGGATTGGAGGATAAATACTTGAGGCTTTGCAGACGACAGACAGTCTCTCTTTCAATAACCCTTTCAAAATATAAAAACTCTTCTTAGCTTACAACCCAGGCCATACAGGAGCAGGCCTCGTGCTTTGCCATCTTGGACCACTGGGGCCTCCTCAGCCTCTTCTGGCCCTAACCAGCCATGGAAAGTGGCCCTTCAGAGTCCCCCTGTCAGCTCGTTTGCACCTTCTCAGGGGCCTGGGTGGGGGCTTTGGCCTCTGTCCTCTTACTGGTGACCTCAGCGGCCTGGGTCCCTTCCACCTGGGTGTGAGCAATCTCTGGGCTGTGGGAAAATGCTTCTGCAGCCTCAGCTGCGCCTCCACTTTCCTCCTGGGAAGTGAGAAAAATACCACCTGGGTTTAAGGAAAGGAAGAAGCCCCCGTGGGGAAGGACTGCTGGGGCCAGAGGAAGACAAGGCTGGAAAGTGGAGGCGAGAGGCTGCTTCTCACAGGGGACGCAGGAGGGGCCTCTGCTGGGCCGGCTCTCGGAACACCCCGGCCTCAGGCCTGGGCACTCTTTGGTCTGCATAGCTCAGGCAAAGAGACAGGAAGGAGTGGGTTTGAAGGAAGGACCCCCCAGGCACTTGCCCGGGCTCTCAGATGAGGGGCCCCTCGCGTGAATCCCTCTCTCCCCAGCGGAAGACAGCAGCAACTCGTACTGCGTCGTGGCCGTGGTGAGGCGGGACAGCTCCCACGCCTTCACCTTGGATGAGCTTCGGGGCAAGCGCTCCTGCCACGCCGGTTTCGGCAGCGCTGCAGGCTGGGATATCCCCGTGGGCGCCCTCATTCAGAGAGGCTTCATCCAGCCCAAGGACTGCGACGTCGTCACAGGTACCCCCTTTTTAGGAACGCAGACTGGGGAAGCCTTCTCTGGGGTTAGCTAGGGACCCGCAGCCTGTTGGGGAGGTGACCTTGTTGGAAGGTGGCCAGACTTCTGCATATGTGCCCGGGTATCTCCACAAGCTGGGGACAGAAGCACCCACCATATGCCATACATGAAGCCCTTCCCGTGTGTTAGATCACACAACATTCATGGAAACTGGCAAGATCCTTGGGCTGACAGGCCACACACCTCTGTCCTGGCTGTTAACTCAGAAAACATACAAGCACTTTTTTTCTAACCACTGACACAAGCACACAGAGGGCACTAGGGTTGGCAGCTCCCACTCCCAGACAGCTGGACAGCTGCTCTGATTGGAACAAAATAGTGAGGTAGTGAGACGCTTGTCCCTGAGGGAGTTCAAGCGAAGGCTGGGTGATGTTCGGTGATGGAGTTGCCGTATCTAGACAACCTCTGCACCTCTGCATTCCCCGCGCTGAGATCCTCCAGGAGACACTCCACTCAGAGCTGAGGGGAGCTGAGCGGACAGGTGGCCTTGCAGTGTAGGGTCAGGTGGGTGGGCAGACCTGGGGGGAGCGGCCCGCCCAGCTCCCTGCCACGCTTTCCGCTGCTGGCCCCTCATCATTGCCCTTCCCTCCACCCCAGCGGTGAGCGAGTTCTTCAATGCCAGCTGCGTGCCCGTGAACAACCCCAAGAACTACCCCTCCTTGCTGTGTGCGCTGTGCGTGGGGGACGAGCAGGGTCGCAACAAGTGTGTGGGCAACAGCCAGGAGCGGTACTACGGCTACAGCGGCGCCTTCAGGTACCCGGGTGGCCTGGCGGTCTGGGGCTGTGTGCAGAGGCTGGGACCCTCCTGCCGACGCCTGCCCTGCCCTCTGTGTGGCAGGTGCCTGGTGGAGAATGCGGGTGACGTTGCCTTCGTCAGGCACACAACCGTCTTTGACAACACAAATGGTAGGTGGGGGCCAGAGCAGGGCCAAAGGTAGGTCGGGGGGACTGTTCCCATCCTCAGCACAGTCCAGACACCATGCTGGGTTGGGGCCAAGCAGCAGCTCAGAGAGGCTGAGTCTGGAAGGCTGTGCCCCTGGGAAGCTGGGAGCCCCAGGGGTCACAGGGTAAGAACAGACCTCAGACCACACATCCAGGGGTGCTGGATACATGATGGTCTTTACTGGTCTGGAATTCAAGTCCCTAATCCACCGAAACGGTAGAAACTCAATCCCAGTCGATTTGGAAAGACCCCCTTCTGGGGGTACTTATGTAGCGCCACGCTGTGAGGTGGGAGTGGCATGAGCCTCTCCACAGGGTCTTGAGTTCAATCAGTGTCTGGTCTGTGTTACTGGGCAGGTCACTTTCTCATGCAAGGAAATCTGTCTGCAGCCCCCAAGCCACACCGAGGCAGGGCGCGCCCAACACACCCCACAGGCGGTTGCTTCCTGGAGTCACCGTCCTGGGCTCCACCTGGGATAAAGAGCTCAGGAGCGCTCTGCTCCGGGACCCCCGTGCATACATGGTCCTACCAGAGCACACGCTCCCCCAGCTTGTATCACTTCCCCTTCTTCTTGTTCTCCGTGAAGGAATCTGTGTCCGTTTTGAAGACTGGAGGCTGTTTTCCTCCAACGCCAAAGGCTTGTACGGTCTGCATACCCTGCCTACACCCCAGGCTTTGATACCACAAATGCTGGAGGCCCAGTCTTCTCCACTCACTCCCAACATGTCTCCTCCTGGAGACTTAGCCCAGAAACGCACAACTGTGGCCCGGTGGGGAGGGGACTGGACAATGGGAAGCAAGACATGCAGGGGAAAAAAAAAACGAAAATGAAAACATCAGTTAGTATTTCAAAACTTGGATCTTGCCTCCTATGGGGGTCACCAAGGCAGTAGGACCATTTGCCCCAGCAGAGCTAGGGAGGGTTCCAGGCCCTGAACCCTTCCTGTTACCACAGCCCAGCTCCCCTGCCCAGCCCGCTACCAAGAACACGTGAAACCCTCCCCCAGGGAGGGGCCGTGTGCTCCTGCATGAGCCCAGCGGGCCTGCCTGGTCCCAGGTCTGTGCATGGCATGGTCTGGGATGGGGTCAGGGGAGGCGGGCAGGTGCTGGAGAGGCCTTGGAAGGTTCACTTGCAGTGAGTCACCCGCCTCCCAGGGCCGCTCCTTTCCCTTTTATCTTTAGCTCTCCTCAAGGCCCACCTGGATTTCCTGGAAATGGGAGGACGATGGATACTAAGTGAATGCACAGAGACACGAAAATGTGATTCCTGAGGGCAGCATTTTCTCAGGCAGCACTGGGACCGCCTGCTTTAGAATCACTGGGATGCTGGTTTAACATGCAGATTCTTGAGCCTGATCTGAGACCTTCTGAATGAGATTCATTGCAAGCAAGGACCCTTGAAGCTGCCTTCTGCATCCACAAGTGATGCTATACCCTGTTCCATTTGAGAACTTCAGCCCTTAAGGAGGGCAATCACCCACCACCTTCAGGGAGCCACCCCACCCTCAGGCTTGAGGATGTAATACATAGATGGGGTTCTCTGCCTGGGAGTGATTAACAGCCTCAGTTTCCTCACCTGTAAAATGGGGACAACACCACCTGCCCTGCATTACTGTTGTGGGGATCAAGCAACACGTGTAAAGTGCTTGTCACATAGTAGGTACTCCCTACTCCCTGCTAATGGCAGCTCCTGCTAATGGCATTAACACAGCTGGGTTCTTTCACCGCGGTAACACAGCAGAGCACGTGGAGAATGGAGAGGGTTGGGGAGCTGGCCAGATGTTGCCACCTCCCTGTAGTGAAGGCCTTGGGGTCCCAGGATAGCAGCTTCTCTTTACACTTCTCCCCACTCCCCGAACGTCCCCACACACACTGCTTTACCCCCCTCAGGCCACAATTCCGAGCCCTGGGCTGCTGAGCTCAGGTCAGAGGACTATGAACTGCTGTGTCCCAACGGGGCCCGAGCCGAGGTGTCCCAGTTTGCAGCCTGCAACCTGGCACAGATACCACCCCATGCCGTGATGGTCCGGCCAGACACCAACATCTTCATCGTGTATGGACTGCTGGACAAGGCCCAGGTGAGCCAGGGCGGGGCTGCCTCATTGAGGGGTGTGCAGCAGAGGTAAGCTGAGCCCCTGGGAGGCCTCAGTCTACCTGGAGCAGACCTCTGGAGAAACTGAGGAAGCCCGGGGGAAATTCTGTGATTTTCACTTATGCAAGGACGTCCCTTCAGAAACTGTCCCCTCCGCCTCCTGCATCGTTGATTTTCCCTTCTCAGTCAGACCATTCTCACCAACATGAAACATGCTGTGGTTTCTGCCATCCTTAAAGAACAAACTAACCTCTTGGTCTCACATTCACCCTCTTGCAGCTATAATCCTGCTCCCTTTTTTTTTTTGGAGACGGAGTCTCGCTCTGTCACCCAGGCTGGAGTGCAGTGGCGCGATCTCGGCTCACTGCAAGCTCTGCCTCCGGGGTTCATGCCATTCTCCTGCCTCAGCCTCCTGAGTAGCTGGGACTACAGGCACCCGCCACTGCACCTGGCTAATTTTTTCTATTTTTTAGTAGAGACGGAGTTTCACCGTGTTAGCCAGGATGGTCTCGATCTCCTGACCTCGTGATCCGCCCACCTCGGCCTCCCAAAGTGCTGAGCTACTGTGCCCGGCCAATCCTGCTCCCTTTCAAAGCAAAATTCCTCCGGAGTGGTCTGCTGTGGAGTTAACAAGTCCTCTCCTCTGGCCTCTCTTAAGGATGGAGACTACCCCAGACAGGCTCCAACCAGGGCCCTGAAGCTGTTCTTGTCAAGGTCACAGTGACCCATGATGCTAAACCCAGTGGCCATTTCTCAGTCTTCATTTTACTTGACCTCTCAGCAGCACTGGCCACAGCTCTCCCTCCTCCTGGAAACACCTTCCCCTGCAGCCGCCCAGGTCCTCAGCCCTGCCTGGCTGTCCTCTCACTCTCTGGCCACTCCTCAGTCTTCTCTGCTGATTCTTCCTCATCTCCCTGACCTGTTAGCCCTAGGATTCAGTTCTCAGCCCTCTTCCCTGTCTACGGCTTACCCTTGATCTCATCTAATCCCATGTCATCAAATACCATCTATATACAGATGGCTTCTAAATTTACATCTTCAGACCTCAGTCTCAAACTTGCATATTTAACTACATACTTGACATTTTGACTTGTGTTTCTAACAGTCATCTCAAATGGATCAAGTCCAAAGTTGGACCCCCGTCCCTCCTTCAGTCTTCCCCATTTCAACTAAGAGCAACTTTAGCTTTTCCATTTCCTCAGGAGTCATTTTTGACTCCAGTCTTCCTCTCGTGCTCTATAGCCGATCTATCAGCAAATCCCATTGGTTGTGCTTTCAAAATATACCTAGAATTTAAACCCAGGTTGTCTCACAATGGAGCCACTGGTTTCTAAGCACTCCCCCTCCCCTGACTTATGTTGAAATTGCCTTCTCCACACCCACCAGCACCACAGAACTGCAGAGCTGGCTGGCTCACCAGGCCTGTTCCTAAACTTTGACATTGGGAAATGATGCATGTTCCTTCCTATCATCTTCCCCACAGAACCCCTCTATCCCAGGAGGGCTTTACTCTGGGTCCCTGGGTTTCCCTAGGGGGTTGCTAAGTCCTCTGAAGTAATGTGGGAGAAGAATCCTGGGTGGGTGTGCATTTTTCTGGGGAGAAGGCTGACAGCTTTCATCAGATCTTCAGGAGGATCTGCGAGTCCCTCCAAAAAGACTGAGAGCCACCTGACTCCTTGGTTCCTCCTTGATCAGTACTTAACACCTTACATAGATATTCATGCATGTTCTCCAGCTGTCCTTTATTTATATTTGTATTCGTAAGTTCTCATACTACTTCTGGTCTTTTTAGTAGCTCTTTTAGGGCTGTAGCCACATTCCAGTGATTCTGAGCAGGGTGGAGAGGAGTGCAGCATCCCTGGGCGGGTGGGTCAGTGAAGACACGCCCAGCTCACCCGATATTCTGTGACTGGTTGCAGAACACAAGTCCCTCTCGAAATTGTTTAGGTTTGTGGGGAGATATCTGTAAGATAGAGTGAGACAGCCTTATGGAAAAGGCCAAGAAACGCTGAGCAGGCCCTAGCAGAACACTCAGGAATCCCACCCACACGATCCCTCGTTTCTGGGTCTTTCTTCCTGGACATCTCAGGCCTCAGGCCTGCATCCAGGAGCTGGAGCACCACAGTGCTTCTGAACGCCTCTTCCCGTGGCACATGCGGGCCCAGTGTCCCCACACTGGCTTGGGTGACAGAGGCCAATCAGCTGTCAAGCTTATGACTTCCATTCAGAGTCGTGGGGCCCTGAAATTACTTGCTCTTTGGGTCACTGTATGTAAAGCAATTTGCAGCAAGCGGCACCGGGCGGGTGACCCTGCCTGAGGCCAGTGAGAAGCAGGTCTGCTTGCGGTGCTTCCAGGACCTGTTTGGAGACGACCACAATAAGAATGGGTTCAAAATGTTCGACTCCTCCAACTATCATGGCCAAGACCTGCTTTTCAAGGATGCCACCGTCCGGGCGGTGCCTGTCGGAGAGAAAACCACCTACCGCGACTGGCTGGGGCTGGACTACGTGGCGGCGCTGGAAGGGATGTTGTCTCAGCAGTGCTCGGGCGCAGGTAGGGCAGGCCCGCCCTGCCGCCTCCCCTAGTGCCATTCAGACCCCTTCACCCCAGAACCTTGAGGGAGCGGGGTGGGGGCTGCGGGTCTGGGGAGGCGGGTGGAGGTCCGTTCACAGCAGTGCAGGTGGGGTGTCCCGGGAGGATTTTGGCCAGGAGGCTGCGGGCCAGGAGGGCAGGAGCCCGGCAGGTCTCCCAGACGGACCTGGGTAATGAGTGTAAACGCTCAAAACGGCGGTGAGGGGAGGATCTGGGGCCACGGCAGAAATATGCATGTGGCGCCTTTCTGGAAAGAATGAATATGCAAAGGCAGCAGGGGAAAGGAGCTTTGCAATTGAGCAGAAAGAGGGAGGCTGGGGCGAGTTCGGGCCCGAAAGATCCTCCCACCCCCACCCCAGAGTTGGTGCCTGAGGCGGCCACCGCGGCCCGGGCTTCGGGGCCTGACCCGCCACGTTCGTCCCCAGCAGCCCCGGCGCCCGGGGCGCCCCTGCTCCCGCTGCTGCTGCCCGCCCTCGCCGCCCGCCTGCTCCCGCCCGCCCTCTGAGCCCCGCCGCCCCGCCGGAGCCCGCGCCCTCGGAGACCCGCCGCGCCCCAGAGCTCCCGGAGCTGCGATTCCCGCCTGGGGAGTTTCCGCGGCGGCTTCGCGCTGGAATCCAGAAGGAAGCTCGGGAAGGCCGGGCCCGGCGCGGGCGGAAACAGGCGCCTCCCCGGGAGCCCTGCCGCCCACGGGCGCCACCTGGCGCTGCTACCTGAGGCGCCGCCCCCGGCCCGCGCGGCCCTTCCCGCCAACCGCCGCCTCCCGCCACCTGGAGCCGCGCGGGCCGCACCGGAGGAGGCCGGTTGCCCAGGAAACCGCTGAGTCCGGGCTTCCCGCCGCCCGCCCCGCAGAGTCGCCCGAGGGGCCCGCCAGCCTCCTCCCCGCAGCCCTGCGTCCCCGTCCGCGAGGTCCCCTGGGGACGAGGTGGCCACCGAGGCACCTACACCCGGAGGCCCTCCAAGGAGACCCGGCCCTTGGGACAGCGGCCTCTCCTGGCGGGGGAGGGAGGGAGACCGGACCAGGGTGACGGGGAGAAACCCACCAGGGACCCCTAGGGGAAGGGCGCGCTCGGGGAGAAGCCTTCGCCAGCAGGACCTTGTCCGGGGTGGGGGCTCCAGCTCCTCCGACCGCCCGTGCGCTGGGAGGGAGGCCGACCCCGGGGAACTGCGTGCCCTGCCTCGTCCCCCACTGTGGCCGCGCCAGCTCCATCCCGGGCCAGCCGCGTCCACGGATCCCCCTCCTGAGTCTCCTCAGGCTCTCGCCTCCCCTACCCCCATGGGATGCCCACCGCCCGCACCCACGCCCAAGCCTGGCAGCAGCCGCCGCCCCCAGCCTGAAGGGAGCCGGAGGTGACCCAGGCCGCGGGCTCCCGAGGCCCCCTGAAGGGCTGGGCGTGGGGACATGCCATTCTTCTGGGTTCCGAGCGAGCGGGGGTGAGCTCCGTCTCCTCACCCGGCCCTGCACCTACTGGGCCTGGGGACCACTCACTCCCCGTTCCCGCCCCTGCGCGAGGCAGCAGAAAGAGCCTGGCCAGGGCCTCTCTCTACTCCATTTTGCCACAGTTGTCTGAGAAGCCAGAAAAAGTTTCCAGAACTGCCAGCCCTTAAAAAAAAAGAAAAGGAAGAGAAGAAAT
This sequence comes from Nomascus leucogenys, assembly GCF_006542625.1. NCBI lineage: Eukaryota > Metazoa > Chordata > Mammalia > Primates > Hylobatidae > Nomascus > Nomascus leucogenys. The sequence goes on along the minus strand of NC_044391.1, from coordinate 117,804,450 downwards.
GGGAGCAGGCAGCCCTCGTCAGCAGACGGGGAGCCGCGTGGGCCCGGAGCTATTTGCATTCCGGTCTGCGGGGGCTCGGGGATGCTGGTGACAGGCCTGGTTCCTGGTGGCTCGCCCCCACCTGTGGGCGTCGGGAAGGATCCCTTCCATCTCTCAGCCGCAGAGGAGGCCCTGGCAGCGTCCTGGCTGTAGCCATGCAATCCCAAGGAGTCCTGGTCACCCCACCGGGAGGGGCCACAAGGACCTGGGCCTCTGCCACCAAGCTTTGTCCCCTCTTGCTGTAGGGAGCCAGTGATTCTCCTCCGACCCGATGATTGCTTGCTTTTTTTAAAAGGGAGATTTGTGCGGTGAGAAGTGTGTTTCTGTGTGGCTACTCTGGGCTAGTGTGCTGTGGGCCACTGAAGGTGTGGCCTGCATGGGTGTAGTGTAAGTGACGTTGGATTGTCAGGTGGCAGTAGGGGGCCCCTGCTGTGTCAGTGCGAATGAAAGATGTTGGTTTGTTTCTAAAATAAAGCCAAACAAGCCTGCACGTGCAGAGGCTTGGACCCTGATAGAAACTTCCTGCTGCCGAGTTGTTTTGTTTTGTTTTGTTAGGCGCTCAAAGGCCTACCTGCTCCACCCAGAATGGCAGATTCCATTCCCCAAGAGCCAGTCAGGGACCACTCTCGTCCTCTAGTCAGTGAGGCCCCCAACACCCTTCTTCGACCTGGACTGGTTCTCTGGCTCTTGTAGGGCCTCCGCTGTCCTGGCACATTCCAGCTGCCTGCACCCCATCAGTCTCTGAGGTATCTGCCCCTCTGGGGATGGGTGCAGAGAAGGGTGCAAACTTCTCTGCTGCCCCCTGCCCCACACCTCCAAAATAAGCGGCCCACATCTTTTCTCTGGCAAACTCGCTGCTAACTCACTGGAGGGGAAGCGTGGGGAGCTGATCTCCCAGAGACCCTACAGTGGGTGCTCTGTGGTATGTACTGAGGTGGGGGTGGGCCCGGCTGGTCTTTATCAGTGCTCTGCTCTCCCTCTGGAAGGGCAGGTTTCTCTGCTTCCCTCTCTCATGGCTTCACTTGGCCCCCACACCACCACTCCTCACCGCTGTGCCCATCTCCCAGGGCCAGGTCTTGCCCACCACTGCACACAGGCCATTTGCCATGAAGTGGGCTCAGTTATCACAAAGTCAGTCAATTCCTGGGGACCTAGATGGCCAGAGCTGACCGACCTTGTCTCTGCATCACATGGCCCAGTCTCAGCTGCACGGTCACTCCAGCTCGCCTCATGCCACCACTTCCCCACCCTGAACTTTTGGAAAAGGAAAGTTAACTTTTGGGCACCCTAGCTCCTCATCTGAAAACACACAGCAGGATCACCGGCCTGATGGGGCGGCTGTGAATGAAGATCGAGTCTAAGACGCAAAACACTCAGCGCAGTGCTTGGCACACGGCGGGTGCAGGAAGGATGTTCACTGTCACTACTGCTGCTACTCCAGAGCCTGTTTTCTTGTCTTCAATTTCAAATTCCTGGGAGAGATCATCTGATTGGCCCAGTGTGCGTCAGGCATCTACCACTTGACCAGTCAGCACAGGTCAGAAGCAGGGTGTATAGCGGACACGTGGCCACCGAGGCCCCAGAAAAAGGAAATGAAATCCTTGTGAGTCAGGCAGCCATTCCCCAGTGCCCCCATGGCTACCGGGCCTGTTGTAGGGCTATTGGCCATTTGTGGGCAAATACTCACTGATACCTACTTGTCAGTACCACCCCTAGACCTAGGCAAGAGGGACCCTAGTTCTCGGTTTTGTGCTTTCAAGCAGTGCTTTCAGACCTTGGTGCGCACATTAATTGCCTGGGGATCTTGTTAAAATGTAGATTCTGGTTCAGAAGGCCTAGCGTGAGGCCGAGAGTCGGCAGTTCTGACCAACTCCCAGGTGGTGCCTGCGCTGGTGGTCCAGGGACCACACTTTGAGAAGCAAGCCTTCAGAGGCCTCCCCCAGACCGCACCCTACACCCCACCCACAGAGGGAGGAATCACAGGGAAAAGGGATGCGTTCACTCAGGGGTCATCTTTTTTTTTTTTTTTTTTTGAAACGGAGTCTTGCTCTGTTGCCCAAGCTGGAGTGCAGTGGCACAATCTTAGCTCACTGCAACCCCCACCTTCCGGGTTCAAGCGATTCTCCTGCCTCAGCCTCTCAAGTAGCTGGAACTACAGGCGCCCACCACCATGCATAGCTACTTTTTGTATTTTTCGTAGAGATGGGGTTTCACCATGTTGGCCAGGATGGTCTCGAACTCCTGACCTCGTGATCCGCCCACCTCGGCCTCCCAAAGGCCTCCCAAAGGGATTACAGGCATGAGCCACCGCACCCAGCCCCAGAGCCCATTTTTCACACCATGTTCCAGACACCCAGAATCCTGGAATTTATACCCCAAACAGCCCTGAACCAGCTTCCAGGGTTAGGAGGGCCCGTTACCTAGATTCTGCCTCCCAAGGTGGCCAAAGCTCTTGCAGGAGGTGTAGTTGAGCGTGATGAGCAGGCTGCCGTGTCCTCTGCAATGCACAAGGCCCTCGAAGCGTGGGTTGCAGCCTGGATGGGAAGAGAGCGGGTGGGCTATGGTGGGGAAGCCTGTTCTCTCCGCACCTCCTATTCTAGGCTGCTGAGTCTTTATAAAGGTTTGTTTGTCAAAGTAGGAGGACAGGACACATTCTCTTTAATAGCTTGTTAGCTTGATTTGTAACATTTAAATGTGGAGCCACGTGGTAGGCGGGCCTCTGTTGGTACTCCTGTCCCAGGCCCCACAAGTGCTTGGGGTCGGCCAGCCTGCCATGTGCACAGCCCTGTGCTCAGCGCTCTGGAAGGTACAAAGAAGTACATGGCCTACGAGCCCTGCCCTTGGTCTCACTTGGAGAGGCCACTGAGCTGTGTGGTAGAACACTGCTGTGCAGGAGGGACGGTGACAGGATAGATAGACAGGGCCTTGCGGCCCACACGGCACAAGCCATCACCCCCAGCTTCAGACTCCTCCCCAGGTGTTCTTGACTGTTTACAATGAGGATGTACTCCTCAGGACGACGTTCTCGAAAAAGATTCACACAACATTTACGATAGGTATAAATGCTACAATTTTTAAAACAGATATATTAGGCTGGGTGTGGTGGCTCACACCTGTCAACCCAGCCCTTTAGGAGGCTGAGGTGGAAGAATTGCTTGAGCCCAGGAATTTAAGACCAGTCTGGGCAACATAGTGAGACCCCATCTCTACAAACAATTTTTTAAAAAATTAGCCAAGTGTGGTGGCCCACACCACTCCAGCTACTTGGGAGGCTGAGGTGGGAGGATCACTTGTGCCTGGGAGGTGGAGGTTCCAGTGAGCCAGGATGGTGCTACTGCACTCCAGACCAGACCCTGTCTCAAAAAGATATTCCAATTTTGTGGAATAAAAACCAGCTCACTCACCTAAGATTCAGGAAACTTGAGTTCTCGTTCCACTTTGGTATTCACCCTGGGCCAATACTTTCTCCCCTCCCCATCTCAGTTCCCAAATCTATAAACTGAGAAGCGGGTATCGTGCCTCGACGATTTCTAGCTCTAACAGTAATTCTTGGACTAAAACACATCTGAGTCTTCACAGGGTTGCTGTCTGTGCTGAAGTGAGAGGGGCTGGGTGGGCTGTTTTTGTTTCTGCCTTTCTCAGCTGCCTCTGGGTTGGTGCTAACAAGCCAGAAGCTGGGTTTCACAGCGGAGAGTCATATACGTCAAAGGTTCTCACCTTGAGCGTGTATGAGGATCACCTGAGGGCTCATTAAAACACAGACTGCGAAGCTGGGTGCAATGATGTGTGCCTGTAGTCCCAGCTACTTGGAGGTTGAGGCAGGAGGATTGCTTGAGCCCAGGAGTTGAGGCCAGCCTGGGCAACATAGTGAGACTCCCATCTCTAAAAATGTGTATATTGGCCAGGCATGGTGGTTCACGCCTGTAATCCCAGAACTTTGGGAGGCTAAGGTGCGAGGATTGCTTGAGCCCAGTAGTTGAAGACCAGCCTGGGCAACATAGACCCAATCTCTACACACACACACACAAAAAAGTGTTTTTAATTAGCCACGCGTGGTGGTGTTTGCCTGTGATCCCAGCTACTCAGGAGGCTGACAGGGGAGGCTCGGTTGGGCCCAGGAGTTCGAGGTTGCAGTGAGCTCTGAGCTATGATTGCACCATTGCACCCCAGCCTGGCAGGTTCCCAGGTGGTCCGATGCTGCCGGTCAAGCCACCTCACTTTGAAGAACACTGCTCAGGGCAACGTGAGCTCACACCCCATAAGCGCATTAACAGGTGCCTGCCCCAGGGGGTCCAGGGCTTGGGTGGGAAGGGTGAGTGGTTCCCCCTAACCAGGGAACCTCATGGAGGAAGCTGGGCCCAGCCTGGAAGACAAGCCAGGTCTGTGTCCATGGCCCCCGTGGGCTCCATGTGGAGAGGTGGAATGTGCGGAAAGGTGCCTCAGCGCCTCGCCCGGGTCTCCGAGCAAGCGGGCTGCGGGTAGAATGGCATTCTGACTTCACCCTTTCCTAGCATGTGGCTCCCCCGTCTCTCTGGCCCTGCACTCCCCACCCTCACAATTCTGAGCAGGGCCCTCGAGAACAGGAGAGAACTCAGAGATTAGCATGTGAAGGTCGTGTGTGGTCAGAATACCCTCCTTCCTCCTTCCTAGCTTCTCATGTCCCTGGAAACCTCCAACTCCACAGAAAAAACAAATGTTACCTGCTCTACTGTGGTCAGTCTTTGGGTCATTGGAGGTTGAAGAGAAGGGCCTGGTGCTTTACCGGGCATGGCATTCTTAGCCAAGATCCCCATCCAACAACTTGTGGCAGACTCTGCTGCTGGTCTTCTCCCCTTCTTCCTGTCTAGCAGACCCGTTTTGTTCAGGTGGCAGTGTGCCCAACTACACACACTCACTCCTGCGTGCCCCGGCAACTCAGTTCTGGCTGAAGAAACCTGAGGCGTGGGTTTCAGGGCGGCTTTTTAAGAGGAACAGAGAGCTGGCACCGCCCATTGCCCTGGAGCCCTTCTCCCTCTTCCTGCCTGGAAAGTGGACAGGGTCGCTGGAAAATGGAGCAAGGAGCACAAGGAAAAGGACCGCGTGGTCCGGACAGCAGAGCAAAAAGACAAAAGCATTCGGCTCAGGTGGCAGCACCCAGGCCCGGAACAGTCTAGACGCCCTGACAGCTGATTCCTGTCTTCTCTTGTTTCAGCTGGCTGCATTCTGAATTGATATAAGTGGTAACAGTGGAAAGAGCTCGAGATGGGCCCTTGGGGCTCCTAGGCTCTCGTCCTGGCTTTGTGTGGCTCAGGGAAAGTCATGGCCCCTCTGTGGGCCCTGTTTCTTCATCTGTGGGGTGACCCAGAAGGCCTCCAGGGTCTCCTTAGGCCCTTCTGTAGCTCAGATCCAAGAACCAGAGCTGGCCCCAGCTGAAAGTTCCCGAGATGGGCATAAGTGGGGGGTTTCAGGGATGGGGCAGGAAGTCACCTTGTGAACAGGTGACAACTGGGGTTGGGGTCTTCTCAGTGTTCAGCCAAAAGGAAACCTTGAAGCACAGAATTTGAGGGGTCTGCAATATTCATTCCAGTTGTTGGAAGCATTTTAACATCCCAAAGGGGAATTGTTTCTAAGTATCTCTTTGACACCTTGGGATTCACATTTGTCCCTGGCAGAAGCCCCAGGGGATCTCTGCAGACCCGTTCCCGGCCCCACACGGCTTGTAAGTTAGGTGGGATGGCCGGTTGGAGCTGCCTCAAGAGAGAAACCTGAGGCCCTTTTGATTGGTGGCAACCAGGTCATGAGGCAACCTCTGTGATGTGTGGGCCAGCTTAGGCCTGTGTCACGTGGCAGAGCCCTGGTTCTGGGGGCAGAGCCATCCCCTCCAGAAGTACAAGGTCTGAGACTGGGGAAGAGGAAAGAGCAGGGTACTGTCAGTAAAGAATGAAACAATGGGAAGTAGATGCAGCTGCCCCAAACCACACCATCCTCCACCCTGGCCCGGCCACAGCCCTGTCCCGGCGTGGATTCCTTAAAGCACCTGTCGGGTCTGTGGGCTTTCTAGGGAGGCGGGAGGGTGGGGGCCTACTGTCGCAGAGGCAGAATGCACCAAAAGCACTTTTCAAAGGCCATCTGTGGGCAGAGGCACTAACTGGAGACTGCAGCAGATGTTTGCATGATCGAGCTCGTGTGAGTTGGCTCAGAAACAGTCGCCCTCCACAGAGGCAACCTGTGAGCCTCCGCTACAGAGGATCACTGGCCAGATTCCACCACGAAGGCTCTGGGATTCTGCCTGCTCCCTCCTTCTCTTCCTGCCCTCTTTGGAAGGCCTCCTCCAGACTCCAAGCCCAGCCTGTGATGGAATCACCACAGCCCCAGTAAACCAATCTGTGACCGTGGGACACACCGCAGGGGTGGAGAGGAAAGCTTGCCTCTGAAAACAGTAAAACACATTCACCTAGGTCTCTTCCCTTGGCAAAAATGTGTGCGTGTGTGTATGTGCACGTGTGTGCGTGTGTGTCTGTGTCTGCGTGTGTGTGTCTGCTTATGTGTCTATGTGTGTCTGTGTGCATGTGTGTGTGTGCGTGTCTGTGTGTCTGTGTGTCTGTGTGTGCATGTTTGTGTGCGTCTGTGTGTGTGTCTGTGTGCGTGTCTGTGTGTATCTGCATGTCTGTGTCTGTGTGTGAATGCGTCTGTGGTGTCTGTGTGTCTGTGTGTGCATGTTTGTGTGGTCTGTGTGTGTCTGTGTGCGTGTCTGTGTGTATCTGCATGTCTGTGTCTGTGTGTGAATGCGTCTGTGTGCATGTGTGTCTGTGCGTGTGTCTGTGTGTGCGTGTCTGTGTGTGTGCGTGTGTGTCTGTGTGTGCGTGTCTGTGTGTCTGTGTGCGTGTCTGTGTATGTGGGTGTCTGCGTGTGCGTGTGGTGTCTGTGTGTGCATTTGTGTCTGTGTGCGTGGTGTCTCTGTGCGTGTGTCTCTGTGTGTGCATGTGTCTGTGTGTGCATGTGTCTGTGTCTGTGCACGTGTGTCTGTGTGTGCGTGTGTGCGTATGCATGTCTGTGCGCATGTGTGTCTGTGTGTGTGTGTCTGTGTGTGTTGGGGGCAGGGGAGTTGCAGTTTCACTGCAAGGCATAGTTTTAAGAAAGGGAGGCTAACTACAAATGTATACACAATGTTGGATACATGTCGTTATGGATACATTAATCCAAATCCACAGAGGGACAACTGTGGGCTCTGAGTGATAAGGCTGTGTGTAAAGGAAGGGCTGTGAATTGTGACACACGCACCACTCTGAGCGATGTAGTGACAGCTGTGCCTGTGTAGGGGCGGGAGGTAGACAGAAAATCTCTGTACCTTCTGCCCAACTGGCCTGCTCTTTCAACTGCTCGTAAATATAAAGAAAGTCTGTGTTTTTTTAAAAGGCCTCACCTGGCCCATCTATAGACCATAGTCTGATCATGGAGAAACTACCCCCATCGCCTCCCAACCCCCTTTCTTATTATCCACCCCCGACCAAGTGCATGAGAATTGTCACCCCTATGGTCATCTGGCTGTGGGTCTCTCTCCTTCCAACGGTGAGCTTGACTTCGATCCCACCGTCTCAGTTCCTGTGCCGGAGCCTGGAGAGAAGCAGCGGCACTAGGTCAAGGCTTCCATCCCGGCCGGGATGCCCTCGGCCTGCCAGCCGCCTTCGGCCTGAGTTTCTTTAGCCCACTTGCCTCCTGGAGGAAAAGCCGAGCCCCCTGCAGAGCTGCAGGCCGTCCTCAGGCCCCCCAGACTCCAGCAGGAAGCCGAGCAGACTGTCACGGGGACGACTAGTCACGACGTTAGATTCGGACTCGGGGCAAGGGCCCCTCTCTGCCTCTCCCCCAGAACTTCCCGAGGAGAAAACTGTCTCTTTGTGTGTGTGATTCTGCTGCCCTGGCCCCTTGGGGAGGAGCCCTGGATTTCCTGAAAACGAGGATCTGCCGTTGCAATGAGGCAGCACAGCCCCCGGATCTGCCATTGCAGTGAGGCAGCACAGCACCCTTGCTTGCTGTAGGGATTGTTCTTTAAGACCAACCTGCTGAAATGGACCTAAGACAGCAGCTGGACAAATGGCCAAGACAGAGGTGTCATCGTGCCCATGCCTCAGTTTTTTGTAATAAGAGACATACTGGAGACAACCTAAATGCCCAGTATTAGGTTGGGTAAATGAAACACGGTTGATGCCTTCATTCCCAGTGGAATGCAATGGATGATGGTCTGCAGCTGTTAAATGAAGGGTACAGCTATATTTACCGATGTGGAAAGAGTTCCATGGCATATTGTTGAGTAAAAAGAGCAGGTTATGAAACAGTATATAATCCCATTATCATAAAATCTCACATACAAACTCACACGCACACTCACACACACAGAGCTGTCTGGAAATCTGTTCACCAAACTGTTAACAGTGACTAGCTCCAGTTGGTGGAATTTAAGGGTAATTTTTACTTTCTTTAAACTTTAGTTTCAACTCTTTATTTTGAATTTTAAAGCCTTTTAAATAACTAATCAATATCATTTTGGAATGAATAAATAAGCAAGCAAATAAAAAGTAAAACAGCTGGGTGCAGTGGCTCACGCCTATAATCCCAGCACTTTGGGAGGCCGAGGCAGGTGGATCATATGAGGTCAGGAGTTCAAGACCAGCCTGGCCAGCATGGCAAAACCCTGTCTCTACTAAGAATACAAAAATTAGCCGGGCGTGGTAGCGGGCACCTATAATCCCAGCTACTCAGGAGGCTGAGGCAGGAGAATTGCTTGAACCTGGAAGGCGGAGCTTGCAGTGAGCCGAGGTTTCGCCACTGCACTCCAGCCTGGGTGACTTAGCAAGACTCCATCTCAAAAACAACAACAAAAAGTAAAAGTAAAACTTCCACTGTCCCAATCACAGTCCCAATGTCACCTCTCAACTCTGAACAACGCAGGTGGCCTCAATGAGGAGGCTGAGGGGGCTGCGGAAGGAGCTCCGGCTTGGAGCTACTCAGTCCTGGATGTGGACGTGGTAGATGTGGCCCTGTGACCAGCTGTGTGGCCTTCAAGCTGTCACTTAGCCCTTCGGAGCCTCCATGTCTTCCCTGAGTGCCTGCCTGCGGGCTGGCTGGGACGGGATGCAGGGAGGCACCCACAGCCCAGAAACGGGTGCCTGAGCAGCGTCCTCTCCAACTTCCCCAACTGCTAATGGTCCTGAGTGCACACTCCTGCCAGGCTGGGGCAGACGCAGGAGGAAGAAAGGGAAGTCTAGGAGGCAAGGGCATCCCGAGGAAAGTGGACTAAGATCCAGGCCCAGCTGGGGCAGCGACAGGTGCCCTAGCATCAGAACCTGGGAGGGCTCGGGGGAGGAAGGGGAGGGCCCGAGCCCAGGATGAAACAGGCTGCTTCGGGCAGTGTGGGCCCCAGAAAATCTCCTCCAGACTCCTCCATCCACTACCGTTCGCTTATTCACACTGTTGGCTCCAGGGCGCTCCCATCCCGCCCAAACCCCTCTCCCTAGTTCTCGGGCTTGTGTAGGATGCTAGAGCTGGAAGGGACCGCGGTGAATCAGCTTGGCCAATCAGCTCGCCTCACCCCCTCATAGTTCAGGAAACCGAGGCGTTTAGGAGACAAGGCTTCCTGCTGATGTGGACGCAGCCATCACAGCTCTGGACTTGAACCCAGGGTCTGGTTCCCAGCTGCGGCATAACGGGACACACCGTGCGGGACCAGCCTCCATCAGCACATCCCTCCCACCAGCTCCCCGCCGGGCGAGTTGGAACAGCCGTGCCACAGCCATGTGCCTGGTCCTGCTTGCCAGCTGGCCGGCAGGGGACGCAGCACCAAGATCCCATTTTAGAGTCTGTTCCTAGGATCCTTCCTGGCACCAACTGTCACAGGTTGGGTTCCCAGGAAAACACTCGAGGAGAGATTTGTGTGCAGGCTTCTCAGGGAGTGCTCTCACAAACAGTGCCTGCCGGGGGTAAGAAGCCACGGGACAGGCAGACAGAGGAGTGAGTGCCATGCAGTAGCCAGGAAGGCCCCGGCTGGTGAACCTTCCGAGTTATCTTGCCTTGAGGCAAGAGGGCCTGGCCTTTCTATCCCTACGGCAGCCCTCACGGACGCAGGTTTGGAGATGGGGGTGACCTTGAGCGAGGTGGTTCTCTTCGGCTGAGGGCACCTCCCAGAGAGAAACCCAGCTGGGCCCCACCAAAGCCATCAACACTCCCGGCAGCTGCAGGAACCAGAGCCTCTGTCCTGAAGGGGCACTGGCCAGGGCCCCACAGCGGCCACTACAGAGAGGTGGTGACCTGCCCTGAGATCAGGTCGCCCGTGAATGGTGGCCCTGAATTCACTTCCAGAGGACCAAAGCCCACACCTTAATCCCAGTAAACATATGAACATCTAACACTTAGAGGGTGGGCTTACATGCACTAAGCCCTGCCTATAAATGTCATTGTTTAACCCTCAAAGCAACATCATGAAGTATTAGTATTCAAGACACAGTTTACAGATGAAGAAACTGAGTCTTGGAGATGATAGGTGATATGTTTGGCTGTGTCCCCACCCAAATCTCATCTTGAATTGTAGTTCCCATAATCCCCACATGTCATGAGGGACCCGGTGGGAGGTGAATGAATCATGAGGGTGGTCCCCCACCTCATCTGCTGTTCTTGGATGGTGAGTTCTCCTGAGTCTGATGGTTTTATAAGGGGCTTTCTCCCTTTTGCTCAGCACTTCTTTCCTCCCCCTCCGCCATGATTGTAAGTTTCCTGAGGCCTCCACAGCCCTGCAGAACTGTGAGTCAATGAAACCTATTTTCTTTATAAATTACCCAGTCTCAAGTATGTCTTTATTGGCAACATGAGAACGGGACTAATACAACGGGTAACTTGCCCAAGGTCACTCAGCTAATAAGCCAGGATTGAAGCCCAGGCAATCCGATACCAGAGCCGCTACATGATCAGGCCACACTGATACACTGGACCTTGCCCGGCAGCTTGTGGATAAACATCCATTTCGGGGAGAGAGTGGTGAACTTTGACCTTGGCAAGCTGGTGGTCTGCAGACTGATAGCGGCTCGGAGGAGGCAGAAGCTGCCTGGGATCTTCCCATCCCTGCAGGCTCCCTGCCCTAGTCCCCGTGAGCTCCAGTGCTCAGGGGGACGCAGCCTGGCAGGAGAAGTCATCCCGCTCAGCCCTGCTCACAGCCCATGTCTGTAGAGCAGCAGGTGCCAATACCAGCCAGGCAGCTTGTGTTCGGCCACACAGTCTCTGCAGAGCCCTGGTGCCTTGGTGTACAGAGCTGTAAAACAACATATTGTCCCTGTTATCATCAAGCTCGTTGCTCCCTCGGGTCTCTCTGAGAGGGTCGCTGGTGAAAAATGATGATGGTGCACACAGCAAAATGTGGGTGCTGGCCATGTTCTGCAGGGTCACCAGGCCCTGCAGAGGTTGACTTGGACAGCCAGCCACCCCACATTCCTTGGGAGAGGCACCTTTCCTACCACTTGTGAGAGGCTGTCCTGAGAACCAAGATCCTCATTCCTCAAAGGTCTTGAATGCGTGAAAAAGGAGGCTGCCCTAAGGAAAGAGACCAGAGGTCCCCGGGCCATCCTTCAGCCCAGCTTTTCTCTGTCACACTCAAGAGTCTGTATTTGGGAAGGGCCTGTCTCCCCTCCAGGCTGCCAGCGAGCCCTTTAAGGGCAGGGACAGAGCCTGCCCCCTGCCCAGTACATTCCCAGTGCCCAGCCTCACCTGCCACAGGGCTGTCGCCCAGACAGTGTTTGCTGAACGCATGAATGAGATGAGACGTTTGTTTTGCCTCCCAGAAGTTGGACTGGTCCCGGAGCTTGGTCCTCCCTGGCAAATCGTGGAGTGCAGAGCTGATTTTAAAAAGGATCACTGTTGGCGTCACGGCTGGCCAGTATCTGTCCCTGGTCCAGAGGCTGACCCCCCGTCCCAGGGGATGTGTGTTGGTTTGCCAGGGCTGCCGTAACAAGGTGCCACAACCTGAGTGCCTTACACGACAAGTGTATCGTCTCACAGTCCCGGAGGCCGGGCGTCTGACGCTAAGATGTCAGCAGGGCTGGTTCCTCGGCCTGCAGAGGCACCACCTACACTCGGCCTCTGTCTTCACACAGCACTCTTCCTGCGTCTGTGCCCAAATTCTCCCCTTTCAGGAGGACATCAGTCATACTGGATTAAGGCCCATCCTAATGACCTCATCTTAACTAATGACATCTCAAACAACCCTATTTTCAAATAATGTCCCATTTTGAGGCAGTGGGTGGGGGTTAGAGCTTCAACACAGGAATCTGGGAGGGACACCACTCAACTCATAGCAGCTTGTGATTGTTCTGTTGGTCAGGGCTGGGCACAGAACACCCCATAGGCTCTCTGCCCCCCCTCCCCCCAACCCTTGTTCCCTACCCTCACCAATGCTAAAATATGAAGATGATGAAGATGATGTCCAGGTGACGTGCCAACCCAGAGAGATCAAACCATCAGGCAGCATTACCCCAGCCCCGGGGCGTGCCCTGACCCTCCGCTTAACTTCCCTTGGTGAAGAGGTGAAGGAGCAGGTGTAGATGAGTCTCACCCGCAGCTAGACGGGCTCAGAGTTCTCTCTGGTGCTAGTTTTGGTACATGTGGGAGGGAGAAGAAGCCGGCTTTCCCAATACCAGGCTCTGGGCACCAGGCTTAGTGCCACCGGGGCGTGCTCATGCCCGACCCCAACTCTCTCACTCTACTTTCTCTCCTCCTTTCCTCCCCTCCAGCTCCAGCTGTTGCTGGTTCCTAGAACCCAGACCACCCATCGGGGACTGGAAAGGAAGAGAAATGACCCCAGCATTTCCCAGGAATGTTACATTTTGACAATCAATTTCCAACTTTAGGTGTGACCTCCTCTTCTCCCTCCCAACTCCCCACAGGGGAGCTGTTAGCATTCTCCCCCTTCTACAGGACTGGGAAATGAGGCTGTGAGAGTGAGGAACTGAGGGACTTGCTGGGATTTGAACACGGGCACAGCCAGCCCCAGAGGGTGGTGGTGGCGAGCCTCCACCAGGCCAGGCTGGGAAGCCTGTGCTGCCACAGGCCTGGCTGGGCCACCTGCCTGCAGCCTCCAGGACATTCGAGTCAAAGTCCAGATCCAATTGCCTTTATCGCGTCTGCTGCAGTTCTACACAATCATCTCAAGGACACCGGCCAGGTGGCCCCCAGGAGCAGGAGGCTGGTCAGCGTTTGTCAGAGCAGGGCTCATCACTGATAACAAAAGTGCTAGCCACGCCACTGCTGGAGGCAGGCTGGGGACTGTGCTTATCTTTCAGAGGACGGAATTCCACAGCAAAACTTTTCAGCCTGCAGTGGCTGCTCATCTGAGCCTTGGTCAGGGCGTGAGGTCCGTCCTCCTCTTGCTGGGAGTAACCTAGAGCAGAGAGCTGTTCTGCCTAAGGTCTGCCCTGCCATTGGCCCTCCTGCCTGAAGGCTCTTTTGCCCTACGGCTAGGAAGGAGTGACTTGTAGGGAAAAATGGGGCCATCTGCCCCAGATACTAAGGCATGGAGAATGATGTAACATATTCTCAACACACGGGCAGGTCCCCGTGTGGATGTGACGGATGTGTGTACACAAGGGCAAGCATGTACACCCCTGCTTCCAGGCCTGGCCCCCTGCAGAAAGACAGAGGAGCCGGATCCTGCTCAGCAGAGAACAACAGGATCTGCCCTCGCCCAGGACGGTCTCAGGACTCCAAACGCATGAGGCCTCACTCTATTCCTGTTTCATTTCCATTAGAGGCTAAGAACTTATTAACAGCCAGGCTTCCTTTCTTTCTACTCCAACTTCAGGTTCCTTCTGAGACTTCACCGAGGAGAGGGATGGGGGCTGCTTTGAAATGCATCTGCTTTGCTTAGTCTCTTCTTAGGCAACTTTTAAAAATTGTGATAAAATACACCATTTTCACCATTGTAAGTGTAGAGTTCTGTGGCGTGGACTCTGTTGTGCAGCCATCATCCACCATCCATCTCCAGAACCCTTTTGTCCCCATCTGAAACTCTGACCCATTAAACACGGACTCCCCACTTCCCCAGCCCCTCAGCCCCTGGCAACCACCATTCTACTTCCTGCCTTGATGAGCTTGATCATTTTAGGCACTTCACATAAATGGGATATACATACTGTATTTGTCCTTTAGTGACTGGTTATTCTCTTTGAAACTCAGCCTTCAGGTTTCATCTATGTTGTAGCATGTATCAGAATTTCCTTCCTTTTGCCTTTCCGTGCTACCTACAGAGGGTTCCATCTGGCATTGTTCTGGATTCTCGTCGTAACTTAAAAGCAAACTTCCACAATGTCCGGAGCCCTTGATGTCCTGCAAATGAAGAAAGAGGATGTCCTTAAGTTCCTTGCAGCAGGAACCCACTTAGATGGCAGCAATCTTGACTTCCAGATGGAACAGCGTATCTATAAAAGGAAAAGTGGTGGCATCTACGTCATAAATCTGACGAGGACCTGGAAGAAGCTTCTGCTGGCAGCTCGTGCCATTGCTGCCATTGAAAACCCTGCTGATGTCAGTGGTATATCCTCCAGAAATACTGGCCAGAGGGTCGTGCTGAAGTTTGCTGCTGCCACCGGAGCCACTCCAATCGCTGGCCACTTCACTCCTGGAACCTTCACTAACCAGATCCAGGCAGCCTTCTGGGAGCCATGGCTTCTTGTGGTTACTGACCCCAGGGCTGACCACCAGCGTCTCACAGAGGCATCTTATGTTAACCTACCCACCATTGCTCTGTAACACAGATTCTCCTCTGTGCTATGGGGACATTGCCATCCTATGCAACAAGGGAGCTCACTCAGTGGGTTTGATGTGGTGGATGCTGGCTCGGGAAGTTCTGTGCGTGCATGGCACCGTTTCCCTTGAACACCCGTGGGAGGTCATGCCTGATCTCTACTTCTACAGAGATCCTGAAGAGATTGAAAAAGAGCAGGCTGCTGCTGAAAACACTGTGACCAAGGAGGAATTTCAGGGTGAATGGACTGCTGCAGCTCCTGAGCTCACTGCTACTCAGCCTGAGGTTGCAGATTGGCCTGATGGCGTGCAGGTGCCCTCTGTGCCTATTCAGCAGTTCCCTGCTGAAGACTGGAGCGCTCAGCCTGCCATGGAAGAGTGGTCTGCAGCTCCCACTGCTCAGGCCACTGAATGGGTAGGAGCAACCACTGGATGGTCCTAAGCTGTTCTTGCACAGGCCCTTAGGCAACATGGAAATAAGGTTGATGGAAAATAAACATCAGTTTCTAAAAAAAAAAAATTCCTTCCTTTTTAAGGCTGTATAATATTCCTATATATAATATATTATATGTAGATATATAATATAATATTATATATAATATATAATATAATATTATATATAATATATTGTATATCATTATATATAACATAAATAATATATAAATAACGTATGTACTATATAAATAATATATTTCTACATATTATATTATAGGATTATACAGGCTAAAAATATTATAGATTATATAAACAGGTAATATATAATATTCGTATGTATATAATATACAGATTTGTTTATGCATTCATCCATCAATGGGCACTAGGGTTCCTTCCATCTTTTCGGTGCTGCTATGTGCATGAGTATACACATCTCTGTTTGAGTTCCTGTTTTCAAGTCCTTCTCTATATGCCCAGAAGTGGGATTGCTGCGTCCTGTGGAAAGTCCATGTTTAACCCGGGGGGAGTCATCATACTGTTTTCCACAGCAGTGGTGCCATTTGACATTCCTACCAACAGGGCACAAGAGTTCCCATTTCGTCACATCCTCACTAACACTTATTTTCTTTTTTCTGATAGTCATCCTAATGGGTGTGAAGTGGTATTTCGTTGTGGTTTGGATTTGCATTTCCTTAACGATTAATGATGTTGGCCATCTTGTCATGTACTTACTGGCCATTTGAATACCTTCTTTGGAGAAATGTCTATCCAAGTCCTTAGGTAACTTCGCATTTTTAAAAAACTCCTTGATGCCCTGAAGGTTGTCATTGGGGACCATTTCTCTCTGAGATTTCCTGTGGCCCATCCCTGCGCTTCGCTTGCTTCCAACACAGGCGTTCCTCTGGGAGCAGGAGGCAAGATGGGAAAGGGAGCTGGAAAGACAAACATCGCCCAGCCTTGGGACCAGCCTGGAGAACTTTGCTCTTGGGGATTTCAAGCTTGTTGCTTGAGAAATCCAGAAACTCAAGCTAAGCTGTGGCCAGTATGCCGTGCTTCCCCCAAGACAGAGAGGCCAGCTTTGAGGGACTTTGTCTGGGCTGGGAGGGCTGCTGACACTGCGCTCCTGGCAGGAATGTGCAGCCCCTGCCTCCAGACCTGTCTTCGGGCCCCCAGCTTGTGATTTTCTAGGGAGAACCTGCTGCCTACTGGCCACATGACACCCACGGTCACACGCACAGGCCTTTCTGCTGATAGGAAAGATTGTAAGTACGTCTGTAACTGGAAGGTGTGTACAGGGCTGGGCTCATCATCCACCTCGGTTCAGAGTTTATTGCCAGTACCAGCCTCCAGGCCCTTCTCCTGTTTCATTCCTCTTCCCCACCACTTCATCTCTGGGCCCAATTCCTGTCCCCACCTCCTCCTCACCCCACCACGGCCATCCATTGCAAGGTGTCTGATGTGTATCCCTGCATCTTTGTCAAACGCATGTTTTTGTGTGTGTGTCTTTAATATACACTGTCCTGTGCTAATAAATTGCATTCTCTTTCTCACTTTATTGTTCAGTTAACACTACGTTTTAAAAACCATTCATACTTTAGTATGTGTTTCTAATTCATAGAGGATTCCATCCTGCCTTCCATATCTGGGAGATAGACAAACAGGTACCGCCATTTCCTGATACACCTGCACTCTTTTTTTTTTTTTTTTTTTTTTTTTTTTGAGTCTCACTCTGTTGCCCAGGCTGGAGTGCAGTGGCGCCATCTCGGCTCACTGCAACCTCCGCCTCCTGTACTCAAGTGATTCTCGTGCCTCAGCCTCCTGAGTAGCTGGGATTACAGGCGCCCACCCCCATGCCCGGCTAATTTTCTGTTATTTTTAGTAGAGGCGGGGTTTCTCCATGTTGGTCAGGCTGTTCTCAAACTTCTGAACTCAGGTGATCCACCCGCCTCAGCCTCTCAAAGTGTTGGGATTACAGGCGTGAGCCAACGCACTCGTCCCTGATCCACCTTTACTCTTAAGGTATGAACTAAATTAATCTAATCATCTATGCCTGCACTTGCTTTTTCTATTGAACTATCTCTTCCTGAGAAGGTGGCTTCCTTAAGATCTCCAACTACAATTGTTGAGCTGTTTCTTCCTACAGTTCTGCCAGTTGTTGCTTCATAGTTTTTTCAAGACTATTGTTTTACGTGTGTGTGTGTGTGTGTGTGTGTTTGTCCATTTTATCATATGCTATATCCCTCTTTGATAATATGATGGTTTTACCTTCAATTATATTTTTTAGCTGTTAATATCACTACTCTTTCTTTGGTTCATATTTACCTGCTATATCATTTATCCGTCTCTTTTCAGTCTTTCTCTATCCTTTTAAGTATATTCCTCACAGTTCTCAGTATCAAGACTAAGAGTTTCTGCCTAGGTATTTTCTGCCTTTTTATTTAGCTACTGACATTTTATTTATAGTTATTATTAATACTGTTACTTTAGGACTTATTTATACCTTATTTTATATATCCTATTTACCATATGTTTTGTTAACTTTTTCCCCTTTCCTTCTGCTGATTTGAAAGTGTGTTTTAGAACCCTGTGAAATGCACCACTGAAGAGAAGGCTCTTAGGAGTCGTGGTGACTGAGAACATCACAGTATCCTGGCTGTGGTCCTGGAACAGAATTGGGCATTCGTGGAAAAACTGGAGAAATCCAAATAAAGTCTTCAGTTCAGTTAGTAATGTTATATCAATGTTAGTTTCTTAGTTTTGGTAAATATATTGCAGATGCGTAAGATGTTAACATGAAGGAAATCTGTACTACCTATACTACCTTTACAATTCTCCCACAAATCTAAAGTTATTTCCAAATAAAAATTTTAAGGTACATCTAGGTTTAAAAAGTACATGTATGCCCTGTAATCCTAGCACTTTGGGAGGCCAGTGTGGGCGGATCACGAGGTCAGGAGTTCGAGACCATCCTGGCCAACATGGTGAAACCCTGTCTCTACTAAAAATACAAAAAAATTAGCAGGGCGTGGCGGCGGGCGCCTGTAGTACCAGCTACTCGGCAGGCTGAGGCAGGAGAATGGCGTGAACCTGGGAGGCGGAGCTTGCAGTGAGTCGAGATGGTGCCACTACACTCCAGCCTGGGGGACAGAGCCGGATTCTGTCTCAAAAAAAAAAAAAAATACATGTATGCATGTATGTATGAGCAGGCAACAAGAGATTATCAGGAATGAACAGATAGCTTTTTAAAAACTTTTGAAATGAAACATACAAATCTTAAAATACCAACTAGGGAATTGGGAGTTAACAAGCTACCAAAATTGCAACCCTGAAAGACAAATAGAAGAAAAACATAAAGGAACACAAGTGAGGATGTGTGTGTGTGAAGATGCACATGTATGTGTAGCCAGGTCCTCAAAAATGTAGAACAGAGAGGATGAGGGAAATAAGATATTCATAGAGATAATGGCCATGATATCTTCAGAACTCGTGAAAAACATATTAGAAGTCTAGGAACAAAAATGCATCCCAAGCAGGATAAGTAAAAATAAATCCTTATATAGACACATCTCAGTGAAAATGAAAATGCAAAAGACAAAGGTAAGATTTTAAAGACAACCAGAGTGAAAGGGCAAGTCACCCACAAAGGCTAACAGAAAGACAGCCAACTTCTCAGCAGACACAACAGAAGTCAGAAGATAGTGAATACAGTCTTGCAAACGTTGACAGAAAATAACTGTCAACCTAGAATGATGAACCCTGCGAGACTATCTTTCAAGATTGAGGGTGGTAAAAATGGGGAGTTTGTCATCAAGAAAGTTGAACTAATGAAAGAAAAAAATTGATCTCAGAAGAGCAATCTAAGATACAGGATAAAAGAGAGAATGCTGAGTAAATGGAAATAATGTATATAAATTCTAATATTGTCCTTAAAAATTATAGTAATTGTATTTATAGATATCATCAAATTGCTCTACTCAGAGGCTTTACCATTTTATAATCACCAGCAACATAAGGAAGCACCCATTTCCCTATCTCTCTGATACTGTGATTTTTACTAAACCAATAGTTGAAAATGGTATTTCAGCCAGGCATGGTGGCTCATGCCTGCAATCCTGGCACTTTGGGAGGCCAAGGTGGGTGGATCGCTTGAGCACAGGAGTTTGAGACCAGCCTGGGCAACATGGCAAAACCCCATCTCCACGAAAAAAAAATTTAAAAAATAGCCAGGCGTGGTGGTGTGCACCTGTAGCCCCAGCTACTCAGGAGACTGAGGTGGGAGGATCACTTGAGCCCAGGAGGTCGAGGCTGCAGAGAGTCGAGATTGTGCCAGTGCACTCCAGCCTGGGCAACGGAGCAAGATCCTGTTTCTAAAATATATATATATATAAATAAAAATTAGCATGTGGTATGTCTTTCTGTATATTTAAATCATCTTTTGTATCTCTTACAATTTTAAAATTTAATTCATAAATATGTTTCATGTATCTCATTAAGTTTGTTCCAAATTGTTTCATTTTGTGTCATCATTGTTTGTTGCTTTTGTTGTTGTTGTTTTTGTAAATGGACTTAAATGAACATTCTTCCATTAGTTTTTCTGTTAATAACTAGTTGTTGTTTACTTATGTGAAGTCTATACTTTCTGAATATTAATATCAAACTAGACAATTTACAGAATTATTCAGTAAATTTACTGAATTTAATTTTACTGAATTATTGTAACACTTTCTTAATAGATTTTATTTATTTTTATTTTTTATTTTTTTTTATTTTGAGACGGAGTCTCGCCCTGCCACCAGGCTGGAGTGCAGTGGTGCGATCTCGGCCCACTGCAATCTCCACCTCCCGGGTTCAAGCAATTCTCCTGCCTCAGCCTCCTGAATAGCTGGGATTACAGGCACCTGCCACCATGCCTGGCTAATTTTTGTATTTTTAGTAAAGACGGGGTTTCACCACGTTGGCCAAGCTGGTTACGAACTCCTGACCTCAAGCAGTCCACCCACCCACCTCGGCCTCCCAAACTGTTGGGATTACAAGCATGAGCCACCGCACCCAGCTAGATTTTATTTTTTTAGAGCAACTTTAGGTTCACAACAAAACTAAGTGGAAAGTGCAGGGATTTCCCACATGCCCCCAAACCCTCGCCACCCATACCACCTCCCCCACCATCCTGCACCAGAGTGGTACATTTGTTATGGCCGATGAGCCTACATTGATTGACACATCATTGTCAACCAAAGTCCACAGTTCACATTAGGATTTACTCTTGGTGTTGCCTGCTCCATGGGTTAAGATGTGTCTTGACATCTATCACTGTGGTATCATATAGGATAGTTTCACTTCTCTGAAAATCCTGTGGGCCCTACCTATTCATCCTCTCTCCCGCAACCCGACAACCACTGATCTTTTTAATGTCTCCATAGTTTTGCTGTTTCCAGAATGTCATATAGTTGGAATCACATAGTATATAACCTTTTCAGATGGGCTTTTTTCACTTTAGTAATACGTGTTTAAGATTCCTCCATGACTTTTCACAGCTTGACAGCTTATTTCTTTTTAGTGCTGAGTCATGTTCCACAGTCTGAGCGTACCAGAGTTCATGCATTCACCTATTGAAGAACGGCTTGGTTGCTACCAGGTTTTGGCGATTATGGTTAAAGTTGCTGTAAACATTCACATACAGGCTTTTTTTTTTTTTTTTGAGACAGAATTTCACTCTGTCACCCAGGCTGGAGTGCAGTGGTGCAATCTCGGCTCACTGCAAGCTCCACCTCCCGGGTTCACACCATTCTCCTGCCTCAGCCTCCCGAGTAGCTGGGACTACAGGCGCCCGCCACCACGCCCAGCTAATTTTTTGTATTTTTAGTAGAGATGGGGTTTCACCATGTTAGCCAGGATGGTCTCGATCTCCTGACCTTGTGATCCACCCGCCTCGGCCTCCCAAAGTGCTGGGATTACAGGCGTGAGCCACCGCGCCTGGCCTCATGTAAGGCTTTTGTGTAGACCTGAGTTTTCAGTTCATTTGGATAAATATCAAGGAGCTCGACTGCTGGATTGTGTGGGAAGAGCACGTTTAGTTTTGTAAGGAACTGCCAACTCTCTTCCAAACTGGCTGTATACCATTTTGCATTCCCACCAACAATGAATGGCCCTTCCTATGGCTTTTCATCCTCACCAGCATTTGGTGTGTAATTTCTGAATAAAATCCTTTGTGTTTTCCAACTATACAGTTATTTTGATCTGAAAATAATAATTTTTCTTCCATTCTGATTTCTCTATCTCTATATTCTACCTCTTGTCAAATTATATTGGCTAACACATCCAGAAAAATATTAAGTAATAGCCGTAAAAAGGGATAAACCTCTTTTGTTCTTGACTTCAAGTTTGGGAGAACTTTTATTGTGTCCCCATTAAGTACAATGCTGGCTTTTATACTGAGATAAGTATATTGTTTCGTATTAAGAAAATATACCTGTTCCTATTTTATTAAGAGTGTTTACCAAAAATAAGCTGTTGAATTTTTCAGTATCTTTAGGAATGATCACATCATTTTTCTCTTTTATATGCTAAATATTAATATGATCAATCACATTGATAGATTTCATAATATTAAACCATTCTTAAATTTCCGGAAGGTAACCTTTTTAGAAAAAAATCTCCTTAGGTCTGGCACGGTGGCTCACACCTGTAATCCCAACACGAGTCAGGCGGATCACTTGAGGCCAGAAGTTCAAGACCAGCCTGGCCAACGTGGTGAAACCCGTCTCTACTAAAAATACAAAAATTAGTTGGGCGTAGTGCCGCATTCCTGTAATCCCACCTACTCGGGAGGCTGAGGCAGGAGAATCGCTTAAACCCGGGAGGAAGAAGTTGCAGTGAGCCAAGACTGTGCCACTGCACTCCAGCCTGGGCAACAGAGTGAGACTCCGCCTCAAAAAGAAAAGAAAAGAAAATCTCCTTAAATTCATAAAAACAACGAAACTTATGTGTGCCCTGATCTCTGAAGAGAATGTTAAATAAATGCATAAATATGAAAAAGCTGCTCATGAAGTGCTCCTGTGTTTTTGGCACACCCAAGTTCCTCCACGTATGGAAAACCCTGGGGCCTTTTGGCTAGAAAGACAGAGGCAGAGCGCCCACGGGGACCTCCCTGTGAACGCAGAGCCTTGCTTAGCTTCCGTTCAGCCCAGGGACTGTTTGTCTGAGGACCCGCCTCAGGCCGCGAGCTATAGCGCTGGGGGGCCCCTCCAGCCTCCAGGTGACTCAACACCACTGTTAGACTCACTAGGCAATTCTGGGAATGATCTGATATCTTTCTAACGTTTCTCAACTTCTTTCACAATGCTGGGGGCCCAAAGCCAGCCCTGCGCTCCTGAGAAAGGAGACATGAGGAGCAGAAGGTCAGGGTCAGCGGGGCACGGTGAGTCTTTCGAGTTTCTTGGGAAATGCTTCCTGGGCTCAGCAAATACAAAATGGGAGCCTTCTGCTTCCACAAATCAAAATCCTGTGATTGCCCCCTCTGACCTCAATTCCTTTTTTCTTTTTTTTTTTTTTTCTTTTTTTTTTGAGACAGAGTCTCACTCTGTCGCCCAGGCTGGAGTGCAATGGTGCAATCTGGGTTCACTGCAACCTCCGCCTCCCAGGTTCAAGCGATTCTCCTGCCTCGGCCTCCTGAGTAGCTGGGACTACACGTGCACGCCATCATGCCCAGCTAATTTTTGAATTTTTGTAGAGACGGGGTTTCACCATGTTGGCCAGGCTGGTCTTGAATTCCTAACCTCAGGTGATCCACCTCCCTCGGCCTCCCAAAGTGCTGAGATGATAGGCGTGAGCCTCCGCACCCAGCCCCCTCAATGCTAATGCTCTCTTTCTAGCCCTCTCTTCCCAGCTCGGATGGGCCCTTGGCCCCAGGTCTCCAGTGGCAAGTCCGGGCGGGCTCCTGGGCCGACTCCTGCAGGCTCAGGCCATCCGCGCCGTAGACACAGCCTGGCCTCCCAGATCTTGGGCAGCTTGGGCTGCACAGAGAATCCAAAAGGCTTGCGAGGAGCCCCAGCCGGTGAGTCCATGGAATGTGTTCGTGATTCGCTGAGATGGAGCCGAAGGGAAACAGCCCAGGGCAGGGACACTGCCAGTATTAGGTAGAACCAGATGAAATTGCAGATAATTTGCTGTTTTTGACCTACGAAAAACCAGCATTATCATACTGTTCAACCAAACCCAAAGGCTGCCTTTGAGACCAACATAATCACAGAACCAATTCTGTGGTGCCACCCAGTGGTCAGAAGAAGAAAACAGAGCTTGATTCTTAAATGATGATGCTGACGATGCTGCTGCTGACAGTGACGCTTCTGGAGCTTCCATGACGTGCTGGGAATAGAAGTTTCACCCAAGTGATTATTTAATGTTTCTGTGTTTGTCGCAACAATCAAGTATACTTATATAATACAAACAGCTCTCCTGAGGTAAGCAGGTAGGTAATATTATTATTCCCATTTTAGAGGTGAGAAAGATGCGGCTCGGGGGGTTTAGCAAGTGGCGCAAAATCGCACAGCCAAAGGAGGCAGACCCAGGTTTGAGCTCAGAGCCTGGCTCAGAATCATGTTCTTCACATGCAGGTTCCCTTTCCACGTTAGGGAGAAGGGGAGGCTCCCAAGCCACAGATCCCAACTCTGCGAGGTCCCCAGGCAAGACTGACCTAGGTGCACACACCTGAATTTCTCAGCACTTCACATCACATCAGAACAGAGGATGAGCCGGGCGTGGTGGCTCGTGCCTGTAATCCCAGCACTTTGGGAAGCAAAGACGGGCAGATTGCTTGAGCCCAGGAGCTCCAGACCAGCCTGGGCAACACGGTGAGACTCCATCTCTACAAAAAATACAAAAATTAGCCGGGAGTGTGGTGCTTGCCTGTAGTCCCAGCTACTCGGAAGGCTGAGGTGGGAGGATAGCTTGAGCCTGGGAGGTCGAGGCTGCAGTGACCTGAGATCGTGCCACTGCATGCCAGCCTGGGTGACAGAGCAAGACCCTGTCTCAAAAACAAAAACCAAAACCCAAAGAACAGAGGATGTCAGTGGAACCATTACAGCAGGATATTAAAGTAATAATTTCAGTCCCAGCACGGTGGCTCACGCCTGTAATCCCAGCACTTTGGGAGGCCGAGGCAGGTGGATCACCTGAGGTCATGAGTTTGAGACCAGCCTGACCAATATGGTGAAACCTTGTCTCTACTAAAAATACAAAAATTAGCCAGACGCCAGTTACTTGGGAGGCTGAGACAGGAGACTTGCTTGAACCTGGAAGGCAGAGGTTGCAGTGAGCCAAGATTGTGCCACCGCACTCCAGAGTGAGACTCCATCTCAAAAATAAATAAATAAATAAATAAATAAAGTAATAGTGTCAAAAATTGCATTAAAGAAAGTTCATTAAAATAAAAAAGAAAACTCTGTGCTATAAAGGACATTGATCAAGTAATTAATTGTTGGCTTTGTGAAATTCATTCTGGAAAGTTATCTAAAAATTAATCAGTATTTGTATAATTTGGATTCACTGTTTTGATTCAAATCTTCTTGAAGGATAAAAATATCCTTCAAATCCTTTGAATGGCAAGGTCCAAACATTACCATTCCATGCTGCCATTAATCACAGTAGGGGGGGTAGAGGCTGGGAGGAAAAAGGCTGCTTGCCAGTCAGGCTGAGGAAATGGCAAAGCAGGCAGGATGCGTCCTCCCCCAGGGCTCCTAATATGGGCTCTGGGCAGCGGACTCCCCATGAACACAGAGTCAGGAGGGAGCCACAATGGCCGGTCCCTGCAGATGTCCCATGAGCTGACACCATGCGACTATCGGCGCCATCGTGGCCTGAGAGGGTCGGGGCTATATCAGGGGTCTTACCCCCAAGACATTGGCTTCCTAGAGATCACTGGTCATATGACAGATGGGGAAGCCGAGGCACCTGAAGAGGAATCAGCTGACTTGGGGTTACACATCTAGTGGGTGGCAGAGCCAGGACTGTTACTCAGGCTCTGACTTCCCGTCCAGATCCTTCCAGCTCCTCACCGAGGTCAGAAGCGCTGCTGCTCTGACTGACCTGTAACTTGGTGAGTTAGGAAAACCACAGGAAGGCCAGACCAGGACTTCAGGTGTTCCTGAGCCTGGTTCTGCCTGGGAACTTTGTGCCACTCCATGCGGGCCTGGGGCAGAGAGAGAGGGAGACAAAGATGCTTACAGCATGGGCTCTGCACCCATCCCCCAGCTTCCTACAGTGTCTTGGCACCCTTGGGGTGCTCAGTCGTGCTTACCAATGGTGACAACGAGGACAAGGAAGAGGAAAGGTGAGAGGGGACAAAGGAAGGGGAGAGGACTTGATGACAGGGAGAAGCGGGGCTGGACTATTTGAGGGAAGATTACAGTGAGGCTGACCCAGAGAAGGCCTTAGAGTTACTCAATTACATCTCAGACTAAGGAAAGGCTCTTATATTAGGGGCTGTTTCTCATTTTAAGTTTTGTGGGCCGGGCACAGTGGTTCACGCCTGTAATCCCAGCACTTTGGGAGGCCGAGGTGGGCAGGACCACTTGAGGTCAGGAGTTTGAGACCAGCCTGGCCAACATGATGAAACCCCCACCTCTACTAAAAATACAAAAATCAGCCGGGTGTGGTGGCGTGCACCTGTAATCCCAGGTACTTAGGAGGCTGAGGCAGGAGAGTCGCTTGAACCTGGGAGGCGGAAGTTGCAGTGAGCCGAGATCGCACCACTGCACTCCAGCCTGGGTGACAGAGTGAGACTCTATCTCAAAAAAAAAAAAAAAAAAAGTTTTGTGTATCTATCCGAACTTTTACAATTGTGCACATATATTACTTTGGTTAAAAATGTAAATTAAAGGAGAAAAGACTTCGATCAAACACAAGAACCTAAAGGGTGACAAAGCATTGCTGTGGCAGCTAGAGAGGTATAGATCCCCAGCAGGCAGGGGCCTGAGGGGAGGCAGATAGCACCTGCCAGCTGGGCCAGAGAAAAGAAGGGGCCTTTTCCCTTCTTGCCCCAGCAGGGTTCCACAGTAATCTTATTTTGTCCCATGGATCAACCACTGTCCTCATCAGAGGCTCTTAACCTTTGTGGGGTCATGGGCCCTGTGAAATCAGAAACCCTATTTGCCCCAGGAAGAACAGTGTACATGTATGCATACCCCTAAAACTGTCCGAATAACTCCCTGGGTTTACAAGCTCCTGGTTCACCCCTGCTCCACGCGCTGATGTCCAACCAGACTGTTTTCCCAGCCAGACTTCCCTTCTGAGCTTTAAACCGACACATTCAACTTTCCTCTGCATGGAAATCTCCCAACAGTACCTCAAAGTGTCAAGTAGCTAAAATCAAATTTAAAACCCCCCTAAATCTGCTCCACCTCCTGTGCTCCCTGTCTAGGGACTGGAACTGTCATCCACCCATTTGCTAAGTATGACATCCGCTGTCAACTTGGAGCAGTGGTTCTCAGCGCTGGCTGTACATCAGAAGCCACCGTGGCGGTCTGTAAAACACAGAGACCTGGGCCTCCCTGCTGGCCCTCAGACACAGAGCCTCTGGCAGGAAGTCCAGCATGGCCAGTCTGAAAGAAGGCTGAGAACCACTGCCCCAGGCAGAACATCTTTCTGTCAGTCTCACTCCAAAACAGTCACCAAGTCCTGTGGCTTCTAGCTACTGAATTCCATGGCATTTATTTAGAATAGGTCATTCTCAAGCACGATACGAAAGTCAACTCTTAAAACAAGATAGACCAAGCACGGTGGCTCATGCCTATAATCCCAGCACTTTGGGAGGCCAAGGCAGGAGGGTTGCTTCAGGCCAAGAGTTTGAGACCAGCCTGGGCAACTTAGTGAGACTCCACCTCTAACTAAAAGAGAAAACAAAAAGGATAATCAGAGGAAGTTTCCCTTCCGATCATCATCTCCCAGTTACTGGCCAGCCTGCCTCCATTTGAACCTCCTTCAGTCCTTCCTCTGCAGCCAGAGTCAATGTGCCAAACTGCCAATCTGGCTGTGTTATTTCCCTGCCTAAAGCCTTTCAGCGGCCCCTCATCACTCCCAGGATAAAGTGCATGCTCCTTAGCAAAGCACATGAGGTCCCCGCCCCACCCCTGTCTGCGTCCTGCCTACTTCTAGCTCTACATCTTCCCCACACCCAGCTACACCTACACAATCCACAAAAACACAACTCTAAGCAACCAACAGGCCCTCTGCCTGGATTCCTTTGTTGCCCCTCTGGGAAGGCTTCCTGGACTAGACCTGGCTGGATTAATTGGGTGCCCCCTTCTCAAGGCGCCCAGAGCACCTCCTGCTTATGTCCAGCACTGGATTAACCACAGGTGATTTTTGACAAAGGTGTCAAGGTAAAGATAGCTTTCTCGACAAATGGTACTGGAAAAGTGGATATCTAGATCTATATCTAAAAATGAGCCTTGGCTGGACGCGGTGGCTCACGCCTGTAATCCCAGCACTTTGGGAGGCCAAGGCCAGTGGATCACTTGAGGCCAGGAGTTCGAGACCAGCCTGGCCAACATGTTGAAACCGTGTCTCTATTAAAAATACAAAAGTTAGCTAGGTGTCATGGCGGGTGCCTGTAATCCCAGCTACTCAGGAGGCTGAGGCAGGAGAATCACTTGAACCCAGGAGGTGGAGGTTGCAGTGAGCCGAGATCATGCCACTGCACTCCAGCCTGGGCAACAGAGCGAGACTTCATCTTAAATAAATAAATAAGACCCTTTATTCTTACCTCACACCACACATAAAATTAGTTTGAGTGTATCATAGACCTAAACAAAAAGCCAAAACTATACAATTCTAGAAAAAAATATAGGAGAAAATATTTGCAACCTAACCTTAAGGTAGGCAATCAAACAAAATGTTTAATAAATTGGATGCTGTCACAATTAGAAACTTTGGCTCTTTGAAAGGTAACATTAGGAAAATGAAAAAACAGGTGGGTGTGGTGGCTCACACCTGTATTCCCAGTATTTTGGGAAGCTGAGGCAGTAGGATCACTTGAGCCCAGGAGTTCAAGACCAGCCTGGGCAACATAGCAAGATCTCATCTCTACTAAAGATAAAAAATTGAAATAAAAATAATTAGCCAGGCATGCTGGCGTGTGCCTATCATCCCAGCTCCTCAGAAGGCTGAGGTGGGAGGATCACTTGAGCCCAGGAGTTCGAGGTTGCATTTAGCTACAATTATACCACTGCACTCCAGCCTGGGAGACAGCATGAGACCCTGTCTCATGGAAAAAAAGAAAAAGAAAATGAAAAGACAAACCATAGAATGCTATGGGCTCTCATACATTGCTGGTGGTAATGTCAAATAGTATGACCACTTTGAAAAACAATTTCTTACCATGCAGCCAGGCACGGTGGCTCAAACCTGTAATCCCAGCACTTTGAGAGGCCAAGGCGGATGGATCACGAAGTTAGGAGTTCAAGACCAGCCTGACCAATATGAAACCCCATCTCTCTCAAAAATACACAAATTAGTTGGGCGTGGTGGCGCATGCCTGTAATCCCAGCTACTCGGGAGACTGAGGCAGGAGAATCACTTGAACCCAGGAGACGGAGGTTGCAGTGAGCCAAGATTGCACCACTGTACTCCAGCCTGGACGACAGAGAGCGACTCCGTCTCAAAAAAAAAAAAAAGGCTGGGTGCGGTGGCTCATGCCTGTAATCCCAGCACTTTGGGAGGCCGAGGCGGGTGGATCACGAGGTCAGGAGATTGAGGCCATCCTGGCTAACACGGTGAAACCCTGTCTCTACTAAAAATACAAAAAAATTAGCCGGGCGTGCTGGCGGACGCCTGTAGTCTCAGCTACATGGGAGGCTGAGGCAGGAGAATAGCATGAACCCGGGAGGCAGAGCTTGCAGTGAGCCGAGATGGCGCCGCTGCACTCCAGCCTGGGCGACAGAGCAAGACTCCGTCTCAAAAAAATAAATTAATTAATTAAATAAATTTAAAAAAAAAGACTCACCATGCAACCAAGCCATCCCACCTACTTCCAGGCATTTTACCCAAGAGAAATTAAACATATGTATATTCAAAAAACGTTCTAGGAAGGCTCAAGTCAGTTTTATTCACAATGCCTTCAAACTGGAAACAACGCAGACGTCCAACAACAACGCCACATCCTCCTTTGGGGTCCTGAGACGGTGCCTCCCCACCAGCCCAGCCTGGCCAACTTTAGTCCATCAATGTCCAAATGGACAAACAGCCTGTGGCATATCCATACAATGGAATACTACTCACCAGTGATAAGGAGGGAACTTGATACACACTCTAGTAAATACCTGAAATTTTAGGTTGCTTCAGTTTCCATTTTGAGTATAGGGTTAACAATTTCATACTAGAAGCAGGGCTTAGTCACCTTGGATACAGTTTCCAGCTCTCTGCCTTCTCCCAGTTTCTCAACACATTCCACCCAGATATCTGGTCCTATGTAGCCACCTCATGGTAACTGCCTCCCTGTGGGATGTATACATACAACCAACTAGACTCGCCCCACTGACGCCCACACCCTGCACGGACTACACAGATATGCCCCAGTGACCACTCCTAAGTCACAAGGTGGCCCCACAGGACTCCAGTCCGCTTGCTCTAGGTGAACCAATTAGAGCTCCCCTTGGGAAAACTGCTTGAGTAATGCCCTGGACTCCAGTAAAAGCCTCAGCCCACAGGTCGGTCTCTCTCTGGCTCCCCCCCACGACGATTGTGTACAGTGTCCCCAAGACCTTCCCGATGGCCCTCGGTGTGCCCTCTTCCCCTGTGGATCTGTAATAGGACCGCTTCTGTTAGTTCCTGTGTTTCATTGTGTTGCCTGCTCTGTGTCGTGCCTGACTGAGATGCTCAAACCTAACGTTTTCCCTGGTCAGGGCTTTTCCTAGACAGCAGCCATCTTGGTAGGAATAAACTAGATACAGGTCAGACAAGAAGCACAAGGAGATCTGCCAGGATAAATATGTCTCCTGGGAGAGGGACACCTGGTCACAGGTCAGCCGGGATACAGAGATGCCCCACGAAAGGCCCACTGCAAACACCCACGACCAAATCCCAGGAGCCCGTCAGGGCAGAGTTGGCCTTTACAGTGGCTATCCGGGGAGGCCTCAAGACCAAGGTAAAGGAAAATACAACACACACACGCCACATGGGTGATGCTCAGCTGCATCGTGGTAAGCGAAGAAAGCCAGGCACAAAAGACCACACAGTGAATGGTTCTCCTTGTATGCAATTCTGAGAAAGGCAAAGTGCAGTGACAGAAATCAGATGAGCAGTTGTCTGGAGCCAGGGTGGAGGGAGGTGAAGGATGAGCTGCAAAGGGGCAGGAGGGTACTTTTGGGAGGACAGGACTTCTTAAACTGGGAGGGAGGCCAGCCTGGTGGTTTCATGTGTCAAAAGTCATGGAACGAGCCGGGCATGGTGGCAGGGCCTATGGTCCCAGCTACTCGGGAGGCTGAGGCAGGAGGATCACTGGAGCCTAGAAGTTCAAGTCTGCAGTGAGCCGAGATCGTGCCACTGCACTCCAGCCTGGGCGACAGAGACCCTGTCTCTAAAAAATAAAAAATTCATAGAACTGTATACTTCCATGTACTGTACTTAAATTTCCTGGTATTTATCGTATGTATATAATACCTCATATCTTAATAAAGTCGTTTTTAATGTGAGGGTTGCTATGGGGCATGGAGGGCGATCTGGCTCCCGACCCTCGGAGGCGGCGTCGGAGTCGGAGGCCGGCGGGGAGGTCTGGTCCGCGGCTCGGCCTCGCCCGGGCTCCTGCAGCGCTCTCCCGCCAGGGGGCAGACGTGGGGCCGGCGGCGCGGGCGGGAAGCTCAAGCGGCGGGGACGCGGTGGTGCCGTCCTCCCCCGGCGTGGTGAGGGGCCGCGGCGCGCCACCCCGCTCTCAGCGCAGCCCGCGGCGGCGAGGCCACCGGGTGGGACATGGGTGCCCGCGCGTCGCGAGTCCCGAGACAGAATCTGGCCCCTGGGCACTGGCTCTCTGTCCACGCGGCGGCCTCCCTGCAGCCCCCTAGGGCCGGTCGCCCGTCCCCGCCTGCGGAACGCGGAGGGGCAGCACGGCCCGCGCCCGGCCACTCGAACCTGCTCCCCGGCGCCGCGTGACCGTGTCAGGTCCCCGTCAGCCTCGCTGTGCCGACCCCCGGGCGCCTCCACAATGGCCCGGAGGCCACTGATGCCTGGACGCCTGGGTTACACGAGGCTCTCCCACCCCGACAAGCCCGCCGATCCCACAGGCACAGGCTGAGGAGAGGGAACCGCGCGCCTGCCCCGCGCGCCGCCGCCGACCCCTCTGGGTCGCACCTCCCCGCGGACGCCGCTCTCACGCGCAGGGAGAGGCCCCTCAGGGTCGGCCCGGAGCGGCTCCTGCGGGGGTCGCGGCTCTTCTCCCGGCCTCCTCTCGGCTTCACTTTCCTGTCAGGTCTGGGGCTGGCAGTTCCCAGGCAGTCACGCCGGGGAACACCTCACACACGCGGATCACCGCGGGGCTCAGCAGCCTCCCTGTGCGCTGAGTCACTTGTCATGAGTGACTCCATTGTGAGGCGTTTCGGGCCACGAAGCAGGACCGTGGGCCGCACTCCGGGTCCGCGCCCTGCCCTCGCCGACCTCCCGCGCGTGGAAGGGGGACGGCGGCGGCGGAGCTCCCCGCCACAGAGAGCCCCGAAATGGTCATTCCGAACAGGAGAAGTGTGGCCTGGGGTTCCTGGTTTAAGAGGCCCCCGCGCTGAAAGGCTGTTCGCCGAGGAGGGGCTGCCGGGGAGGGAGCTTGAGCGCGGCGGAGCGAGACCCGTCCCCGCCTGGCGTGGCCCGGCCCGAGGGACAGCGGCGCCCCCAGGACCCTCCCCAGCGTGGCCCCAGCTCGCTCCGGGACCGCGGGGCCAGGCCGGGCGGGAGCGCGGGGACGTACACGGCGGCCCCGCCCGCGCGCTCCTCCTCCCTCCCGGCCGGCCCTGCGCAGGCGGCGGTGGCCCCGATCTCCGCGCTGCTGAGGCGCGCCCGGCCGCTCCCACGGCCTCCCCTCCGCCCTGCGGTCCCGCCGCCTCCGGGGCCGCCTGGGACCCTGGCCCTCGCCGGGCAGGACGCCGCCAGCGCTGAAGGCGCAGCCCGGAGGCCGCGCGGGTGAGTCGGTGCGCAGCCCCAGCGGCTCCAGAGGAGCGGGTGCGGGGAGGGCGAGCGGACCCCAGTCGGCTCCGTTCCCACCTTGCGCGCAGCCGGGAGACCAGCAGGCCCAGCCTCTAGGGAGGAGGCCAGGGGAGCTGGGGGCCGCCCCCCACGTTCTCGCAGGCACCTGTCCCTAGGCCGGGGTCCGCTGGCTCAGAGCACTGACCCGCCCCGGACCTAGGGGGACGGAGGCAGCGGTGACATTTGCCCAGGAAGGGCGGCCGTGGGTAAACTCCACTCCAGAGCACGGGCCTGGGCCCAGGTTGAGGCCTGGGGTTGAATCCGCTTCTGCTAGAGGCCAGTGTTCTCAGGGAGGCCCATAACCGGACTGGGTCTCAGTTCCCCCAGGTATGAAACAGGGACAGGGCATGAGGAGGGGACCATGCCACGCTGCAAAGCTCTGAGCACGAAGCCGAGAAGAATCTCGGCTCCCGGCCTCGGGGGCTGCACTTCGGGCCAGGCCTGCACTCCCAGGATGCGAGCATGGCCTCCTGGCCCAGGGGTGGCATGGAGGCGCGGAAAAAGCAAAGGCGACCCTGCCAGGGAGCGCCCAGCGCTCCGGTTGGTGGTCATGGGGCCTTTGCGTGGGACTCACAGTGTGGCCGGGAAAGTTCTGTAATGAGGACATTTCTCATCATTCCTTCTTCTCAAAAGTCATTCGTCAGCCCCAGACACCTTTGCCTCGGAAAACTAGGAACTACTTTCAAAATCCTCAACACCCCCATCTCCTGCTACAGAGCGGAGTCCCCACTTTGCAGAGGCACACTGCAAGGTCGCGGGTGGTTAAATGGTGCCCCTGCTTGATGAAGATGCCTTGCTCTCTTTCACTGTCTTTATGTGTGTTTAATGTTGTGTGTTGCGTTCTCTGTGAAGCGAAGGATAAACACGGGCCCTTTCAGGCAACCAGATGAAGAAGGCGGCCAGCATCAGATCTTCCCATGCTTCAAGGTGGAGCACCCTGCAGGGTTTACTGCAGCGCTCAGGGTCAAAGTGAGGATGCAGTGCGGCACCAAAAGGCAAATGTACTCTGGAGAGCCACTCTCACCTTGTACCCCTGGAGTAGACCCCGAGGACTGGAGGACTGGAACACGATCTTAGTCCTGAGGGCCGGAGACGCAGCCTTTGGTGGTTGCGCAGGGGCCCGGCTTTTCCCGAAGTCTTAAAGCCTGCTCCAAATGCCAGATTCAGAGAAAGGGGCCGAACCTTGGGCCCGCCGCCTTCTCCCATAAGCCGCGACCCAGCAGCTTTGTTAGGAAGTTTACCCGCGCGGTGGCTCACGCTTGTAATCCCAGCACTTTGGGAGGCCGAGGCGGGCGGATAATGAGGTCAGGAGATCGAGACCACGGTGAAACCCCGTCTCTACCAAAAATACAAAAAATTAGCCGGGCGTGGTGGCGGGCGCCTGTAGTCCCAGCTACTCGGAGAGGCTGAGGCAGGAGAATGGCGTGAACCCTGGAGGCGGAGCTTGCAGTGAGCCGAGATCGCGCCACTGCACTCCAGCCTGGGTGACAGAGCAAGACTCCGTCTCAAAAAAAAAAAAAAAAGGAAGTTTACATATGAAGGTAGGGACCTTTCTTGGAATGAGCCACACGCGATGGCTCTGCCATTCCGGACGGTGCTCGTTCACTGCTGTCCCTGGAGCAGACACGGTTCTGCGCACACACCTGGGCGCCGGAGAAACATGGGGCACCAAAAGCGGGCCCAGGCCCTCGGACTCAGCGAACTGGACAGGTGTCCCCATCACCTGCGGCTGGCAGCAGCAGTGTTTCTACCCCCTTCCCTCCCCTCCTCCCGCTCCACAGATGTGCTGTCTTTCCCGGCCTTCCCCCGTGCCCAGCACAGTAGCTTCTGCTTGGCTGTTCCCCTGTCTCCCAGATGGTCTCTCCTTGCTGCTTGCCCTACACATTCTCCCACACACGCGCGCGGGATGCCCCTGGCGGCGTGTTTGTCAATGCCTGCTCCCCTGCCCCACAGTCCAATCTCCACGACTCTGGGCCCTGTCCCTTCATTCTAAAGCCTTCCGCTCACGAGCCCTCCCAAGGACCGACCCCCAGGAGGCTACTGGAGATGCAGGATTTGGACCCGCACCTGACCCGCACCCTGATAGATCCCTCTGAATGAATGAATGAATGAGCAGGCTGCATCCTGATTAGGTTAAGGTGAGTGGTTGCCACGCTTGGCGTTGGCTCTGTCCCCTGGGATAAAAGGCGAGGCAGCCACATGGACAGCTCCTCCAGTGAGGTCTCAGACTGGAGAGACGCCAGCGGGCGGGGGTCGTTCCCTAGAGCTGCCGCATTTGTTATGGTCGATGCCCCACTACCTTGTCACCTTCTCCGGAGGACCTCCTGCACTGTCCTTGACAGATGGGCCCCAGTGGGCCCGCCCAGGCTGGAGATGAATCTCAAAGGGATTCCATGCCTGGGAGACCTCAGCTAAGCAGGGCAGAGAAATAATCAGACAACAGTCAATGCATGGCGCCTGCAGAGTTTTGCACAGGGTCCTTCAGAAGGAGGTTAGGGAAGGCTTCTTGGGGGTTAGGGCAGTTAAGCAAAATGGATAAAGAAAGCAACTACTTATGTCTGCATATTTTCTTCATTTCATCTTCACAACAGCCCTGAGATAGGTACTCGTTTTACAGCTGAGGTATAAATTGGGGTTCAGAGAGATTGAGTGCTTTCACCATGAACAAGTGACAGAGAGCAAGGACTTGAACCAGGTTACTTGACGCCACTGCTGGTCTTAACCTCCATGTTATTAGCATATTGGGTAAGTGAAACCCTGTGAGCCAAGAAGCTGGGGTGAGAAACAGCACAGAATAGAGGAGAGGGCTGCAGAAGGCGTGATGTTTCTGGAGCACCGAATTCTACTCACGAACACAGGAGTGGAGGCGGGAAGGGGACACTGGAAGCCGTGGAGGGCCTTGTCAGCCACCATAAGGAATGTGGACCTGGTCCTCAGGGTGGTGAGGGGATGGCCCCCCATCCAGAGGCTTCTCACAGGGGAGTGATTCAGCCTGTCTCTGCCGCAGTCAGGAGGAAGGATGCAGTGAGACAGGGAAAGTGGAGAGGCGGATGGCGGTGCAGTCTACTCCAGGTCATGCTTCTTAACATCTCCCTCATTATTCATACACGGAAAATGATTGCTGTTGTATGACACACTGGTTAACAAAGGAGGGGGCTGTTTGCAGACAGAAACAACCAACCCAGGGCCTCCAGCCATCCAAAGATTCTGCACAGCCAGCCACCCCTCAGGCTAAGAAATCCCAGGCACATGCGCACCAGTCACAGCATACCCGGACCCAGACAGTGACAGTGGAGAATGAGGAACAAGAGCTGGGTTCAAGGAATAATTAGCAAGCAACGTTGGCATTACATAGCGAAGGGACAAAGGAGGAGGGAGATAGCCCGTGGGATTCTGGACTAAATTGGGCAAATGGTATGACATGGTTAGGCTTTTGTGTCCCCGCCCCAATCTCATCTTGAATTGTAATCCCCAAGTGTTGAGGTAGAGACCTGGTGGGAGGGGATGGGATCATAGCGCGGTTTCCCCCATGCTGTTCTTGTGATAATGAGGGAGTTCTCATGAGATCTGATGGTTACATAAGCGCCCGTCATTTCCTCCGCTCACACTCTCTCTTGCCACCTTGTGAAGAAGGTGCCTGCTTCCCCTTCTGCTATGACTGTAAGTTTCCTGAAACCTCCCCAGCAATGTAGAACTGTGAGTCAATTAAACCTCTTTTATTTAGAAATTGCCCAGTCTTAGGCAGTTTTTTATAGCAGTGTGAGAATAGATTAACACAGTAAATTGGTACCAGGAGTTTGGGACACTAATACATGGTAGTTCTCTCATTGCTGTAGGGAGCTTGGGGACAGGGCTGGTTCCAGGGAAGGTGATGAGTTCTTCTGGGCTGCCCTGTGTTTGAAGTAGGTACAGAAGCCTAACAGGCAGTGGAGCAGGGCAGTGGAGTCAAACAGACCGGGTCCAACTTCCAGCTTCACCAACTTATTAGTTCTGTTACCTTTTGCAAAAAGCCTGTTCATTTGTCTTTAAAACAGGGATAAGAATAGGTTTATAGAGGCTGAGGTGGGAGGATTGCTAGAGCCTGGGAGGCGGAGGTTGCAGTGAGCTGAGATCATGCCACTGCACTCCAGCCTGGGTGACAGAGCAAGACGCTGTCTTAAAAAAAAAAAAAGGATAAGGTTATAGACTTGTGATAATTAAATAAGGTACAAAGCCTGGAAGGTAATATGTATCTAATAAATGGCAGTGCTAGGCTGGGCACGGTGGCTCACGCCTGTAATCCCAGCACTTTGGGAGGCCGAGGCAGGTGGATCATGAGGTAGGAGTTTGAGACCAGCCTGGCCAAGATGGTGAAACCCCATCTCTACTAAAAATACAAAAATTAGCCAGGCGTGGTGGCACATGCCTGTAGTCCCAGCTACTAAGGAGGCTGAGGCAGGAGAATCGCTTGAACCTGGGAGACAAAGGTTGCAGTGAGCCGAGATCGTGCCACTGCACTCCAGCCTAGGCAGCAAGCAAGACTCCATCTCAAAAAAATTAAAAAAAAAAAAAATAGTAGTGCTAGGCTGGGCACGGTGCCTCATGCCTGTAATCCCAGCACTTTGGGAGGCTGAGGTGGGTGGATCACGAGGTCAGGAGATCGAGACCATCCTGGCTAACACAGTGAAACCCCATTTCTACTAATAATACAAAAAATTAGCCACTCTGGTGGCGGGCGCCTGTAGTCCCAGCTACTCGGGAGGCTGAGGCAGGAGAATGGCGTGAACCCGGGAGGCGGAGCTTGCAGTGAGCTGAGATCGTGCCGCTGCACTCCAGCCTGGGTGACAGAGCGAGACTCCGTCTCAAAATAAATAAATAAATAAATTAATTAATTTAAAAAAGGTAGTGCTATTATTATTGTTATAGTATTCCTTATTATTATCAGTAAATCTGAAGCTCAGAAAAGAAGCAATTTCAGAAGGCATCAAGTAGAAATGGAAACCATGAGAGTAAATGAGATGATCCGGAAGAGTGTATATGGAGGACGTTGAAGACCAGGAACATTGACATTTAAGGGGTGGACAGAGGAAGAGGAGCCTAAGAACAAATGGCCTGAGGAGGAGGAAAGCTGTGCGAGCCCGTGGAAGCCACGTGTAGCAGCCACACAGCTGATCCTCTGCCTCCTTCCTCCTTCCTAACAGAACCTGTTGTTAGGGTAAAGCTCCCACAGTGCTAGCTCCAACCCAGGAGTGAGTCTTCATCAGTAATCTCATTTCCCTTGCCAGTGGCTGGTTTGGGAAGGTGTATTTGATGCAGTTCTGTTCAACAGCACTTGATAGAAAGTCTGCTGGTGAACTTCTGGAAAAGATTTCCTTGATCTTAAAAAGAAATGCAGGTGCAAATCAAAACCACAATGAGATACCACTTCACACCCACTGAGATGGCTGGAATCCAAAAGTCAGATAACAAGTGTTGGTTAGAACCGTCATACATTTCTGGTGTTCGGAATGTAAAAGACACAGCCACTTTGGAAAACAAGC
This sequence comes from Nomascus leucogenys, assembly GCF_006542625.1. Taxonomy (NCBI): domain Eukaryota; kingdom Metazoa; phylum Chordata; class Mammalia; order Primates; family Hylobatidae; genus Nomascus; species Nomascus leucogenys. Next base: position 117,766,483 of record NC_044391.1, on the reverse strand, counting down.
TGGAAGTTTCCCCAAATGATTAAACATCAAGTTACCATAGGATGCAGGGACTTTACGTATATACCAAGAGAAATGAAAACATATGTCCACGAATAAACTTGTACACAAAAGTTTATAGTAGCACTGTTTATAATAGCCAAAACATGGAAACGACTCAGAGGTTCATCAATAGATGAGTGGACACACAAAATGTGGTATATCCACACAATAGGATATCACTTGGCCATGAAAAGTAAGGACGTACTGATACCTGCTACAACATGGATGAACCATGAAAACATTCTGCTAAGTGAAAGAAGCCAGCCACAAAGGCCTCCAGACTGAAGGGGGTCTGCCCCTCCACACCTGTGGGTATTTCTCGCAAGGTGGAGACAAGAGACTGAGAAAAGAAGTAAGACACAGAGACAAAATATAGAGGAAGAAAAGTGGGCCCAGGGGACCGGCGCTCAGCAAGTGAGGACCTGCACCGGCACTGGTCTCTGAGTTCCCTCAGTGTTAATTGATCATTATCTCTACTATCTCAGTGAGGGGGATGTGGCAGGACTATAGGGTAATGGTGGGGAGAGGGTCAGCAGGAAAACATGTGAGCAAAAGACCCTGTGTCATAAATAAGTTTGAGGAAAGGTGCTGTGCCTGGATGTGCACGTAGGCTAGATTTATGTTTAACTTTACATAAACAACTCAGTGCAGTAAAAATCAGTATTGCCGCCAGCATGTCTCACCTCCAGCCATAGGGCGGTTTTCTCCCACCTCAGTAAATAGAATGTATGATCAGGTTTTACACCAAGACATTCCATTCCCAGGGGAGCAGGAGACAGATGCTTTCCTCTTAACTGCAAAGAGGCCTTCCTCTTTCACTAATCCTCCTCAGCACAGACCTTTTATGGGTGTCGGGCTGGGGGATTGTAAGGTCTTTCCCTTCCCACAAGGCCATATCTCAGGCTGTCTCAGTGGGGGGAAACCTGGACAGTACCCAGGCATTCTGGGGCAGAGGTCCCTGCAGCTTTCCCCAGTGCACTGTTTCCCTGGGTAATCGAGAATGCAGAATGGCAATGACTTTTACCAGGCATACGGCCTGCAAACACATTTTTAACAAAGCACATCCTGCACTGCCCTAAATCCATTAAACCTTGAGTCAATACAGCACATGTTTCTGTGAGCACAGGGTTGGGGCTAAGATTACAGATTAATAGCATTTCAAAGCAGAATAATTTTTCTTAGTACAGATCAAAATGGAGTTTCTTATGTCTTCCTTTTTCTACACAGACACAGTAACAGTCTGATCTCTCTTTCTTTTCCCCACACGGACCTTACGATTTCATTCATAGGGAAGTTCAGGATAGGGAACTCTATAGAGACAGAAAGTAGATTAGTGGTTTCCAGCGTCTGGGGTGGTGGACAAGGATGGGAGGTGATAACTAAATGATACGGGGTTCTTCTTGAGTGATGAAAATTTATAAAATTGACTGTGGTGATGGTTGCACCTGTCTATGAATATATCAAAAACCATTGAATTGTACACTTTAAATGAATTGCATGGTATATTAATTATATTTCAATAAACCTGTTTTAAAAAGAGATAGCCTCAAAAATACAGACACTTCTCAGTGTTGTCATGTCTGGATGGGATGGCTGGAACTGAGGGTTATGTCCACACAGAGAGAAAGGCAGCATCAAGACTGACCTGAGAAGCGGCAAGGGACCCTGGCAGTACCAAGCCTGGTTGTTTTTTTTATGTGACATGATGAATTGTTTCCTGCTTTTTCTTTTAAGAGATGGGGGTCTCACCGTGTTGCCAGGCTGACCTTGAACTCCTGAGGTCAAGCAATCCTCCTGCCTCTGCCTCCCAAGGAGCTGGGACTACAGGGGTGCACCACCACACCTGGCAACATGATGAATTGTTGAAGCAGCATTGTTTTTGTTGTTGTTGTTTGCAAACAACTAAACGTTTTATGCAAAAAGGAGTTAATATAGGGAATTAGCTGCTTAAAAACCTTTGGAAGTGCTGGGTGATCAAGCTCTAGGCTGAATCCCCAGGAATGACTCCTAGAACACTGCAAAACTGACCAACGGAGCTACTACTTCTGTCCCCTATCAGGAAGTGGGGACTCAGGAGACCAACACTGGAACGATTGCATTCAAGAACACAGCACTGTAATTATGACTCAGGGTTAGAAAGCCATTGCCAAACCACCACAGCCGCCTGTCAGCAGCACCCAACGAAGCCAGTGAATGAACATGGAATACTACTTCAGAAACTGTATCCATCTCCTATACCTTACTTGCTAGAAGAAAACAGTCAAAGCAGCAGGAAGATGGTATTTATTTGACTTCCACCTTCCAGATGTCTCTCATTTAATGACCAACTTATTTGCTCTTTATTCCTACTTCCGTCTCAGATCTATCTGGAACCATTTTTCCTTCTGCCTGATATATACTCTTTATAATTTTCTGAAGATATGCTTGTGAAGACCTTTCAGTTTTGGTTTTCTTGAAAATCTCTTTATTTTGTCCTTGTTCTTGAAAGATTTTTTTCTTTCTGGGCATAAAGGATAGGCGGGTAGTTGTTTTCTTTCTTTCTTTCTTTCTTTCTTTCTTTCTTTCTTTCTTTCTTTCTTTCTTTTTCTTTCTTTCTTTTCTCTCCACCCTTCCTTCTTTCTTTCTTTCATCTTTTTTCTTTTTCTTTTTTTTTTTTTTGAGACAGAGTCTTGCTTTATCGCCCAGGATGGAGTGCAGTTGTGCAATCTCGGCTCACTGCAAACTCTGTCTCCCAGGTTCAAGCAATTCTGCCTCAGCCTCCTGAGTAGCTGGGATTACAGGTGCACACCACCACTCCCAGCTAATTTTTGTCTTTTTAGTAGAGACAGGGTTTCACCATATTGGCCAGGCTAGTCTCAAACTCTTGATCTCAGGTGATCCACCCGCCTCGGCCTCCCAAAGTGCTGGGATTACAGGTGTGAGCCACCGCTCCCGGCCGTTATTTTCTTTAGCAAATGAATACTGTCATCCTTAAGGGCCTATTAGCTGCAGCCACTTCTGATACCAAATGGTGAAGGTTCAGTACAAGAAATAGAAGCCAGCAGAAAAGGAATTTGATACAGGCAAATAGGTAGTAAAAATCATTCGGTACACTGAAAAATGATCTCTATTCAGGCCTCCAGGAAAAACTCTCTGAACACCCAGAAGTAACTCCATAAAGCAGCAACCACTCTTGCAACAGTCAGGCTACTGTAAAGCCACCTGTAGAACTTAGCTGGGTTTCGTAACACAGCACTGTGGCCACCATAACTGCAGCTGTGTCCTCCATTCCCACAAAGCGGGGACTGGATAGTGGAAAGCTGATGCACGAAAACCCCATGTCTTCAACGATCTTGTTTCCCAGGAGAAAACAAAGAAAACTGCAAAAATATGGCCTGTCTCACATCTGCTTTCTAAATTCTGAAAACCTAATTTGCATAACCCAACTTCAAGAGTATCCACAAAATGTAGCTTTTTGTTTCCTACCCCTCACAGTACAGTAAGACACCCTAAAAGGAGCTAGGAATAGTGGAAGGATCCCTGCTGTCGAATGGCAGGCAGTGCGGGAGCCTGAAGTGGCCAATGGTTTTGACAACGCGGAGGCCAAGGAGGCGAGAGCCCCTCTCTAAAAAAAAAAGAAATTAAAAAGCGAGGAGTGAATTCAGTGAATGCAGATGGTTTGAGGATCCCTGTGAAGGGAGGAGGACAGAAAGGTAGTAGTAGAAAGAGGGGACATACAGTTTCAAGGGAGTTTTGGTTGGTTGTTTCTCTAAGAATGGTAGAGAGATTCACGTGTCTATTGATGGAAAGGAAGGTGTCAACCAAAGAGAACAAAGGGAAGGAGTAGATGCATGATGGAAGGAGAACTTGCAGCTGGTGGGAGGGGATGCTCATGATATATGGAAAGATGGTCATACTTTGCTAAGTGACAAAGCAAATTTTAAAGCAAACATTGTATGATCCCCTTCCATTTACAAATATATAATAGATACATTGAAAATACTCACTGAATTGTCAGACATCCCTTACAGAGACAAAACTCAATTTCAGTGTTGCAAAGCTACACTACTGAGATGGAGCAGCCCCAGGCAATGGCACAGGCTTGGGCAGGGTGTGTAGTAACTGGAGGGCAAAATAAGAGTGGGTGAGGGTGAGATAGAGGACAGCAGAGCCATGCTATCGAAGGCCACATGCCCATGAGACTGGCTTGCTCATAGCGGAAGTCATGATGCCAACTTGCCCACCCTCCCACATGCTGAGGAACAGCCTGCCATCAGTTCTTCTGGAGCCCAGCTCAGAGACCTAGGTATAGCATCCTCCATTCCCACTCACCCTCAGCAGATGCCTTCAGCAGTTGTGGAGATATACAAGTTCCCCCATAGTAGTTTTGAGACACATCCTGTGATTGCAACACAGTCCCCTCATGTTTCCTGCACCCCTCCCCCAAATCATGACCAGAAGGATCTGCTGACCAAGGCTGTCTCTTAGATAGATGACTTCCTTGAGAATAACTTGACACAGCTTAAACTAATTTAGCTTTTCTCAATCCCTGTCTTAACTCTCAACATGACTATTTCTTACGCCAACGTTATGCCAAAGTGTAGATATATAAGAATAAATAAATATAATCCTATATTTTCCAAGAAAATCATATATCAAAATGTTAACAGTGTTTTTTGTTTGTTTGTTTTTGTTGTTTTTTGTTTTTGACGAAGTCTTGCTCTTGTCCCCCAGGCTGGAGTGCAGTGGCACGATCTTGGCTCACTGCAAACTCCGCCTCCCATGTTCAAGCAATTCTCCTGCCTCAGCCTCCCGAGTAGCTGGGATTACAGGTGCCCACCACCACGCCCTGCTAATTTTTGTATTTTTAGTAGAGATGGGGTTTCACCATGTTGGCCGGGCTGGTCTCAAACTCCTGACCTCAGGTAGATCCACCGGCCTCAGCCTCCCAAAGTGCTGGGGTTACAGGCATGAGCCACCGCGCCCAGCCTAACAGTGTTTTTTTGAGTGACAGGAACTGCATGTAATTTCCATTTTCCCCTTTTGGCTTATTGCACTTTTTGCTTTTTCTACAACAATCTTGTATTATGTTTATGAATAGAAATAAAATAAAGGTTGTTAAACAGGACACAAGTGGAAAGTTGTCCTTGAATTATAAAAGGAATAAAGTGCTGAAAATAACTAAAATGCTGGGTAAAATAGTATGTAAGCCAAATAAAATGTAAGTAATACTTGGGCATGAAGACAGGGACTTAGAGAGGTATGCAAAGCGCAGGAGCCAGATTTGGACTTGAGGATACATACAAAACTGTGAATTTGAGAGCCTCCTTGGCTTCCTCATTATCCAAACCACTGGCCACTTCAGGCCCCTACATTGCATGCCATTTGACAGCAGGGACCCCTTCCACTATTCCTATCTCCTTCTAGGGTGTCTTATTGTACTGTAAAGGCTAGGAAACAAAAAGCTATTTTTTGTAGATACCCTCAAAGTTGGGTTATGCAAATTAGGTTTTCAGGACTTGGTAGCTTCTCGGGACTAGCAGGACAGAAGATAAAACCTACTGCCCACCAGGAGGGAAGCCTAACAGGAGACTCCCCGCAAAACTGTGACTCTAGAGGGCCACGTTCTAACATAAAGGTGGCCTAAGAAATAAATTTGGCCGGGCACGGTGGCTCACGCCTGTAATCCCAGCACTTTGGCAGACTGAGGCTGGCGGATCACGAGGTCAGGAGTTCGAGACCAGCCTGGCCAACATGGTGAAACCCATCTCTACTGAAAATACAAAATTAGCTGGGCGTGGTGGCGCATGCCTGTAATCCCAGCTACTCAGGAGGCTGAGGCAGGAGAATTGCTTGAACCCGGGAGGCAGAGGTTGCAGTGAGCCAAGATCAGGCCATTGCACTCCAGCCTGGGTGACAGAGCAAGACTCTGTCTCAGAAAGAAAAAAAAAAAGGAAGAAAAAATATTCCGTCCCTACAGGACTGAAAGGAAAATTGCCCTAGCTGGATCCTGATGCCAATCAAATTGAGCTGGGGGTGGGGTATCTCCCTTCAGAATTTGTAATCATGAGCCTGCCCTCATGAATTTACATGACCAGGCACTATCCCCCTTCCTAAAAGATACACACACACACACACACACACACACACACACACACACACACAAACCTGGAGCCAAAAATTTGATTAGAAATGGTCCTAGGCTTGTAATGCCCACAGTTACCTGAGAGAAGCAAGTGTAAATCCTTTCAAGAGGAACTCAGAAATTTGCCTTCATCCCTGACCTCAAAGAATTCCCACAGTAATATTCCAAAGAAAATGAGCAGCCCATAAATAAAATAATTTACTAACTATACAAATAAACAGGGCACTATGAGTGAGATCCGGCAGAAACAAGACAGCAGATTCAGATCCAGACTTTAGACGCTGGAGTTATCAAACCTAGTATATCCAACGAGTATGTTTGATGTCATTTAATAAATAAAAGAGAGTCTTGAAAATATCATAAAAGAGCAAGCACATGTGGAAAAAAAATCAAACAGCTTGTAGAAATGAAAAATATAACAACTGAAATTTAAAACTCCATAGACAGGTTTAACATCTAGATACAGCTGAAAGGATGATTAGAGACATGTAAGACAGAAGAGAACTTACCCGACATATAGCCAAGAGAGCTAAAGATAGGGAAAATATGATATAGAACTTAAAGAGACATGGAAGATAGACTGAGAAGGTCTGTGATATGGTTTGGCTGTGTCTTCACTCAAATCTCATCTTGAATTATAGCTCCCATAATTCCCACGTGCTGTAGGAGGGACCTGGTGGGAGATAATTGAATTATGGGGGTGGTTTCCCTCATACTGTTCTCGTGGTAGTGAATAGGTCTCACGAGATCTGATGGTTTTATAAGGGGAAACCCCCTTTGCTTCCTTCTCATTTGCTTGCTTCTCATTCATTTGCTTCTCATTCGCTTTTTGCCTGCTGCCATGTAAGACGTGCCTTTTCCTTCCACCATGATTGTGAGGCCTCCCCAGCCACGTGGAACTGTGAGTCTATTAAACCTCTTTTTCTTTATAAATTACCCAGTTTCGGGTATGTCTTTATCAGCATCATATAGTCTAATGAGGGATTACTTTCTATAAATGACAAAAGGCCCTAATCCACAGGTTCGAGAAGCCAAAAAACTTTCGACTATAATAAATAAAAAGAAATGTGCACCCAGAATCATCATAGTGAAGACACATAACATAGTATACTAAATATTAAAATATTAAATAATATATGGTATTTTATAGCATATTGGAAACTGAGTATATGTAACTTCCAAACTGTTAGAGAGAAAAGAGAAAAAAAACTAATCCAAAAGAAGGCAAGAAAGAACAAAAAAAAAAAATTGAAAAAACAAGAAAAGAAAACACAAAATAAGATGGTAGAAATAAATGTATCAATAATAACACTAAATTGGCCAGGCGCAGTGGCTCACATCTGTAATCCTAGCATCTTGGGAGGCCAAGAAAGGCAGATCACCTGAGGTCAGGAGTTCGAGACCAGCATGGCCAACATGGCAAAATCCCATCTCTACTAAAAATACAAAAATTAGGCAGCCATGGTGGTGCGCGCCTATAGTCCCAGCTACTCGGGAGGCTGAGGCAGGAGAATCACTTGAACCCAGGAGGGGCAGAGGTTGCAGTGAGCCAAGATCATGCCACTGCACTCCAGCCTGGGCAACAGAGTGAGACTATCTCAAAAAAAAAAAAAAAAAAAGAAAGAAAAGAAAAGGGTGGAAAATGATGTACCAGGTAAATACTAAGTTTCCAAAAAGTGTGTATAGCTACATTAATATCAGACAAAATATATTTTAGGACAAAACAGAACTAGAGATTAAAAGATTACTATATAATGATAAGATACTCAATTTTCCAATAAGGCATAACAATTATAAATTTCTACAGATATAATAATATAGCTTCAAAAATGAACTAAAATTGACAGAATTACAAGGAAAATTAGACAAGTCAACTATTTCATGAGCTAGTTCAACACACATTTCTGTGATTGATAAAATAAGCAGTAAAAAATCAATAAATTAAGAATATAAAAGATTTGGGCCAGGCAGGGTGGCTCATGCTTGTAATCCCAGTGCTTTGGGAGGCCAAGGTGGGAGGATTGCTTGAGCCCAGGAGGTCAAGACCAGCCTGGGCAACAGAGCAAGACCTTGTCTCTACAAAAAATTTAAAAATTAACCAAGGATGGTGGCACGTACCTGTCTTCCTAGCTACTCAGGAGGCTGAGGTCAGAGGATTGCTTGAGCCCAGGACGTCGAGGCTACAGTGAGCCATGATCGTGCCACTGCACTCCAGGTTGGGCAACACAGTGAGACCCTGTCTCAAAAAAAAAAGATTTCAACAACACAACTAATAAGCTTGATCTAATGACAATTTCTAGAACTCTATATCCAGTAAGTATAGAATGTATGGTGTTTTCAAGCATCCATGGAATATCTACAAAAATGACCATTAAAAATTAAATCCTTCAACCATAAGGCATTAGTGGAAGAAGAAATTACAATGGCAATTAGAAATATTTAGAATCAAAAGTTGATGAAATTATTACATAGCAAAACTTGTGGTGTGCAGTTAATAGTGTATTTAGAGAAAAATCTGTAACCTTTAAAACTTCTCATAGAAAATAAGGTTCAAAATTAATGAGATGTGTTTATATCAAAAGATTTGAAATAAAACAATAAAATAATCACCCAAAAGAGTAAAAGGAAAGAAAAAATAAAGATGAGCAAAGAAATTAAAAACAAGGGCAAAAGTTGATGTTTTGAAAAAATTCCCAAAATCAACAAAATTCTGGTGAGGATTATAAAGAAAGAAAAAAGAATGCACAAGTAAACCAATATTAGGAAAAAAAATAAGTTTAGAATATAAGCTACCGTACAAACTACAGTTAGAAGATTTAGTTTCTAATGTTTGATAGCGGAGTAGGGTAACTGTAGTTAACAACGTTTTCTTTTTTAAAAAAATTTTATTGATTGACTGAGACAGTCTTGCTGTGTCCCCCAGGCTAGAGTGCTGTGGCGTGATCTCAGCTCACCACAACCTCCACCTCCTGGGTTCAAGCAATTCTCGTGCCTCAGCCACCTGAGTAGCTGGGATTACAGGTGCACACCACCACACCTGGCTAAATTTTGTATTTTTTTGGTGGAGACGGGTTTTTGCCATGTTGGCCAGGCTGGTCTCGAACTCCTGACTTCAAGCAATCTGCCTGCCTCAGCCTCCCCAAAGGGCTGGGATTCCAGTCGTGAGCCACTGCACCCGGCTTTTTTTTTTTTTGACAGGGTCTTGCTCTGTCACCCAGGCATAAGTGCAGTAGTGTGATCATAGCTCACTGCAGCCTCAAATTCCTGGGTTCAAGTGATCCTCTTGTCTCAGCCTCCTGAATAGCTGGGACTACCAGCACACACCACTGTGTCCAGCTATTTTTTCGTAGAAACGGGGGTCTCACTTTTCTGCCCAGGCTGGTCTGAACTCCTGGTTTCAAGCGATCCTTTCATCTCAGCCTCCCAAAGTTCTGGGATTATAGGTGTGAGCCACCTGACATTACACCTGACAGCAAGAACTATTTAAGGTCAGAATTTAAAATATCAAGAAGTCAGGGCAACATCACTATTTCTGGAGGAGGGACAAGCAGGTTGTCAAGCTTGCTTTCCTGTCAGCGATGCTCTGGACTTACAGATCCGGCATGCAATGGGCTCAGATTGTCACTGCTCTTTGAGTTACATAGCAAAACTTGTGAGATGCAGTTAATACCATATTTGAGTTGAGGGAGTTAGAATTCTCATCATACAGAGTTACAGATGTTCCCATCACCTTCCAAAAGGCAGATTCCAGGGTGTGTGAAAGTTGGAGGGAGTGACTGGAAACAATGGGGTTGAGTGTAATTTTTGCAGGGAAACAGGTGGCATCCGTTGACTTTCCCAAGTTTTCAGAAATGCAAGCAGCAGCCTGCCATGCTGGCCTGTGGATAGGAGCTGGAGATCAGGATGGGGCTGCAAGACCCAGATTTGTTTGGTACCCTAATCTTCCTTGCAAATGTCACATTGAGCAAATGTCTTATTTAGACCCTGTATAAGTCAGGGTTCTCCAGAGAAACAGAAACAATAGGGAATAGGCTTTATCATTTACTATGAAAATTAGCTCATGCAATTATGGGGGCTGGTGAAGTCCCACAATCTGACACCCGCAAGCTGGAGAACCAGGAAAGCTGGTGGTTTAATTCTGTCTGAGTCGGGAGCCTTAGAAACAGAGGCGCCTACAGTGTAACTCCCAGTCCTAGTCCAACGGCCTGAGAACTTGATTCATGGAGGTGGGTTGGGGGGCACTGGTGTGAGACACAGAGTCTGAAGGCCCAAGAACCAGGAACACCGATGTCTGAGGCGGGAGAAGATGGCTATCCCAGCTGAAGAGTACAAATTCACCCTTCCTCCACTGATGTCTGAGGGCAGGAGAAGATGGCCATCCCAGCTGAAGAGAGTGCAAATTCACCCTTCCTCCACCTTTTTATTTTATTCAGACCCTCAATGGGTTGGATCATGCCCACCCACATTGGTGTAGCTGATCCTTAGTCTACCAATTCAAAGGCTAGTCTCAGCCGGGCGCAGTGGCTCACGCCTGTAATCCCAGGACTTTGGGAGGCCAAAGTGGGCGAATCATGAGGTCAGGAGTTCAAGACCAGCCTGATCAACATGGTGAAACCCCGTCTCTACTAAAAATACAAAAAGTAGCTGGGTGTGGTGGTGTGTGCCTGTAATACCAGCTTCTCGGGAGGCTGAGGCAGGAGAATCACTTGAACCCAGGAAGTGGAGGTTGCAGTGAGCCGAGATCATGCCACTGCACTCCAGCCTGGGTGACAGAGCAAGACTTCGTCTCAAAAAACAAACAAACAAAAAAACCACAACGAAGGCTAATCTCTCCCTGAAATACCCTTATAGACACTGCCAGAAGTAATGTTCTACCAGCTATCTGGGTATCTCTTAGCCCAGTCAAGTGGACACATAAAATTAACCATCAGACTCCTTAGCAAATATGATCAGCAAGTAACCGAGTTACTCAGCAGAGGCCTCCATTTCCCCATCTGTAAAACAGGGATCCTAAGACCCACTGCCCCAGACTGTGGAAAGGATTAAATGAAATATGCATGTCAAGTGCCTGGCAGTTAGTGGGCATAGAGTATAAAGTAGCTATTATTATTATTGTCATTTTTATTAAATGACAGATCCATTTTGAGTTTGTTCAGACAGTTGAATACATTATAATTTACATCGTGATAACCAACAAGTGTTATCCTCAACAGATGCAGATCTGTGGATCCAGCGTAGCATCTGCAGCAGCCGGGACATCATTCCAGGTTTTGGGCCCGGTGTGTTGGCAACAACTGGATCTGAAGATGGCAGTCAGGGTGCTTTGGGGTGGCCTCAGCCTGTTCCGAGTGCTGTGGTGTCTCCTTCCACAGACGGGCTATGTGCACCCAGATGAATTCTTCCAGTCACCTGAGGTGATGGCAGGTAAGACTCCGCATGTGTGGCTGAGACGAGTTGCAGCAGAGTCTGGTTGAGAAGCTGACGGGAGACTTTGTGGGGAGGGAGTAGCATGTCTGTGCAGATGAGTAGTGAATCCACAAGCAGAGCAGCAGCCTCTCTTTCTGGGGGAAGAACTTGGAAGTGGGGACTTCATATCTCCTTCCCGAGTGGTAACACTGACCTTCTGGGTAATGCTAATAAACCACCAGTCTCTTTGATGTATCCCTGCTTGGATCAACAACACAGGTCATTCAGAATGAGAGCTGTGTTGGACTTCCCAGGGGAACACTTTTAGAGTTGGGCTTCCCCAGTGTTTGGCAAGAGCTTCCATAGGGCTGTGATCTGAGATAATGAAACTTCTTTTCTGTAGATTCAAGTGAGGGGTAAGGGAACCCAGACCTGGGACACTCACTTATCTGTTAGGTGGTATGGGACACACCATGAGGGTAGTTGCCTTGCCCATGCCGTCTCGCCCAAAGGCCTTGAGGCCTTTCAGATGTGATGGGCATATGGCATCATCCTCATAGTTCAAGACGGCTGCTTGAGCTCCAGCCATCAAGTCTACAAGCAGTCTTTCCAGCCAACAAAGGAGAAGGGCATTACTTCTCTCTTTAAGGTCATATTTTGAAGGTCACATGCTTTTTGCCCATTTCTATCACACTGGGCAGAATATATCATGAGGTCACACCTAGCTGCAAAGGAAGCTAAAAATTATAGTCTTTATATCTGACCAAGTGCTCAGATAAAGAGTCAAAGGAGTCAGATGCGGTGGCTCACGCCTGTAATCCCAGCACTTTGGAAGGCCAAGGCATGTGGATCACCTGAGGTCAGGAGTTTGAGACCAGTCTGGCCAACATGGTGAAACCTCATCTCTATTAAAAATACAAAACATTAGCTGGGCATGGTGGCAGGCGCCTGTAATCCCAGCTACTTGGGAGGCTGAGGCAGGAGAATTGCTTGAACCCAGGAGGCGGAGGTTGCAGTGAGCCAAGATTGTGCCACTGCACTTCAGCCTGGGCAACAGAGCGAGACTCCATCTCAAAAAAAAAAAAGTCTCATGAAGGAGGAGGGAATAGACATTTTGGAGGCATCAGCTTTCTTTGCCACAGGGCTCAACAGGTGAATTTGTTTTTTAAGTTAAAAGGCTCATCTTCTTTCCCTCACATTTTTTAACCAGAAAAGCAGCCAGATAGATTTGATCCTGGATTTTGCTTCCCTTTCACCATCTAACATAGACAGATAAAACAGCTGAAAGGCTGGAGAAATAAGTAGCAGAATCAAAGAGCCTGAATGATCCCCAGGCTGTATAATCAGCTCAAAACAGCCAGCAGGTGATCAAGCAAGAGGCGCTGTGAACGATGAGGCTTGGAGTGGAGCTGCTTCCTCACCCCACCCCTCAGAGCTCTGGGACGTTGGGGCACAGGGTTACAGAACAGGCAGCAAGTATTTCTTAAATTATGTAAGTACTACTTGGATATATTCTTCTTATAAAAAACTTAAGTATCATAGGCAGGGTGCAGTGGCTCACGCCTGTAATCCCAGCACTTTAGGAGGCTGAGGCGGGTGGATCACCTGAGGTCAGGGGTTCGAGACCAGCCTGGCCAACACGGTGAAACCCCATCTCTACTGAAAATACAAAAATCAGCTGGGCGCAGAGGCAGGTGCCTGTAGTCCCAGCTACTTGGAGGCTGAGGCAGGAGAATCACTTGAACCCCAGAGGCGGAGGCTGCAGTGAGCCAAGATAGCGCCACTGCATTCTAGCATGGGCGACAGAGTGAGACTCTGTCTAAAAAAAAAAAAAAAATTTAAGTATTGTAAACAAACTAAACATAAATCACCTCTGACATAACGCTGATGGCTTATCCCCTACCCCTCTTCTCTCCTCCCATCTCCTGATAAGTCATTATCAGAGATGGGGCTCTGCTGTCAAGCTTGACAGGTGTAAGGACAAGGGTCCTGGTCCTTGACTTTTGAGATCTTGGAACCCTGAGAAGAGGTTAGGCCTCCCCCACCTGCCTGCCTCCCACACACTCTTCCCAGGACACACTGCCGCCTCATCTCCCAGGGAGGCACCTCCTGCCCTCTGCACTCTGAGCTCCCCTGCACTTGTTTCTGCCGCTGCTGACAAATCCTCAAAATCCTAGCAGCTTAAAACTGCACCCATTTGGGAGTTCACAGTTCTGTCGATCAGAAGTGCGGCACGGGCTCTCTGCTCACAAGGTGGACATCAGCATATGGACTGGGCTGAGTTCTTGTCTGGAAGCTTTCTAATTCTAGCAGAATCTAGTTCATTTCAGCTGTGGAACCCATGGTGCGGTTTTCTTGCTCTTAGCTTTCAGAGGCCACCCACATTCCTAGCCAATGGCCTCTTCCATCTTAAAGCCAGCAGTGGCATGTCAAATCCTTCTCGTGCTTTGAATCTGACTGCCACTTCTGCGTCCAGCTGGTGAAAACTCTGTTATTAAAAGATTGTTGTGATTGGGTCCGGCCCACCCCATAGTCTCCCTATTTTACAGTCAGTGCTCCTGTATACCGTAACCTAATCACAGCAGTACAGTCCATCCTGTGGGCCAGGTGCAGTGGCTCAAACCTGTAATCCCAGCACATTAGGAGGCTGTGGTGGAAGAATGGGTTGAAGCCAGGAGTCTGAGATCAGCCTGAGTAACACAGCAAGAGCTATGATCTCGCCACTGCACTCCAGCCTGGGTGACAGAGACGAAGGAAGGGAAGGAAGGGAAGGAAGGGAAGGAAGGAAAGGGAAGGGAGGGAAAGAAAGGGAAGGAAGGAAAGGAAGGAAGGGAAGGCAGAGAAGGAAAGGAAGGAAGGGAAGGGAAGGGAGGGGAGGGGAAGGAAGGAGGGAGAGAGGGAGCGAAGGAAGGAAGGGAGGAAGGGAGGAAAAAATCCATCCTGTGCACAGTCCCAGGGATTATGCAGGGCACACACCAGGGGGTGGGAATTTTGCCCACTACAGCCCTGAGCTTGGTACTGGCTCACCTCTGCCTCTCTCTCTCTGCAGAGGACATCCTGGGCGTTCAGGCCACCCGGCCCTGGGAGTTTTACCCCAGCAGCTCCTGCCGCACGGTGGTCTTCCCCCTGCTGATCTCTGGCTCTACCTTCTGGCTGCTCAGGCTCTGGGAGGAGCTGGGGCCGTGGCCTGGCCTGGTGAGCGGCTATGTGCTGCTGGTGGGGCCACGACTCCTCCTCACTGCTCTTTCCTTTGCTCTGGATGGGGCCGTGTATCACCTGGCCCCACTGTTGGGGGCGGATCGCTGGAACGCCCTGGCCCTGCTGTCTGGTTCCTACGTCACCCTGGTCTTCTACACAAGGACCTTCTCCAACACCATTGAGGGACTCCTCTTCACGTGGCTGCTGGTGCTGGTATCCTCCCATGTAATGTGGGGCCCTACACGCAAGGAGCCTGCGCCGGGTCCATGGTGGCACAGCTGGCTTCTTGGAGGCATTGTGGCTGCTGGCTTCTTCAACCGGCCCACCTTTCTGGCCTTTGCTGTGGTCCCCCTCTACCTCTGGGGCACTCGTGGAGCCACAAACCCTGGCTTGAAGTCCCTGACCCGGGAGGCCCTGGTGCTGCTCCCTGGGGCGGCCCTCACAGCAGCGGTGTTTGTGGCCATGGACAGCTGGTATTTCTCCAGCCCCGCTACAGCCAGGACCCTTGTCCTTACACCTGTCAACTTCTTGCACTACAACCTGAATCCCCAAAACCTGGCGAGGCACGGCACGCATGCGCGGCTCACTCACCTGGCAGTCAACGGCTTCCTGCTCTTCGGGGTGCTGCACGCCCAGGCCCTGCAGGCTGCGTGGCAACAGCTGCAAGTCGGCCTCCAGGCCTCTGCACAAATGGGCCTCCTGAGGGCACTGGGTGCCTGGAGCCTGCTGTCCAGCCCCAGGTCCTATCTCCTTCTCCTCTACTTCATGCCTCTGGCCCTGCTATCTGCCTTTAGCCACCAGGAGGCTCGGTTCCTGATTCCCCTCCTGGTCCCCCTGGTCCTGCTTTGTAGTCCACAGACCCAGCCTGTGCCTTGGAAGGGCATCGTGGTCCTCTTCAATGTCCTCGGCGCCTTCCTCTTCGGCTGCCTGCATCAGGGGGGCCTGGTGCCTGGCCTGGAGTACCTGGAGCAGGTGGTCCACGCCCCTGTGCTCCCAAGCTCACCCACCCACTACACAATCCTCTTCACTCACACCTACATGCCCCCCCGGCACCTCCTACGCCTCCCAGGCCTGGGGGCACCAGTGGAGCTGGTGGACATGGGTGGGACTGAGGACTGGGTCCTGTGCCAAACCCTCAAAAGCTTCACCAGACAACCAGCCTGCCAAGTGGCTGGTGGGCCATGGCTCTGCCGCCTCTTTGTGGTGACACCTGGCACCACCAGGCGTGCCGTGGAGAAGTGCAGCTTCCCCTTCAAGAATGAAACACTCTTATTTCCCCATCTGACCCTGGAGGATCCACCAGCCCTGTCCTCTTTGCTGAGTGGGGCTTGGAGGGACCACCTCAGTCTTCACATCGTGGAGCTGGGGGAAGAAACCTGACACTATGACGAGCACCCACTGCCCAAGACTCAGCCATGGAAGATGCTGCCCCACCTTCTACTTGGGTAGCTGGGCTGGGATGCTGGGACAGGACCCCGGTTCTCCTTCACGACTCCCACTGCTGCCTCTCCTGGGCACAGCTGTTAGCTATTCTGCCTTCTGGGTGAGCTGGCACTCTTCTCCCTGAGACCAAAGATTTGACCTGTCAGTCTTGATGTAAGGTCCCCAAAGACCAGGTTAAGCGACGACATCTGTCTGTTCCTGCCCTGTTGCTTCCAGCCACTGTGATGTTTGAAATATGTAATAGTACCTGGTTGTGAAAAAAGACAATGAACTGCTAGTGACATTCCTCAATGACCTCTCCCAAACCTCCCATGATGCCTTACCCTTGCTGTCATGACAATCCTCTGGCTTCCTAAGACCCATCTGCCTATCGAAATATGTGCAAGTCAGTGAGACAAAGTATAGAGAACAGGTGGCCCAGATCCAGGGGACCCAACTTCTAGCCCCTTGGTCTGTCACCCCCTCGCTGTGTGATCTTGAGAAAGCCCCTTCCACTCACCCACCCCACTTCCCAGTCTGTTGGGATCAGAGGATCTTTGAGGTGTCTGTCAGCTAACATTGTGTCATTTCTGGAGTCCACAGTACATGTCCCCTGCCTCGACAGGCACAGCTCTCACAAAGCTCTTCAAGCATGGAAGTGGGAGTTGTGTTGTACTTCATGGCACTCTGATGCCTGCTGTCTCAGTGTTTGGTTATTATGCAAACAAGTAATGTTTGAAATATATAATAGCACTGGAGATTTTCTCCCTTCTTTTACTCCTGTTCCCGAGAGGTGGTGGGAAACTCTCCAGCCATTTCTGCACCTTGTCCTTGAGAGTCATTCTCCTGGCTGGGCATGATGGCTCCCACCTGTAATCCCAGTACTTTGAGAGGCCAAGGCAGGCAGATCTTGAGGTCAGGAGTTCAAGACCAGCCTGCCCAACATGGTGAAACGCCGTCTCTACTAAAAATACAAAAATTAGCCAGGCGTGGTGGAGCGCACCTGTAATCCCAGCTACTCAGGAAGCTGAGGCAGAAGAATCACTTGAATCCAGGAGGCAGAGGTTGCAGTGAACCGAGATCCACTGCACTCCAGCCTGGGAGACAGAGCAAGACTCCGTCTTGGGGGAAAAAAAAAAGGTCATTCTCCCAGATTAGGGAGCCAGATGTTCTTCCTCCTTAGAACCGTGGGTCTCAAGCCCTCCCATCCTGCCCCAGAGAGCAGAGAACACACGACGCTCAGCTAGTGTCTGGTTACCAGCCTCAATTTTTCCGATGGCTTCAAGCTTTCTAGATTGCATGATTAACTGTGCTGCCTAATTAGAAATGATCAGAGCTGGGTGTGGTGGCTCACACCAGTAATCCCAGCACTTTGGGAGGTGGAAGCAGGAGAACTGCTTGAGGCCAGGAGTTCAAGACCAGCCTGGGCAACAAAGTGCAATGCCATCTCAACCAAAAACAAAACAAAACAAAATTGTGGCTGGGCGCAGTGGCTCACGCCTGTAATCCCAGCACTTTGGGAGGCCGAGGTGGGCAGATCACAAGGTCAGGAGATCGAGACCATCCTGGTCAACGTGGTGAAACCCTGTTTCTACTAAAATACAAAAAATTAGCCAGGCATGGTGGCACGCGCCTGTAGTCCCAGCTGCTCAGAAGGATGAGGCAGGGGAATCACTTGAACCCGGGAGGTGGAGGTTGCAGTGAGCCGAGATCACACCACTGCACTCTGGCCTGGTGACAGAGTAAGGCTCCGTCTCAAAAAAAAAAAAAAAAAAAGTTTTTAATTAGCTGGGCATAGTGTCATGGGCCTGTAATCCCAGCTACTTGGGAGTCCCAGGGAGGAAGATCGCTTGGCCCAACAGGTCGAGGTTGCAGTGACAGCTAGTATTGTGCCACTGCACTCCAGCCTGGGCAAGAGTTAGGCCCTATCTCAGAAAAAAAAAAAAAAAAAAAAAAAAAATCAGAAATTTAGCTAGGAGCTTCAAATGACAGGACATTTCTATATACAATGGATTTCCTAATCATGGCTCCACTAACTAGCTGGACCATAGTCTTAGTTTGTATCCCTGACCCTGTAAAACGAGGGATAGGAGTCCAGGTAACTCGTTCCATGGCAGGCAGTAGTCTTTTTTTTTGAGAAAGGTTCTCGCTGTGCTACCCAGGCTGGTCTCATCTTAGGCTCATGGGATCCTCCTGCCTCTGCAGTGGCTGGGATTAGATACAACTGCCACCAGGCCCTGCCCCTAGGCAGTAGTCTTAATGCTTGTCGTGGGGGGTTGGGGAAGGAAGGCGTTGAGTATCAGGGTAAATGCTGCAGAGCTGTTAAGGACTTAGGCCCTGGAGTCAAATGCCTCTGCTCACATCCCACTCTGCAAGACTTTGGGCAACTTAAGCAGCAGCCTCTGTTTCCATCGCAGTGGCTCTTGCCTATAATCCCAGCACTTTGGGAGGCTGAGGCAGGAGGATCGCTTGAGCCCAAGAGTTCGAGACCACCCCACCTCTACAAAAAAATCCAAAAAGTAATCTGCTTCCTCATGTGAATGTGGTTGTGAGGAGTGACATAACACATAGAGTGCAATGAGCAAGTCCCAGCACAGAAGACTCATTTCATAAAATACGTGTTTATTATTACCATAGGCCTACAGTCCCCGGTATTCTTAATGCATCTTGCCTGAGAAGTATCACACTCATGCCTATCAACCAGCTCATACATTTAATCAAAGGAATTTGGCAGCTGTAGGGTTGTCTTTTCATCCATATCGTCCCTGGAATTAAGTGTCCTGCTATACCAGTGCAGATTCAGCAGCATCTGTCAAGAGTTTCAGTCCCATTTGCAGAGGAAAGGCTCTCCGGCTTCGGTCCGTGGCTCTCCGTAGGTGCCTTGTCTGGACCCAGCCTACCTTCATCTCTGTTAGGTTTCGGGGTCTTTCTCCACACTGTGTCTTGTCCAATCACAAGACTTCAACGGAGCCGGCGGTCTGGCCTAGGCTCTTACGCGTGGGATGTCTGCAGGCCAACAATCCGAGTCGGGATTCGAAGCCGCGCGCAGTGCCCGGAACGACCCCTCCACGTCGAGGCCAGTGTAGAGCCCGGAAAGAAAAGCAAGCGGCCTCGGCCCCGCACAGCCCAGGATTAAATGTTTGCGCCAGGGCCCCTCTGGCTACCTGGTGGTGTCCCCGAGCGGCCTCGGAGGCCGCGACGTAGCTCCTGGGTGAAGGCGTCTCTGAATCTCTCAGCGCGGCGGCACAGGGAGCCCACCGGCCCAGCCGCGAGGTCCTGCAGGCGGCGGGCCGCGTCCTGGCCCCGCAGCTGGGCCTGCAGCAGTGCGAAGGCCGTGAGCTGCGCGGCACGTCGGATAGGCCGCGACTCTGACAGACGTTCCACCAGCTGCGGGCTGTGCAGCAGGGCGGCCAGCAGCCGCCGCAGAACCATCTTCCCCAAGCGCCCAGAACCCGACCTCGCCACCCTTGTCTTCCGCCCCGCGGCGCCCGACTCGGACGTTATATGCGCCCGCGCAGCTTGATGACGACACTGTCGCCCTCGGATTGGGTCCAATGAGATGCGCGCCTCCCCGCGTTTCCGCTTCCGCCATCGCAGTCGCAGCCTCGTGCGGGGAGTTGCTGCATTCACGTCCGCTTCTCGGCGCTATGTCGGGTGGCCTCCTGAAGGCGCTGCGCAGCGACTCCTACGTGGAGCTGAGCCAGTACCGGGACCAGCACTTCCGGGTGAGGGAGGCCGGGCCGCGAGAGGGGAAGGCCCTGGGCCAGAACGCTGAGAAACGGTTTGCTCTTGTCTCATTGTGTTGCCTCCCATTCAGCTGCAATCCGCAAACGCCAAGTGGGGCCCCGGTGCCTGCGAGCGAGGCAGGGAATGGGTGCTGGGAGGGTGCTTGGATATCACTGAAGCCACTCTCTCTGGAAGACAGGGAATTTGAGGCTCGCTTTCCCATTCCCTCGCAGCCGCTCCCTGTACCCCAGCCAGTGCCGAGAGGTTTGAGCGGTGGTGGAAGTGGTGGCTCCCGTTTCCACGGTTGTGCCTCGGCAGATGACTACGTAACAAGGGGGAGGGGTGCCCTTCTCTCTCCCAGAGTATGTAGAGGCGCCTTCCTGATGCAGATGCGGGGCGTTTTACTTTGTTTTTTAAATCGGCGAAGCAGTGCCCTTCGGCGATTCGGGCCCCTTCTCTGGGAGGATGGTGTTAGGGAAGCTGTACGCGGTGCGTGGGAGACAAGTGGAGTCCTCACTCCGCCCTCGGGGAAGCTGCGGAGTGGGGAGGTGGACCCGCCAAGCTAGACACTTTGAGGGTGTTCGGATGTAAAGATCGGAGAATTGCTGGATTTCAGAAGAGGGAAATTTTTAGTCCGGACTATATCACAGTATATTTTGTGGAAAAAGGGGAGGCAGCAGATGTTCATAGACTTCTCAGTATCAGCAGAGGTAGGGATGGAATACGGTTGGGGGTTGGCGGGGCGGGACTCATTAACCCAATTATTTAGTAAACGTTTATTGAGTGCTGTCGCCAAAGCCTTGTGCTAAACCCTAGAGGGAGAGGGAAGACAGTTTCTGCACTCTGCGAGCTCATAATCCCCTGTAGTGAGGATTCAGAAAAGGGAAAAATCCTCTTGTGATTGGGAAATGAAGGGGCGCATATAGCAGAGGGTAAGTGTGGAGAATGTGTGAAATGTTACTAGAGTAGGGAAAAGGAAATTTTGTTTGACGCCACATTAGGGAAGCAATTAAATTTATTTAGTCAAGGCGGCTCACGCCTGTAATCCCAGCACTTTGGGAGGCTGAGGAGGGTGGATCACGAGGTTAGGAGTTCAAGACTAGCCTGGCCAAGATGGTGAAACCCTGTCTTACTAAAAATACAAAAATTAGACGGGCGTGGTGGCGGGCGCTTGTAATCCCAGCAATTTGGGAGGCTGAGGCAGGAGAATCGCTTGAATCCGGGAGGTGGAGGTTGCAGTGAGATTGTGTCACTGCACTCCAGCCTGGGCGACGGAGCGATATTCCTTTTCAAAAAAAAAAAATTATTCAGTTAATCTATTTTATTTTTTGAGACAGAGTCTCGCTCTGTTGCCTAGGCTGAAGTGCAGTGGCGCAATCACGGCTCATGCAGCCTCAACCTCCGGAGCGAGCCTAAGTGATCCTCCCCACGTCAGCCTCCTGAGAAGCTGGGACCACAGGCTCTCGCCACCACATCCGGCTAATTTTTTGTAGAGACAGGGTCTCCCTGTGTTGCTCAGGCCGGTCTCGAACTCTGGGACTCAAGCGATCCACCTGCCTGGGCTTCCCAAAGTGCTGGGATGCCTAAGTGCCAGGCATGATTTGCACTTCCACCACTTTTACAGTTACTACTTGAGACAGTTCCACATCCTGACCATTTTGAACTTAAAGCATCCTGTGAGATGAAAACTGAAAACTTTTGACTTTGTCTGTTATTCATCTCCTCAGTCTAAAACCTATAGCTTTTTTTAGATGGTAATGCCATACTGTCATGTGGAATTTCTAGCATTCTGTGAATGGAATCCATATTAATATACTTTAAGTACTTACACCACAGTTATCTTAAACTGTAGGCTATTTATTTGGATCTTACTTACATGTGTGAGAAAAGTAGAAAGAAAAAGAAGATGCCTCCTGTCCATGTTAACAAATCAGTAACAAGTAAAATGAAAGGAATTTACTTTCTCTAATGTCTCACTCCAGAGTTCCGAAAACCTCTTTTTAACATACAATGACTACTGTCCTGTGCACTTTTTGTTTTGTTTTTGAGATGGAGTTTCACTCTTGTTGTCCAGGCTCAAGTGCAATGGTGCGATCTCAGCTCCCTGCAACCTCCACCTCGCAGGTTCAAACGATTCTCCTGCTTCAGCCTCCCGAGTAGCTGGGATTACAGGCGCCCACCACCATGCCCAGCTAATTTTTTGTATTTTTAGTAGAGACGGGGTTTCACTATGTTGGCCAGGCTGGTCTCAAACTCCTGACCTCAGGCGATCCACCTGCCTCAGCCTCCCAAAGTGCTGGGATTACAGGCATGAGCCACCGCGCCTGACCCCGATGAGCCATTTTGGACCCAGGGATTTGTCTGTCAGGTGTGTTGGATGAAGCCCAGTTATATTCTTGTCTCTGGCTTCATCCTGTCATCCCAATTTGGAAGCCCATTAAGAAAGTGAGCTCTGTTTTGTTTTTAGTGATCACTACATTTTTTCCTAAACTCAGAGAAAAAATATATGAGCATGTAAAGCATCAAAGTTGTTGCTTTGAACAATCTCTATGGGGTTATTAAAAGAGGAACTCTATCTCTGAAAATCCACTTTTCACTATAGAGGATAAAAGGGCCCTTTGTCATATATTGGGTCAAGGTCCAGAATCTAAACTTGGGCTTAAAGGATGCACTGCTGAGGATATGATGTGTGCAGGGAAAAGGCAAGCCGCTTGTGTGGCAGTCTGGCGTAGAAGTGACTTTGTTGTATGCGGAATAACTTTTGAGCCTTGTCTCTACTAAGAGTCTGGACTTTGCATAAGCACTTCACAGAATGTGAAGTATTGCACTTGAGCCTGGACAACAAGAGTGAAACTCCATCTCAAAAACAAAACAAAAAGTCCACAGGACAGTAGTCATTGTATGTTAAAAAGAGGTTTTCGGAACTCTGGAGTGAGACATTAGAGAAAGTAAATTCCTTTCATTTTACTTCTGTTACTGATTTGTTAACATGGACAGGAGGCATCTTCTTTTTCTTTCTACTTTTCTCACACATGTAAGTAAGATCCAAATAAATAGCCTACAGTTTAAGATAACTGTGGTGTAAGTACTTAAAGTATATTAATATGGATTCCATTCACAGAATGCTAGAAATTCCACATGACAGTATGGCATTACCATCCCTTTTTTTGGGCAAGGGATTTGTGGTAGGCTGGGATGAGAGAATTTGATTTCCAAATCAGAATTAATGAATGTTCCTACCATACTTAGAAATACTATTTAAGCAAGGCTCTGAAGTTGCTTAACTTTTGTCTCTATTTGAAATTCTAGGGTGACAATGAAGAACAAGAAAAATTACTGAAGAAAAGCTGTACGTTGTATGTTGGAAATCTTTCTTTTTACACAACTGAAGAACAAATCTATGAACTCTTCAGCAAAAGTGGTGACATAAAGAAAATCATTATGGGTCTGGATAAAATGAAGAAAACAGCATGTGGATTCTGTTTTGTGGAGTATCCTTCCTGTGGAACTAATGTAGCTGCTGAACCAGGGTAGAGCTGAGAATGGTAGCTCATAAGCGTCCCTGCACTCGCCCCTACGTTTTCCTTCATCTCCCTCCTACCTTCCGCCCAGTGTGTCTCTGCTCTTATACCGTAAAGCCGATACTATTTATATTCTCTTCTGAAATCCATGCTTTGTGGTTCTTTAACAAAAACAGTTTTTCAAGAATGTTTGCCCTTCACGTAAAAAAAAAAAAATCCAAAGAATGTAGTGAAAATATAAAAATCTTGTACTGTTCTAAACCCCTAATTCCCTTTGCCAGAGGCAGTCAGTTACCAGTTTCTTGGGCGTCTTTCAAGTAACCCTGTGGGTGTGCGGTAGTGTATTTCATGTGCTGTTTTTAAAATCTTTATTTTTTATTGTTCCATTTCAGCACATGTAGGTCTGTTTTTAAAATAGCTGTACAGCTGGGCATGGTGGCTGGTGTTTGTAGTGCCAGCTACTCAGGAAGCTGAGGCAGGAGGATCAGTTGAGCCCAAGAGTTCAAGGCCACACTGATTTGTGACTGTGCTCCAGCAGGGGTGACGGGTTAAGACCCCATCTTAAAAAAAAAAATTTTTAATAGCTGTATAGTATTTCATTATATAGATGTATATACGCTGATTGTGTAGGTACAAACCAAAACTGTATTTACTTGTGATCATTTAATTCCCTTACTCAGACTCTTTTAAGTATTGGGCCTCTTGGATTTATCCTGTGTTCTTTTTACTGTATGTTTTGGTCAATTTAATATTCTGAGAAATTTTGCAGACCCAATCTAATGTATCTTTTGAATTTTTTCCTGTACCCTGAATTATGTTTGTTTCGGTTGAAATTTTTCCTTAAGTGTCTGTGATCCCTGGATTTCTGCTCATAATTAAGGAAAAGAATGCTGACTCACTGGACCCAGGCAGGGCTTCTCTCCCAGATTGCAGGCTTGCCTTGGGGATACGCGGGTTTCCCAAATGCTAGAATGAAAAGAGATTTTATTTTGGCTTGCTAACATCAAAGATACTAGTTTCTCCAGATGGTTTATTCAGAACACTGTTGTCTTATTTTTATTTGTCTGAGATTAAATGTCTTCCCCTTTAATTAAAGGGAGGTCTCTCTGATTAAGTAGGTTTGGGAACTGCTACCTTGGTGATAACCTTGAGTCTTTCCTTCAGTGAAATGCAGCGCAAATTCCATATGCACGGTGACCTTCTCTTTATTAGGGTGCCTTGGAATATATAGCACCTAACTTGAATATATAGCACTTGTTTCTTGGATAAGAAGTGTACAGCGGTCTAAACTTGCACTGAACGTGTTTTATATTTTGCAAACCAAAATACGGAGATGACGGGACCAAAAATTATCAACAGGAATGTCCAAGAAATATGATCAGTGTAGCCATGGATATGTGTCATATTGATTCTATGTGCTTCCAAACCAGTCGCAAACAGGCCTGTGCAAGCTGAATTACTGTCTTTGAACTCCATCTGGTTGGATTAGCTCTTGTACTTTTTAACAACGCAGCTTCATTTACATGTTGTTCCCCTATTTCCAGAAATGTTTGGAAAAATGCTAGTGTTCCTTAATACTTAAGATATTACTCACGCGCAGATGCGGAAAACGCCATGCGGTACATAAATGGAACGCGTCTGGATGACCGAATCATTCGCACAGACTGGGACGCAGGCTTTAAGGAGGGCAGGCAGTACGGCCGTGGGCGATCTGGGGGCCAGGTATGCGAGAAGGGTCTCTGGGCTCAGACACTGCCTGGGAGTTCTGTCACAATGACAGGTGTTTTGGCAATTTGTATTTACTCTTTTGTAAATAACTTTGTGTCTGTAACCTTGGCTTGAAGTGGATCTGAAAACCACCCAACGGTTTGGGTGAATTGTTTTTTTAAACCCTGAAGTGGTATGTTCTGTACGTTTCTAACAAGCAACCATTCTTGAACTTCTGCTAGGGCTAGATACCTTCCACCTGCAGGAACATCTAGAATGAAAGCAAAACGCACTGAAGTGAGTTGAAGTGCATATGTCCTGCTTGAAATGTTCACATTGTGGCATCTGAACAGGTTTCACTGTTTGTCTAACATGTTTGTGGGAGGCATATTTGTTACGCCATTCTTTTCCATACTGTAACTCTGGATTCTTTCCATTAAAGGTTCGGGATGAGTATCGGCAGGACTACGATGCTGGGAGAGGAGGCTATGGAAAACTGGCACAGAACCAGTGAGTGGTGAGAGCTCTGTCAGTGACAAACACTCCCTTGGCCTGTTGAATTTATTGAAGAACATCACCTAAAGTCTGCAAACGAGCCCATTTTTACCAAGATTTGATCAGTGTCTTCACTGAGCTGGAAGCCTCTGAGAGTTATTAAAGGACAGAATCCAAAAGAATGCCTTTTATTCTTGTCTGAGAATCTTGGCCATGTGTCAGATTATCAGAACAATTTTGTTACCAGGTCAGAAATTGTGTTCTTTGACAACAGATTGGGTCTATAATGTTCATTAGTCTTTAGCCATAACCACTACACTTTTAGAAAGACAAAAAAATTTAAAAATTTGTTTTTACCATAATGAGTCTTAAGTAGGTTCATGATCTACATTGGGGCCTGGGATGATTTTTTTAATTTTAAGTTTGCATGAGATAGCCTAATAAATGGAGGTGGGGCCAGGCATGGTGGCTCACACCTGTAATCCCAACACTTTGGGAGGCTGAGGAGGAAGGATAACTTGAGGCCAGGAGTTTGAGACTAGACTGGGCAACACAGCAAGACCCCGTCTCTACAAAGCAAAACAAAAAACAACAAATGGAGTTGTGCTATGTTGTATTGCTTTGCACAAAATTAGGAACAGGTGTTTGACAACTGAATTTGTTTTCTATGAAATCTAACCTCTAAAGGCAAGCTTAGAGGTCATGGACCTTCCTGTATAGTTGATGCAAAAGCAATCTCCACAGGAAAGCACTGCTTCCATGCTTTACACATCAGGAAATGAGGCCAGAACTTGAGTATTTACTAACACGTTTTTCAAAAGATGTCAGTGTTATACCTAAAGCTAAAAAAAAGCAAGGGTTTGTCATAGAGGGAACCTCTAAATAATTTCAGGGGTAGGGGAGATGTTGTCAATAGGAAATGGGATAAAACATCAAGAGACCATGAAAACACTGCCTTGACCTAAGGACCAGCAAGTTTATTCTTTACATTTTCAGTGATGCTGGGAACGGACTGGGTTTAAAAAGGGAGCTTGAAGATGGAATGTCTAACAGTCACAGAAGGTTCCTGCAGGAGATGCCTCTTTTAGCCATTTCTCATTTCCTCAAATTTTACCTACTGAGGCTCAAGCCTTCACAGTGAGCTGATGGTCTCTCCAGGGGAGGGGAGTCTAGGGAATTTATTTGGTATTTGTAAGGCAAGAGGTGATTAGGTGATTTCTCTCTGAGTTATTGCTCATTTAAAACTGTTAAGTCCAGTATAATTTTCCCTGATATGAAAAAATGTGAATTTTTTTCACTTGGCAACAAAGTACCTTCTAATTTCCAATAGTCCGTGAAAGTTGGGGCTGAAGTACCTTAGTGTGAATGTCTCTCATGTTAAACGGAGTGTAGAAATCTGAATTTTTAAAAGAGCTATAACTAGTTGTAAGTGCTTAGGAAGAAACTTTGCAAACATTTAATGAGGATACACTGTTCATTTTTAAAATTCCTTCACACTGTAATTTAATGTGTTTTATATTCTTTTGTAGTAAAACATAACTCAGATTTCTACAGGAGACAGTGGTTTTATTTGGATTGTCTTCTGTAATACGTTTCAATAAAGCTGGATTGTTGTTGCTGCCTGTTTCCTGGCCTATAAAGAGGGTTGTGTTCTGGAACTCCTGTACTCTGGATACACATGAATGAGTTCCAGGGGGATTCTATGAATAATGTGGACAATTTGCACGTCCATTTTGATTGACAGTTGGAAATAACCATTGCTGCGTGTGAAGAGAGAGCACAGATATTCTTGTGAAAGCGATAAAATAGGCACCAAGCAACCTCTACTGATAGAAGAATAGGTTAGTTTTCCAAAAAACATGCTCTGGATGATTGCAGGGGAAGAGAAATTGCAGGCGAATTAAGAGCATCTTATGTTTCCTGGGCTTGAGAACACTAAATGTGAGTCTCTTTACTGCACCATTCTTTCCTATTTCTCATGGACAGCACCTGACCTGTTTCTCACTTTAATCAGAGAAAGTGAAAATTCAAACATACACTAAGATGAAGGAATCACTATTAATACATGTTAGTGAAGTGTGAGAAACATTCAGTTTCTCAGTCAAGCTAAGATGAAGCTATAGAACATTTCCATTGCAGAAAATTCGAGTGATGGTGCTGCTGCTCTAAGGGTGAGGTGCTCTAAGGGTGAGCTGGTTAGGGCCTGCACTGCTCACTGTTGTGAAATGACCTCTGTCGTGACTGGAATGTCACAAGAAAAAAATTACTCCTCGCCAAACAGTACATGTTAAGAGAACACAAGTTTATAAAGGCATTTAGTTTATTTTTCAAAAAAATACTTTGCTAGAAGGGTTGAGTACTGTAATTTTACGTGATCATAATCTCTAAATAAATTCTTTTTCTGACCAACAGTTACCAGTTAAGTGAACAGCTTGTCTAGGTCTGCTTTTGTAACACCCAAATAATTAGCACTTCTCTGGTGGTATTCCCTGGGCCATCTTAATTCTCTAGAGGCCAGGAGGCAGAGCCTAGCACATAACAAAGTATGTGCTTTATAACTGCTGATTAATTCAGTTTCTTAACTAGGCAGAGCAGGTCATCAGTATATCTAATTCACACTGTTAATACATTGTCTTGCTGAAGAGTCTGACCTGCCCAGAACCCCGTTACGTCTAGCCCAGGGAAGCAGTAAACTGCAAAGCAGAGAAAAGGCGCAGCTAAGATGAGGCTAGTGCTGGCTGAGTCCCAGTTAGGTCTGTTACTGTTCTCTTCCAACTATAAATCCAGGATGACTTACTCAGATTCAGTGCTATGTAGAAAATAGAATGCACAGCCAAAAACATAATTTGGGGATGACTGGCAGCACCTTCTTTTCCCTTTCTTAAGAGGCTAACTGAAAGTTGATTAGGATTCTTGAGAGAACGTAACTAAAAGGTGAATCAAATCTATATTCACTGCTATAGATTTAATAAAAGGAAAGACCACTGTAAAGAGGCAAGTACAACCTGATGCGTTTGCTGAGGAGGGGACTGGGCAGCTTGTTGAAGGCTCGTCAAAAGTAGCGCTTAGTTAGCACAAGCCCTGCACTCAACCTCAAAAGCATAAGGTCTAGGCCGGGCGCGGTGGCTCACGCCCGTAATCCCAGCACTTTGTGAGGCAGAGGCGGGTGGATCACCTGAGGTCAGGAGTTCGAGACCAGCCTGACCAACATGGCGAAACCCTGTCTCTACTAAAAATACAAAAATTAGCTGGGTGTGGTGGCACACAGCTGTAGTCCCAGCTATTGGGGAGGCTGAGGCAGGAGAATCGCTTGAACCTGGGAGGCAGAGGTTACAGTGAGGCGAGATCACATCACTGCACTCCAGCCTGGGCAACACAGCAAGACTCCATCTCAAAAAAATTAAAAAAGGCATAAGGTCTGCCTACCTCATGGGCACCCAAACAGTTCAGTGCCAAACTAGTACCAGTAAAGCCATGCCTGCCTCTTTCACCAACAGTCCAGAGTATATTTCAAAAATATCTTTATTAACCAAGTAAGCAATTACTGCAAACATCAGGACAAAGGACATTCTAATCTAGGACTTGAGTTAATGGGGTTTACACCTAGTTACAAGAAGAGAGGGAAAGCAATTACATGTGCTGAAACTAAGTTTCATCAATGACAAATATTTTAAAATGACTTTTAAAATACTTAACATTGGCCAGGCACGGTGGCTCACGCCTGTAATCCCAGCACTTTGGGAGGCCCCGGTGGGCAGATCACTTGAGGTCAGGAGTTCAAGACCAGCCTGGCCAACATGGTGAAACCCCATCTCTACTAAAAATACAAAAATTAGCCAGGCATGGTGGCACACACCTGTAATCCCAGCTACTTGGGAGGCTGAGGCAGGAGAATCGCTTGAACCTGGGAGGTGGAGGTTGCAGTGAGGCGAGATCGCACCATTGCGCTCCAGCCTGGGGGACAGTGAGACTCTGACTCAAAAAAGAACAAAAAAAACCCTCAACATTTAGTCTAAGCCACACTGGGCAGCACACCTCAAGGTGCCCTATTAAGCATGAGACTGGAAGTGAAAGTCACTGGATTTGGGCAGCTCTCACTCTGGGCGTTGATTTTCTTCCAGGAACAATTCTGTCTTCTGCATGCCAGGTTCTGTCACTGAGGAACTGAAATACTTCCTCACTCTGAAGTACAAGATATTTTGAATCGACAGCCCAGTGACTGGCTACTTTGGTATACCACACCCCCACCAAAAAAAAAAAAAAAAAAAAAAAAATCAGAGGCAAATTTCTGGCATGTTTTGAAAAATCTAATGTTTGCATAATTATGTTTGAAAAACTCATGATGAGATCTTCCTTACCCTAAACTGTCATTTTTTCCTAACGCTGACAGAACCCCACCTATAGCAGCATGAAGTGTCTCTACTCTCAGTCTTTTTAACGACTTGAAACACAGTAAGAAACACTGACCCGGTTTGACATTAAGGATTTTGAGTCTGGAGGACTCAGGAGAGGAAAGTGCTGGGGCTGCTTCCCAGTGTCACCACTGGTGTTGGGAACCCTGCATGTAAACACGGTCGGACTTGATCCTCAACTGCCGGCAGGCAGCCTTCTCAGCCATACCTTAGGGCCAAATGAAACTAAACATTTTGGCTTTTTCAACACTCCAAACCTACACAGGCATAAACTTGAGAATCTTCTGCCATTTACTTGGTGTTTTTCTATTCAAACTTCTGAGTTTCTCATACGTACACTGGTTGGTTTTCCTCCCGATTCAGAAAGGGTAATTGGGTAGGTTTAACATACAACTTTCCAATATGTCACGAAAGGCTGGATTAAAGATGTAAGATGCGTGACACTAATCCTAATGCAGCTAAGTGTATGGACAAGG
Source organism: Nomascus leucogenys (assembly GCF_006542625.1). Classification (NCBI taxonomy): domain Eukaryota; kingdom Metazoa; phylum Chordata; class Mammalia; order Primates; family Hylobatidae; genus Nomascus; species Nomascus leucogenys. Next base: position 117,735,957 of record NC_044391.1, on the reverse strand, counting down.
GCCACTTGGGCCTTTCTTCAGAAGATGAGGTTCAATAGAAGGAGAAAAACAACTGTGCTAGTGTCAGCACTGGTCATGCAGAAGCAGATGTGCCCTGCATGTTACTGAGGTCACTAAAGGGACAGGAGAAAGAACCTGACACGGTTGCTGCGCTCCCATGGGACTAAGTTGTCTCTATTACCTTCCTGCTTCTCTCCAGCCACCTGCAAAACATCTAAAGTCAGTCAGCCTTCAGTTTTGAATGTTTAAATTTCAGATACCCTTGAAATAGAAATGCATTTGGTAAACCTTAACTTCTTCCAATTGGGAGGCAACACAGGGAAATGACAACTTAAAAATTACTCTGAGAACAGCTGCATTCTCATTTGTTTGACCACTAGTTTGATGGATGTTAATATTTTTTTAACAGGTCGAAAACAAACATTCAGGGAATTCAATATCTCAGCAAAAGCCTTTATGAGATGTACGCCACGAATAATTCTTAAAACCACGATTGAAATCTGTCATTGTTACTGGCCTCCAAGGTTGCTTTTTCTCACACCTTACTCTTCCCAAAGCAGCCACTGTGCTTACAAGTGTTGCCTCCAGAAACAGAAGACACCAGTCAGTTTACGACCACTTCCATCTCACCCTTCAAAAGGAATGGACTGCATTCTCTAAGACTCACTTGGAGAAGGAAGTTGGTGAAAGTTGCCGCTGGTAAAGTAAAACAGGACTGGATTTGTCAAAACCACCCCCAGCTACCCTTAATGCCCCAGGGAACACTTAACTATTCTCAGAGTTATGTTGTATCAAAAACATCTTGCATTTTTAGGTTCTGGGAGTAAATCTGAAACCTGTATTCAGTTCACGTCTAACTAAGTTTCAAAAGCTGCACCAAATCTACTAAGCTTTTTTTTTTTTAATACTCTTCACTGCATGCTCTGTCTATATGCATGCGTTTGAATAATAAATATTAAATATGGGGGACGCACAGAACCATAAAATCAAAAATGAAACCAAACTGAATATTAAACAATAGTACATGGTAGCTGGAGAAATGAATAAGGGCAAAAAATAAATTTGAGGTAACAATAGTGGCCCAACACCACTGATCTGAAATATCTGTAAAAATTCAACTAAGTGTTTGGAGATTCAAGTAACAAACCATCTGCTCCAACTGGGTCAGACTTCCCAGAGTCCCTGCTGAGTTTCAGTCCATGAGCCGGCACTCACATAGCTCCTTGTAAATCCTCTTCCGCACTCGGGGCATGTCTTCTTGTGAAAACTGGAAAGGCTGCTCTAAGGCGAGGCACTTGCAGTACTGCAAAAAAAAGGTCCCAGAAACACTTCAGTGGCACTTGGAGTTGTGGATCAGCCCGTTCTGTTTTACTAAATGCAGACCTAATAGTGTCTAAGGCAGAAGACCCCAACCTTTTGGCACCAGGGACTGGTTTCGTGTAAGGCAATTTTTCCACAGACTTGGGGAAGAGGGGGTTGGTTTCAGGATGAATTATCAGGCATTAGTTAGATTCTCATAAGGGGTGAGCAACCTAGATCCCTCGCATCTGCAGTTCACAACAGGGTTCATGTTCCTGTGAGAACCTAATGTGAACGGTATCTGTCCGTGGCCCAGGGGTTTGGGACCCCAATCTAAGGCAGCATTTTCATGTCTGTTTAAACTACTGTAAAAATACACTGTTTTAAGCATTTACCCAAATTATAGGTGACTGACCAAGCTAGTGCATGGCTTGGGATCTCCTCTCCCTCCTGACCCAATACTGTGAAAAGCAGCAACTGATGAAAAGGCCTCAATTCCTCCCAAAGTGCAACCTGCTGCGAGTGCAGCTAGACACATCATGGCCCTTAATGGGAACTTGAATTTGTTTATAAAAGCCCAAACATGCATGAGGTATACAAACGAACCTGTCTTCCAAGATCTTTGCAGATGTCTAAATTCATGCATCATATTCTGTAATTTTCTTCATAAATATATGTATAACTGAATTTTTTCCATAGCCCTTTTCAATCTCTAAGGAGATCTACAGCACGAGATGGCAGTTTTTCAATGTGGACCTTATTTAAAATCTAATCACTGTGTCAAAGACCTGCAGATTGCTTGCCAATGGTTTTTTTTTTTTAATTCTGCAAATGCCAATGGTTATGATATGGACAAATTCAAGTCAGTCTCCAATGTGGCTTACTAATAACCTCCAATGAGACATGGATGATACCCACAGTTCACTCTTGAACCCTGGAAGGTGGTTCTTCCTAATGATAACATCTGAAAATGCAGAAACTACTGCTCCTCAGCAATAAAGGGGAGAGAAAGTACTCCGCTGCTTGTACCTAGCATCATATACACATACAGGAACTGCCATCTCTCCCCTCTCAACCCAACAAACTCAATTCACATATTGTAAATTCTGAAAAAGCAGTATTTCTTTACCTGGAGCACAAAGACTCCACAGTCACTGTCATTTTTCTGTTGTGGAATACACTGAAGGGAAAAACAAAATAGTCATTAAAATAAGATCAATTACTTCTCTTCAGATAAGAAAAACTCCTTTATGGAAAAATGCGCAAAAGATAGGAAACTTTTCTCTCTCCAGGACAGCTGGTATATCTGATATCTCAAGCAACTAATTTTATGGAGGCACCTGGCCACATAAAAAGAGCTATCAGGTGGCAACCCCAATTTATAGAACAATGTTTTACCTAAATATGAGAAATGGGAAATCAAATGTAAAAACCTATTTTAAAACATGCATTTGGATACTGAGCTCTGCTATCAATTCACTGACAGTGGAGTCAAAATGGAATTGTAGCTGGGAGAACAAAGGCCCGGGCTCTGGATGCTAGGATGGTGACAACTCCGCTGAGCAGTCTTCACTTTTGATCTCACATCACACGACCCTGTTCTATTCTTTGAACGAAATCGTGAAGGTAAACAGTATGGTTTTTGTTTTGGGTTTTTCGCGACAGGGTCTCACTCTGTCGCCCAGGCTGGAGTGCAGTGGCACAGTCTCAGTCTCCTGAGTTCAAGCAATCCTCCCACCTCAGCATCCCAAGTAGCTGGGACTATGCTGGCTAATTTTATTATTTGTAGAGATGAGGTCTCACCATGTTGCCTAGGCTGGTCTTGAATTCCTAGACTCAAGCAATCCGTGCACCTTTGCCTCCCAAAGTGCTGGGATTACAGGTGTGAGCCACTGTGCCCAGCCAACAGTATGTTTCTAAAAGAACTGGTTACTGTATTCTGCCCAAAGCGGTAATACAGAAGATCTGACTAAATTTAGAATACCTAGATTTTTTAGTTGGGTAAAATTCAGGAAATTTACTAGTTCTGGTTTGAACTGGTATACTAGGTTATTCAAAACACAAACTTAAGCTTAATTTTAAAATTTAGCATTTGGTTCAGTTCACAGGCGAACTAATAAATCTTGTCTCTTTGGGTTTGGGTTAAAGGTTTGTTTCAAGATCCTGCCTATAACATCGTGTCAACGATCCAGACAGACCTGCGTTTAAGGACCTGACTCTGTATCAATAGTTTTGATGTCCTTTGGGGAAAATCATACCTGGGCTTCAGTTTTCTCATTTGAAAAATAAAGACGATGCTTATCCCTAAATGACCTGCCTACCTCACAGGTTATAAGGATCAAATGAGATCTAATACACAAAAACACTGGAAACAACACAGCCCGCTATCAGTGGAAGACACTGGTATTTACGACAGGAATGAGCGGCTGTGCCTGGGCACTCTGCCCCACAGTTTGAAAGTCATGGGCCAAGCATGGTGCTGCATCCAGACAGTGGTGGGACTAAAGCACCTGGGCTACTATCTTCCCCACATGCCTGGCAAGTAGCCCAATGCACTTTCTCCCCCTCAGTGGATCCAAACAGTCATTTCAGCATTTCTCTGGGTCTATATGGGTCATCTGGAAATAAGAGCCATGATGCAAGAGGCAAGTGCCACCCAAAAAAGGTTTTTTTCTTCCCCAGAAGACCAAACACATCATTAGCAACTTCCTCAGGGAGGAAATGACTGAAGTGATTTGCTCCCAGGAAGCACTGGGCAACTGAGCAGCGATGATGAATACTAAACTGAAGTTTATTCTCAGCTGCCTCCCTGGAGCCTCCAGGGTCTCCTTGGTATCTCTGTCACTAGCCTTCAAATGCTCTTAAAGGCACCCACCCTTAGATAATTCCATCCCCTGGACATGCCTGGGTTTCATTGTTATCACATACTTACCTTCGTAACAGCAGTCTGCCAACCCTGAAGAAATTCAGGTCTATTTTTTTCTCTGGCTTCAGTCAGCAAATACTTTCTTATATTCTGGTTAAAAAGAAACCACAACACAGATGCTGTGTTCCATCAGTTGGTGAAAAATGGAACATGCCCATAGCAGACAGAAGGAAAGGAGGAGGCTGTGGCCCCATAACTGGGCAGAGTATGCATTAAGAAGCTGGAACAATTTTTTTTTTTTTTTTTTTTTAAGAGAGAGGATCTTGCTCTGTCACCCAGGCTGGAGTACAATGGCGTGATCACAGCTCACTGCAGCCTTGAACTCCTAGGCTCCAGAGATCCTCCTACCTCAGCCTTCCAAGTAGCTGGGACTACAGGTGTACACCACTGCTCCCGGCTAAAGCTGGAACTTTATTTCAGACTCTTCATTTCATATTGTTAAGGGGGAGTCAGACCTTCTGTATTCAAGGTATGCATCAAGACTGTAGACGCTGGCATTTTTTTAATCAGAACATTTTATGAGATGGTTAGCCAGCCCTTCCCAGCAGTGGTCAGCTTGCTGCATTTGAAACTTACATACTGCCAAGTCAAAAAGAAAGTCTTTATCATTGCCAATGCTCAACAGAGGAAAGGAACCCATGGCAGACATCATTAATAACTAAATGAAAAGCATTCCAGCCTTAGATATTCTGATACACTCCTTATTTTTGAGGGCTGCAGAAAAGGTTAACATTCAGCTTCTGGAAAGTTATACTAAAATTCATTCTGAATACTAAATATGGTCAAGTCCACTGTTGAACTATCTACCAAGATGAAGCCTGCTGGAGTTTCAAAACGTCCCCAGTGCTCTCAACCTCTGTGCGTCTCTCTCCACATCAAGAGTGAAGTCAGAGGTTATGTGAATAACCCACCCCACCCCACCGCCCAACAAAAGTGGACCAGGGCCAGACGTGGTGGCTCACGCCTGTAATCCCAGCACTTTGGGTGGCTGAGGCAGGTGGATCACATGAGGTGAGGTCAGGAGTTCAAGACCAGCTTGACCAACATGGTGAAACCCCATTTCTACTAAAAATACAAAAATTAGCCAGGCATGGTGGTGCACACCTGTAATCCCAGCTACTCCAGAGGCTGAGACACGAGAATCACTTGAACCCAGGAGGCAGAGGTTGCCATGAGCCAAGACTGGGCCACTGAACTCCAACCTGGGGGACAGAGTGAGACTCTGACTCAAAAAAAAAAAAAAAAGGTGGACTGGAAGCCACCTCTTCAGAACAAAAAACATGATGAAAGCAAATAATTATCTAACAAAGTATGACAGCAATATTGCACTGCTCCCTCTAAAGAAGTAACTTCAAGTCCTCAGAATAAGCAGTATATATAAATTCTTTTTTTTCTGAGATGGAGTCTTGCTCTGTTACCCAGGCTAGAGTGTAGTGGTGCGATCTCAGCTCACTGCAACCTCCACCTCCCAGGTTCAAGCCATTCTCCTGCCTCAGCCTCCTGAGTACCTGGGACTACAGGTGTGCACCACCATGCCCAGCTAATTTTTGTATTTTTAATACAGACGGGGTTTCACCATGTTGGCCAGGATGGTCTCTATCTCTTGACCTTCTGATCTGCCCGTCTCAGCCTCCCAAAATGCTGGGATTACAGGCGTGAGCCACCCTGCCCGGCCAGTGTATGTAAATTCTTAAGTAAAATACAGGCAAAAAAGATTTGTCCTTAAAAATGGTCACCAGTGCTCAAAATGTACTGAGCATCTCTAATGGTTCAAGTGCTGGGGACACTAGTGAATAAAGCTCTTGTAGTCTCTGCTGCCATGGAATCTACACATTTATGTGGTGACTGTTTAAAACACTTTTCGTCAATTCTTTGGAAATACAGGCCCCTAACTTAGTTAAGAGCCACTTCTACAACCCCTACATCCTCTCAAAACAAAAAACAGCTTGACCCCACCCGGGCAGATGACTGAACTGTATTTGGCTCTAAATGACTTCTAGCTATCACCTAAAAGGAGTCTGTTCTTAGGGTGTTTTTGCAAATGTGCAAAATTATTAGGCCAATTGTAATTTTGCTGAAAAGGTAAGAACTCTGCAGGAGGGCTTGGGCAAAAATTCAGAAGATGAATTTTTATTACTGTGCAGAACCAGGCCCTAATGATTCAGAATCGACTTAAACCCAACTGCATGTTTTACAAACAAAATCCTGTTTAACCATCATTCACTCCATGAAGGCCAATGTCTCTCTGGCCCCTACCTGACTCCCTAGCATCAGTGCCTGGCACAAAGCAAGAGGCACAGTAAATAGTTCCTACATGAAACAATTTTCCCAACACCTCTGCTCTCCTCTGCCTGTCAGAATCTGATTCTTTTTTTTTTTTTTTGAGATGGAGTCTCGCTCTGTCGCCCAGGCTGGAGTGCAGTGGCGCGATCTCGGCTCACTGCAAGCTCCACCTCCCGGGTTCATGCCATTCTCCTGCCTCAGCCTCTCTGAGTAGCTGGGACTACAGGCGCCCGCCACCACTCCCGGCTAATTTTTTTGTATTTTTAGTAGACACGGGGTTTCACCGTGGTCTCGATCTCCTGACCTCGTGATCCGCCCGCCTCGGCCTCCCAAAGTGCTGGGATTACAAGCGTGAGCCACCGCGCCCGGCCCAGAATCTGATTCTTAAAGGCACTGATAGGGCTGCACTTCTGGTTATACCTTTGCAGGTTTGTCTAGTAAAGAGACAATATAGACAGGCTCTGGCAGGTATGGGAATATGTTGGTTGAGAGAAAGGCAAGGAGTTAGGGGAAGGGAACTGGAAAAGACGCTCACATCTGGTATTGTGAGAACTCGGGGCCCAGGAGGCTTCTCGTTTTTGGGGTATTTTTTTCCTGGATTTCTTGGAAATGAAAATATGGATTCTGAAAACTTCATTTTCCTCATAGTTTGCATTATACTTAATTTTTAAATTAAATGTTAATTAAACAAATAATACAATATTCTCCTTGTAAAAAAAAAAAATCCCAAAATAAGGCCAAAATATTCTCCTTGTAATTAAAATATCCTAAATAAGGCCAAATCCCCTTTAACTATTAGTCCTGCTTTTCTACACTTACCCAAAGGTAATAATCATTGATATAAAAAATGGTAAGATCCCATCTTTTTACTTACAAATACGTATGTATATATGTGTCTACACATACACCTGCATGTATTTGTATATATACACATATACATATTTTTTTTCTATAAATGTACTACACCGTATCATTCCACAATTGGCTTTTTAAAGCTCTATGTCTTGGACATCTTTCCATTTGAGGACTTGAAGGTCTACTATATTCAATTTAACTGCTATGGTCAGTTTAATAGTATGGATATACTGTACCATAGTGTATTTAGCTATTCTCTTGCTAGATCTAAATTTGGGTTGTTTTATTTTGCACTATTATAAATAATGCTGCCATGAACATCCTAACACATGCCCCATCCTTGTGTGCATATACAAGCATTTTTATGGAGGAGATACCAAGAAATGGAACTGATATGCAACAGAATTTGTATCTTTTTAATTTACAAAGCACTTAGAACTGATGAGAACTGCAACTATCCCCAAGCGGCTGTATCAATTTATACACTCCACCAGAAAATATGAGAATGCCTATTTCCTTACATTCACATAGACACTTGAATAGCATCACTTTTTCTAACATAATGGGCAAAAAATGTAACTGATGTAGTTTTCATCTGCATTTCTTTTATTTCTGGTGGTGAGGCTGAACACCTCTCTATGTGTTTTAATGGTCATTTGCATTTTTCCTAAAATTTACTAAATTAGCCTTTGTCCATTTCTATTAGGTCCTTTTATCCTCCCCTTATTCATTTGTAGGAGTTTTCCATGTATTCTGGATAGTTATTTTCTGTTATTTACATCATACATATTTTCTCCAAGTCTGTTGCTTGTCCTTTAACCTTATGATATACAGAAGTTTTAAATTATGAGGTGGTTAAATTGATCCAATTATTCCTTATGTCTTTTCTTTGGTTCCATGAAAGAAGTCCTTCCCCACTCTGTGAACATAACATTCTCCGTATTTTATTCAAATACTTTTACAGTTTTGTACAGATTTCTTTTAAGTACCTAAAGCTTTAGGAGTTTTCATCATAAAGAATTTCTACATTTCTTCCTAGGGCATATTCCTGGGTTACTTATGTTTTGTTTCTTTTATAAATGGAATCTTATTCCCAGTTACATTTTCTTACTGGTTCTTGATAGTGCAGGAAAATCCGGAAACCTACTCATTTTTCCTGATTTTGTATCCCACCATCTGTTTATTAGCTGAGCACTAATATTTTGTCAACTGATTCCGTTAGGTTGTATTTTATTCTACAGGAGTTATTTTGCAGATACAAGCCAATTTTAGCTCTAAGATGATCAAAGAAAAACAATTTCTAACCACGTTCAAGATGTAGTTTTAAGGGAAAAGCAGAGAAAATCCAAGTGGAGTATCTCAGAGGGGGATCTGGATCCTAGACAGATCCCCTCCTCAGCCAGATTCCTCTTCTAGTCCTTTTCTCAACTAACATTTTAGAGGATTTTCATGACATAAACTGTTCCTATATGGTTTTGACTGCTGCTGTTCTATTTAGAACTAAGATGCTATTTGGCCAATTACAAAATAAATGAAAAAATAGGCAGTATATCAACTTACCTCTACACAAAACTTAAAATGAATGCCTTGGGAATCATAAAATGAAATAATTCGATTAGAGAGTGTCACAGTAATGAGAGACCAGTGGACTTCCAGGTGAATAGGAATCAACAGAAGGCTCTTTTTAAACAAATCCACCTGATCAAGAAAAGAGAAAGAAATGCAGCCATCACCACAGGCTATCCAAACCACCAAAAAACAGCAGCTTCCATTTGCTGACCTTTGACCTGCACAAGGGCAAAAAAGTAGGAAGCAATGAACCAGAATTTGAACCCAGATCTTACTCTAAGCCCATGCTTGTAACTATTAAGCTATAATACACAACAATAATACAGAAATAAAGATATACACAGTACAGTTTTCCAGTTAATCTACTAAACCTGTGTGTCAAGTGCCTGATATGACTTGGCTCCTTGTTTACCTCATTTTCTCATATAAATATTTAACCTGGATTCAACTCTTGTTTAGAAAGGAATCTGGTATTAGAAAATGGTATAAGGGTCCAGGCACGGTGGCTCACACCTGTAATCCCAGTACATTGGGAGGCTGAGGCAGATGGACTGCTTGAGCCCAGGAGTCTGAGACCAGCCTGGGCAACATAATGAGACTCTGTCTCTACAAAAAATAAAAAATCAGGCAGGGCTCAGTGGCTCACGCCTGTTAATACCAGCACTTTGAGAACCAACGCAGGCAGATGGTTTGAGCTCAAGAGTTCGAGACCAGCCTGGGTGACATGGCAAAACCCTGTATCTACAAAAAAACACAAAAACTAATCGGGCATGGTGGTGTGCACCGGTAGTCGCAGTTACTTGGTAGGCTGAGGTTCAAAGGATGGCTTGAGCCTGGGAGGTGGAGGTTGCACTGAGCAGAGATTGCACCACTGCACTCCAGCTTGGGTGACACAACCAGATCTTGTCTCAAGAAAAATAAATAAATAAAAAATCAGCCAGGTGTGGTGGTGCACGCCTGAAGTCCCAGCTACTTGGGAGGCTGAAGCAGCAGGATCACTTGAGCCCAGGAGGTCGAGGCTGCAGTGAGCCATGATCACACCTCTGCATTCCAGCCTGGGCGACAGAGTGAGACCCTGAAACTGCATCTACAGAAATGGTGTAAGCAGCAGTTAAGATCATGGGCTCTGAAGCAAGTCTGCTCAAGTTAGACTCATTCGACAGACATGGTGTAAGCAGCAGTTGAGATCATGGGCTCCAAAGCAAGTCTGCTCAAGTTCAAATTGTGGCTCTTCCACGTATTGGTCACATGACTTTGGTAATTTCCTTAGCTTCTTTGCACCTTGATTTCCTCAACTAATAAAATGCACAGAAAATAGTACCTACCTTATGAAGTTTTTAAGAGTAATAAAAGAATATGTGTAAAATGCATAAAACTCTGTTTAGCACATTATAAGTAGCCAAATATCTTAGTTATTATTATGATTACTTGCTTGGGTCTCTCAAATGTCAAAATTGAGAAAAACGTCCTTGATAATACTTTATGCATCCTTTACAATCCTAACACATCGTTTATATCGTAATATATATCCCTTTACAATCTAGAAATGCTTGCTATTCCACTCAAAATTCCAGTTGTAGAGTGGGTGATAAAGTAGTACGTGCTCCACACACATTTGTAAAAGAGTGAATCAATTTCCCTTCTCAGGTATTTTTTTTAGCATAATTTGGTGATTATTTGGGTTAAAACATTTTAAACTACCCCATATTCTCTGAAACTAATTTCCCAAGATTTCCTTCTTGTTTTCTGATACTCAAATAGTGTCCTGCTCTAAATGAATCTTCTATAAGTCTTCATGACCTTGGAGCAAAATCACTTTAGCTTTTCAGTTTCTGCATCCATAAACCTGGGGGAGTGAGGTGGGCAGAAGGAAATAGTGAAAATAATAAACAATGTTCCTTTCCAGATTAAAAATTCTGAGTATCCATTTTTTTAATTCCGAGTATCTAAAACAAGGAATCATATTTAGAATACAGTAGTAAATAAAACCAGATTTATATTCTTCTCAAAAAGTAATGTTTGTTACATTGTAAAACAGATTTTTGTATAAAAATTAGAAAATACAGAGAAAGATACACTTCACCTATCTTTCCAAATCATTTTCTTCTTCTAACACATTAAGACATACATAGAGCTTTATACAGGCTGAGTATCCCTAACCCAAAAACCTGAAATCTTCCAAAATCTCGAACTTTTTGAGTGTTGACATGATGCCACAGATTGTCCACAGGGGTGGCTGAGGTAGTGACATTTTTGCTTTCTGATGGGTCAATGTACATAAACTGTTGCATATACAAAATTACTAAGAATATTGTAAATTACCTTTAGGCCATGCATCTAAGGTGTATATGAAACGTAAGTGAATTTTGTGTTTAGACTTTGGTTCTACCCCCAAAATATCTCATTCTATATATGCAAATATTACAAAATCTGAAAGAGTCCAAAGTCCAAAACACTTCTAGTCCCAAGCATTTTGGATAAGGGATATTTAACCTGTACACATAATTAAGAACAATGTGCATGACAGATTGTATCACTGACCCCAGTTATTTGTTGCCCTCCCTGTGAGAAGATTATACAGACCTGCCCATTGCCATGTGACTTCTCTGCCCTCCCAAAGAGAGAAGTGTAGTCCTGTCATGTGATTTGATTTAATCAAAAGGATGTAATAAGCAGAAGTGAAGTTATGTCATGATCAAATTGAAACTTTAAGAGCTACCATGTGAGACTGCCATGTCTCAGGAAAGGTGCTGCTCCTTCAGTTTGGGTCCCATTCGCAGAATAAAGAAGAAAAACCATAGGTTCATCTGCTTAGATGCAGGAAAAGCATTTGATGAAATTCAGTATTTACTTATGATTAAAAACTCTCAGGAAAATAGGAATAATAGGAAAGCCTACAGCTGACATCATACACAATAGTGAAAAACTGAATGCTTTCCAAGATTGAGAAGAAGGGAAAGATGTCCTCTCTCATTACTTCTATTCAACATTGTAGCAAGTCTTAGCCAGTGCAGTAAGGCAAGGAAAAAATGGCATACAGATTGCAAAGAATGAAATAAAACTGTCACTACTTATAAGTGTCTATGAAAATTTCACAGAATATACAAAAAAGCTCCTAGAAGTAGTAAATGACTTTGGTAAGGTCAGAGGATACAAAGTCAAAATACAGAAATCAACTGTATTTCTACATACAAACAACTAGAAGATAATATTTTTTAAAATTCTATTCATAGCCATTTCAGAAACATGAAATACTTAAGGATACATTTAACAAGAATGTATATATAAGATGTATACACTAAAAATTAGATAATACTGAGAAAAAACAAATGCAAAGATATACCATGTTCATACACTGAAAGGCTTATTATTATTAGATGTCCATTCTCCCCAAACTAATGTATAAACACAATCCCAATCATTCCAGCATGCTTACTAAACAACAGAGTTTGATAAACTAATTTTAAAGTTTATATGAAAATGCAAAGGACTCAGAATTGCCAAAACAATCTGGAAAAAGAATAAAGCTGGCAGACTCACAGTGATTCTGAGACACACTATGAAGACACAGTAATATTGTGTAGGGTTAACATAAAAAATAGGCATCAGTGTAAGAGAACAGAAAATCCAGAAGTAGACCTACACATATGATCAGTTGACTTTCTGTAATGGTGCCAAAGCAATTAAATTGGAAAAGAAAAGTATACTAAGAAAAAAAAAAAATCTTGATCCCTCAGTCACTTTTTTTGTTTTGTTTTGTTTGAGATGAAGTTTTGCTCTTGTTGCCCAGGCTACAGTGGAATGGCACAATCTCGGCTCACTGCAACCTCCGCCTCCTGGGTTCAAGTGACTTTCCTGCCTCAGCCTCCCAAGTAGCTGGTATTACAGGCATGCTCCACCACACCCAGCTAATTTTGTATTTTTAGTAGACACGGGGTTTCTCCATGTTGGTCAGGCTGGTCTTGAACACCTGACCTCATGTGATCAGCCCACCTCAGCCTCCCAAAGTGCTGGGATTACAGGCATGAGCCACCGCCCCCGGCTGGTCGTGTTGCTTTGTTGATTTTTTGTTTGTTTGTTTTGAGATGGAGTCTCACTCTGTAGCCCAGGCTGGAGTGCAGTGGTGCGATCTTGGCTCACCAAAACCTCCGCTGCTAGGGTTCAAGCGATTCTTCTGCCTCAGCCTCCCGAATAGCTAGGACTACAGGTGCCTGCCACCACCCCTGGCTAATTTTTGTATTTTTAATGGAGACAGGGCTTCACCAAGTTGGCCAGGCCGGTCTTGAACTCCTGACCTCAAGTAATCCACCCACTTTGGTCTCCCAAACTGACAGGATTATAGGCGTAAGCCACTGCACCTGGCCCTTTGTTGATTTTGAGTCCAATGTTGAAAGTGGGGTGTTGAGGTCTCTAGCTATTATTGCATTGTTGAGTCTCTCTCTCTCTTTGGCTCTTTTTTCTTTTCTGTGTGTTTTTGTTTGTTTGTTTGTTTTCTTGCCTTCTTTGTGATGGTATCTCTCTTTAGCTCGGATAATATTTGCTTTATATATCTGGGTGCTCCAGTGTTAGGTATGTGTGGATATATATATGCAGATACGTAATTTTTATATTGTCTTACTGACCTTTTTATCATTATATAATGACCTTGTCACTTTTTAATAATTTTTATCTTAATACCTATTTTACCTGACAATAAGTATAGCTACTCTGCTTTTTTTGGCTTCTATTTGTATGGAAAAAGAGGAGGTCTGGTTTTTCCAGCCCTTTCAGTCTGTGTATATCTTTATAGGTGAAGTGAGTTTTTTGTAGGCAGCATATAGTTGGGTCTTATTTTTCTTTCCATTTGCCAATCTATGTCTTTTGATTGGAGACTTTAGTCCATTTACATTCAATGTTGTTATTGATATGTAAGGACTTCCTACTGCCATTTTGTTATCTGCTTTCTACTTGTTTTATGGTCTTCCCTTCCTCCCTTCCTTCTTTGTGTTGAAATGATTTTCTCTGGTAGTATATTTTTATTTCTTGCTTTTCATTTTTTGTATACCTGTTGTAGATTTTTTGTTTTGAGGTTACATGGTTACCTCAAAATAAAAGCCTCATAAGGCTTGCAAACAATATCTCATAACCAACTATTTTAAACTGGTAACTCATTACAAACAAACAAACCAAAAAAGTCAAGAGAAAACTAAAACAGAACTCTACACTTTAACTCCAAACTCCATCACCCTCTTTGACTTTTTGTTGTTTCTTTTTTTTTTTTTTTTGACAGAGTCTCGCTCTGTCTCCCAGGTTGGAGTACAGTGGCGCAATCAAGGCTCACTGCAAGCTCCACCTCCCGGGTTCACGCCATTCTCCTGCCTCAGCCTCCTGAGTAGCTGGGACTACAGGCGCCCGCAACCACGCCCAGCTAATTTTTTTCGTATGTTTAGTAGAGACAGGGTTTCACCGTGTTAGCCAGGATGGTCTCTATCTCCTGATCTCATGATCCACCTGCCTCGGCCTCCCAAAGTGCTGGGATTACAGGCGTGAGCCACTGTGCCCGGCCATTGTTTCTATTTATCTTTTTATATCATCTCTTAAAACACTGTAGTTATAATTTTTGATAGGCTTTGTAGTCTTCCTACTCAGAATATGGCTTACACACAGCGATTGGTGTGTCAGGCCACTCTGTTCTAGTGTGCTTACTGATGCTGGTGAGTTTTGTACCTTTGGAGGGTTTCTTATTGCTCATTCATGTCCTTCCCTTTCAGATTAAAGAGCTCCCCTTAGCATCTCTTATAGGTCAGGTCTGATATTGACAAAATCCCCCAGAGCTTTTGTTTGTCTGGGAAAGTATTTCTCCTTCATGTTTGAAGTGTATTTTCGCTGGGTATGTTATTTTAGGATAAACGTTTTCTTCAGCACTTGACATGCCACTCCCTCCTGGCCTGTAAAGTTTCCACTGAGATGTCTGCTGCCAGATGTATTGGAGCTCCTTCATATGTTATTTGTTCCTTTTCTCTTGCTGCTTTTAGGATTCTTTCTTTATCCTCAACCTTTGGGAGTTCGATTATTAAATGCCTTGAGGTAATCTTATTTGTGTTAAATCTTCTTGGTGTTCTAGGACCTTCTTGTACCTGAATATTGACACCTTTCTCTGGGTTTGGAAAGTTCTGTTACTATTTGAGTGAAGTTTCTACCCTCTCTCTCTCTCTCTACCTCCTCTTTAAGACCAATAACTCTCAGATTTGCCCTGTGACTTCTAGATCTTGTAGGTTTGCTTCATTCTTTTTTCTCCTCTGTGTATTTACATATAGTCTGTCCTTAAGCTTACTGATTCTTTCTTCCACCTGATCAATTTTGCTGTTGAGAGATTCTGATGTATTTTCTAGTTTGTCAACTGAATTTTTCAGCTCCAGAATTTGTTTTTTGTGTTTTGTTGGTTTTTTGTTTGTTTGTTTTGAGACAGAGTTCGCTCTGTTGCCCAGGCTGGAGTGCAATGGCATGACCTTGGCTCACTGCAATTTCTGTCTCCCAGGTTCAAGCAATTCTTGTGCTTCAGAGTCCTGAATATCTGGGATTACAGGCCCGTGTCACCATGCCCAGCTAATTTTTGTATTTTTAGTAGAGACGGGGTTTTGCCATGTTGGCCAGGTTTGTCTCAAACTCCTTGCCTCAAGTGATCTACCCACCTAGGCTTCCCAAAATGCTGGGATTACAGGTGTGAGCCATTGTGCCCAGCCTCTGCTTTTTATTTTTTTTTAAAAATATGTCAATCTCAGCTGGGTGTGGTCGCTCAAATCCCAGCACTTTGGGAGGCTGAGGCAGGCAGATCACAAGGTCAGGAGTTTGAGACCAGCCCGACCATCATAGCGAAACCCTGTCTCTACTAAAAATACAAAATTAGCTGGGCGTAGTGGCACATGCCTGTAATCCCAGTTACTCAGGAGGCTGAGGCAGGAGAATCACCTGAACCTGGGAGACGGAGGTTGCAGTGAGCCAAGATCGCACCATTATACTCCAGCCTAGGAAACAAGAGGGAAACTCTGTCTTTAAAAAAAAAAAAAAAAAAAAAAAGAAAGAAAAAAAAAAGTCAATCTCTTTCTTAAATTTCTCTGACAGAATTCTAAATTCCTTCTCTGTGTTATTTTGAAATTCTCTGGGCTTCCTCAAAACAGCTATTTTCAACTGAGAAGTTGCATATCTCTGTCACTATGAGACTGGTCATTGGTGCCTTTAGTTTGGTGAGGTCACGTTTTCCTGCATGTTCTTTTTTTTTTTTTTTTTTTTTTTTTTTGAGAAAAAGTTTCATTCTTGTCACCCAGGCTTGAGTGCAATGGTGTGATCTTGGCTCACTGCAACCTCCACCTCTCAAGTTTAAGCAATTCTCCTGCCTCAGCCTCCTGAGTAGCTGGGATTACAGGTGCCCGCCATCACGCCTGGCTAATTTTTTTTTATTTTTAGTAGAGAAAGGGTTTTACCATGTTGGCCAGGCTGGTCTGGAACTCCTGACCTCAGGTGATCTGCCCGCCTCAGCCTCCCAAAGTGCTGGGATTACAGGCATGAGCCACCATGCCTGGCCGCTTCTCTAGTTCTTTTAATTGTGATGTTAGGATGTTGATCTGAGATCTTTCCAGCTTTTTTATGTGGGCATTTAGTGCTATAAACTTCCCTCTTAACATTGCTTTAGCTGTGTCCCAGAGATTCTGGTACATTGTCTCTCTGTTCTCATTGGTTTCAAAGAACTTCTTGATTTCTGCCTTAATTTCTTTATTTACCCAGGAGTTATTCAGGAACAGGTTGTTTAATTTTCATGTAGTTGCCTTTTTTATTTGTTTTAAATTGAGACAAGGTCTCAGTCTGTCACCCAGGCAGGAGTACAGTGGCGTGATCAGGGCTCACTGCAGCCTCGACCTCCCAGGCTCAAGCGATCCTCCCACCTCAGCCTTCTGGATAACTAGGACCACAGGCTGCCACCATGGCCAGCTAAGTTTTTTTAATTTTTTATAGAAACGGGGTCTCACTTGGTTGCCTAGGCTGATTTCAAACTCTTGGGTTCAAGCAATCCTCCCATCTACAGTAATTGTAGGCCTCCCAAAGTGTTGAGATTGCAGATGTGAGACACACCACCCAGCCTCTTTAAATGTCACTTCATTTTCAACCTTTCTTTTTCATATTATTTTATGTATATTTCTTATATTCAGCATATAGCTGGGTTTTTTTCTACTTAACCCAATCTGAGAGGATCTAGAGCAAGCTTGTCCAGTCCACAGCCCACAGGCAGCATGCAGCCCAGGACGGCTTTGAATGCAGCCAAACACAAATTTGTAGACTTTATTTTATGAGATCTTTTTTTACAATTTTTTTTGTTTTAGCTCATCAGCTATCGTTAGTGTTGGTGTATTTTAAGTGTGGCCCAAGACAACTCTTCTTCTTCCAGTGAGGCTCAGGTAAGCCAAAAGATTGGACACCCCTGATCTAGAGGAAGGAATAATTTAGTTTATTATTTAATGAAACAACTCACATATCTGACTTTATTCTTTCACTCTCATGTTTATCATTCAGATACTTTTCCATGAATGTATATTTTTTGCCCACACTGCTTGTAATTTTTCCCCACCCCAAATGGAATATAAGCATCTTTCATTATCTTTTTTTTTTTTTTTTTTTTTTTTTTGAGACGGAGTCTCGCTCTGTCGCCCAGACTGGAGTGCAGTGGCGCGATCTTGGCTCACTGCAAGCTCCGCCTCCCGGGTTCAGTCTCCTGAGTAAGTGGGACTACAGGCGTCCGTCACCACACCCGGCTAATTTTTTTGTATTTTTAGTAGAGATGGGGTTTCACCGTGTTAGCCAGGATGGTCTTGATCTCCTGACCTCGTGATCCGCCTGCCTCGGCCTCCCAAAGTGCTGGGATTACAGACGTGAGCCACTGAGCCCGGCCCATCGTTCATTATCTACACAACTTTTCCTGCTTAAGTAGCATCCAATTATATGGCTGTACATTTTAAATTTGAACAATCCTCTACAAGTTGTCCTACATTTTTCTAATGTAAATACAACCATAGACCATCCAGTCATACAAGTCACATACTTGGAAGTCATCTTTCACACTTCCTTGTCCTTCATCTCCATAACCAACTTATCACCAAATCCTGTTAATTTTACTTCCTACATCACACTCATCTTCCATCTCTCCTGCTATCATTCTAGTTCAAAGTACCATGAATCTGAAATGGTCTCCTGTTCTATCCACATCAACTTTGCTCCCATACCCATCCGTCTTCTTCAGTACTGTTAGAACAAAGACTACAAAGTGGATAACGTTACTTAAAACTCTTCAATGGTTTCCTATTACATTTAGGGTAAAATCCAAAATACAAACCTCAAGGCCCTGATCTGTGGATCAGGTTCACTTCATGCCACTCTCTTCTTTACTCTCTGCATTTCAGCTACACTAGCCTTTTCCCATTCTTCTACCAGATACTTATTCCTTCTATGTTTCACATACCCCTATTCTCCATTTACCTAGTTAACTTGTATTCATCTTTGATATTTCTGCTTAAATACTACTTCCTATGAGAAACATTCCCTTACCCTCAGGCTAGGTTAACCAAACCTGCATTCCAATACACTCCCATAGTACTTTTCTTTTGTACCCACTAAACAAATAACTACACCACCAAAAATATAAATACAAACTGTGGTAGGTGCTGTCTCCACCACTAGACTGCAGACTTCATGAAAGCAAAAACTGTCTCTAATATTGTTTTACTTACCACTTTATTTCTTGATTTACTATAATGTCTGGCACTATAATACTGTAAAATAATAAATTTGGTCTTTGACCTCATTTCTTGGCATACAACTCCTAAAGTCCTTGGAATTTCTGATGTCTTTTTTTTTTTTTTGTAGAAAGTCTTGCTCTGTCACCCAGGCTGGAGTGCAGTGGCGCAATCTCAGCTCACTGCAACCTCCACCTCCTGGGTTAAAGCGATTCTCCTGTCTCCAAGCGATTCTCCTGTCTCAGCCTCCCAAGTAGCTGGGACTACAGGCACATGCCACCACACTCAGCTAATTTTTGTATTTTCAGTAGAGACAGAGTTCCACCATGTTGGCCAGGCTGGTCTTGAACTCCTGACCTCAAGTGATCTGCCTGCCTCAGACTCCCAAAGTGCTGGGACTACGGGAACATGAGCCCAGGCCCAAAGTGATGTCTTTTTCTATATTAATGATTAACTGATGGCTGGCAGCTCCTAGGTAGCTTTAGGATAAGAGCAAGGAAGAATTAGAGGATTGTGACTTTCAGCCCCACCCAACTCCCCAACCACCAGGGAGAGAAGAGAAGCTAAAGGTTAACCAATGGTCACTGGTTTAGTCAATCGCGTATGTAATGAAGCCTCCATAAAAACTGACTGCACTGGGAGAGCTTCCAGAAACTAAATATGTGGAGGTTCCTGGAGGGTGGTGTGCCTGTGGAGGTCCTAGAGAATCCCTGTGCCTTCTCTCCTACATCTCTTCCCATGCATCTCTTCATCCGAATCCTTTGTATCCTTTGTAATATCCTATATAATAAACTGCTAAATGTAGGTAAGAACTTCCCGGAATTCTGTGAACTGCTCCCGCAAATTAATCAAATTCGAGGAGGGTGGCGTGGGAACCCTCACTTGAAGTCTGTTGGTCAGAAGTTTCAGAAGCCTGGACTTGCAACTGGTGTCTGAAGTGGGTGGGGGGCACTCTTGAGGCATGAGCCCTCAACCTATGGGATGTGGCGCTGTCTCCAGGTAGACAGGTCGGAATTGAATTAGAGGGCATCCAGCCAGTGGTCGCTGCAGAACTGCTTGCTTGCTTTGGTCACAGAAGTCTTCTGTGCTGACTACTGTTGTGGTGTGACAGCAGAGGAAAAAACAGTTTTTCCATATAGGCACATAACAGGTACTCAACAAACAACTGTTTAATGCCGGGCATGGTGGCTCACGCCTGTAATCCCAACACTTTGGGAGGCTGAGGCGGGCAGATCACCTGCCTGAGGTCAGGAGTTCGAGACCAGCCTGGCCAACATAGGGAAACCCCGTCTCTATTAAAAATACAAGAATTAGCCAGGTACGGTAGCAGGGGACTGTAATCCCAGCTACACGGGAGGCTGAAACAGGAGAATCACTTGAACCCGGGAGGTGGAGGCTGCAGTGAGCGAAGATAGCGCCTGCAAGATTCCACCTCAAAAAATCAATAAATAAATGTTGAATGAATGAATGAATGTTGCTAAGGACAATCCCATCTATCATTCACACACACACTCATACACACTCCTCACCTGCTGCTTAAACCCTCTAATGTCTTCATCTTTATTTTTTATTTAGTTTTCTTTTGACATGGAGTCTCACTCTGTCACCCAGGCTGGAGTGCAATAGTGCAATCTCGGCTCACTGCAACCTCCACCTCCCATGTTCAAGTGATTCTCCCATCTCAGCCTCCCAAGTAGCTGGGGTTATAGGCGCCCACCATCACAGCCCGGCTAATTTTTGCATTTTCAGTAGAGACAGGGTTTTGCCACATTGGCCAGGCTGGTCTCGAACTCCTGACCTCCAGTGATCCGCCCGCCTCAGCCTCCCAAAGTGCTGGGATTACAGGTGTGAGCCACCGCGACTGGCCTAAACTCTC
Organism: Nomascus leucogenys; assembly: GCF_006542625.1. Lineage (NCBI taxonomy): Eukaryota > Metazoa > Chordata > Mammalia > Primates > Hylobatidae > Nomascus > Nomascus leucogenys. The sequence continues at coordinate 117,715,388 of NC_044391.1, read as the reverse complement.
TAACGTCTTCAAATTGCCCTCATGATCCAAACTCTTTACCAGGGCCTATATGGCCCCACATGACTTGATCCCTGCCTCCTTCCCTGATCTCATGTGTATAATACTCCAATATACCAAACTCACTTCTGCTTCAGGGCCTTTAACATTCACTCTTCCATCTACTGGAAATGGTCCTCTGATCCTCACAGTTTTCAGTGAAATGGGATCTCTTCAAAGAGGCCTTTGCTGATGAGCCTATCTAAAAGAACTAGCCCATCTTCCTCCTGCTACCCTATCCCAGTTACCTTGTATTCTCATACTGTGTTCTGATGTTTCCATAGCAAATAGCACTTACCACTCTCTGACTAGAGTACATCATACATAGTAAATTAGGTACATGGTTTTTGGAAATTCTTTCAATTACATGTATGTATATGATTTTATGAATAGACTGTGATATAAACGTTATTTCTCCTGATGGATCAGTTAACATTTTAAGAGACAAGATCTGGCTATGTTGCCCAAGCTGGTCTCAAATGCTTGTGCTCAAGTGATCCTCTGGTCTCAGCATCCTAAGTAGCTGGGACTACAGGTGCGAGGCACCATGCCCAGCACCGGCAAAAAATTGTTGAAAGCTTCTGCTGTCTGCTGACAAGCCTACCAGATAATACCAAATGATGGCAGCTCCTTCTTTATCATCCCACTGTTCTACCACTATAATTGGGACCAGGAGGCAATTAAGGTCTTTCAAACAATAAGATTTAAAAGAAACAAATTTAAAGCTTGTCACATTAAAAAGTCTGTTTCTACTTAACATCATATTGGCATTAAAGTTCTTATCCTTCCACATAAAGTGGTTTATCATCTGCATTTCAAATTTGGAATAAAAAAGAAATAAAGAGAATACCTTTTTAGTCCATCTTTTTACTCCATTATATCCTTTGGTTACCAGCTGTCTATGGAAAAAGCTGTTGAAGAAGTGAACCTAGAACAGACAACAAATACAAGCAACCAGATTATATTAGGCTGTGCCCAGATTTAACTTCAAAAGAAAGAGGAAATTTTAAAATGTTTGAATATAAAGCAGACAAAAAGAAAGGAAAAATTTCTTCTTAAAAACAATGATTGAGGAGGCAAGTGGATCATCTGGGGTCAGGAGTTTGAGGCCAGCCTGGCCAACATGGTGAGACACTGTCTCTACTAAAAACACAAAAATTAGCTGGGCGTGGTGGCACTCATCTGTAATCCCAGCTACTCAGGAGGCTGAGGTAGGAGAATCTCTTAAACCTGGGAGGCAGAGGTTGTAGTGAGCTGAGATCACATCACTGCACTCCAGCATGGGCACCAGAGCAAAACTCCGTCTAAAAAAATAATAATAATGATAATGATCAAAATATAGAAAATACATTACATGGTTTACAGAAAATGCTGTTCCAAAGTTTTATTGGAATGGCCTTACAGCTGTGGTCTAAAGTCAGATTTGGAATGGGGCAGTAAATAGATTACCTGAATCCAATCAAGTAGAGACGCAACCTGACAAATCTCTCTAAATCAGGTGAAAAAGTTGAAAGAGGCTATGAAAAAATGAGGTAACAATTACCTTGAACTCAAGGGAGATGGATTACAAAACTAACTCCATGTAAAGGATGTGGATTTAGAGACTCCTGTTGTCACAGTAACTATAAAAAGGCCTTGGCATGATTATTTCTAGTACCACAGAATTACCCTGGCTGTACAGATTATCAGGTCCTGCATCCTTGGCTTTGAATTTCTGACTTATAAGTAAGTGGTATATCAGCTCATCTCAGATGGTAAACATATTGTGGTCTAAAAGTGCTCATTCAGTAACTTGAGGTGATAAAACTGTTCCCTTAGCGCTGTGGTTCTCAGAGTGTGGTCAGTAGTGTCAGCATCATCTAGGAACTTGTTAGAAATCCAAATTATCAGGCCTCATCCCAGACCTAATAAAGCAGAAACTCCGAAGGTAGGGCCCAGTAATCTGGTTTTGTAAACCTTTCAGATGGTTCTGAGGCACATTCTTTTGATAACCATGCAGCTTAACATACAGATTAAAAGAGCTGCCAGACATAGTGGCTCACACCTCTAATTCCAGCCCTTTTGAGAAGCAGAGGTGAGAGGATTACTTTAGCTAAGCCCAGAGCTCAAGCTAGCCTGGGCAACATAGCAAGACTCCTGGCTCTACCAAAAATAAAAATAAACTAGCTGGGTATAGTGGCACAGTGGCAAGTGCCTCTAGTCCCAGCTACCTGGGAGGCTAAGGCGAGAGGATTGCTTGAGCCCAGGAGTTCAAGGCTACAGTGAGCTACAACTGTGCCACTGCACCCCAGCCTGGAGTGTCTTTTTAGTGTCTCTAAAAAAAAGGTTATTTTTTATAATTTTAATAAAAATAAATAAATAAGAAAGAGCTTATAGTAGCTGTCTCTAGAGCAGTGATTCTCAAAATTGGTATCCATCAGAATCATCTGGAGAGCTTGTCAAAACACAAATCAGTGGTCCCCACCTCCAGTTTCTGATTTAGTAGGTGTGGGTTGGAGTCTCAGAATGTGCATTTCTAGTAAGTTCTCAGGGGATACTGATGCTGCAAGTATGGGGACCATGCTTTGAGAACCACTGCCTTAGTTAAGTGTCCTTTTGACTCCATGAATGTTTAGAATTAAATGTACAATGGTGGTAAATGAAACCCTTGAAATTAATACTTTTATGTTAAAGATAATCTATATTGTTTAAATTTTCTGATGATTAAGAGAATTTGACAATAGAGCATCTAGCAGATTAGCCTCATGATTCCAATTTATAAGTGTATAACAGATTTATAATTTAAGTGGAAAGTCATAAAACATTTTCTATATTCATAAACGGTATCAGAATCTGACGTTTTAGAATTTATGTTACTTTATTAGATTGCTAAGTTTTATAAAGCACTTGGAAATTTTTGCACCCATCAGGCATTCGTGTACTCAGAAAAATACATTAAGTAAAAAAATAGTTTTGATATGTAACAAAACTCTTAAGAGAATTTAGAGTTTATGAGGGTTCAATCTGTATTTGAACTGAGTATCAAAGATTTATCCAAGGAAAAATGAAAGATGAGTATTTTTTTACATTTTTAAAGAGAGCAAGATTTTAAGTTAAATGTAAAAAGCTGGCCTGGCATGGTGGCTCACATCTTTAATCCCAGCACTTTGGGAGAGGGAGGTGGGCGGATCACCAGAGGTCAGGAGTTCAAGACCAGCTTGGCCAACATGGTAAAACTCCATCCCTCCTAAAAATACAAAAATTAGCCAGGCATGGTGGCACGCTCCTGTAATCCCAGCTACTCGGGAGGCTAAGGCAGGAGAATTGCTTGAACCCAGGAGGTGGAGGTTGCAGTGAGCCAAGATCACGCCACTACACTCCAGTCTGGATAACAGAGCAAGACTCGGCCTCAAAAAAAAAAAAAAGTAAAATAAATACATAAATGTAAAAAGCTTAGCCAGTCCCTTTTGCACATCTCCCTACCAAAAAAAAGCCCTCTCCAGATATCAACGAACATATCTACCCTAACACAAATAAATAGGAAAATAATTGCACAGTGATTTTCTTATGCCGAAGTGATTTGATGGGGCCAGGCGCTGTGGCTCACACCTGTAATCCCAGCACTTTGGGAGGCCAAGGCAGAGGCGGATCACCTGAGGTCAGGAGTTCGAGAACAGCCTGACCAATATGATGAAACCCTGTCTCTACTAAAAATACAAAAATTAGCCAGGCATGGTGGCAAGCGCCTATAATCCCAGCTAGTCGGGAGGCTGAGACAGAAGAATCGCTTGAACCTGGGAGATGGAGGTTGCGATGAGCCGAGATCATGCCATTGCACTCCAGCCAGGGCAACAAGAGCAAAACTCCATCTCAAAAAGAAAAAAAAAGAAGTGATTTGATGGAACTTATGGGCAAGCCCAGTACATGATCAAGACAAAATTGATCTCTTCTTTTAAAAAATTTAAGGAATGTCAGATAATTACATCAAATGTAAAAACAAAAAAACGACTCGTTTTAATACACAAGGACACTCTCTCCTGCAGAAGAGGAAGTTTTCACTTACTTTGTCTGGGACTGCATCCATTATCAGTTCACCATACATATTAATGACCTATAAAAAGTCAACATAAAACCAGCTTACTATCTCTGCCAGTAAGTTGGAGAAAGAAAAACAAAAGAAATAAATAAAACCAGGCTACTAACCCTATACAATTCAGAACATCCCAATCACAATAAATAATATATTATTACTGCCAACAGTAATCAAACCGTTTGGATCCTGGGGCAAGTAACCAGTAAAGAATAAAGAATCCTTATTCCAAAAGACAATTGAGAAGCCAAACTAGAGATTATATTTTATTGACTAACATCCTCTGCAACTTCTCCACACTGACAAACTACAATATACTAACCTGGTCATTCAGCCAGTTCTGACCATCCAGAGTCGCTAGGTCGTCCATATCTAGCATGTGTTTATTATAGAAGATACGGAAGTTACATTTTTGATGTCTGGCCCGATAGTTTGTTATTTCTCTATTGATAAATGGTTTTCTGAAAGAGAAAGATTTTGAAACAAAAGGTACAAAAACATGAGTACTTCTTAATTTACTGCTAAATATCTTTTTTTTCCTGTAAATCAAGAGAAAAGTCATATATGCCAAAAATTTTATTTTCAAGGGCTTAACTGTAGCATCGTTTATATACCTATTAGAAAAGTCTTCATTAAAGACATCTTTTAATCTTCCAAGGACTTCTTTTTCACTGAGTGGAACCAAACTGCCATACTTCTTCATAACCTCATCTAGGAATCCTTAAAAAAAGGAAGAAAGAAAAGTTAAGATGGAAAAACAAGCCATTTTCAGTAGAGTCATTCTCCAAACACTTAACCTATACATAGCACTTAACACATATAGTGGTTAACCTATATTACTATATAATATTGATACTATAAATATTTTTAAAGTTAGGTCTTTTGTAAAAAATAAAATATATTAGGCTCTAACCAATGCAATCTAGAGAGACATACTGTGAGGAATCATTTCACATTAGATTTTTAAGTTACTGATGCATTGTTAGAGAAGGAATGGATAGCTAGAAGGAAATACTAACAGCTTCCCACAGCTTAACCTTCTCTTAAAGTGTGGTTTCTAAAGGGCTTAATCACATAGTCAAATGTGCCTAGCCTTTTCGTAACTGAAAGAATTATTGTTTTAAAATCACAATTAGCATTAACTGATGAGATCATTGTGACTCTATTATTTGGTAAAGGTATGTACTTTAGTATCAGCAAGGGACAATATCATACAACTTGATAAGTTATTATACTCATGACACCAAATAACCCTGTGAGGTGAGCTCAACTGGATAACAGCTAGTGAGGCCTTTTTTTTTTTTTTTTGAGATGGAGTCTCGCTCTGTTGCCCAGGCTGGAGTGCAGTGGCACGATCTCTGCTCACTACAAGCTCCACCTCCCGGGTTCATGCCATTCTCCTGCCTCATCCTCCTGAATAGCTGTGACTACAGGCGCCCGCCACCACGCTCGGCTAATTTTTTGTATTTTTAGTAGAGAAGGGGTTTCACCGTGTTAGCCAGGGTGGTCTTGATCTCCTGACCTTGTGATCCGCCCGCCTCAGCCTCCCAAAGTGCTGGGATTACAGGCGTGAGCCACTGCACCCAGCTAGTGAGGCACATTTTAAGACAGTAAATAGAATTTTTTGGAGATGGGGTCACTTTCTATCATCCAGGCTGGGGCATAGTAACACAATCATAGCTCACTACAGCCTCAAACTGCTGGGCTCAGGCCATCCTTCTGCTTGGATAGTTAGCTGGGACTATAGGCATGTGAAACCACACCCAGCTAATTTTTTAAGTTTTTTTTTTTTTTTTTAAGACGGGGTCTTGCTATGTTGCTCAGGCTCGTCTTGAACTTCTGGCCTCAAGTGATCCTCTCGCTCCAGCCTCCCAAGATAAGAAATAAAATTTAAAGGTGGCTTTTTGGCCACACCATAGGACAGTCTTCAGGTAAATGTAAGTAACATATATATGTGCTTATATATATCACTGAATGATCCACTGAACCTAAAAAAGCCCCAGGAAATAAACCCAGGACGTTCTTTCTTTTCTTTTTTTTTTTTTTAAGACGAAGTCTTGCTCTTTTCACCCAGGCTGGAGTGCAATGGTGCGATTTCAGCTCACTGCAAACTCCCACTCCTGGGTTCAAGTGATTATCCTACCTTAGCCTCCTGAGTAGCTGGGATTACAGGCGCCCACCACCATGCCCAGCTAATTTTTGTATTTTTTTAAGTAGAGATGGGGTTTCACCATGTTGGCCAGGCTGGTCTCAAACTCCTGACCTCAGGTGATCCACCTGCCTTGTCTTCCCAAAGTACTGGGATTACAGGCGTGAGCCACCGCGCCTGGCCACCCAGGACATTATTTCTAAGTAAATACAAAAAAGCTGAGGCAAGGCTTAGACGCTCACAAAAGTACAGACATGACTTAGGCTGTTCACCAATGCTGAATGGGCAGAGCAACAACCTAGCTAACCATCAGTCTGACAGTTAAGTCTGCTGAGTTAAGACAGAAAAAATGAGGATTGTTAGCCACATATCTTAACCAGCTCCCTTTGTAACTCCAAGAATGACCTCTGCCATGCATTGATATAAACAGGATAGAAAAGATGATAAGAGTGTCTTGGGAATGAAGTGTTTTGTCTTTTATGAGGGGAGAGACAGACAAAGAAGTGAACAATTTATTTTTCCTCCTGTTAATCTCCCACCAGAGTACCTGTCAATTTTAAAGGCTTAACATAGCAGCAAAGGTCAGGGTACGGTAAACAGAAAAGAGGTCCTTTCTCACGTCCATTCTGCTCTAGGCTTTGGGCAAATACAGTAGACAGGAAGATAGTCCCATGCTCCAACTTCATCAGAGTATAAGATAAAGATTTGGAGCTTCTAAACTAGGAACAGACCATATACTTGCCTCTAGTGTTTACTATTTCACATCTTACAGTTACCTGATCATAACCCTGTGTCTACATGGGGGAATGGGCCCAATGGAGGATAAGGAATCTCACCATTTGAGAAACTGCATTGAGAATTATTTTTCGTAGTAAAATAATACCCCTAACAACAACAATAAAAATTAAACTTTAGGCCCCACAACTTTGATTGGGGCTCCTCAAATAAGAAGGCAGTGTCCCCCACAATGGGATATGGACGTGAATTTCAAACTGGTATCACGGTGCTCTTGTTAACAATGTTATTTCTGGTGGCAGAATGATGGAGATTCTAAATTGTTACACATTTTCCTCTTATCTGTATCTTTATTTTCATTTTCAGATGATAAACATGGATTTCTTATTCAGTAGAAATGCCCTTCAAGGTATGATCTTCAAGAAGAACCCTAGATGACAGTGTCTCACTTACACCATTATCTCACTGGGACCAGAAGCAAAACGACAGTTAAAAAATATATAAGACAAGCACTAGCATGTCTCATTTAGTTCTTATAGCCTCCCTGGGTGTTAAGATACTATCCCTACTTCACAAATACAGACACTGGGCCAGGTGCGGTGGCTCACGCCTGTAATCCCAGCACTTTGGAAGGCGGATGGATCACCTGAGGTCAAGAATTCAAGACAAGCCTGGCCAACATGGTGAAACTCTGTCTATGCTAAAACTACAAAAATTAGCCGGGCATGTTAGCATGCCTGTAATCTCAGCTACTTGGGAGACTGAGGCAGGAAAATCGCTTGAACCTGGGAGGCAGAGGCTGTAGTGAGCCGAGATTATGCCACTGCACTCCAGTCTGGGCAACAGAGCGAGACCTCATCTCAATCAATCAATCAATCAACCAGTCAATCAAATGGAGACGTTAGAAGCTTTGAGAGGTTAAGTTACCTCCCCAAGGGCACTAACTAGCATATGGTAGAACTAAGATCCTGATTGTAGGTCCCGTGACTACAGAAACTGGGCTGTTAACTATCATACTATGCCACTTACAAAGCAAGAAATATCTGTTATCTTTTCTCTACAAAAACAACTTGGTTCTTTCACCTTTCCTTTTTAATATCTGTGGGCCAAGAACTATCCAGAAACAGATTTTATAAAATGACAGTTAAATCCACCATTCTTTATCCACTTGCTTTCACTAAACTAATCAACTAAAAAAGGAAAAGTACACTTGGTATATACAATTTATTTTACTCAGAAACAGATTTTATAAAATGACAGTTAAATCCACCATTCTCTACCCACTTGCTTTCACTAAACCGATCAACTAAAAAAGGAAAAATGCAATTGGTAGACACAATTTATTTTACTCCCAAAAGTACTAAAATTTCAAAGTGACCCAAGAAACAAAGGATAAAATGTCAGGAAAAAACAACAAAAACTGGAGTTCAAATTATAGAGCACTCTGCAAGTACAAAAGGTAGTAATATAAAAAACAAAACCTGAGGTGTCATTTTAGAATTTAAAGTACCCGGCCAGGCACGGTGACTCATGCCTGTAATCCTAGCACTTTGGGAGGCTGAGATGGAATGATTGCTTGAGCTCAGGAGTTCAAGACCAGTCTGGGCAACAAAGTGAGACCGCTTCTCTACAAAAAATACAAAAATTAGCCGAGCGTGTTGGCACATGCCTGTAGTCCCAGCTACTCAGGAGGGTGAGGTGGGAGGATGGGTTAAGCCTGGGAGGCAAAGACTGCAGTGAGCCAAGATCCCACCACGGCACTCCAGCTTGGGAAACAGAACCAGACCCTGCCTCAAAAATAAAAAAATAAAAAAGAAAGAACTTTTTTTAAAAAAGAAGTTAAAAGTAAGGCCAGGCGCGGTGGCTTACGCCTGTAATCCCAGCACTTTGGGAGGCCGAGGCAGGTGGATCACGAGGTCAGGAAATCGAGACCATCCTGGCTAACACGGTGGAACCCTATCTCTACTAAAAAATACAAAAAATTAGCCAGGTGTAGTGGCGGGCGCCTGTAGTCCCAGCTACCCGGGAGGCAGGAGAATGGCATGAACATGGGAGGCAGAGCTTGCAGCGAGCCAAGATTGTGCCACTGCACTCCAGCCTGGGTGACAGAGTAAGACTCCATCTCAAAAAAAAAAAAGAAGTTAAAAGTACCCATCATGTTAAACCAACAGCACTAGACAGTTTTTGTTTGATACAACTGACCTGGGTCACATTCCACCCTGAATGTGGAATGAGGTTCACTGTGTTGTGCACATAAGAAATGCAACCACATGGTTCTCCAACAAAATACAATACATACCTCAGAAAGGGCCCATCAACAATAAGGAAGGTATAAAGTATCTAAGAACAAACATAAGGAATGTGCAGAACCTAAGTGAAAAGCTGCGAAATATTACTAAGGGACAGGAAGTCTTTCGCAATGAAAGCAATTGTCCCTAAATTAATCTATAAATACAATGCAACATCAAGTAAAAACCATACTTTTTAAAAAGATTACAAAACAAATCCAAAATTTACCTTGGGACAAAAATGTGAGGAATTCCTAGAAATTTTTGAAAAGAATTAAAGGAGAGGTGAATAAGGAGCACCAGGTCCTGTCAAATGATAAAACTATGCTAATTAAGGCAAATAGAGCCAGCATGGAATAGAGATCAAATCCAAAGAGACTCAGTGGTAGGTTGCATTTCTGAACCACAGGGAAAAGAGCAAATTACTCAATCAACAGTATTAGAACTATCAACTAATTTCATTGGTTCCCAGACCCATGGGAATGAAAAAAAAAATTCGCAACTAAATATTTTATTAACAGCTGGAATTCATTTTGGTGTAAAGAATGAGGTAAGGATCTACCTTAACTTTTTTCCAAAGCACTAAATTAAAAATAACACATTGGGCCGGGCGCAGTGGCTCACATTTGTAATCCCAGCACTCTGGGAGGATAAGGCAGGCGGATCACCTGAGTTTGGGAGTTTGAGACAAGCCTGACCAACGTGGAGAAACCCTGTCTCTACTAAAAATACAAAATTAGCCGGGCGTGGTGGCGGGCGCCTGTCATCCCAACTACTCGGGAGGCTGAGTAGAGACGGAGTTTCACCATATTGGTCAGGCTAGTCTTGAACTCCTGACCTCAGGTGATCCACCCGCCTCGGCCTCCCAAAGTGCTGGGATTACAGGCATGAGCCACTGCACCCGGCCTAAACTTACTCTTCTTGAAGCTGCTTTTTTCCATTCACTATATCATGGACAGTTCTCTTTTCCCTGAAAAAATGCATACTGTATTATAACCAATTCCCTACTGATGGCCATTTATTTTTACCACTAAATAATGTAACAATTAAAACTCTTGATCTATCCTAGTTCTACTGTTTCCCTTGGACACACCTGCTACAAGTCAAATTTCTGGGTAAAAGGGCATGCATATCTAAATTTTTAAATTTTCATCTAACTTTTGCTATAGACACACACATGCACACAAGATTTAAATGTTTGTAGAGTCAATTTGGTATAATTTTCATTGCTTCTGAGCTTCCTATCATGGGCAAAAATGTCTTCTCAATATAAGATTATAAAAATGGTCTGCTCAAACAACTGAATAGCAAGAACATAACCCAATTTAAAAAGCAGGCAAAGGACTTGAATGTGGAGAAAAGGGAACCCTGTACACTGTTGGTGGGAATGTGAATTAGCAGAGCCATGAAGGAAAGCAGTATACAGGTTCCTCAAAAAATTAAAAATAGAACTACTATATGATCCAGCAATTCCATTTCTGAGTATGTTTCAAAGACAATGAAATCAGTGTGTTGAAGAGGTACCTGCACCCCATACTCACTGCAGCACTATCCACAATAGCCAAGACATGGCATCAACCTCAATGCCCATGAGTGGATGAATGGAGAAAGAAAATGTAGTATATATACACGATGGAATACAATTCAGCCTTAAAACATCCTGTCATTTGCAACATGGATGAATCTGGAGTATAATATGTGAAATATGCCAGACACAAAGAAATATACTGCATGATCTCACTTATATGTGGAATCTAAAGTCAAACTCATAGACGTAGAGAATCAAAGGTGGTTACCAGGGGCTGGGCGTGGGGCAGATAATTGGAAGATGATGGTCAAGGGTTATAAAGCTTCAGTTAGACAGGAGGAAGCAGTCCTAGAGATCTATTGCACAGTCTGGTGACTATAGTTAATAATAATGTACTGTGTCTTGAAAATGGATGAGAATCGATTTTAAAAAATGTTCTCACGACAAAGTGAGTGATGGATATGCTGATTATCTTGATTTCACAAAGTAAACATATATCAAAACATCACATTGTACCCCATAAATATATATAATTTTGTCAATTAAAAATAATCTTTAGGTCAGGCACAGTGGCTCATGCCTGTAATCCCAGCACTTTGGGAGGCTAAGCCAGGCGGATCACTTGAGGTCAGGAGTTCGAGACCAGCCTGGCCAACATGGTGAAACCCCATGTCTACTAAAAATACCAAAAATTAGCCAGGCATAGTGGCGCACCTCTGTGGTCCTGGCTACTCCGGAGGCTGAGGCACGAGAATCGCTTGAACCCGGGAGGCGGAGTTTGCAGTGAGCTGAGATCACGCCTCTGCACTCTAGCCTGGGAGACAGAGGGAGACTGTCACAAAAAAAGAAACCAAAAACTTAAGAAGAATGATTTCCTGTATTTTTTTTTTCTTTTTTTAAGAGACAAGGTCGGCCAGGTGCAGTGACTCACGCCTGTAATCCCAGCACTTTGGGAGGCTGAGGCAGGTGGATCATGAGGTCAGGAGACTGAGACCATCCTGGCTAACACAGTGAAACCCCATCTCTACTAAAAATACAAAAAATTAGCCAGGCGTGGTGGCACGTGCCTATAGTCCCAGCTACTCCGGAGGCTGAGGCAGGAGAATCGCTTGAACCCAGGAGGCAGAGGTTGCAGTAAGCCAAGATCGCACCACTGCACTCCAGCCTGGGAGAGAGAGCGAGACTCCGTCTCAAAAAAAGAGAGAGACAAGGTCTTGCTGTCACCCAGGCTGGAATGCAGTCAAGCTACCATAGCTCACTTCAACCTCAAACTCCTGGCTTCAAGCAGTCCTCCCACCTCATCCTTCTGAGTAGCTGGGACTACAGGCATGCACCGCCACACGCAGATAATTTTATTTTTTGTAGCGACAGAGTCTCACTAAGTCTATATATATCCCTCTATGTATTTATATTGCTATGTTGCCCAGGCTGGTCTCAAACTCCTGCCCTCAAGCGATCCTTCTGCCTCAGCCTCCTAAAGTGCTGGGATTACAGATGTGAGCCACCATGGCCAGCCTGTATTTGTTTCTTTTTAACAGCTTTATTGAGATGTGATTCACACACCACAAAATTTGCCCCATTAAATAACACAATTCACTGTTTTTTAATATATTCAGATTGTGTAACTATCACTACTACCTAATTCCAGAACACCTTCATTACCCCACAAAGAAACTCTATACCCATTAGCAGTCACCTCTCATTCCCCTTCTTCCCAGCTCCTGGCAACCATTAGTCTACTTTATATCTCTATGTATTTGTCTATTCTGGACATTTCAAATGAATGAAATCATATGTTATAAGGCCTTTTGTGTCTGGCTTTTCACTTAGCATGTTTCCAAGGTGCATCCACATTTAAGTACATATCGGTATTTATTCCTTTTATAGAATAATATTCCATTGTATAGGTATACCAAATTTTATTTATCCATTCATCAGTTGTTGAACATTTAGGTTGTTTTCACTTTCTGACTATTATGAATAATGCTGTTACAAGCATTCGTGTACACATTTCTGTGTATTTCTGTGTATTTGGTTTTAATTAGCCAAACTTTTAATCCATCTGGAATGTTTTGTGGCACAGGAATCTATCCCTTTTCCCTCCAAAAGAAGTAACCATCCAAGTTATTTCTCTTGGATGTGCTATAATTTTACTACACTAAATTTAATGTTGAATCTGTGTATGTATTTGTGTGTGTTTTAATCCTGACTGGCACTTACAAAGCCTTTCAACTTTAGACTCAGACCTTTCTTTTCAGTTCTAGAAAACATCCCTAATTTCTTCAGTTTCCCTTCCATTATCTCCTGGCATACTCATGACATAGAGGTTAGAACTTTAAAGTGAAGCAAGAACTTAAGGAACTCGCAAAGTAATCTCAGTACAGAGTTCTAGATTTTCATACACTCCCTCAAATCTTTTACAGTTGTCTTGCATAAGCATATCAGTATTAATTTTTTTTGCAGCAACCCGCTACTGTCATTACAAAGCATTCAACTTGGTTTTCAAGGGAGCAGCTTTCTTCTTACACTCCTATTTCATTTTATGTAATACTGAATAAAATTATGAAACTGCAACAAGTAAATTTCCCCTAAGTATAACTGACTCTTAAACATGTAAATCAACTGAAAGGAGCATAATGTGAAGTCATATTAGAGACAAGCCAGCATTCAGCACACCACAGAACTCAATAGTGGCTAATGTTGTAGAAGTCAGTTAAAGGATTATCTATTGTACTCATTGCCCCATTAATCACTACTGAGGTTTAGTTCTGTTATTTGCTGAATTTGTCTATTTCATTGTGTTGGCTTTTCTCAGAGGATGGCGATAGACTATTAGTTCATCTCTACTTAGGTAACTTGCTGAGAATTGAGGGCAAAGGGCTGTGATGGGCAGTAGCTGCTGCTCGGCCTAGAACTATTTTCAGTGGGAATAAGGACACTAAGAACCCCAGCAGCTGTTCTGAAAATGGATGTTCTCACTCTTGCCAAGTGTTACAAGGTGTACGTGTGTGGGTGAGTATCCTGTCTCTCTCTTGTCCTTAGAATTTTGGCTTGATAACAGATTTGTTCTTTGCTGATATGTGGCACAGGCAGGGAGAGATTCCCCAACTACCCAGTCTTTACCGTGGGTGTTCCCTTTCCTCTCCACTTCCACCATCTCCAGAAACATGAGCACTCAGTATCACATCACTTCCCTGTACTAATCTTCCTTCTGCCCGCCTGGACCTTCCCTCTACTTTTTGCCCAGTGAGAGCTGATTCTCAGTTTTTGATCCACCAAAACTCTCTCCTCCTTGTTTGTGAGTATGAAGACACGTGTTTTTAATATTTTTTCATAATTTCTATGGATTTGGTAGGAGGAAGAAGAGACTCCATGAGCTTACTTCATTCTCTTAAACCTGAAACTGCTATTGGCTTCTGATTGATATTCTTTAGTAATTGAAGGAAGCTTCCTTTATTACTAGTTTTCTAAGAGATTTAAACACAAAAGGAAACAATTTTTACTAACAGGCTTTTCAGCGCTGCTGAGATACCATTTTTTTCCCCTCTGGCCTATTAAAATAGTGAATTATACTGTCACTAAACGTGAATTCTGTAAGAATTCCTACTTCCTCAGGTCATGCTACAGGTTTTACTATGTGCATATTCAATTTATCAATTGTATTTGAAAGTGTTACACCTATAAAGGTTAATTGGCATTTGTGGGTAAATACTAATTTTTTTCAGGTTTAAGTATCATGGGTCTGCTAACTTCAGTAGGGAAATCTGGCTTTACTCTCTAGGACAGTATAGACAAGAGTTTTTTTGTTTTTTGTTTTTTTTAATTTGCTAGGACTCTGTACTTTGTGTCTTTTTGTGAGGAAGAATTTATTTATTTATTTTTAATTTTTATTTTGAGACACTCGCCCAGGATGGAGTGCAGTGGCGCGATCTCGGCTCAAGGCAAGCTCCGCCTCCCCGGTTCACGCCATTCTCCTGTCTCGGCCTCCCAAGTAGCGGGGACTACAGGCGCCCGCCACGACGCTCAGCTAATTTTTTAAATTTTTAGTAGGGACGGGGTTTCACCATGTTAGCCAGGATGGTCTCAATCTCCTGACCTCATGATCCGCCCGCCTTGGCCTCCCAAAGTGCTGGGATAACAGGCGTGAGCCACCGTGCCCAGCCAGAAGAATTTATTATACTTAATGGTTGGAAAAAGAAAGTGCTCAGAACCGTTTCAACTACCACGAAATAAACCTCCTAACTAGCTCCCTAAAGCCAATGGTAATAATATCTGTCCAGATGTCCTATACAAATGCATATGCCCCCATATATACACACACTCATCCTACATATGTCATATATATCTTTTAACAAAATGGTTTCATACCATTTTGCAACTTATTGTTTTCACTGTTTTTTTTTTTTTTTTGAGACAGAGTCTTGCTCTGTTGCCCAGGCTGGAGCACAGTTGCGTAACCTAAGCTCACTGCAACGTCTGCCTCCCAGGTTCAAGCGATTATCCCTGCCTCAGCCTCCTAAGTAGCTGGGATCACAGACACGCACCACAGCACCTGGCTGACTTTTATATTTTTAGTAGAGATGGGGTTTCACCATGTTGACCAGCCTGGTCTTGAACTCCTGACCTCAGGTGATCCGCCCACCTCGGCCTCCCAAAGTGTTGGGATTACAGGCGTGAGCCACAGCACCTGGCCTGTTTTCACTTTATACAGACATCTTTCAGTATCAAAATATAGATCTATATTCTTAAACAGCTGCATAGCAAACTATTGCCTGAATGGGCTATAATTTATACTATCATATTGTCTTCCAAAAAAATGTTTACACTGGTTTACCTTATAGGATAGATTTTTGACAACAGAAGGCTTCTTAAAGCATGACGTAAAAACTTGAAGCCTCAAAGTCAAAGATAGATAAGTTTTAGGCCGGGTGCAGTGGCTCACGCCTGTAATCCTAGCACTTTGGGCAGACTGGCCGAGGCGGGCAGATTGCCTGAGCTCAGGAGTTCGAGACCAGCCTGGGCAACATGGTGAAAACACTGTCTCTACTAAAATACAAAAAATTAGCTGGGCATGGCAGCGTGTGCCTGTAGTCTCAGCTACTTGGGAGGCTGAGGCAGGAGAACTGCTTGAACCAGGAAGCAGAGGTTGCAATGAGCCGAGATTGCGTCACTGCACTCCAGCCTGGGTGACAGAGCAAGACTCCAACTCCAAAAAATAAAAAATAAAAAAAGACAGATAAGCTTTACTATGTAAGAACTGAAAACTCCTATTAAGCAAAAATATCAAACAATTTTGGGGTACTGAAGGCTTTTACCTTTCGTGAGGGACCATTCTTAGAACATTTATAATCAGCAATTAATTTAACATTTTTATGACTAGAATGACACCAAGTTCCCTGAAGGTCATATATTCTGTTCATTGCTACATTCTTAGGAACCAGCACAGTGCCTGGTACATTGAGCGTCTCCTATATTAAAAAAAAAATAAAACAGAAACAATCCAATTGAAAAATAGTCAAAGGGGCAGGGCACGGTGTCTCATGCCTGTAATCCCAGCACTTTGGGAGGCCAAGGTGGGTGGATCACCTGAGGTCAGGAGTTCGAGACCAGCCTGGCCAACATGATGAAACCCCATCTCTACTAAAAATACAAAAATTAGCCAGGTGTGGTGGCGGGCACCTGTAATCCCAACTACTCGGGGGGCTGAGACAGGAGAATCACTTGAACCCAGGAGGCGGAGGTTGTGGTGAGCCAAGATCGCATCATTGCACTCCAGCCTGGCGACAGGGTAAGACTCCATCTCAAAAAAAAAAGAAAAATAGGCAAAGGAAAACCATGTACACACAAAAAAGTGGCCAATAAACACAGAAACAGATGTTCAAACTTAAAACTCAAAAATGCAAATTAAAACAAAACTCTGTGATCTGTAAGACTGGCAAAGCTTAACAAATGTAAACTGGGCCCTTCCTTCCTTCCTTCCATCCGTCCTTTTCTTCCCTCTGTTGCCCAGGATGGAGTGTAGTAGGCTCGCTGCAGACCCCCTGCCTCCGGCTGCCGTGATTCTCCTGCCCTGGCCTGCGGGCTGCCTGGGATTGCGAGCGTGCGCCACCACCCCTGCCTGGTTTTTGTCCTTTGCCTGGAGGCGGGGTTTCGCCATGTTGGCCAGGCTGGTCTCCAGCTCCTGACCTCGAGTGGTCTGCCCGCCTCGGCCTCCCGAGGTGCTGGGACTACAGACGGAGTCTCGCTCACTTGGTGCTCGGTGTTGCCCGGGCTGGAGTGCGGTGGCGTGGTCTTGGCTCGCTGCAGCCTCCACCTCCCAGCCGCCTGCCTTGGCCTCCCAGGGTGCTAGGATTGCAGCCTCTGCCCGGCCGCCGCCCCGTCTGGGATGTGAGGAGCGTCTCTGCCCGGCCGCCGCCCCGTCTGGGAAGTGAGGAGCGCCTTTGCCCGGCCACGCCCAGTCTAGGAAGTGAGGAGCGTCTCTGCCTGGCCGCCCATCATCTGGGATGTGAGGAGCGCCTCTGCCCGGCCGCCCATCGTCTGGGATGTGAGGAGCGCCTCTGCCCGGCCGCCCCGTCTGGCAAGTGAGGAGCGCCTCTGCCCGGCCCGCCAGGAGCGCCTGCCGCCACCCCGACTAGGAAGTGAGGGGCGTCTCTGCCTGGCCGCCCCGTCTGGCAAGTGAGGAGCACCTCTGCCCGGCCGCCACCCCGACTAGGAAGTGAGGGGCGTCTCTGCCCGGCCGCCCATCATCTGCGAAGAGAGGAGCGCCTCTGCCCGGCCGCCCCGTCTGGGATGTGGAGAGCGCCTCTGCCCAGCCGCCCCGTCTGGGAGGTCTACCACGGAGGCCAGACGCAATGTTGGGGCTGGACGTGGTGGCTCACGCCTGTAGTCCCAGCTCTCTGGGAGGCCGAGGCGGGTTGATCACTTGAGGCTAGGAGTTCGAGACCAGCCTGGCCAACATGGCAAAACATACGAAAAATACACCAGACCAACCAACCAACCCAGCAACAACAAAACAGGTCTACCCTGGAGTCATACTCTAATTTTTTCTATTTTCCTCCCTTTCTGATCCTTTATCCCACTTTCTTTTTCTTCCTCTCCCTTCTCCTTCTTGTCAAATAGTGGATTGAGTTATTATCATTGATCCATACAAAGTCCCTCTCTCATTTATTTTCTTTAATTCCCAACCCCCATTTCTATTCCCCGTCTTCCCATGTGCAACCTTCCTGTTTGATATGCATCTTTTTGTATGTATTTTTAGAAAATGTTTATTGTTTTGTGTGCAAAAAAAAATTTAAAAAGAAATATATAAGAAAAGAATAGAATAAACGCAAGTGATCAAATTTAAAAAAAAAATGTAAACTGGTTCAACTTTTTGGAGGGTAACTTAATTATCTTAAAATTTTAAGTGTGAATATTCCTTCACCATCAATTCTAATAATGAGAATTTAGCTTACAGAAACAAATGTATAAATGTAAAGAAATAATTTCATCACACTATTAGCTTATGAAAAAAATGGAATCAATACAAGTGTCTATGAGGATTAAATGATGGAACATCTACATAATGCAGCAATATAAAAGGCTTCAAGAAGACTAACTGGTTTAAAGAAATATCCATGAGTGGGAGAAAAAAATAGGACTCTTATTAGCAAGGATAATGAACAGCAAATGTGAGCTTGGAGTTTGAGGGAGAATAAAGGAAAAGTGCATACCAGAAAGACAGACTGACAGCTGTTCATCATCCACTGGAGAGGCTTTTTGACTGTTCTTTCCATCTCCTGCTTGATTTTCTAGTTTGAGTCCACTGCACACCAAGGGAGCCTCCAGTGGACTTTTACAGTAAGGGTGGTCCAGCAACTCAGAACTAAGAATGTTCTGCTTGAGAGATCCATCCTCCTCCATCTGGTATGAGTTCTCATTTTGAACAGCCTTTTGGGACACAGGCCCATCTACGCTACTCACAGATGTACCTGCTCCAGACACTGACAGTTTTACTCTGTCATCACTGACAGAACTTGTCTGATTTTCCTGACCCAGAGTCATAATTTCTCTTTCAGTTTCTGAAATGAACACGGTATTAGAACGACGTTCTGGTAAGGGGATGTCATGAATCAGCTCTGTACACTCCCACTTAGGAGAAGAACAGGATGACTGGTCCCAGGCGTTTGTGGCACTGCCATTCTGTTGGTCAGGGAATGCTTCATCTAAACTAAGCTCCTTGCCCAAGAAAGAGCTTCCTTTAGTGTGGCAATCAGGCACACGAGAGTTCGTCCCCTTCACCACAGCATTGCTGTCCATATCTGGAAAGTACGGCTGATGCCGACA
The DNA here is from genome assembly GCF_006542625.1 of Nomascus leucogenys. NCBI lineage: Eukaryota > Metazoa > Chordata > Mammalia > Primates > Hylobatidae > Nomascus > Nomascus leucogenys. The sequence goes on along the minus strand of NC_044391.1, from coordinate 117,696,258 downwards.
AGAAGGGTCTTTAGGTTCTGGGGAAGGAAATGGGCTGCAACTGCCACCCTCACCGTTCTCCCTACGAGTCTCTTGATGGTCCCCAGTGACCTTCTGTACCCAGCTTCGCTGGGCTTTTCTTAGCTTGCAAACCTTGCTTTTGGTTCTGAAGTGCTGGGATCTGAGAATCCTGTACCGAAATCTAATCATGGATAATTTCTCATACATCATAAGAGGAGATAATTTTATTCTTCTATGTTGGTTAAGTTGGAACTTTTTTGGAATCAAAGGTCCCCCATTCCTGTGGTGCTCCGGCCCTTGGCAGCAGCCGTAACAAAAGCCCTTTCTCTTATGGTTGCTCAAGGTGACCACAATCGTGCCACTCTCACCTGGACTTTGGCTCTCCCCATTGAACTTCATGGGAAAGTCAGAAGCTTGTGGGTCTGTCCTAGGTCTGTGACCATTGGCCTGACCTAAAGCACTATTTGATGGAAAGTCAGTAACTGCCTTCAAGAGATTTTTCTCTCTGCAGTATTCATGGTCAGAATTATTTGCTGATGCCAACAACTTCTCTGCTTGGAGTCTCAGGAGAGTCCTTGAGGAGGAAATGAAGTGTTTAGTGTCCTTTCTTTTCACTTTAGAGGACAACGTACTAACATTTTGAGTAGCCACATTGAACTCGGTCTTAGCACAAAGGGGTTCATCCTTGATCCACGTTTTCTGGATTTGAAGAGCTTTCTTTCTACCCTGGAAATGTCTCAACTGTCTATTCCAAGTAACTGGCCTTCCCAGCTTAGCTTTCAGAATGCACAAGTGTTGGTGAAAATAAAACTTCTTAAAGCCTCCAAACCCAGTATTCCATTTCTCAGAAAAAGCTAAGTGGATTCCTTTCCTCCATAGAATTTTCCTCTGTTTTTTCATTTTTCTGATGCATAATGAGATCTGGATACAGCTGTAAAGAAGAGAAGTAAGTTATATTTCTATCTAAAAATAAGGTCATGAAGACATATTCACAGTAATTAAGGTAGAAAATTGAGAAAAAAAAAAAGAGTACATATACTTTGAGAAAAAAAAGAGTACATATACTTCAATTTAGACTATCAGACACAATGAAATCTTACCCGACCAAGGTTTCCATCACAATGAAAACTGGAGAGGAGGGAGGACATGAGTAGTCTAACAAAAAGCCATTTGCTGTACAACTGCCTCTGAGAAAAATAAACTTAAGAATCATTTTCGACCAGGCGCAGTGGCTCACACCTGTAATCCCAGCACTCTGGGAAGCTGAGGGGGGAGGATTGCTTGTAATCCTCACACCTGACACAAGCTCCTGGGGAGGCTGAGGCAGGAGAATTGCTTGAACCCTGGAGGCGGAGGTTGCACTGAGCCAAAATTGCACCACTGCACTCCAGCCTGGGTGACAAGAGCGAAACACTGCCTCCAAAAAAAAAAAAAAAAAAAAATCTGACTTCTGTAACCTCAGTGTGATTTGGAGAGGGAACTGAGGTAAACGTGTTCAGTCCTCCATTTTTTTTCCCCAGAGAAAACTTATACACAGAAAGGTAATACAGCACTTCTGAGTAAATTGTTAGCAAGCTGAAATCAGAATATTGGCTTCTGATTCATAGTCTTTCTTCCACTCTACCTGCAGTGGCTGGTTCCTTTCTTTCCAGACTAAAGAGCCTTCACTAATATTAGATCTTATTAAATCCTGAGGGGAAGTTATTGTTTGGTTTTGACTGTCATTCATTTCCATCTACTTCTAGAGTGTGTTCCTGCAGTATATGTGTGTATGCTTGTGTTGGTTCTTTTTTCTTATATTCACTTGAGATCCACAACCATCACTGGGTGACAGCATTTGATAAAGTCCTGTCCTTGCACGGCTACCCAGTCTTTGACTGGTAACACTGGAGCATGGCCTCCCTCTTGAGATGCTGACATCACATGTATTTACTAAATTATCTACTGGTGCATGACTATACGGAACAAAAGTACCTGCTCTTTTAAAAATTTGCTGTATGAAACAAATTATTTTGCTATGAGCAAATTATAATTAAGTCAATATGGAATCAGTCTTAAGTGGTATTTGGTCTCCTCTCCCTTCCCCATCCTTCATTTTACAAATGAGAACACAGGGCCAGGCGTGGTGGCCCATGCCTGTAATCCCAGCACTTTGGGAAGCCGAGGCAGATGGATTACCTGAGGTCAGGAGTTTGAGACCAGCCCGGCCAACATGGTGAAACCCCGTCTCTACTAAAAATACAAAAATAATTAGCCAGGCATGATGATGGGTGCCTGTAATCTCAGCTACTTGGGAGGCTGAGGCAGAAGAATTGCTTGAACCTGGGAGGTGGAGGTTGCAGTGAGCCAAGATTGCACCACTGCACTCCAGCCTGGGAGACAAGAGTGAAGCTCTGTCCCAAAAAAAAAAAAAGAAGCTACAGGACCTCAGAAAGCAGAAAGGCTCAGAAGCAGAGGCAACATAATACCTATGAAAGTCAGGAGTATGGGTGGTGCTGAAAAGGAAGGGCTGGCTCAAAGTCTGAATAAGAAGCAGTGAAACTCCTAGATACCATCTCCTACCCTGGCAGATAATGAAAAGTTTCACTTTCTGTGGAGGATGACCCAGGATAGTCCAGTATATCATGTACAGCTGAGCACAGGGGTATACCAGGAGGATAAATGAGTTTACACCGTGAATTCCCCTCCAGGTCCTTCCCCACTCAGCTTCCATAAGACTGGCAAGAAGCTCTATATCCACAAGAAGGCGACTAGTCCCTGGTGGAAAACAAATCATTCACAGAGAAAAAACCAACAGATAGTGATATTTGGGGATGCCTCAACAAAACAAGTCTGAACAATTACTCAATAAGGTGGCCTAAAGTTTAAGAAGCAATTAAACTCCAGATCCCTACTTAACTCCACATGGCAGGTAAGTGACCCTCCCCTACCCAAGATTGGAAGTTTATCCTCTAGATAAAATAGTAAAATGTAAAATATAAAAAAGAGTAAAATGGAAAGTCTGCAGACAGAGGGACTCCAGGCACAGTTTGAAGATGGAATTATATACTGCATATGAGACTCCAAACACACTTTGCCACTCATCTCCCAGAATGCTAGCAGTCTGTCTCACCAATACAAGCAGACGGAAGATTCTTTTCTGGAGACTATAACTAGTCCACAAAAAAAAAAAACAAAAAATCCATAAAGATACAGATATTACCCCACAAAATGGCCCACGGTGTACCCCAAAGTTGACACGTCCCACTACATGTTAAGAGTTCCCAAGCAGTTTCTTAGTGGTCATTCTTAAAAACAACTAGACAGGCTGGGCACGGTGGCTCACGCCTGTAATCCCAATACTTTGGGAGGCCAAGGTGGGCAGATCACTTGAGGTCAGGAGTTTGAGACCAGCCTGGCCAACACGGCAAAACTCCATCTCTATTAAAAATACAAAAATTAGCTGGGCATGGTGGTGCATGCCTGTAATCCCAGCTACTTGGGAGGCAGAGGTTGTAGTGAGCTGAGATCACACCACTGCAGTCTAGCCTGGGCGACAGAGCAAGACTCTATCTCAAAAAAATAAAATAAAAAATAAAGGATGACCAAGAATCACCAGATGTCTAGGGGTAAAAACAGACCAAAACAAACAGATAAAAGCAAAAACTATATAAAGTCAACTTTTATAAACCAACAGGGAGGGGGAGAAAAGGGAGTTATTGCTTAATGGGTACAGAATTTCAGTTTGGGAAGATAAAAAGGTTCTGGAGATGAATGGTGGTGATGGTTGCACAGCAATGCGAATGTACTTTAATGCCAATGAACTGTACACCTAAAAATGGTTACAAGCATAAAATAGTAAATTTTATGTTACGTATATTTTACCACAATTAAAAAAAAAGAGGGGGCCTGAGTGTGGTGGCTCACACCTATAATCCCAGCACTTTGGGAGGCCAAGACAGGTGGATCACTTGAGGTCAGGAGTTCGAGACCAACCTGGCCAACAAGGTAAAACCCCAACCCTACTAAAAATGCAAAAAAAAATCAGCCAGGTGTGGTGGCATGTGCTTGTAATCCCAGCTACTCGGGAGGCTGAGACATGAGAATTGCTTGAACCTGGGAGTTCTGAAGGCTGCAGTGAGCCGAGATTGAGCCACTACACTCCAGCCTGGGTGACAGACCAAGATCACCTGCCTGGGCAACACAGGAAGATCCAGTCTCCAAAAAAAATAGCCAAAAGTGGTGGTACATGCCTGTGTTCCCATCTACTCAGGAGGGTGAGGTGGAAGGATCGCTTGGCATAGGAGGTCAAAGTTTCACTGAGCTATGATCACACCACTGCACTCTAGCCTGGGTAACAGAGCAAGACCCTGTCTCAAAAAAATAAAAAAATAAAAATAAAAAAAAAGGTCAAATTCAGGGTACAATGGAAATATCTAGCAAAAGGGTCAGGAAACACCTCTCTGAAGAAATTATTTTTTCTCTGAAGAAATTACTTTTCAGCTGAGACAAATGATGAGCAAAAGTTACTAGGAAAGAGAGGGAATTCAGTATTTCAAGGAACAGAAAGAACTTCAGTAACACTTAGAGGCACCGAAGGGGTAGGTAAGGAACAGAAGAGCTAAATTTATGATGCTGATACTTAACATAAGGTTGGTGTGAAGCCACTGAAAGACAAAGATCTGATTCATATTCTTGAAAAAAATCATTCTACCTGCAATGTGAAGAATGGCTAGGAGAAGGCTACGGCAGAAGAAACCCATTAGGAATCTGTTACAGGTAAATCAGTGCAGATACAGTGGGACAGCTTCTTGGATTAAGAGAAAAACTGGGAGGATGTAGCAAAGTGAATCAATCTTCAGGACACAGAAATGACAGGATTTGTCATTTGTCAAAAGCCTATCTGTTGGGGGTAAAAGTTCCAGTATCAGCTACTAGGTAGATAGTGGTATCACTGATACGAAACACAGATGGAGATTGATTAGGGGAAGGTTATACTGACTATGCCTTTAGTCTTTCACATGTTCAATTTGAGATGACCATTAGAAATCCAAGTGGATATATACAGTTGGATACACAGTTCAAGAATTCTGAAAAGAGGACATCATGTGAATTCCAGTTTTCAGCTTAGAGTAACCAAAGCTATAGAAAATGATAAGATCACCTAGAAAGAATTTGTAAAAGGTAGAAGAGAATGAGAGAATGTACCCTAGGGCAATATCCCAAGGAAGTCTGGGAATTTTTTTTTTTCCACTCTTGTTGCCCAGGCTGGACAGTTTTGCTCGTTGCCCAGGCTGGACTACAATGGCACGATCTCAGCTCACTGCAACCTCCGCCTCCTGGGTTCAAGCAATTCTCCTGCCTCAGCCTCCCAAGTAGCTGGGATTACAGGCATGCGCCACCACGCCCAGCCAATTTTGTATTTTTAGTAGAGACGGGGTTTCTCCATGCTGGTCAGGCTGGTCTCGACCTCCTGACCTCAGGTGATCCACCCAAAGTGCTGGGATTACAGGTATGCCCAGCTGGAACTCCAGGATTTAAGAGTGAAATAAAGAAAGAAGACTAAGCAAAGGAAAGTGAAAAAAAATGACCCGGGAGATAAGGTCGAAAATCAGGTAAAGGTGGTATCAGCAAAGCTAGAACACGTTTCTAAAAAGAGGGAAACGGTCAGTCAAAGATTGTTGAGAAGTCAAGCAAGATAAGCATTAAGAGTGTTCACTGAATTCTCTTGACATTTGCAGAAGAAATTTAAGTACAATGGAAACGACAAAAACCAAGGTGGAATAAAAAAGGCAATATATAAAAATTGTTGAAGAAGCCTGGGTAAAGCTGAAACATTTTTTTTTGTTGTTGTTGAGACGGAGTCTCGCTCTGTCACCCAGGCTGGAGTGCAGTGGTGCGATCTCGGCTCACTGCAAGCTCCGCCTCCTAGGTTCACGCCATTCTCCTGCCTCAGCCTCCCGAGTAGCTGGGACTACAGGCGCCCACCACCACGCCTGGCTAATTATTTTTGTATTTTTAGTAGAGACGGGGTTTCACCGTGGTCTCGATCTCCTGACCTCGTGATCCGCCCACCTCAGCCTCCCAAAGTGCTGGGATTACAAGCATGAGCCACCGCGCCCGGCTGAAACATTTTTTTAGTGGAGATTCTTATATATGTTTAAATTCTGATGAAGTCCTTTACTTGTGGATAGAGACTGCAGATTAAGCAGACACATTTTACCATCATTCCCTCCTAAAACTTCATTAAGAATAAAAAAATTGTCCTTTATCTTTTTTTTTTTTTTTTTTTTTAAAGGTCTCATTCTGTCAGCCATGGCTCACTGCAGCCCCAAACTCCCAGGCTCAATCAAGTAATCCTCCTGACTTAGCCTTCTGAGTACCTAAGATTACTGGTGTGAGCCAATAAATTAATTTTTTAAAAGAAAAAACCAGCCAGGCACCATGGTGCATGTCTGTAATCCCAGCTACCCAAGAGGCTGAGGCAGAAGGATCCTTTGAGGTCAAGAGTTTGAGACCAACCTGGGCAACACAGCAAGACCCATCCCTAAATAACTAATTAAAATTAATTTATGGGTTTTTTTTGTTTTTTTTTTTTGAGACGGAGACTCACTATGTCACCCAGGCTATAGTGCAGTGGCACATCTCGGCTTACTGCAACCTCCGCCTCCCAAGTTCAAGGATTCTCCAGCCTCAGCCTCCCGAGTAGCTGGGACTTCAGGTGCCTGCCACCACGCCTGGCTAATTTTTTGTATTTTTAGTACAGATGGGGTTTCACCGTGTTAGCCAGGATGGTCTTGATCTCCTGACCTCATGATCCACCCGCCTTGGCCTCCCAAAGTGCTGGGATTACAGGTGTGAGCCAAGAATTTTTTAACTTAATTTTTTAAAGATATAATTTACCCACAGTGAAATACATAAATCTGAAGGGCTTTTGTTTTTTAAAGCATATATACACAAAATGGAAGACGGAACAACAGCAAAAACATTTTGAAAGTTGGAATGTGGATTGACTTAAAGATCTAAAGAAGTCTCGGTTGGGGTTGGGCGCGGTGGCTCACGCCTGTAATCCCAGCACTTTGGGAGGCCGAGGCAGGCGGATCACCTGAGGTCAGAAGTTCAAGACCAGACTGACCAACATGGAGAAACCCCATCTCTACTAAAAATACAAAAATTAGCCAGGCATGATGGCGCATGCCTGTAATCCTAGTTACTCAGGAGGCTGAGGCAGGAGAATCACTTGAACCCAGGAGGTGGAGGTTACAGCGAGCCAAGATTGCGCCATTGCACTCCAGCCTGGGCAACAAGAGCAAAACTCCATCTCGAGAAAATAAATAAATAAATAAATAAATAAAACCTCGGTCGGATGTGGTGGCTCACGCCTGTAATCTCAGCACTTTCGGAGGCTGAGGCGGGCAGATCACCTGAGGTCAGATGTTTGAGACCAGCCTGGCCAACATGGCAAACCCCATCTCTACTAAAATACAAACATTAGCCGGGCATGGTGGCATGTGCCTGTAATCTCAGCTACTTGGGAGGCTGAGGCAGGAGAACTGCTTGAACCTGGGAGGTGGAGGTTGCAGTGAGCCAAGTTCATGCCACTGCACTCCAGCCTGGGCAACACAGCAAGACTCCGTCTCCAAAAAAAAAAAATTAAATCTCAAGCTTGCAGGGAGGAAAGCAATCTAAAGAACAATACTGCAAAACAGGTCAGGAATTGTTCTACAGAGGGATGTGAATATGAATACGATGCTAAAAATAAAAGGATTGGTCAAATGATTTAAATATCCTCCCACATGCCACAAAACCAGCCAACTGTCCCCTACCCATCCTTGCAGAAACCTGGAGTCTTCTTCTCTAGACTAGAACAGCACAGCCCAATAAAATTTCTGCAATGACAGAAATATTCTATATCTGCTCTGCCCAATATGGTAGCCTCTGGGCAAATGTGGAAATGTGTCTAATGCAAGTGAGGAACTAAACCTTTAATTTTAATTATTTAGATTTAGGCTGCTACATGTGGCTAGCGGCTACCATACTGGATAGTGCAGCTCCGTTATCCAATATGGTAGCCACTAACCACATGTAGCAGCTTAAAACAATCTTACGTAAAAACAATTCCTGGACTGGAAAGCTTTTCAACTGGTCCAGTTGAGAATGAGGTCATCTTACTGAAAACAGTTGAGTTAAACGAACATGAATGAGTGTTTATATAATAAATGCTAAGACCTCCAGCCTTTCCCTAAGTTTAGCAGCCAGACTGCTGGAAGCCCAATTTGTACTCTCCAAGTAGGAGATCCCTTCTTCTTTAGGGAATCTGACCCTGGAGCGAAGACAAGATACTGCCATTGAAGGTTCTCAAATACAAGGGTCCAGTAATTAAAAGCAAACTTCACATGCGTTTCCTTTACATTTCTGCCCCTGTATTCCCAGCCATGCTGCTGTATGTTCATATTGACCAAATATCAACATTCCTTCAAAGATAAAACACACACATAAGGGAAATAGAAGTAAGGTTTACACTCCTGTTAGATAGATACTCACCGACCCTAGGACAGCCCCAAGCCTAAACAGCCCCTTAAGGAGCCCAATATTTGGGCGAAAGTTCGCAGAGCAGCTACTGTACAGGTTAACTGAAGCTTCACTATGAAAAAGTTGTATCGGCCAAGTGTGGTGGCTCACGCCTGTAATCCCAGCACTTTGGGAGGCCAAGGCGGGCGGATTGCTTAAATCAATCTGCATTCCAACTTCCAAAATGTTTTGCTATTTTTCTGTCTTCCATTTTGTGTACATATTCTTTAAAAAACAAAAACCCTTAAGGTCTATGTATTTGACTGTATTTTTTTTTTTTTTTTGAGATGGAGTCTCGCTGTGTCACCCAGGCTGGAGTGCAGTGACCTGATCTCGGCTCACTGCAACCTCCACCTCCCAGGTTCAAGAGATTCTCCTGCCTCAGCCTCCTGAGTAGCTGGGAGTATGAGTGTGTGCCACCATGCCCAGCTAATTTTTGTATTTTTAGTAGAGACGGGGTCTCACTATGTTGGCCAGGCTGGTCTCAAACTCCTGACCTCAGGTGATCCACCCACCTCGGCCTCCCTAAGTGCTGGGATTACAGGCGTGAGCCACTGCGCCAGGCCGTAAATTATATCTTTAAAAAATTAAGTTAAAAAATTCTTGAAAATTCTAGTGTCAAGTAGAGTCAGAGCCAGAAGACTGCCTCAAGAGCCAGCAAGTGACTTCTAACCTTCAATTTTTGCTAGGTTGTTACAACTCCCTAGAGCTGCTTTGTTTCAATGTGAAATCTACAGTATCAGTTTAGATTGAAAGTGTAACCCTGGGTTCATACTAACCCTTCACATGTACCTCTACTTGTCTCCTGTCAGAATCTGAAATTCAACAACAATTAAAACTTCAGAATTAAGGTATTCTAGACACAAAAATAAAATTTTAGAGATTCAGCTATTTGGTTTCTCAGATACATCATACCAGGTCTCTCTAGACTCTGAATGTATTAGACAACCTATGTGTTAACATGACTTGTTTTTTGTTTTTTTTTCTGAGACGGAGTCTCACCCTGTTGCCAAGGCTGGAGTGCAATGGTGCAACCTCCGCCTCATGGGTTCAAACGATTCTCCTGCCTCAGCCTCCCGAGTAGCTGGGATTATAGGCGCCCGCCACCATGCCCAGCTAATTTTTTTGTATTTTCAGTAGAGATGGAGTTTCACCATGTTGGCCAGGCTGTTCTGGAACTCCTGACTCGTGATCTACCCGCCTCAGCCTCCCAAAGTGCTGGGATTACAGGCATGAGCCACCGCGCCACACCAACATGACTTTTTAAATCATTGACTTTAGGATGTCCTTTGTCATCTGGTTGCAGAAAATCAACATGCTGCTGACCGGATACAGTGGCTCACACCTGTAATCCCCGAGCTTTGGGAGGCCGAGACAAATAGATCACTTGAGGTCTGGAGTTCAAGACCAGCCTGGCCAACATGGTGAAACCCCATCTCTACTAAAAATACAAAAATTAGCCAGGCATGGTGGTGGGCGCTTGTAATCCCAGCTACTTGGGAGGCTGAGACAGGAGAATCACTTGAACCCAGGAGGCGGAAGTTGCAGTGAGCAGAGATCAAGCCATTGCCCTCCAGCCTGCACAACAAGAGTGAAACTCTGTCTCAAAAAAAAAAAAAAGAAAATCAACATGCTATAAACATGACCATTTTAGAGAAAAAATAATTTAGTATATTTGGAGAATCTGTGATGTAGGGTCCACTTCTGGCTCTACTAATAATAGAGTAGGAATTGCTAAAGCAATGAGAAGGCTACCAAAGAATAATTGGAGAATGAATATATTTCCCTAAAAGAGAATGTTCAACACAGCCTGATGGCCTATGTACCTTAATTTTGAAAATATTACCTACACCCAAAAAAAAAGTCACAAGGGTTTCACCATAATAGGTAAGAAAAATACATGTAAAACACTGTGACCACCTTATCAGTTGACCCTTTCTGAGCGTCTACCAAATTCTTTAAATCAGTGACAGAGTACAATCTAACCAAGAAAAGAAAAAGGAACTAAAAATTCGCAAAGACATGCTTAATATCGCGAATGCCAAGGTGATCTACTTCAATCAGATGTTTGGCAGCTAGAGAAGCACAGAACCCCCTGTTCTCAAACTGAGCTCCATAGGAAGCTGGCTAACACCACAAAGTAAATGGCCATGCATGCCAGGATGGAGGAGGCAGAAAGGCAGGCCTGTGTATAGAGCACTGGGTTTATGACAAGCTAGAATAAAAGCAAAATATTGTTAAATTTCCATTTTTCTATGATTTTTGAAGGATTCACATAATAGCCTACCAAAAAAAAGGCTGATTTAGAAAGTGAAGTAGCCCAGGCGCAGTGACTCATGCCTGTAATCCCAGCACTTTTTTTTTTTTTTGAGACGGAGTTTTGCTCTTGTTGCCCAGGCTGGAGTGTAACGGCACGATCTCAGCTCACCACAACCTCGCCTCCCGGGTTCAAGCTATTCTCCTGCCTCAGCCTTCCGAGTAGCTGGGATTACAGGCATGCGCCACCACGCCTGGCTAATTTTGTATTTTCAGTAGAGATGGGGGGGGTTTCACCATGTTGGTCAGGCTGATCTCGAACTCCCCACCTCCGGTGATCTGCCCGCCTCTGCCTCCCAAAGTGCTGGGATTACAGGCGTCAGCCACCGCGCCCGGCCGATCCCAGCACTTTTGAAAGGCCGAAGCACGTAGATCACCTGAGGTCAGGAGGTCGAGACCAGCCTAGCCAACATGGTGAAACCCCGTGTCTACTAAAAATACAAAAATTAGCCGGGCGTGATGGCGGGCACCTGTAATCCCAGCTACTCTGGAGGCTGAGGCAGGAGAATCGCTTGAACCCGGGAGAAGGAGGTTGCGGTGAGCCGAAAAGATCGCGCCACTGCACTCCAGCCTGGGTGTTAAGAGTGAGACCCTGTCCCCCCCAACAAAAAAAAATTGTGAGCCAAGGTGTAAATGAAGCCTCCCTCCCCACCACCCTCCTCAACATACCAAGCTTTTCTCCTAGAAAAGATGCACTGGGAAAAAGCTATCTTGAGTAAAGATCAAAAATGATATAAGTCATCCCTCATATACCAATAATATGCCATCAATAAGCGTGAGACATGTGGATGGCTAGGAGAGAGTCTGGTTTCTTCCTGATGCTGCCCACCCAAAACAGAGACTGCAGTTAGGCTCTGACCACACAAGCGCCTGGCATCTCTGGGCACCCTTCTCCATACCAAGCTTAGTTATTCCGGGCAAAATGCAAAAAAAAAAAAAAAAAAAAAAAAAAAAAAACAGAATTAGGAACCTATCATGAAGTGTCCTGGATATTCTTAAATTAAATTTAACCAGATTCTCAAAACATTTCATAACTAACGTCTGCTTTCTTCATTTAATTCTCCAAACATTATAATTTATATTGGTAGAAGAAAGTCCCACTTTACCTGCGGTGAAAAAGGTCGAAACGTCTAGCATGAGATGAAAAACACTACCAGACAGCAGGGTAGGATTTCACCTCGGCTATTCTCGCTCTAAGTCCAAAACTCCCACATCCTCTCCGCATCCCTCCACCCCGACAAAGTGGCCACAGGGCGTAGAGCGGAGGCCGATACCGCTCAGAGCAGACCGAAGGGAAAAGACGTCTCCCACCGCGCTCATGCCCAACCGGGCTCTCTGGAAAAGGGTCCCCGGAGCGCGAGGAAAGAAACCAAGGCCGGAAGGAGGCAGAGCGGTCTAAGCAAATAAAAAACCCGGACTTCCAAGGCGGCCGGAGCTGGAGGCCTGTGACAGCGGCTCCTCCACCCAGAGCTTTCCCGGCTTCAGGAGGAGCTGGGGGGCGCCAGCTTCACGGTGCCTGCGACGCACAGCCCGGCTGGAGCGACAGCGCAGGGCAGCGGCCCCTCGGGATGAGCTCGCGCGCCTCCCCCGGAAAGGGAGGCTGTGGCCCAGACGGACGGCGGCCTTCAGCTCGGGCGGGGGAGGGCGGCTCGAGGCCTCCGGACCGGGCGCTGAGGTGGCGCACCGGCGCGGGAATGGCCCCAGCCAGCCCCGCCAGGCGATGGCTGAGTCCGTCACTCGGCTGCCCGCGTCCCCGCTTACCTGCTACCCTCGTTCCTGGCAGCTGCCCCGCCGCCGGCCCCGACGCGGCAGCAGCCTGGACCGCGGACCCCGCCTTCGTCAGCTCCAGGGGAAGCCCCGCCAGCGACGAGGCGTCCGGCCTGCTCGCCGCGGCCACAGCCGCCGAGCTTCCTCTGAAGCGGCTGCCGCGACGCCGGCGCTGGTCTATCGCGTCACCTCCTCCGCGCCCTTCCGCCTGAGGGGCTGGGCCTGGCACCGCCCGCTTCCGGCGCTCCCGCCCCGCCTCCCGACCCGGAGCCGCCCCGCCCCCGCCCGTCACCGCGTCCTTTGCCCCGGCCTCCCTCAGAACGCGCTGGGATGGGAACCGCGTTCAGGAGCTGCTAAGCGCGTTTGAGACTTCAGCCCCTTCTCCAGCTTTTAACCTAAAAGGGCTAAATCAGACCGCAGCTAGTGTACACCCCTACCCTCCGCTGATCCCGTCACCCCTGCGCCGAAAGCAAAAGACCCACTCCAGCTCTGGACGTTGTGAGGCCTGGCCCAGGCGTCCGCTCTCTGGTTTTCCCATTGATCTTACCCCTGGTATTGTGATTGGCCTCTTTATCTGTGTCCTACCCGCCCCAACTGTGAATGCTTTCCAAAATTATAAGCCAATGTCCCGACAGGTAAAAACATAACAATAGCAGATTTATGGCGGAAGATGAGTTCAGTTTTGAACATACTCGATCTGGAAGAATAAAGTGGAGGTGACTGCAATGGAATACCAACAGTGTGTTGCTGAGAGCCCGTGTAGGCAGTAAGGATATGCATTGATGGTGGAGAAGATAAAAACAATACCGAAGCCAACTGCAGGATGGTTTGCTCTTAATTATCATCATGTGTCAGGAAATTCTAAACAACGTTAATGATAAAGTACTCCTTTCCAAACAAAAGCTTTGTTTAGTCTTAGTTCTAAACAATGGCTGCAATTACTGTTGATTTTTTTTCTTTTTTTCTTTTTTCTTTTTTCCAAACAGGGTCTTGCTCTCTCGCCCAAGCTGGAGTGCTGTGGCACAACCTAGGCTCGCTGTAACCTCTGCCTCCTGGGCTCAAGCGATCCTCCCACCTCATCCTCCAGGGTACCTGGGACCACAGCCTCCTGCACCACGCCTGGCTAATTTTTTTATTACTATCATTATTACTATTATTATCATTATTTTTGTAGCGATGACATCTCCCTATGTTGCCCAGGCTGGTCTTGAACCCCTGGGCTCAAGTGATCCTCCCACCTGGGCCTCCCACAGTGCTCGAATTACAGGCGTGAACCACCACACCAGGCCCTCTCACTTCTTTTTAATAGTTTCTCTTTGTCAGTGATTTTTTTTTTTTTTTTTTTTTTTTTAGAGGAGTGTCGCTCTGTCGCCCAGGCTGGAGTGCAGTGGTGCCATCTCGGCTCACCGCAAGCTCTGCCTCCCGGGTTCACACCATTCTCCTGCCTCAGCCTCCCGAGTAGCTGGGACTACAAGCATCCACCACCACGCCTGGCTAATTTTTTTTTGTATTTTTTTAGTAGAGACAGGATTTCACCATGTTGGCCAGCATGGTCTCAATCTCCTGACCTCGTGATCCGCCCGCCTCGGCCTCCCAAAGTGCTGGGATTACAGGCGTGAGCCACCATGCCCAGCCTGTTAGTGATTTTTAGCCATTTATTTTGTGCCCTATCTTTGTTTTCTTTGTATTTATCTGTCTTGGATATCATTGAGTTTCTCTGATTTGTGGGTTGATGTCTTTCATCAGTTTTGAGAAATTCTCAATCATTATCTTAAGATTATTATTATTATTATTACTATTATTGAGACAGAGTTTCACTCTTTTTGCTCAAGCTGGAGTGCAATGGCACTATCTCGGCTCACTGCAACCTCTGCCTCCCGGGTTCAAGCGATTATCCTGCCTCAGCCTCCTGAGTAGCTAGAATTACAGGCGCCCACCACCACGCCTGGCTAATTTTTGTATTTTTAGTAGAGATGGGGTTTCACCATGTTGGTCAGGCTGGTCTTGAACTCGTGACCTCAGGTGATCCACCCACCTCAGCCTCCCAAAGTGCTGGGATTACAGGCATGAGCAACCGCACCCAGCCCATATGTAAGATTATTTGATCTTGTTCACCATTTCTTTTTTTTTGTTTGTTTTTGAGATGGAGTCTCACTCTGTCGCCCAGGCTGGAGTGCAGTGGCGCAATCTCGGCTCACTGCAAGCTCCGCCTCCCAGGTTCACACCATTCTCCTGTCTCAGCCTCTCCGAGTAGCTGGGACTACAGGCGCCCGCCACCACGCCCGGCTAATTTTTTGTATTTTTAGTAGAGACGGGGTTTCACCGTGGTCTCAATCTCCTGACCTCGTGATCCGCCCACCTCGGCCTCCCAAAGTGCTGGGATTACAAGCGTGAGCCACTGCGCCTGGCCTACCATGTCTTTTACACTTTGTGATGTCAATTTTTTTTTTCAGTTCTTCAGTTTGAAGGTTTTCTGTTTTTCAGGTTACTGAGTCTATCTTCTATAATCTCCAATCTGCTGTTAAATCTATACATTGAGTTCTTAGTTTTAAATATTAGATTTTCAGGTTTTGTTTTTTGTTGTTGTTGTTGTTTGTTTTTTTTGAGGCCAAGCTTCACCCTTGTTGCCCAGGCTGGAGTACAATGGCACAATCTCGGCTCACTGCAACCTCTCCCTCCCAGGTTCAAGCCATTCTCCTGCCTCAGCCTCCCAAGTAGCTGATATTACAGGTGACCGCCACCATGCCCAGCTAATTTTTGTCTTTTTAGAAGAGACAGAGTTTCACCATGTTGGCCAGGCTGGTCTCGAACTCCTGACCTCGTGATCCACCCGTCTCAGCCTTCCAAAGTGCTGGGATTACAGGCGTGAGCCACTGCATCTGGCCTGTTTTTACCATCCTTTTATCCATGAATACTCATTATTTAGCTTCTACTTATAACTGAGAGCATGCAGCATTTGGATTTTTGTTCCTGCATTATTTCACTTAGGATAACAGCCTCCAGCTACATTCATATTTCAGCAAAAGACATGACTTCATATTTTTTATGGCTGTGAAGTATTCCATAGCATGTTTGTACATTTTCTTTATCCAGTCCACCACTGATGGGCACCGAGGTTGACTCCATGTCATTGCTATTGTGAATAGTGCTGCAATGAACATACAAATGCATGTGTTTTTTTGGTAGGATAATTTATTTTCCTTTGGGTGTATACCCAGTAATGGGATTGCTGGGTCAAATGGTAGTTCTGTTTTAAGTTATTTAAGAAATCTCCAGGCCGGGCACAGTGGCTCATGCCTGTAATCCTAGCACTTTGGGAGGCCGAGTGGGGCAGATCACCTTAGGTCAGGAGTTTGAGACCAGCCTGGCCAACATGGTGAAACCCTGTCTCTACTAAAAACACAAAAATTAGCTGGGTGTGGTCGTGGGTGCCCGTAATCCCAGCTACTCTGGAGGCTGAGGCAGGAGAATTGCCTGAACCTGGGAGGCGGAAGTTGCAGTGAGCCGAGATCGTGTCACTGCACTCCAGCATGTGTGACAGAGCAAGACTCTGTCTCGAAAAAAAAAAAGAAATCTCCAAACTGCTTTCCACAGTAACTAAACTAATTTACATTTTCACCAACAGAGTATAAGTGTTCCCATTTCTTTGCAGCCTCACCAGCATGTTATTTTTTGACTTTTTAATAATAGCTATTCTGACTGGTGTGAGATGGTATCTAATTGTGATTTTCATTTGCTTTTCTCTGATGATTAGTGATGTTGAGCATTTTTTTATATGTTTGTGGGCCACTTGTATGTCTTCTTTTGAGAAGTTCCTATTTATGTGTTTTGCCCATTTTTATTTATTTATTTATTGAGATGGAGTCTTGCTCTATTGCCCAGGCTGGAGTGCAATGGCACAATCTTGGCTCACTGCACCCTCCGTCTCCTGGGTTCAAGCGATTCTCCTGCCTAAGCCTCCCAAGTAGCTGGGATTACAGGCACACATCACCACGCCTGGCTAATTTTTGTATTTGTAGTAGAGTTGGGGTTTCACCATGTTGGACAGGCTGGTCTTGAACTCCCAACCTTGTAATCTGCCCTCTTTGGGCTCCAAAAGGGCTGAGATCACAGGTGTGAGCCACCTCTCCCAGCCATTTGCCCATTTTTAATGGGGATATTTGTTTCTTGTTTGTTCAGTTAAGTTCCCTATAGATTCTGATATTGGACCTTTGTTGGATGCATAAATTATGAATATTTTCTCCCATTGTAAGTTGTCTGTTTACTCTGTTGATAGGTTCTTTTGCTGTGCAGAAGTTCTTTGCTTTAATTAGGTCCCATTTGTCAATTTTTGGCTTTGTTGCAATTGCTTTTGAGGATTTAGTCATAAATTATTTCCCAAAGCCAATGTCCAGAATGGTGTTTCCCAGGATTTCTTCTACGATTCTTATAGCTTGAAGGGTTACATTTAAATTCTCAATTTATTTTGAGTTAATTTTAGTATACAGTGAAACGTGGGGGTCTAGTTTTATTCTTTTGCATATAGCTAGCCAACTATCTTAGCACAATTTATTGAATACAGTGTTCTTTCCCCTTTGCTTGTTATTACCAACCTTGCCAAAGATCAGACGACCATAGGTGTTTTTTTTTTTAACCAATACCATGCTGTTTTGGTTACTGCAGCCTTGTAGTATAGCTTGAAGTCCAGTAATGTGATGCCTCTGGCTTTATTCTTTCCACTTAGGATTGCTTTGGCTATTCAGAGTCTTTTTGATTCCATATAGATTTTAGGATAGTTTTTTCTAGTTCCTTGAAAAATGACGTTGGTAGTGAGAGGTGAAGCCAGCTGGACTTCCTGGGTTGAGTGGGGACTTGGAGAACTTTTCTGTCTTTCAAGAGGATTGTAAAATGCACCCACGCACCAATCAACGCTTTGCAGCTAGCAAGAGAATTGTAAAACGCACCAATCAGCGCTCTGTAGCTAGCAAGCGGATTGTAAAATGCACCAATCAGCGCTCTATAAAACGCACCAATCAGTGTGCTGTAGCTAGCAAGAGGATTGTAAAATGCACCAATCAGCACTCTGTAAAACACACCAATCAGCCCTCTGTAAAATGCACCAATCAGTGCTCTGTAAAATGCACCAATCAGCAGGATCCTAAAAGTAGCCAATTGCAGGCAGGATTGAAAAAAGTGCACTCTGGGCTGGGTGCCGTGGCTGACTGTATAATCCCAGCACTTTGGGAGGCTGAGGTGGGCAGATCAGAAGGTCAGGAGATCAAGACCAACCTGGCTAACAGGGTGAAACCCCCTCTCTACTAAAAATACAAAAAATTAGCCAGCATCATACTTAATGGGGACACAATAAAAGTTCTCCCAAACTTGAAGTCAAGAACGAGAGGTTTATCCATTTTTACAGCTATTACTTAATATTTTTCTGGATGTGTTAGCCAATATAATTTGACAAAAGGTAGAATATAGAGATAGAGAAATCAGAATGGAAGAAAAATTATTATTTTCAGATCAAAATAACTGTATCCTTGGAAAACACAAAGGATTTTATTCAGAAATTACACACCAAATGCTGGTGAGGATGAAAAGCCATAGGAAGGGCCATTCATTGTTGGTGGGAATGCAAAATGGTATACAGCCAGTTTGGAAGAGAGTTGGCAGTTCCTTACAAAACTAAACATGCTCTTCCCACACAATCCAGCAGTCGAGCTCCTTGATATTTAACCAAATGAACTGAAAACTCAGGTCTACACAAAAGCCTGTACATGAGGCCCGGCGTGGTGGCTCACGCCTGTAATCCCAGCACTTTGGGAGGCTGAGGCTGGCGGATCACAAGGTCAGGAGATCGAGACCATCCTGGCTAACACCGTGAAACCCCATCTCTACTAAAAATACAAAAAATTAGCCAGGCGCGGTGGCGGGCGCCTGTAGTCCCAGCTACTTAGGAGGCTGAGGCAGGAGAATGGCGTGAATCCGGGAGGCAGAGCTTGCAGTGAGCCAAGATGATGCCACTGCCCTCCAGCCTGGGGGTCAGAGCGAGACTCCATCTCAAAAAAAAAAAAAAAAAAAAAAAAGGCACTTTGATAGGACAGAAACGGAACATGGGAGGGCCAATAAGGGAATAAAAGCTGGCCACTCACAGCCAGCAGTGACAACCTGCTCGGGTCCCCTGCCACGATGTGGAAGCTTTGTTCTTTCGCTGTTCACAATAGATCTTGCTGCTGCTCACTCTTTGGGTCCGTGCCACCTTTAAGAGCTGTAACACCGTGAAGGTCCACGGCTTCATTCTTAAAGTCACCTAGACCACAAACCCACCAGAAGGAACCAACTCTGGACACAGTACCTTGATAGGAATAATGTTTAGGCTGGGTGTGGTGGCTCACACCTCTACTACTAGCATTCTGGGAGGCCAAGGGGGGCGGATCACCTGAGCTCAGGAGTTCGAGACCAGCCTGGGCAAAATGGTAAAGCCCTGTCTCTACTAAAATACAAAAATTAATCAGGTGTGGTGGCACGCATCTGTAATCCAGCTACTCAGGAGGCTGAGGCAGGAGAATGGCTTGAACCTGAGAGGCGGAGGTTGCAGTGAGCCTAAATTGCACCATTGCACTCCAGCCTGGGTGACAGAGAGACTCTGTCTCCAAAAATAAATAAATAAATAAATAATGGTGAATCTGTAGATTGCTTTTGGCAGTATACCATTTTAACGATATTGATTTTTCCAATACATGAGCATCGAATGTTTTTCCATTTGTTGGTGTCATCTGAGATTTCTTCTTTCTTTCTTTCTTTTTTGTCAGACGGAGTCTCGCTCTGTAGCCCAGGCTGGAGTGCAGCGGCGCAATCTCGGCTCACTGCAAGCTCCGCCTCCCAAGTTCATGCCATTCTCCTGCCTCAGCCTAGCTGGGACTATAGGCGCCTGCCACCAGGCCCAACTAGTTTTTTTTTTTTGTATTTTTAGTAGAGACGGGGTTTCACTATGTTAGCAAGGATGGTCTCGATCTCCTGACCTCGTGATCCACCCGCCTCGGCCCCCCAAAGTGCTGGGATTACAGGCGTGAGCCACCGCGCCCAGCTGTTTTTTTTTTTCAGACAGAGTCTGGCTCTGTGGCCCAGGCTGGAGTGCAGTGGCGCGATCTTGGCTCACTGCAACATCCGCCTCCCGGGTTCAAGCAGTTCCCTGCCTCAGCCTCTGGAGTAGCTGGGATTACAGGCGCCCGCCACCACGCCTGGCTAATTTGTGTGTTTTTGGTAGAGACGAGGTTTCACCATGTTGGCCAGGCTGGTCTCAAACTACTGACCTCAGGTGATCCACCCGCCTGGGCTTCCCAAAATGCTGGAGTTACAGGCATGATCCATCACCCCCAGCCCCTAAGATTTCTCTTTCTATTTTTTATTTTTTGAGACGGAGTCTTGCTCTGTCGCCCAGGCTGGAGTGCAGTGGCGCGATCTTGGCTCACCACAACCTCCACCACCTGGGTTCAAGCGATTCTCCTTCCTCAGCCTCCCGAGTAGCTGGGACTACTGGCACGTGCTGCCACTCCTCGCTAATTTTTTGTGTTTTTAGTAGATACATGGTTTCACCATGTTAGCCGGGATGGTCTCCATCTCCTGACCTCGTGACCTGCGTGCTTCGGCCTCCTAAAGTGTTGGGATTACAGGTGTGAGCCACTGCGCCCGGCAAGATTTCTTTTTTTTTTTTTTTTTTTTGAGACGGAGTCTCGCTCTGTCGCACAGGCTGGAGTGCAGTGGTGCAATCTCGGCTCACTGCAAGCTCCGCCTCCCGGGTTCATGCCGTTCTCCTGCCTCAGCCTCTCCGAGTAGCTGGGACTACAGGCGCCCGCCACCACGCCCGGCTAATTTTTTGTATTTTTAGTAGAGACGGGGTTTCACTGTGGTCTCGATCTGTTGACCTCGTGATCCGCCCACCTCGGCCTCCCAAAGTGCTGGGATTACAAGCGTGAGCCACCGCGCCCGGCCAAGATTTCTTTTAGTAGTGTTTTGTAGTTCTCTTTGTAGATATCGTTCACCTCCTTGGTTAGATGTATTCCTAGGTGTTTTTGTTTGTTTGTTGTGGCTATTGTTAATGGAATTACATTCTTTTTTTTTTTTTTTTTTTGAGACGGAGTCTTGCTGTCGCCCAGGCTGGAGTGCAGTGGCGCAATCTCGGCTCACTGCAGGCTCTGCCCCCCAGGGTTGACGCCATTCTCCTGCCTCAGCCTCCTGAGTAGCTGGGACTACAGGTGCCTGCCACCTCGCCTGGCTAATTTTTAGTACAGACGGGGTTTCACCATGTTAGCCAGGATGGTCTCGATCTCCTGACCTCGTGGTCTGCCTGCCTTGGCCTCCCGAAGTGCTGGGATTACATTCTTGATTTGGCTATCAGCTTGAATGTTATTGGTGTATAGACATGCTATGGATTTTTGTATGTTCATTTTGTATCCTGAAACTTCGCTGAAGTCATTTTTCAGTTCTAGGAGCCTTCTGGCCGATTCTTTAAGGCTTTGTAGGTATAGAATATTATCATTTGTGAAGAGAGATAGTGTGACTTCTTCTCTTCCTATTTGGATGCCTTTTCTTTTTTTCTCTTTCCTGATTGCTCTGGCAAGGACTTCCAGGACTGTGGTGAGAATGGGCATCTTTGTCACGTTCCCATTCTCAGGGGGATGCTTCCAGTTTTTACCTGTTCAGTATGGTGTTGGCTGTGGATTTGTCACTGACAGCTTTTATTATTTTGAGTTATGTTCCTTTGATGTCTAGTTCCTTGAGGGATTTTACTATGAAGCAATATTAGATTTTATCAAATGCTCTTTCCACAACTATTGAGATTATCTATGGTTTTTGTTTTTATTTAGTTGGTTTTTTTCTTGTTTTTTTCTTCTTATTTTATATTTGTTTTTTGTTTTTAATTCTGTTTATGTGGTATATTAGTTTGTTCTCACATTGCTATACAGAACTGCCCGAAACTGGGTAATTTCTAAAGGAAAGAGGTTTAATTGACTCACAGTTCTGCATTGCTGTGGAGGCCTCAGGAAACTTACAATCATGGCGGAAGCCAAAGGAGAAGCAGGCAGCTTTTTCACAGGGTGGCAGGACAGAATGAGTGCAAGCAGGGGAAATGCCAGACGCTTATAAAACCCTCAGATCTCATGAGACTCGCTATCACAAACCACCTCCATGATCCGATTACCTCCAGCTGGTCATGCCCTTGACATGTGGGGATTATGGGGATTATGATTCGAGGTCAGATTTGGGTGGGGACACAGACCCAAACCATATCATGTGGTGAATCACATTTATTGATTTGCATATGTTGAACCAACTTTGCATTCCAGGAGTAAAGCCTACTTGATCAAATTAACTTTTTTTTTTTTTTTTTTTTTTACATGGACTCTCACTCTGTCACCCAGGCTGGAGTGCAATGGTGTGATCTTGGCTCACTGCAACCTCCACCTCTTGGGTTCAAGTGATTCTCCTGCCTCAGCCTCCTGAGTAGCTGGGACTACAGTTGTGGGCCACAATGCCTGGCTAATTTCTGTATTTTCAGTAGAGACAGGGTTTCATTATATTGGCCAGGCTGGTCTCAAACTCAGGACCTCAGGTAATCTGCCCACCTCAGCCTCTGAAAGTACTGGGACTACAAGCATGAGCCACTGCATCTGGTTTTTGTTTTGTTTTGTTTTGTTTTGAGATAGAGTCTCACTCTGTCACCCAGTCTGGAGTGCAATGGCATGATCTCGGCTCACTGCAACCTCCACCTCCCACGTTCAAGCAATTCTCATGCCTCAGCCTCCTGAATAGTTGGGATTACAGGAACATACCAACACACCCAGCTAATTTTTGTATTTTTAGTAAAGATAGGTTTCACCAAGTTGGCCAGGGTGGTCTTGAATTTCTGGCCTCAAATGATCCACCCATCTCGGCCTCATGAATTAACTTTTGATGTGCTACTGGATTCAGTTTGCTAGTTATTTTGTTGAAGATTATTGCATCCATTTTCATCAGGGATATTGGCCTGTAGTTTTCTTTTCTTTCTTTCTTTTTTTTTTTTTTTTTTTTTTTTCCAGACAGTCTCACTCTGTCACCCAGGCTGGAGTGCAGTGGTGCAATCTCAGCTCACTACAACCTCCACCTCCCAAGTTCAAGCGATTCTCCTGCCTCAGCCTCCCAAGTAGCTGGGACTATAGGCATGCACCACCACACCTGGCTAATTTTTGTATTTTTAGTAGAGATGAGGTTTCACCATGTTGGCCAAGCTGGTCTCGAACTCTTGACCTCAAGTGATCCACCTCCCTCAGTTCTCCCAAAGCATAGGGATTACAGGTGTGAGCCACCATACCCAGAAGTTTTATTTTTTCATTGTTTTTGCCAGGTTTTGGGATCAGGGTGATACTGGCTTCCTAGAATGAGTTAGGGAGGGGTCTCTCCTCCTCAATTTTTTGGGAATAGTTTTAGTAGGTGAAGTGGTTTGGCTCTGTGTCCCCAGCCAAATCTCATTTTGAATTTTAATCCCCATGTGTCAAGGGAGGGAAGTGATTGGTTTATAGGGGCAGTTTCCCCCCATGCTGTTTTCCCAATAGTGAGTCTCATGAGATCTGATGATTTTATTTTTTATTTTTTTATTTTTTATTTCTTTTTGAGATGGAGTCTCCTTCTGTTGCCCAGGGTGGAATGCAATGGCATGATCTCGGCTCACTGCAACCTCCACCTCCCAGGTTCAAGCAATTCTCCCGCCTCAGCCTCTCAAGTAGAGGGATCACAGGCACCTGCCACCACGTCCGGCTAATTTTTGTACTTTTGTAGAGACAAGGTTTCACCATGTTGGCCAGGCTGGTCTTGAACTCCTGACCTCAGGTGATCTGCCCACCTCGGCCTCCCAAAGTGCTGGGATGACAGGCGTGAACCACTGTGCCCAGCCTGATGTGATTTCTGGTTTTAAAAGTGGCAGTTTCTCCTATGCTTGCATTCATTCTCTCTCTCCTGCCACCATGTAAGATGTGCCTGCTTCTCCTTCTGCTACAGGTTTCCTAAGGCCTCTCCGGCCTTGCAGAACTGTGAGTCAATTAAACCTCTTTTCCTTATAAATTACCCAGTCTTGGGTATGCCTTTATAGCAGTGTGAGAACGGACTAACACAGGAGGATTCGTCTTAGCCTTTGTACATCTAGTAGAATTCAGCTGTGAATCCATCTGGTCGGGGGCTTTTCTTGGTTGGTAGCCTCCTTTTAATGATTCAGAATCATAACTTGATATTGGTCTGGGGTTTCAATTTCTTCCTGCTTCAACATTGGCAGATTGTGTGTTTCCAGGAATTTATCCATTTCCTTCAGATTTTCAAGTTTGTGTCCATAGAGGTGTTCATCTTGAGGATCTTTTTTAAATCACTGTGGACTCGGTTGTAACATCATTTCTGATTGTGCTTATTTGGATATTCTGTCTTTTTTTCTTCGTTTTT
Organism: Nomascus leucogenys; assembly: GCF_006542625.1. NCBI lineage: Eukaryota > Metazoa > Chordata > Mammalia > Primates > Hylobatidae > Nomascus > Nomascus leucogenys. The sequence continues at coordinate 117,672,180 of NC_044391.1, read as the reverse complement.
AAAATTTTTTATTATTATTATTTTTATTATTTATTTATTTATTTTAGATAAAGTCTCACTCTGTTGCCCAGGCTGAAGAGCAGTGGTGCAATCTTGGCTCCCCTCAACCTCCACCTCCTGGGTTCAAGTGATTCTCCTGCCTCAGCCTCCCAAGTGGCTCGGATTACAGGCGTGTGCCACCACACCCAGCTAATTTTTGTATTTTTAGTAGAGATGGGGTTTCACCATGTTGGCCAGGCTGGTCTTGAACCCCTGATCTCATGTGATCCACCTGCCTCGGCCTCCCAAAGTGCTGGGGTTACAGGCATGAGCCACCGCGCCAGGCCTCTTTTCTTTGTTAATCTAGCTAGTGGTCTATGGATCTTGTTTAGCCTTTCAGAAAACCAACTTTTGGTTTCAGTGATTCTTTGTATGGATGTTTGTGTCCCAATTTCATTCAGTTCTGCTCTGATTTTAATCATTTCTTTGCTCCTGCTAGCTTTGGGGCTATTGCAGTTCCTCTAGGTGTGATGTTACATCATTAATTTGAGATCTTTCTAACTTTTTGAGGTAGGTGTTTAGCACTAAAAACTTTCCTCTTAACACTGCTTTTGCTGTATCCCAGAGAATTCGGTATGTTATGTCTCTGTTTTCATTTATTTCAAATAATTTTTTTACTTCTGCCTTAATTGCACTGTTTACCCAAAAGTCTTTTAGGAGCAAGTTGTTTAATTTCCATGTAACTGTGTGGTTTAAAGAGATCTTTTTGGTATTGATTTCCATTTTTATTCTACCGAGGTCTGAGAATATGGTTGCTATGATTTAGGTTTTTTTAAATTTATCGAAACTTGCTTTATGGCCAGGCATGTGGTGGAATGTATTCTGTGTGCGGATGAGAAAAATGTATATTCCTGTGGTTAATGGGTGGAGTATTCCGTAGATGTCTTTAGGTCCGATTGGTCAAGTGTTGAATTTAAGTCTAGAATTTTTGTCAGCTTTCTTTCTCCCTTCCTTCCTTCCTTCCTTCTTTCTTTCCTTTCCTTCCTTCCATTTTCTTTTTCTTTTTTTGAGACAGAGTCTCGCTCTTTCACCTAGGCTGGAGTGCAGTGGCATGATCTCAGCTCACTGCAACCTCCACCTCTCTGCTCAAGTGATTCTCCTGCCTCAGCCTCCTGAGTAGCTGGGACCACAGGTATGTGCCACCATGCCCGGCTAATTTTTGTATTTTACAAAACAGAGACGGGGTTTCACCATGTTGGCCAGACTGGTCTCGAACTCCTGACCTCAAGTGATCTGCCCACCTCAGCCTCCCAAAGTGCTGGGATTACAGGCATGAGCCACTGTGCCCAGCCTATTTTTGTCAGTTTTCTGCCCCAGTGATCTGTCTAGCAGTGTCAGTGAGGTGTTGAAGTACCCTACTACTATTGTGTGGCTTTCAAAGTCTTTTCATAGGTCTAGAAGTACTCATAAATCTGGGTGCTCCAATGTTGGGTACATATATGTTTAGGATATTTGTCATCTTATTGAACTCTTTATCACTGCATAATGCCTTTCTTTGTCCATTTTTATTGTTGTTGGTTTAAAGTCTGCTTTATCTGATTAAGAATAGTGACCCTGCTCTTTCTTGTGTTCTGTTTGTGGATAGATCTCTCTCCAGTGCTTTACTCTGAGCATATGGGTGTTGTTACATGTGAGATGGGTCTCTTGAAGACAGTAGATGGATAGGTAGTGCTTTTTTAATCCAACTTGACACCCTGTGCCTTTTAAGTGGGGCATTCGGACTATTTACCTTCAAGGTTAATATGGATTTATGGAGGCCAGGCATGGTGGATCATGCCTGTAATTCTAGCACTTTGGGAGGTTGAGGTGGGTGAATCACTTGAGCTCAGGAGTTCAAGACCGGCCTGAGCAACATGGCAAAACCCTGTCTCTACAAATATACAAAAATTAGCCAGGCGTGGTGATGCATGCCTGTAGTCCCAGCTACCTGGGAGGCTGCCCGGGAGGCTAAGCTACCCAGGAGGCTGAGGTGAGAATCACCCGAGCCTGGGGAGGTTGAGGCTGCAGTGAGCCATGATCATCACATCATAGCATTGTAACCTGGGCAACAGAGTAAGACCCTGTCTCAAAAATATACATATTATAATTATTTTAATGCTGGTAGAATTTTTTCTTTTTTTCCCTATAATTTTTTTTTTTGAGTCTCACTCTGTGGCCCAGGCTGGAGTGCAGTGGTGCGAACTCAGCTCACTGCAACCTCCGCCTCCTGGGTTCAAGCGATTCTCTTGCCTCAGCCTCCCGACTAGCTGAAATTACAGGCACACACCACCATGCCCAGCTAATTTTTGTATTTTTAGTAGATACAGGGTTTCACCAGGCTGGCCAGGCTGATCTCCAACTCCTGACCTCAAGTGATCTACCTGCCTCAGCCTCTCAAAGTGCTGGAATTATAGGTGTGAGCCACTGCACCCGGCCTCCTATAATTTTTTTTTTTTGTCTTTTTTCCGTTTCATCTCCCCCATAGGGGGTGTGACTGTAGAGAATGCTGGCTAAGCGGGTGTGGTGGTTTATGCCTGTAATCTTAGCACTTTGGGAGGCCAAGGCAGTCACATCACCTGAGGTCAGGAGTTCGAGACCAACCTGGCCAACATGGTTGAAATCCCATCTCTACCAAAAATACAAAAATTAGCTGGGCGTGGTGGCATGCGCCTATTTTCCCAGCTACTCAGGAGACTGAGGTGGGAGAATCACTTGAACCCAGGAGGCAGAGATTGCAGTGAGCCGAAATTGCACCACTGCACTCCCACCTGGGCAACAGAGCGAGACTCTGTCTCAAAAAAAAAAAAAAAGTGCTATTTTGGGCTGGGCACAGTGGCTCATGCCTCCAATCCCAGCATTTTATGAGGCCTAGGCAGGAGGATTGCTTGAGGCCAGGAGTTGGAGACCAGCCCAGGAAACATAGAGAGACCCTCCCAATCCCCCAAATCTAAAATATATTTTAAAAATTAGACCAGGCGCGATGGCTCATGCCTGTAATCCCAGCACTTTGGGAGGCTAAGGCGGGCGAATCACGAATTCAGGAGTTCGAGACCAGCCTGGCCAACATGGTGAAACCCAGTCTCTACTAAAAATACAAAAAATTAGCTGGGCGTGGTGGTGGGCGCCTGTAATCTCAGCTACTCAGGAGGCTGAGGCAGGAGAATCACTTGAACCCGGGAGGTGGAGGTTGCAATGAGCCGTGATCACACCATTACACTCCAGCCTGGGTGACAGAGCGAGACTCCATCTGGGAAAAAAAAAAAATTAGCTGGATGTGGTGGGGTGTACCTGTAGTCCCAGCCATCTGGGAAGCTGATGCAGGAGGATCGCCTGAGACTAGGAGTTGGAGACTAAAATGAGCTAGGACTGTGCCACTACACTCCAGCCTGGGTGACAGAACAAAACCCTGTCTCAAATTAAAAAAGAAAGAAAGGTACTATTTTGCCTTCTCTTCAGTGTGAAATACTCTACACTATAAAAAAGATACCCATGCATAGCCATTTAAACTTAAAAATAAGGCGATGGCTCACGCCTGTAATCCCAGCACTTTGGAAGGTGGGTGGGCAGATGGCTTGAGCCCAGGAGTTCAAGACCGCTGTGGACAACATGATGAAACTTTGTCTCTACAAAAAATACAAAAATTAGCCAGGCATGGTGGCGCACACCTGTAAGTCCCAGCTACTAGGGAGGCTGAAGTGGAAGGCTTGCTTGAGCCTGGGAAGTTGAAGCCATGGCACTCCGGCATGGGTGACAGAACGAGACCCTGTCTCAAATAAAATAAAGTAAAATAAAAATAAACTTAATAAAATTAATTTAACTAATTAATCGATTAACAAGTTGATAAAATTAATAAAACTCAGTTCTTCAGTTGCACTAGTGACATTTTAGATGCTTAATAACTAACTATGCGGGGTTGAAGGTTTTACCATAATGGAGGGTGAAGATACAGATATTTCCATCACTGCAGAAAGTTCTATGGGAAAATGCTACTCTTTGAAAACTTTTAGAGAAAGTTTCATGAGAACAACCTTCTTTCCATGCTTACATATTTGGAAAATGTTTATGGCCTGCCTGCCTTTATATGTGAACAATGATTTTCCTGGGTACAGAATTCTAGGGTGACACTTCATTTTATTTATATAAAATATTAAATATTTTAAAGGCATTAACATAACCATTTAGTATTCAACATGGTTATAAACAATTCTGAAGCCAACTTTTAAAAAAATAACTGATATATACCCTAGATATATATTGGTCAATATTGGTATATATCAATACATCAACTTATGTTGGTATATATATATTCTGGATACAAATACTTTATCATATGTATGAGTTGCAAATATGTTTTCCCTTTCTGTGTTTTTTATTTTTATTTTTTATATTTTTTTTGACATGGAGTCTCACTCTACCACCCAGGCTGGAGTGAGTGGCACGATCTTGGCTCACTGCAACCTCCACCTCCCGGGTTCAAGCAATTCTCGTGCTTCAGCCTCCCAATAGCTGGGATTGTAAGTGCGCGCCAACATGCCTGGCTAATTTTTGTATTTTAGTAGAGATGGTGTTTCACCATGTTGGCCAGGCTGTTTCGAACTCCTGACCTCAAATGATCCACCCGCCTCAGCCTCCCAAAGTGCTCGGATTACAGGCGTGAGCCAGTGCGCCCGGCACCTCACTTTCTTAATGATATTGTCTGCAGCATAAGACTTTTACATTTTGACCAATCCAATTTATCTATTTTTTTCTTTCGTCCCTTGTGCTTTCGGTCTCATGTCTAAGTAACGATTGCCTCACTGGAGGTCATGAAGGTTTACTCCTATGATTTATTCTAAGTGTTTTCTAATTTTGTCTTTTTTTTTTTTTTGAGACGGAGTCTTTCTGTGTCCCCCAGGCTGGAGGGCAGTGGCGCAATCTCGGCTCACTGCAAGCTCCGCCTCCCGGGTTCACGCCATTCTCCTGCCTCAGCCTCTCCGAGGAGCTGGGACTACAGGCGCCCGCCACCTCGTCCGGCTAATTTTTTTGTATTTTTAGTAGAGACGGGGTTTCACCGTGTTAGCCAGGATGGTCTCGATCTCTTGACCTCGTGATCCACCCGCCTCGGCCTCCCAAAGTGCTGGGATTACAGGCTTGAGCCACCGCGCCCGGCCAATTTTGTCTCTTACAAGTAAACCTATGATGCATTTGCAATGTTTGTGCATGGTATAAGGAAGGGTCCGAGTTCATTCTTTTGCATATGAATATTCGGTTGTCCCAGCACGATTTGTTGAAAACACTTTTGTTTCTTTCTTTCTTTCTTTCTTTCTTTTTTTTTTGAGACAGAGTCTTGCTCTGTCCCCCAGGCTGGAGTGAAATGGTGCAATCTCCACTCACTGCAACCTCCGCCTCCCGGGTTCAAGCGATTCTCCTGCCTCAGCCTCCCAAGTAGCTGGGATCACAGGCACCCGCCACCACTCCCGGCTAATTTTTGTAGTTTTAGTAGAGACAGAGTTTCGCCATGTTGGCCAGGCTGGTCTCAAATTCCTGACCTCAGGTGATCCACCCACCGCGGCCTCCCAGAGTGCTGGGATTACAGGCGTTAGCCACCGCGCCTGGCCTATATGTCTATTTTTATGTTAGTACCACACTCTTGATTATTGTAGCTTTTTGTTGATTGATCTTGTGTCCTCAAACCTTGCTGAAATCACTTATTAGTTGTAATATTTTTGTATGTGTGTGGATTCCTTAGGATCTTCTTTACTTATATTTTATTTTTTTTTAGGTACAGTCTTGCTCTGTCACCCAGGCTGGAGTGCAGTGTGGGACTGTGGATTGTGGCTTACTGCAGCCTCAACTTCCCGGTCTTAAGAGATCCTCCCACCTCAGCCTTCTGAGTAGCTGGGACTACAGACGTGCACCACTACATCTGGCTTTCTCATTCATTCATTCATTCAGTAGAGATGGGGTCTCCCTATGTTGCCCAGGCTGGTCTTGAACTCCTGGGTTCAAATGATTCTCCCACCTCAGCCTCCCAAAGTGCTGGGATTTACAAGCGTGAGCCACTGTGCCCAGCCATGATTTTCTTCATACAAGGTCATGCCGTCTGTTAATTGACAAAGTTTTATTTCTTTCTCTTCAATATGGATACTTTTTATTTCTTTTTCTTACATAATTACCCTGTCTAGGGCTGGGCGTGGTGGCTCATGCCTGTAATCCCAACACTGGCTCATGCCTGTAATCCCAACACTTTGGGAGGCCGAGGCAGGTGGATCACCTGAGATCAGGAGTTTGAGACCAGCCTGGCCAACATGGCAAAAACCCGTCTCTACTAAAAATACCAGAATTAGCTAGGTGTGGTGGCAGACGCCTGTAATCTCAGCTACTTGGGAGACTGAGGCAGGAGAATTGCTTGAACCTGGGAGGCAGAGGCTGCAGTGAGCCAAGATCGCACCACTGCAATCCAGCCTGGGTGACAGAGCAAAACTCAGTCTAAAAAAAAAAAAAAAAAAGGCTGGGTGCGGTGGCTCACGCCTGTAATCCCAGCACTTTGGGAGGCCGAGGCAGATGGATCACGAGGTCAGGAGTTCGATACCATCCTGGCTAACACGGTGAAACCTTGTTTCCACTAAAAATACAAAAAATTAGCCAGGCGTGGTGGCACACGCCTGTAATCCCAGCTACTCAGGAGGCTGAGGCAGGAGAATCGCTTGAACCTGGGAGGTGGAGGTTGCCATAAGCTGAGATCACGCCACTGCACTCCAGCCTGGGCGACAGAGCGAGACTCCATCTCAAAAAAAAAAAAAAAGAGAGAGAGAGAGAGAGAGAGAGAATAAGCACCATTGGACCTCCTGCGTGCTTCTGGGAGCCATATCACAGGGGAAGAAAGTACACAGGAACCAGGAAGCGAACCTACCTCTTCTTATGCCTTACAGGGCAAAGAATAGTAGATTTCGAGCTGAGGGGTAACAGATGGTGTATGGGGCACACCCTCTACATTTCATGTTGTCTTATGAGCCCCAAGTTCTGTCTCATGACCCTTCAAGCCAATAATGCTTTCGCTTTTTGCCACCTGAATTGTGTGTGGGTTGAAGAACGGACTCAGTATAAAACTCATAAATCTGACCAGGATCACTTCTGTCTTTGAGGTAGGATCCCGGGTGTCCCCCGCCCCTGGCCCCACTCAGTTCCTCCTTGCCATTTTGTAGGGGTCCCTGGAGCTCCTGTGTACATTTTGTACTATGGCCAGCCAGGAATTTAGGCAGAGTTTATACTCAGATTTTGAATCCAACCCAACTGTGACTTTCTCATTTCTAGAACTGATCCTTTAAGTTTCTAGCTTCTCCACTGTTTCCAACTCCTTCATCTGCCACATCCAGCTGGTAAGGCTGTGGTATTCTGCATGGAGAGTTGAGAGGGTTCAGAAAGCTACAAAGTTGCGGTTCTTATCTGACATGATAACAGTCTTTTTAAGAGTTAACTCTTCTCTTGACCGGGCATGGTAGCTCACGCCTGTGATCTCTGCATTTTGGGAGGCAGAGGCAGGAGGATCCCCTGAGGTCAGGAGTTCGACACCAGCCTGGCCAACATGGTGAAACCCCATCTCTACTAAAAATAGAAAAATTAGCTGGGCGTGGTGGTGTGCGCCTATAGTCCCAGCTACTCACAAGGCTGAGGCAGGAGAATTCCTTAAGCCCAGGAATTCAAGGCCAGCCTGGGCTACACAGAGATACTTTATCTCGAAAAAAAAAAAAGAGAGAGACCATAAAACGAAAGAAAATATGCCATAAGACCATTTTGTATAACACCCTGAAAAATTATTTTCTTTTTTTTTTTTTTTTGAAAGGGAGTCTTGCTCTGTTGCCCAGGCTGGAGTGCAGTGGTGCGATCTTGGCTCACTGCAACCTCTGCCTCCCAGATTCAAGCGATTTTCCTTCCTCAGCCTCCTGAATAGCTGGGATTACAGGCGCCTGCCACCATGCCTGGCTAATTTTTGTATTTTTAGTAGAGACAGGGTTTCACCATTTTAGTCAGGCTGGTCTCGAACTCCTGACCTCGTGATCTGCCTGCCTTGGCCTCTCAAAGTGCTGGGATTACGGCATGAGCCACCGCACCCGGCCTGAAAAATTATTTTCTTAGTGACATGATCCAGCTCAAATGTAGCCCTATATGTTACAATTATACATGATTTTTTTCTTGCTCTCATGTATAAGCCTATCTTTCATAAAACTGCTATTTTTGAAAGTAAAATAAAAAATACAATTTTACTATTTAATGTGTAACCCCTGTTTTGTTTTTGATGAACAAATATTGTACCCAATCCTGCATTAAGCTTGAGATAAGCACACACTGATTTCATTTGCCACTGAAATAAGATTATTTCTATTTTTTCTCCTGATGTCTGTTAAACAAGAGAAAGTTTGCTCATACGAAGCTAAAATTCTAACAAAATGTGTACTTCTTTCCTAAGAATGGCAGGGTATTCTTCCTTCACAAATATCCAGAACTATGAAGACCAGAAAATGTCCTTCATCTAGTCACACACTTCTGTTTGTTCCTGCCCAACCCATCTTGCATCCATAGCTGCAGAATTACATTAAAAGCTCCCATTGCTGAATACCTAGCTCATGGATTGTGCTCGGCACTGCTTCTGTCATTTTCCTCAAATCATCTGGCTCTAAACTTTTTTTTTTTTTTTTTTTTGAGACAGAGTCTCGCTCTGTCACCAGGCTGGAGTGCAGTGGCACGATCTCAGCTCACTGCAACCTCCACCTCCCGAGTTCAAGTGATCCTCCTGCCTCAGCCTCCCGAGTAGCTGGGACTACAAGTGCGTGCCACCATGCCCAGCTAATTTTTGTAGTTTTAGTAGAGACAGGGTTTCACCATGTTGGCCAAGATGGTCTTGATCTCTTGACCTCATGATCTGCCAGCCTCGGTCTCCCAAAGTGCTGGGATTACAGGCGTGAGCCACCGCACCCAGCCCACCAACTTTTTAAAACTTGTTTTTCTTTCTTTACACATCAACATCCCTCTTTGCCTTATCCACTTTGGGTTGGTAACCCACTCTTGCACTATCTACTTAGCCCCGATATGACACTCCTTTAAGACATTGCTTCCCATGCTGCCCCCTTGGTTGCAGGCTCCACAACCCCATGAGCAAACAACTATTAAAACTGGCCCAAGTTCCTAGCCCAGCTCCTGGAATTCAGTTCCTGCCCAGTCCTCAGTTCTCAGCATCTGAGACCATCTCCCCAAAGCCCTCAAGTGTGAAAATGATAACTCATCAGATTGACCCAGCCTGTGTGACTGGGAGAGGTACCTTAATGTGAAAGTCCCAGAAAATTAAGGTGAACACCTTAAACACCTCCCAGAGGCCTGATAATGTCACTATACTGAACCCCTGGGATTCAGGATGAACTGAGAACATCAGATTCTCTTTCTTAAAAACTTCACAATACTAAATGCAATATGGTATCCTGGATTGGATCCTTGAACAGAAAAAGGACATTAGTGGAAAAACTGCTGAAATTTGAACAAAGTCTATAGTTTTGTTAATATTATTGTACCAATTTTTTGGTTTTGATAAATGTTCCATGGTTATAGTAAGAGGCTAATATTAGGAGAAGCTATGTGAAGGGTAGATGAGATCACCCTGTACTATCTTTGTAACTTCTGTAAATCTAAAATTATCTTAAAATATTCACAGCCAGGCAAGGTGGCTTATGCCTGTAATCCCAGCACTTTAGGAAGCCGAGGTGCGCAGATCACCTGAGGTCAGGAGTTTGAGACCAGCCTGGCCAACATGGCGAAACCCTGTCTCTACTAAAAATACAAAAATTAGCTGGGCATGGTGGTGGGCACCTGTAGTCCCAGCTACTTGGGAGGCTGAGGCAGGAGAATCGCTTGAACCCAGGAGGTGGAGGTTGCAGTGAGCCGAGATCACGCCATTGCACTCCAGCCTGGGTGACAAGAGCGAAACTCAAAAAAAAAAAAAAAAAAACCACAAAAATAAATAAAAACAAAATTATCTTAAAATAAAGTTAAAAATAATAATGAATATGTTTTGAGGGATTTCTATTTACAGACACTGTGCTAAGCACCTTAAGTGAATGAGCAGAGGTTTAACAGGCAAAAGAAAGAGAAAAGAAAACAGCTCTCTCTCTAGTGAGAGAGAGGGGACTTAACGAGAGGAAAAGTCTGGCCAGCAGCAGATGCACTGGATTTTATAGTCTGGCTTGAGAAGGTGGTGTCTGATTTACATGGGGCTCACAGATTGGTTCAATTAAGTATGATATTTACATAACGTGCAGAGAAGGCTGGCCGCCCCACCCTAATCACATTATGCAAGTGAACAATCCCCTTGGCCAGTGCCATCTTGTCTGCTCCTTACTGTACACATGGCTGGCAAAGAAGGGAAGAGGGAGCCACCATCTCGAACATGACTGGCACAACTGCTGGCTTGTATGTCTGCAGCTCAATTTTACAGGCTGTTCTTTGTTAGAAAGGAAAATGATTTGGGGCTGTTTTTCACTAAAAGGAGAACCTTACTGAAGACTTCCATACCCTCACTATCTGCCTAAGTAATTTCTTCTTAACTCCTGTATCATTCCCCCCTCTGGAGTGGTGTAACCCTAACTGTTGTTAGGGGGTGTTGGATAAAGACTTTTCTGGCTACTTCTTGCTGAAAAGGGGCACTGTGTGGGAACAGCAGCTAGGGCTCCTCCTGGGGCCAATCTAAGGGTCCTTGGAAGAAAGGTGTGTCCATGCGTGGTTCTGTCTGCAGCAGCGTTTGGAGTTTGATTGCTGTCAGCCATTCTGATGGGTTCTAACACTGGCTTGCCTTCACCAGATGTTGCTGAAATGTTAATATAAAAGCAACATTCCTTTTTCTTTCTTCATTTTTTTTTTTTTTTGAGACCAAGTTTTGCTCTGTTGCCTGGGCTGGAGTGTAGTGGTGCAATCTTGGCTCACTGCAACCTCCACCTCCCAGGTTCAAGCAATTCTCCTGCCTCAGCCTCCCAAGTAGCTGGGATTATGGGCATATGCCACCATGCCCAGGTAATTTTTAAATTTTTAGTAGAGATGGGGTTTCACCATGCTGGCCAGGCTGGTCTCAAAATCCTGACCTCAAGTGATCTGCCCACCTTGGCCTCCCAAAGTGCTGGGGTTACAGGCATGAGCCACTGTGCCTAGCCAAAAAAATAAAAATAAAAAAATAAAAGTAACATTCCTTTTAGGATAAGTGGCATTGGATTTGGGTGGCTAGGGTAACTTTAGTGTTAACTTTGGCTAAATCTTTCCTGCATATTTTCTAAATTATGAACCCCTTCATGACTTCCGCAGACCATCTAAGACATGCTTAAACTTTCCGACTTGTCTTGAACATCCTTTTTTTTAAACAACCAGGCCAGGTGTAGTGCTCACACCTATAATCCTAGCACTTTGGGAGGCTGAGGTGGGTGTATTACTTGAGGTCAGGAGTTCAAGACCAGCCTGGCCAATATGGTGAAACCCTATTTCTACTAAAAAAAAAAAAAAAAATACAAAAATTAGCTGGGCATGGTGGCACACGCCTGTAATCCCAGCTACTTGGGAGGCTGAGGTAGGAGAATCACCTGAACCTGGGAGGTGGAGGTTGCAGTGAGCTAAGATTGTGCCAGTGCACTTAATCCTGGGCAACATAGCAAGACTCTGTCTCAAAAAACAAAACAAAACAAAACCAACCAACTATTCTTTTTAGGACAAGTATTTACCATACAAGGTCCTTTCTTACATAAAATCTCTTTCTTTTATAACCTTCTTTGCATAGCCAGGGTGTGACATATTACCAAACCCAGTAAGAAGTTCTAGCAGACTCAGTGATAGTAAAATTTTCATGCTTCCTTTTTGTTGGTAACTATTATCCCTGCTATAAGTATAATAATTGAGCAAAACATAGCCGGGCATGGTGGCTCACACCTGTAATCCCAGCACTTTGGGAGGCCAAGGTAGGCGGATCACCTGAGGTCAGGAGTTTGGGACCAGCCTGGCCAACATGGTGAAACCCCATCTCTACTAAAAATACAAAAATTAGCCAGGCGTGGTGGCAGGTACCTGTGATCCCAGCTACTCAGGAGGCTGAGGCAGGAGAATCACTTGAACCTGGGAGACAGAGGTTGCAGTGAGCCAAGATCATGCCATGGCGCTCCAGCCTGGGCAACAGAGCAAGACACCGTCTCAAAAAAAAAAAAAAATTCAGGCCAGGCACAGTGGCTCACACCTGTAATCTCAGCACTTTGGGAGGCCGAGGTGGGCGGATCACAAGGTCAAGAGATCAAGACCATCCTGGCCAATATGATGAAACCCCGTCTCTATTAAAAGTATAAAAATTAGCTGACTGTGGTGGAGGGCGCCTGTAGTCCCAGCTACTCAGGAGGCTGAGGCAGGAGAATCGCTTGAACCCGGGAGGCGGAATTTCCAGTGAGCCGAGATCACACCTTGCACTCCAGCCTGGGTGACAGAGTGAGATGCCATTTCAAAAAAAAAAAAAAAAATTTCAATTAGAAGGTGCTACTGTGTATAGCTCTAATACAAATAGTAGAGTGAGAATAGCAATTCCTGCAAGGGTGGCATAGTAGATTATTTCCATCTAAAATTTTACTTGCCAAGATATAAACATTTTTCCCTGGGGGTTATGAAGTTACGTGGTTTTATTTTCCAAAACAAAGAAACCTCCAGGTTATGGAAACTCTACTCACTTTCATTGCCTGGCAGAATTTGCAGGATAATTGTCCAGAACTAGTATATTGATCCAGATTTTTACTACCCATCCCTTTTTGTTTCTTCCAAGCTGCAGGAGATCACCACTTGATTCACAGGAATAAGCAGCGTTCGTCTAAAATGTTGGCAAAAGGTTTAAAAACAGGCCGGATGCAGCAGCTTACACCTGTAATCCCAGCACTTTGGGAGGCCGAGGTGGGCGGATCACTTGAGGTCAGGAGTTCCAGACCAACCTGGTCAATGTGGTGAAACCCCGTCTCCACTAAAAAAACAGTTAGCAGGGCATGGTGGCAGGTGCCTGTAATCCCAGCTACTCGGGAGGCTGAGGCAGGAGAATCACTTGAACCCGGGAGGCAGAGCTTGCAGTGAGCCAAGATGGTGCCCCTGCACTCCAGCCTGGGTGACAGAGTGAGACCGATGGAGCCAAAAATCCTTTAAAGACTCTAGTCCTTAAAATATTTTGTCTTTGAAAAAATGCTCATGGCCTTGTGGAACGTTTAATGGGGCTGCCATGACCCCAAGAACTCGTGTAAGCATCACAGGATATGGGCTGTATAATTTAGCCACACTGAACTGGGTTTTTCCATTGTTGTTGTTAGAGACAGGCATCTCAATTTGTTGCTTACATTGGTCTCGAACTCTTGGGTGTAAGCAATCCTCCCCTCCTGCCTCGGCCTCCCAAGTAGCTGGGATTACAGGTGTGAACCACAATGCCCAGCTCTAAACTGGAACTGTATTGTAATTTTTCTTTTTTTGAGATGGAGTCTCGCTCTGTTGCCCAGGCTGGAGTGCAGCGGCGTGATCTCGGCTCACTGCAAGCTCTGCCTCCTGGGTTCACACCATTCTCCTGCCTCAGCCTCCTGAGCAACTGGGACTACAGGCACCCGCCACCACGCCCAACTAATTTTTTTGTATTTTTAGTAGAGATGGGGTTTCACTGTGTTAGTCAGGATGGTCTCGATCTCCTGACCTTGTGGTCATCCTGCCTCGGCCTCCCAAAGTGCTGGGATCACAGGTGTGAGCCACTGCACCCGGCCTGTATTGTATCTTATTTATTTTTTCTTTCTTTTTTAAACTGGAATCTTAGAGGTAAAGACACCTGACTTAACTTCTGGGACTAAGACTGGAGGCACAGTCTGCCATAGGCAAAATTTTACGGCACAATAAACCTCTGACATCCTGATACCATCATAAATTCCCAAATAGCCCTAAATAACATAATGTTCCCCCCCCCCAAAAATCACTAAAGTTCAACTGAAAATTTAAGTTGAACATTAATGGGAGTTAGTGCTTAAATGCCAAGAAGAAAGTTTGCATGAAGAGTGACTGGCTAACTTCATTTACTAAGCCAAGTGATCCTCCTTCCTACCCATCAATCTTCTAGGTCACAAAATTAAATTCCTACCTTAGTCAAATTACAAGCAACTACAAATTACTGCTAATAAGCAGTTAAACTACCAATATTAAGAACCAACTTCTATTATGATGTCTGCAATTTACTTTAAAAGATTTTAGCAAAGATGGTGTGCATTGTTTTATTAGAAAATCCAGGCCGGGCACGGTGGCTCACACCTCTAATCCTAACACTTTGGGAGGCCAAGGTGGCTGGGTCACTTGAGGTCAGGAGTTTGAGACCAGCCTGGCCAACATAGTGAAACCCTGTCTCTACCAAAAATACAAAAATTCGCTGGAAATTGCTTAAATCTAGGAGGCAGAGGTTGCAGTGAGCTGAGATTGTGCCACTGCACTACAGCCTGGGCAACAGAGCAAGACTCTGTCTTAAAAAAAGAAGAAGAAGAAGGCCGGGCACGGTGGCTCACACCTGCAATTCCAGCACTTTGGGAGGCCGAGGCAGGTGGATCATCTGAGGTCAGGACTTTAAGACCAGCCTGACCAACATGGAGAAACCCCATCTCTACTAAAAATACAAAATTAGCCGGCATGTCTGTAATCCCAGCTACTCAGGTTCAAGTGATCCTTGAGGAGGCTGAGGCAGGAGAATTGCTTGAACCCGGGAGGCAGAGGTTGTGGTGAGCCAAGATCACACCATTGCACTCCAGCCTGGGCAACAAGAGCAAAACTCCGTCTCAAAAAAAAAAAGAAAGAAAATTCACACATTACGGTAGTCAGTGTCTAGTCAGAAAGGTTACACACTAGAGGCAGCTACTACTGGCACTTTTTTTTTTTTTTTAAGAGATAGGGTCTTGCTCTGTTGTTCCAGACTGGAGTGCAGTACTACAGGCATTTCTGTTATCTACATCTCAATCAACGCCTGAGGCTCAGTTAACAAGCTGAGTGATTATCAGAAATGGATGTTTTGACTGGGTGTGGGGGTTCACACCTGTAATCCCAATACTTTGGGAGGCTGAGGCAGGTGGATCCCTTGAGCCCAGGAGTTTGTGATCAGCCTGAAACCACTATTGCAAAACTGTAACTGAGTCAGTGAAGAAGATTTGACTGAACTCACTCCATCGTGCTTCTAACCTCCAAGCTGTCCTTGTTCATTCCTGGGCGTAGGCTGAACTAACTTGGGGGGAAACTTAGTTTATAGTTTACAACAAATATGGTAACAGCCCTTTCCCAAAACAAACCTTCTTGCCTGGGTACTAGACTGCCTTCGTAGGACAAACAAATTAGCCACAGGATTAGAAATTATGGTTTAGGAGCCATGCAGCTGGAGGCTACAAGATTCTGACCCTCCCTGAACTGCTCCTAAGATCAGTGCTTGAGATATTTTGCAGACCCTGCACTTGATGGATCAGCTGGCACCACCCAGGTGGATAAACTGGCTCATCTGATCTTGTGGCCCCGACCCAGGAACTGACTCAGCGCAAGAGGACAGCTTCAATTTCCCATGATTTCGTCTCTGGCCCAACCAATCAACACTCTCTCATTGGCCTTCCCCCACCCACCAAATTATCCTTAAAAACACTGATCCCCGAATGCTTGGAGAGACTGATTTGAGTAATAATAAAACCGTGGTCTCCCGCACAGAGCCGGCTCTGCGTGAATTATTCTTTCTGTACTGCAGTTCCCCTGTCATGATGTATCAGCTCTAAGCAACGGGCAAGGGGAACCCATTGTGTAGTCACAAGCCTGGGCAACATAGTGAGACCCCATCCATACAAAATATAAAAAAATTAGCCAAATGTAGTGGCGAGCATCTCTGCTCCCAGTTACTCAGGAAGCTGAACTGGAAGGATTGCTTGAGCCCAGGAGGTCAAAGCTATAGTGAGCCATGATCACACCACTGCCCTCCAGCCTAGGCAACCGAGCTAGACCCTGTCTCAATAAATCAATAAATAAATGAAAAAAGAAATGGTTGTTTCTTGATGAACTCAGTTGCTTGTTAATTAGTAATGAGGTCATAAATGGGCTCTCATCAGTGAAATGAAAGGTGTTCAGGATCTTTCCATTGGCTAAAGTTATTTGAGAGACTCCTGCTGCCTTTGCATAAACAAGGTGTAAGAATCTAGTGAGGCTAGCAACATGACCCCTTAGGAATGGCCCTCAAGGCTCCATCGTTAAATAATCCTGTGAGCAGCCACTAGTTAAGAGGATGTCTGGTTACATGATGCCATCTTTAAGGGTAACAGAATCCTGGCCCCTGGCATGTTTCCCTCTCTGCCTCAAGTGAACTTTTCATGCAAAGTTGTGGAGAGAGCATTTGGGACAGAGAGCATGGATTATAGTGAGCTACAGGATAGGCTGAACAAACACTTTTGCTGATAAATGTTTGCTTAAATTAGCTTTCAGATGTGTGGCAAGATTTGGTCTGAGACTTGCTTTCATTATAATCTGGCAGCGGGGTTGTCAGAAGTTAGTTAACCCTCACCACCTCAAATTCCATAGGTAGCTAACTTTAGGGAAAGAACCTAAGCATGTCTGGGTGAGGTGGCTCACACCTGTAATCCAAGCACCTTAGAAGGTTGAGGCGGTGGACCACTTGAGGCTAGGGGTTCAAGACCAGCCTGGGTCACATGGTTAAACCCGTCTACAAAAAACACAAACATTAGCTGGGTGTGGTGGCTGGTAGTCCCTACTTGAGAGGCTGAGGTGGGAGGATCACTTGAGCCTGGGAGGTGGAGTTTACAGTGAGCTGAGATCGCACCACTGCACTCCAGCCTGAGCGACAGTGTGAAACCCTGTCTCAAAAAAAAAAAAAAGGAAAAAAACAACCAAACAAAAATGAGACATGATCAAACCTGGCTTAGGTTCATTTGCAACAATCTGCAAACCATGTTTTTCTTTATCCCTTCATCAGAGGTGTTTGAACCAGAGTGACTCCATCTTGAATAAGGGCTGGGTAAAATAAGGCTGCAGCCTGGAGGTCAGCACAAGATACAGGTCATAAAGACCTTGCTGGTAAAACAGGATGTGTTACAAACCCAGCCAAAACCCACCAAAACCAAGATGGCAATGAGGTGACCTCTGGTGGTCCTCACTGCTCATTAGACGCTAATTATAATGCATTAGCTGCTAAAGGACATTCCCGCCAGCACCATGACAGTTTACATACAACATGGCAACGTCAGGAAATTACACTATATGGTCTAAAAAGGGGAGGAATCCTCAGTTCTAGGAATTGTTCAACCCCTTCCTGGAAAACTCATGAACAATCTGAGAGGTGACAGCGTGCTGGCAGTCCTCACAGCCCTCGCTCGCTCTCGGCGCCTCCTCTGCCTGGGATCCCACTTTGGCGGCACTTGAGGAGCCCTTCAGCCCACCGCTGCACTGTGGGAGCCCCTTTCTGGGCTGGCCAAGGCGGGAGCCAGCTCCCTCAGCTTGCAGGGAGGTGTGGAGGGAGAGGCGCCAGCGGGAACCGGGGTGGCGCTTGCGGGCCAGCTGGAGTTCCGGGTGGGCGTGGGCTTGGCAGCCCCGCACTCAGAGCAGCCGGCAGGCCCTGCCAGCCCCGGGCAATGAGGGACTTAGCACCTGGGCCAGCGGCTGCGGAGGGTGTACTGGGTCCCCCAGCAGAGCCAGCCCACCAGCACTGCGCTCAATTTCTCACCAGCCCTTAGCTGCCTTCCTGCAGGGCAGGGCTCGAGACCTGCAGCCCGCCATGCCTGAGCCTCCCACCCCCTCCATGGGCTCCTGTGCGGCCTGAGCCTCCCCGACAAGCGCTGCCCCCTGCTCCACGGCGCCCAGTCCCATTGACCACCCAAGGGCTGACGAGTGCGGGCCCACGGCGCGGGACTGGCACGCAGCTCCACCTGCAGCCCCGGTGCGGGATCCACTGGGTGAAGCCAGCTGGGCTCCTGAGTCTGGTGGAGACGTGGAGAACCTTTATGTCTAGCTCAGGGATTGTAAACACACCAACTGGCACTCTGTATCTAGCTCAGGGTTTGTAAACACACCAGTCAGCACCCTGTGTCTAGCTCGGGGGTTTGTGAATGCACCAATCGACACTCTGTATCTAGCTACTCTGGTGGGGCCTTGGAGAACCTTTGTGTCCACACTCTGTATCTAACTGGTCTGATGGGGACATGGAGAACATTTGTGTCTAGCTCAGGGATTCTAAACGCACCAATCCAGCACCCTGTCAAAACAGACCACTAGGCTCTACCAATCAGCAGCATGTGGGTGGGGCCAGATAAGAGAATAAAAGCAGGCTGCCCGAGCCAGCAGTGGCAACCCGCTCGGGTCCCCTTCCACGCTGTGGAAGCTTTGTTCTTTCGCTCTTTGCAATAAATCTTGCTACTACTCACTCTTTGGGTCTACGCTGCCTTAAGAGCTGTAACACTCACCACGAAGGTCTGCAGCTTCACTCCTGAAGCCAGCGAGACCACCAGCCCACCAGAAGGAAGAAACTCCAAACACATCTGAACATCAGAAGGAAGAAACTCCAGACGCGCCACCTTAAGAGCTGTAACACTCACCACGAGGGTCTGTGGCTTCATTCTTGAAGTCAGTGAGACCAAGAACCCACCAATTCCGGACACAAATCCACCCCTTGTTTAGCATATGATCAAGAAATAACTAAGTATATTCAGTCAAGTAGCCCAAGCTGCCGCACTGCCTGTGGAGTAGACATGCTCTATTCCTTTCTTTTCTTTTTTTTTTGAGACGGAGTTTCGCTCTTGTGGCCCAGGCAGGAGGAGTTCAATGGCACAATCTCAGCTCACTGCAACCTCCGCTCCTGGGTTCAAGTGATTCTCCTACCTCGGCCTCCCGAGTAGCTGAGATTACAGGCGCACGCCACCATGCCCAACTAATTTTTGTATTTTTGTAGAGATGGGGTTTCACCATGTTGGCCAGGCTGGTCTGGAACTCCTCACCTCAGGTGATCCAAAATGCTGGGATTACAGGAGTGACCATTTCTAGGTACTTTGTATTTGTGATCTGTTATAAATGGTAGATTTTTTAAGATTACGTTATTGCTAGTGCTTAGTAATATAATTGATTCTTGCACACTGATTTTGTATACAGCAAATGTGCTAAATTTCTTAATTTTAATAGTTTATCATATCAACCTTATCTGAAAATAATGAGATTTTATCTTGCTTTCCAATTCCTTTTTTTTTTTTTTTTTTTTCGAGACCAAGTCTCACTCTGTCACCCAGGCTGGAGTGCAGTGGTGTGATCTCGGCTCACTGAAACCTCTACCTCCCAGGTTCAAGTGATTCTCCTGCCTCAGCCTCCAGGATTACAGGTGCCCGTCACCATGCCCGGGTAATTTTGTATTTTTAGTAGAGACCAGGTTTCACCATGTTGGCCAGGCTGATCTCAAACTCCTGACCTCAGGTGATCCACCTGCCTCAGCCTCCCAAAGTGCTGGGATTATAGCCATGAGTCACTGTGCCCAGCCATTGCTTTCAAATTCTTTTTTTTTTTTGAGACAGAGTTTTGCTCTTGTTGCCCAGGCTGGAGTGCAATGGTGCGACCTCGGCTCACCGCAACCTCAGCCTCCTGGGTTCAAGTGACTCAGTTCACTCCTGGCTGGCATGGTGGCTTCACTGTAATCCCAGCACTTTCAGAGGCTGAGGCACGTGGATCACCTGAGGTCAGGAGTTCAAGACCAGCCTGGCCAACATGGTGAAACCCCGTCTCTACTAAGAATACAAAAATTAGCCGGGTGTGGTGGCACACACCTGTAATCCCAGCTACTCGGAGGCTGAGGGAGGAGAATTGCTTGAACCTGGGAGGTGGAGGTTGCAGTGAGCTGAGATCATGCCACTGCACTGCAGTCTGGGCAACAGAGCAAGACTCTATCTCAGAAAAAAAAAAGTTCACTCCTAATTTGCTAAAATATATACTTTAATCATGAATTGATATTGAATTTTACTAAATGCTTTTTTTTTTTTTGAGATGGAATTTTGCTCTTTTTGCTCAAGCTGGAGTGCAATGGAGAGGTCTCAGCTCACTGCAACCTCTGCCTCCCAGGTTCAAGCGATTCTCCTGCTTCAGCCTCCTGAGTAGTTGGGATTACAGGTACATGCCATCATGCCTGGCTAATTTTTGTATTTTTAGTAGACACAGGGTTTCGTCATGTTGGTCAGGCTGGTCTTGAACTCCTTACCTCAGGTGATCCACCCACCTCGGCCTCCTAAAGTGCTGGGATTACAGGTGTGAGCCACCGTGCCCAGCCAATGCTTTTTTTTTTTTTTTTTTTTTTTAAGAGACGGTCTCACTCTGTCATGCGGGCTGGGGTGCAATGGTGCAATCACAGGTCACTGCAACCTTGAACTCCTGGGCTCAAGCCATTCTCCTAGCTCAGCCTCCGGAGTAGCCAGGACTACAGGTGTGCTACCATACCTGGCTAATGTTTTTTTAATTAGGTTTTTTAGAGACAGGGTCTCACTATGTTGCTCAGGCTGGTCTTGAGCCTGGCCTCAAGTGATTCTCCTGTGTTGTCCTCTCAGAGTGCTGGGATTACAGGTGTGAACCACTGGGCCCAGCCACTCTCTTTAATCTGTTGAGATGCCTAGATAATACTGTAAATTATCTTGATTTTTACATGCATAATCCTACTTGTTTAGGATGCACTATTTCTTTTATACATTGCTAGATTAGGTTTGCTAGTAATATATTTAATAATTGCACATTTGTGTTTATGAGATTATCCTGTAATGTTTTTTTTTTTTTTGAGACAGAGTTTTACTCTTGTTGCCCAGGCTGAAGTGCAATGGCATGATCTTGGCTCACTGCAACCTCTACCTCCTGGGTTAAAGTGATTCTCCTGCCTCAGCCTCCTGAGTAGCTGGGATTATAGGTGCCTGCCACCACGCCCAGCTAAAGAGAGGGAGTTTCACCATGTTGGCCAGGCTGGTCTTGAACTCCTGACCTCAGGTGATCCACCTGCCACAGCCTCCCAAAGTGCTGGGATTATAGTTGTGAGCCACTGCGCCTGGCCTATCCTATAATTTTCTTCTTCAATTATTTTGGTATCATGGCTACACCATCCTTATAATAGAATTTGGGGAATGTTTTCTATATTCTCAAATACTTTGTGCAGGATTGGAATTTTTTCCTTGAATATTCTTAGAACTCATTGGTAAAACTGCCTGGGTGTTTGCTCTAAATTTCATCCAGGGAATGGGGAAGAACTACCCCTGTAAGATGGGTTAGAAGAGAGAGAAACAAAAATAAATTGTCTTTGATTGCACCCTTCAAGAACTGCTTGGTCTACAAAACTGACCAGTATCTAGATACAATGCATAGAGAAAGGTCTGAAAAGATGGAAACCAGTAAGAGATTTCCTTTGGAACGGGGACTTGGACTGGGATTGAAGAGGCTTTCTTTTGTCTGAATGGCTGAAATTTTATAAATCAGAATGTATTTCTCTATTATGTAGTTACTTTTTTTAAAGAATAAGAATTATTATAGGGAGCCAGGGTCTCTGGAGCACTAGGAAGGTGGGGAGACACCCAGACTTGTTTTCTCTCCCTATGAGAATGTAGCTTTGCTGATACCAAGTTTGACTCAAGAACCAGAAGAACTCCATGTTTCTGAACAGTCAGACTGCTTGTAACACTGAATAATGTTACATCTGAGTTCTTCCAGAATGGCGACATAAACCCGAGGATAGCAGGGCAATGGCAAGAATTGGGCTTTCACCTCTGGCAGGCTCCATCTTTGAGAATGACAGTGGGAGCAGCACCCCCTAGAGGACACTCAGGGGCCAGGAACACCCATGAAGGACTATTTGCTCAGGGTCACCTAGGCTCCTGCTAAACTAATCAATCAATTGCTTAATCAGGAATTTATAGCAGATACTTGTGGTGTCCTCCCGTGATGGATCACTAAACTTGCAACACTGCCAATTACATTAAACTGCATTTATGACTTCATAAGCAATTACGTTTCTTTAAAACTAGCTCTCTAGCTCGGATGAGGCCTAGAGAGTTGAAAAGTTTCCAGTTCCTTAACCCAGAAGAGCTGAAATTCTACCTGGATAACACTGAAGAGGTTAATGCTCTAGCCCCTTTTCTCGTATCTAAAAGTGAGCACCCCCATCAACCAGGTGGTATCAAAGGAGTGAACAGACGGGGCAGTGCTCTGTAGAAACAGTAGGGGAAGAGCTACAAAAAAATTCCAGTACAGCAATTTTCACACTCAAACTATAGTGGTCACAGTTATATACTATTTCCATCCCTCCTTCTTTACGAACAAGTCGGATTTTATCTGGAGAAACACTCTTCCCTAGACTCTCTTGCAGCTATGGGGTGCCAAATGACAGTTCTGGCCAGTGGGACCGAAGTTGAGGGTTTCTGGGAAAATCTGTGTTCTCTTGATACAACCACTACTCCCTTGTGCTTGCCACGTTGCCTTTCGTCATCTCTCTTTTTCCTGCTTGACACCTGGACAAGAGGTGGGAGGTGCACCAGCCATCTAGTATCTGTGTTGCAACAGGCATTAAGGATACAGGCCTACATCCTAAGAATGATGGAGTGACAACCTGGAGTCTCCAAGTGCTGGTGGGGTTGCTGGACTCCCTGGTCGTCCCAGGACAACCCCAGACCGGCAAACACTGAACTTCTTGTTACGTTAAAGGTACTAACACTTTGGAACCTGTGGTTTACAAACTTACTTCTAATAGATACATAAAACAATTCTTGGCTGGGTGTGGTCACTCACACCTGTAATCCTAGCACTTTGGGAGGCTGAGGCGGGAGGATCACTTGAGTTCAGGAGTTTTGAGACCAGCCTGGGCAACACAGTGAGACCTTGTCTCTATTTCAAACAACAACGACAAACAAAAACTTCAAAACCGATTCTCGAATTAAACTTTTTTCTTGCAATCTCTCTTCAGGAAAGTGATTATCCAAACTACAATGCACAGTCTCATATTGCCAGCTATGCAATACTGTAAAATACACAATTTCACACTGTGTGGCCAAACAGGGATGTACTGGGGGCCTTCTTTGTGTAAAGATGTGGAACAGCTGGGCGTGGTGGCTCACGCCTGTAATCCCAGCATTTTGGGAGGCTGAGGTGGTGGATCACTTGAGGTCAGGAGTTCAACACCAGCCTGGCCAACAAGGTAAAACCCTGCTTCTGCTTAAAATACAAAAATTAGCTGGGTGGGGTGGCTCACTCCTGTAGTCTCAGCTACTTGGGAGGCCGAGGTAGGAGAATTGTTTGAATCTGGGAGGTGGAGGTTGCAGTGAGCAGAGATCATGCCACTGCACTCCGGCCTGGGTGACAGAGTGAGACTCTGTCTCAAAAAACAACAAACAAAAACTTCAAGAACCAATTCTCAAATTAAACTTTTTTCTTTGCAATATCCCTTCAGGGAAGTGATTATCCAAACTACAATGCACAGTCTCATATTGCCAGCTATACAATACTGTAAAACATACAATTTCCACTGTGTGACCAAATAGGGATGTACTGGGGGCCTTCTTTGTGTAAAGCTGTGTAACAGCCAGACGTGGTGGCTCACGCCTGTAATCTCAGTACTTTGGGAGGCTGAGGCGGGTGGATCACTTGAGGTCAGGAGTTCAACACCAGCCTGGCCAACATGGTGAAACCCCGCCTCTACTTAAAAGACAAAAAATTAGCTGGGCGGTAATGGCACGCACCTGTAGTCCTAACTACTCGGAGGCTGAGGCAGGAGAATCGCTTGAATCCAGGAGGCGGAGATTGCAGTGAGCCGAGATTGTACCACTGCACTCCAGCCTGGGCGACAGAGTGAGATCCTGTGTTAGAAAAAAAAAAAAAAAAAAAACTGTGTAATATTTGCAGCATAATTTCCATAATGCATACATTTTTAAAATACGAGAGATGGGAGAAGAGTGCAAACAGCTCTGTGCAGCATTCTGTTACTTCTGCATCTGCCCCCACAATATCATAGAGGGGAAAAAAGCAATGATAGGAGATTACATTTATCAAATGTTTACTTCGTGCTAGACATCATTCTAAATATTTTATTTGAAATTAATGAATTTAACCCTGAAAACCCCCTATGATGTAGGCCCTTATATTATCACTCAAAACAAAACACAGAAACAAGTCCACCAATTCACAGTAATCGTTTTTGTGCACATTCTACTAGAGAGGGCTGTTACTAACTTCAAAAAGCGTAAGGAGTCCTCCCTCTAGCAGCAAATCTCAAAATTAAACACAGTTTCATTTAAAAGAAACTCACAAGTTCAAACATGACTCTAAGGTGAAACTAAGTAAAAATAAGCTTTCACACAGTTCTGTGTCTTGCTTAGTGACTGGATGGGGAATGTGCAGCAAGAAACACTCGTGGACTCAGACCCGTGATAACACCTTGACCAGCTGTGCTTTGTCATTAAACAAAAAAAGACACTGCGGAAACGGGACAGAGCAGGCACGTAACGGAACACAGTTTATCTGTGGTAAAATACGCAGGGCTGAAGAGAAGTGGAAAAGTATTTGCTGACAATGCAAGTTATACTAAAGTAGCTGATCCACATATCCAACAGTCCATGGCCTAAGGTCATTTTCAATGACACCACAATCTTATGGCATGCTCCAATAGAGCACGAACAGATGAACAAATGAGATGGTCAATTTACACTTCTATAGCACCAAGAGTGTGAACAAAACAGTGACGATGTCTATAGTAAAAACTCGAATGATTAAGATTTTTAGTTTCCTGAAAAACAGCTCAACAAAGATACTAGCAGCGAATCGTAAAGTGCACTAAAATGTAAGGAATATTGAATGTGACTAAGATGTCTTCTAGTTTCAATCCTGAAACTCCTTAAAGATTTTACTGACAATATATTAAAGCAATCAGAGCTGGATTGTACTGTTAGATATTCCTTAATTTTATGGTCCCGATCAACTAGGTTTTGAAAATGGTACACTTCTATTATTTTTGAGACGGTGTCTCGCTGTTACCCAGGCTGTAGTGCAATGGCGTGATCTCAGCTCACTGCAATCTCTGCCTCCCGGGTTCAAGCGATTCTCCTGCTTCAGCCTCCTGAGTAGCTGGGATTACAGGCGCCCGCCACCATGCCCAGCTGATTTTCTATTTTAAGTAGAGACGGGGTTTCACCATGTTGGCCAGGCTGGTCTTAAAACTCCTGCCCTCAGGTGATAGATACACCCACCTCGGCCTCCGTAAGTGCTGGGATTACAGGCATGAGCCACTGCGCCCGGCCCTACACTTCTATTTTAAATATAGAAGTCAAAATGAAGTAGTTTATTAAGAATTAGAGGAAAATAGTTTTTTGGCAATGCGTCCATGATGCTGTGCTGTACCTACCTACAGGTCTAAGAATGAAAAACAGAAATGTATGGCGCTGTCACTCTATCTGGACTGTTAAAACAAAAGCAGCACTACTAGGGTGAGACGTTTTCATCTGCTCCAGAGCAAACTGGGACGGATGGAATGAGGGAATTCAACGGGCACCTTTTAACAACTATCCAGAGATGATATATCCATGAGCGTCATTCCTTTCAAGATCAGCAGTCTCTTTTTTTTTTTTGAGACGGAGTCTCGCTCTGTTGCCCAGGCTGGAGTGCAGTGGCGCGATCTCGGCTCACTGCAAGCTCCACCTCCTGGGTCCACGCCATTCGCCTGCCTCAGCCTCCCGAGTAGCTGGGACTACAGGCGCCTGCCACCACGCCCGCTAATTTTTTGTATTTTTAGTAGAGACAGGGTTTCACCATGTTAGCCAGGATGGTCTCAATCTCCTGACCTCATGATCTGCCTGCCTTGGCCTCCCAAAGTGCTGGGATTACAGGCGTGAGCCACCGCGCCCGGCCAAGATCAGCAGTCTCTTGACGTAACTCACAGGTTTATATAAATGCTGTCATTTTCTGAACAAATTGTTTCCCAAAAATGCAATACTTTTAGTCTTTTTCCCTAACCCCAAACTAAGATGTATGGGTAAAACAGCTATAATCAGGATTATTGAGACTATAAAATTCTCTTTATAGAGATATAGGCCATTATCAACTTTTTGTGAGACAGGGGTCTTGCTCTGTCACCCAGGCTGGAGTACAGCGGCACGATCTTGGCTCACTGCAACCTCTGCCTCCCAGGCTCAAGCCATCCTCCCATCAAGCTCTAGAAATAGACCTTCTGAAATTAACCACAGGCTTTTAAAAGTTTTCTTAGGCAATGCTTTGACCATTTGCTATTAGTTCAAAGAAAAATAAATGTTAGAACAAGATGAAACAGCCATATAGTGTAACAAATACATTTCAAAGTCATTGCCTCCACTTCTCACCCAGAATAAAAATGTATCTTTTTATTTTGAGACAAGAGTCTTGCTCTGTCACCCAGGCTGGAGTGCAATGGCATGATCTTGTCTCACTGCAACCTTCACCTCCCGGGTTCAAACAATTCTCGTGCCTCAGCCTCCCAAGTAGCTGGGACTACAGACATGCACCAGTATACCTGGCTGATTTTTTTGTTATTTCAGTAGAGATGGGATTTCATCATGTTGCCCAGGCTGGTCTCCTGCCTGAGCTCAGGCAATCCGCCCGTCTCAGCCTCCCAGTGCTAGGATTACAGGTGTGGGCCACCGCGCCTGGCCTTATCTTATGCTTTTTGATAGTAAACCATTATTGTGGCTGTTCCCTGTTAGGGTATCTAAGATTCCACATTAATTCACATAATGAAGTGATGCCTTACGATGTATTGCATTCTTAAAGGTTTCTTGGTTCATTTAACACAGAAATTCTGATCAGGTTTTTATTACTCCAGCCAGGTGTGTGTTCAAATCAGAACTGTTTCCCTGGGTCTGACAGAGAAACATTGGTAAGAAAATTATTCTGAACTTGACTTAGAAAGGGAAAACTTCCCCAACTAATCGGGAGGCTGAAGCAGGAGAATCACTTGAACCTGGGAGGCAGAGGTTGCAGTGAGCTGAGATCGCACCACTGCACTCCAGCCTGGGAGAAAGAGTGAGACTTGTCACACACAAAGAAAGGAAAACTTCATGTTTACTGCCCACACGTTTCTAGAAACCTTCCTAATTTGGAGCTTTGTAATAAATTCAAAATGATGGCACAACACCATTAAAAGGTTTAAAACATTTATCACTAAAAATACTAGAATGTTCTTTGAAAACCTATTAAGACATTTAAATATTCTTTTATGCTATCAAAAGACATTTAAATATTCTTTTATGCTGATCAAAAGAAAGAATAAAAGTTTAGGAAGGGGAAAAATGCACATTTTTTTAAAAAGTTTATTTCTAGCCCTGAAAGAACAAAATTATTGAACAAAGTCAAAATACAGCAGTTAATGTCAATGTATAACAATTAAATAATTGAACGGGATTAAATTAAAAATAAAAGGCATTATAAAATTTGAGGACAACAGAAAAGACAAACTACTTTTGCTTAATTCCATTTCTATCAAAACAAGAAAAAGCCAACGCGTTCCAACCAAAGATGCTGAACTCCACACGTAACTGTTTCTCTTCATAAAGAACAGAAGTGTGCTCGACAGAGTGATCACCCGTTTCCTTCTGCCTCTGTCTTGGCAGCGTTCTAGAGAAGTGAATGGGAAAGACTTCCGTTCTTTCAAGGCCAGGCCAGCGCTTGCTTCTTCTTTCGAACTCCAACCTCGTCCACCACAGCATCTTTGCCAGGGTGTTCAATCGACGTGTTGACTGAGAAAAAGAATGTGTGTATATATTTCTTCTTATATACACACACTATCAAAAAACTGATTTTACCGGTTTCAATACCTACTGGAGCAGCGGAGACAGGAAGACAATCTGCTTTTTGTACTACTGTGAAGTTCCACTATAAAAAACCCCAAATGAGTATTAATCTGGATTTTAGCTATAATCTGTAATATTTTGACACTGACATTTCACTAGATGTGGATCTCAGTATATTTTAAAAGATTTAGACTCAAAAATTGATGCAAATTCTTTAAGCACCTATTTTGTTTTTTTTTTTCTAATTTTAGCTACTACCTGATCAGATCTAAAATTATTCTGGCTAGAATACAGTATATACAAACACGTATTTAAGTGAGCCCTAAAAGAAATACTCATAGGTAGTTTAAAATTGCTTGTTAAAGGCACAGGCTCGTTTACAATTGGTGGTTACTAGACTGTAAGCAGCTTTACATTTATATGTTAAAGGGAAGAGAATTAATACTATATGCCAGGCACTCAACGCATGAAGACAGAGTTGTATTGGCCTTGGTGTCTTATGCTTCACAATTACTCATTTACTATTCTAGGTAGGATAGAATGTTCCATGTTTCATAGTTTCCCAGTTTTAACTGTCCCTAAAAGCAGCAGAAGAAAAAAGAGAAGACAACTTTAAGTCTAAAATATAATAAATAAGTACTATAGTAATACTGTCCTAATAACACAAGAGGACTATTAAGGTAACTTTCAGATTTAAATGGGAATTTTCATTCTAAAGTGATGACAAAAAGGGTAAATATAAAAGGCAATTATTTAAAAAACACGAGGCCAGGCGCAGTGGCTCACGCCTGTAATTGTAGCACTTTGGGAGGCCGAGGTGGGCAGACTGTCTGAGCTCAGGAGTTGGAGACCAGCCTGGGCAACATGGTGAGACTCTGTCTCTACTAAAAATACAAACAATTAGCTGAGTGTGGTGGCACACACCTGTGGTCTCAGCTACTCAAGAGGCTGAGGCATGAGAATTGCTTGAACCCAGGAGGCGGAGGTTGCAGTGAGCCGAGATCACGCCACTGCACTCCAGCCTAGGTGACAGAGTTAGACTCTGTATCAAAAAAAATAAAAATAACAAATAAAAAACATGAATCTTGATTCAGATATAATTTTCTTTCAACAAGTTCTGAATGTTTTAATTTAAAATTAATAAATCACAATTCTGTATTAAGATTTTGTTTGAAAATGACACATTTCAAAATTAACCAAAGTATATTCTGTTAGAGGTTAGTTTATCCACATAACTTAAGAATAAACCACAGCGTAGCTCAAGGGAGCTACCGAAGAGCCAGGTTCTAATGACTGAAGTCAGTTGCCAGCAACGGATGTGCAGGTGACTATCGAAGAAGTTAACTACAAATCCCAGACTGCTTCTATCAATGGAACCGCCCTCTGTTGAGTCACAAGCCTGAAGCGCGGCCTTGGCACACAGCCAGTGAGGATGGTCTGAAGCGCGGCCTTGGCACAGAGCCAGTGAGGATGGTCTTTGACTTAGGAGGGAAGTGCCCCTGGGTACATGAGGGTCACAGTCGTCTCATCGCGCTGGTTTCCTATGTCATTGGTAGCATCTTCCTTATAATCCATCCAACTGTTTACAAACAATGGTAAAATTTGGAACTCAGGTGGCACTGCAGCTTTCTGCCAGAAATAAACCAGTTTCTATAATTCAGTAATAGCTGTAGAAGGCCAATATATTCCAGAGAAAAATGAAATCAAGAATTATATTGAAAAGAGACCACTAAGTGCTCTAAATATGTTTCATTAATTATTTTACTCATTTTTCTGAAAACCTTGCCTTATCAATAAAAAACAGTCACTTCTCTCCTTATAATTGTATCTTATCATAGATATAGTGGAAATAAAATAATGGAAATAAAACCTGCTAGTTTCCCCAATGTATACTACAACAGCAAAATTATTTTTTATTCATGATTTATATTACTGCAGGATGGCAAGCAGGGGGGAAGTTAATGGGGGAAGGGGATGGTGGGAACAAAATGCCAGAACCAAACCACAGATACTTGAACAACACCTACTCCTAAAGCAAAACAATGAAGAAAGGAGAAGGAGAGGAGAGGAAAGAAGAGAAGAGAAAGGGAGGGGAGGGGAGAAGGGAGGGCACTCCAATAATTAATGCTACAGGTCTCAGACCTTTTAGAATCTTTAAAAGAAACAAATTATTGCTCTCAACACGCACATTTCATTTTCCTTTCTCGTTTTTTACATTAATAGTCTCTACTTATTTGAAAAAAAGAAACAAAACTAAAGTAACTCAACATCTCAAATGATCTCTAAATTCACCAAGAAATACTCTGTTGCTCAAGTTCTCATAGATAACACCACACTGCTGACGACCTGGGGCAATGCCGCCGCCGCCGCGTCTCCACGGTTGATTTGCTATCAGCTGCTTCTCTGTAACACTAACATTCTCTTTCATGAGTATAGTCTCTTCTCACTATATCAGAGCTCACCAAGGTTCACGTCTCTCACTCTGCCTCTGCTGCTAGTCCAAAATATTTTTCTCCTTTAAGTGGAAAAAAGCTAATTTTAAATTCGCGAAAATTCACCGGTTATTGTATTATTTGCCATGGGAGGGGGGTATCTGTGAGGTGAGAGAGGATTAATGAAAAACAAAAAGAACAAACCTAAACCTAAAATTGCAACATATACAGAAATTTATTTCCAAATTGAAGGGGGAGAGGAGGGAAGAGGAAGGTAGTGGCACTAACCAAAGTCATAAAGCCCAGGCTGGAACAAGAACAAATCACTTTGGTTCCTAGAGCCAAACCTGAAGGGGAAACAGGCAGAAGGGAAGACAAAACGGGAAGAAGTGTACGGTCAATGGGAATCTTCTTCTATCTCAATGATTTAGCTATAAATAGAGATTATTAGTCTTCTCTCTATACATGTAACAAATGCCAAACTTACTATCACGAAATTTCTAAAATTGACTTTTTCACATTTGTTAAAAAAGGTAAAAATCACATATTTTTTCTTCCCTTCCTTCACGTCAAGTTCTGAACTAAAATATTACATGTAACAACAGCTGGTCCTAACTTTTATACAAAGTGAAACTATATAGAGCTCCTTTGCCAACATAAGGAGCTGCATAATTTCTATTACACTTGCCTAGGCATGAGAAACTCAAAAGCAACTCAAAAGGAGCAAGTCCAGGGAAAGGAAAGCTACGAAGGAGAGAAAGACTAGCAGATGAAACGAATACTCTGAAAAACTCCAATCTGCCGTTCAAGTATTGGAAATACCCCAAAGGAGACAATGAATGGGATCTATTACAACAAAGTCAGCAAGTAAAATGCAAATCTCACACACGATAAATGGCCCTGATAGGCTGTTTGCTGAAAGACCTAAGGCTAGTGATTCAGTCCACAATTCCTTTTGGACCCTAAGGGGTTCATATAAAAGTCATACTTTTCTTTTTGCAATTTTCTCTTGGTTGTCTTCAGAGAATAGTCATTTGCTTCTTTCATTCATGTCATGCAGACCATTTCTTTAAACCCCAAAAAGAGTAATAATTTTCATATACTAAAAGGCTTCTTGTAGAAAATGGAAAAAAGAGTATGAGGCCACAGCAGTGATGTTAACGGTTACTCTTCATTGCTTCTTTAGCTGCCATGATCAGTGGTGTCAAGCTAGATAACGGTTTGGCCAGTTTCAGGAAAGGATGCTGCCAGAAAGAAGGGGAAAAATAAATGTATAAGTGCCATTCATCAGGTTAGAAACAAAATAATTTTGTTCAATTAAGCCCCAAAGACTACTTGTCGATCATAATAAACTAAACACATATTAATACCTTCATAAGACCAACATAATCAATGCATTACTTTCAGAGTTGAATGAAAGCAGAATCATTTTAGTTTGACAAATATACACACGCCAGCAATAAACAGGTCTGAGGATTGATACTATGCACAAATGTAAACAGGTCTGAGGATTGACACTATGCACAAATGTAAACAGGTCTGAGGATTGATACTATGCACAAATGTAAACAGGTCTGAGGATTGATACTATGCACAAATGTAAACAGGTCTGAGGATTGACACTATGCACAATGTAAACAGGATTGACACTATGCACAAATGTAAACAGGTCTGAGGATTGAACTATGCACAAATGTAAACAGGTCTGAGGATTGACACTATGCACAAATGTAAAAAAAAAAAAAAAAAAAAAAAATGAACATGACAAATGTAAACAGGTCTGAGGATTGACACTATGCACAAATGTAAACAGGTCTGAGGATTGACACTATGCACAAATGTAAACAGGTCTGAGGATTGATACTATGCACAAATGTAAACAGGTCTGAGGATTGATACCATGCACAAACTGCACATTACGGTTTTGTCAGAATTTTATTCCCAGCAGATGAAACCCTTTTTTTTAATACTTTAAGTTTTAGGGTACATGTGCACAATGTGCAGGTTTGTTACATATGTACACATGTGCCATGTTGGTTTGCTGCACCCATTAACTTGTCATTTACATTAGGTATTTCTCCTAATGCTATCCCTCCCCCTCCCTCCACCCCACAACAGGCCCCGGTGTGTGATGTTCCCCTTCCTGTGTCCAAGTGTTCTCATTGTTCAACTCCCACCTATGAGTGGGAACATGCGGTGTTTGGTTTTCTGTCCTTGCAGTAGTTTGCTCAGAATGATAGGATGAAAGCCTAAATTGCAGCAGCTGCCATACTGCTGGTGATCAGTGAATAGTGAAATCTAATTATTAGCCCTAGTAAAATTCTCCGTTGGTTACCAAAAAAGTCAACTATTCCCCCAAATGAAATCATTTTTAAATTTACCTGTAATAATTCTTTGGCTGAACCCCTTTTTTCCACATCCATTTCCAAACACCGATTTAAGAAATCCCGAAATATTGGGGAAAGTTTCTCTGGATTCTGAAGTTCTGGGGTCCCATTAGTTGCTATTAGGTACAAGGCCTAAAAATAAAAGAACATCTTTGATCCTCTTAAGATAGCTCAACACAGTCACACAGCACTCCATAAAGTCTAAGGACTTCTTTCTTCTTTAAAGAAAATCACCATAAATACTAAACTGGGGTTATCATTATCCCATTTAAATTTAGATTTGAT
The DNA here is from genome assembly GCF_006542625.1 of Nomascus leucogenys. NCBI lineage: Eukaryota > Metazoa > Chordata > Mammalia > Primates > Hylobatidae > Nomascus > Nomascus leucogenys. Next base: position 117,639,225 of record NC_044391.1, on the reverse strand, counting down.
ACTTTCCTCTTATTTTTAGATGTTACATTTCCTTAAGTTATTTTTCCGAAATCAGATTCACCTTTGGTTTTTCTTTGGTTATAAATGCAATACATATTGCTTTTGTTTTGTTTTTTTGTTGAGACGGAATCTTGCTCTGTCACCCAGGCTGGAGTGCAGTGGTGCAAACTCGGCTCACTGCAATCTCTGTCTCCTGGGTTCAAGTAATTTTCCTGCCTCAGCCTCCCGAGTAGCTGGGATTACAGATGTATACCACCATGACCGGCTAATCTTTGTATTTTTTTTTTTTTGAGACGGAGTCTCGCTCTGTCGCCCAGGCTGGAGTGCAGTGGCGCAATCTCGGCTCACTGCAAGCTCCGCCTCCCGGGTTCATGCCATTCTCCTGCCTCAGCCTCTCCAAGTAGCTGGGACTACAGGTGCCCACCACCACGCCCGGCTAATTTTTTGTATTTTCAGTAGAGACGGGGTTCCACTATGTTGGCCAGGCTGGTCTTAAACTCCTGACCTTGTGATCTGCCCACCTCGGCCTCCCAAAGTGCTGGGATTACAGGTGTGAGCCACTGCATCCGGCCTATTTTTCTTTTCATAGTCTCTCGCTCTGTTGCCCAGGCTGGAGTGCAGTGGCACGATCTCAACACATGGCAACCTCTGCCTCCCAGGTTCCAGCAATTCTCGCATCTCAGCCTCCTGAGTAGCTGGGAGTACAGGCATGCACCATTACGCCTGACTAATTTTTGTATTTTTAGTAGAGATGGGGTTTTACCACGTTGGCCATACTAGTCTCAAACTCCTGACCTCAAGCGATCTGCCTACCCTGGCCTCCCAAAGTGCTGGTATTACAGGCATGAGCCGCTGCGCCTGGTCCTAAATTATTATTTTTAACTGACCATTCTTTAGAAGTTTTAGGTTTACAGAAAATTGAACAGATAGTACAGAGTTCTCATACGCAACCTCCCCAATGTGGAGTTTTATTATTATCTTCATTATTATACTATGGGACACTTGTTACAAATGAACCAATATTGATACACTTCTATTAAATTAAAGCCCTCAGTTTACATTAGGGTTCACTCTGTATTACATTACACAGTCCTATGGTTTTTTTTTTTAATGCGTTTTTCATATGTTGCCCAGGCTGGCCTTGAACTCCTGGGCTCAAGAGATCCCCCTGCTTCAGCCTTTTAAGTAGCAGGGACTACAGGTGTGCACCACCATGTCTACTTGTTCCATGGGTTCTGACAAGTGAATGCTGTCCAGTGTCCACCATTATAATATACAAAGTAATTTCACTGCCCAAAAAAATTCCCTGTGCTTCATCTACACATCCTCTCTACCCCCCTACCCACTGCCAAACCCCATAACCACTAATCATTTTTACTCTCTATAGTTGAATAATATGTAGCCTTTTTAGACTGGATTCTTTCACTAAGCAATATGCATTTAAAGTTCTTACAAGTGAAATGCAGTTGTAAGATGTTTTAATGAACTTGTGTGGTGTCCGTTTCAGCTGACTGGACGTTTTTCTCATTATGGGCTGCATTTGCCTGCTCCTTTGCCTGTCTGGTAAACTTTGACTGATGTCTGGGTGATTGTTGGGTCCTGGCTATTTCTGTATTCCTACCAATATGCTTTTTTCCCCCATCAGGCAGATAAAATCTTGTTTTATTTGAATGACTGGATCTATGTAATCACCAAGATCCACTATGTACAGACGAGAGGGGGAGACCTTTATTTCCTAGTTTCTTCCTCCTGGGACAGTCTTAATGATTTTCTCTTGGCCCACAGCCACTCTCCATGGAACTACAGTGCTTTCCTGGTCTTAGACCCATGTGCCCTGGCCTGGTCAATGAGAAGCTTCTTGAGGCCTTATCTATCTTCAGCTTGGAATGAGTTCTGAAGAACCTGCTTGTTTTTGAACATGTCCCCCTTTACTTCATGTACAGGCTCTGACACACATGAAGGTCAATCTCCATCGATTCGTAGTGTCTTCTGAGCAGCTGGGGTGCAATTTTCATCTTCCTCATCCAGGCTGCCTTTTTGGTAATCTGTGCATTAGCAGTTATGCCCATATGCCTGTGGGCCAAGGTGGTTGTTTTTTTTTTTGAGACAGAATCTCTCTCTGTTGCCCAGTTTCAAGCAATTCTCTCACCTCAGCCTCCCGAGTAGCTGGGAATACAGGTGCGCACCACCATGCCTGGCTCATTTTTGTATTTTTAGTAGAGACGAGGTTTCACCATGTTAGGCTGGCTGGTCACGCACTCCCGACCTCAAGTGATCTGCCCACCTCGGCCTCCCAAAGTGCTGAGATTACAAGCATGAGCCATCGTGCCTGGCCCAAGGTGTTTTTTGTTTTTTTGTTTTTTTGTTTTTTTTTTTTGCGGGGATCCAGCCTGGGAAGGGATAGTCACAGGCTTGCAGATAATCAGCCCATCTTTGATCAGCTTCTGGATCTGCTGATAGGAGCTTGGTGCTGGTGATTTTACCGATCTCACTGGGGTTCAAGTAGACCTTTTTGCCACAGTGAAGGCCACTGGAGGCGAGCCTCTTCTGAAGCCTGAGCGTACTCCTGGCTGTGGATGCAGCCCTGTAAGACTCTTCAGCTTTGCACAGGAATGCAGTTGAGTTACTTGGGAACAGATCCCGTTAGTCTTTTCTCTCTCATGTAGACTCTTCTTTCAAAATAGATCCAGAATCACAGCACTTTTTCCCACCTCCACTGACACTGCCCTGGTCTGGGCCATCATCACTGCTTGCCTGAATTACGACATCAGCCTCCTGACTGTCTTCTGCTCTGTCTTTGCCCTCCTTGGGGATCTCTCAACAACGTAGCCAGGGCAAAATCCTATTAAAACCGAAGGAGACCAATTTGCTCCTCTGCTCAAATCTCTCTAACAGTTTCCCCATTTGGCCTCCAGTAAAAGCCAGAATCCTTCCAGAGCTCTCATAAGGCACTACAGTCTGGCCTGGTTTCTTTGCTGATTGGCCGCACCTCTCGCTGTTTGCTCAGCGTACGCCAGCTGTGCTGAGGTCCGGAATCATCTCTCAGTACACGAGGAACCCTCCTGCTTTAGGGCTTTTGCACTTGCTGTGCCTTCTGCTTAGAATGCTTTTCCCTCAGGTAAGTATCACGCTCTTACTTCCTGCGTCCAAATGTCACCTCAGTGAAGCCCTCCCTATGCACGCTTTTGATTTAATTTCACATTTTATTTTTATTGTATTTTTTTGAGACAGGGCCTAGCTGTCACCCAAGCTGGAGTGCAGTGATGTGGCAACAGCTCGCTGCAGCCTCATCTTCCTTGGGCCCAAGTGACCCACCCCTGGGGCAGGACGATGGTCCCAGTCAGCTGTGATTACAGGTACACACTAACAGGCTTGGCTAATTTTTAAATTTTTTGTAGAGATGGAGTCTCACTATGTTGCCTAGGCTGGCCTTGAACTCCTGGGCTCAAGCAATCCTCCCACCTTGGCCTCCCAAAATGCTGGGATGACAGGTGTGAGCCACTGTGCCCAGCTCTCCAAGCACCTTTTGAAAGTAAACACCCTCCTTCCTGCTAGTCTCAGCACTCGAGAGTCCATTATTCAATATATTACACGCTATTCTGATTTATTTTGTTTTTCTCTCTTTTCCCACTAGAATATAAGTTCTATAAGAGCAGGAATTTTTGTGGGTTCTTTTAGACAGCATTTTGAATAGTGCTTAGCACATGGCAGGTACTCAAACCAATACTGGCTAAATGAATGAATGAAATCAGAGGGCTTTAAACATCATTCTGAAAAGTGGTCTAAATTAATCACCTCTATGGAAGTACTTTAACTGCCCACATGAACTGGAATCTTTGGCAACTGGATGAAAAGCATTCAGGAAACAGACAGCCAGAATCTACTGCCACCTGCTGTTCGGCTTCTTTCACTTAGCACAGTACTTTCAAGGTTCAATGCTGTAACACTGATTGGCACTTCCTTCCTTTCTATGACCCAATAATATTCCACTGTTCACCAGGTTTGAATTATTTCCACTTTTCAGTGGAAATAATTCAGGCTGCATGCAGGTTTTTGTACGGATGTATGATTTTAATTCTCTTGGCTCTGTACCCAGCAGAGGAACTGCTAGGTCATTTAGTAATTCAGTATTAACTTCATACAGAATTGTCAAATTGTTTTCCAAAGCAGATGTACCATTTTATATTTTGCAATGAATGAGGTTTCCAGTTTCCTTATCTTCTCACCAACATTTATCTATTTATTTACGGAGACAGAGTTTTGCTTTGTCGCCCAGGCTGGAGTGCAATGGCGCGATCTCGGCTCACTGCAACCTCCGCCTCCCAGGTTTAAGCGATTCTCTTGCCTCAGCCTCCCAAGTAGCTGGGATTACAGGCGCCCACCATGTCTGGCTAATTTTGTATTTTCAGTAAAGATGGGGTTTCTCCATGTTGGTCAGGCTGATCTTGAACTCCCAACCTCGGCCTCCCAAAGTGCTGGGACTACAGGTGTAAGCCACCACACCCGGTCACCAATATTTATTATTGTCTTTTTGAGTACAGACATTCTAGTAGTTGTGAAGTGTTATCCTGTCGGGGTGGGGTTTGTTGTTTTTTTTCTGAGATAGAGTCTCACCCTGTTGCCCAGGCTGGAGTGCGGTAGTGCCATCTTGGCTCATTGCAACCACCACCTCCTGGGTTCAAGCAATTCTCTTGCCTCAGCCTCTCATTGTTGAGGTTTTGATTTACATTTCCTTAATAACTGATAATGTTGAGCCACATATGGTAATTTAAAATAAAGAGAAGTGGCCAGGTGCAGTGGCTCACACCTATAATGCCAGCACTTTGGGAGGCCGAGGCAGGTAGATCAACTGAGGTCAAGAATTTGAGACCAAGGCCGGGTGCGGTGGCTCACGCTTGTAATCCCAGCACTTTGGGAGGCCGAGGCGGGCAGATCACGAGGTCAGGAGATCGAGACCACGGTGAAACCCCGTCTCTACTAAAAATACAAAAAATTAGCCGGGCGTGGTGGCGGGCGCCTGTAGTCCCAGCTACTCGGAGAGGCTGAGGCAGGAGAATGGCGTGAACCCGGGAGGCGGAGCTTGCAGTGAGCCGAGATTGCGCCACTGCACTCCTGCCTGGGCGACAGAGCGAGACTCTGACTCAAAAAAAAAAAAAAAAGAATTTGAGACCAGCCTGACCCAACATGGAGAGACCCTATCTCTATGAAAAATACAAAAATCGGCTGGGTGTGGTGGCACGCACCCATAGTCCCAGCTACTTAGGAGGCTGAGGTAGGAGGATTGCTTGAACCTGGGAGGTGGAGGTTGCAGTGAGCTGAGATTGTGCCACTGCACTCTAGATTGGGCAAGAGAGTGGGACCTTGTCTCAAAACATCTTAAAAAATAAAAGGAGAAGGTTTAGAGACAGGTGCTCCAAACTTCCTACATAAAATACAAACAATACAGCTTACTACTAAAAACCTACAAAGTCTTCACCTAACACATTAATTTGTAACTCAGAGAGCAAATGAATTTTAGATGCAGAGTTAGGGGCAGAGATTAGGTTTTATCAACTTTCTACTTTAAATTCTTGGACAGTGCCTGGCACACGCAAGTTCTAAATAAGTTTTAAAGAAAAATATTTAACAAGGCTGGCATTTAATTGATCTTACCCTCAAGGGATTTTCATTGAGGTATGGAGGCTCTCCTTCTACCATCTCAATAGCCATGATACCCAGAGACCATATGTCAACTTTAGGGCCATAAGCTTTCCGTGTAACCACCTCTGGTGCCATCCAGTATGGCGTTCCGACCATGGTACTGCGTTTGCTCTGCTCAGGGGTGATCTGGGCACAGAAACCAAAGTCAGCTACAAAACAAAACAAGACAAAACAGAGTTAATGGCTTCCATGGATGGTTTTAGCAAAAGACTTCACTTCAGATGATGTAATTAATTACATTTTGACTATTCAGCCTCTTGTTTTTAAAGATTTTATTAATAAAGTAAACCAGAATGAGTTTAAAAATATTTTCATGATGTAACACACTCTCACATTTTACTTTTACTTGCCACAGAGTCCAAATTATCAGGAGGCCTTTTATTCTGAATAATTCATTCTATCCTAAAAAATTCAATAAAACTGAAAGAGGTCTACAAAAAAGTAAAGCAAAGGTAGACACCAAAACTAAATGCCGTGAATCAGGTGAAGGTCAGGTCATGGAAACTACTTTGTTTTTTAATTTTGTTTAATTTTTAAAATTTTTTGTAGAGACGGAGTCCCCCTATGTTGCCTAGGCTGGTCTTGAACTCCTGGGCAACATAGGGAGGGATCTTCCCACCTGGCCTCCCAAAGTGTTGGGATTACAAGTGTGAGCCACCACACCCAGCTGTAAACTATCTGTGAATAAAACAAACAGAAGCCAGAATCACTAAACATCCATCATCTCAGCAGAGAGCCTAAGGTCGCCACCAGCATTATCTTCTCAATCTCACCTGTAACGGAGGCGCAGGATGCCTAGTGTCGTACTCAATGTTCATTTAGTGGAAAAGTCAGGATTAGTATTTAGAATTCTTTCTTATACTGTTAAACCCATTCTATTTCATATGTGACTACTGTTAAAATTTAGGTTTGTAAGCTTTAGACTGTTTGTTATGCATGTACATATGCATGAATAATATCTGTGAACTGTTTGGTTTGTATTACCAATCAGGATATTCTGTAAACTTTTGTAAAACCACTTTTTAAGAGATCTTTCCATATTAGTACATTTATCTGCCTATTTAAAAATTTTTTTATTTTAAAATTTTTTGTCACAGGGTTTCACTCCGTTGCCCACGCTGTGTGCAGTAGAGCAATTTCAGCTACGGCAATCTCTGCCTCCTGTGCTCAAGCCATCCTCCTACCTCAGCCTCCCGAGTAGCTGGGACTAGAGGCGCCTGCCACCACGCCCGGCTAATTGTTGTATTTTTAGTACAGATGGAGTCTCGCCATGTTGCTCAGGCTGGTCTCAAACTCTTGGACTCAAGCAATCCACCTGCCTCAGCCTCCCAAAGTGCTGGGATTACAGGCGTGAGCCACTGCGCCCGGCCTCCCTCATCTTAAAAACTATACAGAATATAAAAATATAATAATCCATTTAATTTATTCCCTTACTGCTCAACACTTAAGACAGTTTTGGTTTTTCTTTACAATATTGCAGAGAACATCCTTGTACTTACTGTGGTATGTAAGTTTAGAAACTCTACAGGAGAGAATTCTAAAAGAGTAACAGGTCAAATAACATTTATAGCTAAAATGAGTACCTAAAACAATCCGGGTACTGTTTAAGGACCTTATAAGCATTAAAATATTTAATCCTCATGGCAACCCTATGAGAAAGGTACATTTATTATTACAGTTATTCCCATTTTACAAACAGGAAAACTGAGGCATAAAGACAACTTATCCAAGGTTACTCAGTAAATGGCAGAGCCAGAAAAAAAAATTCATCCAAAAGTTTAATGCATTTTCAAGTGTATTCACCAAAAATGTATGAGAGCTTGCCCATTAAGATTACTTAAAAATAAGCAATCATGGCCAGGCGCGGTGGCTCACGCCTGTAATCCCAGCACTTTGGGAAGCTAAGGCGGGAAGATCACCTGAGTTCAGGAGCTCGAGACCAGCCTGACCAATGTGGAGAAATCCCGTCTCTACTAAAAATACAAAAATTAGCTGGGCGTGGTGGTGCACACCTGTAATCCCAGCTACTCAGGAGGCTGAGGCAGGAGAATCGCTTGAACCCAGGAGGCGGAGGTTGCGGTGAGCCCAAGATCACGCCGTTGCACTCCAGCCAGGGCAACACGAGCAAACCTCCACCATCTCAAAAGACAAGACAAGGCATTACCTAATAATGTCTTATCTAGTGGTAATTATTAGGTAATGTCTTATCCAGCGAGTCCTTTCTCTGGCATTGATTAGTTAAAACCCTCAGAGGATCACTCAGTTTTCAAAGGTCTCACCTCTTCCTATATTAAATCATTATTAATCCTTGTATTGGTCAAGAAAAGTTTTTAATTAAACAAAAGGCAGAAAATTATAATAAATGATTGTGAATTGTCCATTTGTTACTCACTGAGCTTAACTGATCCTTCCATTCCCAAAAGTACATTGTCACTTTTGATGTCTCTGTGGATCACTTGATTAGCATGTAAAAACTCCAACGCCTGTAAACACTGAACAGAAGAAAAACACCTGTTAATGAAACAGTCCCTGAAAAGACACAGGGAGCTTCCCATGCAGTAGTTATGGCCTGAGCGTTGCTTCCAGTGCCCAGCAGAAGACCCTCCAACACTTCTATTTATAAAGAAAAAACATCCTCTCTTATATACAAAGTTATGAAAAGTAATTAGATCTCCTCCTTAAAGTTTTATATAAGAAAATAAAATCTTTTAAAAAGTCAGCTCCCCTCCTACCCTCTGATCTTACTCAGAGACATTGTTTAGCTGGGTCTGTATAATTTCTTGCCTCTTGGCTGGGTGAGACAGGCAGATCACTTGAGGGCAGGAATTCAAGACCAGCCTGGCCAACATGGCAAAACCCCATCTCTACTAAAAAATACAAAAACGTGCCAGGTGAGGCCAGGCATGGTGGCTCACTTCTGTAATCCCAGCACTTTGGGAGACCGAGGCGGGTGGATTACCTGAGGTCAGCAGTTTGAGACCAGCCTGGCCAACATGGTGAAACCCTGTGTCTGCTAAAAATACAAAGAAAATAGCTGGGTGTGGTGGTGTGCACCTGTAACCCCAGCTACTCAGGAGGCTGAGATAGCAGAATCGCTTGAACCTGGGAGGCGGAACTTGCAGTGAGCCAAGATCACGCCACTGCACTCCAGCCTGGGTGACAGAGCAAGACTCCATCTCAAAAAAAAAAGAAAGAAAGAAAGAAAGAAAAATTTGCCAGGTGTGGTGCCTCAGGCCTGTAATCCCAGCTACTCGGGTGGCTGAGGCAGGAGAATCCCTTGAATCCAGGAGGCGGAGGTTGCAGTAAGCTGAGATTGTGCCACTGCACTCCAGCCTGGGTGACAGAGCGAGACTCAGTCTCAAAAAAAAAAAAAAAACAAAAAAAATAGCCTCTTTCAGGTTTAAATGCCTAAAGGTATACAACACTTGGTAAACATGCACAGGCTCTTCAGAAATCATTTCAACAGTAATGAAAAAACCTTGATCATTCCCATTTGAATATGAGATACTCAGAAGGCTAATCAATGTGAGCCACTGAGAAGCAGGTAAGATTCTGGGTGGCCTGGTTCCATTTAGTTGTTCATTGGAGATAAGATGTTCTTCAATGCCCGATTTTATATTAAGCTGTATCTACAACTTGGACATGAATGATGCAAGAATAACTTTCCTCTTATGCCATATTTCAGAGAGCACTGGGTCACAAAGTGGGGGTAAACTCCTCCCTTCCTTACAAACGAGAACGAGATGACATTTTAAAAATCTGCTCACTCTAGTGTTTTTGAATATAAACTATGGGTATGAGTTAGCTGTGCTTTTATTTCTTACTCCCATCAGAGGAGAACAAAGTCTGCACAACTAAAAATCTCATCCAAAATCTTCTACTATTCATTCAAGGAAAAATTGGGTGTTACCACAGTACATTTACCAGGCAATAATCAGATTCAAAGCTCCAGAAAATACTTGTACAAATAAACAGAAACAAACTTGTCACAGTTTAAAAGTTCTGGCACACAAAAGAAAACCCAAATTAGAGGAACTTCCGAAATTAATTTTTATATCAATTACAAAGAAATGTATTAGAAAAAACAAAATTAAGTATAAATAGGTAAATTCTTGTTTTTATCAGCTTTTCAGTGACCAAGCATCCATTGTTAAGGACTATCATATTCTATTGATATTCTATTCAAGAGTTCTTATTTCCTCCCTTCAACCAAAGAGGTACTATTCCTCAGGTAGAACACAACTCAGAATTAAAATTTTAATATTTTTAACATCTTAATGACAGATGGAAAAGGGAAATATATATGTATCATCCTTACATGAACAAAGTTTGTAATTCACATGTCACTGAAGAACTGCTGAAAGCCAAATCATAGAAAACACAATATAGTCTTATAAACTTAAAATTTTGCCCTTTGTGACACCGATTCCTATGATATTAGAAATTTCAGTGACAATAAGCAAACCATTAGCCCAAATCTCATCTGTAGAAAAAGCTCAGATACAGGTGGAAAAAAGAAGGCTTATTTTTGGCTTAAATTGGCAATTTGGCAGAATCCTACTGGCTTAAGCTAATAGTATGTCTAGAAATTCATTAATGAATATAAAGAAATAACCAGTTTCTTCACCATTAGTGAACTCAATGGAGCCAGGCACAGACTTATTGATACTTAAGGCAAATAAGTGTCCTGCTTGACCTGAGATAGTTCTAGTTTCCACTGTTCAGTGGCGTATTTCTTTGTTTTTTCTTTTTTTTTTTTTTAGACAGTGTCTTGCTCTGTCGCCAGGCTGGAATGCAGTGGCACGATCTCGGCTCACTGCAACCTCCGCCTCTTGGGTTTACACGAATCTCCTGTCTCAGCCTCCCGAGTAGCTGAGACTACAGCCGCGTGCCACCACGCCCGGCTAATTTTTGTATTTTTAGTAGAGACGGGGTTTCACCATCTTGGTCAGGATGGTCTCGATCTCTTGACCTCGTGATCTGCCCGCCTTGGCCTCCCAAAGTGCTGGGATTACAGGCGACAGACACTGTACCCAGCCTCTTTTTTTTTTTTTTTTTTTTTTTGCGACAATCTTGCTCTGTCACCCAGGCTGGAGTGCAGTGGCACAATCTTGGCTCACTGCAATGTCTGCCTCCCCAGCTCAAGCGATTCTCCTGCCTCAGCCTCCCGAGTAGCTGCGATTACAGGCACGCACCACCATGCCTGGCTAATTTTTGTATTTTTAGTAGAGATGGGGTTTCACCATGTTTCCCAGGCTGGTCTCAAACTCCTAACCTCAGGGAATCTGCCTGCCTTGGCCTCCCAAAGTGCTAGGATTACAGGCATGAGCCACCACTTCCAGCTGAGTGGTGTATTTCTTTTTTTTTTTTTTTTCCTGAGACGGACTCTCGCTCTGTTGCCCAGGCTGCAGTGCAGTGGTGCGATCTCGGCTTACTGCAAGCTCCACCTCCAGGGTTCACACCATTCTCCTGCCTCAGCCTCCCGAGTAGCTGGGACTACAGGTGCCCGCCAACATGCCCGGCTAATTTTTTTGTATTTTTAGTAGAGACAGGGTTTCACCGTGTTAGCCAGGATGGTCTCGATCTCCTGACCGTGTGATCCGCCCGCCTTAGCCTCCCCAAGTGCTGGGATTAAAAGCGTGAGCCACCGCGCCCGGCCTGAGTGGTGTACTTCTAATGATATACACCCCTTTACTCTCAAAAGTGTCCTGTTTGGATGGTAAATGATCATCGTCACTCTACCGTAATTTCCTTGTGAATCTGGATCTTGAAAGGTCCACAATTCATTCCCAAGTTATCTTATACCTAAAGGAAAGGGCTGAAACTCCTGTGTAGAACGAAATGGTCTGGAGAGGGAGTAATTTGCAGAGAATGTGTACGGAGAAAGCACCTCCCACAATAACAATTACCTGTGCAGAAAAATTTCCTTTTGTTCACTTCTTGCTAACCACGTATCACCATAACATATGAAGGAGGAGGCAAACCTACCTCTCTGCATACAGCAGCAATCTGTGCTTCGTCCATGCAGGTTTCTGTTACCACATCAGTGAGTGACCCCCCAGCAAGGTATTCCATGACCACAAACAATTCATCTCCTACCAGGTAACTAAAAATACAACATATCAAATACAGTCACACTTTTATTTTTCCTAAACACATGGTATTCTATGTTGAAGAATTCAAATATTAAACACCCTAACAATAAAACTAGAGCTGGTAGCTTGAGAGTTAGGAAGAAAACTGGAAAGCTGCTACGTAACAGCACAGAAAAATAACTGAGGTTATGATCCTGAATCATTTTAAAGTTAGTTTGCCCACAATTGTAGTTTGAGTATGCACACAGATCATTCTGATTAAAATAACCCTACAATATAGAAATTACTAGTCCTGTTTTAAAGATAAAGAGACAAAGGCTTGCAGAGGTTAAGTGACTCATCCAAGGGCACATAGCTATTAATAGTAAGTGACAGAACCAGAATCTGAAGCCAAGTATCAATAATTCCAAAGCCCAGGGCTTATCTTAACCACCATACTATGCTGACTTGAAATGTTATTTTAAAAAGCAGGGAACTGTACCTGAAAAGTTTATTTTTTATTTTTTTTTTTTGAGACAGAGTCTTGCTCTGTTGCCAGGCTGGAGTGCAGTGGCAGGATCTTGGCTCACCGCAACCTCTGCCTCTTGGGTTCAGGCAATTCTCCTGCCTCAGCCTCCCCAGTAGCTGGGACTACAGGTGCACGGCACCACGCCCAGCTAATTTTTGTATTTTTAGTAGAGACAGGGTTTCACTATGTTGGCCAGGATGGTCTCGATCTCATGACGTGGTGATCCGCCTGCCTCGGCCTCCCAAAGTGCTGGGATTATAGGCGTGAGCTACCGCGCCTAGCCTGAAAAGTTTATTTCTATGAACATGTTCTCCGTAACTAGGGCTAAAGTCTCAAAACATATTATTTTTTCCTCATTCTAAACACATTTAAATATGGAAGAAAATCACCTATAATAACCTCTATCTTCAATACAACCACTGTTATCAGTTTCAACGAATCTTCTTTCATTCGTGTATGTGACTGCTTTTTCAAAAGCAGTTGTAGTAATATACGTCATTCTCTTTTCTTTCTTTTTTCTTTGAGATGGAGTCTCATTCCGTTGCCCAGGCTGGAGTGCAGTGGTGCAATCTTGGCTCACTGCAACCTCCACCTCCTGGGTTCAAGCGATTCTCCTGCCTCAGCCTCTTGAGTAGCTGGGATTACAGGTGTGAGCCACTGCACCCGGCCAATACGCATCATTTTCTATTCTGCTTTTTGGTCCGTTATTTAACATTAATTCCTAAACTAAATGAGGTTTTGATAGACATACAATTTGTCCATGAAGGATAGCATTTGAAATAAAAATTGATCTACAAGTTTAAAAACCATGTAACCAGTCCCCTCTGTCAGTCAAGACATGAATCACAGCCAACCATTCATGTTTTCGCTTCAGGTCATTTGAGATGAGCATAAACACCACCAGCTATGGCCTTCATTTAACTGCCTTCTCTCACTTGCCAAGTGATATCCTTCTAGAGAAGGACCTTCTAAAACTGCAGTGTGCTATTTTTACCTCTCTTCTTTCTTCAATCTTATTTCTCAGCACTGACAGTTTATTCTAAAGTGGTTAGCCCCACCCCCCCAAACCATGAGACTTAAAACGTCTACATTTTTATCCCAATGTTGAAGAAATATTCGTATTTACCTGTCCAAGAAGTTAACTATGTTGGGATTTTTTAATTCTTTCATCACCAGAATCTCGTTAATGATCAATTCCTTCTTTGGCTGTTTCTGTAAATTAATTTGTTTGATAGCGACCTATAATGAAAACAGGATTGAAAAAAAATCAGGTTTACGAATTCTCTTAGAAAATTACAAACACCAAGCAGTTAATAACTTATGGTACGTATACGGTATTACGCAATGCTATGACTCCTAGGTAGCACTTTTCCTTGCACGTTGCCTGTGCATAATGCTTTGTAATGTTTAGAGCCTGGTTTTAGATTTATCTTGAAGTTGATTAATACATCCACGGTCAGTCCAATACTAAGAATTAATCCTCTTTTCACTTCAAGCTGAGAAAACAATTTTTAAATATTTTCCTATTTATGATATTAAACTCATAATTCCTTCTTTGTTCCCCTTACTGACAGAAGTGCTATAAAAATACGTAGAGCAATTCTTACAACATGTTCAACTTAAAAGAGATTCCTATTGCTTCTTCCCAGCTTTATCTAGTTTCCACCTATATGACAAAATAATGGTAACACCCAGGATTATGACAAAGTAACTACCTCCTGTCCCAATGCAACGTCAGTAGCAGTGAAAACTGTACCAGAAGCCCTAGAGGGAGAAAACACACAACCAGATTTAAGGTTGATAAATCACTAGCATTTGCAATATCCAAAGACTTTACACTTCAAGCAACTGAAAAAGAATTAAAGAACAGGATGACCTAACATGCTTAAAAGGAGTAAAAGCTAAAACATGAGGAAAGGGGGTGGGGGAAGAAAAAGAGACAATCCTTGTGGCCAAAACTTATGTGTGAAATATTTCAGACCTACAAAAGTGTAGGGAAAAAAGAGCAAGAAAAAAATATATAATATATACTTATGGATACACTTCCCTGATTAAGATACAAATAACTATAAATAATTTGAAGATTCCCATAAGCCCTTTCTGACAGCAGTCTCCTTCCTCCCAAAGGTGGTCTGTATTTGGTGTTTATCCTGTATTTGATGTTCATCATTTTCATGCATTTCTCCATACTTTTAACTACAAAGGACACAGATATGTATCTCTATAAAATATACTTTGTCTAATTTTTAAACGTCATATAGTTTCATTTCACATATTATTCTGCAACTTGCTTTTGTTATTCAACACTGGATTTGTGACGGTCATCCATATGGATAGGTATTGCTTGTTCATTCATGCTCAAAAATAATAAGATAATCTTCAATTCTCTTTCATGAAACCAATGCTGCAATTGAATTTAGCTGTTAGGAAGAAATTCAGGCCTGGTGCAGTGGCTCACACCTGTAATCTCAACACTTTGGGAGGCTAAGGCAGAAGAATCGTTTGAACCCGGAAGGCAGAGGTTGCAGTGAGCCGAGATTATGTCACTGCACTCCAGCCTGGGTGACAGACTCCACCAAAAAAAAAAAAAAAAAAAAAAAAAAAAGTAAGGAAGGAAGGAAGAGAATGAAGGGAAGGAAGGGAGGGAGGAAGGAATTCATATGGAAGTTTTCAAAAATTGCTTCAGCCCTCACTCTAAATTCACAGAATGCTTTCCAGAGTTTAATAACATTAAAAATTAAGGTGTTTATTTGCTTCCAAGCAACAGAAAAAAGGAGTTTAGTTAGTATACTTTAAAAATACAAATTACACAACAAATCAGATCAGTAGACTCAAAAGTCAATACACAATGACATGATTTAAATGCATTTTTTAATTGCTTATAATCCTGCAGTAAATATTCTTATTGTCTTTTAAATATATTTTATGGGCAATTCTTCCCTCTAATTCTTTATCACGGATGGGAAATGACACTTAAGAAAAAATAATGATACACAGTCATTGCTAACAACTAGTACAGTTTTTTAACAGCATCTACAAATAACTGCATTATTTATTTACACAAATCCCCCAAGGGTACACTCACAGAATACTGTATAAGTACTTGATGTCAGCAGGCAAAATAAACATCATGCTATAAAGCCAGGAAATACTGAATACTGAATATTATTGTAATACAGTCACAAATACTTACCCTTGTCCAATTTTTTCATATCTTGTATATTTTTTCTTAGGGTCACCTATGCTCACAATAGTTCCTAGAATAAACAGAAAGCTGGAGGCTCAATCAAGCATTTTAAGTGTAAATTGATTGTGATATTATTATTCCTTTTAATGAACTCCACTGTTTTTATAAGTGATTTTCAAACATAATACTAAGTTTCAAAAATAACAGGTTTCAAACACAAAACACTAAAGAAACTTAAATACATAATAAAAGTTTAAAAGTAACAGAAACGAGAAGACACATTATTTCCATTAGGTTAGACCTCCTAACTAATCATTTGCTCAATAATGGTCTCATTTTAGATTGTACCAGTTTGTCAGAGATTAATTAGGTTCTCAAATGTTCAGCTTTAGAATCAGGTAATCTCAAGGAAATAGGCATATTTGAATGTAAAACAGATACATTTGAATATAGAAATAGGTATATTTGAATGTATCTATGAATAGGTAAGGGTGAGACTACTCAGTATTAGAAGTAATAAAGGCTATCTAAACCCTAAATGGTCTTTCTGACTCTTCCAGTATACATATCATCTTTCAATATATTTAGAAAACCACTTATTACCATAAAAATTACTATGCTCTAACACAAACTAATCATATGTTTGTTTTAGGAAAGTTCAAAGTCACAAGAAACAGGTTTTAAAATTAGGAAGTTGGACATAAAATCCTAACATATTCTTATTACTAGTATGAAAAACCACATTAAACTTTCACTTGCTCAAGGTAAAAACAGACAGGACTGTATCAAGGAAACTCACATAAAAAATTTTATGTAGGTACCCAACCTCAAGTCAACAAGCAAAGAAACAGGATCAATAATAAGGGGCTAAGAGCAAAAAGATACCAAAAAGACTGGGGATGTGACAGCTAAAGGTCACAATTGAACGATGACAATTAGGATTCTAGTTAATTTTTTTTTTTTTTTTTTTTTTAAGTAGCAGCTCTCCCAAAACAGTTCTTATATGCCCACAGAGTAACCGAGCAGGCCAGGCGTGGTGACTCACACCTGAGGTAAGGAGTTGGAGACCAGCCCAGCCAACATGGTGAAACCCCATCTCTACTAAAAATACAAAAATTAGCGGGGTGTGGCGGCGCACACCTGTAGTCCCAGCTACTCGGGAGGCTGAGGCAGAAGAAACACTTGAACCGGAGAGGCAGAGATTGCAGTGAGCCATGCCACTGCACTCCAGCCTGGGTGACAGAGCGAGACTCTGTCTCAAAAAAAAAAAAAAAAAAGAAAGATAATAATAATAACAGAGTAAGAGCCAGGTTTATACTTGAAAGCACTGAGAAATCAAAAGCAAATAAACACGGGGCATATAAACATTTGTTTGTTTTAGAGACAGGGTCTCACTCTGTCACCCAGGCTGGAGTGCAGTGGCACAATCACAGCTCACTACAGCCTTGAACTCATGGGCTCAAGCAATCCTCCTGCCTCAGGCTCCCAGTCAGCTGGGACTACAGACATGCACCACCATGCCTCGTTAGTTTTCTTTTTTTGGGGGGTGGGGGGGGTAGAGTCGGGGTCTAAGTTGTGGGCGATGAACTCCTGGACTCCAGCTATCCTCCTATCTTGGCCAGCCAACATACTGAGATTATAGGTTTGAGCCACTATGCCCAGCCTTTATGTTTAAAATAATCCTTCCATAAAGTATTTTTCCTTGAACCCTCTAGATTAGCATTCTTTAATTGTTAATTTTATTTATTATTATTTTCTGAGACTGAGTCTCGTTCTTTTGCCCAGGCTGGAGTGCAGTGGCACGATCTCGGCTCACTGCAATCTCTGCCTCCCGGGTTCAAGTGATTCTCCTGCCTTAGCTCCCCAAGTAGCTGGGATTACGGGCACCTGCCATGACACCTTGCTAATTTTTGTGTTTTTTAGTAGAGATGGGGTTTTGCCATGTTGGCCAGGCTAGTCTTGCTCCTGACCTCAAGTGATCCGCCCACCTTGGTCTTCCAAAGTGCTGGGATTACAGGCATGAGCCACAGTGCCCAGCCAGTTAGCATTTTTTTTTTTTTTTTTTTGAGATGGAGTCTCACTCTGTTGCCAGGCTGGAGTGCAGTGGCGCAATCTCGGCTCACTATAACCTCTGCCTCCCGGGTTCAAGTGATTCTCTTGCCTCAGCCCCCCAAGCAGCTGGTACTACAGGCACGCGCCACCATGCCCAGCTGATTTTTGTTTTTAGTAGAGATGGGGTTTCACCATGTTGGCCAGGATGGTCTCGATCTCTTGACCTTGTGATCCGCCCACCTCAGCCTCCCAAAGTGCTGGGATTACAGGCGTGAGCCACTGCGCCCAGCCCAGTGACGCAATCTTGGCTCACTGCAACCTCCACCTCCTGGATTCAAGTGATTCTCCTGCCTTAGCTTCCAAGTAGCTGGGATTACAGGCACATGCCAGCACATCCAGCTAATTTTTGTATTTTTGGTAGAGACGGGATTTCACCATGTTGGCCAGGCTGGTCTTGAACTCCTGACCTAGTGCTGGGATTCAGGGGTGAGCCACCACACCCGGCGACATCACCAGATTGTAATTGAAGCTACTGTTGCTATAAGGAAACAATTTATTCTTTATACTTTAAGTCATAATGTAAGGTGTAAGTTAAAATCCGTCTGGGCCAAATGTTTTAAGAGCTGTTAACAATTTAACAATGATGTAAAATGTAGATAACATACTTAATTTCTCCATAATCTCTTCATCTGTCATCTTAGTCTTCTTTTTCTGTTTGTCTAAAGACTTGGCACCACCATCAACATTTGAATCACCAACTGGTGCAGGAACGGGGTCAATTACAGACCGTGTGTAAATCTGTGGAGAAACAGTTCATTACTAAGGTTTGAGGAATAATGTTTTCAGACATTCTTCCTGTCACACTAATTCAGTTCTTTGATTTTTAACCTGAACTAAGTAGTCTTTTCCATTGTTCTAAATGATGAGAACAATATTTTCAGATATAAAAGATGCGTAACTAAGAAGAATAAATGTGAAACATTTTTCTTTGGCATAGCATGTATGTATTTGAAAAGTTGTCTAGTAAAACAGCAGGTCCATGAATGAAATTTAAGTGTGACCAGGTCTAAAATGGTATAACAATGTATCAAAAAGCACGGTTTAAAAATCATGTTTTTACTACAAATGGTAAGTAAAATGCAAAAGAACGGAAACCTTGATGTTGAAAGAACTATTATTAATTCCCACAAAAGTTTTTACACAATTATAATGCCTACCACCCATTTCAAACAGCCAGGTCTAAAGGCTAAAGAAAACAGAGTCCTCTGCCATCAGCTTGGCATCCAGAGGCCGTCCCCTGAGCTCTGCCTGCCCACTGTGCCATGAGCACAGCCCATTCCATGGCACAGCACCTTCCCCATGCTCTACTTGCATTAGTGCAGGCAGCAGAATGGTAACTGCAGTCATTCCTCTCTTCCTGGCTCCATTTAAGGTCATCATTTTAAAAATTCTCCCTTACCTGGTTAGGAATTTCATTCTCAACTGCCTTTTGAATAACATCAAGGCGCTGAGAGAAGTGTAAAATGGGAGATTAAAACGCATAATCTGGGTAAGACGAAAGCTCTAAGTTTTAGATTTAGTCGTCATCTACATTGAGATAAACAGAGAAAGCTTGGGAAATAGATGAACCCTCTGGAAAAGGTGTACTATAGAAAGAAAAAAGCCCAGTGAGGTGAGTGCGTTAACTTTTAAAGACATCACATTTTAATCTTCGGAAAACTAGTTTTTGGTGAGTGGTCTTTGGGTACAGATTTCTTGGTTAAATTTCTCCATACTAAACGATTTTAAACTTGAGGGCTTTTTAAAAGCAATCACTGAAAGTCAAATACAGACTCTGCTGTTTTTTAAAACACACATGCGCACACACACAGCCTAGATCACCAATGGAAGACTCACTGATTTCGTATGATCCGGTCGTGGGGCAATAACGGGAGGAGCAGTCTCTTCATCATCATCCTCCTCCTCTGTCACTACTGCGGGTGCTTCTGTTCCCTTGGCATTCAGCTGCATTGATGATGAGCAAAGTAAGGAAAACAAGTCCAATAGGCTTAAATGTGACCATCGCCCTTTATGAACGTACTTCAAAAAGTTTGCTTCTTTGATAGCTCATTTCAAAACCACTGAATCTCATTAGCTCTTAGATAACTCAATAGAATTATAATCTAACATAATAAGGCGATTCTATGAATTATGAAAAAGTTTATGAAATATATATATGGTGAGTACCAAATATTTTTAATAAAGTACTATTTACCCTAAGCATACATATACAATGTCCTGAAAGTAAACAATGTTACTTGTTAAGGCCAAAATCAAGGATCCTCTGGGTTTTGTATGTCAGAAACATCTGGTGACATTTAAAACAGTCAGATTTGGGGCCAGGCACGGTGGCTGATGCCTGTAATCCCAGTGCTTTGGGAGGCCAAGGCGGGTGGATCACAAGGTCAGGAGATCGAGACCAACCTGGCTAACAGGGTGAAACCCCGTCTCTGCTAAAAACACAAAAAATTAGCCGGTCGTGGTGGCGGGCGCCTGTAGTCCCAGCTACTCGGGAGGCTGAGGCAGGAGAATGGAGTGAACCTGGGAGGCGGAGCATGCAGTGAGCCAAGATCGCGCCACTGCACTCCAGCCTGGGCGACAGAATGAGACTCCAACTCAAAATAAATAAATAAATAAATAAAATAAAATAAAATAAAATAAAATAATGAATAAATAAAATAAAATATAAAAAAATAAAACTCCAGGAGACCGTTTCCTCCCAATTGAGAAACTGCCAATAAAACGACTGTTTCCAAGACCTGACTGTGTTTATGCGATAACTTAAGGTTCAGATGACTCTGAAGACTGACACGTTTCAACTGTTCGGCACTTTTCCACAGTCTATATTCAGTAAAATAGCACCAGAAGGAGAACTGAGGGATGGAGAGGAACATACACGCTAGCAAGTTCTTTGTATTCACGTTTGTATATGTTAACATTACCAAAGGTAGCTAAACTGTTCTGAAGGTCATTATAAATTTTAGTTATATTAAGTATCATATCAAGGAATTTCTATTTAATACAGCTTCTTCAACTAATCAGGTGGCTAGCTAAAAACACCTATTGAGTAGTTATTTACCTCTGATGGCTGTAATTTATTTTAGAAAGCAAAATAAAAACTGAGATTTGTCTTGGGTAACCTAAATTAGAACAAGAGATACAAGAAATAATATCATTAACTTACCGCTGGTGTTCCAGAAGGGAAGCCGTCTTTCTCTGAATATGAAACAAAACATAATGTTAGCAATTCAAGAAATAGCACTTTGATATGATAAAAGGAAAAAAAATAAAGCAGAGAAAGTGAAATGTTCTTAAACTGATTTCAAGTTGAATTAACTCTTGAGAAAAATGACCACGCAAGTAGTCAAATAAGAATGTATATAAGACCAAGCTAAGGAATCAGAAATCTACATGAAACTATAAATTTAGTAAAAATCAGTGAATTATGTATTTAAAATGGGTGAATTGTATTGCATGTAAATTATATCTCAATAAAGCTATCAAAATTTAGTTTGAAGTATACCTATCAATCTGTATTTATTAAAACAAAACAAATTTACTGATATACTTTTTCCGGAAAACTACTGACTGAGGAACTTAATGCAACAATTAAGACAATGACAATTGTGCAAAGTAAAATTCTGACATTGTTTTGTTTTTCTTTTAAAAATGCCCAGAGACATATATATGTGTGTGTGTGTATATATGTGTGTGTGTGTGTGTATAGATATGCATATATATCACATACACACACATATATCATATATAACATACACACAGGCCAGGCGCGGTGGCTCACGCCTGTAATCCTAGCACTTTGGGAGGCCGAGAGATGGGCAGATCACTTGAGGTCGGCAGTTCAAGACCAGCCTGACCAACATGGAGAAACCCAGTCTCTACTAAAAATACAAAATTAGCTGGGTATGGTGGCGCGTGCTTGTAATCTCAGCTACTCAGGAGGCTGAGGCAGGAGAATTGCTTGAACCCGGGAGGCGGAGGTTCTGGCAAGCTGAGATTGCACCATTGCACTCCAACCTGGGCAAGAGTAAACTCCGGCTCAAAAACAAAACAAAAAACACACACACACAAGCACGCGCACACACACACATACATATATGTATGTATGTGTACTATGTGAAAATAAGCTACCATTTTGTGGTCAAACATTGATTTTTCAAAAAAATTACTAATTTACACACAGACTTACTGGTTGATAGAAAAGTTCTAGGAGCAAGTGTGACCTTTTCCTAAGGGTGTACTAGACTCAACAGAAAAGGCCAAGATCACTTGCAGAAAGATTTCTGTTTCTCCCTTGCGCACGGCCTTTGCTTCTGTGAGGATGCAAACATTAAGTATAATTAATTAAAATCACATGTATGATTTTAGCTCAATCGTATTGCTTTTGAAAACCACGTGTATGACTTCAGAGACAGACAAACATATTGAAAAATGACATCCTGAGGATGTAGTGGGCAAAATCTAAACTGAGGGAAACAGGACAAATGATCTTGTTTCTGTAATAAATAAACGGTAAGAAAAGACAGCATGAACCAGTGTGTGGGAGGGGAAGCCTAAAGATCAAAACAGATTCAAGAGATATATCAACCAACTGCAATGTATAAACTTTATTCTGATCTTTATTTGAACAAAAACTATTTTTAAAAATCCACTACACCAACACTTACACTATATACCAATTCACCGGTTCTCTCATAGGTAACGGTGTATCTCAGATACTGAGCAACTTGGAAAAACAAAGTACATCAAACCCAATTTCCATCCAGCTATATTCATCCAGAAAGTAAAATTTACATTACTGTAACTATGTAGATAATATTCCAGATATTCCATTTCTGAGGTATAAATCCTTTTAGTTCTAACGCTTCTTTCATATATGATTTATCTATTTTATATATTAAAATACATATATTCTATTATCTGCACACTTACGAGTTAAGTTTTTGACTGGAGCTAAACATTTTTTAGTTCAAATTTGTGCAAAACAACCTCCTCTTGTCCCACTAACAATAAATGTATTTCTAGTATGAACATGTCTATCAACCAGCATCTTTTCCTTTGATTGCTGGAAGTCATTTAAAAGCAGTGAGGAGTGAAAAATGAAAACAAAAACACAGCAATGAGGAGAAAAAACCAAATAAACAAAAAGCCAAAATATCCATCAATTCCCGTTTCTGGCAAACCTATGAGATTACCATAATTCACAGATCCAAATTATGCTTCAGAACTGCCCTGGATCAGTCTAGAAAAGGTAGAATCTATCCAGGGAAAAAACGTTATTGACAAGAACCATAGTTTAGCTTTTCATTTTTCCAAGAGTAATCTTTTTATCTAGAAGTGCTTCACAAATCTCCATCTGATCCAGCCTTATGCCACTGTCTTACCAGGAGGAGTGAAGCTCAGATATTTCTGCTTCACTGTGTTGGAGTCGTAGAACTTTAGGACATCCAGCACAGCCTGAGGATTCTTCTTTTGCTCTAGTTTGGTGATGTTGGAGGTCTGTAGTAATCGAGCCCACTGTTCTGGCATGCCCTAACAAAAAGATATTCAAAAATTAGTTACGGTATAAAATTGATGCAATAAAATTAATTTCCAGAGATAAATGACAAAATACACAAAACGAACCGATCTTTTGAGTGTAGGTTTGACTAAATTTTAAAAGATCTCGTTTTCTAAAGGTCTATTTTTTCTTTTTTTTCTTTTTCTTTTTTCTTTTTTTGAGACAGAGTCTTGCTCTGTCACCCAGGCTGCAGTGCAGTGGCGAGATCTTGGCTCACTGTAAGCTCCACCTCCCGGGTTCATGCCATTCTCCTGCCTCAGCCTCCCGGGTAGCTGGGACTACAGGTGCCCGCCACCACGCCCAGCTAATTTTTTGTATTTTTAGTACAGATGGGGTTTCACCGTGTTAGCCAGGATGGTCTCGATCTCCTGACCTTGTGATCCACCCGCCTCGGCCTCCCAAAGTGCTGGGATTACAGGCGTGAGCCACCGCACCCGGCCTAGGTCTATTTTTTCTAAGTCTGTTTTGTATAACTATAATTAATAGGCTCTGCTCTCCAGGAAAATGATATATCCAACCACTAACACTTTTATAAAAAGCAAAAAGCAGGAAGAATTCATAGTTAACATATAGATAGAAATGTTAATTTCCCCTTTTTTGAGACGGAGTTTCACTCTTCTTGCCCAGGCTGGAGTGCAATGGCCCAGTCTCTGCTCACTGCAACATCCACCTCCCAGGTTCAAGTGATTCCCCTGCCTCGGCCTCCCGAGTAGTTGGAATTACAGGCGTACACCACCACGCTTGGCTAATTTTTTTGTATTTTTAGTAGAGACGGGGTTTCACCATGTTGGCCATGCTGGTCCGAACTCCTGACCTCAAATGATCTGCAGCCTTGGCCTCCTAAAGTGCTGGGATTACAGGCGTGTGCCACCGCGCCTGGCCTGAAATGTTAATTTCAAATTTAATAATGAAGGAAAATGTTTGAGTGCTGTTTTAAATGTTATAAATGGGCCCGAACTAGGTAAACTTACAGTGAATTCTCCAGTAACAGCATCAAAGCCAACATGGATGGTGTGTTCAAAATCAGATGGAGGAGAAATTTCTGGCCGTTCCTTTTCTTTCTTTTTACTTCCTAGAGGGCATTAGAAAAAAACAGAAACAATCAGCCTATTTAAACAAGACTAGTAAAGGCACTTACAATTTTTTTTTTTGTCTTTTGTTTTTTTAAATGGAGTTTCGCTCTTGTTGCCCAGGCTGGAGTGCAGTGGTGTGATCTCAGCTGACTGCAACCTCTGCTTCCCGGGTTCAAGCCATCCTCCTGCCTCAGCCTCCCAAGTAGCTGGGATTACAGGTGCCCACCACCATGCCCGGCTAATTTTTGTATTTTTAGTAGAGACAGGGTTTCATCATGTTGATCAGGCTGGTCTCAAACTCCTGATCCACCTGCTTCGGCCTCCCAAAGTGCTGAGATTACGGACGTGAGCCACCGCGTGCCCAGCATATTATGTTTATATTTTTCCTAAAACATATTAGGATCAAAGTTATTCTAGAGAAGATTTCCCCTAAAAACTGGCTGACAGGAAACTAGTGAATGAAGTAAGGCAGACTGTCCTGCCATAGAGTAGGGCTGGACACAACCAAACACTGTCCTGATGAGGAGGCACATGGAGTGACCAACGGCAGGCCTGAGTAACAGAGCACAGGCAGAAGAGACACCCCCTTCGGGCGCCAGCTCTCTCACAAAGGGCTACATCTCAGATACTGAGCAATGTGGACAGCAAACACAACAAACCCCATTTCCACTCAGCTACATTCATCAGGAAGTCAGATCTGCATTACTGTGACCCCGCAGATAACACACACTGTCAAGACAAGTAGTTGACAAAGCCCCCTCTCCTTTTTTGTGCAAGCCTAATCCTTTCTTTTTAGTGGAGTTACTAATTGCCACATTTTAAAGCTATACAGTTTTTCTATGGTCCGATTATAAATTATTTCTGCAACATTTCTGCCACACACCTATCAATAATATTCTCTGTAAACTCCAACACGTCAGTTCCTTCCCCCCGCCCCCTCCCTCTCAGCTCCTCCTGCTCTAATCCGCAATGGCTCATGCCTAGGCTTCCTGCACAGTTACCATCCATGGCATCCCTTCACTCCTGCCCTGTGCTGGAATCTATTTTCTGGATCTTATGTTTTCCTCCTCTTGATTTATCCCTTTAGTTGATAGTTCTTGACTCTTCTTTTTATTTTTTTTTTTATATATATACATATATATATGTTGGAAGTGTGTTTTTTTACCCTCAGCATTTCCAGTGTTGCCATTTAGAAGGCCAGCACCATTTTGGTTGTGGTTTGGAACCACTGTTGAAAGTCAACTGTTGTCGGTATACGTGAGTCTATCTCTGGAGGCTCTGCTCTGTTGCAATTATGTTTGTCTGCCTTTATGCCACTATCAGACTGCCTTGATTATTTTATTGCCATTTTGTAACACGCATTGAAACTAAGTCACGTAAGAGTCTTCTTTTTCTTTTGTCAAAGCTGCTTGGGTAATCTAGGTCCTCTGCATTTCCCTATGAATTTTAGAGTGAGCTTATTAATTTCTACAGAAAGCCTGTTGGAATTCTGACTAGAATTGGAATGAATGTACAGATGAATTTTAGGGAGAATTTCTTTCTTCTCTTTTTTTTTTTTTTTAGAGGGAGTCTCATTCTGTCTGTTGCCCAGGCTGGAGTGCAGTGGCGTGATCTCAGCTCACTGCAACCTCCGCCTCCCAGGTTCAAGCAGTTCTCCTACCTCAACCTCCTGAGTAGCTGGGATTACAGGCATGCGCCACCACACCGGGCTGATTTTTGTAAAGAAATTACAAAATCGCTTGAGGCCAGGAATTTGAGACCAGCCTGGCCAACATGGTGAAACCCCTGTAGAGATGGGGTTTCACCATGTTGGCCAGGCTGGTCTCAAATTCCTGGCCTCAAGCGATCCACCTGCTTTGGCCTGCCAAAGTGCTGGGATCACAGACATGAGCCACTGCGCCTGGCTGAGAATTTATTTCTTGATTTCTTAACAACGTCGAGTTTTCCGATCCATGAAAACGGCAAATCTTTTCATTTATTTAGGTCTTTAAAAATTTCTCTCAGCAGTGTCTGTAGTTGTCTTTATCTGTTCGGTACGCTTTATCAGAACCACTGCCTAGGCAATTTATTAATATAAACATTAGAAGCTGGCTGGGGGCAGTAGCTCATGCCTGTAATCCCAGCACTTTGGGAGACTGAGGTGGGCAGATCACATGAGGCCAGGAGTTCAAGACCCATCTGGCCAAATGGCAAAACACCGTATCTAAAATGCAAATGTTAGCCGAGTATAGTGGCACGAGAATTGCTTGAACCCAGGAGGTGGAGGCTGCAGTGAGACGAGATTGTGTCACTGCACTCCCCAGCCTGGGTCACAGCGTGAGACTGTCTCAAAAAAATAAAAGTTCATTTGGCTCACAGTTACTCTGGAGGCTGGAAAGTCCTCCAGATCAAGGATCAACAAGCCACATCTGGTGAGGGTCCTTCTTGTTGTGTCATAACGTAGCAGAAGGCATCACATTGCAAGAAAGAGAGCAGGCGAGGGCCAAACTGGCTTTTATAGCCAATGCGCATCCACAATAAAGACATGAGTCCATCTGTGAGCAATCGCTTCGCCTCTTGAAGGTCCCATCTCTCAACACTGTCTTACTGGGGCTTCAGTTTCTAACACATGAACTCTGGGGGACACTCAGAAACAGAGCAGTAGTTATCAGTGTAGAGCACACACTGTTTCATCAGATTTCTGCCTCGGTATTTCCTGATTTTGATACTATTGCAAATGGCAGTTTTAAAATTTCCATTTTAATCATTCATTGCAGCCATAAAGAAACACAGTTGTTTCTTGAATACGAATCTTATATCCTGAAACCTTATTACACTTACTTCCACTAGTATTTTTGTAAATATACAATTTTGCTATAAAAATTCAATCATGTTGTTGGTGAATAAAATCAAGTTTACTTCTTTCCAATCTGGATTCCTTTTATTCATTTTCTTAAAAAAAATTTTTGTTTGCCTTACTACATTAGCTAGACCCTTCAGTACATTGTTGAATAAAAGTGGATGAAGAGAAATTTTATTTTTCCTGATCTAAGGGGAAAAACTGTCATTCTTTTTACCCTTAAGTTTAATGCCAATGGTAGGTTTTTAAAAGATGTCTTTTATGAGGCTAAAGGGCATTCTCTTCTATTCCAAGTTTGCTGAACACTTTTATCAGCAATGGATATTGGGTTCTGTCAAATGCCTTTTCTACATGTATTGAGACAAACCCATGGCTCACCCTTTCTATTGTGTTAATACAGTCAATAACATCAATCGATTTTCAAACTTAAACCAACGAAATCCACTTGGTGATGACGTATTACCCTTTTTATACACTGCTGGATTCCAAGTGCTAAAATCTTGCTAAGAATTTCACAATGGCCAGGCGCAGTGGCTCATATGCCTGTAATCCTAGCACTTTGGGAGGCTGAGGCAGAGGCATCACTTGAGCTAGGGAGTTTGAGACCAGCCTGGCCAACATGGTGAAGTCTTGTCTCTACTAAAAATACGATAATTAGCCGGGCGTGGTGGTGCATGCCTACAACCAATCCCACCTACTCGGGAGGCTGAGGCAGGAGAATCGCTTGAACTTGGGAGGTGGAGGTTGCAGTGAGCCAAGACCGCGCCACTGCACTCCAGCCTAGGCAACAAAGCAAGACTCATTCTCCCAAAAAAAAAAAATGAAAAAAAGAGAAAAGAAAAAAAAAATTGGTACATATTTGTTCATACTATCTTTTTAGTATCTGTAAAATCTGTAGGGGTGCCACCACCTCTCTCATTCTCAATATTGGTAATTTGTCTCTCCTCCCCATCCACTGCCCCCCCGTCAGTCTGGCTACAGGTGTATCCATTTTATTAGCCTTCTAAATGAATCTACTTTTGGTTGCAGTGATTTTTTTCTGCCTTTGCTTTTTTTTTTTTTTTTTTTTTTTTTTTGAGACAGTCTCGCTGTCGCCCAGGCTGGAGTGCAGTGGCACGATCTTGGCTCACTGCAGGCTCCGCCCCCTGGGGTTCATGCCATTCTCCTGCCTCAGCCTCCCGAGTAGCTGGGACTACAGAAGCCTGCCACCACGCCCGGCTAATTTTTTGTATTTTTAGTAGAGACAGGGTTTCACTGTGTTAGCCAGGATGGTCTCGATCTCCTGACCTCATGATCTGCCCGCCTCGGCCTCCCAAAGTGCTGGGATTACAGGAGTGAGCCACCGTGCCCGGCCTTTTCTGCTGCTTTTTCCCCCCTATTTCATTTATTCCCATTTTGCTTTTTATTATTTCCTTTCTTCTACTTACTTTGGATTTCGTCTGCTCTTCCCTTCTAGTTTATTAAGATGGCTTAGCTAAAGTCACTGATTTAAAATCTTTTCTTCTAATATGGTGTTTAATACTATAACTTTTCCACTAAGTATTGCTTTAGCAGTATCCTACAAATATTGATGTTTAGAATTTTCATTCAGTTTAATATATTTTCAAAGTATCTTTTTATTTGTGAAGTGCTTTCTTTACTTTCCAAATATTTCCAGAGAACTTCTTGTGACTGATTTCTAATTGAATCATATTATGGTCACAAGAACACACTTTATTTAATTAAATAAATAATTAAATCCTTTATTTATTTATTTATTTATTTATTTATTTATTTATTTATTTTTTTAGACAGGGTCTTGCTTTGTTGCCCAGGCTGGAGTGCAGTGACACAATTTTGGCTCACTGCAACCTCCACCTCCTGGGTTCAAGCAATTCTTTGCCTCAGCCTCCCAAGTAGCTGGGATTACAGGTGCCCACCACCAGGCCTGGCTAATTTTTGTATTTTTAGTAGAGACGGGGTTTCACCATGTTGGTCAGGCTGGTCTCGAACTCCTGACCTTGTGATCCATCCACCTCGGCCTCGCAAAGTGCTGGGATTATAGGCATGAACCACCGCGCCCAGCCTATTTATTTATTTTGACAGGGAGTCTCGCTCTGTCGCCCAGGGTGGTGTGCAGTGGTGCAATCTCAGCTCGCTGCAGCCTCCGCCTCCCAGGTTCAAACGATTCTCCTTCCTCAGTCTCCCGAGTAGCTGGGATTACATGCGCCTGCCACCATGGCCCAGCTAGTTTTTGTATTTTTAGTAATGACGGGGTTTCGCCATGTTGGCCAGGCTGGTCTTGAACTCCTGACCTCAAGTGATCTGCCCGCCTCAGCCTCCCAAAGTGCTGGGATTACAGGTATGAGGCCACCGTGCCCGGCCAACATTTTTGAGAATTTTTAAAAGTATACCTCTTGTGTCTTTAAAGAGAATGTATATTCTGCTGTTATTGTGTGGAGTGTTCTATAAACATCTATTAGGTCAAGTTGGCCGATAGTTACGTTCAAATTTTTTATATCCTTACCGATTTTATGTCTACTTTTTCTACCAATTACTGAAAGAAGTTTTGGAATCTCCAATTATAACTGAATTTGTCTGTTTCTTCTTAAAATCCTCTCAGTTTTTGCTTCATGAATTTTGAAGCTGTTATTAGGTAGATAAATATTTAGTTCTATTATATCATCTTAATGAACTGGTCCTATTATCACGAAATAACAACCTTCTTTATCACTGATAGTATTTTTTAGCTCTAAACTCTAGTTTGCTGTTTATACAGCCAGCCCAGGTTTCTTTTAATTGTTAACACACCTTCTTCTATCCTTTTATTTTGACCTATTTTGTGGCTTTATGTTTTAAAGTAAGATTTCTTGTAGGTAGGTCTGTTTTTATCAATCTTTTCTGCCTTCTTCTGGACTAAGTATTTTGAGATTCCCTTTTATCTACTCAGTTGTTTCTTAAGCTAGAACTCCTCATATACTATCATGTTCACCTGTTGAAATTGTACACTCCAATGGGTTTTAGTATATTTAGAGTTGTGCAATCATAATCACAATCTAACTTTAGAACATTTTTATCATACCCAAAAGAAACCTTGCACCTAATGGCAATGACTCCCCATTTCAGCCCCTGCCCCACCCCAAACCTCAGGCAACCACCAATCTACTTTGTCTCCATAGCTCTGCCTGTTGTGCTCATTAATATAAATGGGACCATACAACATGCAGTCTTTTGCAAATGACTTTTGTTACTTAATGTTTTGGGATTCATCCATGTTACAAGGTGTATCAGTGCTTTGTTTCCTAAAAACTCAAATCATTATCTTTCAAAGAAATTTAGGTAAGAAAGAACGCATACCACAGGGGTCCCCAACCCCCAGGCCACGGACTGGTACCAATCCGAGGCTTGTTAGGAACCGGCTGCACAGCAGGAACCGAGTGGCAGGTGAGTGGGCATCACCGCCTGAGCTCCACCTCCTGTCAGATCGGGGCCGCGTTAGATTCTCATAGCGTGAACCCTATTGTGGACTGCGCACACGAGGGATCTAGGTTATGCGCTTCTTATGAGAATCTAACGTCTGATGACCTCAGATGGAATGGTTTCATCTCAAAACCATTCCCCCGCACCGCTGGGTCTGTGGGAAAACTGTCTTCCGCGAAACCAATCCCAGGTGCCAAAAAGGTCAGGAACCACTGAGGTGCCACCTCCAGTGCTTTTCATTCTTTCCTGTAAGTCCACATTTCCATGTGACATCACGTTCTTCTGCCTGAAGGGCTTAACATTTTTTGTAGTACGTCTGCTGACGATACACTCGTTCAGCTTTTACGCATTTAAAATTCTGTGCCCTCCTTTGTTTTGGAAAGACACTTTCAATAGTATACAATTCTAGGCTGATAGATTTTTTTCCCTTTAAATACTTTAAAGATATTGTTCCTTGTCTTTTGGCTTGCACTGTTACTTAGATAAAGTCTGTGATCACTCTATCTTTGTCCTGTATATATAATGAGTCTTTTTTTTTCTGGTAGCTTTTAAAAATTTTCTCTATCACTGTGTTTTTTTTTTTTTTTTGGTTTGAAACAGGGTCTCACTCTGACACCCAGGCCGGAGCACAGTGGTGCGATCTCGGCTCACTGTGGCCTCAACCTCTGGGCTCAAGCAATCCTCCTGCCAAATTCTGGGAGTACAGGTGCATACCACCCTGCCCAGATAATTTTTCTTTTTTCTTTCTTTTTTTTTTTTTTGTAGAGATGGGATTTTGCCATGTTGCCCAGGCTGGTCTTGAACTCCTGGGCTCAAGTGATCCTCCCACACTGGCCTCCCAAAATCCTAGGACTGGAGGCATAAGCCACTGCTCCCGGCCCTACCACTGGTTTTAAACAATTTGATTATGGTAAGCCTTGGCGGTAGTTTTCATGTTTCCTATGCTCAAATTTTGTTAAATTTCTTGAATCTGTGGGTTTACAGTTTTCATTAAATTTGGAAAATTTTAAGCCATTTTTCAAAAAAGTATGAGGATATTTAGTCTGGTTTTTATTGGATATGTTTGCTTAGAGTCTCTGTAATTTACCTGTTGATTTTCTTTCTTTTCCCCACCCCCGTGCCTAGGTTGCTGCCTCCTTTCCAGCACTAAATGGCACCATAAGCCCAGGTTTGCCTTGATTCTAGCAGAGTGCAGCCCATCCTAAATGGGAGAGAGGAGTCCCCAAGGGGATATTCTGGTAGCAGTACAGGAAGGGTGGCTAAAGGTTCTTGCCAAAGGTCCTGTGGAATAAACCTCCTACACCATGGTATTGCTGAACAGCTGCTCTATGTGGTATCCCCTTTGGCTGAGTTATATAGCAGGGTTTCCAAGACGGAACAGTAATCCCGCCTCCCTCCTTTGCCTCTGGCTGTCCTCAGGGTAGTTCTCCCTTTAGGCACTCCCTATGCCACCTGTGGGCTAAAAGGCAGGGACAGGCCTCCTGCCAGGTAACCCAAGATGGTGGGGAAGGTGGTTGCCCTCTTCAATCTCACTTTTTGCCGTGTAGAAACTGTGAATTGGGGGAGATTTTCCCACACTTGGCGCCAGGCGGACAGGGGGAACGGGTGTTGCAGATACGGAAGTCCGATTCTTGAAGCATGCCTGGAGTTCATTTCTCTGTGCCCCTGGGAACTGTCTCCTTCTCATATCTGAGTTCTTGGATGTTGCTGGCGATCATCTTAGTGCTGTTATGTTCTTGGTTTTCTGAGGTGGCAAGGGCAGAGTAAGTGAAGCCAGCGTGCTTCTACACCACCATCTTACAGCTAGAATTCGCTGTGTCCTCCACTTGTCATCAGTTAGATCTTTTTTTTTTTTTTTTTTGAGACAGAGTCTCGCTCTGTCGCCCAGGCTGGAGTGCAGTGGCGCGATCTCGGCTCACTGCAAGCTCCGCCTCCCGGGTTCACGCCATTCTCCTGCCTCAGCCTCTCTGAGTAGCTGGGACTACAGGCGCCTGCCACCACCCCCGGCTAATTTTTTGTATTTTTCTTTTTTTAGTAGAGACGGGGTTTCACCGTGGTCTCGACCTCCTGACCTCGTGATCCGCCTGCCCCGGCCTCCCAAAGTGCTGGGATTACAAGCGTGAGCCACCACGCCTGGCCTTAGTTAGATCTTTTAACTGTTATCTTTTCTCTCATATTTTCCATCTTTGTATTTCTGTTTAATTCTTTGGGGGAATTTTTTCTTTTTTTATTTGAGACAGAGTCTTGCACTGTTGCCCAGGCTGGAGTGCAATGGCGCAATCTTGGCTCACTGCAACCTCCGCCTCCCAGGTTCAAGTGATTCTCCTGCCTCAGCCTCCCGAGTAGCTGGGATTACAGGTGTACACCACCATGCCTGGCTAATTTTTGTATTTTTAGTAGAGACGGGATTTCACCATGTTGACCATACTGGTTTTGAACTTCTGACCTCAAGTGATCCACCTGCCTTGGCCTCCCAAAGTGCTGGGATTACAGGCGTGAGCCACCACTCCAGCAGGGAGAATTTCTTGATTATCTTCCACTCTTCTTTCTAATGCTATCTTTTGTTTGTTTTGGTAATTTTAAATGTTGATATTCCAAGAACTGTTTTCCATTGTTCTCTGATCATTCTTTCTCTGCGAACTCTTTCCTTGTTTCATGGATTCCTTTATCTCCTCTTTGAAGATTATACAGTACGTGTGTATGCACAGGCTTCGGTCTGGGGGTTGTTTTCTCCTTACATTGTCTATTTCTTTTAAGTTCCTGTTTTTATCCCTATTGTCTTGGACTCTCTCTCTCATTTATAAAGGGTTTTTCGTAAATGTCGGGTGATCCTTTACTGTCTACTCTTACAGAAAAGTATTAAAAAGCTAACTGGGAGTTAAGCCAACCTTAACACTAAAGATAAGGACAGCATGCATGCAAGGTACCTAAAGTATTTTTTTCCCCAGGCCATTGTTTATCC
The DNA here is from genome assembly GCF_006542625.1 of Nomascus leucogenys. Lineage (NCBI taxonomy): Eukaryota > Metazoa > Chordata > Mammalia > Primates > Hylobatidae > Nomascus > Nomascus leucogenys. The sequence goes on along the minus strand of NC_044391.1, from coordinate 117,605,733 downwards.
AGAGAAAAATCTTCCAATCTCCTGTCTGAGGCTGTGAGTCAGGCTACAGGTATTCTGAAAGCAGCATGGGGAAAGGAGTTGAAAATGCTGACTTGCATGAAGTCACCTTCTTTATTCTGGTGCTTCAACTTTGCCTGACTCCCCTGATAAGAACAGAGGCTTCTCTGGTTTAAACTCTCTGGAAATAAATATAAATGTCAGTTTATTCTTTTTTCCTTCCAGAGGATGGGGGTTACATTTACATGGATGGGTGGGGTGTAAAGCAGGAGTCCTGGGGGGCCTTTGACACTTTCTATGTTGATTTTCAACTAATCCCCCTTCTTTACAGCATGTGTATTACATCCCACCCCCACTCCGACACAGTATTGTGTGCCTCTAAATCTTGAGCTTCCGGAATTTTTACAAGGGAAACTTGGTTCCCTTCTCACAGATTCCCCTCTGCAAACGCTTAGGTTATGTGTTTCTCTGTCCTGCCAAGTCAGGTGCCAATTTTCCACCACTTCCGCCTTCCAAATGTGTACTGAAGCCTCTTTCACACTACTATCTCCTCTTTTTCTCTTTGACCTTGTGTGTGTGTGTGTGTGTGTGTGTGTGTGTGTGTGTGTGTATTTTTTTTTTTTTTCTGTCATTTTAGTTGGGTCTTGGGAGGGAGAGTAAATAGAATGCTTCTGTATGTGGTCAACATGCTGTGTTTAACCAGAAGATTCTTCTAATATCAAAGAGTTAAAAATCATGCTGTTTGATAAGTCTATACACATAAAACTGGAAATGTTACCATATGCTCTTCTTTGTTTACAAAGATACTACTAGTTTAGTATTGGTAGGAAACACAATAATACTTATTTAACTAGTAATGAGAGATTTATGCTCAAATGTCCATCTCCTCTCTAGGCATGTAACTTAAAAGAGATGTGGTCACAGTGAGAGGGAAAGAATACTGGTTACGGACAGGAGCAGAGGGAAATGAAACTGTTAAGCCTGGATTCTCTTTACTGAAACACACAATTATTAATCTATCTATCATAAATTACCTCTCTCTCAATTTTCACTAGACTTTGAGTAATCTGAGGTCGTGCACTCAACATTTCCTTATGTCCCTTGGCTTCTAACGGAATACCCTACCTACAGGAGAAAATATTTATTAGTTAACGATGAACCAGTAGTTTACAATTTAATGTACTATGATTATATGTGTTCTTTCTTTTAAAAAAATCTGCTCAGCATCCTACTTCTGGAAACTTCCCTCACCCTTCCTCTATACAGATAGTTGGGAAAGATGCCATTTTCGAGGTGGGCACCTAACTCAAGCCAGGTCAGCACAGTTTCCCACACACCCTCCAGCAACTGGCGCAGGGGCAGCCACCTCAGCAGCTAAGCCAGACTTGGCTCCCTGAGAATCAGTCTATCACCAGTGACTGAAGTTATAAGAAACCGAGCCCAGGAATTGTATTTCTTTTTTTTTTTTCTTTTTTTTTTTGACGGAGTCTCGCTCTGTCACCCAGGCTGGAGTGCAGTGGTGCAATCTCAGCTCACTGCAAGCTCCGCCTCCTGGGTTCACGTCATTCTCCTGCCTCAGCCTCCTGAGTAGCTGGGACTTCAGGCGCCTGCCACCACGCCTGGCTAATTTTTTGTATTTTTAGTAGAGACGAGGTTTCACCATGTTAGCCAGGATGGTCTCGATCTCCTGACCTCGTGATCCACCCGCCTCGGCCTCCCAAAGTGCTGGGATTACAGGCGTGAGCCACCACGCCCAGCCCAGGAATTATATTTCTTAACACACAGAGAAAAAACATTCTGAAATAAGAAGTGTAAAATAAGAAAACAATATAAAAAGAAGCGTGAGAGATAACATATCTAGCAAGAGAATTCCTGGTTCCTGCTGTGTCTAAGGCCTAGTCATATTCTTCAACTTGGAAATGTTAAGAGTTTAGAGAAATATATTAAAGTTTCATATATGATAGGAGTACAGAGTAAAAAGTTAAAGGAAAAACACAAAAACGATTAAGCAGAACTTGAGATAGAGTCACATTAGTTCATTCAAAATAAACATAAAATCCTAAAAATCTGTTTAATGCCATTTGTTTTTACATAACACACATACAGGTACTCTCTGTATTTTAATAGTCTCAATGGGAAAAGGAAGGGATATTAGAAACAGTGTCTAAAACAAAAAGATACTAAAGCATGTCTCGAATTGAACAATGTGCTGGAAGGATATTGCTATACCAACAGAATGTCTTTAATACTGTTATATAACAACTCTAGAAGCCCAGAAATAGAGGGCCAATCAAAATAAATTTATGTAGATGTGGGGGTTCAGTCAGGATGGCAGAAGAAATTATAGGAATAGAAAAAAGCAAACCTTCTTGGAAGAACGGGGAGTTTTGCATAGCTTCAAAGTTTGGCTGAAGGTAGCCAGATACTCTTTTCAGGAGCCAGAGAGCTTAAGGTACAGATACAAAGGAATATAAAGTAGTTTATCTAAAGAGCTTGTTTACTCATGTGGTCTTAAGACTAACCTTTGATCATTCGTGGGCAAGATGGCCCTCTCCAGGGTGGGGGCAACCAGGTGAATTACCCACAGGTGTGTTGACTCAAGCCTTTGTCAATTAATCTACACTAAATAAATGCAAGCTTCCTTGCCTAGTTGAGGCTGATGGTTGCAATGCTTTACAGCACTCTCCTTGGAGTCTGTAAGCGGCCCAGACTATCAGCTTGGCTGACAAGCATAACATCTGTGTCAGTGTAAGTTATTCATCCGTCATTGGGTCAGAGTCTGTGGGATGGACCCCTACATGTGACAGCTTAGCTTTGGAGAAATCTGAAATCTGTTCATGTTTCATAAAATAAAAGGGGGTCAACTTCCCACTTCTGCTTATCAAACACAGCCATCTACGGGAGGTTCACCAGGCAACCAGATCACTTGATGGGAAGTAATAGACCAGGGCAAAAAACTTATTTTAATAAAATGATCAATTTAACTAGTGTCCTAGGGGAAAAAAAGATTCTTAGAATCATTTTCCAACTTCATTAGACAACGAAACAACAGCAGCAGGCAGGCAGCAACCTATAGCCAAGAGGCAGAGACCCTGAGTCACATGTTGACAAAAGGTACTGAAAAGAATTCTAAGTAGGCTACTGTCACATTCTCTAGGGCCACTACCTTTTAGACTGCTTTCAAGCTACAGTCTAAGGCTAAACAAATAAAAGAAACCCTTTATCTGTTTAAAAGGAAAACTCTTCTGTTTCTAGTCTAAGCATAAGTAATTCCTCCTTTGTTCTTTTGATGTGCAATAGCTTCAAATTCCATCACACAGCAGAGAATTCTCTAGGAAAGGGGTCCCCAGCCCCAGGGCCGTGGACCAGTACAGGTCCATGGCTGGTTAGGAACTGGGCGGCACAGCAGGGGGTGAGCAGTGGGGAGTGAGCATCACCGCCTGAGCTCCGCCTCCTGTCAGATCAGTGGCAGCATTAGATTCCCATAGGAGCGCGAACCCTATTGTGAACTGCGCATGTGAGGGATCTTGGCTGCACACTCCTTACGGGAATCTAACTAATGTCTGATGATCTGAGGTGGAAGAGTTTCATACCAAAACCACCCCCCGCCAGCCTCATAGAAAAATTGTTTTCCGGCTGGGCCCGGTGGCTCACGCCTGTAATCCCAGCACTTTGGGAGGCCGAGGTGGGCAGATCACCTGAGGTCAGGAGTTCCAGACCAGCCTGGTCAACATGGTGAAACCCCATCTCTACTAAAAATACAAAAAAATTAGCTGGGCATGGTGGCGCGCACCTCTAGTCCCAGCTACTCGGGAGGCTGAGGCAGGGGAATTGCTTGTACCCAGGAGGCAGAGGTTGCAGTGAGCTAAGACCATGCCATTGCATTCCAGCCTGGGCAACAAGATGAAACAAAAAGAAAAAAGAAAAATTGTTTTCCATGAAACCATTATCCCAGTGTCAAAAAGGTTGGGGACCACTCCTCTAGGAAACAGGCAGAGAAGTATGGGCTACTATTATTAATCTCAGAATTCTTTTTTTTTTTAATCAGAAAGGTTGTTTACAGATCTAAGTCATAACCAACCAGAAGTGAAGGTGCTTATAGGTTGAATAGCTAGATGTGAAAATTGCTTTAGTTAATAAAGACAATACCATTCAACTCTAGCTGTATGAATAAAGCTTATTTTAAAAAGTCAAATGGCTCACTGACATTTTCATTATTGAAAGTAGTAGACTAGTTAGGCCATTTCTCACTTGGGCTACTGCAAAAGCCTCCTAACTAGTTTCCAAGTTCACTCTCAGACTTCAAACAAAACCTACTTTCTATATACCTACCATTCTCTCCTATCTAAAACAGAGAGATGGCCAGGTCTTTCCCCTGTTTAAAAATCTGTAATGGTTCCCCAGGAAACAGGATAAAATCTGAGCTGTGTCGCATAGAATACAAGGCCCTTTATGACCTGGTCACTGCCTACCTCCTCTTCAGCCTCTTCTGCTGTCTGTAGTGCCTACATCCACCCTGCTGTAATTCTCCCTCCCTCCCTCTCTGCTTTCCAACAACACGGGGCGGTACTCAGCTCCATGGATGTGCTCTCATCCCTCCTGTAGGTGGGCCACTGAAACAGGCTCTTCCCCAGGCATGGAAAACACTTTGTAACTATCGTTTCCCTTACCCATCCTGCAGTCTTCAGCTCTGTTATCACTTCCTTAGGAAGCCTTCCCAGACACTCCAGATTAGACACATGTTGTACATTACCTCTGTACCACTTTTCATAGCTTGTAATTCTATACCATGGTTTTAGATTGCTGTCATGGGAGCAGGGACACTATCTGCTTTATCACTCATCTCTGATTATTCACATAGTACACACAAGCAAGCATGGAAAAAAGATCTGTTCCATCAAGTTGCCCTAAAACGGCACGATCCAAAAGGATTTCTAATTTTCTCAAGTTTTTTGGTGATGCCAATTAAAACCAGTAATTAATAACTGAAAACATCCTACAGTCTTTATTTTCTTTTTATAAAAATATTAGCTGTTTTTTTTAGTAAGGAAAGCAGTAAGGGATGTAAATTTTTTAGTGGAATAAAATGAATTATCTCTAGATCAGCCCTTACATTAGAGATGGCGAAAGTCTTAAGGTCATTACGATTTTTAAAAAATGGAAATACAATTGTTTGCCTTTTAGACTCTTCTGTTTCAAGATGATGTACTGAGCACATACTGCAGTTCTCTCCCTTCTACACCAAATCCGAGTGTTTCACAGAATAAAATCCACGAGGAATGCTCAAGAATGAAAAGCAATTAGGATAACTAGCAAGAGAAGCAGCAGTCAGGATGTCGGTGGGAAAATGATTCTGCAAACTGCTGCAGGCGGCTGAAACTAGAAGCAAGGTGGGTGGAAATGAGGGGACCCAGAGGCAACCACCAGGGTGATGAATGGGATAATCCAGTGAGAGCAGCAGAGCAGGTTATTTCTATGTTCACAAAAGCACAGATGTGGAAACATACACACAAGGTTCTCCCTCATTCCTAATGCCGAAAGCTGGGCCCCAGTGACTGGGCTGTGTTTCAGCTTCCAGGTAGGAGCAGTCAGTGTAAGAGCAAAGGGAGGTAGAGCTCCAGGAAACAGGAGGAATCAAGAAGCATCCTACCCTCCAAACATTCCACACATCTCTGTCTGAGACTGAAAACGACGTGCAACTAAACTTCCCTGTAAACAGGCTACACAAAGGCTCTGCAGATTCTCCACCCTCAACTACAAAGGTGGATGCAATTCTCCCCTATTTGCCCTATAAAGTCTATACAATTCTTTTTTTATTTTTATTTATTTATTTTTTTGAGACGGAGTCTCACTCTGTCGCCCAGGCTGGAGTGCAGTGGCACAATCAAGGCTCACTGCAAGCTCTGCCTCCCGGGTCCACGCCATTCTCCTGCCTCAGCCTCCAGAGCAGCTGGGACTACAGGCAACTGCCACCACGCCCGGCTAATTTTTGTATTTTTAGGAGAGATGGGGTTTCACTTTGTTAGCCGGGATGGTCTCGCTCTCCTGACCTCGTGATCTGCCTGCCTCGGCCTCCCAAAGTGCTAGGATTACAGGCATAAGCCACGGTACCCGGCCCGAAGTCTATACAATTCTAATCAAAGTAGCCACAGGTTTTTTTTTTCTGTTAAAGTACATGATAAAACAGATTCTAAAATTTATAGAAAGATGCAAAAAGCCAAAGCAATTAACAGGATTCTGAAGAAGAATCTGGTTAAGAGATTTGTTCTATCAGGCATTAACAATCATTATAAGAGCCAGGTGCAGAGGCTCACGCCTGTAATCCCAGCACTTTGGGAGGCCAAGGCTGGCAGATAGTTTGAGCCCAGGAGTTTGAGACCAGCTTGGGCAACATATGAGCCTGTCTCTACAAAAAATACAAAAATTAGTTGGGCGTGGTGTTGTGCACCTGTAGTCCCAACTACTCGGAAGGCTGAGGCAGGAGGATCACTTGAATCTGGGAGGTGGAGGTTGCAGTGAGCCAAGACGCATCACTGCACTCCAGCCTGGGTCACAGAGTGAGACCCCGCCTCAAAGAGAAAAAAAAGATTGTAAGATATAGTAATCAAGACAGGGTGCTATTATTAGCTCAGGTACAGACAAATAACCTAATGGAATAAAATAGAGAACACAGACTCTCACATGGAAACTTGATAAATAATGGTGGTATAGGTCAGTGGGGAAATAGAAGACTCAATAAATGGGTCTGGGATACTATCCATGTTTAAAGAAAAAAGTGAAAGTGAATCTTTTCACAAATATACAAAAATAAAATCCAGCTAGCTCAAAGATTTAAAGTGTAAAATGCAAGCTATAGAAAAAATACAGGAAAATGTCTTTATGACCCCAAGTTAGACAGAAATTTCTTAAAAAACAAAAAGCTCGAACCATAAAAAAGAGAAACTGAGGCCGGGTGCAGTGGCTCAGGCTTGTAATCCCAGCACTTTGGGAGGCTGAGGCAGGCGGATCACAAGGTCAGGAGATCGAGGCCATGGTGAAACCCGTCTCTACTGAAAATACAAAAAAATTAGCCGGGTGTGGTGGTGGGCACCTGTAGTCCCAGCTACTCGGAGAGGCTGAGGCAGGAGAATGGCGTGAACCCGGGGGGCGGAGCTTGCAGTGAGCCGAGATTGCGCCACTGCACTCCAGCCTGGGCGACAGAGCGAGACTCCGCCTCAAAAAAAAAAAAAAAAAAAAAGAGAAACCGAAGCCGGGTGCAGTGGCTCATGCCTGTAATCTCAGCACTTTGGGAGGCTGAGGCAGGTGGATCACAAGGTCAGAAGTTCAAGACCAGCCTGGCCAAGATAATGAAACCCTGTCTCTACTAAAAATACAAAAATTAGCCAGGCACAGTGGCAGGTGCCTGTAATCCCAGCTACTCAGGAGGCTGAGGCAGGAGAATTGATTGAACCTGGGGGTGGAGGTTGCAGAGAGCTGAGATTGAGCCACTAGACTCCAGCCTGGGTGACAGAATGAGACTCCGTCTCAAAAAAAAAAAAAAAAAAAAAAAAGAGAAACTGATCAATTCCACCATATCAAAATTAATAACTTCTATTCATTAAAATATAGTACTGAAAGGGCGAGAAGGCAAATCACATCCTGGAAGACTATCTTTAACATCATATAACTGGCAAAGGATTAGTGTATAGACTAAAACGAATGTTTATTAAAAGAAAACTAAAAAGCTAACCACCAAGTAGAAAAATGGATTAAAGACCTTGATATGGTTTGGCTGTGTCCCCACCCAAATCTCATCTTGAATTCTCACGTGTTATGGGAGGGACCCGGTAGGAGGTAACTGAATCATGGGCAGGTCTTCACAAGATCTCCTGGTTTTAAAAGGGGGAGTTTCCCTGCACAAGCTCTCTCTCGTTGCCTGCTGTCATCCACGTAGGACGCGACTTGCTCCTCCTTGCCTTCCGCCATGATTGTGAGGCCTCCCCAGCCATGTGAAACTGTAAGTCCAATAAACCCTTTTTCTTGTATAAATTACCCAGTCTCAGGTATGTCTTTATCAGCAGTGTGAAAACAGACTAATATAGATAGCGAACAGATATTTCTTTCTCCTGAACAGATATTTCACAGAAAGCACACAGGAATGGTCAATCAACCCGAAAAGATGCTCAGTTTTTTGAGTAATCAGGGAAAGGCAAATTTAAAACACAATGAGCTACTATTTCACCCCTCGCAGAGTTGCTGAGGGTGCTCAGCAATGGGAACGCTCATCTTCTGTGGGTGAGAATGGACACTAAAAACTTTTAGAAAACAATCTGACAAACCTAGCCAAGTCACACACGGGAACAGCCTGTAACCCAGCAATTCTAATCCTAAATATACACCTCTGAATGACCTTTAAATCTTTGGTCGGGACCCACACCAAGAAATACATTTTATATCCTGACTCAGTATACACAGAACTAAAACAAACTCTTTCACAAGACAACGTTTTTACTGTGTGCATAATACTCTGATTATATTATTCTAGTTCATTTAGTGTCGTCCACTATACAGAGTTCATAACCCACCAATGCATTGGTTTTTAATATGAGCTGCACATCAGTATCATCTGGGGTATTTAAAAAATTAAAAACAAAACCAAAACTGATGCCCAGGGTAAGCCCCTAAAGATGCTGATTGCTGATTCAACTGGAATGAAATGGAGTTTGAACACAGATTTGTTAAGCTTCCCAGATGATTCTAATTAGCAATTCAACAACTAAACTAACAGATCACCTGAAGTTTGAGAAGCTTTGCCCTAAATCCAGTAAGATGTACGTTCAAGATTATCCATAGCAACACTATTCATGAAAACAACCCACATGTCTACAGATAGGAGACTGGCCAAATAAACTGCAGTATATTTACAGTGTAGCAATATACAGCAGTGAAAGTGAACAAACTACACCACACACACATCAACAAGTCTCAAAAGCATAAAGCTGAGTGAAAAGTATGTGGAAAAAATGCAGACAGCATAATTCCATTCATAAAAGGTTCCCAAACAGGCATGCCTAAACCATAGATATTTGAGGGTGCCTAGATATGTTATAAAATTACAACAAAAATGCAGAATGCAGAATGGTGGATATTGGGGATGAAGAGAAGGTTAGGATGGGGTATAGCAGATGGGGACTTCGGAGGTACTAATAAAATTCTAGGCTGGCTGGTAGGTACAAGGATGTTTTATATACATATATATATATACATATACATTTTTTTTTTTTTTTTTTTTTTTGAGACAGTCTCACTCTGTTCCCCAGGCTGGACTGCAGTGCCACGATCTTGGCTCACTGTAACCTCCACCTCCCGGATTCAAGTGATTCTCCTGCCTCAGCCTCCCGAGTAGCTGGAATTACAGGCATGTCACCACTCCCGGCTAATTTTTTTGTACTTTCAGTAGAGACAGAGTTTCACCATGTTGGCCAGGCTGGCTTTGAACTCCTGACCTCAAGTGATCTGCCTGCCTTGGCCTCCCAAAGTGCTAGGATTAACAAGTGTGAGCCACTGTGCCCAGCCTATATAAATATATACTATATATATTATATATTATACATACTATACATACACTACATGTTATATATATTATACATACTATATACACACTATCTATCCTATACATATATTATATATACTATACATATACTATATAGTGTATAGTATACCGTATGCATATAGACTATAAACTATATATATTATATATTATACATACCATACATACACTACATATTATATATATTCTACATACTATATATACACCATATATCCTATACATATATTATATATACTATACATATACTATATAGTGTATAGTATACCGTATGCATATAAACTATAGACTATATATAAAATCTACTATTGTGCCTATGATGTCAACACAAAGTAAAAAATTAAAGCCAAATTCAATTTGATAGTGGTTATGGCTTATACACGGGTGTATCCATTTGTCAAAACTGTAGAGTTAATATTTGTGCATTTTGATAATTGTAATTTTATCTAAAAAATAAGTGGAGGCAGGATGATGGTAACTGCTGAAATTAGGTGACAGCATTGATTACACTGTTCTGTTTACTTTTAATATATTTAACATTTTCACTAACAATTTTTTAAGAGAAAGAAAAAACTGGATAAGGCAAAGTTCATTTTTAGAGAGCTTGTAAAGTTTTAAGATCAACACTAAAAAGTTATTGGATGTTGACTGTAAACATAACAAAACAAAGACTTCAGAAATCACCACCACAAAGTGAACGAATATCAATGACAGCTATAAAGAACTGATACACCTACAAGCAGTTAGAGGCCCCGCTAGGAAACCAATATGTTCACTCCCCCTTTCTTAGGGGGACCTTGAGTTAGCTACAGCTGGTAAGTAATTTGGGGAGAAAGAAATGAAAAGGAGGATAAAACTGGAAGATTCTCAAAATGATCAGAGAGGGGGATGCTCTTCCACACTGATGTTAACACAGTTCAGTTTGCTCACAAACGCTTCCATTACCCAAAATCAAGCACCAGACTGTCCACACTTTCTCTTTGTTTCATTTACTTTTCCAGTGCTGTCCCCAAGTATACTTTACTTTATCGTGAGAATTTCCCTACTCTACCCTGGATTCTAGCTCGCCAGAGGGAAGGCAGAGCAACTCTTTTAGCAATTTTTTCTGGTGTTAACCTTTATCCTTTTTTTTTTTTTCTGACTTCCATAATTTTAAATACCATGTTTACATTCCCATTTTTAGGTTTTCCCACTTTAAATATACTGACTGACTATTCCAATACACACTTCATTGCCTTCTTCCCACACACAATTTTTGGTTTATTGCTTCATCTTCCTCTTTAACCTTTACCTAATCCAGCCTAAGTAGGTTTTTCATTCTCAAACATGTCAAATACACAACTTATCGCTTCCTTTAAATAAACTTTAAAAACATACTTCCATTAAGGCTTTTCAGTTATAACTTCACAAGAAATCTTAATAAAACAAAATTAGAAAGAGGTGATATACAATGAAATGAATGAACAGGTTTTCAACTGCTCCATGATTATGCCCTGTCTATGAATCTAAATTCTCCAAGACTTGATTCTTCATTAATACTAACTCAAATTTTCACCATTATATAATCTCACTTAAATGTGTATTAAGGGGTATTACATACAAAGCACCATTCATCTTCTACTTGGGTTTACCTCTCCATGTAGAATATTAAGAGGTGTATCTTTATCTTTGCTTATATCTATTACCAGCCATCAGAGCCATATTACCATGTTTAAGGTGATTAAACAAATGAATCCCTTACCCTTATTCTAAAATCCATTAGTGTCTGTAATCCATTATTTAATTCTAAAATCCAAAAATCCCTGAAAACTGAAGTTTTTTCCTCAAATTTGACAATAAAACTAATTTAGCAATTTCAACTTATTTGAGACTATTTATAGCCTTTATTCCACCTTTGTGGGACTAGACCAGTGGTTCTTTCTGTTTTTGAGACAGTCTGGATGGAGTGCAGTGGTATGTCCCTGGCCCACTCCAACCTCCCCATCCAGGGCTCAAGCCATCCTCCCACCTCAGCCTCCCAAGGAGCTGGGATTACAGGCATGTGCCACCATGCCCGGCTAATTTTTGTATTTTTGTAGAGATGGGGTTTTGCCATGTTGCCCAGGCTGGTCTTGAACTCCTGAGCTCAAGCAATCTGCCTGCCTTGGCCTCCCAAAGTGCTGGGATTACAGGCACGAGCCACTGTGTCTGGCCCAGTGATTCTTAATTGGAGCAATTTTGCCCCCAGGGGATAGGTCCCTGCAACAACAAATTATTTGGCTCCAAGATGTCAATAGTGTCAAGGTTGAGAAACCCTGAACTAGACATATATTTTGCTGAGGACACATCAGTCTGTGAGTACTGAGGCTGCCTCCGACACTCCTGAGGGCATTATAGAACACCTGGTAAAAGACAGTATTTACTACTCAAGAATCACAAAAACTCTTAATTCCAAAACACAGTTGGCTCCAGGGATTTCAGACAGCAGACTGTGGGCCCTATGTCACCATTCTTATAATAGCAGGTCTCCCTCAAGTGTCACAAATCTCATTAAAATATGGCCAAGGTCTCAGAAAACAAAGGAGAGGAACACAGAAATTCATTGGCCGTAACAAGTAGGGTTAAGAAACCAATTTACATTTTATTCTCTTTTAAAAATCACAATGTAAAATAAACTAGCCTTTTTAATAATGCCTGTATATTAGCATCGATTGTTTTCATGATCTGTTTTAATGTTCTCACCATAAAAGTTATCAACGTGGGTAACGTACAATAGTAAACCAACGCGGAGACTCTGAAACCCACGAGTGCTATTTACCTTTCTCTGTGCCTGAGAATATGGAGATGATTTTATGCCTGGGCTTTTTCTCTTCTGGAACAGAGGGCAAAGGTTTCAAACTGTGATTGGCTGACAAAGGGTCTTTGCCTCCAGTGCTAAAGATGGTGCTGCTCATTCGCACAGGAGGTGCTGGAGGCTTGTCTTCCAGTTCTCCGTTATCAGACATGATTCAGAATTATGAAATGGCCTGAAATTGGAAAAAATACAATTAGTAACAAAGTAAAAAGATGGCACAAACAAGCAAAAAACAGTAATAACTACCCCTGCCACAACTCCCAATTAGAAAATATTATCCATTTAGAGTGACATTTGCAAAATCTGGAAAAATCAGTGTGTAAAAGATGTAACTCTCTTGAGTTTACCCCTAACAAAGCTGGTAATGGTCAGCTGAAAAATGTTTGAAAAGTCAAATGGAAACATCATGGTATTACCAAAAGCTACTGATCTAATCAACGGATTCTAAGAGACCTTCTCAATAGAAAGACAGACAACATGAAATCTTTTTTTTTTTTTAATTCCAAAGAGGAAAAATATGTTCTGACCAGCAAATTATAGGATATCTTGGGGAGGTGCACCTCTAGAGCAGAGACAGATGCTTGGCTATTAAGGGTATCAAACAGCACCCCTCCAATCTGATTTCACTCCAACCTTGCAGTTACAACTTAGCCTTCACAGTAACTTTCCTAAAAAATTCTTATTTATTTTCAAGATGGAGTCTCGCTCTGTCACCCAGGCTGGAGTGCAGTGGCGTGATCCCAGCTCGCTGCAACCTCTACCTCCCAGGTTCAAGCAATCCTCCTGCCTCAGCCTCCTGAGTAGGTGGGATTACAGCCGCATGCCACCACTTTTGGCTAATTTTTTTGTATTTTTAGTAGAGATGGGGTTTCACCATGTTGGCCAGGCTGGTCTCGAACTCCTGACCTCAGGTGATCTGCCCACCTTGGCCTCTCACAGTGCTGGGATTACAGGCGTGAGCCACGGCATCCAGACTAATCTTTGTATTTTTAGTAGAGATGAGGTTTCACTATGTTGCCCAGGCTGGTCTCGAATTTCTAATCTCAAGTTATCCACCCGCCTTATCCTCCCAAATTGCTGAGATTGTAGGCGTGAGCCCCCACGCCTGGCCAAGGATTCTTAAAACAATGTACTGCTGATACAGTGTTTGGTCTCTGAAAATTTGACATCATAATTTACACAGATTAGTCTTTTGAGTTTTGCAGACAATCACAAAGGAGCTTGACCAATCTGGATATACTGACAAAATTAAATACAGAGCATGGCTGAAAGGCTGAGTGTGGCCACATCCCTCAGGTTCTGTGACACCTGTAAATGCCCTGTCCAGGCAGTTGGGTAATCTGTCTTAGCTACATGTCTAATTCAGTGAAAACTTCAACCCTGCTTACCCATACTTCTAGGTATGTCCTTAAAAAAGTAGATGACACATACTTGAAATCAGCAGTAAAAGGGAGAGGATCCCTAACTTATACATGAGTTCTGATACAAAACTATGTTAGAAAACAACATATTTTCCCACTGAACATGGTTTTGATTGGTAACTGGATCTTAATTTGATTCTAAGATTATTTAATGCATTTAAGCAAACAAAACCTTGCATATATACAATGAAAAGAATGCTAACTGTTCAGAACTTAAAAACAAATTTTTTATTTCGTTTGAATGCTTATACCTGAAGAAAAGTGGGCATAATTTGAGAAGATTAGCCAGGCACGGTGGCTCACGCCTGTAATCCCAGCACTTTGGGAGGCCAAGGCAGGCGGATCACGAGGTCAGGAGATCAAGACCATCCTGGCTAACATGGTGAAACCCCGTCTCTACTAAACATACAAAAAATTAGCCGGGGGTGGTGGCAGGCACCTGTAGTCCCAGCTACCCGGGAGGCTGAGGCAGGAGAATGGCGTGAACCCAGGAGGCAGAGCTTGCAGTGAGCCAAGATTGTGCCACTGCACTCCAGCCTGGCGACAGAGCAAGACTCTGTCTCAAAAAATAAAAAAATAAAAAAATCTGAGCTTATTCCAAATCTTACAGCTTTTATTTTCCTTGATGGGAGTGTGTCACTAGCACTATGGTATATTTTCTCTCTCAAAATGATTATTTTTTCATTCTACAAAAGAGGAAGAATAAAAAAAGGTAAAGGAGCAAAAACATTTCTGGGAGTGATATGGTTTGGCTGCATTCCCACCCAAATCTCATCTTGAATTCCCACGTTATGGGAGGGACCTGGTGGGAGGTAAATGAATTATGAGGGCATGTCTTTCCTGTGCTGTTCTCCTGACAGTGAGTACATCTCACGAGATCTGATGGTTTTAAAAAGAAGAGTTTCCCTGCACAAGCTCTCTCTTTGCCTGCCACCATCCATGTAAGATGTGACTTGCTCCTCCTCGCCTTCCGCCATGATTGTGAGGCTTCCCCAGCCACATGGAAATGTAAGTCCAATTAAACCTCTTTCTTCTGTAAATGGCCCAGTCTCAGGTATGTCTTTATCAGCAGCATGAAAACAGACTAATAGAGGGGGTAACTAGCTAGAGAAGGGCTGGGAAAAGGGAGTGAAAAAGATCTCTATCTCTGTGTGCAAAAGACTGTCTGGTCTAAGGAAGAAATGAGGGCAGGGGCTAAGGTGGTGCTGATGACATGCCCTAAACTGATTCTTCCGAACCAGCTCATGACATCATGTGGGATTTGTTTTGTTATGGGTTGGGATGCAAGCAGGATGTAACTGGCTATTCCTGAGTATGGGCTACTACCAGTGTGCATTGTAAGAGGGGACCTATCTTGCTACAGGTAGAAGACAAAGCTCAGTAACAACATTGCAGCTGAGCACGGTGGCTCACGCCACACTTTGGGAGGCAAAGGTGGGTGGATCGCTTGAGGTCATGAGTTTGAGACCAACTTGGGCAACATAGTAAAACCGTCTCTACGAAAAATACAAAAATTAGTCAGGTGTGGTGGCGCACACCTGTAGTCCCAGCTACTCGGGAGGCTGAGGCAGAGGAATCACTTGAGCCCAGGAAGCAGAGGTTGCAGAGCCGAGATCATGCCATTGCACTCCAGCCCGGGTAACAGAGTGAGACACCATCTCAAAAACAAAACAAAAAACAAAACAAAACAAAAAACAGGGCACAATAATTAATGTAAAGTGACTATAAATTCTTTCCTCAAGGCTCCCACATAGATGGAACGTGAGTAGAAACTGCCAATGCACCTTCAATAATAATAATAAATCAGCTGCATGTTATCCAGTTTTTTGGTTAACAGCATATGTTCCAGAATCAGACTGCTTTGGATGGAATCCTGTTTCCACCACTGACTTACACTTCACCATGTCTCATGACTCCTTGAAGGAATGGCTGACTCTAGGCATGGGAAAGGGAAAATGGAAGATGAGCCCAGAGCATGCTATAGTGTCAGAAGGCAAGGGAGCACTTTAAAAGGATGAGGAAATGCCAAAGGGACACAGGAAAGATTTTCCATAGGCCAATGCTGGGATATGTGAGCAAATTAGTATACTATTAGATTATGACCCAAAGTATCAAATAAATATGTTATTCCATACTGACATAAATAAATGAATAAGTAAATAAATGGGAGAAAAGGAACAAATCTTTCTTATAAAAGAATTGCAAATAAAATAGGTAAACACATCTCCCTCCAGGAGTTTCAGCTTAATCCGTGTCTCCTCTTGAGTGAAGGCAGGACTTAGTGACTCACTTCCAAAGAACAGTGTACGTCAAGGGAAAAATAACTTCGCAGTGAAAAAACCTGGCAAACATGCCTTATTAACCAAGTGACCACAGTTAACATCACCAGCGACAAGTCATGACAATATTACTTATCCCCTAATCTAATGTGATGTGACGCAGACTTCACCTCTGTGGTATTCTTCCCCCAAACCCACAGCCCCAGCCTAATCACGAGAAAAACACCAGACAAACCCCAATTGAGGGATATGCTACAAAACTCCTGACCACTACATTCCTCCAAACTGTCAAGGACACGAAAAACAAGACTGAGAAACTGTAACAGATCAGAGGAGACACAACCATAAATGCAACGTGACACCCTGGATTGGATCCTGAAACAGAAAAGGGGCACTGGTGAAACAACTAGTAGAATCCAAATAAATCCTAGAATTTGGTTAACAGTAAGGTACCAATGTTGGCTGCTTTGTTTTCACATACATATCACGATTATGTAAGATGTTAATATTAGAGGAAGCTGGATGATAGGTATACCGGAAATCTACTATCTGTGCAATTTGTCTGTAAATCTAAAATTATCCCCTAATAAAAACTCTATTAAACAGGGAGTAAGTTCCTCGAAAATTAAATATAGAGCTACTATGTGACCCAGCAATTCCACTCCCAGGTATATAGCCAGGAGAACTGAAAAACATATGTTCACGCAAAAACTTGTTCATAGAAGCATTCATAACAGCCAAAAGATAGACACGACCCAAATATCCATCAACTGATGAACGGATACACAAAATGTGGTGTACCCATAAGATGGAATATTGTTTGGCCGCAAAAAGTACCGACAACATGCTGCAACATGGATGACCCTTGAACACTAAGTGGAAAAAGCCATAAAAGGCCACATATTGTAGGATTCCATTTCATATGAAATGTCCAGAACAGGGGCATCCACAGAGATAGACAGGAATTTAGTTCATAAACACGGCTGATTAGTGAGTGGTTGCTAAGGAGTGAGGGAAATGAGATGTGGCTGCTAATGGGTATGAAGTTTCTCTGGGGGATGCAAATGTTCTGGTATTAAGACAGTGGAGATGGTTGCACAGCCTTGTGAATATACTAAAACCACTCAATTGTACACTTTAAAATGGTAAATTTTTGGCTATGCAAATTATATCTCAATATCTACTCACAGAATAAAGATTAAATGAACTAACAAAGATTAAAAGCTGCTGCAGTTGTTACCATCATTACTATTTATAAAACTGTGCTAGACATTAGAGAAAATAAAAGACGACCTGAGTCCTCTCTAAGAGTTCATAACCTGGGGGGAAAGACCAACACGCACTTGTTTTAAGTTAGGTCAGGCACTCCCTTTATTGGTATCTGCTCTCAACACAGGCATATTAAAGCTACTTAGCTCCTTCAAAGTAGCTGTTCTCAAAACATTTTGGCCACAAGACCCTTTACATTTGTCAACATTAATGAAGAGTCCAAAGAGTTTTTGTTGATGAGGGTTATGTTTATATATATTTACTGTATGAGAAATTAAAACAAGTTATTGGCTGGGCATGTTGGCTCGTGCCTGTAATCCCAGCACTTTGGGAGGCTGAGGTCGGGGAATTACTTGGGGTCAGGAGTTCGAGACCAGCCTGGCCAATATGGTGAAACCCCGTCTCTACTAAAAATAAAAAAATTAGCTGGGCGTGATGGCGCGTGTCTGTAATCCCAGCTACTCGGGCAGCTGAGGCAGGAGAATCGCTTGAACCTGGGAGGCGGAAGTTGCAGTGAGCCGAGATCACACCACTGCACTCCAGCCTGGGTGACAGAGTAAGAATCTGCCTCAAAAATACAAAACAAAACAACAACAACAACGAAAAAACTTGTTTAAACAATTCATTTAAAAATAACAACAAACCCATTATATGTTATACATTTTTATGAAAAATGACTGTTTTCCAAAACAAAATAAGTTGAGTGAGAAGACTGATATTCTTTGACATTTCTGGAAGTCTTTTTCATGTCTGGTGTGGTAGAAGACAGCCAGATGATCAGATCTGCTTCTGCATTCAATCTGTTGTGCTGTGTTGTTTTAGCAGAAGTTTATGCAAAAAATCTTGTCTTACGCAGATACCCACCTGAAAATGGAGGAGCATTTTAACAGCTTTCACATAATTGTGGATTTTCTTCTTTGGTATTACACTAAACCTGACCTTCCTAAAAGGTTAGCTGTGGAATCTGAAATCACAGCAATGAATCTTTTTGTACCCTATTACATTAAACCAATTGATTCTCTTGAATTTTGAATGAATCTGTTACCTATGCAGAAGTTTTACGATGTCATGAATTGCTTTTTGGAAAATACTGGTTCCCTGGGTTTTGAAGATATTCCCAATGTTGACACATTTCATTATGCAGTAAAAATAAAATCACATTCATTAATATCACCACCTATCTCATCAGAAAAGTCTTTCAAGTGCTGAGAAACTGCTAAAATCAACATAGTGGATACAAGTTTTCTAAAACTCGCTAATTTTTGCTTGAAAGTCTAAATTATATCAGTAGCAACAAATTCTGTCACTGTTTTTGAGGGAATGTCTGCAAAATACGTAAGTCTGAACAACCAGAATTTGTGGGTCAGCTGTTCTTCCAAATAAAAAAAGGTGTTCCATGAAACAGAGGGCTAGTTTAGCTCTCTTGCAAAAGTGGTTATCTCCAACACAACGATTCATACTTTGGTATGCAGAAGTACCTTATGAGTACTTCCCATTTTGCTATATAGAATACTTGATCAATAACTTTATTGTTCCATTAAGTATATTATTACGTGAAACTGGCACTTTACTGCAAGCACTTGGCCATGGCCTTGGTATGGGTTAAAGTACGAGCAATTTGACCCACTTCTGCTTTTGCCCCATCAATCCATATGTCAACACAGTGTGAAAGCAAATAATGTGTTAAGAATATTCTGGGCCGGGCGCGGTGGCTCACGCTTGTAATCCCAGCACTTTGGGAGGCCGAGGCGGGCGGATCACGAGGTCAGGAGATCGAGACCACGGTGAAACCCTGTCTCTACTAAAAAAAAAAAAAAAAAAAAAAAAAATACAAAAAATTAGCTGGGCGTGGTAGCGGGCGCCTGTAGTCCCAGCTACTCGGAGAGGCTGAGGCAGGAGAATGGCGTGAACCCGGGAGGCGGAGCTTGCAGTGAGCCGAGATTGAGCCACTGCACTCCAGCCTGGGTGAAAAAGCGAGACTCTGTCTCAAAAAAAAAAAAAAAAAAGAATATTCTGAAAAAAGTTTTGACATCAGACTCCCCCACGGTATTGTAGACCACACTTTGAGAACTGCTGCTTTAAAGTGTACTCCATCTTTATACTTCACATACATACCCCAAATGCTTTGATGTTTTATGGAGGTGGCAGAAGACTCATACTGATTTCATCTTATACTCGATAGAACACATTTTAACAGAACAAATAAGCAACAGCTAGATTTCCAAGCTAGGGTACAAAAACCTCTTCAATCCTTAACATGTTGAAAACCCAAATGCGTGCAATGGTATTTACCATACTGCTTTTCATTACAGTATCAGAAAGGTCAGAAGGCTTTTCCACGGCTGAGCCAGAGAGACACTTTCATTCATGAGAAGCAATGCTAAATTCTAAGCAAATGACATTACACAGCAACTTTCAGAACACAGTCTTTCCTTATACTTTGATTATCCTTCAGTGGCTCACGCCTGTAATCTCAGCACTTTGGGAGGCTGAGGCGGGCAAATCACAAGGTCAAGAGATCGAGACCATCCTGGCCAACACGGTGAAACCCCGTCTCTACTAAAAATACAAAAATTAGCCAGGCGTGGTGGTGGGCGCCTGTAGTCCCAGCTACTCGGGAGACTAAGGCAGGAGAGTTGCTTGAACCCGGGAGGCAGAGGTTACAGTGAGCCGAGATCGTACCACGGCACTCCAGCCTGGGCCACAGAGCGAGACTCCGTCTCAAAAGAAAATAAATAATTTTTTTTTCTACTACTCAATGTTAGTATACTGTGCAGTAACTTTTTTATTTTCTGCACATATTCAGTCTATTAGAACTAAAGAGGAGCCAGAGCATTGCGTTTTTTGGAACTTTTTAGTGACTACACACTATCATGTTGAATGAGCTGTCTCAAGGAAATTCCAATTAACATGACTTACCCTTTAAGCAATACTTGCCTGAATAAAACCCTAATTTAATAGTAAACTTGAGTCAGAGATGTCCCTAATGAAATTAGTCAAGATGACAAATATGCCACAACAATTCTAATATACCACGAGTGACTAGATCTTAGTAAATATAAACACAACCTTTGATACAATACTGATGCCTCTGCCCGCTGAGGATTTACCACTTCATCTCTGGATCTCTCTCAGTCTCTATGTTTTCAGTTGTTGTTGAGTGGAAGAAATTCTATTAGGTTGGTGCAAAAGTAGTTTCTATTAAAAGTAATGACAAAAACCGCAATTACTTTTGCATCACCTAATAACTAGCTCCCTAGAGGGTTTCTCTGTGTTCAGTTTTTTGTTGGGAGAAAGAAGTCAGAATTGGTTAAATATACCTTAATTATCATGCAGAAGTTGACTAAAAATAACAAGTGCTATGACTCTCCCTGGCTACACATCATCCTGACTAGCTGCCCATAACCTACAGACTGAGGACTAAACTCTGGCATTAGGGCCACTGAACTCCAAACTGCTGAGTCAATCTCATCTCACGTGACTGCACCACGTCAATCCTATGCCTCACATTCCTCAAATACACCAAAGACTTTCCTGGCCTAAATAATTTTTACGTATCTATTTCTGCATTCTTAGCTTTTCTTTTTCCTTTTATCTACCCAACCAAATCTTTCAAGGCTTAGTGAAAATGATTTCCTTCCTGAGGTCAGTCCTTGCCCAAAAAGATCCCTTACATCCTCTAAACTCGAGTTACACAGGAAAGGAAATCCAGACGGTATTAAGATGGTCAAGGATTAAGTCATCTAGTCCATCTGCCTTGTTTTGTATGTGAAAAAAACCAACTTACCAAAAAGTAAATGGTTAGCCTAAAGGCACATACATCTAATTACTAACAGAACTAAGACTAGAACTCAAGTCTCCTAACAACTCTGAATCTCAGGCTCTTTTTTCTTACTTATGCTAATATACTGGGCCATTCTTCGGCAATGAATTACAACTATAAACCCTTAGTTATTTTATCTGCTTTTCCTACCTAAGACCTCAAGCAATTCAAAGGCAGGTACTGTGCATGTATTAGGCAATGTTTACTGATTTATGGTACCATACCGTGTCCACAGATTTTTTTTTTTTTTTTTTTTTGAGACGGAGTCTCGCTCTGTCCCCCAGGCTGGAGTGCAGTGGCGTGATCTCGGCTCACTGTAACCTCCACCTCCTGGATTCTCCTGCCTCAGCCTCCCGAGTAGCTGGGATTACAGGAGTGCGCCACCACGCCCAACTAATTGAATTTTTTTTTTTTTGAGACGGAGTCTCACTCTGTCGCCCAGGCTGGAGTGCAGTGGCATGATCTTGGCTCACTGCAACCTCTGCCTCCTGGATTCAGGCAATTCTCCTGTCTCAGCCTCCCAAGTAGCTGGGAGGCGGACGCCACCACATCTGGCTAATTATTGTATTTTTGAGTAGAGATGGAGTTTCACTATATTGGTCAGGCTGGTTTCAAACTCCTGACCTCAGGTGATCCACCTACCTTGGCCTCCCAAAGTGCTGGGATTACAGGCATGAGCCACTGTGCCCGGCCTGAACTTGTTTTCTTAATCAAACAACACTAGACAACATAAACTACCCCATATTAACAAAAATATATTTAGAAAGATTTATACTTTTCCCCTCACAGCTGATTCATGACCTTCAGTTCTTTTTCATAAAATAGTATTTTTTGTGTGTGAATTGCTGCTTCTGACAGTGTCAAATGCCTGAAAAGTACCAAATGAGACTGTGATAAGGTTCTTTATGTTCCTCTTATATGTTAGCCAAAAACAATATTAGGTATAAAAATAATTCATGGTAAAATATTGATTTACCTGTTTTGTTCAACCATTAGTAACAAATGTTTTATAAAAAAAAAAAAAAGAGCAAATGGTAAGTAGTGCCTCTCTCTAAATCTGTTCACTTTTTGCTACTTTTCAGTGAAAAACAAGTAGGCGAAACAAAAAGTGTGCCCAAAACACACTGTACTCTTCTAAGAGGCCCATTGTTTAACTGTGACACGACTCAAAACACAAACAATTCCTCAATTGTCTACTGAAGGAGACTAGGGGTGGCTAAATATACAGCAGAAACGAACAGCAGAGTGGTATCTGAAACCGGTCAGCCCAAATAGTGGAGATTACTAAACTTACTATTATCTGCTGGGATCAACTACAGTACTCCAAGTGTAAACCATATATTATTGAAAAACACAATGATTTAAAAAGCACAATTTTGCTTTACATTTTTATTTACTTTTTATATAAATAACAAGTGAGCCTTAATTTTTCAGTACATTATGAATGCAGTAACGCAGCACTAATTAATTACCCAGACTTTCAACAATCTCTCAATAAGCTGCAAGAGCCCAACACCAGTGGCCCTTCCCTCCCAACCCACCCCGTCAAAAAACCAAAAGAGCCTCAGATGTCTTTGAGAGCGGATGCATGAATGGAAACATTTCCAAATCACCTGAAGATGACAACACACTCTCTAAACAGAAGGTTCACAACTCAGAAGGAAAAGAGTGTTCTCATGTGGTGACCATGGCCATAGCATCAGTCCCACTAGTAGCAACGCCAGAAAGAAAAGAGGGAAAGCGAGAAAAGAGATGCAGAAAACACAATCTGGGGGCTGGTAAAAAAGAAGGAAAATAAAACTTCGCTTCAAACTCTAAAATAAAGGACTGGATAACATATCAAGTCTTTTTAAATGCATGGATGGGCTGGTAAAATAAGAGGGATGATTCCACAGAGCCCAAACCAAAGCAAAACCAGGAACTCAAAAGAGTAAGCAATTTACTAATCTAGTTATTCTCGAGGGATTCTGACTAAACCCCGGAGACCTCATGCTTCCACTTTGATGGCTGCCACAGGGGACAGGTAGGAAAACCCAGTCTGCCTAACGTTGAAAAATTAACCGGAGTCCCTCCCACATAAGGCTAGGCCTGAAAAAGGCTATAATGCACATAGCGATCAATCAGGAATAAATCCCTCTGGACAGAAAGGAACAAGAAAACCTTAAGCATTTTGAAAACGGTGATGGCAAGAAGAGGAAAAATCTCTGAAAAACACAGATATGGAATGCTGTGTCAAAGAACACATAGAAGCAGCTTGAAAATAAAAGCAGAATAGAGAGAATATGAAAACACCTACAGAACTTTCAGTAAGAAAAAATAAGTGAAAGCTAAAACTCAACATTCGAAGTAAAACGCAGCATAGACATAGTGTTAGACAGAACTAATGCACAATGAACTAATCAACTCATTGCAGACAATGAGATAGAAAATATGAAAGAGGAGGCCGGGCGCAGTAGCTCACGCCTGTAATCCCAGCACTTCGGGAGGCTGAGACGGGCAGATCATCTGAGGTCGGGAGTTCGAGACCAGCCTGACCAACATGGAGAAACCCCATCTCTACTAAAAATACAAAATTAGCCAGGCATGGTGGCAAGCACCTGTAATCCCAGCTACTCAGGAGGGTGAGGCAGGAGAATAGCTTGAACCTGGGAGGCAGAGGTGCAGTGAGCTGAGACTGCGCCATTGTACTCCTGCCTGGCAGCCTGGGCAACAGAGCAAGACTCTGTCTCAAAAAAAAAAAAAAAAAAAAAAAAAAGAAAGAGGAGATAAGTAGATTAGATGGTCTAACATACAACTACTTGGAGTTCCAGAAGGTGGCAGAATGAAGGACTGGTCCACTGAACAGATTAATAGCTGAGAAATGTCCAGAACTGATAAAGAACACAAATCTGTAAGTAGAAGTCTAATGAATCAAAAGCAGATACAAAATTATCTACAAGTAGACACATCGTAGTGATATTAATCATATCAAAGACAAAGAATTCCTAAAATCGGCCAAAGGAGAAAAAAAGACAAATTTCACAGAAGCAGTAATTGAATGGTCAGCTTACTTCTTGATATCAACAATGAAAGCAAGAAGACAGTGGAATATCATCAGTGCGTTGAGACAAGAAGTTGCCAACATAAACTGCAAACTCACAAAATTATTTTTTAAGAATGAGGTAAACAGAAACATTGAGACAATTTTTTTTAAAAAAGACCAGAATTACTACACACTCTTAAAGTCAATTAAGTTGAAAATAACAAAAAGATAACTAGGGAAGAAATACATGTTTAGAAATTTGAAAACACCTCCAACAAACCCCAGTTAAAAAAAGACATAATGAAAATTGAAAAATATTTAGAACTGAATGAAGATTTAAAGACTATATATAAAAAACTCAGGCCAGGCATGGTGGCTCATGCCTGTAATCCCAGCACTTTGGGAGGCCAAGGTGGGCAGATCACTTGAGGTCAGGAGTTTGAGACCAGCCTGGTCAACATAGTGAAGCCCTGATTCTATTAAAAATGCAAAAATTAGCCGGGCGTGGTGGCGTGCGCCTGTAATCCCAGCTACTCGGGAAGCTGAGGCAGGAGAATTGCTTGAACCCAGGAGGCGGAGATTACAGTGAGCCGAGATGGTGCCACTGCACTCCAGCGTAGGAGACAGAGCAGGACTCTGTCTTTAAAATACAATACAATACAATAAAATAAAATTATATAAAAAACTTGCAGGATTGAATAAACAAAATGTGGCATATATACACACAAACTTTAATTCTTTAAGAGATGGGGTCTTGCTGTGTTGCCCAGGCTGGAGCACAGTGGCTACTCACAGGCATGATCAGAGGGCAGCACTGTAGCCCTTCAGCTCCTGAACTCAAGCCGCCTGATCAACTCCTCCCACCTGATCCTCCCAAGTAGCTGTACTGAGACTACCGGCACATGCCACCATGCCTGGCTCAGGAATGAAATTCTGATATATACTATTAATAAGAATGAAGCCTGAAAATAATATGCTAAATAAGCCAAACGCAAAAGGACAAATACTGTATGTATATACTTTTAATGGAGATAGGGTCTCACTCTGTCACTCAGGCTGGATTACAATGGCAGGATCAGAGCTCACTGCAGCCTAAACCGCCTGGGCTCCAGTGATCCTCCCACCTCAGCCTCCTAAGTAGCTGGAACTACACGTGCATACCACCATCCCCAGCTAACTTTTAAACTTTTTAGCAGAGACAAGGTCTCACTACGTTGCTCAGGCTGGTCTCGAACTCCTGAGCTCAAGCTATCCTCCCACTTTGGACTCTCAAAGTGCTGGGATGACAGGTGTGAGCTGCCATGTCCGGCCTAACAAATACTGTATTAATTTCACTCAAGTGAGATACTTCACAGTAGTCAAATTCATAGAAAGTAGAATAAAGGTCATTAGAGACTGGGGAAAGTGTAACATGCGGAGTTACGGCTTAATGGATGCAGAATTTCTTTTTTTTGTTTGTTTGTTTTGTTTTCTGAGATGGAGTCTCGCTCTGTAGCCCAGGCTGGAGTGCAGTGTCATGATCTCAGCTCACTGCAAGCTCTGCCTCCCAGGATCAAGTGATTCTCCTGCCTCAGTCTCCCGAGTAGCTGGAACTGCAGGCGCCTACCGCCACGCCCAGCTAATTTTTTGTATTTTTTTTTAGTAGAGACGGGGTTTCACCACGTTAGCCAGGACAGTCTCGATCTCCTGACCTCGTGATCCGCCCGCCTCGGCCTCCCAAAGCACTGGCATTACAGGCATGAGCCACCGTGCCCGGCCAGGATGTGGAATTGCTGCTTGGGATGATGAAAATCCTCTGGAAAAGGATGGTGGTGACGGTTGTACAACACTGAATATACTTAATGCCACCAAATTGTACACCTAAAAATGGTTAAATCATACATTTTACGTTATGTATATTTCACCACCAGCACAACAAAAAACCTTGCTAGGATATGAAGCCCTTACAGCTCTGAATTTTTATTTTTATTATTTTTTTGAGACTGTCACCCAGGCGGGAGTGCAGTGGTGCAGTAACGGCTCACTGCAGCAACCTCCTGGGCTCAGGTGATCCTCCCACCTCAGCCTCCGAGTGGCTGGCACCACAGGCGTGCACCATCATGCCCAGCTAATTTTTGTATTTTCTGTGGAGAAAGGGCCTATGTTGCCCAGGCTGGTCTTGAACTGCTGGGCTCAACTGATCCATCCTCTTCGGCCTCCCAAATTGCTGGGATTACAGGTGTGCACTACAGTGCCCAGCTAGCTCTGAATGTTTACATCAAAAAAGGAGAACTTCCAGCCTGGGTAACATAGCAAGACCCTGTAAAAAACATAAAAGTAGGCCGGGCACGGTGGCTCACACCTGTAATCCCAGCACTTTGGGAGGCCGGGCGCGGTGGATCACTTGAGGTCTGGGAGTTCGAGACCATCCTGGGCAACATGGTGAAACCCTGTCTCTACTAAAAATACAAAAATTAGCCAGGCATGATGAGGCATGCCTGTAATCCCAGTTATTCAAGAGGCTGAGGCAGGAGAATCACTTGAACCCATGAGGAGGAGGCTGCAGTGAGCCAAGATTGCACCCTGCATTCCAGCCTGAGGGACAGAGCAAGACTCCATCTCAAATAAATAAATAAATAAAAATAAAGAATTAGCTGGCCCTGGTGGCTTGCACCTGTAATCTCAGCTACTTGGAAGGCTGAGGCAGGAAGATCACTTGAGCCCAGGAGGTTGGGGTTGTCACTGCACTCCAGCCTTGGCAACAGAGTGAGACCTCGTTTCAAATACATAAATAAATAAAATAAAGGAGAACTAAAAATTAGCGAGTTAAGCATCCAACCTAAGAAGTCCAAAAAAACAGTAAAATAAACCCAAAGAATGTAGGAAGGAAATAATCAAGATAAAAGCAGCAATTACTGAACAGAAGACCAATATACAAAAAAGAGTATCAATAAAGCTAAAAATAGTGTCTTGGGCAAAACTAGTAAAATATCACTGGCAAAATTAATCAAAACAAAGACAGTAAAAAATAAACATGATTAGGAATGAAAAGCAGTTCTGCTGGCATTTAATGAGCAGGGGCCACAGGTATCTGATGTTCTGCAATGTGCTCACAACTCCTCAGTGTCCTACCATGTGTTGATTTATCATTTTAAAACTTATAATGATCTGAACCGAGGACACAATTCTATTTCACACATGAAAATATTTTTCCAGTTTTAGCATACACTGAATTTTCCAGATATGCAACCACTATGTAAACCAAGAGGAGCTTGTACTTTTGCTCAGACTTTACCAAGAAGTTTATTCACAATGTCGGAAATCATGTCACTGGCAATACTGTGCTCATGCTGGTTGAGTCACCAATAGCAGAGTCCATATGATGAGACGGCACTGTGGTCACCCCTATGTATAGAAACAAGTCTCTGGTCACTGCATAATGGCTTTTAGTATAGTTGTGATCAAGTATTTACAAATAAAAACATGTATTTCAGCCGGGCACAGTGGCTCACGCCTGTAATCCCAGCACTTTGGGAGGCCGAGGTGGGCGGATCACAAGGTCAGGAGATCGAGACCATCCTGGCTAACATGGTGAAACCCCGTCTCTACTAAAAGTACAAAAAAAAAAATTAGCCTGGCATGGTGGCGGGCACCTGTAGTCCCAGCCGCTGGGGAGGCTGAGGCAGGAGAATGGCGTGAACCCGGGAGGCGGAGCTTGCAGTGAGCCAAGATCGTGCCACTACACTCCAGCCTGGGTGACAGAGCAAGACTCCGTCTCAAACAAACAAACAAATAAACAAACAAAAACATGTATTTCATTATAAATTGCTTGCTTTTTATTTTATTTTTTCTCTTATAGTCAGGGCATTACATTGATTTTTTCCTCCTAAAATTCTGTGAGGATGGGTTTAATAATCTACAATTTTCATGTCATAGGAAAGCAACATAACATAGTGTTTAGGAGTACCGACTATATATATACTTTTTGACCCATATATCCCATTTCTAAAAATCTATCCAAAGGATATACTCACAAAAATGCAAAAAGATATATGCACTAGGCTGTTATTGTAGCATTATCAGTAGCAGCAAAAGACTGGAAGTTAACTAAACAGCCACAAATAGGGGAATGGCTCAACTAACTACACAACACTCTATACTAAAGAATTTTGAAGCTATAAAAACAAACGAGAAAATCACTCTATATACTGCCATGGAGTAATCTCCAGGATATATGAAGTGAAAACCAGTTGGAAGAAAAAAAAAATATATAGGATGCTATCATTTACCAAAAGAGATGGGGGGAAGAAGGTATATCAATACACACATATACACACACACGTGGGTGTACTTGTTTCTATTTTTTTAAATGGAAGAACCACAATTTTTTCCCAGCTTTACTGAGGTATAATCGACAAAACTGCATATATTCAACATGATGATTTGATATACATATATACTGTGCAATAGTTATCACAATCAAATCAAGACATCCATCACCATCTGTAGTTACCGCATGGGTCGGGGGTGGGGTTGACAGAGGAACCATAATTTTAAAAAATAGTT
This sequence comes from Nomascus leucogenys, assembly GCF_006542625.1. NCBI lineage: Eukaryota > Metazoa > Chordata > Mammalia > Primates > Hylobatidae > Nomascus > Nomascus leucogenys. The sequence goes on along the minus strand of NC_044391.1, from coordinate 117,576,958 downwards.
ACTTTGGGAGAGATGGGACTAAGTTAAAACCTAGATTTCTCTGAATATATATTTTTTGTATATTCGCTTTTGGAACTCTGTAAATTATATAAAATCCCCAGCTTATGAAGAATGAACAACACTGCTTGTAGTAAGATAGCCATCCACTGATCACTTAAGAAAATCCTTGTACTTTTTTGCTTTGTAGACGACATATGCACCTTATTTACATTTACAATTAAATGAAGACCAAATACGGAACAGAATTGAATGTAAACTGGCACTGATTCTGTCCTTACATCTTAGAGATTATGGTATCTATAATGGTAACTTTTTGTATTATACGTATTACACAGTTAGCAAACACTCATTAACCAGATTATGACCAGGTTATTAGCTCTATTATTTATAGGTTATGCCTCTATTATTAGCTACTATGATGTATCATATTTCCTCTGCTGAACTCTACTCTTTGTGAGAAGGTACTGATTTTTGAGAGGATGAGAAAATATAAAAATTAAAATTCAAAAAAGAGGCCAGGAGCGTTGGCTCATGTCTGTAATCTCAGCACTTTGGGAGGTCAAGGCAGGCGGATCATGAGATCAGGAGTTCGAGACCAACCTGGCCAGCATGGTGAACCCTCATCTCTACTAAAAGCACAAAAACTAGGTGGGCATGGTGGCGCTCGCTTGTAATTCCAGCTACTCAGGAGACTGAGGTAGAATCGCTTGACCCCGGGAGGTGGAGCTTGCAGTGAGCTGAGATCATGCCACTGCACTCCAGCCTGGGCAACAGAGCAAGACTCCGTCTAAAAAAAAAAAAGAAGATACTAATTTTATAGCTCTTTTTATTCTCAAGGAGCACCTAGCAAAGTGTTATATACATCATAGAAACTCAAAATGTGTTTTTCAAATAAACAATGTTAGCCAGTCCAGGCAAATAAACTACTGCCACTTACCAAGCTGCATACTGAAAGCCAAATCACTCTTCCTTTTAGTGCCTTTATTTAACCACCAATATAACGGAGAAATACCTGTATTATCCATTCTCACAGTGATGACAAATAATGAACACATACATAAGAATATGTCCAACCTCAGACATCAATGAAATGTAAATTAAGGCCACTAGCAGATACCATTTTACACCTTCTACGTTGGCAAAAAACAAGAAGGCTGATTCAAATCAAGTGTTACCAGGAATACGGCACAAAGAGAATTCTTATATACGGCTGGCAGGAGTATAAACTGGCAAAACTACTTTAGAAAATTTGGGAGGCTGGATGCGGTGGCTCGCACCTGTAATCTGTCACTCAGGAGGTGGAGGCGGGGGATTGCTTGAGGCCGGGAGTTGCAGCCCAGCCTGGCCAACATGGCAAAACCCCGTCTCTACTAAAAATGCAAAAAAATCAGATGAGCGTGGTGGTGGGCGCCTGTAATCCCAGCTACTCAGGAGGCTGAGGCAAAAGAATCGCTTGAACTCGGGAGGCAAAGGTTACAGTGAGCTGAGATCACGCCACTGCACTCCAGCCTGGGTGACAGAGTGAGACCCTGTCTCAAAAAACAAAACAAAACAAAAAAAAGGCCAGGCATGGTGGCTTATGCCTGTAATCCCAGCACTTTGGGAGGCTAAGGCGGGTGAATCATGAGGTCAGGAGATCGAGACCATCCTGGCTAACATGGTGAAACCCCGTCTCTACTAAAAATACAAAAAATTAGCCGGGCGCGGTGGCAGGCGCCTGTAGTGCCAGCTACTCTGGAGGCTGAGGCAGGAGAATGGCATGAACCCGGGAGGCAGAGCTTGCAGTGAGCCGTGATCGTGCCACACCACTGCACTCCAGCCTGGGGGACAGAGCCTGGCCAGACACCTTTTATCAAGCAATTCACACTAGATCTCTTTGTAGACAGTGGATCTCAGTGCCTTTCCTTTCTTTCTATAGAAAATAGACAACAAAACTTGCCTATATTCTATTTGCACAGATACTATTTTGCAAGGAAAATAGTAAGCAATCTTCAATTTAAAAAATCTACTCATAAGCTCTGTCTCTCCAATACTTTTTACTGTCATGTGACCTCTGCTCCGTCTCTGAGCTCCTACAGCAGTTAATACCATTCTCCTGCCAGTTACTGATCTAGTGCCTCTGCACTCCAAATTCATCCTTTCTGTCCATTCTGAAAATGGATCTGAGGCCTTTAAGCAGTTTTCCCTTGCCAGGGCATGATGCTAAGCTTTGTCGATATAGGGCGCTGGAGAGACATCACAGAAGAAAAGGAGTTTTGCTTCCTGGTTCCAGTTGTCACAAGACTCCTGATGGGCAGGCAGCTCCCCCAGCATCAGACTCCAATAGGGGAAGGTGGCCAGCAGCACTGAGTCTACTGGAACAGGGAGCCACCCCACATGCTCTTTTTGGGCAGTTTTGTATCAGAGTTAACAATTCTTTTTGGCACCCTAAAGGGCAGATGTCCAACAACTTTGGCCAACAAAGAACCGTTAAATGGCAGAAACGTCTCTGCCATTCAGTGATTTACAACCATGCTCTCTCCAATAAGGTCTGGATCTCAGCTCTGGGGAAAGGAAGAGCTTTTTCCCAGGCAGGGGGAGGGGGGTTTATCTCAGCCTTGGGCGTAGTAGCTGCTTCTTACTTTTGCTATTCCAATGTTCTTTAGAGCTCTATTTATTTATTTTTACTGGCTAATCCCTCATTACTCAATTACCCTGTTACAGTCAGTCAATTATGTGTTTTTTTCTTGTTCAAATTACTGTATGGCTTCTCTCTCCTGATTGGACCGAGAATGATACAGTCCCATCCATCCATATAGTACTTGCACACTTCCTTGAAATTCAGTCACCTGGCTTCTAACTTTTCTTCTTCTTTTTTTTGGGGGGGACGGAGTTTCACTCTTGTTGCCCAGGCTGTAGTGCAATGGCATGATCTCGGCTCACTGCAACCTCTGCCCCCCGGGTTAAAGCGGTTCTCCTGCCTCAGCCTTACCGAGTAGCTGGGATTACAGGTATGCGCAACCACACCCGGCTAATTTTGTATTTTTAGTAGAGACAGGGTTTCTCCATGTTGGTCAGACTGGTCTCGAACTCCTGATCTCAGGTGATCCATCTGCCCCGGCCTCCCCAGGTGCTGGGATTACAGGCGTGAGCCACCGTGCCCGGCCCTAACTTTTCTTTTTTCTACAAGATTATAAACTGGCTGGCAGGTAACACTTTCCATACATCTCTGAACCTATCTGACACTATCTAACATGCTTTTAACACAGAGGCACCAACGAACATTTAAACTCACACTTTGAATCATGACTCATAAATATCCTATACACCTTCAGTAGTTTAAGGCCCTTATAAACAAGTAAACACTTTCTAATGACACACCTTGTTTCAGAATCTTCACCAGCAAAGCACAAATAATTTGGACAGCATAAGAATGCATCCTGGGGCCAGGCACGGTGGCTCACGCTTGTAATCCCAGCACTTTGGGAGGCCGAGGCAGGCGGATCACGAGGTCAGGAGATCGAGACCACGGTGAAACCCTGTCTCTACTAAAAATACAAAAAGTTAGCCAGGCGTGGTGGCGGGCGCCTGTAGTCCCAGCTACTCGGAGAGGCTGAGGCAGGAGAATGGCGTGAACCCGGGAGGCAGAGCTTGCAGTGAGCCGAGATTGCACCACTGCACTCCAGCCTGAGCGACAGAGAGAGACTCCGTCTCAAAAAAAAAAAAAAAAAAAGAATGCATCCTTATGCATTCAAATTCCTCAAACTCACAGACCAGTCATGGTTAAAGGCCCATAATGCGGCTGCACATGAATGATGCCTACTTATCACTGTAGAAATATGAACAATGAGGTAAGAAATTATGCTCAGAGTCCGGGTGCGGTGGTTCACACCTGTAATCCCAGCACTTTGGGAAGCTGAGGCAGGCAGATCACCTGAGGTCAGGGGTTCAAGACCAGCCTGGCCAACATGGAGAAACCCTGTCTCTACTAAAAATACAGAAATTAGCTGGGTGTGGTGGTGGGCACCTACAATCCCAGCTACTCAGGAGGCTGAGGCAGGAGAATTGCTTGAGCCCGGGAGGCGGAGGTTGCAGTGAGCTGAGATCGTGCCAGTGCGCTCCAGCCTGGGCAACAGAGCAAGACGCTATCTCAAAACAAACAAACAAAAAACTGAAAATAACCCAGGTGTGTACCATTCCAGCTACTTAGGAGGCTGAGGCAGGAGAATCACTTGAGCCCAGGAGTTCAGTACTAGCCTGGACAATATAGAAGACCCTGTCTCTTTCACCCACACAGCGGAATACCATTTGACTGTAAAAGGAATGAAGTACTGAGAGATGCCACAGCATGGATGGACCTTGAAAACACTGTGTTAAATCAAAGAAACCAGTCACGAAAGACCACATATTGTAGCATTCCATTCATGAGACAAAAAATAGATTAGTGGTTTTTTGGGGCCGGCGGGGAGATGACATAAGGAGTGACTGCTATTCAGTGCAGTATTTCTCTCTGAGGTGATGTAAATATTCTGTAATTAGATAGTGGGGATGGCTGTATAACTTTGTGAGCACACTTAAAAACCCACTTAACTGGCTGGGCACAGTGGCTCACACCTGTAATCCCAGCACTTTGGGAGGCTGAGGCGGGCAGATCATGAGGTCAGGAGTTCAAGACCAGCCTGGCCAGTATGGTGAAACCCCATCTCTACTAAAAATACAAAAATTAGCTGGGCGTGGTGGTGCGCGCCTGTAGTCCCAGCTACTCGGGAGGCTGAGGCAGAAGAATCGCTTGAACCTGGGAGGCAGAGGTTGCAGAGAGCCGAGATCACGCCACTGCACTCCAGCCTCCAGCCTGGGTGACAGAGCAAGACTCTATCTCAAAAAAAAAAAAAAAAAAAACAAAAAAAAAACCCAATACCTTAAAGGGTGAATTTTACTGTATATGAATTTTACTGTATATGAGTATCTGTTTTTTAAAATTTAAGGAATTTTTAAGGAAAAGAAAGAAATGAATTGGGCCAAACATAGATGCAGAGAGCAAGAGAAATTGACCTGAAACCGAGCCACAGGCAAGGATGAAAAGTTTGCCTCTGGTGAAGAAGAAACTTGAAGGAATACGCCAGAGGCTCCCAGGGCAATGCAAAAAAAGAGTTCTAGAAATAATTTGAAGAGTGGAAGCATCACTGGGATAATCAGGCAGTCTCTCAATGAGACTACTTTGAGGGTGACAAAAACCATTTATAGTATTTGCTGTGTTCAGGAAAAGATCACTTCAACGACCTCACAGCCATGCCTCCTACCTTCTATGCTTACTCTTCATGTCTGACAAAAAGGCTGATGACAGGCATCTGGATTATTTACTCTGCTAGTAATATTTCTATCCAGTGACAGAAAAGTATGAGAATAAAAATGTGTAGTTTTTCCATTTTTAAGAAATTAACATCCTTGGAAGGGTGTGGTGGCTCACACCTGTACTGCCAGCACTTTGGGACACTGAGGTGGCCAGATCACTTGAGGTCAGGAGTTCAAGACCAGCCTGGGCAACATGACGAAACTGTGTCTCTACTAAAAACATATAAAATTCAGCCAGGCGTGATCATGAGTGCCTGCTGCCCCAGCTACTCAGGAGGCTGAGGCATCAGAATCGCCCGAACCAGGAGGTGGAGGCTGCTGTGAGCCCTGATAGAGCCAGGGTGCACTCCACCCTGGGCAATGGAGCGAGACACTGTCTCAAAATAAAATAAAATAAAATAAAAATACTATCACTTCATTCTCCTACTTAAAACCTTCTCATGGGCCGGGCGCAGTGGCTCACGCCTGTAATCCCAGCACTTTGGGAGGCCGAGGTGGGTGGATCATGAGGTCAGGAGATCGAGACCACGGTGAAACCCCGTCTCTACTAAAAAAAATACAAAAAATTAGCCGGGCGTGGTGGCGGGCGCCTGTAGTCCCAGCTACTTGGAGAGGCTGAGGCAGGAGAATGGCGTGAACCCGGGAGGCGGAGCTTGCAGTGAGCCGAGATTGCGCCACTGCACTCCAGCCTGGGCGACAGAGTGAGACTCCGTCTCAAAAAAAAAAAAAAAAAAAAAAAACCTTCTCATGGTTCTTAAGGTAAAGCCCAATAGTGCATGCATCATCAGGCTCCTGTCTAACTTTCTAGACTCATCTCATTTTAGTCTTTCCCTCTTCAGGCTTTAAGTTTTTTCTATTCTTACTGTTTCTTTAATTGCCACCTGAAGCTTTCACACATGACCTCCCCAGACACAGGACTTTTAGTGCTAAAACCAGAAAAGCCGTGGACAAACCAGAATGAACTGATGACTCTACTTTCTGCCCACCACCTCCACCTGGCAAACACCTACTTTAAGTACTAGCTTAAATGTCATTCTCTCAGGAAACCTCTGACACCTCTTCATTGCCACAAGTGTTGGTTTATTTCCTTTTATCTCAACATTCATCACAATGGATTTGTTTTTTTAATGCCTGTCTTCTCTAACTACATATAAACTCCACAAGCATGGACCCAGTGAGTATCTATCTCGTTGACCATGACATCACCATCACACTGAACACTGTTTAGCCCAGAGTAGGTGATGAGTCATTATTTCTTGAATGAATAAATCAGTGAATGAAAGGATTTCATCTGTGACAGCATCAGAACGAAAGGGTTTTTTCTTCTTTAGGCTAGTGGAGACCCAGGCAAGTTTGAAGATACATTCACTATTCTATCTCTTTTAAGGTCACTATTCTAGAAACTAAGACAAATGCTCCATTTACCTTGTTCATCACAACCGATAAAACTGACCCAGAAACCTCATCCCTTAAGCACCGTATGTTCAAGATGAGACCCCAGTTCATTAGTCTAAACTCTCACTATTCAATCTCTAACGGTAGCAGATCATCTTCCTAACCAGAAGATGGGATTCCAGGCAACAGCAACAGTAAGTATGACGCAGCTCATGAAACAGGAAGGAGATCACAGGGCACAGGCAGCGAGCAGTGGGAAATAAAACTAGGCTGAGTGGGGCCAGAATGGTGCAGGTGCTGGGCAATAGGAAGCAGCTGGAAATTTGAGGGGTTTGGTGTTAATAGTTTTTTCTATTCTTATGTAATAAAAGTAGTACATGATGAGCACAAGAACCTCAAACCAGAATAAAGTCTAAAAGAAAAAAAGAATAACCCTAAGTCCACTTCTCAGAGACACCTGTTTTTGATATTTTCACACCAGAAGTTACTAAGCAGGGAAATGACGTGGATGAAAAAATAACAGAAACTCTTCGTAAATCTCTCCTGTTGGATACAGTGAGTTCTAGATTTCTCTTCAAAGAACCAGTATTGTCCTCCATTTTAAAGTTTAACTTCTGTGTAGTTTCAGTAAACAACCTTTTCCACCAGTTTTAATCAGTAGTTCACATCTGTTCCCCCAGTCACCTGCTCCAACCTGACTCATCCCAGTCACCTGCTTTGACCTGAGTCACCCCTGGTCACCTGCTCTGACCTAAGTCACCTTGAGCTACCTGTTCCTAACTGTCCTTCCCACTAAACTACTCACCCTGCCACTCTGGCTCATACCCCTGGTCTCTTTAAAATAGCCAATCGGAATTAGCTTAGATGGTGCGGTCCAACCCTAGCCAACAGGGGAACGACACAACAATAGGGGCTACCTGTGTCAGGAATAAGAACCCCTTCCCCTCCCTTGTTCAGGTGTGCTGTCACCATTGTTACATCTGTGAGGAGCACCCTTTCTGCAGCAAGTAAAATTGCCTTGCTGAGAAAGTTAAATTTATGTTGAGTGTTATTTCTTTGCAGCACTGAGGAATAAGCATTTTCTTTTCTTTTTTTTTTTTTTTTTGAGATGGAGTCTTGCTCTGTCACCCAGGCTAGAGTGCAGTGGCACAATCTCAGCTCACTGCAATCTCCCTCCCGGGTTCAAGCGATTCTTCTGCCTCAGCCTCCTGAGTAGCTGGGACTACAGGTGTGTGCCACCATGCCTGGCTAATTTTTGTATTTTTAGTACAGACAAGGTTTCACCATATTGGGCAGGCTGGTCTCGAACTCCTGACCTCGTGATCCTCCCACCTCGGCCTCCCAAAGTGCTGGGATTACAGGCATGAGCCACCGCACCTGGCCCAAGCATTTTATTTCTAATACTCCTAATTTATTCATTCATTCAAATATTTATTAAGTGCCTCAAAGAGTTAAGTCTCAGTTTGGAGCTCACAAATAACGACTACTCTGAAATGAGTTAAGCTGCTGACAGGGCCCAGTGGAACGCATTGGAAGGGGGGACCCAGAGCTCCTATTTAGATGAGAGTAATCAGGCAAAAAAAAAAACCCAGAATTGCTTTTTGAAGGATGAAAAGGAATTTGTCAGGCAAAGAAAAAGAGGAAGGTATCTGTATACAGAGGACACAGGGAGTGTAAAGGCATTTTGTAATTCAAATGTGATCCTTTTTTCTCTTTTTCTTCTTCCCCTTGGCTTTCACTCAATCACCACATTAAAAAACTGAAACAATGACAAAGCATAAAGGAAGTCAAGTGGCGAGGCTCAGAAAATGCTTCAAAACTGCCTGACAGTAGGGAACAGGGACAGAACAAGTCAGCAACAAGAAAGATTACTTAAAAAGTTGGAAGAAGGGGCCGGGTACAGTGGCTCACACCTGTAATCCCTGCACTTTGGGAGGCCGAGGCAGATGGATCATGAGGTCAAGAGTTCAACACCAGTCAGATCAACACAGTGAAACCCCATCTCTACTGAAAATACAAAAATTAGCCGGGCATGGTGGCGCTCGCCTGTAATCCCAGCTACTAAGGAGGCTGAGGCAGGAGAATGGCCTGAACCCGGGAGGCGGAGGTTGCAGTGAGCCAAGATCATGCCACTGCACTCCAGGCTGGCAACAAAGTGGGACTCTGTCTCAAAAAAAAAAAAAAAAAAAAAAAAAGTCTGGGTGCAGTGGCTCACGCCTGTAATCCCAAAACTTTGGGAGGCCGAGGCAGGTGGATCACCTAAGGTCAGGAATTCGAGACCAGCCTGACCAACGTGGAGAAACCCCATCTCTACTAAAAATACAAAATTAGCTGGGCGTGGGATTATACATACCTATAATCCCAGCTACTCAGGAGGCTGAGGCAGGAGAACCACTTGAACCTGGGAGGTAGAGGTTGCAGAGGGCCAAGATTGTGCCATTGCACTCCAGCCTGGGCAACAAGAGCCAAACTCCATCTCAAAAAAAAAAAAAAAAAAAAAAAAAAAGTCGGAAGAAGAAATGTGTAAACACTCTGAAGTCTAGTTTTTCCTAGTTTTGGCCATGAACCCCAAATAGCAATTCAAAATGGAAAAATGGGGAGGGAGGGTCCATAGACATATGAAAAATTTTCAGCCTCACTAGATTTATCAAACAGATGCAAAATGGAACAAGATACCATTCTCCTACTACCAAAGTGAAAATTATCAATCTGAGGTAAAATCTTTTATTGAAAGATGAAGGTCAAGACTGATGTTACTACTTAAGTGATTACCTAAGTTTCAAAAAATTGGAACAGGTTTACTCTAGTAAATAATGCTATCAAATCAGAAATCTCCAATGTAGTCTGTCCCAAATCTCCACCAATACAATTTATATGAGATCTTTGAAGGATTTCAACTAGCTTTAAGGTCAACCATACCGCAAAAAGACTCGTGACCCAGCCATGCTCTGCCTCATAAAACAAAGTTCAACCATCTGCCTAAAAGAACATATGAAGATACCTTGTCTCTCTCCACTAGCCATCCCTTTATTTGGAGACTCAGAGTCGGCTTTGAAGAATCAAGGCAGAATCAAGAATTGGTCAGCCACTCCTTGCTACACAGAGGCAGTTTTTGTGGCAGCCACAGTTCCTTATCTTCTCTGGTCTCTCAACATACATTCAGGGAGACTACCTGGCGCAAATTCCAGAAAGCAAACCAGGAAGTGTGTGTCTGCACCTGTGTGCAGGTAAGGTTCCAGCAGGGCTGCGTAAGGGCAGGAAACCCTGAATGGACACACTGCTTCCTGGGAGGTTTAGTGAAGTAACAAGGAGAGTGTTATGTTGTGGGTATAAGATCAGAATCAGAAAACCCATAACGGCAGCACATGCTAGGAATCAGGGCCACTCTCATACATCAGTTCAGACTCACACAGACAGAAACAGGGTAGGGTAAGATCCTACTACCCTAGCCCAGAGTACCATATGAAGAGGAATGTCTGTTAATCACTGGAAATCAGGCTGGGAGCTGTGTATTTATCCCTCGGAAATACATCTGAGAAGTGGTTTCATCAGAACTCCAGTCCCCTGCAGAGGCAAGTAAAACCCACACACCTCTGACAAACGCACATCAGATAGGACAGAACAGTTACTGCTCAATGATAACCAGTAAGAAATCCAGCACTGACCCTAACAACAAAAGAAAACCACAAGGAAGATTACCCTTCACACAAAAGCAGAACCTAACTTACAAGGTAAATTACTTCAGGAACTTGCAGTCACAATCTGGCAAACTACACAAAACGGGAGTATATGGAGAGAAGAGACCAGGATGAGATAATTTAAGAAAAGTGAGATCAATTTTAAAAGGATACTAAGAAATTAAGATTGCAATAGCAGAAATAAAGCCAACATTAGAAGTGAAAAAGAAAAATCAAACTAGTGATAAAAAAGGGCAAACTTCTGAGCAGTTCACGTAGAGGACAGAAATGGTGAGCCAACCTAATAATTACATGCGTTTTCAAGGAAGGAAACAGAACAACTGAAACAAAAGTAATCACCAAAAGTATTACTGGAAATTTTTTTAAAGAGCACCAAGTACAAAGATCATAAGGAACTAATGTTTCAGGCAACATTAGTGAACATGTACAAGACAGAATCTGTCAAAATATTTTTAAAAAAAGAAAAAGGAAAATTCCTACCACCATCCAGGCACAGGAAAAAAACAAAATGATTAATGCAAGGCGACAGAACAACATCAACAGAATTTCTGAGGGAAGTTAGCAATCTAAATCATTAAATGTGGCTTCCAGGTACTCCTAGTGAAAATACTACCTGAAAACGTACACTAGATGATGTACATGACTAATGAATTTAAATGTAAAACTGAGAAAGCTGGCAATGAGCAATGAATTCACATAAATAAGGTTTAAGTAACTTGTGTTAATACTAAATGTAATTACCGAGATAAAAGAAATAATTAGGCCAGGTGTGGTGGCTCTCACCTGTAATCCCAGCACTTAGGGAGGCTGGGGCAGGAGGATAGGATCACTTGAGCCCAGAAATTAGGCGGGTGTGGTGGCATGCGCCTGTAGTCCCAGCTACTCAGGCGGCTGAGATAGGAGGACTGCGTGAAAGACTGCAGCAAGCTGAGGTTGCACCACTGCAGTCCAAACTGGGCAACCTTCTTATATCTGAAGATTATAAGATTTTTTTCTCAGGCCCAGCGTGGTGGCTCAGGCCTGCAATCCCAGCACTTTGGGAGGCCATGGCGGGTGGATCACGAGGTCAGGAGATCGAGACCATCCTGGCCCACATGATGAAACTTCGTCTCTACTAAAAATACAAAAATTAGCTGGGCGTGGTGGTGGGTGCCTGTAATCCTAGCTACTCAGGAGGCTGAGGCAGGAGAATCTCTTGAACTCGGGAGGTGGAAGTTGCAGTGAACCCAGATTGCACCACTGCACACCAGCCTGAGTGACACAGGGAGACTCCGTCTCAAAAAAATAAAAAATAAAAATAAACAAAATTTTTTTTCTCTTAACCCATTCTCACGTTATCCTCTTTTCACCTCCATGGTGAGCTTGGGACAAGAGTGATACCTTGTCTCAAAAATAAATAGGCCAGATGTGGTGGCTCACACGTTTAATACCAGCACTTTGGGAGGCCAAGGCAGGCGATCACCTGAGGCCAGGAGTTTGAGACCGACATGACAAAACCCTGTCTCTACTAAAAATATAAAAATTATCCAGGCATGGTGGTACACACCTGGAATCCCAGCTATTCGGGAGGCTGAGGTCAGGAAAATTGCTGGAACCAGGGAAGAGGTGGTTGCAGTGAGCCGAGATCGCGCCAATGCACTCCCACCTGGGCAACAGAGTAAGACTCTGTCTCGAACAAACAAATAAATAAAACAAAATTACCAAAAGAAGATAGAATTAGAAACATGAAATATACAAAAAATACAGTAACAATATTCTGTGTCCCAAGCTCACCATGGAGGTGAAAGGAGGATAAAGTGAGAAAGGGTTAAGAGAAAAAAATCTTATAATCTTCAGATATAGGAAGAGTCAAAACAATTTTCTTTTTCAGGCTTACAGATCAGAAAATTTTTTTTCAATTTAGATTTAGACTCGAATTCACTTAAGCTAATATACTTTAAAAACAGGATGTATACATTCCAAATATCTGAGATAAAAGCAAACCAAATACAATTTACAAAGCAAAAATAGAAAACATTGAAACATTGATAGGTGAACAGATAAACAAAAGTGGTGTAATACGTAGAATGGACTATTACTCACCCTTAAAAAGGAATTAAGTACTATAGGTTGAGTATCCCTTATCCAAAATGCAAAATGCCTGGGGCCAGAACTGTTTCAGATTTCTAATACTGGAATATTTGCATATACATAATGAGACATGTTGGGGATGAGACCCAAGTCTAAATATGAAATTCACTTGTGGCTGGGTGCAGTGGCTTACACCTGTAATCCCAGCACTTTGGGAGGCCAAGGCAGGCAGATCACCTGAGGTCAAGTGTTCGAGACCAGCCTGGCCAACATGGCGAAACCCCATCTCTACTAAAAATACAAAAATTAGCCAAGAGTGGTGGCATGCGCCTGTAATCCCAGCTACTCGGGAGGCTGAGGCAGGAGAATCACTTGAACCTGGGAGGCGGACGTTGCAGTGAGCTGAGACTGCACCATTGCACTCCAACCTGGGCAACAAGAGGGAAATGGTCTCAAAAAAAAGAAAGAAAGAAATTCATTTGTGTTTCATAAATGCCCTTTATATATAGCCTAAAGGTAATTATTTGTGTGTTTTTTGGGGGGACAGTCTCGCTCTGTCACCCAGGCTGGAGTGCAGTGGTGTGATCTGGGCTCACTGCAACCTCCGCCTTCTGGGTTCAAGAGATTCTCATGCCTCAGCCTCCCGAGTAGCTGGGATTACAGGTGCGCACCACCACGCCAGCTAATTTTTCTATTTTTAGTAGAGATGGGGTTTTACCATATTGGCCAGGCTGGTCTTGAATTCCTGGCAATCTACCCAAGCAATCTACCCACCTTGCCTTCCCAAAGTGCTAGGATTACAGGAGTGAGCCACTGCACTTGGCCAATATTTTAAATAATTTTGTGCATGAAACACAGTTTGCATTAAGTACTTATATATGGAATTTTCCACTTGTGATGTCATGTCAGCACTCAAAAAGTGTTGGAATTTGGAGCATTTCAGATTTTGGATTTTCAGATTAGCGATGCTCAACCTATATTATATGCTACTAAATGGATGAACCCTGAAAATACTGCGCTACATGAAATAATGAGCGAGACACAAAAGGACAAACATTGCATGATTCCAGTTATAAGAAATATCCAGAAGAGGCAAGTTCATTGAGACAAAAAATAGATTAGAGATAGGCTACTAGGGGTTGGAGGTAGGGAATGAGGGGGAGTTAAGCGTTTAATTAGTACCGAGTTTCAGTTGGGGAAGATGAAAAAAATTCTGAAGATATATGGTGGGGAAAGTTGTACCACAATGTGAGTACTTAATGCCAAAGAAGTGTACACTTTAGAATGTTTTAAGATGGTAATTTTATGTTACATGTATTTTACAACAATTAAAAAAAGCAACAATTAATCATTAAAAAACAAAAAGCATTAAATAAAGTAACAGAAACATACCAGAAAGCATTTATTATAATAAACATGTTTTGGGTCTTTTTTTTACATAAAAACAAAACACTTTATTTTAGCTTTTAAGCATTCATTTTTAATGCTTTAAGCATTAACATGTTTTAAAACATTAATATGTTTTAAGCATTCACTTTGGAATAAAGCAAAAATAAACTACATGCAATTTTAAAAAGACACAACAAAAAACAGCAAGGAAAGATAATGTTGAATAATTTATTGAACAAAAAAGAAAGTACAACAGGAATTTAAGACAAGCAAAATATGAGATGCAAAAATGTTAAATCATGACCGTCCAGGACAATCATTTTCATGGATGAGGTATAATTCATAATGAAGATCTTGAGCAGTGTAGAATTTACATATGTACCAAATAATACTGAATCAAAACATGACAGAAATCATCAGAGTTGGGAGAATGAGAATTTAAGCCCCAGACTTAGAAAAAAAAACCTGCAAAAGAAGTATCTACCAGCCTGGGCAACAGAGTGAACTGTCTCTACAAAAAGATTTTAAAAATTAGCCAGGTATAGGCCAGGCACGGTGGCTCATGCCTGTAATCCCAGCACTTTGGGAGGCAGAGGTGGATGGATCCCCTGAGGTCAGGAGTTCGAGACCAGCCTGGCCAATATGGTGAAACCCCATCTCTACAAAAAAAAAATACAAAAAAATTAGCCAGGCGTGGTGGCAGGCACCTGTAATCCCAGCTACTTGGGAGGCTAAAGCACAAGAATCACTTGAACCCAGGAGGCGGAGGTTGCAGTGAGCCCAGATCATGCCATTGCACCACAACAGCCTGGGCAACAAGAGCGAAACTCCATTTAAAAAAAAAAAAAAAAAAAAAGGCGGGCGGTGGCTCACGCTTGTAATCCAGCACTTTGGAGGCCGAGGCGGAGGATCACAAGGTCAGGAGATCGAGACCACGGTGAAACCCCGTCTTACTAAAAATACAAAATTAGCCAGGCGTGGTGGCGGGCGCCTGTAGTCCCAGCTACTCGGAGAGGCTGAGGCAGGAGAATGGCGCGAACCTGGGAGGCGGAGCTTGCAGTGAGCCGAGATTGCGCCACTGCACTCCAGCCTGGGTGACAGAGCGAGACTCCGTCTCAAAAAAAAAAAAAAAAAAAAAACAAAACTGCCAGGTATGGTAGTGTACCTGTACTCCTGGCTACTCTGGAGTCTGGAGGCTGAGGTGAGAGGATCGCTTAAGCCTAGGAGCTCGAGGCTGCAGTGAGTTGATCGTGCCACTGCATTCCAGCCCAGGCAACAGAGCAAGACTCTGTCTCAAAAACAAACAAACAAAAAACAGAAAACAATGAGACACTACTACCTATTGGAATGGGTAAAATCCAAAACAATGATAATATTACATGCTGGAAAAGACATGAAGCAACAGGAACCCTCACAACCATTGCTGGTGGGAATGCAAAATGGTACAGCCACTTTGGAAGACAGTTGAACAGTTTCTTACAAAATGAAATACATTCTTACCATACACTCCAGCAATCATGCTCCTTGGTATTCACCCAAATCAGCTGAAATCTTACGTCCACCAAAAACCTACACGAGCACTTGAATAGACATTTTTTCAAAGAAGATATACAAATGGTCAATAAGTACATGAAAAAATGCTCAACACCACTAATTGCTAGGGAAATGCAAATCAAAACTAACGTGATACCACCTAATACCCATTAGGATAGCTACCATTAACAACAATTGTGTTAAAAAGGACGTAGAGAAACTGGAACTGCTGTGCGCTGCTGGTGGAAACGTAAAGTGATACAGGCGCTGTGGAAAGCAATACGGTAGTTCCTCAAAAAATGAAACACAGAATTATCCTATGACCCAGCAATTCCATTCTGGGTATGTACCCGAAATAACTGAAAACAAGGTCTCAAAGAGGTATTTGTACACCCATGTTCATAGTATCATTATTCTCAGTACCTAAAATATGGAAGCAACCCAAGTGTCTACTGATGAATAAATGGACAAGCAAAATAAGGTAAATACATACACGGGAATACTATTCACCCTAAAAAAAAGAAAAGAAATTCTGACATGCTACAACAGAGATGAACCTTGAGGATAAGTGAAATAAGTCACAAAAACACAAAATATGATTCCACTTACATAAGGTACTTAAGAGTAGCCAAAATCATGCAGACAGAAAGGAGAATGAGGAGTTATGGTTCAATGGGTATAGAATTTCAGTTTTGCAGGATGGAAAGTTTCGGAGATGGATGGTGGTGATAATTGCACACTATAAATGTATTTAGTACCACTGAACTGTATACTTCAAAATGGTTAAGATGGTAAATTGTTACATGTATTTTACACCACAATAAAAAACTCCACACATCAATGTTTACAGCAGCTTTATTCATAATCACCAAACCTGGTCCTTCAATAGGTGAATGTACAGCCAGACAATGGAATATTATTCGGTGCTAAAATGAAATGAGCTATAGAGCCACGAAAAGACACGGAAGAACCTCAGATGCATACTGCTAAGTGAAAGAAGCCAAGTTGAAAAGGCTGCATACTATGTAATTCCAACTATGGGACATTCTGGAAAAGGCATCGCGATGGAGATAGTAAAAGGATCAGGGGTTGCAGTAAAGGTGGGAGGAACAGGTGGAGCAGAGTTTTAAGGTGGGGAAACCATTCTGTATGACACTGGTGGAGACATGTCGTTATACATTTGTCAAAACCCACTGAATGTACAATACCATAGGAGCAAACCCTAATGTAAACTATGGGCTTTGGGCAGTAATGATGTGTGAATGCTGGTTCACTGACTGCACCAAATATACCACAGTGATGCAGGATGTTGATGATGGGGAGGCTTGGAGTAGAGGGGCGTGAGAAGCATGGGGTATATGGGAACTCTGTACCTTAGGCTCGGTTTTGCTGTGAACCTAAAATGCTGCAAAGTCTATTAATTAAAATGAATAAAAATGTTTAAAAATTGTTAGAAATGAGAGTGACACTCAACCAACACATACTTATTTCATACCTATTTGTTCAAAGTTCTGTAAAATAGAATAGTATATTAAAGAAAACCAAATGAATGAAAAAGAAACTTCAGATGGAAGTGCTATAAAGGAAAATAAACACACTGAGGGGCAGGAAGTTAGATGCAGAGTGGGGGTAGGCAGAGGTGATCATGAAAGATCTCTTTCAAATATGGCCTCGGTGACATTCAGGTAGAAGAAATAAAAATCTAAAGGTCCCAACGTGAGAACAAGCTTCTCAGAAACAATGCTACCTCTTTGTCTTTGGCAGATTAGGAAGATTTTTAAATTAATAAGAATTATTAATAACGACTATAGTTCTTACTAGGACTAATAAAGACTAAGTCTTATATTTAGTAAGAACTATTTATAAAAACTGGTAATTCATAAAAATCTTAGTCATTAATCAATAGGTTATGTATAAAACTCTGTATATTACCAATAGAAAATGTTCTTTTTCAGTTTTCATAGAACATTTTCCAAAATGGATTATGTTTTAAGTCACAAAAAAACCCTCAATAAGTTTAAAAGATTTTAAAAGATTATAGAAGCTGACAACAATGAAAGAAAATATGAGTGAATAGAATTACCCTAAATACCTCCTGAGTCAAAGAGGAAACCAAAACTAGAACCACCAACTATTTGGAAAATACTGAGCAGAAGAACATCATTCATGTAAATTACAATGTGCAGCCAACGCTGCACTCAAAAGCAAATGAAGAACATTAAACGTTTTTATCATTAAAAGACATTAAAAGGAACTAGCTTTGCACAGTGGCGGTATCGTAGCCAATGAGGTCTATCCGAGGCGCGATTACTGCTCATTGAAAACACACTAAAGGAACTAAGAATTCATTAAGAATTAATAACATTAACTTAATGTTAACATTGTTAACAACAACAAAAAAAGCAGAAGAGCAAAATAAAGAGAAAAGTAGAAATCAGGGATTCAGAAAACAAAAACAATACAATAAGTAAATCTCAAAGCTGGTTAGTAAAAAAAACCACTAAGTAGACAGACGTTTGGCAAATTCAGAAAAATAATGAAATCACTAATAAAAAAAGGAAATGAACACCACAGATCTTAATGACAAAACATTATACACACCTATATAGTAACAGATTTGAAAATCTAAAAGAAATGATCTAGGAAATACAAATTATCAGACGTGACTCACCAATAAGGATTCCTGAAGAGGTTACAGAAGTTACTACACAAGTTATCATAAAGGCCGATCTATTCTTTTTTTTTTTTTATGAGACGGAGTTTCACTTTTGTTGCCCAGGCTGGAGTGCAATGGATGATCTCGGCTCACTGCAACCTCCCCCTCCCGGGTTCAAGCGATTCTCCTGCCTCAGCCTCCCAAGTAGCTAGGATTACAGGCATGCGCCACCACGCCCGGCTAATTTTCTATTTTTAGTAGACACACGTTTCTCCATGTTGGTCAGGCTGGTCTCAAACTCCAAACCTCAGGTGATCCGCCTGCCTCGGCCTCCCAAAGTGCTGGGATTACAGGCATGAGTCACTGTGCCCAGCCTATTCTTATTAAACTAAATTTATATGAGATCCTCCTCTAACCTTTCGGTAAATTCTGTATGCATGACTAATATGAGTGGGATTTTGGTTATTCATGATATATACCTTTGATACCTTTGATTAATAGCAAATTTACTATTACATTTCCTCAGCAATAGTTAAAAGAAAAAAAACACATCATCATCTAAATGTTACAATAGCATTTGATAAAATTCAGAAGCCATTCCTATTTTTTGTAAAGCAGAAACAGAATAAAATAATAATCTTTCTCTAAATCCAACAGCTGCCATCATCCCTAACTGTAAAAATATTAACACCAGAGTCATTTCAAGACAATGACACCTCTCTTATTTAACCAAGTCTTGGAACTTCAGGCCAATGCAATAAAGACCTAAAACAGGGTTAAGGGCCGGGCATGGTGGCTCATGCCTGTAATTCCAACAGTTTGGGAGGCTGAGGTAGGCGGATCACGAGGTCAGGAGATCGAGACCATCCTGGCTAACACGGTGAAACCCCGTCTTTAAAAAAGAAAGAAAAAGAAAAAAAAAAAAAAACAAAGTTAAATATTGTAACCATAGAAAAGTGGCTGAAGTTACTATTATTCTCAGATAAAACAATGAACTTGGAAAACAAAATAAGCAGACTTTTACTGAAGTCCAGTAAGATAATAAAAATACCAACGAACAGAAAAATCTAGTTAACTACTTCTTTTTTTTTTATACTTAGAGATGGAGTCTTGTTCTGTTGCCCAGGCTGGAGTGCAGTGGCTTGATCTCAGTTCACTACAACCTCCGCCTCCCGGGCTCAGACAATTCTCCTGCCTCAGCCTCCGGAGTAGCTGGGACTACAGGTGTGCACCACCACACCCAGCTAATTTTTTGTGTTTTCAGTAGACACAAGGTTTCACCATGTTGGTTAGGCTGTTTCCAACTGCTGACATCAGGTGATCCACCCACCTAGGCCTCCCAAAGTGCTGGGATTACAGGCGTGAGCCACTGCGCCCGGCCAAATATTTTTATATCTGTATTTTATTTCTGTAGCAAAACTATTTTAAAACTCTTTTATCTCCACCAGGCATGAAAAAATTCTAGAAAGATTAAGATTGAAACACAATGGGCCGGGAATGGTGGCTCACGCCTGTAATCCCCACACTTCGGGAAGCCAAGGCAGGCAGATTACCTGAGGTCAGGAGTTTAAGACCAGCCTGGCCAACATAGCAAAACCCCATCTCTACAAAAAAAAAAAAAAAAAATCGGTTGGATGTGATGGTATGGTGCCTGTAATCCCAGCTACTCGGGAGGCTGTGGCAGGGAAATCGCTTGAACGCCGGAGGCGGAGGTTGCAGTGAGTTGAGATCCAATACTGCACTCCAGCCTGAGTGACAGAGTGAGACTCAGTCTCGAAAAAAAAAAAAAACAAAAAGAGATTGAAACACAATAATTATTAAAAGTACCAGAAGAAAACACCTAAGAATGTTTTTCGTAAAGGTGGAATGAGGAAGATCTTAAACAGAAGGCAGTAGATTAATATCTATTACATGTGAAGAGCTTCTACAATTCAATAAGGAAATATAGATTGGTAAAGTCTTTTTGGAATGCAATTCAAAAAAAAAAAGAAAAACAAATTTAAATGCACACTTACAAGTCTTTTTTTTTTTTTTTGAGACGGAGTCTCGCTCTGTCACCAGACTGGAATGCAGTGGCGCAATCTTGGCTCACTGCACCCTCTGCCTCCTGGGTTCAAGCGATTCTCCTGCCTCAGCCTCCAGAGTAGCTGGGACTACAGGCGCATGCCACCATACCCAGCTAATTTTTCTATTTTTAGTAGAGATGGGGTTTCACCATGTTGGTCAGGATGGTCTTGATCTCCTGACCTCGTGATCCGCCCACCTTGGTCTCCCAAAGTGCTGGGATTACAGGCGTGAGCCACTGCGCCCGGCCTACAAGTCATTTTAATGGAAATACTTATATACATATGCATGTGCACAAAGACATACGTATAAGTTCATTAAGGCTCTAGTTTTAGTTGCTCAAAGTTAGAAATAACATAGATGACCACAAATAATTAAAGTACTACCATATGGCGTGATATCTTATGACTTAAAAAGTAGAGGTGCCACTATATGTCATGATATGGAAAACAGTAATGGTCAGATTTTTTATTTTAAAATCAACATAGAAAGTATCCGACACACAAAAAGTACTTATTTCTAACTCAGTAAATAAAACTATTAACAGTGGGTAGGTACTTCTAAGGAATGGGACTAAAAAGAGAAAGTAATTTTCACTTTTTAAGAATTTTATAAGACAGGGTCTTGCTCTGTCACCCAGGCTGGAATGCAATGGTGCAATCATAGCTCACTATACCTCCAACTCTTGAGGTCAGGCGATCCTCCTGCCTCAGTCTCCCAAAGAATTTTCACTCTTTACATATTTAATTGACTTGTTTGAACCTTTTATAATAAACATGTACTGCTTTTAGAATTTAAATTTAAAATAAGGAACAAAACCACCATTCCAGTTTGTTACAATGGTTCTCTCTGCCAGCTGAGACTAAAGTAATTTTGTCTTAAAAGTTTTTACTACTTTCCAAATTTCTTATTTAATATTTTTTCTACTTTTATTTTTGTCTCATTTAAGAGATGGGGTCCCCTGTGTTGTCCTGGCTGACCTCAAATTCCTGGACTCAAAGGATCCTCAGCCTCCCAAGTAGCTGGGACTACAGGCACCACCAGCCACTGTCCACTTTTCACCTTTTATACAGGAAATATGCATATTTTTAAATCTGAGAAATTTGTGTTCAAAAATCCTTTGTTTTATTTCAGTGGTGAAACGATTTTATATTTTTTCTCCTGAAAAATTATATTTTATTCACCCAAAAGTAATTTTTATTTTTAGTTACGGTCTCAGAAACTTCGTTCTTTTAGAAGGCAGCTTTTTGTTTGTTTGTTTTTGAGACGGAGTCTTACTCTATCACCCAGGCTGAAGGGCAGTGGCGCAATCTCTGCTCCTGGGTTCAAGCAATTCTCCTGCCTCAGCCTCCCAAGTAGCTGGGATTACAGGTGCCCGCCACCACGCCCAGCTAATATTTTTATTTTTAGTAGAGAATACTAAATTCTCTACTAAAGAATAGTAGAGAATATAGGTTTCACCATGTTGGCCAGGCTGGTTTTGAACTCCTGACCTCAAGTGATCGGCCCGCCTCAGCCTCCTAACGTGTTGTGATTACAGGTGTTAGCCAACACACCTGGCCTAGAAGGCAGTTTTAAATCTAAGTTTAAGAGTATCAACTCTACAGCATATAAGAACAGACTATTAACTAACGTTTATTAAGAACTGTAATTACGGAATACCTGCATTCCCTCATTTGATCTAAATATCCCTGTGAAATTGGTATTATTATTATTATCCCCATCTTACAGGTGAGAAAAGCAAGTCTTGAAAAGAATGCATATCTTGCCCAGGGTAAAGTAGAACAGCAAGAATTGAAATGCAGGAGTAAGTACTAAAGAAACTCAGAGATAGTAGGCTGGAAGACTGAAATCCTGAATGAATGTTCAGACTGACTACCCTTAACCAGGCAGGTGACCCTAGAAGGGAAGAAGTGATGAAACTCAACTCTGATCACAGAAGAAAACAACCAGTCTTTTATTTTGGGGGGGCAATGAGGTTTTTCCTTTCCTATTCTACTCTGTTAAGGCACAAAAAGGATACTAGGAAGAGCTTGGACACACAATTTGCAATTAACACCCTCCCTCTGATTAGTCTGGAAACTCAACTCTTACAACAAACTGATCAAAACCTTTACGACTTAAAGTCTTGAAGATGACCCAGTTTCTTTTTCTTTTTCTTTTCTTTTTTTTTTTAATGAGACGGAGTCTCGCTCTGTAGCCGCGCTTAGCCCAGGCGGGAGTGCAGTGGCGCGATCTCAGCTCACTGCAAGCTGCGCCTCCTGGGTTCACACCATTCTTCCGCCTCAGCCTCCCGAGTAGCTGGGACTACAGACCCCTGTGACCACGCCCGGCTAATTTTTTGTTGTATTTTTAGTAGAGACGGGGTTTCACCGTGTTAGCCAGGATGGTCTCGATCTCCTGACCTCGTGATCCGCCCGTCTCGGCCTCCCAAAGTGCTGGGATTACAGGCGTGAACCACCGCGCCCGGTGAAGAAGACCCAGTTTCAAATTTTAACCAAAGTGTAAAAGTCAGAAAGCCAAAAGAAATATACCCAAATATTATTATAATAATCAATTTTGATAGATAAAAGATAGGAAGAATCTAACATTTCCTACTTATTTTATCCCTGGCTACTTGAAGAAGTTCTTAAATATTAGAAAAGTATAATTGAAAGTTTATCTTTAGCTACCTGAACAAGTTCTAAGTTGTCTCTCTTAAACAGTATAATTGAAATAGAAACTGTTGGTGGGGTGCGGTGGCTCAAGCCTATCCCAGCATTTTGGGAGGCTGAGGCGGGCAGATCACCTGAGGTCAGGAGTTCGAGACCAGCCTAACCAACACGGTGAAACCCCATCTCTACTAAAAATACAAAATTAGCCGGGCGTGGTGGCGCGTGCCTGTAATCCCAGCTACTCCGCAGGCTGAGACAGGAGAATCGCTTGAACCCAGGAGGCGGAGGTTGCGGTGATCGCACCATTGCACTCCAGCCTGGGCAACTGAAACTCCGTCTCAAAAAAAAAAAAAAAAAAAAAAAAAAAAAAAAAAAAGAAAAAAAAGAAATCTTAATTGTTAACCGCATCTACTTGGGAACCTGTCTATCATAAAGATCAGAGAGCCCTATCACCTGTATACTCGAACTACAAACTTAATTTTGAACTTGGGTTTGCAAGGTTAGTATTAAATAGCACGGAGTCCAGAATAGTATCTCTGTCTGAATCATAGGAAACCATAAACCAAGGCCCTAAGGGAAGTGAAATACCCAGGAACTCTTCCTTCATAAAAATATCTGCTGATTAGAAGACACTGGCAGAGAAGCCAACATCTACAGACCAAGTTTCAAACTCCAACAAAACTCCAACCTTTCTACACCTTAATCCCTCAGGCCAATAAAACACCCGTTAAGGACAACTGATACTACTATTTAAGAAATGATGACAGTATTGAAGCTGAGTGTTGGAGCCATTTTTTTCAGAGCCTTGCTGGAGGGAAAGGTAACAATGGGCTATTTAGTGAAAACACAAAATACACTGAATTTAGGTCAACCTCTGTTACCAAATCGGAAAGTTCGTTTAAGACCTACATCTATTACAGGTTCACTTTCCGTAATAAGTGTCAATCAGTGTGCTTGGCTAATAATAAGCAGCTCGAAAGATTTAATAGCCGAGGATGACAGAGTGAAAAAGTTGCCTGAAATCCATACTCCTAACAGAACATGAAAAAGGCTCTTCATATATACACGAGCATAAGTGGGTTTTACAGAAGCCACAGAGCTTCTGGCAAAGTTGACAAGTTTTAACCTGCTTTAGAAATTACTATTCACTGCCTTCCTCCCAATGTAACTTTATTGAGTGTTATTCTATTGGACAACCCTACAAAAACAAAACCCCCAGAGCAAATTCTTGTACATTTCAATATCCTGCCTACTTATAAGAGCGGAAAAGTCGAACACGGCAGGGGAAAAAACGTGACGTGCACAACCTTGATCCAAAACACAGCTCTTCGTAGTCTAATTTTAGGCCTAACCATTTTGTCTTTTTATAAAGGTTAAAAAAGAAAACAAAGAAAGGACACATCACCTGTAACGCAGAAGTGAGATAATGATATCAACCGGAGTTCGTTATTTATCAAGGGAAAACAAATCACGCTCACACTGCCCAGAGAGTAGTACTATTAAAATTAAGATACAAGGATGGGCACAACCTCACACCCACTGACGATGACACGCTTCTGTTCTTGGATGACTTATCTTTAAAGAATTAGTTAAAAGGTTGAGTCCACAGAGAAATCTGTGGCGACGTCTTGTGTTTGCGTGTGTTTCCAAGAAAGCCAAACATGGTGAAAAACCAATCTTAACTTCACCTAAGTTATCTAAAGAAGCAAACTTCACCCCTAGGCTGAAGCTCAAACAGGAGCGAGGAGAAGCTCCGAAAGTTCCGTTCGTAAGCGGTGGCCCTCAGGCGCCCGGGACGCTCTGCGTCTTTACCAATGTGGAATGTGGAAAAGAGGTTACAGGCTGGAGCTGAGCAAACAGTCAAGCTACTCGCGACAATATTCCTGAGCAGTGAAACTGAGGTGAACAGAGAGCGAGCAAGCAGGGGCTGAGCATCAGTGAGAGAGGAAAAATCAAGGAACAAAACCGGAGAGTCTGGTCCAGCATTAAGAAAACGGAGCAAAGGAAGAGGGTGAAACGCGAGGGGAGGGAAGACCGAGAGTCGGCAGAGACCGTGGTGCCGCGCGGTTCAGGGCAGGGCTGGGTCCAGGAAGAGTGAGACCTCGGCAGCCCGGCAAGCTTCCCATTTCGGGCTAAAGCCAGCGAAGAAAACGGCCCTGGGGAGCAGACAATGAGCCACCGCCCCAGGAGCTGTGGCTCCCAGCACGCAGGTGGCGGCTCCCCGGCCCCGCGCGGGGCAGGTCGGCCGTCCCGGGCCGCTCCCGCCCGCCAGGCCGCGGAGAAGGAAGGAGGAGGAAGAGAGCCGGCCTGCGTCCCGCGCCGGCCGGACTGTGTGCACTTACCCAAGGCGAGGCAAGGTCCCCGCCCCAGCGAGGCGACTCGGTCAGAGCTCCCGGCGAGCTGCGGAGCCGCCCCGGGCCAGCGCGCGGCGCGGGGAGGGGAGGGGAGGGAAGGGGAAGCGGGGCGGGAAGAGACGCCGCGCTGGAGCAGCCGCTGCTACCGCTAGGCCCAGCGGCGGCGGAGCCCTGCGGCCGCCAGGGAGGGGAGGGGAGGGAGCCTTCGGCAATGGCGACGGCCCGGGCCGGAGGGGAAGCGGAACAACCGCCGCCGCTGCGCGTGGCCACAACCCTGGGGGAGGGCGACGGCGGGGAGCGGGGCGGGGCGGGGCCAGAACCCAGAACCCCTCCCGCCCCGAAGCCGGAGCTCCCTGGGGCGGAGACGAGCGCCGCCTCCCATAGGCAGGCCCGCGCGGGGGCAGCTGGGAGTAGTAGTTCGGTGATAGACGTTGCTTTTATTCCTTTGGTAGTCTTTGTATAGAGAGGAGCAGCCAGTCCCTCATTTAATTCAGCATTGTCTCCAAGCAGGTTTCTGCCGACGGAAGACGCTGACAGACGATTGCTGTTATACACATCTGCTCCGCGACATTTGTTTCTGGGAATTCATCCGTTATCCATTTTGCTTTTTTGCTTACAAATTCTTAACTAAAATTTTGCTGCTAAATTAAGTGCCACCTCCTTGCAAATTAAGACTTCCCTATTTTATCCACGGAGGAGTTCATCAATGTTTCACTTATTCTACAAATATTTGAGTGTCTGATATGGACTAGACACTGTTAAGCATCAGAAATACAAGGGTGGGCCAGGTGCAGTGGCTCACGCCTGTAATCCCAGCACTTTGGGAGGATGAGGCAGGCGGATCACCTGAGGTCAGGAGTTCGAGACCAGCCTGGCCAACACGATGAAACCCTGTTTCTACTAAAAATACAAAAATTAGCTGGGCGTGGTGGCTCACATCTGTAGTCCCAGCTACTCGGGAGGCTGAGGCAGGAGAATCGTTTGAACCCAGGAGGAGGAGGTTGCAGTGAGCCAAGATCGGGCCACTGCACTCCAGCGTGACAGAGCCGTCATGTCTCAAAAACAAAACAAAAAACACAAAAGAAATGCAAAGGTGAAAAACGATTCACCAAGCCTTTGTGGAGCATATATGAAGACATAGTAATTAAAGTAGTCACACCTGGTATAAGAAAAACCTTGGCGAGGTTACTTTGGATAGGATGGTCAGAGAAGGCCTCGTTAAGGAGGTGACACTTAAGGCAAGAACAGAAAGAGACAGCAATAAGAAGCACCCAGAGAAAAGCAATACAGGCAGGAGAAGAAAGAAAAGGGCTTGCTATGGTCAGTTTAAGAAGACCTGTGTAGCTGGGGCCTAGAACAAGAAGGTGGTACTATTAAGAAAACACTACAGCAGACAAGATTCAGGTCATGAAAGATCCTGAATGCCAAGGTAAAAAGCCTATATTGCAAAAAACCATTAAAAGGCTGTTTTAAGCAGGAAAGTGATGTTACCTGGCTTACACTTTAAGATCACTAGACTGCAATGTGGATAATGGAGTATAGAGATGCAAGAATATAAGGGAAATAAAGTAGGAAGGCAGTGGAAAGAGAGGAATTGTGCTTCTCTATCAATGTACAGCAAAAAACTCGATGCAGAGGGTACAGGAGAGAAAGGAATCAAGGAGCAACATGGCACAGTGAGAGATAACCTGAAAAATGCTGATTAATTATTAAACACACAGAAACACGGGATAAATAAGACATCATTTCAAAGGCATAACTTGCAAGAATGAAAACAGAATGCTTCTGACAGTCTTCCAAATTTCGCACTCAACCTGAAGAAGGGGCAGGAAACCAGAGTGGTAAGCAGGGCAGTGAAGCCATGGTTGTGTTGAGGGCACCTACTTATCTCAGAAATCTCTAGGGTTTTAATAGGTGCACAGGAAACTAAAGACAAGGACTTGGGCCTGTACAAGAAATCAGGACTGTGACCCTGCATAGGACTGGAAATTCAAAGCGCTATACCCTCCAAGAACAGACTGGGGGAAAAAAAAAACCTATACTAGCCCAGGGAGACATACAGGATATTTGTTTATTTTGGCCTGCAGTGGGCTTGCAGGGCAGAAGAAAATTTTCCCTTTAGAATTAATAACCTTTTAGAAATTTCCCTCACTAAGGTTTTAAAGTTCAAATTTGTCAAGAAAGTGGTCCCAGGCTGGAGTTCTGGGGGGCCTGGAAGAAACAAATACAAATCCTGACCGCACAGGTGTACCCTCAACCTGGGTCTCAAAGGATTTCACAGATAAACAGGATTTCCAGAACCAAACATGAGCACCCAAAATACAATACACCTGAGGAAATAAGCGGCAATGAGTGAGTCAACAGAAACTACAAAGAACATAATGAAACCCATACAGACTTTAGCTACTGGAATTGATGGCTACAGAATATAAACTACGCTTATTTAAATGATTAAAGAAAATAAGACAGGAGCTAGAAAACACGAGCAAGAAACAAGATGCTTTTTTTTTTTTTAACGACCAAACAGCTTTGAAAATGAAATAAGTAGGCCAGGAGCGGTGGCTCACACCTGTAATCCCAGTACTTTGGGAGGCTGCGGTGGGTGGATCACCTGAGGTCAGGAGTTCGAGACCAGCCTGGCCAACATGGTGAAACCTCCGTCTCTACTAAAAATGCAAAAATTAGCCGGGCATGGTGGTGGGCACCTGTAGTCCCAGCTACTCAGGAGGCTGAGGCAGGAGAATCACTTGAACCTGGGAGGTGGAGGTTGCAGTGAGCCAAGATCATGCCATTGCACTCCAGCCTGGGCAACAAGAGCAAAACTCCGTCTCAAAACAAAAACAACAACAACAAAAGAATTAAGTAGAATTTCTAGAAACAAAGAATAATTGAAACCAAAGCCAATGTTTGGTTAAATAGCAGATTACACACAATTGAAGAGAAAATTAGTAAACT
The DNA here is from genome assembly GCF_006542625.1 of Nomascus leucogenys. NCBI lineage: Eukaryota > Metazoa > Chordata > Mammalia > Primates > Hylobatidae > Nomascus > Nomascus leucogenys. The sequence goes on along the minus strand of NC_044391.1, from coordinate 117,548,859 downwards.
GGAAGACAGATCAAAAGAAATTACTGAGAACAGCCTAGAGACAGGAAAAATGAAAGCAGGCTTAAGAGACATGGGGATAGATTGTTAAGGTCTACCATACTCCTAATGAGAATTCCAGGAGAGAAAAGAGAAAAACGAAAAGTGGCAGATAATGATGAGATAATGGCTGAAAAATTTCTGGAATTAATTAAAGACAAGAATCTTCAGGTTCAGGAAGCAAACTGAATACCAAGCAGGATAAGTAAAGAAATTTCAAACACATGAAAATGAAACTGCAGAATAAAGCAACCAGAGAGAAAAGACATTCTGCACAACTATTACATTCACAGCAGATTTCACAACAGCAAAATGGGTGCCAGTCAATAATGGTATCTTTTCAAAGTACCAAGAGAAAATAACCAAGCTTAGAAGTGTATAGCTACCAGCTGGGCACAGTGGCTCACACCTGTAATGCCGGCACTTTCGGAGGCTGAGGCGGGCGGATCACCTGAGATCAGGAGTTAGAGACCAGCCTGGCCAACAATGGCAAAACCCTGTCTCTGCTAAAAATATAAAAAATAGCAGGGTGTGGTGGTGTGTGCCTGTAGTCCCAGCTACTTGGTAGGCTGAGGCAGGAGAATCACTTGAACCCAGCAAGTGGAGGTTGCAGTGAGCAGGGATCACGCCACTGCACTCCAGCCTGGACGACAGAGCGAGACTCTGTCCCAAAAAAAAAAAAAAAGTATACAACTACCTAAATTATCCATCAGATGAGTGAGGATGAAATAAATATATCATCAAACATAAACAAGCTACCAGCAGAGACACACTAAAGGAACTCCTTAAAAGGTATATTTCTTTCTTTCTTTTTCTTTTTTTTTTTTTTTTTTTTGCAACGGAGTCTCACTCTGTCGCCCAGGCTGGGGTGCTGTGGCACGATCTCGGCTCACTGCAACCTCTGCCTCCCAGGTTCAAGTGATTCTCCTGCCTCAGCCTCCCGAGTAGCTGGGATTACAGCCGCATGCCACCACTCCCGACTAATTTTTTGTATTTTTAGTAGAGGTGGGGTTTCACCATGTTGGCAGTGTTTACAAGATAATATAAACAAAACCAGAAATGTTCTGCTATACTAAAAGTGATGTCATCTGCAACCATTTACCCAGGCAAGAAGAGTTATATCAAAGTTTTCTTCATTCACATTTTTATTACACTTCTGAATATTTGTATAAGCGAGTAAACAGCTAAACCACATTCCAAGCCACAATCTTAAATATTTTAAATACTGATGAAACCTGGTTGTGATGAGCAAAAACAGAAACATTCTGTATACACATACCCCCACATACTCTTAAGATGTGAAACAGTACCGTGTTCCCTCCCTGTCTAACCATATTCCAAAACGTTGCCTGTCAATGTGACTGAATTGTAGCTGACATAATTCCATTTCAGTGTCTTAATCCCATAGTGAAAGAAATGTTTCTAAAACATGAAATTCTTTCTTACAAGAAAGCATGAGATAGGTATGAAACTATACTTACAGGGTTGAAATTTTAGTCATTTTAAAGGTCACTGTTTCTGCTTTATGGCACTGGGTTGCCTTTTCCAATATTTAAGTCTCAAATACACATTTAAAAAGAACTGTTATGACTAGTCAAGTCATATATGTCAAATTATACAAGATGCAGTCCCAGGAAAACACCAAAATACTTTAGGAAATGGAGAAGTGATGGCATATACAAAGGTTTATCACATCTCAATACTCTACATAAAATAATGCCAACACACCCTCATTTGATGGCTTCTGTTTTGGAACACGCTTGCCCTAAGGTTTTATTTACTTATTTTTTTTTTTTTTTTTTTTTGAGACAAGAGTCTCACTCTGTCGCCCAGGCTGGAGTGCAGTGGCGCAATCTCGGCTCACTGCAAGCTCCAGCTTCTGAGTTCATGCCATTCTCCTGCCTCAGCCTCCCAAGTAGCTGGGACTACAGGCGCCCACCACCACGCCCGGCTAATTTTTTTGTATTTTTAGTAGAGATGGGGTTTCACCGTATTAGCCAGGATGGTCTCAATCTCCTGACCTCGTGATCTGCCCATCTCCACCTCCCAAAGTGCTGGGATTACCAGCGTGAGCCACCGCGCCCAGCCAAGGTTTTATTTTTTAATTAGCCTATGGCACTTACTTTATTTTCTAATTTTTTTCCAATCATAACAGTAAATGAAGAACCTTTGTTTAAAAAAATTACCTGATGATTCCAATTATTGTTCACGTACAACTTTATTTAAAATGGCAATCTGAGTTGTCTTCCTGACATACTCTGTACCAAATCTTAGTACTCAGTTTCATCAAGTCCTTTGCCAATTCATATATTCAAAAGAAACATGATAAAATGTAAAAGGAGAATGGAGTGCATTAAGGAATAATCATAATTTAAGATTATCAATAATTTTGATATTAATATTAATTTCTTAGCTGTCCTACTTTAATGATTTTCATTGAAACTCTGGCACATCTTTAATAGTCTCATGACATTACTATTTAAGTAAACATGATTTTCATCCAAATTATTTTATTCTTCTTCTTTTTTTTTTCCTTTGGAGACAGGGTCTCGTTCTGTCGCCCAGGCTGGAGTGCAGTGGTGGGATCTTGGCTCTCTGGAACCTCCGCTTCCCAGGTTCAAGCGATCCTCCCGCCTCACCCTTCCAATTAGCTGGGACTACAGATGCCCACCACCACCCCCAGCTAATTTTTGTATTTTTAGTAGAGACAGGGTTTCACCAAGCTGGTCTCAAACTCTTGACCTCTGGTGATCCGCCCACCTCGGCCTCCCAAAGTGCTAGGATTACAGGTGTGAGCCACTGCGCCTGGCCTATTTTATTCTTATTTATAACGGTTTTCTCAATTTGTAGCTTAAATTGAAAGTATTCGCAAAAATGAGAATAATTTGACTCTACTACATAAAGAAATAATTTTTCTATCCCAAATGAAGATAAAGTCACTTCTCACAAAATAAACATTAATTTAGCAGAATTAAGTTTCCTCCTATGGCATTTGATGCTTGCAGATTACCAAGGATCCATGCAATAGAGCACTAAATTTTGGAATTAGCTGAGAATGATCCCAAATTTCCTCTAGTAAACATAATTTTGGCCACAAATGAAGACAAAAGATAAAAGTCAGTAATTCTAGAAGAACATCTCTCATCAGAAATTAATAGATCTTATTTAGGTTTCTAGGAAGCATTTAACTACATAAAACTTATAGGGAAAAATGGCCATATTTGAAAACTGCTACAAGGATCAATGTAGAGCACAGGATTGTAATGAGCAGAGTCACAGAACATACTAAAGAGGTATGGACAGTCAGTCCCACTGGAACCTGTAGAATCACATTCTTATATACCTATGGAGAGAGAGAGAGAGAAGTCAGACATTGAAAATGCATGTCATGGGCCCGGTGTGGTGGCTCATGCCTGTAATCCCAGCACTTCGGGAGGCCAAGGTGGGCAGATCGCTTGAGGTCAGGAGTTCGAAACCAGCCTGGCCAACATCTCTACTAAACCGTCTCTACTAAAAATACAAAAATTAGCCAGGTGTGGTGGCAGGTGCCTGTAGTCCCAGGCCTGTAGGGAGGCTAAGGCAGAATAATCACTTGAACCGGGGAGGCAGAGGTTTGCAGTGGGCTGAGATCGCGCCACTGTACTCCAGCCTGGGAGACAGAGGAAGACTCCATCTCAAATAAATTAAATAAATAAATAAATAAAAATAGTAAAATAAAATGCATGTCATAAAGTGAGACCACTATTTCTTTGATTTTTAATTGGATATTTTTCTTTCCTTTTTCTTTTAAATATATTTCAGCCAGTGCTACACTACATGTAATATTATTGGTTTGAATGACTTTTGAATTTAACATTTCATTTAATGTTACAGAATCAGACTCAATTCCCACAATAATTTGTTAAATCTCATTAGTTCTGATTTTTCTGCTTTTTACATAAAGTATATTATTTTAAGAAAAGCTATATCCCAGTGTCACCTCTGTAATCAATGTAAACATTTACTTCCTCTTACCATGTTTCAAATTAGAATACAGAATTCTCTCTAAATTGAAGACTTAGAGGAAAAACACTAAAACAACAAAAAACTAAATTATTCTTTCATTCCCATTTGCCCTTCTCTCCCCAGATAGCTTTTAAAGCCTTGTTATTCACATATTGTACAACTGAATGTGACCTTTACTATGACTAGCAATGCAAAAGCTCCTGCATTCAACTCAGTTTCTATTTTCTATTTGGTTTTGAAGATAAAGGAGTTCAATGAAAAACACTGGGGAAGTTTATACTTTAAAAATAAGTTTTAAAAAACTTTAACATGTAGGTAACTTGGGAATACTTTTTGTTTTCTTTTTGTAAATACCTGAATTATGATTTCATACCCCAAAAATACAAGTAACCAACGCAATCTGCAACAAAAGTGCTATCTGAAAACCGTCATTCAAAAAATGACATTTTCAACAATCCTTGGGATGGAATACCACCTTAGTAATGGCCACCTATTTTTCTGGTATGTATAAAGATGAAATAGATATAAAGTTGGCCGGGTGTGGTAGCTCATGCCTGTAATCCCAGCACTTTGGGAGGCTGAGGCAGGCAGATCACAAGGTAAGGAGTTTGAGACCAGCCTGGCCAACATAGTGAAACCCTGTCTCTACTAAAAATACAAAAATTAGCCGGGCATGGTGGCGTGTGCCTATAGTCCCAGTTACTCAGGAGGCTGAGGAAGGAGAATGACTTGAACCCAGGAGGTGGAGGTTGTGGTGAGCCGAGATCGTGCCACTGCACTCCAGCCTGGGCAACAGATCAAGACGCCGTCTCAAAACAAACAAACAAATATATATATATATATATAGTTAAAAGCTATAGTTAAAGTGTTAAATTATGAGCTCTTATGGCAAGTTACAGAATTTTAAAGACAACTGAGGTCAGGTGTGGTGGCTCACGCCTGTAATCCCAGCACTTTGGGAGGCTGAGGGGGGGTGGATCACCTTAGGTCAGGAGTTTGAGACCAGCCTGACCAACAAGGTGAAAACCCATCTCTACTAAAAATACAAAAATTAGCCAGGCATGGTGGCAGGTGCCTGTAGTCCCAGCTACTCGGGAGGCTGAGACAGGAGAACTGATTGAACCAGGGAGGTGGAGGTTGTAGTGAGCCAAGATTGCACCACTGCACTCCAGCCTGGGCGACAGAGCGAGACTGTCTCAAAAAAAATAAATAAAGACAACTGAATTCAAAATGTTTTAAAAGGGTCACTACTTATCTTGTAGCAATGCACACTAATTTGCTAAATCAATAAATCATAAACATAAGCATACTCTTCATTGACATAATCAATCAAATGCAGATCTCCAGATGTATTTTAGAGTTTGAGAAAAATTTTCAGGTACCATATGGCAATGGCAATCTACTCAAAAACAATTCTACACTGCATAAGATTGCAGAGTCATCCATCTTCCCAACTGTATGTTCAATGAAAGTTCCCCAACAAAAAACAGCAGTGCTTTGTAGTAACCCTTTGCCATAAGAAAAAACAGCTTTCTATATTAGAAAATGCTAATCCCAACTGGGCACGCTGGCTCACACCTGTAATCCCAGCACTCTGGGAGGCCAAGATAGGCGGATCACCTAAAGTCAGGAGTTTGAGACCAGCCTGGCTAACAGGGTGAAACCCTGCCTCTACCAAAAATACAAAAATTAGCTGGGTGTGGAGGCGGGCACCTGGAATCCCAGCTACTTGGGAGGCTGAGGCAGGAGAATCACTTGAACCTGGTAGGCGGAGGTTGCAGTGAGCTGAGATTGTGCCATTGCACTCCAGCCTGGGTGACAGAGCGAGACTCCGCCTAAAAAAAGAAAAAAAATGCTAATCTCTTAAATGTGGCAGAAACATTACAGAAAGAGCTTTAAATGAGGCACATGATCTAAAAAACAACATAAAATATTAGCTTACTGATTTATACTTCATCTTGTTCCACTGGCAGATATCCTCATTCTCCAAAGCACAAGGGGCTACCACTTCTGAGTGAGCCCAGCATTTCAAAATCGGGAACTCTGAGAAAAGTGGTAGAAAATGATGTCAGAAAACCTGTATTTGGACTCAAAGCTAGGCTTGTATTAAACCTCAACAGATAGAAGTTGTCAAACATTTTAATACATTATGTATATGATCTGGACCCATCTATCACATTCTGTTATTTTAGCATATTTTTTATGTGAATGCCTAAGAAATTAGAAAATTACAAAAGTATTGCAAAAGTTGAACATGACTTCTTTTTTTTTTTTTTTTTTTTTGAGATGGAGTCTCACTCTGTCACCCAGGCTGGAATGCTGTGGTGCAATCTCGGCTCACTGCAACCTCCACCTCCTGGGTTCAAGCGATTCTCCTGCCTCAGCCTCCAGAGTAGCTGGGATTACAGGTGCCTGCCATTGCACCCAGCTAAATTTTGTATTTTTAGTAGAGATCAGGTTTCACCATCTTGGCCAGGATGGTCTTGAACTCCTGACCTCGTGATCCACCCGCCTCAGCTTCCCAAAGTGCTGGGATTACAGGCGTGAGCCACTACGCCCAGCCAAACATGACTCTTAATGAATCTCATTGTACTCAAATTTGGGGCTGCTCTTAAAAATTTAATGTAAGAGGTACCTTTAATAGAAACAGAAAACAAGGTTGGATGAACAAAGCTAATATAATTGAACATTTTTAATTTTCTCATCATGAAAGGTATGATGGTAACAAATGTAGTATTAAAAACTTCCCATCTGTCGGTTTTTAGTAACAGCACTGCTAACTTTTTTTTTTTTTGAGACAGTCTTGCTCTGTCTCCCAGGCTGGACTGTAGTGGCGCGATCTCAGCTCACTGAAACCTCCGCCTCCCAGGTTCACGCGATTCTCGTGCCTCAGCCTCCCGAGTAGCTGGGATTACAGGCACATACCACCACACCTGGCTAATTTTTATATTTTTAGTAGAGACGGGGGTTTCACCATGTTGTCTAGGCTGGTTTCGAACTCCTGACCTCAACTGATCTGTCTGCCTCGGTCTCCCAAAGTGCTGGGATTACAGGTGTGATACACGGCACCTGGCCCCAATGCTACTAACTTTTATAAACATTCTAAATCAACCCAAATTTGAAGACACAAAGAACCAAAAACTGAAAGGGGCTTCGTAAACTAAAGAAAATGTCTTGGCCAGGTGCTGTGCTCACGCATGTAATCCCAGCACTTTGGGAGGCTAAGGCGGGCGGATCACGAGGTCAGGAGTTCGAGACTAGCCTGGCCAACATAGTGAAACTCTGTCTCTACTAAAAATACAAAAATTAGCCAGGCATGGTGGCGCACGCCTGTAGTCCCAGCTACTCAGGAGGCTGAGGCAGGAGAGGCGGAGATTGTGGTAAGCCGAGATCGCACCACTGCACTCCAGCCTGGGCAACAGAGCGAGACTCCGCCTCAAAAAAAAAAAAAAAATAAGAAAGAAAGAAAACATCTTGAGAAGACTGCAAACTGCAAAAGGTTTTTATTTTATTTTATTTTTGAGATGCAGTCTCGCTCTGTCACCCAGGATAAAGTGCAGTGGTGCGATCTCGGCTCACTGCAACCTCTGCCACCTGGGTTCAAGTGATTCTCCTGCCTCCGCCTCCCCAGTAGCTGGGATTACAGACGCCCGCCACCTCGCCCACCTAATTTTTTGTATTTTTAGTAGAGACAGGGTTTCACCATGTTGGTCAGGCTAGTCTTGAACTCCTGACCTCATGATCCACCCACCTCAGCCTCCCAAAGTGCTGGGATTACAGGCGTAAGCCACCATGCCCGGCAGCAAAAGCTAATTTTTCAGTTTACCCAAATTCCCACATAAAAACAGAAACGACAATTACGCAGCAAAATAAAAAACTCACAGACAAAATTTACAACAAAACTAGGTGATAAAATATCTTCCCAAACATCAAAATACATGCAAGTGGAAACAAAACATCAAAAGCCACAGAGTCCTGCAATACTGATAAGAAGAAACAAAAAGCAACAGAGGGCAATGTGGACCAATGGCTGCAAAAAGAAACACATAGTACATGCCTACTAATATTAAATGGCTACTGAGAAGAGAACACAGCACTACCTATAGTTTTGTCAAAGGAATCAAACCTGAATCTGATCATACTTCTGGAGGCAGCTGCCAATTTCCAGTAAATAAAGAAGTATGAGGAACATGAGTCCAATTAGCAAAACCCCAGCGATGACCAACTCTACAGGTCAAATGGCCCAGGTTCTTTCAACAGATCGGTGTGGAAGAAAGGAAAGGGATAGAGAGAAACCTGTACATTAAGAGACTTACTGGAAATAATAGATTTTTATAAATGGATAAGACCTTAGTCTTGGTATAGTGTCTTGGAATGCCCATCTGGATGATAAACATATAAAGAACCATAAGGAAGTATTTAAAAGTCAGGATGGTGGGTTAGTCTTAGAGGGAAGGAGATGACAGTTGGGGCAGCGGAGTAAAGGACAGGGATGGCAAATGCATGTTTCTTTTCCTTTTAACTTTTTGATTGTAAATTAAAGCACACACATAAAAATCTACTCAAATACATAGTTTAGTGAATTATTATAAGGCAAATACCCTTGTAACTACCACCTAGGTCAAGAAATAGAGCTCTGCCAGCCACCCTAGCAGAAGGAGAACTTGCCACCATACCTTTATTCTGATGTTTCAACCCTTAGAAAACACTTGGAGCCCTCACCTTGGTCACAAAACATCAACAAATCTGGTTGATTGACCACAATCGAGGCTTCTCCATCTTGACTGTGCGGCCGATGATAGCGATAGTGCACAGGCAAAAAGGCTTGAAAACAGTCAATGCACTGTGAATCTCGTCTGGCATAAATGAGAACTTCAGACTCCTTGGACAAATAGTTAGGGGCCTCTATATCAAAATTTTCTGAAACCATCACTGCCTGTTCAAAAAGAAAATAAATATTAATCAAGAAGAAATGAATGAGGAAGATTTTTAAAAAGTTAAAACCGGAAGACTATATACAGATACACAGCAGTGTCAAATTTGCCCCCTTTATGAACAATTTCCATTCCCCTTCCATCCTCAATTTTAAGGAGAAAAACGCAAGACCAATTTATGCTTAATAAAAGTCTGCTTACTAAAAATAAACTGGGGAAATTATATTCTAGGGTACCAAATTTCCCCATAATAAAAATTATTCCGGTAATACTTTCTTATTAGTCTTTGTTTAGGTGACAAAACAGGTACCTAGGAACGGAGAAATTTCGTGAATATAGCATTATTCAATAAGTACAAAAACTATGACAAAAGGTTAAACCTGTATTGAGTTAAAATGATTGGTATCATTCTGACAATTTCCTGTTCTTCAGAGAAGCAAGTGAGATGGCAGTGAGTGAGAGCACTGCGGTCAGGAAGTCAAAGCAAAGGTCGGCACTCTTTCTAGAGAGGGTATAAAAAGTTAATGGAAAAAATAGCAACTGATTTCTTAAAATAATATGGTAAAAACTATTTTATAGAAAAGCATAGTATTCTACACCAACAGTGAAAATGTACATGTGGCAGCAATTAGACCTAAGTTATAACATGTATGTTTATTTATTACACATATATCCACATATACATACATATTTATGTACACACACTCACATATATCCACATACACATATAGGCATTATATACGTGACCTATGTATATATGTATGGATGTACACACACACACACACAACTTCTCTTTAGATGGTCCATGCAAAACCCTGGTATAACTCAGAGAAACAAACAGCATTAACTCCTTCCCATCACATCAAGCATCCTAACTTTCCTCTGACAGTGACACCAAGTGCTATGTTTTCTTTATATGTTGTTCCTTTTCAGTTAGTCATAGCAGGAACAGAACTCATTGGCAAAAGTCAAGGAATTATATCATCTCATGAGTCATAAGGGACTTTGGAAGTAATAAAATTAAACCACTGTCCCAGCAAAGGTATTTTTCAGGTATACCGCGACTGCTTGAATACTTTCCATGACTGGAAGGAAGCTCATTACTATGAGTCATTTCGATCTATCTACTGTTATAAGGTTATTTCTTTTTCATGAGTAGAAACTTTATGTACTAGCCTATAACATTTACCAGTTGTTCTTGCTTACAATGTCTGCAATAAATTCGTTCCTTATTCCACTAGGGATCCTTCAATTATCAGAAGGCAACCATAGCCGCCGCCACGAAGTCTTCTCCTGACAAGGGAAATGTTCACAGTTCTCCTGGGTTCTCATGACACGGTTTCCAAATCATTCATCATATTAGCTGCCTTTGAAATACTCATAGAGTATAGTAGCAATATTATCTTCTGTAGGCAAAACTTGCATTAGCTTTTTGGCAGCCTTATCTCACTATGCTTTATATGTACTACTATTTTACTTTATTTTTTGAGACAGAGTCTCCCTCTGTCACCCAGGCTGGAGTGCAGTGGCTCAATCATGGTGCACTGCAGCTTTGACCTCCTGGGCTCAAGCGATTCTCCTGCCTTATCCTCCCAAAGAGCTGGGAGAATAGGCATGAGCTGCCTATTCTTTTTTTTTTACCTAGCCTCTTCTTTTTTCTTTTTAAGACAAGGTCTCACTCTGTCACCCTGGCTGGAGTGCAGTGGCGTGATCACGGCTCACTGAAGTCTCAACCATCCAGGCTCAAGCAATCCTTCCACCTCAGCCTCCCAAGTAGCTGAGACTATAGACACACGCCACCACGCCCAGCTAAGTTTTTGTATTTTTAGTAGACATTAGGTTTCACCATGTTGGCCAGGCTGGTCTCGAACTCCTGACCTCATGATCCTCCCGCCTCGGCCTCCCAAAGTGGGATTACAGGCGTGAGCCCCCACGCCCAGCAGTTAATTAATTTTTAAACTTTTTGGTAGAGATGGGGTCTCACTGTGTTGCCTGGGCTAGTTCAAACTCCCGGCCTCAAGCAGTCTTCCCACCTCGGCCTCCCAAAGTGCTTGGATTACAGGTATGAGTCACTGAGCCCAGCAGTTTGTGATATTTCTGTCACACATCTTACTTGTACACATAGTATCAATGCTATGCTACATTGTTATTATTTTTGTCAATTATCTTGTAAAGAGATTGAAATAGTAAAAAAAAAAAAAAAGGAAGGAAGTCTTACATATTTACCCATGTAGTTACCACCTGTCATCATTAACTTTGCTCCTCTGGATGTAACATCTTTTTTCCTCTTACTACTTTAAACATTTTCTTCATCATTGTTTTAAGCTACTTGATTATCATGTGCCTTGATATAGTTTTCTTCATGTTCCTTGTACTTTATTATCTTACATATTTGAGTTTACAGTTTTCATTAAATTCAGAAAGTTTTCAGCCAATTTTTCTTCAAATATTTTTTTCCATCCCTGCCTCTCACTTTACTCTTCGGGGACTCCAGTTACATGTAGGGCAAGCTACTTAGTTGTTACACAGTTCATTAATGCTCTGTTCACCTTGTAAATCTGTTTCTTATCTGTTTCACATTTTTGGTAGTTTCTATTGCAGTATCTTCAGGTTCATTCATCTTTTCTTTTGCAATATTTGATCTGCCACTAACTCATCCAGTGTATTTTTCATTTCACACACTGTAGTCTTAATCTTTAGAAGTTCAATGCTGGTCGGGTGCGGTGGCTCATGCCTGTAATCCCAGCACTTTGGGAGGCCGAGGCAGGCGGATCACGAGGTCAGGGGATCGAGACCACCCTGGCTAACACGGTGAAACCCCGTCTCTACTAAAAATACAAAAAATTAGCTGGGCGCGGTGGCAGGCGCCTGTAGTCCCAGCTACTAGCGGGGCTGAGGCAGGAGAATGGCGTGAACCCGGGAGGCGGAGCTAGCAGTGAGCCGAGATTGCGCCACTGCACTCCGGCCTGGGCGAAAAGAGTGAGACTCCGTCTCAAAAAAAAAAAAAAAAAAAAAAAAAAAACTCAGAAGTTCAATGCTGACTTTTTAAAAATATCTTCCATATTTCTAGTTAAATTCTGAACACATGGGATGCAGTTACAGTAACTGTTTTAAGGGCCTGTTAATTATTATTATTTTTTTAGATGGAGTTGGAATTTCGCTCTTGTTGCCCAGGCTGGAGTGCAATGGCACCATCTCAACTCACTGCAACCTCTGCCTCCCGGATTCAAGTGATTCTCCTGCCTCAGCCTCCAAGTAGCTAGGATTATAGGTGCCCACGACCACACCCGGCTAATTTTTTGTATTTTTAGTAGAGACAGGGTTTCACCATATTGGCCAGGCTGGTCTCGAACTCCTGACCTCAAATGATCCACCTGCCTCAGCCTCCCAAAGTGCTGGGATTATAGGCGTGAGCCACCAAGCCCGGCCTGCACCCTGTTAATTCTAACATCTGGGTCAATTCTGGATTGGTTTTAACTGATTGATTCACCTCCTCATTATAGGTCACTTTCCGCCCCATCCTTGCTTAGCTGCTACTTTATGATTAGAGTCAAGAAATTGCTAATTTGATCTTGCTGGATATGTCTGTATTCCTATACACATTCTTGAGCTTTGTTTGGGATGCAGATAAGTTACTTAGAAACAGTTTGATTTTTTTTTAAGGTTTTGTTCAGTTTGTGGCTAAGTATTCCCTGCTACTGAGTAAAAGTTCTCTGTTTTTCCATTGTTCAAGAAATTATAAGGCTTTTCTCAGTCTGGTTGCTGGGACGAGGTACTACGCCTGTCCCTGTGTGAGTGCCAGACATTGTTACGCTCGTTTTGTCAGATGGTTCTTTCCCTGGCATCAGGTAGTTTCCTAACATACACACACTGATAAATACTCAGCTACATACTTGAAAGGAACCTTCTGTTATTCCTGGAGTTCTGCCTCTGTGAAGTTCTCTCCCCTCTGGTACACTGTCTTGTGAATTCTAGTGACCTTGGCCTGCCCAGAATCTCAACTTTATCTCCTCAACTCAAGAAGTCCACTGGGCTCTGCTTGAGTTTCTCTTCCCTGCATTAAGCCTGAAAATATTCTCGAGGAAATAAGCTGGATGACCGTAGGGCTCACCTGACTTATTTCCCTTCTCTCGGATATCTCTGCCCTTCACTGCCTGATAGTCAATGAAATTTTTCATTATTTCATATATTTTGTCTATCTCTTGCTTGTTTCAAGTGAAACTAAATCTGTTACCTGTTCTCCACGTGACCAGAAGCAGAAGCCTTAATACTACATACTTTGGGCCAGGCGCAGTGGCTCACGCTTGTAATCCCAGCACTTTGGGAGGCCGAGGCGGGCGGATCACGAGGTCAGGAGATCGAGACCACGGTGAAACCCCGTCTCTACTAAAAATACAAAAAAAAAAAATTAGCCGGGCATGGTGGCGGGCGCCTGTAGTCCCAGCTACTCGGAGAGGCTGAGGCAGGAGAATGGCGTGAACCCGGGAGGCGGAGCTTGCAGTGAGCCGAGATCACGCCACTGCACTCCAGCCTGGGCGACAGAGCGAGACTCCGTCTCAAAAAAAAAAAAAAAAAAACTACATACTTTGAGTAAAACTTACGGTTTCAAAAAGTGTTTCCATTTTGACCCATAAAACAGCAATTTTATATGTTTCAATCTAATATTATACTGCTTTCAAAGAATCTAAGAGACTTTTGATGAAAAAATGTGTTTAATAATCCTACCTAAAAAAGTGAAATGAGGTTTATTTGATCTGCCTTATCCTTGGTGAACCTACTTAAGGCTTGCATTTATTTTCAAATTATTCACAAACCATCACAAACTCCTTACAAAGCATTTTGCTGGCACATCACTCATTTAATTTGGGCCCACAGTTCCATTTGCTGCAGCCAAAAATTTTATTTCCTGGAGCAGAGTCAAGACATTAATCCAGGTATACAAGCATCAATCAGTCCCTACATATAAATTCCTTCTACCCAGTCACACTTATTATATAACACTTAGCATAACAAAGTTTCTCTGTACAAGGAATTGGGCCACAATCTCAACTAGGCAGAAGGAAACAGCATCTAATATGTCAGGCATCAAATTCCATGTATTTAAATGTCACAAATGTAACATCTATTTTTCTAGAAGTTTCCAAAATAAAGAAGTAAATACAAGGCTTATAATTAGGGATTAGAAGATTAGAAAGCAGAAAATCAAGATCAAAATAAACTCGTTAATCAATCTATAATGGCACTCTCTACCTGTACCCTTTTCTTCTAACAGTCAACCTTCAAACATCCAAATCTCATCCCCATCCAAAGGTATGAATTTTTGGGTAACCCCCATCCAAAAAACTTCCATTTTCTTAGAACATGGTAAGTGATTTTATTAAGTAGATTTAAATATGATTCCAACCCATATCCTTACAAGCCAAAAACTGTGTTGAAATTTGAAATCTATTATTTTAAATTTGAAAAGCCTCACTTAGAATTCATAATTCATTGAAGAAAAGAAATAAATGAGATCCTTCTAGCCGGTGGCTCACGCCTATAATCCCAGCACTTTGGGAGGCCAAGGTGGGCAGATAACCTGAGGTCGGGAGTTCAAGATCAGCCAGGCCAACATCGTGAAACCCCACCTCTACTAAAAATACAAAAATTAGCTGGGCATGGTGGCATGCACCTGTAATCCTAGCTACTCGGGAGGCTGAGGCAGGAGCACTTGAACCTGGGAGGCAGAGGTTGCATCGAGCCGAGATCATGCCACCACACTCCAGCCTAGGCAACAGAGACTCTGCCTCAAAAAAAAAAAAAAAAAAAAAAAAATGAAAAAAAAAATGAGGTCCTTCCATAATTGTATGTGTATGTAAACTGTCATACACACACAAATAACTGAGAACACACTTGCTGATTGGTGGTTGACATAGGGAGAATGTTATCACTGCAAACCTTTTTATATCTAGTCAATGAATCCATGAGAAGGTAATTACTTATTCAAAAAAATTAATAAAATAAATGGGTAAAGAAACTGGCCTAAACCATGATTAGAAATAAACTGCCATCATGAATAACTATAGATGCATCTATTTTACAGTTTTAAAAATTTGTAAGTAAATTACAATCTTATCAACTAAGACAGTGTCTCCCAAAATTTCTTAACAGAAATCACCTGGGTTACATATACCTACTGCGTACCCACAATAAAAAAAAAAAAAAAAAGAAATAATTTGGGTTCTTCAAACCAGATTTTGGGGCCCAATCTAGACCTACTGAATCAGGATTTCCCAGGAAGGCAATAATCTGTACAAAAGTGCCCCCAAGGAATTCTTATCAAAGTTGGGGAAACTTTTCTAACTACGGGGTAAGATTCAGGTCCAGCAAGGGCAACAACATTGCAACTAGACAATCTTGGATCCATTTATTGGCTCTTCCATTTACCTCTATGATTTTGGATAAGTTACTTGGCCTCTTTGTGCCTCAGTTTTTTTTTTTTTTTTGAGACAAAGTCTCATTCTGTCACCCAGGCTGGAGTGCAATGATGTGATCTCAGCTTACTGCAACCTCCACCTCCCAGGTTCAAGTGATTCTCCTGCCTCAGCCTCCCAAGTAGCTGGGATTACAGGTGCCCACTACCACACCTGGCTAATTTTTTGTATTTTTGTAGAAACGGGGTTTCACCATGTTGCCCAGGCTGGTTTCGAATTCCCAAGCTCAGGCAATCTGCCTGCCTTGGCCTCTCAAAGTGCTGGGATTACAGGCATGAGCCACTGCGCCCAGCCCTCAGTTTCCCTATATATAAAATGGAGATTCCACCTCCAGGGTGGCTATAAAGATTAATTTATGTAAAGGGTGTGGGACACGATCTTTCTTTTTAAAAGAAAATGAAGACATCTGGCATATAGACATCTATTAAATATTAGTTTCTTCTCCTCACATATCAAACTTACCCAGATGTTGGGGAATATGTCATTCTCATTGACAAAGTTACTGTTGAGGCACTATTTATTAATCATTAATTTTCTCAAGACATACACATACACACAGATAATTTTCTTAGTCACTGAACTATGAACCACCTTAAAAAGTATTTAACTAGCTCAGTTTAGTTGGCTTATTCCTGACAAGAGTCACTCACTTGTCAAAGACTATGCCCATTCTATCTCTAAAAATGTCACTTTATACACTTTAACAAAATGAAAAGAAAACCTATTTTTCCTTAATCCAAACTATAGCACCGCTAAATTCTCTCCCAAAAAATCCCCTAATAACTGTACCTCTGTTATGTTTCTCTCTCGTAATGAGGCCAACTCATATGGATCCACATAAAGTCCTGCAGGAATGTCCTGTTTAATTAAGAGTCGGCATGTCTGTAAGTCCTCAATGCTTTCTCCAAACTTCACTTTGATTAAAAGGTCTCTGTAAGACAAGTACATTTAAAGTAAATCTCTTCATTCAGCTGTTAAATGAGATAACATAACACTGTATTCCTATTAGTGAAAACACTATATTTCAAAATTCATTTTCCAAAAGTAGATTATAAGGTCAAATGAAATATTTATAACATGTCAGAATCATCCATTAGATCTTTCATAATTCATGTCATAAGCCACTATAGCATTATTGTAAACATAGCTCAATGAAAAGGAACGGAATCCAATAACATTCACACAATTTTCAATAAAGGTACCAACGTAATTTAACGGGGAAAGGATAGTCTTTTCAACAAATGGCACTGAAACAACTGGATATTTACACAGAAAAAAATAGGCCAGAGGGCAGGCATGGTGGCTCACGCCTATAATCCTAGCACTTTGGAAGGCTGAGGCAGGTAGACTGCCTGAGCTCAGGAGTTTGAGACCAGCCTGGGTGACATGGCAAGACCCAGTCTCTACCAAAAATACAAAATTTAGCTGGGCATGGTTGCACATGCCTGTGCTCTAGCTACTCAGGAGGCTGAGGCAGGAGAATCTTTTGAGCCTGGGAGGTGGAGGGTGCAGTGAACCAAGACCATGCCCCTGTACTCCAGCCTGGGTGACAGAGCAAATCTCCATCTAAAAAAAAGAGAAAAGAAAAAATAGGCCAGGGATGGTGGCTCATGCTTGTAATCCCGGCACTTTGGGAGGCTGATGCAGGAGGATCGTTTGAAGCCAGGAGTTTGAGACCAGCCTAAGCAATATGGAGAGACCCCTGTCTCTAAAAAAAGTAAAAAAATTAGCCAGGCATGGTGATGTGTGCCTATAGTCCCAACTACAAGGGAGGGTGTGGTAGGAGAATCTTTCGAGCCCAGGAGGTCGAGGCTGCAGTGAGCTCTGAGAGCAACACTATATTCCAGCTTGGGGGACAGAGACAAGACCCTGTCTCAAGAAAAAAAAAAAAAGAGACAGAGAAGATATTTTTTAAAAAACTAAATGCAACTTTAAGAGATGAAGAATATAATTTCTGAAATAAAAACTTACCCAGATGTAATTAAAAGCCATTAGATGCTGAAGAAGAAAAGATCAGTGACTTGGAGACAGAGCAACAGAAACCATCCACGCTGAAGCACAGAGAGGAAAAAAGACCAGGGAGAAGAAAGGAACAGCCTCCATGGCCTTTAAGCAATATCAAGTAGTCTAGTATACATATATCTGGAGTTCCTAAAAAAGAGAAGAGAATGTAACAGAAAAAAAATGAAGACATAATGGCTGAACACTTTCTGAATTTCATAAAAATTATAAGTATACAAATCCAAGAAGCCAAGCAACCCTCAGCAGGACAAATACAAAGAAAATCACATCAGGGCACATTATTATCCAGTCAATGGAAAACAATCTCAAAAGCTATCAATAATTATGGAGAGATTAACAAAGATAAGAATAAGCTAGAAGATAATGGAGCAACTTACTTAAAGTACTAAAAGAAAAGAGGCTGTCAATCTAGAATTTTATATCCAGGAGGAAAATCCTTCAAAAATAAAGGCAAAATAGAGATTCAGACAAACACAAACTAAGAATTTGTCACTGCAAGAAATGACAGAAAGTAAATGATACTAGAGAGAAACATAAATCTGTAAGAAAGATCAGAAATGATAAGTATGTGGGGGAATATAAAACACTTTTTTCTCATGTATTAATTGCTTTCAAATATGATTGCTAGACAAATTGGAGCCCTTGAGCATTGTTGGTGGGAATGTAAAATGATGTGGCCACTATGGAAAACTCTATGACAGTTTTTCGAAAAATTACAATGGAATGATCATATGATCCAGCAATTCCACTTCTGGAATTAAAAGCAGGCATTTAAGAGACAACCGTAAATCCTGTTCACAACAGCATTATTTGCAACAGCCAAAAGGCAGGAGCAACCAAAGTGCCCATCAACAATGAACAAATAAACAAAATGTGGTATAAACATACAATGGAATATTACTCAGCTTTAAAAAGAAGGGAAATCCTGACATACCCTAAAACATGAAGGAACTGTGGGAGCATCATGCTACGTGAAATAAGCTTCACAAACATTACACGATTCCACTTATATGAGGTACCCAGAGGAGTCAAATTCACAGAGACAAGAATGCTGGTTGCCAGGAGCGGAGAGAAGGAGGAATGGGTAGTTATTGCTCAGTAGGCAAGGAGTTTCAGTTGTACAAAATGAAGAGTTCTGTAAATGAATGGTGGTGATGGTAGCACAATAATGTGCATGTACTTGATGCCACTGAATTGTATGCTTAAAAATAGTTAAAATTAGGCTGGGCGTGGTGGCTCACACCTGTAATCCCAACACTTTGGGAGGCCGAGGCAGGTGGATCACGAGGTCAGGAGATAGAGACCAGCCTGGCCAACATGGTGAAATCCCGTCTCTATTAAAAATACAAAAATTAGCTGGGTGTGGTGGCGGGCACCTGTAATCGGGAGGCTGAGGCAGGAGAATCACTTGAACCAGGGAGTCGGAAGTTGCAGTGAGCCAAGATCGTACCACTGCACTCCAGCCTGGCAACAGAGCGAGACTCCATATCAAAAAAAAAAAAAAGTTAAAATTGTAAATTTTATGTTATGGGTATTTTATCACAATTAAAATAAATAATGTGAAAAGTGACTGCTTAAAGAAAAACCAATAACAATATATTGTGGGGTTCATAACACAAGTAAAAAATAAAGTAAAATACGTGATAACAACAGCATAGAAAAGAGAAGGAGATGAAGCTATCCTGATAAAACAGTATCTGTGACATGGAACAAAATTATTTGAAGGTAGACTGTGATAGGTAACGATTGCACATTGTAAACCCTAAAGCAACAAATTAAAAACAGAGAGAGGTATAGCTAATCATCCAAAAATTGAGATAAAATAGAATGCTTAATAAATAGTCAATTTACCCAAAATAAGGCAAGAAAAAAAGGAGAAGACTAGATGCAACAAAGAGAAAAACAAATAGATAAAAAAGTAGCTAGATTTAAACCGAACCAACCATATTAATATTTACATTAAAAATAAACGGTCTAATCACTCCAATTAGAATGCAGAGACTGACAGATGGATAAAACAGCGACTCCTTTCACAGGCTCTTGGGATTTGGAAAGAAAAAAAAAGGCCACCCTGAAGTATATGCTATCTACAGGAAACACACTGAAGATAAAGGCGATAAAAGTAAAAGGACAAAAAAGATATGCAAATATTAATAATAAATATGGGATGGCTATATTAATATTAGAATAAGGTGACTTCAGGACAAGGAATATTGTCAGTCATAAAGAAAGACATTACACAAAGATAAAAGGGTCAATTCATCCAATTCATCAAGAAATTATCAAGAGCATCAAGAACAACCCTAAACGTAGCATACACACCCAAAAACAGAGCTTCATTTTTAAATTCTATTAAACATTAAAGGAATAAATAATACCAACGCTACACAAGCAGAAACTAGAGAAGAAAATGTTTCCCAAACTATTTGATAAGGCTGACAATGCCCTGACAGTGAAACCAGAATAAGGCATCACAACAGAGTTACAGGCCAATAGCCTTCATGAACATACAAGTAAAACTACTTAGCAAGTTATTGGCAAAACAGATCCAGATACGTTTCAAGAAGATAGTATCGCATGACCAAGGAGTAGGTTCACTATTGGAAACATCAATATACTTCATCATATTAACAGAATAAAATATAAAAATTGTATGATCCTCTCGAAACAGAGGAAGAAAAGGTATCTGACAAAATTTAACACCCAATCATGAAAGAAAACTCTCGGGAAACTAGAAGCTTAAGATTAAGTCCTCAACTCATAAAAAGCTATTTACAAAAAACCGAACACAAATATACTTCATGGTGAAATAACTATACCCTTTTTTTTTTCTCTCAGATGGAGTCTTGCCTCGCTCTGTCGCCAGGCTGAAGTGCAGTGGCATAATCTCAGCTCACTGCAACTTCTGCCTCCTGGGTTCAGGCGATTCTCCTGCCTCAGCCTCCTGAGTAGCTGGGATTACAGGCACCTGCCACCACGCCCGGCTAATATTTTGTATTTTTAGTAGAGACAGGGTTTCACCATGTTTGCCAGGACGGTCTTGAACTCCCGACCTCGTGATCCGGCGGCCTCGGCCTCCCAAAGTGCTGGGATTACGGGCATGAGCAATCACGCCCGGCTTAAAAAAATTAAAAAAAAAAAAAAAAGAATCAGAATTTATAAATCAAGTATCTGAGAATCATTTCAAAATAATCACCTTGCGAAGCTTCAGTTTGGGCAAGTTTTCTTAAGGAACAGTTTCCACACCTTTTTACCAGACTTTTAAGATCTTCAATATGGGCAAATATTCATCTTTTGAAGATAATTTCTTTTTCGGAAACAGCTTGGTCATTTAGAATCAACTGTAGTAAGACATAGTGATTTAGAGTAGTGTATCATAGTACTTGAGATGGCTTCGAAGTATAATAGTACTAAATTAGAGTCAGAGCTCAATCACCCTAATTGCTATCAAATTATATAAATTCTTTGAGCTCTACCTCCCTCATCTGAAAAATAAGAAAAAATCATCTATCTCATGCCACTGTGAAGATTAAATGGAATATTGTATATATAGGCACTGGTTGTATATACAAAACAACCTCTGTATACGAGAGGGTGTGTGTAGGTTCTGTACAAGTACTATGCCATTTGATACAGGGAACTTGAGCATCGGAGGACTCTGGTGTCCTCAGGGGAGGTCCAG
Organism: Nomascus leucogenys; assembly: GCF_006542625.1. Lineage (NCBI taxonomy): Eukaryota > Metazoa > Chordata > Mammalia > Primates > Hylobatidae > Nomascus > Nomascus leucogenys. The sequence goes on along the minus strand of NC_044391.1, from coordinate 117,527,707 downwards.
GAGGAACCAGTCCCCTCAGATACCAAGGGACAACTGTACGTGGTAAACAATATAGATTTGTTTTCTTCTTTGCTCCACTCGGTTAATCATTATTTCAAAGTGTGAACCACATATGCCATCACCGAGTAACTCTGAGGAAGCAAGTGATTTTTCTTTTTTCATTTTTTTTTTTTTTTGAGACAGAGTCTTGCTCTGTTGCCCAGGCTGGAGTGCAGCGGCATGATCTTGGCTCACCACAACCTCCACCTCCCAGGTACAAGCGATTCTCCTGCCTCAGCCTCTGAAGTAGCTGGGACTACAGGTGTGTACCACCATGCCCAACTAATTTTTGTATTTTTAGTAGAGAACAGGGTTTCACTATGTTGGTCAGGCTGGTCTCGAACTCCTGACCTTGTGATCCGCCCACCTCAGCCTCCCAAAGTGTTGGGATTACATATGAGAGCCACCACATCCGGCCTGATTTTTCAATTTATACATATTTCAACCATCAATTTTTTGCTCTCAATTATACGAGACATTATTTTAATAGAAATAGAAATCAATGGGCAACTTACCTGTGGAAACCATCTTTCAAAACTTCTTGCCTCAAAATAATTTCAGAACACGTGGCCCTTATGCCTATAAGAACCAAAAGATATTTTTTAAAAAACAAAAGCACTGAATAAAATATTTAAATAATTAGAAAAGAGTTATTTTAGTGTTCCAAATTGCCTAGAAAATCTAACCAACCTAAAAACAAAAACTTTTAAAATTTAAGCAATTTGAGACACATCTATAAATCTACTTCCAATATAGCACTGTGGTTAAGAACAATGACTCTGGAGTTAGATTGCCTGATTTCAAATCCCAGTCTGTAACTTAATAGCTGTGTCAACTTTGGGCAAGATAGTTTATCTCTCTACTAGCTGTGATAAGAATTTAATGTATGTAGAAGCACTTAGAACAGTAGTAAGAATACATATTAAGTGTTCTACATAACTGTTTGTTATTAATATTACTTTATTCAGGTGACCCCAAGATGCCAAAAAGGAACAGAATGGCTAAAGAGCCAGGAAATCTCCATTTTAATCCTAGTTCACTGAAACTGTGTATCAGATAGATACATACTGGCAACTTCTATATTCTCACATCCATGCCTACAAAACTAGGAAAATGGTACACTTATGCCTTGTAGAGATGTTGGAAGGTTTAAAAAAAAAAAAAAGCAAAGCTGGAGGCACATAAAGGTTCAATGGGTTCCACTGTAAACTTAGAATAAGCACAAATCTCAGTATACTGACTTCATCCAGATTCCAGACATTCAAGCTGTTAGAGCCAGGTGTGCCAGATCGCACCTGAGGTGGGAGGATTGCTTGAACCCAGGGGATGGGGGCTGCAGTGAGCTATGATTACACCACTGCACTCAAGCCTGGGTGACAGAGAGAGACATCATCTATCATCTTGTCTCTAAACACAAAAAAATAAAACTATTACTCAATGTAAGCATCTTAAAACTGTGAAAATTCAATTACTATTGACCAGCAACTCTGCCAGGCATTTGCTATGGAACTTTGTCCCATTTCAAAAGCTGTAAATCTGTGGGAAGAACATTTAAAAAACATACACAAGCCTGGACAACATAGCGAGACTCCATCTCCGTTAAGAAAAATACAAAAATTAGCTACTTAGGAGGCTGAGGTGGGAGGATGGCTTGAGGCCAGGAGGCAGAGGGAGGCTGCAGTGAGCAGAGATTGCACCACTGCACTCCAGCCTGGGTGACAAAGCCAGACCTTGTCTCAAAACAAACAAACAAACAAAAAAACCCCAAACACATACAGAAAACTATATATTATTTACATAATCCTGTTACTATCATTGAATATTGCTGAATCCATTAGATGTATTTCTGAAAAGATGCATTAAGAAAAATGATGTGAAGGTGAAACTATCTGAAGGAATGAAAAAAGAATAGAAAAAAATAACGTTTGTTAAATAATATCTAACATGCTAGATCCCCTACTTGGTGCTTTCATATGTGTTTTAACTTTCACAATCTATAGCAAAATAAGCAAAATTACTGCCATTTGTTTGCAGGAGGAAACTTGAACTTCTAAAGCATTAGTAAATGGCCCTGGGTCATATAACTAACTACGTGACCGATTAGAAGAAAGGTTTGCCTGACTTTTAAAGCCTAAGATACTTTCACTTTCAACACTAAAATTGAAAGAAATTTTAGTGTTACAGCTCTTTTAGAATTTGTCTACTTACATTTCACTGAAAAATCTCCAACCCTCAAAAAAGAAATTGTATTTGCTTTGGAGAAGCATATGATCTTTTCCCAAATAAACAAGTCCCAAATCCCATATGTATCTTGTACCAATCCAGATTTTTATTTGTTCTTTTTTAATTTTTATTTGTTTATTTATTTATTTTTTGAGACGGAGTCTCACTCTGTTGCCAGGCTGCAGTGCAGTGGCACGATCTTGGCTCACTGCAACCTCTGCCTCCCGGGTTCAAGCAATTCTCCTGCCTCAGCCTCTAGAGTAGCTGGGACTACAGGCTTGCGCCACCACGCCCGGCTAATTCTTGTATTTTCAGTAGAGATGGAGTTTCACCACTTTGGCCAGGCTGGTCTTGATCTCCTGACCCGGCAATCTGCCCACCTTGGCCTTCCAAATGCTGGGATTACAGGCATGGGCCACAGCGCCCAGCTAAGCAAGGCTGTGCCTCTTAAAAAAAAGAACAAACAGCCTGGGTGCGGTGACTCATGCCTGTAATCTCAGCACTTTGGGAGGTCGAGGCAGGCGGATCACAAGGTCAACGGTTTAAGACCATCCTGGCCAACATGGTGAAACCCCGTCTTTACTAAAATACAAAAAATTAGCCGGGCGTCGTGGTGTGCACCTGTAGTCCCTACTACTTGGGAGGCTGAGGCAGGAGAATCGCTTGAACCTGGGAGGTGGAGGTTGCAATAAGCTGAGATTGTGCCACTACACTCCAGCCTGGCAACAGAGCGAGACTCTGTCTCAAAAAAAAAAAAAAAAAAAAAAAAAAGAGACAAGGCCTTACTCTGTCACGCAAGCTGGAATGCAGTGGCATGATCACAGCTCACTGCAGCCTTCAACTTCTGGGCTCAAGCAATCCTCCCGCGTCGGCCTCCCAAGTAGCTAGGATTACAGGCCCACGCCACCACACCTGGCTACTTTTAAATTTTTTTGTAGAGACAGGGTCTTGCTATGTTTTCCAGGCTGGTCTTGAACTCTTGGCCTCAAGCAATCCTTCCACCTCAGCCTCCCAATGTGTTAGAATTTCAAATGTGAGCCATTGTGCCCAGCACAAATCCAGATTTTTCTTCATCATGTTTAATTTTAATGCAGGTAGGGTGGGAAGTGAGGACTACTATCCAACTATAAATTAAATTAGAAGAAAAATTATGAACAGGCTTAAATTCTGTTGGTATGTACACCAGACAGCAGTTGAGCACTGGGACCGGAGGAAGGCTAATTTACAAATAGTACAGCAAATACTAGAATATTATGATTTTAAAGGCAAAAGTACCATTTTTAAAACTAATTTGTTGGATGTGAATTTACCTTCAACATTTTTCCTCTTAAATATTACTTTGGTTGTGGTGAACTGGCTCTGGAAATCGATTCCTTTTTACTTTTTTTTTTTTTTTTTTGAGACAGAGTCTCCCTCTGTCACCCAGGCTGGAGTGCAATGGCGCGATCTTGGCTCACTGCAACCTCCGCCTCCCTAGTTCAAGCGATTCTCCTGCCTTAGCCTCCCGAGTGGCTGGGACTACAGGCGCACACCATCACGCCCCGCTAATTTTGACCCCTTTTTAATTATACAATGCCAATGTTGGAATCCTCTACAGATTACCAAATCCAACTGTTTAAAAATTCTTCTGGCCGAGCATGGTGGTTCACATCTGTAATCCCGGCACTTTGGGAGGCTGAGGAGGGTGGATCACCTGAGGTCAGGAGTTCGAGACCAGCCTGACCAATACGGCGAAGCCCCGTCTCTACTACAAATACAAAAAAGTAGCTGGGCATGGTGACGGGCACCTGTAATAATCCCGGCTACTTGGGAGGCTGAAGCAGAAGAATTGCTTGAACTTGGGAAAGGCGGAGGTTGCAGTGAGCCGAGATCGCGCCATTGCACTCCAGCCTGGCAACAGAGTGAGACTCCATCTCAAAAAAAAAAAAAAAAAAAACTTCTTGGCCTCATAATCCTTTGTTTAGATAAACTTGAAAACCCAATATGTAAACACACAAGCAGAACTGCACTGATTGACAGATACTAAATGGATCTAAATGGTACCAAGGATGACAGAAACATCCTCATTTCACAGATGGAGAAATTTGTCGGGTTTATGCTTTAATCCCATCAAACCTTACCACTTTATTGTAATTATTCCCGCACTTGCCCCTCTCAGTAGTACAAGCAGTTTGCCAACTACTACTTGCACGAACAACTAGCAGTTTGCCACGGAGTCCTATATTCAGTTTGGGGATTCTCAGGCCTCCCAGGGCGCTAAGGCCTTGCTGGCCCCTTGGTGATCAGAAGCTCTGTGCAGCTCAAGAGCATCCCAAGACGCTTGACGGCTGACTTTCCTTCTCAGAACTTCAGTAACAGGGCGGCCAGTCCAGCCTGGGAACCGCAGGGCCCGAGCCCGACTCTCCCGGAGCCCCGGGATCCGCCGCAGACCAAAGCGCACGGGAGGGCAGGGGAGAGGAGGAGGGCACGCGGCTCCAGTGTTTGACCTCCTCCGGCTCGCCCTACTGATCTAGGTCCCGCCCCGGGTCCCCGCATCCCCGCAACCCGCGGAGAGGCCCGGGAGCCGGGACCGCTTCCCACGCTCTGGCCCCCCAGCCCCGCGCGCACTCCGCAGCCCCGCCCCCCTTACCGGCGTCGGAGCGCGCGGCAGTGAAGGCCGCGGGGGGCCCGCGAGTGAGCCCGGTCGCCGCCCCGAGGAGCAGCCAGGCGACCGCCCGAACCGCCGCCACCCGAGTCGCCAGGACGCCGGAGGCCGGACGCCCGACAGGGGCGCGCGGGGCCAGGTGCGGACGCAGGAAGGGGCCTGGCCGCCCGCAGCTCCTACCGCGCGCTGCCCCAGATTTACCGGCCGGGACCGAGGGCTGGGTGCGCGGCCTAAGGCCCGCGGTTCCCAGCTGCCGGCAGCCCCGGCCCCCAAGGGTTCCCGCGCGGCGGTCGTGCCCGCCCAGCCGTTCCTCGCTCCGCCCACCCGGGGGCGGCCGAGGAGCTGCGCACGCGCGGGGAGGTGCGCCCGGCCTGTCGCTGTGGAAACGGCTCGGCCTGCGCCCGCCGGGACCCGGAATCCCTGCACGCCGAGGTGGGAGCCAGTGAACCGTGCCCCCGGCCGGCCCCCACCTCCGCTTCCCGGTATTTGAGGGTTCGGGCCTCCCGCCGGGGACTTCACCCCTCGGGCTCGTCAGTAGGGCTGTGGCTGTCGCCTCTTCCTGCAGCGCCAGGCTCCGCCCGGCCTCACAGTCGGCTTAGGTGCTTTGCGTGCACTGCGGTCGGGTGGAAAAACCCACTCCTGGTTGTTCAGACGTTGGCCTGCAGAAGATGTCATTTCTGTATTCCTCTAAGGGTAAGAAAGCCAGCCTTGCACTAGTGGAGACGTGAGTAGGGAGAGAATCGTCTACCCTTTGGGGACATCCGTGCGCTTAGGTGCTGTGGGGCTTCCTAACAGGACTGTAGGCAGTTACTGATCTCTGCGGAGAGGAGTATTCGTGTCCTGGAAGAATAATTGGATAAACGTGCCGTCCTTCTTCCTAAACAGAGTGGAATCTGTAAGCAGGCCAAGAGAGCATCCAGGCGGCTTGGAGTGGAATAGAAGGCTCTAGAGCGGGTGTCTCGAAGAGGAAACAGAATGTATGTCAAAAGATACTATCCAAAACTGAAAATAGCCGGGCAAGGTGGCTCACGCCTATAGCCCCAGCACTTTGGGCGAATCACCTGAGGTCAGGAGTTCGAGACCAGCCTGGCCAACATGGCGAAACCCCGTCTCCACTGAAAACACAAAAATTAGCCGGGCATGGTGGTAGGCACCTGTAATTCCAGCTACTCGGGAGGCTGAGGCACGAGAATCGCTTGAACCCAGGAGGCGGAGGTTGCAGTGAGGCGAGATCACGCCACCGCACTGCAGCCTGGGCGACAGAGCGAGACTCTGTTTCAAAAAAAAAACTGAAAATGGTAGTATAAGCATGTTTCTTAAGAAATGGAGATAAATTTTGGAAGACATGCCTTTTAAAATTCAATCTGGTTCCCTATGAAGAGGATTAGGGCCAAGGACTATAGTTTGTTGTTATAAGCCTCATAGAATTATTTTATATTCCAAATGCAAACATTACTTTAGCAAAAATTAAAGTTAAATTTTAAAAAGAAAAGAGTCTAGTAAAAAAAAAAACTACATTATTTGAGTACCAACTGCATACATCTTTGACGAGTACAGCCATTGCTTCAGTGTGTGGAGTTTATATTATGCCCCATAGGTTCTAGTTTACTAACATCAAATTTTAGTTAGGTGAATTGGGAGTAGTATTCATTAAAAAAAAAAAGGCAAGAAAAGAGAAGGAAAGGAAGGAGAAAATGGTGTGAGATCATTGCATCAGATTAGAGGTAGAGCACAGTAATTTTTTAAAGTAGTTTTTTTTGTTTTGGTTTTTAAGAATAGGCATATCATGCTTTGGAGAGGCTGTTGTGCAGTGGCACCATCTCAACTCACTGCAGCCTCAAACTCCTGGGTTCAAGCGATTCTCCCACCTTGGCCTTTGGAGTGGCTGGGACTACAGGTGCATGCTGCCACGCCTGGCCAATTTTTAAATTTTTTGTAGAGACATGGTCATGGTCTCGCTGTGTTGCCCAGGCTGGTCTCAAACTCCTGGCCTCAAGGGATCTCCCCTCCTTGGCCTCCCAAAGTGTTGGGATTACAGGCCTGAGCCACCATGCCTGCCTCCATCTTTTTGAGATGGAATCTTGCTCTGTCACCCATGCTGGAGTGCAGTGGTACCATCTCAGCTCACTGCAACCTCCGCCTACCAGGTTCAAGTGATTCTCCTGCCTCGGCCTCTCGAGTAGCTGGGATTACAGGCACCTGCCACTATGTCCAGCTGATTTTTGTATTTTTAGTAGAAACGTGGTTTCACCATGTTGGCCAGGCTGGTCTCGAACTCCTGACCTCAAGTGATCTGCCCAACTTGGCCTCCCAAAGTGCTGGCTGGGGTAAGCCACTGTGCCTGGGCTTATATGTGATTAATTTTCTAAGAGTACAAATTCTCATGTCCAACGATAAGTGGTGAATAATATGATTATAGTACATCCATAAAATAAAACTTAGCAGTCATATAAAATGTTACATTGTAGTAAAACATTTAATGACAAAATAATAATATATGTTAAATTTGAACGTCAGGAAATAGCTTGTATGATACAGTATGTATGAAACATACTATAAACTATATGCCTAGAAAAAAGACTGGACACAATCAAGGGTGATTATTTTCTATATGTCTCCCCTCTCCTTTGCCCCCAGTATTCTACAATGAACGTGTATAATCACTGCTAAGTATTTTATAAAAAGTATGTTCCTAATAGTGATTCTCCAGCAGAACTGAGTTCACGAAGATATCATCACCCTCTGCCACTTTACCTCAATGTTTCTTGACATTTACAAATCATTCTGAGAATGTCACAGTCACATCTAAAGCAGTGCTTAGGATTAAGTGTATTATTTGGGCATTGAGGGTGGGGAAAGGAAGAGAGAATAGTAAGTATTCATCTACAAATAGCTGTGTTTCTTGTAGCTAGAAAAATATCATATAGTGAGACACACAGGCCAAAATAAAAGCCCTGCAGACGTTACTGACTCTTGTGTATGAAGAAGCTGATATATGTGATGTATATGATGTAGCTGCAGACATTACTGACATGTATATGAAGAAGCTGATTCTGCAGCAGGTCTGCTTTTTGATCAGGATTCTAGACTGTAAATGCTTACGAAAATGTACAGGGACCATCATGTTAATTCATAGCATTAAACAATTTATGGAATACCTACTACGTTCCAAGTATTATGCTGAGATATTGTGTAGAAAAATGAATATGCCCCCCACCCTCATGCAGCATATTGACTAGAAGGGAAGATAGATGATTAAATAAATAATAACAAAAAACTAGTAAAATAATTGGGAAAGTACAAAGGAGACAGCTCTGGACTGGTGAACCTCTCAGGACAAAATGATTAAGGTTAAGAAACTTACCTTATCATGGTACCTTGATACGGAGGATGCTTGATATGCCCTTTCTTAATTGATAAATAGTAAAGACCCTATAGGTCAGCTATTAGGCTGACTTAGGGGTTCGTATCTGATCTTCAGTAAGAGTGCAGCACACTAAGAGGTTCCAACTGGATTGCATCCCCAGATTCACATATGAACAAGTCTACATCCTTGAGAAAACCAGAGAGTTGCAGGGGTCCAACAGATTGAAACTAACCCAGGGCCAAACTGAACTTTGAGGGCAGCTCTCAAAATAACTGAGCTTTGTGGTCGCTTCAGCGCACATACGCCAAAATTGGAATGATACAGAGAGGATTAGCGTGGCCCCTGCGCAAGGATGACACACAAATTCATGAAGCATTCCATATTTTAATTTAAAAAAAAAATAACGAGCTTCACAGGCTGAGGATGTGTGGCCAGAGCGGGACTAGAACCAGATCTTCCGGGGCAAAGGGGCGAGGGGAATGAATGACATTTATCCAACACCTAGTTGTTTTTTCCCTTTAGCAGGAAGTCATTATGCAACTTGCACATATTCATCAGATTTCCTCTGACTTACCCGGACATGTACGTGGGAATGATGTGCACTGCCAAGAAATGTGGGATTAGGTTTCAGCCTCCAGCTATTATCTTAATCTATGAGAGTGAAATCAAAGGGAAAATTCGCCAGCGCATTATGCCAGTTCGAAACTTTTCAAAGTTTTCAGGTACCTCATGTCTTATCTTGCCCCCTGTCTTAAATATTCTCTAAATACAGGTTCACATCATGACTCTGTCAGGGACTGGATGTGTGACACTGGATGAATTACTTACTGTCAATGAGCTTCAGTTTCCTCATCTATAAAAGGGAATTGTAGTGTTTTTTTCCAGTTTGTTAATTAATAATCCTTTTGGGATTGCTGCCTAGGTTAAATGATACAGCATTATTCAATAATATTAATTCCCTTCTCTCCTTCCAAACGTTTTTCATTTGTAGTCGTAATACTTTATTAACACCACTACTGCTATCTAAAAGCTATAATATCACTTTTCTTCTCAGACGTATTCTCCATTTGAAAGTGTTTAATATCTCTACAAAGTGATTTTTAAGTTAAAGAAGTCAAAACTATATCTGTCCTCCCACCACACTGAAAGCTCAATATAAAGGAATAGTTCCACAAAATAATTCATTCCAATCAAGCCATTTAGCTACTTGACTATAATGGAGATAATGCTTTCAGGGTTCAGAGTTTTTGTTCTATTTTGGCTGTTGCAGTAGTTTGTGGTGTATATGATGTACGTGGTATGTATGTGGTATATAGTTTTCTTCTCTCTTCCAGATTGCACCAGAGCTGCTGAACAATTAAAGAATAATCCACGACACAAGAGTTACCTGGAACAAGTATCCCTGAGGCAGCTAGAGAAGCTATTCAGTTTTTTACGAGGTTACTTGTCGGGGCAGAGTTTGGCAGAAACAATGGAACAAATTAGAAGGGAAACAACCATTGATCCTGAGGAAGACCTGAACAAACTAGATGACAAGGAGCTTGCCAAAAGGAAGAGCATCATGGATGAACTTTTTGAGAAAAATCAGAAGAAGAAGGATGATCCAAATTTTGTTTATGACATTGAGGTTGAATTCCCACAGGACGATCAACTGCAGTCCTGTGGCTGGGACACAGAGTCAGCTGATGAGTTCTGATACCAAACATGCAAAACATGCATTGGGCTAGCAGAATATCCATGTTTATTACCAGACTGGTTCTGGAAAAAGCCGTAAAGAATACTAAATATGTTGGGTTGTAGGGGATTGACCATGTTACTTTTCAAAACCAGGACATTTAAAGTATCTACTATGTAGGTGCATGAGGAATATGGGAAAAACAGAATAAAGGAATCTGCCTTTAAGGAGCTTACAATCACGCCGGGCGCGGTGGCTTGAGCCTGTAATCCCAGCACTTTGGGAGGCTGAGGCGGGCGGATCACCTGAGTCAGGAGTTCGAGACCAGCCTGGCCAACATGGTGAAACCTCGCCTCTACTAAAAATACAAAAATTAGCCAGGCGTGGTGGTGGGTGCCTGTAATCCCGGATACTCAGGAGGCTGAGGCAGGAGATTCGCTTGAACCCGGGAGGCGGAGTTTGCAGTGAGCGAAGATCGCGCCATTGTACTCCAGCCTGGGCGATGAGCAAAACTCCATCTCAAAAAAAAAAAAAGCTTACAATCTAACTGGAAGATGTCAAAACCTGTGAAAAGCTAATTAGCAGTATTAAGCAACACAAACATTAGAGCCAAATGCATGACAAAGGCTACAGAAGGCCAGAGCATATATTACTGTAGAGTAGAATAGTAAGGGAAGACTTTGTCCTTTAATAAAGAGATAGGAGTTGGCCTGGCCCTTGAAGTAGTTTAGGTAGATGCTTGTGTAGGATTCCTGATAAGAGCAACTGAAAAGAAGGAGAGGGGAAGTAGTAAAGGGACAAGAAACAGAATTTTTTTTTTTTGAGGAACCATAAGCAAATTATAGTTTGACAAGAATGGGGGACATATATTGTTACCAGGGAATTACCTCATGTGTTATATCTTTATATGTATTTATCTCTGGAAAAGAGTGCCCTGCAAAATTCCCTACAGCTGCAAGCAGATGTCACTTGATGGACAGAGGGGAATTCTGCCCCTCCGGTATCAGGAAATATATACTAAAGACATTGTGAAACGCTGAACCTCTTCCCATAAATAAAAGGTTTGTTTGTAAAATGGGAAATCCACCCATAATAAATGAACAATAGGCACTGCCAGTTTAGGCCTGTTCATGAATGGATCTGCAAGAGAGCATCTTCGTTTAACAACATTATCTGTGATTTGATACATTTATCCTTATTACAATATTGTTTAATTGGTAGAAATTCTGTTTTCTACAGGGAAATTGATGTTTATTAAATAAAACAAAATAATTACTCACTGTTTCTACCTGTTCACTTCCACTCTCCTTACCATTAAGTGCTTCATTAAAAGCACATTCAGCCGGGCGCGGTGGCTCACGCCTGTAATCCCAGCACTCTGGGAGGCCGAGGCGGGCAGATCACGAGGTCAGGAGATCGAGACCATCCTGGCCAACACGGTGAAACACCGTCTCTACTAAAAACACAAAAACTTAGCCGGGCGCAGTGGCGGGCGCCTGTAGTCACAGCTACTCCGGAAGCCGAGGCAGGAGAATGGCGTGAACTCGTGAGGTGGAGGTTGTGAGCCGAGGTCATGCCATTGCACTCCAGCCTGGGCGACAAGAGTGAAACTCCGTCTCAAAAACAAACATTTGTCCTTGGGTTGTTTTGTCCTTTCATGACTACAAACAGTGCCACAACAAATAACCTTGTACATTCTCTGTTTTGCACATGTGCAAGGATATCTATTAGATAAATGCCTAAAGGGGAATTACTAAGTATGTGCATTGTAAGTTGTAAAAGATACTAAGTCGTCCTCAATAGATGTTCATTCATTCATTCATTCATTATTTGTAGTTAATGAGCACTGACTACATTGTAAGCCTGTACTGTTCTGGAGTTTGGGGTTACGGCAGTATATACAACAAAGTCCTGGGTTTACAGTTGGAGAGCAGAGACAAATGCATAGAGTAGTGTCATCAGATGATAAGTGCTCAAAACGGGGTGAAAAGGAGAATGACAGAGGGGATGGGAGCCACTGTTTTAGATCACGTGATGAGCAAAGGCCTGAAGGAGGTAAGGAAAAATTGGTATGCATTTCAGGATTAGCAGGGAAAGGTAAGTGTATTAGCCCTGCGGCTGGAGTGTGCCTTGCATGTTTCAGGAGGAGCAGGAGGCCAATGTAGCTAATACAAATTGTGCAAGAGAAGAAATGGCAGGAGATGAGGTTGGAGTGCATTTTACCAATGCGTAGTACTTACCACGAAGGTTGTACCAACTTAAACTATCAGCAATACATTTGAGTACCCATTTCCCCCATCTACTCATCAATGGAGAATGTTATCAAACTTTTTGAGTTTTCCCAATTTTGTAATATAAAAATGGTATCTTATAGTTTTGATTTGCATTTCTCTTATTTTGAGGGAGTCTGAGTATCATATATTTAAGAGCCTTTTTTTTTTTTTTTTTAGACTGAGTCTCGCTCTGTCGCCAGGCCAGAGTGCAGTGGCAGGATCTCAGCTCACTGCAACCTCCACCTCCTGGATTCAAGCAATTCTCCCACCTCAGCCTCCTGAGTAGCTGGGAATACAGGCATGCACCACCATGCCAGGCTAATTTTTGTATTTTTAGTAGAGACGGGGCTTCACCATGTTGGCCAGGATGGTCTTGATCTCTTGACCTCGTGATCCGCCCACCTCGGCCTCCCAAAGTGCTGGGATTACAGGCGTGAGCCACCGCACACAGCCAAGAGCCATTTTTTATGAAATAACTTAAGTCCTTTGTTCATTTTTTTATTGGGTTGCTGGTCTTTTTCTTACAGATTTATAAAAGTTATTTATTAAGGAAATTAGTCCTTAGTCTATAAGTTGCAAATATTTCCACCTTGTCATTTAAAAAAATTTGATATTTTTTCCAGGTAGAATTTTTTAATGTGGTAAAATTTATGAATATTTTTCTCTACACATCTGCACCTTTTGTCATATGTAGAAAGGCATTCCCCACAAGATTTTTTTTTTCTTTTTTCTTTTTTTGAGATGGAGACTCACTCTGTTGCCCGAGCTGGAGTGTAGTGACGTGAGTTTGGCTCACTGCAACCTCTGCCTCCTAGATTCAAGCGATTCTCCTGCCTCAGCCTCTCCAGTAGCTGGGACTACAAGCGCCCGCCACCACGCCTGGCTAATTTTTGTATTTTTAGTAGAGACGAGGTTTCGCCCTGTTGGCCAAGCTGGTCTCAAACTCCTGACCTCAGGTGATCCACCCGCCTCGGCCTCCCAAAGGGCAGCCACCGCGCCCTGTCAAGATTATTTTTTAAGTGACTCTTTTTCTATATACAAATTTATTTTGAAATTCGATGTGAGATGTGAATCCAGCTTTTTTTTTCCCAGATGCCCATTCAATTGTCCCAACACCACTATCTGTTGAATAACCTATCTTTTCCCCATTTGATTTGAAATGTCATCTTTATAATATACTAAATTCCCATATGTATCAAATAGTTATCTTTTGTGATGTTGCTATCATGGGCAGCACACTTCCCAATTCATGTTTTTTTTTTTTTGGAGACGGAGTCTCACTCTGTTGCCCAGACTGGAATGTAGTGTCGCAATCTCGGCTCACTGCAAACTCCGCCTCCCGTGGGTTCACACCATTCTTCTGCCTCAGCCTCCCGAGTAGCTGGGACTACAGACCCCTGTGACCACGCCCGGCTAATTTTTTGTATTTTTAGTAGAGACGGGGTTTCACCGTGTTAGCCAGGATGGTCTCGATCTCCTGACCTTGTGATCCGCCCGCCTCGGCCTTCCAAAGTGCTGGGATTACAGGCGTGAGCCACTGCGCCCGGCCATGAAATATTTTTTTTAAGGCAGCTCTATAGCAGAAAGCAGATGACGGCTGCCTGGGGCTGAGGATGGGAATTGATTATGGCTGCCTGGGGCTGAGGATGGGAATTGATTATGGCTGCCTGGGGCTGGGGATGGGAATTGATTATGGCTGCCTGGGGCTGGGGATGGGAATTGATTATGGCTGCCTGGGGCTGGGGATGGGAATTGATTATGGCTGCCTGGGGCTGGGGATGGGAATTGATTATGGCTGCCTGGGGCTGGGGATGGGAATTGATTATGGCTGCCTGGGGCTGAGCATGGGAATTGATTATGGCTGCCTGGGGCTGAGCATGGGAGTTGATTATGGCTGTCTCAGGCTGAAGATGGGAGATGATATTTTGGGGGTTGATGCAAACACTTTAAAACTGGATTGTGTCTTGTTTTCACAATTCTATAAATTCACTATAATTGATTTGTGCACTTAAAAACAGGTAAATGTTATGGCATATATTGAGCTATATAAATTATGTCTCGATAAAGCTGTTAAAAAATAGAAAACAAATGTTTGCAGACCATTGTTTTAAGACTGAGCAAGGGGGACCAAAAATACATGTAAAACTTCCTTGCGCCCACACAAAGGTGGAGGTTGAAAAAGGCTGGAGAAGGGACAGAATAAATGCATTTATTCAGTAAACACTTTTGAGTATTTACTCTGTGGAAACTCCTCAGGATGTCTGGAAACAGACAGCTTTCAAGGAGAAGGAAGAACAAGACAAAAGACTGATGTAGTTATGGTCAGGTCAGTTTATGATGCCAAGAGCTGGTTGAGGTTAAAGATTTCTGTTTTCCCCTAAATGGCGAAAGCAGAGCCATGGGATTAGAGCGAGACGGGAAGAAGCGTAGTAGGAGGGAGGGAGTGGTTAGGGTGAAAAGAGCAGGTAAGCAGAGGACCTTTTTTCAGATGCCAGGCTAAGGTTGGATATGTTCAACATAGATGGAGAAAGTATATTCTGGGGGTGTCAAACAAAAATGGATAATCCAGGAGTTACATTTTTTGTTGTTGTTGTTGAGATGGAATCTAACTTTGTCGCTCAGGCTGGAGTACAGTGGTGAGATCTTGGCTCACTGCAACCTCCACCTCCCAGGTTCAGTGATTCTCCTGCCTCAGCCTCCCGAGTAGCTGGGATTACAGGCACCCACCACCATGCCTGGCTAATTTTTGTATTTTTAGTAGAGATGTGGTTTCACCATGTTGGTCAGGCTGGTCTTGAACTCCTGACCTCAAGTGATTCGCCCGCCTCGGCTTCCCAAAGTGCTGGGATTCCAGGTGTGAGCCTCCGCGCCCAGCTAATTTTGTATTTTTGGTAGAGACGTGGTTTCATCATGTTGGTCAGGATGGTCTCAAACTCCTGACCTTGTGATCCGCCCGCCTCGGCCTCCCAAAGTGCTGGGATTCCAGGCATGAGCCATTGCACCCGGCCAGGAGTTACAAATGAAAAGAAATCTCCCCCATCCTCACCATCTCCCCTGAAAAAACAACCAACAAACTAACAGAAGAACTTCCCATGGTCAAATTTACAAGAGACTGTTAATAGTTAAATTAGTGACCTTCGAGCTGAAAAGTGTTTATAAAGTCTTCCTCTCAATGGTCCACCATTTCACACTATAGCAGATACTGCTGATTACCTGCTCAACATCCTTAATCTCTTTCTTTATTGCCTGCAGAAGTCCAATTTTGTTGTTCAAGTATAAGCCTCCCACACAAGTCTCAGATCCAGAGGCAAATCCTGACTGATCTAAATAAATCTCTGGGCGTAGTGTGCTCATGCCTGTAATCCCAGCACTTTGAGAAGCCAAGGTGAGAGGATTGCTTGAGGCCTGGAGTTCAAGACCAGCCTGGACAACATGGTGAGAGTGCTCCACGCCCATCTCTACAGAAATTTTAAAAAATTAGCACACCTGTAGTTCCAACTACTTGGGAGGCTGGGGCAGGAGGATTGCTTGAGCCAGGAGTTCAAGGCCGCAGTGAGCTATGACTATGCCACTGCACTCCAGCCTGGGTGAGAGACAGAATGACCCTGTCTCTAAAAGAAATAAAGAATAGGCCAGGTGCAGTGGCTCACGCCTATAATCCCAGCACTTTGGGAGGCTGAGGTGGGCAGATCACCTGAGGTTGGGAGTTTGAGACCAGCCTGACCAACATGGAGAAACCCTGTCTCTACTAAAAATACAAAATTAGCCAGATGTGGTGACACATACCTGTAATCCCAGCTTCTTGGGAGGCTGAGACAGGAGAATCGCTTGAACCTGGGAGGCAGAGGTTGCAGTGAGCCGAGATCGTGCCATTGCATTCCAGCCTGGGCAACAAGAGTAAAACTGTCTCAAAAAAAAAAAAAAAAGAAAAAGAAAGAAAGAGAGAGAGAGAAAGAAAGAAGAAAGAAAGAAAAGAAAGAAAGAAAGAATAAAATTTAAAAATGAATAATAAAGAAATACCAGTGATCCCATTCCATTGTCTATGATTTGTTTAGAGATGGGCACACTACCTGTTTCTGACCAGTGAGATGTGAAAGCAGCATCTACAAGGACTTGTAAGAAAGATGTTCTAGATTTCTTCTCTGCCTTTGGCTGAGATCAACTGTAGAAAAGTGTTCTATATTTGCGGGAGAAAAGAAAAGGCCTCTTTGCTTCTCTAGACGTGGTTATGTCTGAATGTGATATTGGGAAATACCGTGGTCGTTTTATTGCCAGCCTGAGGATGACAGTCATCATTAATGAGGGCAGAACAAAGAGAATCACAGAAAGAAGGATACAGAACCCTGATACGCTGCACATGGAGGCTACCCTACCTCATTATATGAAATAACAAATTTCCCATTTTATTGATTGATTGACTGATTGAGACAGAGTCTCGCTCTGTCTGCCAGGCTGGAGCACAGTGGTGCGATCTCAGCTCACTGCAACCTCAACCTCCCAGGTTCAAGAGATTCTCCTGCCTCAGCCTCCCGAGTAGGTGGGACTACAGGCGCCTGCCACCACGCCCAGAAATTTTTGTATTTTTAGTAGAGACGGGATTTCACCATGTTGGCCAGGCTGGTCTGACTCCTGACCTCATTATCTGCCCCCCTCGGCCTCCCAAAGTGCTGGGATTACAGGCACCAGCCACTGCAACCGGCCAAATTTCACATTTTAAAAACCAATTTAGGCTGGACACAGTGGCTCACACCTGTAATCCCAGCACTTTGGGAGGCCAAGGCAGGCGGATCACCTTAGGTCAAGAGTTCGAGACCAGCTTGGCCAACATGGTGAAACCCCATCTCTACTAAAAATACAAAAATTGGCCAGGCATGGTGGCGCATGCCTGTAGTCCCAGCTACTCGGGAGGCTGAGGCAGGAGAATTGCTTGAACCCGGCAGGCAGAGGTCGCAGTGAGCCCAGATTGCGCCATTGCACCGCAGCCTGGAGACAGAGCAAGACTCTGTCCCAATAAATACATAAATACATAAATAAATAAATAAATATAAAAATAAAAAACAATTTAAATTGGTATTTTTCTGTTTCTTGCAGCAAAAAATTCTGTTAACAAGGGAATAAGCCTCTTCCATTAGCCTCTTCCATCTCTGGACACAATGTGGACCAACTGTGTCTCAAGAATAGGCCCGGAGACCTCCGGGAAGAGATTGATACAGTGGACAGAGCAGGCATAAGGGATTGAGGAAGGCCAGGAAACTGGCAAGGGCAGCGCAAAGCAGTGGAGCTTGGAATCTAAGGCTGCAGAGTCCTGTGGAGCCAGCAGGCAGCGCGTAAAATGATAGGGGCTGACTCATTGCACCAGGGCAGATTTAACACGTCGTGGCAGGTTTGCTTGGGAGAAAACAGATAAAGCAATTGGGTCATAGAAGGGGAATGCTGAGTTAAGGGATCTCAGAAGTTTAGAAGCCCTGGTGCTAATGAGATCCGGCCTCTGCACATTCCAAACCAAGACAGATAGAGAGGGAAGTACAGGAAATCAAGAAAGTTATAGAGTCTTGTGAAATCAAGGAGTCTAAAGGAGCAACAGCTCAGATGTTGAAAGATCCTGGGAACACTGATGAGCATCAAAAGGGAGAATAAAATCAGCCAGATCCTAAAGTCACCCTATTGGCAACTGCACCAACCATTTGAAGAAGAAAATGTAAAAAGATGGAATTATAGCAGATGTTTAGGAAAAAGGAAGGGAAAAGTACAGAGGAGAGAAGTGATAAAAGATTAGGAAGGTTAGGCTGGGCGCGGTGGCTCACGCCTGCAACCCTAGCAGTTTGGGAGGCCAAGGCGAGGGGATCACCTGAAGTCAGGAGTTCGAGACCAGCCTGACCAACATGGAGAAACCCCGTCTCTACTAAAAATACAAAAAATTAGCTGGGCGTGGTGGCAGGTGCCTTTAATCCCAGCTACTCGGGACGCTGAGGCAGGAGACTCACTTGAACCTGGGAGGCGGAGGTCGCAGTGAGCCGAGATTGCGCCATTGCACTCCAGTCTGGGTAACGAGCGAAACTCCATCTAAAATAAAATAAAATAAAATGAAAAAGATTAGGAAGGTTAGATTTTAATATATATATATTTTTAAAATATATATAAATTTAAAAATATATATATTTTAAAATATATATATTTTAAAATATGTATATTTTAAAATATATAAAAATTTAAAATATATGTATATTTTTAAATATATATATTTTCCATTTTAAAAAAATGGAAAAAAGTGTTCCATATATATATATATATATATATATATATATATATGTGGTCCACCAAAAGGAAAAAAATGGTAGTACATGCTCAAGACAGATAGGGCAGTCTTCAAATGGAATGAATGTTCCTTGGGCCTAATTTAAACATGGACACCTAGTCCAGGAACCTTTTAGGGCTGCCTTCTTCTCCCCGCCATGGCCTAATTGTAGCCTTGTGTAGTTGGGCCAGTAAGATTGCCATATGCCTCTCTGCTGAGAAGGAAACTTTAGCCAGAGCCAAGACATCTGTCTTCACTACTATTAAATATTTCTTGATTCCATTGTCCCTCTTTCCTGATATTATATACTGGATACTAGATAATTTTCACATTTTTGGCCAGAGGCCTTCTCTACCCTCAAGAAACTTAGAGGTATCTGTTATTTCTAATAGTGAACAATAGAAATAGAATGGATACATTAAACCTCATTATATATAATCCTCAAAATTCATTTAACTCAAAAGTTTTTTTTTTTTTTTTTTTTTGAGATGGAGTTTCACTTTCGTCGGCCAGGCTAGAGTGCAATGGCATGATCTCAGCTCACCGCAACCTCTGCCTCCAGGGTTCAAGCGATTCTCTTGCCTCACCCTCCCGAGTAGCTGGAATTACAGGCATGTGCCACCACGCCTGGCTAATTTTTTGTATTTTTAGTAGAGATGGGGTTTCTGCATGTTGGTCAGGCTGGTCTCGAACTACTGACCTCAGGTGACCCGCCCTCTTCGGCCTCCCAAAGTGCTGGGCTTACAGGCATGAGCCACTGTGCCCAGCCTTTTTGTTTTGTTTTGTTTTGTTTTGTTTTTCCTTTGAGACGGAGTCTTGCTCTGTTGCCAGGCTGGAGTGCAGTGGTGCAATCTCAGCTCACTGCAACCTCCGCCTCCCAGGTTCAAGTGATTCTCGTGCCTCAACCTCCCAAGTAGCTGGGACTACAGGCGTGCACCACCATGCCCAGCTAATTTTTGTATTTTTTTTTTTTAGTAGAGACGGGGTTTCACGATGTTGGCTAGGATGGTCTTGATCTCTTGACCACGTGATCTGCCCTCCTCGGCCTCCCAAAGTGCTGGGATTACAGGCTTGAGCCACCGTGCCTGTCCTAACTCAAAACTTTTAATCTCTTCCCTCACTTTTCCTTTTTTCTCCCCACCCTGAAATTAGAATTGTCAACTAGTAACAACAGAAGTTTGGAGAGATTTACATTTTCTGTTTTTCATATCCACTGTTTAATTTGGGAAGTACTAACATACTCCAAAACAGGGAAAGACTAATAGAAGAAGGTAAGACGTTGAAGAATACATATACCTGTGTTAACTATCCAAAACTTACAATAAGGCAAAAATCGGGGCCACATGTCTTTTCAATGTCAGACTGGGGCATTATTTAAAAGCTTGCACAAGGGTTAATTTTCTGGAACAATGTAACTGTTTGACTTTGCTATTTACTAGTCGATTAGAGCCTAGACATGGTGCAGCTACATATTAACTTGAAGATTTCTGCCCAGTAAAACATGTAACTGTGAAGGTTAGAGCTCCTTTCCCTAGAGGATATTAACTGGTTTTTTTTTCCCTTGAGACAGCGTCTCACTCCGTTGCCCAGAATACAGTGCAGTGGCCGGATGCTAGCTCACTGCAGCCTCCACCTCCCAGACTCAAGTGATCCTCCCGCCTCGGCCTCCCAAGTAGCTGAGGTTACAAGTGTGCACCACCACGACCGATAATTTTTGTATTTTTAGTAGAGATGGGGTTTCATACGTTGGCCAGGCTGGTCTCGAACTCATAACCTGAAGTGATCCGCCTGCCTTGGCCTCCCAAAGGATTACAATTGTGAGCCACTGTGTCCAGTCCATTAACCACTATTATATCTAAACTAACAGTCTTATTTTAACATCCCTTTGTGAATGCCTGTAAATGTTCTTTGAACTAGCTTTACATCTTACTGGTCTTCTTCACCAATGGGTTAATAAGTCTTAAACATGGATTCATTTTCTATTTATTTATATAAGAATTACGTTTTTTGAATTTTGAAAATTATACTTTGGCACTGATAGCCTGTATGATAAAAAGATTAACATCTTTTTAGGGCCGGGGCAGCGGCTCCTGCCTGTAGTCCCAACACTTTGGGAGTCTGAGGCAGGAGGATCAGGTGAGTCCTGGAGTTCAAGACCAGCCTGGGCAAAAAGTGAGACCTCATCTCTGAAAAAAATACAAAAAAATTAGCTGGATGTGATGGTGTGCACCTGTGGTCTCAGCTGCTAGGGAGGCTGAGGTGGGAGGATTGTTTGAGCCTGGGAAGTGGAGGCTGCAGGGAACTGAGATTGAGTCATTGCACTCCAGCCTGGGCGACAGAGCAAGATCTTGTCTCGAAAATAAATAAATGATAAATTTAAAAAATCTATTAGCCTTTTGTGGCATGCTTGGATGTTTTTGTGTTTTGTTTTGTTTTGTTTTTTTGAGGCAGAATCTCGCTCTGTCACCCAGGCTGGAGTGCAGTGGCACAATCACAGCTCACTGCAACTTCCACCTCCCAGGTTCAAGCGATTCTCCTGCCTCGGCCTCTCAAGTAACTGGGGCTACAGGCACCCACCACCACGCCCAGCTAATTTTTGTAATTTTAGTAGAGATGAGGTGTCACCATGTTGGCCAGGCTGGTCTCAAACTCCTGAGCTCAGGTAATCCACCTGCCTTGGTCGCCCAAAGTGCTGAGATTACAGGCGTGAGCAACCGTGCCTGGCCTCCCTTTTGGGGTGTGCTTTTGATGCAATGGACTAATATATTTTAGATTTTCCACATTTCTACCTATGAGAGAAGCTGAGAACAGGAAGCAGTAAAGAGCAGCAAGTTGGAGGCAACAAAAAGGAGGTCACATTGAGAAGCCAGACAGAATAAAGAACAATTGCCATGTTACAGGTTACCCGCCTCTGGATCCCAGCTGGCGCAAGCAAGCAAGCTGTGTCACTATCTTCCTGATACTGCATCTGGACAGGCCCACCCTAGCACTGCCGAGTTAATCAGTAGGGTTCTAGAATTTCAATATAAGAGAGGCTAGGGCCAGGCGTGGTGGCTCATGTCTGTAATCCCAGCACTTTGGGAGGCTGAGGTGGGTGAATCATCTGAGATCAGGAGTTCGAGACCAGCCTGACCAACATGGTGAAATCCCGTCTCTACTAAAAATACAAAATTAGCGGGACATGGTGGTGGGCGCCTGTAATCCGAACTACTCAGTAGGCTGAGGAAGGAGAATCACTTGAATCCGGGAGGTGGAGGTTGCAGTGAGCCAAGATCGCACCACTGCAGTCCAGCCTGGGCAACAGAGTGAAACTCCGTATCAAAAAAAAAAAAAAAAAGAGGCTAGGGGCAGCAATGTAGCTGGAAGGTTGGGGTGTGTGGGGTGTGTGGGTGTGTGAATGTGGGTGTGTGGGTGTGCAGGTGTGTGGGGGGTGTGGGTGTGTGGGTGTGCGGGTGTGTGTGTGGGGTGTGTGTGGGGTGTGGGGGTGTGGGTGTGTGAATGTGGGTGTGTGGGTGTGGGGGTGTGTGTGTGGGGTGTGGGTGTGTGGGTGTGCAGGTGTGTGGGGGGTGTGGGTGTGTGGGTGTTGGGTGTGGGTGTGTAGGAATGTGGGTGTGTGGGTGTGCAGGTGTGTGGGGGGTGTGGGTGTGTGGGTGTGTAGTGTGTGGGTGTGTAGGTGTGTGGGTGTGTAGTGTGTGGGTGTGTAGGTGTGTGGGTGTGTGGGTGTGTGGGGGGTGTGGGTGTGTGGGTGTTGGGTGTGGGTGTGTAGGTGTGTGGGTGTGTAGTGTGTGGGTGTGCAGTGTGTGGGTGTGTAGGTGTGTGGGTGTGTAGTGTGTGGGTGTGCGGGTGTGTGGGGGGTGTGGGTGTGTGGGTGTTGGGTGTGGGTGTGTAGGTGTGTGGGTGTGCGGGTGTGTGGGGGGTGTGGGTGTGTGGGTGTTGGGTGTGGGTGTGTAGGTGTGTGGGTGTGCGGGTGTGTGGGGGGTGTGGGTGTGTGGGTGTTGGGTGTGGGTGTGTAGTGTGTGGGTGTGCGGGTGTGTGGGGGGTGTGGGTGTGTGGGTGTTGGGTGTGGGTGTGTAGTGTGTGGGTGTGTAGTGGGTGGGTGTGTAGTGTGTGGGTGTGTAGGTGTGTGGGTGTGTAGTGTGTGGGTGTGTAGGTGTGTGGGTGTGTAGTGGGTGGGTGTGTAGTGGGTGGGTGTGTAGGTGTGTGGGTGTGTAGTGTGTGGGTGTGTAGTGTGTGGGTGTTGGGTGTGGGTGTGTAGTGTGTGGGTGTGTAGTGTGTGGGTGTGTAGTGGGTGGGTGTGTAGGTGTGTGGGTGTGTAGTGTGTGGGTGTGTGGGTGTGTGGGTGTGTAGTGTGTGGGTGTGTAGGTGTGTGGGTGTGTAGTGGGTGGGTGTGTGTGTGGGTGTGTAGGTGTGGGTGGTGGTGGGGTGTGTAGGTGTGTGGGTGTGTAGTGTGTGGTGTGTAGGTGTGTGGGTGTGTAGTGTGTGGGTGTGTAGGTGTGTGGGTGTGTAGTGTGTGGGTGTGTAGGTGTGTGGGTGTGTAGGTGTGTGGGTGTGTAGTGTGTGGGTGTGTAGTGTGTGGTGTGTAGTGTGTGGGTGTGTGGGTGTGTGGGTGTGTGGGTGTGTAGTGGGTGGGTGTGTAGTGGGTGGTTGTGTAGGTGTGTGGGTGTGTAGTGGGTGGGTGTGTAGTGGGTGGGTGTGTAGTGGGTGGGTGTGTAGGTGTGTGGGTGTGTAGTGTGTGGGTGTGTAGGTGTGTGGGTGTGTAGTGTGTGGGTGTTGGATGTGGGTGTGTAGGTGTGTGGGTGTGTAGTGTGTGGGTGTGTAGTGGGTGGGTGTGTAGTGGGTGGGTGTGTAGGTGTGTGGGTGTGTAGTGGGTGGGTGTGTAGTGGGTGGGTGTGTAGTGGTGGGTGTGTAGTGTGTGGGTGTGTAGGTGTGTGGGTGTGTAGTGTGTGGGTGTTGGGTGTGGGTGTGTAGTGTGTGGGTGTGTAGTGTGTGGGTGTGTAGTGTGTGGGTGTGTAGTGGGTGGGTGTGTAGGTGTGTGGGTGTGTAGTGTGTGGGTGTGTGGGTGTGTGGGTGTGTAGTGTGTGGGTGTGTAGGTGTGTGGGTGTGTAGTGGGTGGGTGTGTAGTGTGGGTGTGTAGGTGTGTGGGTGTGTAGGTGTGTGGGTGTGTAGTGTGTGCGTGTGTAGGTGTGTGGGTGTGTAGTGTGTGGGTGTGTAGGTGTGTGGGTGTGTAGTGTGTGGGTGTGTAGGTGTGTGGGTGTGTAGGTGTGTGGGTGTGTAGTGTGTGGGTGTGTAGTGGGTGGGTGTGTAGTGTGTGGGTGTGTAGTGTGTGGGTGTGTGGGTGTGTGGGTGTGTGGGTGTGTAGTGGGTGGGTGTGTAGTGGGTGGTTGTGTAGGTGTGTGGGTGTGTAGTGTGTGGGTGTGTAGTGGGTGGGTGTGTAGTGGGTGGGTGTGTAGTGGGTGGGTGTGTAGGTGTGTGGGTGTGTAGTGTGTGGGTGTGTAGGTGTGTGGGTGTGTAGTGTGTGGGTGTTGGGTGTGGGTGTGTAGGTGTGTGGGTGTGTAGTGTGTGGGTGTGTAGTGGGTGGGTGTGTATTGTGTGGGTGTGTAGTGGGTGGGTGTGTAGTGGGTGGGTGTGTAGTGGTGGGTGTGTAGTGGGTGGGTGTGTAGTGTGTGGGTGTGTAGTGTGTGGGTGTGTAGTGGGTGGTAGCTGAGAGAATTATCCTGGACTCAGATGGCAAAGCACATTGCGCATCTTCCCGTCCCTCCCACTGGCTCTGCCATCGTGGCAGCCATATTTGGTATTCAGGAAATGAGGATGTTTATTGCTAATAAAATTAAAAATTAAAAAACTACTACCATCAGAGGGCAGTACTTGTTTTTTAATTTATCAAAACGTAGCTGTGGCTTGGCACTGGGTATTAGCAATTTTTTCTTTTTCTATTTCTTATCCTTTTTTAAAATTTAATTTTATTTTTATTTATTTATTTTTTGAGATGGTGTCTTGCTCTGTTGCCCAGGCTGGAGTGCAGTGGAGCAGTCTCGGCTCACTGCAACCTCCGCCTCTCGAGTTCAAGGGATTCTCCTGCCTCAGCCTCCTGAGTAGCTGGGATTACAGGAGTGTCAGGCTGGCCTTGAACTCCTGACCACAAGTGAACCGCCCGCCTCGGCCTCCCAGAGTGTTGGGATTACAGGCGTGAGCCACCACGCCTGGCCGCAAGTTTTTCTTGTAATTTAAACGTGACTACCTCCACATCTAGAGTGAGCCTTGCTCAGAATTTACATTGTTTTTAAATAATCTTTTAAAAACGCTAGGTTGTCTGTGCCCTACATAGTACCATTCATTAATTATTGATCTAATATGTCTGAAGCACTTCACAGGTGCCAAGCACTGTTCTGGGTAACAGGGATGCAGAGGATGACCAGGCAGCTGGGACTTTTCTTTCGTGGAGCTCACATTTCCACCGGGGAGCAACAGTCAACAAGAAAACATCTTTTTCCAACAAGAAACTATAGGTAAAAAGAAAAGAAAAAGAAAAATATCACACGGTCATAAATGCTGCGTAGATAGAGTAGACCATGTGGGGTTCCTCCTTCCCTCAATCCATTCCCTCCTGCAAAACCGAAAAAGGAAGTCAAGGCTGGGCGCGGTGGCTCACGCCTGTAATCCCAGCACTTTGGGAGGCCGAGGTGGGCGGATCACGAGGTCAGGAGATCGAGACCATCCTGGCCAACATGGTGAAACCCCGTCTCTACTAAAAATACAAAACATTAGCCGGGTGTGGTGGCAGGTGCCTGTAGTCCCAGCTACTCAGGAGGCTGAGGCAGGAGAATGGCGTGAACCCGGGAGGCAGAGCTTGCAGTGAGCAGAGATCACGCCACTGCACTCCAGCCTGGGCGACAGAGCGAGACTCCGTCTCAAAAAAAAAAAAAAAAAAAGAAATACCAACTGCAAGAGCACAGGACAGGAAAGAGTTAACCTGAAAGCAATTAACGTGAAACAGACAGAGGGCATCGAACTGGCAGCAGTCGCAGTATGAACACTCCGTGGACTGGCTGCCCAGAAAGCTAATGTAAGCCTACGCTGCGTTAATTGAGGGTTAATGCTCAGATCTGGGAAGGAATGGCTCCATTTTACACTGTCCTGACCAGATCCTGTCTGGAGTCATGTTTTCTTCCAGGAGCCTCATTTTAAAAGATGTTGACAAACTGGAGTGTGTCCCACAGAGAGTGACCATGTCACATGAGAATCCTTTGCAAGAAGTGATGAGATTTTTGCCTGGAAAAGGCAAAAGTTAAAAGATTGCTCTTAAAGCTCTTTAGTTCTTTAAAGATCTTTCACATAGAAGAATATATTAGTACTTCTAGAGGGAAAAACTAGGCACAGTGATTGGAAATTTAGGGAGCAGCTCTCACCTCAAGAAAAGACAGAACTTTCTGGCCGGGCGTGGTGGCTCACACCGGTAATCTCAGCACTTTGGGAGGCCAAGGAGGGTGGATCACTTGAGGTCAGGAGTTCGAGACTAGCCTGGCCAACCTGGTGAAACCCCCGTCTCTACTAAAAATCCAAAAATTAGCCGGGCATGGTGGTGTGCACGTGTAATTCCAGTTGCTTGGGAGGCTGAGGCAGGAGAATCACTTGAACACAGGAGACAGAGGTTGCAGCAAGCCCAGATGATGCAATTGCACACTCTAGCCTGGGGGACAAGCATAAAACTCCGCCTCAAAAAAAAAAAAAGAAGAAGAAGAAAAAAGAAAAGACAGAACTCTCCGAAGATCAAAACCGCCAACAATGGGAAGGGTGACTTTGTGAAGTAGTGACCTGGCTGTCCCTACAGCAGCCCAGCGAGGTGCCAGAGAGGAGGTTAACCATCGGCGTTTTCAAGCTGCCTTCTGTGGAGCAGCATCCTGGGGAGCTAGGGTTGGGGTCGGGTGTAAAAGTGGTCATTCTTCCTGAGTGATAAAAAGAATAAGGAGGTGGGAACTGGACTCCTAATTTATCCACAGCAGCTCAATTCTTACGTGTTTAAATTTTTCCCATTTCAGAGTTCCACTTGAGATCTTCATTAAGGGTTCTGCTGTGAAAATCAAACTTGCAAACCACCAGAGATGATGGCTTTCTTCACTATCTCTTTTCTTTTTTGAGACGGAGTCTCGCTCTGTCACCCAGGCTGGAGTGCAATGGCGTGATCTTGGCTCACTGCAACCTCTGCCTCCCGGGTTCAAGCGATTCTCCTGCCTCAGCCTCCTGAGTAGCTGGGATTACAGGCGTGCACCACCATGCCTGGCTAATTTTTGTATTTTTAGTAGAGACAGAGTTTCACCACCTTGGCCAGGCTGGTCTTGAACTCCTGACCTCAGGTGATCCGCCCACCTCGGCCTCCCAAAGTGCTGGGATTACAGGTGTGAGGCCTCGCGCCCGGCCTCTCCACCGTCTCTGGTGGACACAGCACCCCGTCTCTTAGGTGCCTGATTCTCAGACAGGACTCAGGAGCAGAGACCAGGTAAATCTCAGATTTGTCTGAGCTTATTTACTTCTGGAGTTTTCTAAATAGCTCTCTCTCTTCCCTGGGGTGAGGGGGGGGGGTTGCTTTTTTTTTGTTTTAAGGCAGTTTTTTCAATCTTTTGGGTAGTAGCTCTTCAGTCTGTAAAGCCTGGTAATTTTCTAGAGGTAACTGGCATTAACCGTCAAGACTCTTCTCACATGCTCCCTTCCCACTCCGGCACCCTCCTCCCACAGGCCTTCCTCCCGTCCTGCCGCCTCCATCAGTCTCTTCCTCTGGCAGCCAAGGGTTGCCTCTCCAAGTGGTCCCAGGAGAGAAATCCTAGGGCCACGTATCAGTCAGAACACTAGTCCTGGACACCTGTGTTTCTCCTGCCCGCAGGCAGACCCTCCGGGAGACACTTGACCAGTGCAGGCCCTTGGGGATAGCTTGCCAGGTAGGACCCCTCCCTGCCAGCTGGGGCTTCCCAGCTCCCCACGCCTGAGCCCTCCTACCTAGAATCTTCTTAGGACTACTCTTAACAGCTGCAGTCCTCTCTACTTGCTTTACGCCTCCCGAGACTTGTTGCAAAAGTCTTTCTGTGCTAGAGACACAAACTTTGAATCTCTACTCAAGCTAGTGGTTCTTAGACTTCAGCATGCACCAAACTCACCTGCAGGACTTACGATAGTGCAGATTGCTGTATTCCACCCCCAGAATTTCTGATTCAGTAAGTCTGGGGTGGAGCCTAAGAATTTGCATTTCTTTTCCTTTTTTTTTTTTTTTTTAAATTTATTTGAGATAGAGTCTCGCTCTTGTCACCCAGCCTGGAGTGCAGTGGCACAATCTCAGCTCACTGCAGTTCCCACCTCCCAGGTTTAAGCAATTATCCTGTCTCAGCCTCCTGAGTAGCTAGGATTACAGGCACATACCACCACACCCGGCTAATTTTGTATTTTAGTAGAGACGGGGTTTCTCCATGTTGGTCAGGCTGGTCTCCAACTCCCGACCTCAGGTGATCCGCCCGCCTCGGCCTCCCAAAGTGCTGGGATTACAGGTGTGAGCCACCGCGCCCGGCCTAGAAGGCATTCTTGCTGAAGAAACTCGGCAGAGGGAAGGATTCATGTGGGCTGGAGCAGCTGGGAAAGCTTCACAAAAGGAGTTGGAGTTGAGTGTGTCCTCAAAGGGAGATTTGTCTGTGTAGAAGGGAGAGGAAAGAGCATTCCTGACAATGGCCTCTGAACATAGGAGCATTTACTGGGATGACACGGAGGAACAGATTCCCACTGGAACATACATCTCTTCAATGAGGTGGTGAAATACATCACGGGAAGGAGCCTGTCTGTGCCAGAACTATTATAACCTATTAAGTGCAATTAGCTGCGCTGTAGCCAAAGGGATGTTGATTTTGCTCAGCAGATTATCATTCAGGATCCCCAGGGATGGTGGTGCTGTGTGGGCAAAGCAGCGTGGGCAGCAGCAGCAAGGGAATGGGTGTATTTACTCCCGAAGCCTAGGACAGATAACTCCACTTCTTCTTTCTGTAGAAAGAAGTGTGGCAAGAGCTGACCCGAGGAAGAAGCTTTGCTCAATAGGAAATGAGCTATGATGATGAAATGAGGAAGCCCTGCTGGGCTTCAGCTTGATGGTTCGGAATTATAAAGAGAAAAGAATGTGTAAAAAGCGAATATGATCGTGGAAAACTGGAAACACTCCAAATATCCATCAATAAGACATCGGTTAAGTGAATTGCACAGTGTCCATGCTGTGGCATGCTAGGAAACCTGTAGGGAGAAGAAGGTAGCACTGGGCATAGTGACCTGGAAATAACTCCTAGCTACATGGTTAAGTGAGGAAAACAAGTTGCCAAATAGTATAGTAGAATTCCTTGATTTAAAAAATACATCAGTGAAAACTCTTGAATGAGGCCAGGTGCGGTGGCTCACGCCTGTGATCCCAGTACTTTGGAAGGCCGAGGCGGGCGGATCACCTGAGGTCGGGAGTTCGAGACCAGCCTGACCAACACGGAGAACCCTCATCTCTACTAAAAATACAAAATTAGCCGGGCATAGTGGCGCATGCCTGTAATCCCAGCTACTTGGGAGGCTGAGGCAGGGGAATCGTTTGAACCTGGTAGGCGGAGGTTGCAGTGGGCCGAGATCACACCATTGCACTCCAGCCTGGGCAACAAGAGCGAAACTCCGTCTCAAAACAAAAACAAAAACAAAACAAAACACTTGAATGATGTTTGCAAAGTTACTGTTAACAGTTTGCCAGTGGAAAGAGGAGTGGGGTTAAAGTTGGAGATACAGAGCTTAAGTGACTTTTTATTTTTTATTTTTAAAATTAAATTTCTGAATGGTTTAAATTTTTTCAAACATGCAATTGAAATAAATTCTAGCTAATGTGTACTCAGCGCCAGACACTGCTCTAGGTGTTTCAGGCCTATTCTTTAATCCTCCCAACAAACCTCTGGAGTTAGGTATTATTAATCTCCCACACTGTGCACGTTAGAAAACTGAGGCCCGGAGCAGTGACGCAGCCTGTCCAAGGTCACACGGTAATGAGTGGGAGAGCTGAGATTTGAACCCACGTCATGTGGCTCCAGCATCTGTGCACTGACCCTCTCACTGCTATGGCCCTCGATGGACCATGTTGGTCCATGGGATGGTAACTGTAACTGTAATAAGATTCCAGTAAAAACCACACAAAAACTATGTGCATAGAAAAAGCAATGGAAGTCTCTATAGTTGTCCCTTTAAAACATGGATCCAAAGATTCACTCTGAATTCCAGCTCAGACAGGCTAATTCAGGCATGAAATATAGTGATTTCAGAACACAAGGAAAGCCTCGCTTCTCCCTCCTACCCCAAACTGTTGGTTAACATTTGTTGAACAAGGACTGACTGTTTTTACCACCCAAATAGTGATCAGGCTTAATATGTGAATATTTCTGGACAAGGCGTAACTATCTCAAATTTAATTGTGTATATCTCTGATTTAATATTATCAAGGTGTAAATAGCAATCACATACAAAAAGCAGGTTGTGATAGGAGACGGGGAAAAGGCAGGAAGGAGGGACTCAGAGCATGATAGGGTACATATGGGGAAGGCAGACAGCAGCAGATTATCATATACTAGTTATCAGTGATACTTCTTTACAGTGATAGAAGCCTTCCCTTTCATAAGAACTTGCCTATGTATTTACACATTTGATCTTGACAACTTATGAACTAGAGAAGACAGATTTCTTCATTTTATTCATAGAGAAAACCAGGCTCCAGGAGGCTGTGACTTGGTAAATTACCAAGTTGGAACCGGAACCCAAAA
This sequence comes from Nomascus leucogenys, assembly GCF_006542625.1. Taxonomy (NCBI): domain Eukaryota; kingdom Metazoa; phylum Chordata; class Mammalia; order Primates; family Hylobatidae; genus Nomascus; species Nomascus leucogenys. The sequence continues at coordinate 117,497,387 of NC_044391.1, read as the reverse complement.
CTCCTGATTCTCCCTGGAGCATTCTTGAATTACACCCAGACACTTCAGCCACATCATGGCTTCACCTAGGATTAGCCCTGAATCAGCATCAGTGTGAGAAAATGTAGCAGACAAAAGCTCCAGAGGTTAAAGGGAGCAATAGGACCCTGGCCAGGACCCACTAAAGGACATCCAGGTGGAAGGACAGAGGAAGAGCCCAGGTCAACACAGGGGGGCCAAGGTCACAGGCTGGGGGAACGGCCCCAGAGCTGACATCAAGCAGCTAGGAAACAGGGCAGAAGTTTCGATTGTGGCATCTCTATGCCCGGACTTTGCTCCCACCACTTCTCCCATGCTGCCCCCATTTCTAGAATCTTCTTCCTATTTCTTTCCCTTCATTCTTTGCTTTCCTCTCCCACTCCAGCTCCAAACTCACATTTGCAGTTGTATAAAGGGGGGAAATACATGAATTTTTAGAAATAAAATTTGTCTTACCAATGGGATTGGAATTGTAATCCCATTATCTGAAACTCAATTTAAACCCCTACTAAATCTTTGAACCTTTTCTACTTTATCACCTGGTTAGAATGGGTGAAGTTCCATTAGTCAATTCTTTCATCACTTAATTAAATCCAATTAATCTATTCACTGCTTTGTTCAATCTTTTTTTTTTTTTTGAGACAGAGTCTTGTTCTGTCATCCAGGCTGGAGTGCAGTGGCACAATCTCGGCTCACTGCAACCTCTGCCTCCCGAGTTCAAGCGATTCTCCTGCCTCAGCCTCCCAAGTAGCTGGGATTACAGGCATGTGCCACCACACCTGGCTAATTTTTTTGTACTTTTAATAGAGACGCGTTTCACCATGTTGGCCAGGCTGGTCTAGAGCTCCTGACCTCAGGTGATCCACCTGCCTCCGCCTCCCAAAGTGCTGGGATTACAGGCCTGAGCCACTGCGCCCGGCCACTTTGTTCAATCTTGAATTCTCTTCATATTCTTTCTATCATAGTGCTACAGCGGTGCTGGATATTTAAGTGATCTTTAGCTGAATTCTGCATCTCCCATGGCTTCGACTCTGTAATCACCTCACCTAAAAGTCATGCTGATGACCTGAAGACATGGACATGCTCCACAATCCATGAGATGTAGAGAAGGAAAATAAGAATGAAAACAAATACTACACACTATCATTCCTCTAGGGTAGGGGAGTCCAATCTTTTTTCTTCCCACATTAAAAGAAGAAGAATTGTCTTGGGCCACACATTAAAAAATACACTAACACTAATGATAGCTGATGAACTAAAAAAAAAAAAGTCACACAAAAAAAAAAGCTTACCAATTTGTGTTGGGCTGCATTCAAAGCCACCTGGGCCACATGCGGCCGGCGGGCAGCAGGTGGGACAAGCTTGCTCTAGGGTAATGATGACTCCTGCAACTTCCTGCAATGTGTGGTTGGACCACTGATAGTCGTGGGAGGGAGCAAGCACTGAGGAGGCAAGACAATGAACGATTGAAACGCGGCTGTGCATGACAAGGAAGACATTGCATAGTTTTGTTTTACAATTTGCACATTTTATTTTTACCCTCGCCACTGCCCATATAGTTCTAAAAATTACCACCAGGGGGCAGAAGGGTGCCAATGTCCATTGTCTCTACTACGTTTTGGTTTTCCTTTCCTAATTTCCTCACAGAAGAATTTCTGATCCTATTGTGCAGATTAAGAAGCCAAGGAGCAGAGTGAAGTAAATGGGAGGCAACCCAGCATTTCATGAGTGGCAGTGGCGGGAATTAAACACTGATTTGGGTAAATCCAAGGACTAGGCACTTTCAGAGCTCACCTGAGTTTAAAAACATTCTACAACCCTCTTTGATTAAATGCAATACATTAAGAAAATTTCAAACAGGCCGGGCGCAGTGGCTCACGCCTATGATCCCAACACTTTGGGAGGCCGAGGCAGGCGGATCACCTGAGGTCAGGAGTTCGAGACCAACCTAGCCACTGTGGTGAAACCCTGTCTCTACTAAAAATACAAAAATACAGGCAATGTGGTGAACACCTGTAATCCCAGCCACTCAGGAGGCTGAGGCAGGAGAATCGCTTGAACCCAGGAGATGGAGGTTGCAGTGAGCCGAGATAGCGCCATTGCACTCCAGCCTGGGCGACAAAGCGAGACTCCATCTCAAACAAAAACAAAACACTTCAAACGATGTTACTGTAACTCCTTCTATTTTCCTGTTTTGTGTTTCACTTATCACCAATTTTGTCACTTATACTCCTTTCAGCTCTGTGTCCATTGTCAAAGAGGGGGCCTTGTCCCTTTCCACTAATATCGACTTTATGTCTCTCCATTAAGAAAACCATGGCCGGGCGCCGTGGCTCACGCCTGTAATCCCAGCACTTTGGGAGGCTGAGGCGGGTGGATCACGAGGTCAGGAGATCGAGACCAGCCTGGCCAACATGGTGAAACCCCGTCTCTACTGAAAATACAAAAATTAGCCGGGCATGGTGGCGCGCCTGTAATCCCACCTACTCAGGAGGCTGAGGCAGGAGAATCGCTTGAACCTGGAAGGTGGAGGTTGCAGTGAGCCGAGATCATTGCATTGCACTCCAGCCTGGACAACAGAGCAAGACTCTGTTTCAAAAAAAAAAAAAAAAGTCTTGGTCCTTTGAGTTTGACAAGAGGCTAGCTGAATCCTCATTGGAGACGTGTTTCATTTGTGTCAAGTGAAATGGAGTACTACCGAAAAAGTCGGAGATCTGGGGCTTCATCAAGTACACAGAACACATTTGAAAACTGTTTCTGTACCTGCCTGGTAGTAAACATGATGTGCATACGGCCCTATCTGGGCTGAGACTTGCTTCCATCGTGCCATGATGTTGTGGGTGAGGACATCTGTGGACCTCATCTGTTATCTACCAACTATTATAAACGGACAAATTGCCTTAGGTTGGTTCACAGTATTTTATTTACATCCCACTTCACAGAAAATCCCTCCAGCAAATATACCTGCATCTCCTTCCTTCCTCCGTGAGAGAAAAGTCCAGGCGTGGGAGTGGGGGAAGAGTCACCTCTGTCCTCTCTCCAGGTTTCCCACTAGCTGGAGGAAGCATCTCCCTCCTTTCTTGAATTTACAGGTTCCTTTCCTGAGGCTCGTTTTTGGCTTTCTCATAGAGAGTAGAGTGTTTTCCACACAATGTGTTTTTGCTAATAAAGACACCTGCAAGTTTTTCCAAGCTAGGTAGTAACACATAGGCAATTCACTTTTTGAAAACAACTGATACAAAATGTGTAAAGCAACAATGTCCTTTAAAATACAATATAAGGGCTGGGCGCGGTGGCTCACACCTGTAATCCCAGCACTTTGGGAGGTTGAGATGGGTGGATCAACTGAGGTCGGGAGTTCGAGACCGGCCTGACCAACATGGTGAAACCCCGTCTCTACTAAAAATACAAAATTAGCCAGGCATGGTGGTGCATGCTTGTAATCCCAGATACTCAGGAAGCTGAGGCAGGAGAATCGCTTGAACCCGGGAGGCGGAGGTTGCGGTGAGCCGAGATCATGCTCTTGCACTCCAGCCTGGGCAACAAGAGCAAAACTCCATCTCAAAAAAAAAAAAAAGATAAAATTGCAAAGAAAAAAAATCTTTGTCATCATTATAGGGTGGTAACTTTTACGCTTATCTTTCTTTCCTTTTTTTTTCGACCGAGTCTCGCTCTGTCACCCAGGCTGGAGTGCAGTGGCGGGATTTCGGCTCACTGCAACCTCTGCCTCCCTGGTTCAAGTGATTCTCCTGCCTCAGCCTCCCGAGTAGCTGGGACGACAGGTGCCCGCCACCACGCCCGGCTAATTTTTTGTATTTTTAGTAGAGACGGGGTTTCACCGTGTTAGCCTGGATGGTCTCGATCTCCTGACCTCGTGATCCTCTCGCGTCGGCCTCCCAAAGTGCTGGGATTACAGGCGTGAGCCACCGCACCCAGCCACCCTTATCTTTCTTTCTAAGGAGACTGTAAGTCCTGAAGAGTCAGTCTCAGACGCTGCGATCCCCGCCCTCACGTGCTTTGGACCAGGCTTTCATCATATGTTCTCTACAGTATTATCATTGTCTAGATTGGTTGCTATTATTCCATAGTCATTTTTATGTAATGGAGGTACAGCAAAGTGCATCAATTTTAAGTGTACAGTTCAATGAATGTTGACATAGATGTACACCCCTGTGGGTACCAGCACACGTCTCCAGCACCTCCAAAAGGCTGCCTCATCACCTTCCTTGTCAATACCAAACCCCCAAAAGGGTGAACTACTGTAACTTCTACCACCTTAGATTGCTTGCATCATCTTGAATGTAACTGCATAAAACAGTATATACTTGGCCGGGCGCGGTGGCTCACGCTTGTAATCCCAGCATTCTGGGAGGCCGAGGCGGGTGGATCTCGAGGTCAGGAGTTCAAGACCAGCCTGGCCAAGATGCTGAAACCCTATCTCTACTAAAAATACAAAAACAAAACAAAACAAAAACGGTATATACTTTTTGGCATCTGGTTTCTCTGCTCAACATGGGGCAGTGAGATTCATTGACTCTGTGGCATAAAACGGTACTTCCTCTTTTGTATTGCTGTGTGGTATTTCTATATATGAATATATTACAATTTGGTGATTCAGCCCTCTGTGGGTGGACTTTTAGGTGGTTGTCAGTTTTTGATTACTGTGATAAGGCTGCTAAAAGTGTGTACATGTCTTTTGGGGGATTCATTTTCCTTGGATAAGTACTAGGAATGGAATTGCTGGGTGTTAGTATAAATGGTGTCTTAAAGATTTTTATTTTCTAGTTGATTGTAGAAGCATGTACAAATACAGTTGGTTTTGTACACTGACCTTCCTTCTAGCAACTGTGCTAAATTCATTTGTGAAATCTCATCATTTATTTGCAGATTCTTTCAGACTTTCTACGTATATTGTCATGTCATTTGTGAATAATGACAGGTTTTTTGGTTTCCAGTTTTTATTCCTTTCCCCCCTTTCTTGATAGGAATGTCTAGAACCTCCAGTACACTGTTGGGTATTGGTGGTGATGGTGCATATCATTGCTGTGTTTCTGATGTCAGGGGGAGGTATTCAATATTTCAGCATTCAGTTTGATGATACCTATACCTGATTAAAATGTTCTTGTGTTTTAGAATAATTTCAGAGTCACAGAAAAGTTCAGAGTCACAGAAAAGTTCTGCAGAAAGTGCTTTTTGCAGATGGATACTATTTTTGCAGTATTTCGCAAAAACCTTTTGCAGGTGGATACTATTATTATTATTATTATTTGAAACGGAGTCTTGCTCTGTTGCCCAGGCTGGAGTTCAGTGGCATGATCTTGGCTCACTGCAACCTGTGCCTCCTGGGTTCAAGTGATTCTCCTGCCTCAGCCTCCTGAGTAGCTGGGATTACAGGTACCCGCCACCACGCCTGACTAATTTTTGTATTTTTAGAGAGACAGGGTTTCACCATCTTGTTCAGGCTGGTCTTGAACTCCTGACCTCATGATCCACCTGCCTCAGCCTCCCAAAGTGCTGGGATTACAGGCGTGAGCCACCGCACCTGGCACAGATGGATACTATTTAATGGATTAAAAAATCTTCTCTCTATTATTGGTTTCCTGAGTGTTATTACATTAACAGGTATTGAATTTTTTCAGGTGCTTTTTTGCATATTGGGATGATTACATGACTATTCTTTTAGTCTGTTCATGTAAAATTTGTGTTGATTGACTTTCAAATGTTACACTAATCTTGCATTACTAGAACAAACCTGGCATTGCTCAGCAAGGTGTGGAGTCTTTTTTGGGCATATTGCCAGATTTGCTTTGTTACCATTTTGTTGAGGATATTTATATCCAAGCTCATTAAAGAGGTTGTCCAACAATTTTCTCTTTTGTAATGTCTGTTTTTGAGTCTCGATATCAGGATTTTGCCCACCTCATAACACGTTGGAATATATTATCTTTTCCTTTTTTTTTTTTTTTTTTTGAGACAGAGTCTTGCTCTGTCACCCAGGCTGGAGTGCAGTGGCGTGATCTCAGCTCACTGCAACCTCCGTCTCCCAGGTTCAAGCAATTCTCCTACCTCAGCCTTCCAAGTAGGTGGGACTATAGGCGTGAGCCACCATACCTAGCTAATTTTTGTATTTTTAGTAGAGATGGGGTTTCACCATGTTGGTCATGAACCTCTATTGTTTTAAAAAAAATTTTGAAGAATATTAATATTTTTCTTTCTTCAATATTTTGAGTAATTCATTAGTAAAGCCATCTGGACATGGAGTTTTCTTTGTAGGACGGTTTTAATTACAAATCCAACTTACGGGACTATTCAGATTTTATTCTTTCTTCTCATCTCATATCTATTTACTTGTATTTTCCAAAGACTTTGCTGATTTCATCTAAACTATTCAAATTATTGTGCAAAGATAGTTACAACATCTTATTATCTTCTTATTGTTGTAGGGTCTGTAGCAATATTCTCATTTTAATTCCTGACATTGGTAATTCATTTTTTTCCTCTTGAGAGTTTATTAAAATTTTTTTGTTTTAGAATAATTTCAGAGTCACAGAAAAGTTCTGAAGATACTACAAAACATTTCCATATACCTCTCACCCAATGTTTATCCAATACATTTGTCAAAACTAAGAAATCAACATTGATATGTTGCTATTAATAAACTCCAGACTTTACTCATAGTTCACCAGATATTCTCATTAGTGATCTTTGTTTCTTCCAGGATCCAATCCAAAATACTGTATTGTGATTAGTTATTACTTTCTTAGGCTTTCCTCATATTTCATGACCTTGACAGTTTTGAAGAGGACTGGTCAGATAATTTGTAGAATGTACTTCAGATTGGGTTGTCTTGTATTTTTCTCGTTATAGGACTGGGGTGGTGGGTTATTGGAAAGAATACCAGAGGTGACGTGCCCTTCTCATCACGTCGTATCAAGGGGTACATACTACTTACATGACACTATTGGTGATGTTAACCTTGATCACTCTGTTCCAGTAGTATCTGCCAGGTTGCTTTACTGTGACGTTACTATTTTTGCCTCTCCATATTTTATTTTTTGGAAGTGCGTCACTAAGTCCAACCACACTCAAAAGTTGAGGGAGGGCAGCAGAGGAGGATAAGATTCACTTCCTAGAATGGAAAGAATCTACACACACTATTTATAATTCTTCTTTCCCACTTATTAATTTATTCAGACATTTATTTATATCAGTATGGATGGATACAGAGCAAAACAAGAAAGGGTGGAGAATGGATCTGAAAGTAAAGAGGCAACTGACAGGCACTAGGGCTAAGCCAATATTACTTGTTTTCTAGTTTCTTTGAGATTCTGAGCCCAGAGCCTGGACTAATGTGTCTGTTGGATGATTAGATATGTGGCAAATTGATGTTCTGTGTCATCCAGCTTTGAGACTAAGAACCGAAATGGCCTATTGTGTTATAGTATGTGGCAAATGCATGGGTGACACAGGAAGAGAAACCGATTCTTCTTTCAGGAGCACATTAAATTAAGAAAACTGAAGACACAGAAAACAGCTTATATGATACATATGCCACACGCCCTTCTTGTCATTGTCCAAATGTAGCACAGAGAACCTCGACCGGGCGCTGACCGCAGTAGCTCAGTACTCAGCTCTCAGGATACTGGGGGAGTCAAGAACAGTGGAGGGATGGGGGATGGAAGTGAAGAAAAGTAACTTGTAAGTGACAACCAATGAATTAAAAATATAGCTTTGTATGTATCCCCAGAGCTAAGCAGTGCCTGGCACAGAGCAGCAGCCTGGTAAATATTTGCTGAATGATGAATGTCTTAGGGATTTGCTCAAACAAGGAGTAAGATTTCTGTGTATTTGGACTTTAAATAAGCCTCAAGCAAATAAATGCATCTTTCTAGAAGTGAACAGACCTGAAAGGCTTATGATGTTGAAATCATAAGGGAAGACTGAGCTGTAATTCCCTGATTAGGACATCAGATTTGAGGATGTGGGGGTGGGTGGTGAAGCTCTAGTTGATTGATACCAAGAAACCAGTGGGCAGTTCCCAAGCAGAGTGCCCTTTGTCAGCTTAGTAACATCTAAACTTGTCCTGATGTTGCTGTCAGCTGGCTTGCGGGGTGGGGGGGCAGATTCCAGCCTATTTTAGGGGTGTTAGGAAAGAGATTCCTGGTCAGTATCTCACAGGAGAAAGAGAGCTGAGACATACCCATCTTAGAGGGTTAGTGGACTTTGTGGATATGAATTGGCTGAAACCCTCAGAGACAACAAACAAAATCCACATAGGTGTTCTCACAGACTGGACGCTCACAGTTATAAACAATCAGATAAAGGTTGTGGGGACAGGAAGGGAAGGCTGCTTCCCCATCATCTCTGGGCCACGGGCAAACCGAACACCTCCGCATTGCTCCCTTTCTTAACTAAGCTGACCCCTCCCACTCTTTCTAATTTTATTTACAATCGATATTTTATTTATAAATATTTCTAATATCTAATCCACCCAGATAATCCATCAGAAAGCTCTTAGAATCACAGAATGTTAGACTTGCAGGAAACTGTAGAAATTATCTAGTTCAACCTCCTTATTTTGTAGGTGAGGAAAGTGAAGCCCAGGAGGGCAATGCTTAGCTCAAGGGCCCTCGTTTCGTTAGTCAATGCGGGGCTGTAACCTCAGTGCTAACGGCCAGTCCAAAGCTGTCTCTGTTATTCTGGTGCTGCTCTTCCACCTTGAGTAACCTCAGAGCGGATGCAACAGCCAGACCGCAGGCTGACCTACCTTTCCACCTGCGGAGGCTCAGGAACTGACAGTGGAAAACTTATCAACAATAAAAAATAAAAACGGGGCCGGGCGCAGTGGCTCACGCCTGTAATCCCAGCACTTTGGGAGGCCGAGGCAGGCGGATCACGAGGTCAGGAGATCGAGACCATCCTGGCCAACATGGTGAAACCCCGTCTCTACTAAAAATACAAAAAATCAGCCGGGCGTGGTGGCGGGCGCCTGTAGTCCCAGCTACTCGGAGAGGCTGAGGCAGGAGAATGGTGTGAACCCGGGAGGCGGAGCTTGCAGTGAGCCGAGATCGCGCCACTGCACTCCAGCCTGGGCGACAGAAGAAGGCTCCGTCTGAAAACAAGCAAACAAACAAACAAACAAAAAAACCCACAAACTACAAAAGTAAACAACAGTAAGTGCAACCTTTTTTTGTTTGTTTGTTTTGAGACGGAGTCTTGCTCTGTCCCCCAGGCTGGAGTGCAGTGGTGCAATCTCGGCGCACTGCAAGCTCCGCCTCCCGGGTTCACGCCATTCTCCTGCCTCAGCCTCTCCGAGTAGCTGGGACTACAGGCGCCCGCCACCACGCCCGGCTAATTTTTGTAGTTTTAGTAGAGACGGGGTTTCACCATCTTGGCCAGGATGGTCTCGATCTCCTGACCTCATGATCCGCCCGCCTCGGCCTCCCAAAGTGCTGGGATTACAGGCGTGAGCCACCGCGCCTGGCCGAAAGCATGTGACATTTTTGAAAAGTTAGAGAATTGAAGGGCGTTTCCTTTTCTAATCGACTGTTACGATCAAAGTGGAATTTTTGTTGTTGTTATCGCTTTTTCAGAGGAAGGATGTTCTACAAAGTGAAACACAGGCAGTAGAGGAAGATGATATTGTTCAAGAAATCTAGATCAAGAAAGTCAGGGTTCACTTGAAACTTTTAAGAGAAGTTTCTTGTATAATCTGAAAATTTCAGGAGAGGTGTCATTAGCAGATGATGGTTTAAAAACAGTCTTTCCCACAGATTTCTCAAAGACATTATCTAAGAAGGGGGTGTGGGAAAGACAGATGGCCAAATAAAATTTGAATGGAGATATATTGGCCTTTTGAAAATAGAAGAAAAAAGTTTGTCAATGAAATGCCAGCCAAAGAGAGGCTATTTTGGTAAGTGGTAAGCTGTATGGTAATGTTAAAAATAAATAAATGTATGTATATTAATGATGGTGATATAAATAAGTAAGTATATGAATACCGGGTGGCCTGTCAGGACTGCCTGTGTACTCTACCCTGGGGGCCAGGATGTTTCTGCTACATCTCATGAAGTATCTCATAGGCAGCTAAGATGCTCAGAGCAGCAAAGCAATCAAATAAAATCTGATATTTACACGATTCTTTCCAACACTACAAAACCTTGGGGTAGATTCTCATAGAATGGAAGGATTTTGAGGGCATTAAAAAGGGGGTGGCTATATTTCTTTGGCTGTATCTCCTACACATATCTCCTTAGTCTTCCTTTTAAGACTTTCAACTCTGTTGTTTATTCTGCTGTTTTTCTTGTCTTCTCTTTTTCTTTTTCTTTTTTGAGACAGAGTCTTGCTCTGTCACTCAGGCTGGAGTGCAGTGGTGCAATCTCTGATCACCACAACCTCTGCCTCCCGAGTTCCAGTGATTCTCCTGCCTCAGCCTAGTAGCTGGGACCACAGACGTGCGCCACCACACTCGGCTGATTTTTGTATTTTTAGTAGAGATGGGGTTTCACCATGTTGGCCAGGCTGGTCTCAAACTCTTGACCTCAGGTGATCCTCCCACCTCAGCCTCCCAAAGTGCAGGGATTACAGGCATGAGCCACCGTCCCTGGCCAAAAATGCCCTTTTTATGTAGAGAGATTATTTTCTGAATCCTGATTGACTTGAGAAATAACTCACATGTGAGCTGTGCCTCTTCCTCTGCATCTCCAGGGAAAAGAAGTGAGCTGAGTTTCCTCCTAAAGGCTGGCATTCCGATCTAGCCAGGAGAGCTTCCCATTTTTTCCCCTTTTCGCTTTATTTCTAACTTGCATTTTGCAGCATTGGTAAGACAACAGGAAGCACTGGGCTTCCTCTCCAGGGCATTCAGCTGAAGGCATGTGCTTACCATACTGAAAACAGTAGCCGGAAAAGAGAGCACACACCCACCCTCCAGAGCATGACCTCTCCCCCGCTCCTTGCTCTCTCTGCCCTCCCCATGCCGGCCCCACTTCCCCCCTCAATGACTGGGAGGCCCCACTGGGGTTGCAGTGTGCAGGGTCCCCCAGTGTCCATGCCAGGTTTATCCCCACTGAGATGTGATGTGGCTGTATGTGTACCTTCCCATGTTCTCCTAGACAAAGGTTTTTGGAGGTCTGTGGGAAGACTGGTTTTGAACTGTGATCTGCCAATACCATCTCTCTTAAGATTATGAGATGATGCAAGAAACTTCTCTCAGTCTCAGCAAGATAAGATGCTGTTATGTAAAGTTACTAAGGGTTAATCAGTCATTGAGACACAGACTCACTTAGTATCAGAATTGCTCTGCATGTTCTTATATGTAAAATGGTTTGCTGTGTTGCCGTTCATAAGCTAAACACCCTTGAAAGAAGCAAAGGGAGGGATTACTGGTTGCACACTCAGTGTGTACAGGGATAACAGTTTTAAATATGATGCAAGTTTTTTATTTTTTTATTTTTTCTTGACATGGAGCCTAACTCTGTCACCCAGGCTGGAGTGCAGTGGTGGGATCTCAGCTCACAACAACCTCTGCCTCTTGGGTTCAAGCGATTCTCCTGCCTCAGCCTCCCGAGCAGGTGGGATTACAGGCATGCCCCACCATGCCCAGCTAATTTTTGTATTTTTAGTAGAGATGCGGTTTCACCATGTTGGCCAGCATGCTCTTGATCTCTTGACCTTGTAATCCGCCCGCCTCAGCCTCCCAGAATGCTGGGATTACAGGCCTGAGCCACCATGCCTGGCCGCAATGCATTTCTTAAATGTATTTGATTGATGTCTCCTGCCTCTCTAAAACGTATAAAACCAAGCCGTGCCCTAGCCACCTTCGGCACACGTTCTCAGGACCAGTCATGGGCCATGGTCACTCATATTTGGCTCAGAATAAACCTCTTCAAGTATTTTAGAGTTCTATAAGTCTCTTCAAATATTTTACAGAGTTCTCGCCAGATGTGGTGGCTCACACCTGTAAGCCCCAGCACTTTGGGAGGCCGAGGCAGGTGGATCACCTGAGGTCAGGAGTTTGAAACAAGCCTGGCCAACATGGTGAAACCCCGTCTCTACTAAAAATACAAAAATTAGCCAGGCATGGTGGCTGGCACCTGTAATCCCAGCTACTTGGAAGGCTGAGGCAGGAGAATTGCTCGAACACCAGAGGCAGAGGTTGCAGTGAGCCGAGATCCTGTAGCTGCACTCCAGCCTGGGGGAAAGAGCAAGACTCTGTCTCAAAAAGAATATATATATATATATATATATATATATATATTTTTTTTTTTTTTTTTTTTTTTTTTTTTTTCCAGAGTTTGACTCTCCTTTGACAGAACCAACTTTGGACAGAAGGTCCAAAAAGCTGCTGAAGACAGTCATTGCACTGATTGTGAGAGGTGACGGCATGCTGGCAGTCCTCACAGCCCTCGCTTGCTCTCAGCGCCTCCTCTGCCTGGGCTCCCACTTTGGCAGCACTTGAGGAGCCCTTCAGCCCACCGCTGCACTGTGGGAGCCCCTTTCTGAGCTGGCCAAGGCCGGAGCCGGCTCCCTCAGCTTGCAGGGAGGTGTGGAGGGAGAGGCGCGAGTGGGAACCGGGGCTGCGCGGTGCTTGTGGGCCGGCTGGAGTTCCAGGTGTGCGCGGGCTTGGCGGGCCCTGCACTCGGAGCAGCCGGCAGGCCCTGCCGGCCCCAGGCAGTGAGGGGCTTAGCACCCGGGCCAGCGGCTGCGGAGGGTGTACTGGGTCCCCCAGCAGTGCCAGCCCACCAGCGCTGCGCTCGATTTCTCACCGGCCCTTAGCTGCCTTCCCGCGGGGCAGGGCTCGGGACCTGCAACCCGCCATGCCTGAGCCTCCCACCCCCTCCATGGGCTCCTGTGCGGCCCGAGCCTCCCCGACAAGCGCCACCCCCTGCTCCACGGCGCCCAGTCCCATCGACCACCCAAGGGCTGACGAGTGCGGGCCCACGGCGCGGGACTGGCACGCAGCTCCACCTGCAGCCCCGGTGCGGGATCCACTGGGTGAAGCCAGCTGGGCTCCTGAGTCTGGTGGAGACGTGGAGAACATTTATGTCTAGCTCAGGGATTGTAAACACACCAATCAGCACCCTGTGTCTAGCTCAGGGTCTGTGAATGCACCAATCGACACTCTGTATCTAGCTGCGCTGGTGGGGCCTTGGAGAACCTTTATGTCTAGCTCAAGGTTTGTAAACGCACCAATAGGCACTCTGTATCTAGCCCAAAGTTTGTGAACACACCAATCAGCACCCTGTGTCTAGCTCAGGGTTTGTGAATGCACCAATCAACACTCTGTATCTAGCTACTCTGGTGGGGCCTTGGAGAATCTTTGTGTCCACACTCTGTATCTAGCTACTCTGGTGGGGACGTGGAGAACCTTTGTGTCTAACTCAGGGATTGTAAACGCACCAATCCAGCACCCTGTCCAAACAGACCACTCGGCTCTACCCATCAGCAGCATGTGGGTGGGGCCAGATAAGAGAATAAAAGCAGGCTGCCCGAGCCAGCAGTGGCAACCCGCTCGGGTCCCCTTCCACGCTGTGGAAGCTTTGTTCTTTCGCTCTTTGCAATAAATCTTGCTACTGCTCACTCTTTGGGTCTACGCTGCCTTAAGAGCTGTAACACTCACCGCGAAGGTCCGCAGCTTCACTCCTGAAGCCAGCGAGACCACGAACCCACCAGAAGGAAGAAACTCCGAACACATCCGAACATCAGAAGGAACAAACTCCAGACGCGCCACCTTAAGAGCTGTAACACTCACCGCGAGGGTCCGTGGCTTCATTCTTGAAGTCAGGGAGACCAAGAACCCACCAATTCCGGACACAATTGCACTGGCAGGAAGATGGGACCTTGAAAACAAAAGCCATGTCCAGAATGAGTGAAAGACACAGTGGCTCTTGGGACCAATGACAGAGGACCTTTTTTTTTTTTTTTTTTTTGGAGACAGAGTCTCACTCTGTCACCCAGGCTGGGGTGCAATGGCACGATCTCTCGGCTCACTGGAACCTCTGCCTCCCGAGTTCAAGCGATTCTCATGCGTCAGCCTTCCTAGTAGTTAGGACTACAGGCATGCACCACCACACCCGGCTACTTTTTGTATTTTTAGTAGAGACGGGGTTTCACCATTTTGCCTAGGCGGGTCTCAAACTCCTGACCTCAGGCAATCCGCCTGCCTCAGCCTTGAAGAAGACCATTTTTAAGGAGCCCTTAGAAGTATAATTTGAGAGTGACTCCTTGGGGAGGCAAGGTCTGTGCCTTGTGATCCTCCTCTTCCAGTCTTTCCTGGGGTTTAGCTGGCTCTCGTCCATCCACCATCTACCATTATTGGTAAAGCTGAGAACAAGAACCAGCTGCTGAGCTCTCAAGGTCCTGGAGTGAATGAATCAATGCTTTAACAACTAAGTCTCTGAGTGAGTAGTCCGTCTTGGTATTTAGCCTAGTCTTTCTGTCTTTCTGCCTGCCTGCCTGCCTGCCTGCCTGCCTGCCTGCCTGCCTTCCTTCCTTCCTTCCTTCCTTCCTTCCTTCCTTTCTTCTTTCTCTCTTTCTCTCTCTCTCTTTTTTTTTTTGATGGAGTCTTGCTCTGTCGCCCAGGCTGGAGTGCAGTGACATGATCTCTGCTCACTGCAACCTCCGTCTCCCAGGTTCACGCCATTCTCCTGTCTCAGCCTCCCGAGTAGCTGGGACTACAGGGGCACGCCACCAAGCCCAGCTAATTTTTGTATTTTTAGTAGAGATGGGGTTTCACCATATTGGTCAAGCTGGTCTCCAACTCCTGACCTCAGTTGATCCACCCGCCTCGGCCTGGGATTACAGGCGTGAGCCACTGTGCCCGGCCTTTGCTTAGTCTTTCTTCCCAGAGAAATGACATCCATAAAAGTTGGGTTCTCACAGTGAGATACCATCTCACACCAGTTAGAATGGCCATCATTAAAAAATCAGGAAACAACAGGTGCTGGAGAGGATGTGGAGAAATAGGAACACTTTTACACTGTTGGTGGGACTGTAAACTAGTTCAACCATTGTGGAAGTCAGTGTGGCGATTCCTCAGGGATCTCGAACTAGAAATACCATTTGACCCAGCCATCCCATTACTGGGTATATACCCAAAGGACTATAAATCATGCTGCTATAAAGACACATGCACACGTATGTTTATTGCGGCACTATTCACAATAGCAAAGAGTTGGAACCAACCCAAATGTCCAACAACGATGGACTGGATTAAGAAAATGTGGCACATATACACCATGGAATACTATGCAGCCATAAAAAATGATGAGTTCGTGTCCTTTGTAGGGACATGGATGAAACTGGAAAACATCATTCTCAGTAAACTATCGCAAGGACAAAAAACCAAACACCGCATGTTCTCACTCATAGGTGGGAATTGAACAATGAGAACTCATGGACACAGGAAGGGGAACATCACACTCCGGGGACTGTTGTGGGGTGGGGGGAGGGGGGAGGGACAGCATTAGGAGATACACCTAATGCTAAATGACGAGTTAATGGGTGCAGGAAATCAACATGGCACATGCATACATATGTAACAAACCTGCACATTGTGCACATGTACCCTAAAACCCTAAAGTATAATAATAAAAAAAAAAAAAAGTTGGGTTCTACGTTTGAAAAACTTGGATCAGGTGATTATCTCTGAAACAGTTTCCCCCTGGCAAGATGGTTTTCCTAATCAGTGCCCACACCCACCATGAACCACTAAAATCATGGTGAAAACCAGGGTTCCTCTACATCAGCCTTTGATCCTGATTGTTCAGCAGGAAGATGTTGCTTGGCTGAAGGAGGAAGGGAGTAAGGTTCCTCTGTTATTAATTACCTCCAAGCTATCACTACATCATGCTGCTGCCTTTGAACAGTCTCAGTGGAAGGGAGCGATCTTCCACCACTATGTGCTTCCTCACCTATGCCCCATATGAACCTTCTCCATGTCTGCCATTAATCAGCAAACGTGCTGTTCAGCAACCACTAACCATTATTGGCTGACAGTTTGATAGACTTGATAAAGATGACAAGTTGTTGAAGCTGTTTTCTCTTCTTTGCATAATGTTAATATCTTCACCACAGTTCTTGGGCAAATCATCTTTTTTTTTGAGACAGGGTCTCATTCTATTGCCCAGGCTGGAGTGCCACGGTGCAGTCATGGCCCCCTACAGCTTCTACCTCCTGGGCTCAAGTGATCAGCTCTCGAGTAGCTGAGCCTGCAGGCCATGCTACCGTGCTTGACTAATTTTTGTATTTGTTTGTAGAGATGGGGTCTTGCTCTGTTGCCCAGGCTGGTCTCAAAATCCTACCCGCAAGTGATCCTCCCACCATGGCCTCCCTAAGTGCTGAGATTATAGGCGTGAGCCCCCACGCCCAGCCACCTTGAACAAATCTTAAGTGCTCTCAGCCTAGAGTTTTCTCCAAGATTAAGCGAAATTATCCACATAAAGCACTTAGCACAAGATAAGTGCTTTGTCTTTGTTGATGAGGATGAAATAGAAGATGACTGGTTAGTGAGAAGTGTTTTGTTTGTTTGTTTGTTTTTCGTTTTTGTGAGACGGAGTTTCGCTCTTGTTGCCCAGGCTGGAGTGCAGTGGTACGATCTTGGCTCAATGCAACCTCCGCCTCCCGGGTTCAAGAGATTCTCCTGCCTCAGCCCCCGAAGTAGCTGGGATTACAGGCATGCGCCACCACGCCCGGTTAATTTTTTGTATTTTTAGTGGAGACGGGGTTTCGCCATGTTGGGCAGGCTGGTCTCGAACTCCTGACCTCAGGTGATCCGCCCGCCTCAGCCCTCCAAATTGCTGGGATTATAGGCATGAGCCACCATGCCCGGCCGAGAAGTATTTTTTTAAGTAACACTTTTTTTTTTTTCCCAGCTCCATCATCTGTTTGCTTTGGCCATCACAACACCCACACTCTTTTAAAGAAGGTCTCCACGGCTAGAAACTTCTCCCACTCTAATTTGGGTAAAATATGAATATGTTTGTAACACACTGAGGCGTGCCATCTTCCTCATGTCCACCTTCTTCCTCATGTCCACCCATGGACTCCATGGAAATCAGGGGACTCCATCTTCGGGAGATTTGCTTTCCTAGCGCTGGCCGCATCCTTAGCACTCTGTGGCTTCCTGATACAAGTGCTGGAATCTCTCGGGCTCAGTATTACTAAATGAGTAGCCAGCTGCATCATGCAGGGACCCAGCAGGAAGCAGATGGCACGTTCAAACAAGGACGAGTCAGGAGGATGTAAAAAGGGACGATTCACAAAGCGGTGGAGAGGGGAAGGCAAACCACAAAGGATAATGCAATTACGCGAGCTGGTGAGGCAGAACTGTTACCCATGCTAGGCTCAGAGGAGAGAGCCAGGGGAGTGAGTGGTTCCTGGATACCTAAGGCAGAGATTCGTGCGCGAAGAGCCGCCTTGAGACGAGTGTGAGTTTAGTTGATAGGTGCAGCCACTGTGAGACAAATCAACAGGGAGGAGTCAGGAGAATAAATACTCTGATCTCACTGTCTTCCTCCCCTGTAATTTGCCAAACCTCCTTCTTAGCCAAATACCACTGGAAGCCAAAGGGCAAGGGAGCCCATTGAGGCCAGCCTCCTGGGGCAGGGTGGAAAAGAGTGGGAAGTGGATCTGGAGGGGCAAATGGAAGTTATCTGGCACATTAAATAAATAAAAAGTGATATGACCAGTGATACAAACCAAGGATTACAGTTTGTCCAATTTCTTGCAACTGGGGTCCTTTAAAAAAAGAAATCAGCAGGCGCAGTGGTTCATGCCTGTAATCCCAGCACTTTAGGAGGCCGAGGCGGGCAGATTACGAGGTCAGGAGTTCGAGGCCATCCTGGCCAACATGGTGAAACCCCATCTCTACTAAAAATACAAAAATTAGCCGGGTGTGGTGGCACGCACCTGTAATCCCAGCTACTCAGGAGGCTGAGGCAGGATAATCGCTTGAACCTGGGAGGTGGAGGTTGCAGTGAGCTGAGACTGCGCCATTGCACTCCAGCCTGGGTGACAGAGCAAGACTCCATCTCAAAAAAAGAAAGAGGCTGGGCGCGGTGGCTCATGCTTGTAATCCCAGCACTTTGGGAGGCCGAGGCGGGCGGATCACGAGGTCAGGAGATCGAGACCACGGTGAAACCCCATCTCTACTAAAAATACAAAAAAATTAGCCAGGCGTGGTGGTGGCGCCTGTAGTCCCAGCTACTCGGAGAGGCTGAGGCAGGAGAATGGCGTGAACCCAGGAGGCGGAGCTTGCAGTGAGCCGAGACTGTGCCACTGCACTCCAGCCTGGGCGACAGAGCGAGACTCCATCTCAAAAAAAAAAAAAAGAAAGAAAAAAAATCAATTGATCCCTAACTTAAATGCTTCCAGAAAATCCTTCAGCTTTTGTTTTATGACTGGATTTCCAAAATCTAAGTTACTGTGACTCATGCTCACAGACCAGTCTCTGACATGATTTATCTGTGATTCTGAATGTTCTCGCATGTGGCAACCAGAAATGGCCCCCTACTTCCCACCCACTGAGGAAGAACCACGTGGTGCCCCACCTGGCTGAATGGGAGCTCTTAGGCAGACACCATTCTGGCCCCCCCAAAGAACTCTGGTAACAGGCTTTGTGGGACCTTCCCTCGCCAGTACGCTCTCCTAGGGGTCCAGGTCGGAGTGGGAGAAGCAGGGAAAGGGGACAGAATTTGCTGGGGGAACCATAGCTGAGCCCTGGAGGCAGAAAGCACCTTTCCTGTGTAACTTTCTGCATACTGAGAGAAACCTAGAAAATCATCCTTTTCTTTTTTGAGACGGAATTTTGTCTTGTCGACCTGGCTGGACTGCAGTGGCGCCATCTCTGCTCACTGCAACCTCTGCCTCCCAGGTTCAAGTGATTCTCCTGCCTCAGCCTCCCGAGTAGCTGGGATTACAGGCACACGCCACCACGCCCAGTTAATTTTTGTATTTTTAGTAGAGATGGGGTTTCACCATATTGGCCAGGTGGGTCTCGAACTCCTGACCTCAGGTGATCCGCCCGCCTCAGCCTCCCAAAGTGCTAGGATTATAAGCGTGAGCCGCCGCGCCCAGCGAGAAATCACCTTTGGATCCTTGTGATGGAAAACACTAGGAAGGAAAGCCCACAGCCTTCTAAAGTCACAGTCACAGGCAGGGCTGGGGCTCAATTTGCCATCCTCCCGGCTGGACCCCAAGAACAGAAAGAGTGAGTGGTCAGCTATATGGTGTGACTTGAGGGGCTTCAAAAGGCCTGCTGAACCCCAAACTAGCTCCCTGACTGGCCTGAGGTTCTGTCTGAAGTTTCCATCATTTGAGTCATTTCTTTGTGCTAAGAATTTGCTTCCAGAAGTTGCCTGCTAAAATGTACATGCTGCCTGGGCGCGGTAGCTCACGCTTGTAATCCCGACACTTTGGGAGGCCACGGTGGACGGATCACCCTGAGGCCAGGAGTTCAAGACCAGCCTGGCCAACATGGTGAAACCGTGTCTCTACTAAAAATACAAAAATTAGCCGGGTGTGGTGGCAGGTGCCTGTATTCCCAGCTATTCAGGAGGCTGAGGCAGGAGAATCGCTTGAACCCGGGAGGCGGAGGTTGCAGTGAGCAGAGATCACGCCACTGCAGTCCAGCCTGGGCGACAGAGCGAGACTCGGGCTGATAAATAAATAAATAATAAATAAATAAATAATAAAATGTACATGCAGCCATGAAAGGATATGGGACTTACTTTTCATTCATTTTGTTTGCTCAACGTCTCGCTCCCCTTCTTAGGTTTCGAGAACTCTGCCCCTCATAAGAATGTGGAGGACACGGAACCTGTCTTCTGCCATAGACACCTCCCCAAGGGGCACAGCATTGCCGTGCCAGTCCTTGTACTCAGGGCAGGGGCACATGACCCACGGTCAGGAGCTGGTGATGCAGCGGAATTAGGGGAGCGTTTATTTCAGCAGAGGGTGGCAGGGGTTGCTGCAGCCATGCTCCCATAGTTACTGCTTCCTGGCATGGTTTGGGCTGAGGTCAGGCGTTCGAGACCAGCTGGTCCCAATTGCTACACAGCATCTTCTGTTCCTGCCCATTTTCCAAGCCTGTTCCTCAGCCTTCCCGAGAGTCCAGAGCTTACCAATATTCTCTTACTAAATGCGTAAGCTGCTTAAATCAGACAGAACCGTCTTCAGTTGCATGAGACTGAGAACACTGATTGATACCAGAGGTGACGCATTAACTCAAGAGAAGCCGTCAGTGCACCAGCCACAGATAAATGCATTTGTCTAATTAGCTGGTTGTCACATTAGGAAACAGCAGGAGCCCAGGGAAGGTTTTTGTTGATGGGGAGAGGAAATCAGGAGGGTCTGGTCTGATGTTGTGTTGGCTGATGGGACTTGCCCGGAAGGCTTCAAGGCAACCTGAGCGACATCCACGGCACTAGGCTGGGCGCAGTGCAGGAGGGAAAGGTGGGGTCATAATAAGAGCAAAGCCTAACAGGACCTGCCGCTAATGCTATTGAATGTGGGGCCTGAGATGGCCTTGTTCAAACCTCTGTACAACATCCAAGGGAAGTTTCTCCTTTGTCAAAGTAAGACCACTGATTTTATCTCTTTGATTTGCCTAACCATTTCTGCTGACAGTTAGTCTGCATGGTAATAGCTATCAGTTTGTGGCATTTCTAGCCTCGCTCCCTCCCCACCCCTCCCCCGTTGTGTTTAATTCCTTTATGATTTAGTAAGCAGGGATTAAAAACTTTGAGGACAGTGTAAATTCTAAACTACCAAAGGATGGGGG
This sequence comes from Nomascus leucogenys, assembly GCF_006542625.1. Taxonomy (NCBI): domain Eukaryota; kingdom Metazoa; phylum Chordata; class Mammalia; order Primates; family Hylobatidae; genus Nomascus; species Nomascus leucogenys. The sequence goes on along the minus strand of NC_044391.1, from coordinate 117,476,590 downwards.
CCGTGTCCTTGTTATCTTTTCTCTCAGGAGCACAGACATTGTTGGTTAGTCATTGAACAGAGGGAGAAGGGAAGCTAAGAATCTAGTGAATACAGATACTGAACATCTGCTGAGAAGTTGTAAGCAATTTTTTGTGAAGAGTTAGGAGGGTTCACAAGTGAGCAGAATTCATTCCTTTCTGCATTCCTCTTTACTTCCCTTCAGAACGAGGACTGTCTCTGGCAGTCGGCTTACTGACTGGATAAACTCCGGGCCAGTTATTCTCTTAGTTTCTCCACGGAAGAGTCATGTCTGTCAGAGACCCTGGGTATGAAGCCAGAGCACCTGGAGAGGGCCCAGCTAGAGGTCCATTATTTTATTTATTTGTTTATCTTTTGAGATGGAGTCTTTCTCCATTGCCCAGGCTGGGGTGCAGTGGTGTGATCTCGGCTCACCGCAATCTCCGCCTCCTGGGTTCAAGCAATTCTCCTGTCTCAGCCTCCCGAGTAGCTGGGATTATAGGCGCCCGCCACCACACCCAGCTAATTTTTGTATTTTTAGTAGAGACGGGGTTTCACTGTGTTGGCCAAGCTGGTCTCAAACTGCTGACCTCAGGTGATCCGCCCGCCTCAGCCTCCCAAAGTGCTGGGATCACAGGACCGTTCTGACGGCAGTGGCCAGTCACACAGCAGGTGAGAGGCCTCGTCTTATCATCTTATGTCAGACCGTCCAGCTGTGCTTTGAAATTCTTTGTTGTTGTTGTCGTTGTGCTATGAAATCCTTGTCCCTGGTGAATCCCCAGGGCACTGACTCACCGTGATCTCTAGCACCTGCTCTTGGAGTGCTTTTTCCAGTAGGTTGCATTGAATTGCTACCCTTTCGGCTCCATGGATGTCACCAAGGGGAGGACACTACAAAATAATCCAAGGGAAACCACGAAGGAACATAAAAAAAAAAAAAAACACAAGCTGCATTTAATTTAAAAAATATTTATGAGACACGTTGCCTTTTATTTCTAAAAAAGTCACTTAATAAATATTTTACCAAGATAATGAGGATGAATTATAATGACGGAAAAAGAACTTGGGCGGAGGGGTGGTGGGCGATGAGGAATGGAAACATGTTAAATTTTAATTGAAACTTCAATTCGTCAGACGTGGCCTCTGCATCACATCTTGAAAGCCGGCAGAGAAAGTGTCCTGTTGTGTGCAGACCGAATTTCGAGTCTTGGCACACAGCCAGGTCAGTAAACGGAGGACCAGTGGCAGCGGCTCTTGATGACCTGAAGCAGAGGCTTCTTAAAAGTGAGGACGATGACGGTGCAGGCCACCAGCAGGGTGAGGCAGCTGGGGAGGATGAGCACGAGGTAGAGCAGGCCCAGGTCCAGCCGCTCCCACTTGCAGTCCCGAGGCACGTGTCCGGGCAGCTCCGTCACGCGGATGATCCTGGAGGAGAGGTTGCAGGTGACCATGGCCCAGTCGGCCACCGTCCGCCCATGCTGCAGGGCCCCCCAGCCGTCCACCCCACAGCAGTCATACGGATTCTGACTGAGGTAGACGGTCCGCAGACCTCTGGAGAGCTGCTCAGACACAGCCTTCTGGGGAAGGGCTGTGAGCGAGTTTCTGCGGAGATCCAGGGTCTCCAGGGCCAGGCTGCCCCCGAACCTCGGGAAGGTGGTCAAGCAATTTCCTGACAGATCTAAGTCCCTCAGATTCCCAAACCCAGAGAAGTCCAGCGCCATAAAGCTGGAGTGGAGGCCCATGTTCCTGAGAGACAGGACCTGTAACATGGGGGCGACGTCCCGGAGTGGGGCGAGGCTCCCATTCAGGACCCCCCAGTTGCTTGAGAGGTCTAAGTAGGTGAGCGAGGTCCCTTGGAATGGGCAGTCTGGCAGTGCCCCCAGCCCACAGCCCTCCAGAGAGAGGCTCCTTAAAGATGCCATATTCCTGAAGTCCACACAGCTAGGGGGACCCACCCGGTCCGAGGCAGCTGGCAGGGGACAAAGTGAGATCTGATTGTGGCTCATGTCAAGTGTAGTGATGTTCCTGGCATTGGCGAAGAGGCCAGGGGGGACGCCCAGGAGCTGGTTGGAGCTCAGGTTGAACAAGCGCAGGCTGCCCAGGCAGCTGGCGGGCCCCGGGGCCAGGTGCAGCTCTGACAGCTGGTTGTGGCTCAGGTCCAGCTCCGTGAGCGCTCCGGGGGGCTCGTGCTCCCGAATGTGAAGCGTCATCAGGCAATTCTGGTTGAGGTTCAGGTGGGAGAGGGAAGGCATTTTCCTCAGGAAGCCGTCTGGCAGGTACTGGAACTGGTTCTGGCTCATGTCCAGGAAGCGGAGATCTGCGAGGTCGCTGGAGGAAAACTCTTCCCAGAGGTTGACGGTGGTGATGTTGGTCACATTGCCGTCCACGAGGAGGAACTGGGCCACCATCTCCCTCGGCGACGAGGCGTTGTACAGGTCCCGGTAGAAGCCCATGTTGTTGTCGCGTAGCAGGAGGGTGTGCAACTTGCTGTACTGGGGCAGCAGCGGGAAAAACAGCAGCTGGTTGTGAGACAGGTCCAGCGTCTCCAGCTCAAAGGCAGCCTCTCCCCCGGTCGCAAGGAACCACTCCAGGACGTTGTAGCTGACGTTGAGGAACCGCAGCTGTGTGAGCCCGAAGTCCACGATGCAGGGGAGGTTGTTGAAGGCCAGGTTGAGGTGTCTCAGCTCAGTCAGGCCGTCAAAAGCGCCTCCCTCAATCTCAAAGATGTAGTTCGTCTGCAAATCCAGCTCCCGGAGACGCTCCAGGCCCTGGAAGACGGAGTCATCCAGCCGCATGATGGTGTTCCTCGCCAGGGACACGGACTGCAGCGAGGAGAGGTTCTGGAGCAGGAGGGCTGCCATGTCCTCCGTCAGGGAGTTTCCTGACAAGTCCAGCCTCCGCAGACCCCGCAGGGCGTGGAGTGCGGCTGCCGCCTCTTTGTAGTTCTCTGAGAGGCGGTTGTCCCCCAGGACCAGGCTGCGCAGGTGGCCTTGCTCCTGGAAGGCGCCGTGGCCGATGCGTTCCAGGTGGCAGCTGTGCAGGCTGAGGCTCTCCAGGAGAGGGTAAGGCTGGAGGGAGTGATTCCACAGGGTCTTGAGAGGGTTGGCATCCAGGATGAGTGTCCGGGCGTGGGGCGGGAGGCTGCTGGGCACCGAAGCAAGGCTCTGCCCTCGGCAGTCAGCGGCTCCACCCACCTGCGGCCAAAACCACACTGGTCAGCAGGGAGGAGGCCCAGAGGCAGGCATTTATGCACAGAAACTTAGTTCACTTATCAGACTGTCCCTGTAACTGCTGGGGATGGCTCTAGGATGTTCATTTAAAAAATAGACAAGGCCAGGCACGGTGGCTCATGCCTGTAATCCTAGCACTTTGGGAGGCAGAGGCAGGTGGATCACTTGAGGTCAGGAGTTCAAAACCAGCCTGGCCAACATGGTGAGATCCTGTCTCTACAGGAAATACAAAAAACTAGCCGGGCATGGTGGTGGACACCTGTAATCCCAGCTACTCTGGAGGGTGAGGCAGAGAATTACTTGAACCCAGGAGGCAGAGATTGCAGTGAGCCGAGATGGTGCCACTGCACTCCAGCCTGGGCGACAGAGCAAGACTCCATCCCAAAAAAAAAAAAAAAAAAGGACTTGAGAGCTTTCACCTACCTGAATTGTACAGAGAAGTAAAGTGGGTCTGGAGGGGAGAAGTGAAGAGCCAGTGGCCATGCTGGGACTGGAGCCCAGGGCTCTGAATGCCCAGTTCAGTGCTTTTCCTAAACAGGGTTCTACTCTGATCGTACAGAATAAGGAGGCGGGAGGAACAAGACCACCCGGTCACACTGCAGAAAGCACACGTGCAGGATACTTTAATTAAGCCCCACGTTTTGCAAAATTGGCAAAAACAACAATCAGCCATAGGATGTCATTTAGGTGTCTAGGACAAAAATGGCTTTTTTGTTTTTTGTTTTTTTGAGATGAAGTCTTGCCCTGTCACCCAGGCTGGAGTGCAATGGTGTCATCTTAGTTCACTGCAATCTCTGCCTCCTGGGTTCGAGCAATTCTCCTGTTTCAGCCTCCCAAGTAGCTGGGATTACGGGCACATGCCACCATGCCCAGCTAACTTTTTTTGTATTTTTAGTAGAGATGGGGTTTCACCATGTTGGCCAGGTTGGTCTCCAACTCCTGACTTCAGGTGATCTGCCCGCCTCAGCCTCCCAAAAGTGTTGGGATTACAGGCGTGAGCCACCGTGCCCGGCCAGAAAAAAGTTTTAAGTGATAAGATAGAGGAGCAATGGCATAGAGGGCAGCGGTTGCCTACAGTTGTGGGCTCAATCCCAGAGGGCAAGTGTAGCAGGGCAACAGAGGAGGAAAATCCCGAGAGAGAGGTTAGAAGAAGCACACGTTTGGAGGACAGACTCAAGTCTGAATCTTGGCTCTACCACCACTAGCAGTGGAATTTCTTGGACCCTCGGGTTCTTTATCTGATAATTAAAATAAAACCTTCCAATACTTAAACATTGATACTGTATTGACATATGGAAAGCCAAACTCTTCTGTCACCTCCGCCTCTCTCTCAGAGAAATACCAATCACCTTCTGTTCCATGTCTTTCTGGATCTTTCCTAAGATATTACCTACCTTTGTCTAAAAAACAAAAATACCATACTGTGCAAACTGTTCAGTAACCTATTTTTCTTCCTCTGTCAATAACATATAACAGACTTATTGCCTTGGCAGTACAAATAAATGTGATCATAATCTTTTTAGGAAGCATATGCATTCATTTCATGAATAGCACAGTGGTTGAAGCAAGAGTTCCAGGGCCAATGCTTCGCGGCTCTGCTTTTGATCAAATGGGTGACCTTTGGATGGTTACGGAACCAAAAGAGACCTCCATTACCCTGCCTGTAAAACCGAAATTATACTCGTCATTTTCTCATAGCGTTTTTTTTTTTTTCAGGATCAAGTGTGACTGTTTACGTGAAACACATTTACTGTGCCTAATAAATGTTAGCTGTAATTATTAGGATGATCTAATTAAATCATCTATTGTTGAGCATTTGGGTTTCTCTAATTTCCAGATGAACATTAGAAAGGATTTGCCAAGTTCTTTCCACCCCCTTCCCTCTTTGGTATTTTGATTGGGATTGCATTCTAATTACAAATTACTCTGGAAGAGAACTTGTATCTTCTTTTTTTCTTTTCTTTTTTTTTTTTTTGAGATGGAGTCTCACTCCTGTCGTCCAGGCTGGAGTACAATGGCGCCATCTCAGCTTGCTGCAACCTCTGCCTGCCGGGTTCAAGCGATTCTCCTGCCTCAGCCTACCAAGTAGCTGGGATCACAGACGCACACCACCACACCGGGCTAATTTTGTATTTTTAGTACAAGCAGAGTTTTGCCATGTTGGCCACCCTGACCTCAGGTGATCCACCTGCCTTGGCCTCCCCAAGTGCTGGGATTACAGGCGTGAGCCACCGTGCCCTGCCAGGTGTGTGCCTTTATGTGAGTGGCTGTTGCGCTCCTCCCTGGGTGCGGACTCACTGGAGAATGTTGTGGTCAGGGGCTTTCTTCACGCTATGGGGTGCTGTCCCACCACAGCTGCTGCAGTCGTGGGTCACACCTCTGCAATTCCCTGTGGCCCCGCTGAAGTGATGTAGAAGGACCATACGGCCATCCCAGAAAAGCTTACCATGTCCACTCTTTTTTTTTTTTTTTTTTTTGAGACGGAGTCTTGCTCTGTCGCCCAGGCTGGAGTGCAGTGGCACCATCTCAGCTCACTGCAACCTCGGCCTCCCAGGTTCAAGCGATTTGCCTGCCTCAGCCTCCTGAGTAGCTGAGGTCACAGGCGGCTGTCATCATGCCTGGCTAATTTTTGTATTTTTAGTAGAGACAGGCTTTCACCGTGTTGGTCAGGCTGGTCTCAAACTCCTGACCTCAGGTGATCTGCCTGCTTTGGCCTCCCAAAGTGCTGAGATTACAGGTGTGAGCCACCGCACCTGGCCAATGCCCACTTTCTAGTAAGGTCAAATGGATAATGTGGTGAGGGTCAGTGGAGGGCACCCAGACTCTCCAATTCTCAGTCGTCAACTCGGAAGAGCCGCAGGAAACCCACTCTTTGGGCTTCCTGGCAGCCAATTCTCTACTCCTGCCCAGGGGGCCAGAAAGTGTCAAGCAGAGGGTCTAGCCTGAACTCTGAAAGGCTGTTCATTTATCTCTCCTCTTCCTGTGCCTGGTAACCCCTGAATAACTGCTGTGTAGTTAATCCTTTATTGCCTCTGTAAGAGAATGCTGGAGGTCAAACATAGCAGAGATTAATAATAATATGAGTGATAACAGATAAAACGCATAGCACTTACCACCTACCAGGCACTGTCCTGAGTGCTTTACATGTATTAACCCATTTAATCATCAGTCAACACAGCATGATGTTACTAGTAGATGTTATTATTACATATATATTCTACAGATGGAGAAACTATGACCTAGAGTGGCCCCAATGTCACCAGCTAAGGGTGGGGCTGGGTTTAAACCAGGCCAGTCTAGCTCGTAACCTCTATGTCATATTGGAATAGGCTCTAGCACAGTGGTTATAAGTTACTACTAAAAGAGGTTAAAAACCATGACAGCTATGCTTTAAGAATACATATGTGAATGTAAGTGTTAGCCCTGACATCCAATTTGTCTTCCCAGTGCCTAGTATATAATATGGCTCAAGAAATGTTTATTAAATATCTGTTTCTATTTTTTTTTTTTTGAGATGGAGTATCACTCTGTCACCCAGGCTGGAGTGCAGTGGCACGATGTCAGCTCACTGCAACCTCTGCCTCCCAGGTTCAAGCGATCTTCCTCAGCCTCCCGAGTAGCTGGGGCTACAAGCACGCGCCCCCAGCCTGTATTTTTAGTAGAGATGGGTTTTCACTATGTTGGCCAGGCTGGTCTCAACCTCTTGACCTCATGATCTGCCCACCTCGGCCTCCCAAAGTGCTGGGATGACAGGTGTGAGCCACTGCACCCGGCCTAAATATGTGTTTCTTGAGCAGACTTTTGATATCATTGTTATATAGATGAAGGGGAAAATTACTGGAAATTTCTCGGTTTTGACCCAAGTCTACTTTCACATATAGGCTGCAAGTCCTAGAGAAGGCGCCTGTAAAGGCTTGGGTATCCACACTCTGGGTCTTCTTGGCCTGAGCGTGGTCCAGGCTGCTGCCCTGCAGTGCAGCATGGCAGCAAACCCTCCCTGCAGCTATGTAAGCCTTAGCGGTCGACTCGTCCACAAACTCCGAGGCAGGCTTCTCCAGCTTTCATGCACCTCACCCAGAGATTCTCATACCATCGGTGCGGCTCAGTCATCCAGTTTTTTGTTTTGTTTTGTTTTTTTCTTTTTTGAGACAGAATCTCACTCTGTCACCCAGGATGGAGTGCAGGGGTGTCATCTCAGCTCACTGCAACCTCCGCCTCCCGGGTTCAAGCAATTCTCCTCCTTCAGCTTCCCGAGTAGCTGGGATTGCAGGCATGCACCACCACGCCCGGCTAATTTTTGTATTTTTAGTAGAGACAGAGTTTCACCATGTTGGCCAGGCTGGTCTCAAACTCCTGACCTCAGGTGATCCGCCGGCCTTGGCCTCCCTAAGTGCTGGGATGACAGGAGTGAGCCACCGTGCCCGGCATTTTTTTTCTTTTTTTTTTTTAAGACAAGGTCTGGCTCCATCACCTAGGTTGGAGTGCAGGGGCATGATCTCAGCTCACTGCAACCTCCACTTCCCGGGCTCAAGCCATCCTCGCATCTCAGCCTCCCAAGTAGCTGGGACTATAGGTGTGTGCCACCACACCTGACTGATTCTTGTATTTTGTAGAGATGTGGTTTCACCATGTTGCCCAGGCTAGTCTTGAACTCCTGGGCTCAAGCGATCTGCCTGCCTCGGCCTCCCAAAGTGCTGGGATTACAGGCCTGAGCCAATGCACCCGGCCTGAATCATCCAGATTTTTAACAAGTTGTTCTTGTTCCAGGAAGCTGCCCTAGGCTGGTCTCGGATGCCTCCTATCCTTAGCAGGCGTGAGAAAGGCGGGGCAACGACTGCCTGGCTCTTCCCAGGCAGCATCTTAAAATCCTGTGGTGAAAGAGCAGCTGCACATGGCCCTGTGCTAGGCAGGCACAGAGTGATTCAGGCTCCTTCATTCTCTGCCCTTCCTGACGGACAGTCCGTCAGCTTTCCAAATGGACCAAGCCTTGTCAGGACAGGAGCAGCCGACAGATCAGGGTTCAAGGGAAAACTCACCAACTTGCAGCCCCCCTGGGAAGCTGCCGCAGCTGTTCCGCTTCTGTTCCTCCAGTCCACTGCCAAGAAGTGAAAACCCAGGCAGAGCCAAAGGGGCAGGAACTCCATCTCAAGGGCAGCCCTGTGGACAGAGAGCAGGGAGGAGGTAAGTCAGAGAAGGACATCCCAGAGGGCTGTTGGTATTCTCGGGAGAAGGAGCCAGTTCCAATTCTGTGTGGTCTTGGAGCTCGCTGCAGCTCCACAGGTGCAGCCCACAGGCGACTCTAATACCTCCTTTAGCCAAGACTTCCAGCCTTTCACTGAAACTGTTGACAAGAACTCAATTTCATTTTGCCTCTACCATTTGGTGGACGGGTGGCTGAACACTAAACTTCAGTGAGTCCAGCACAGAAGGGAGAAGCAAAAAGCTTGAGTAACCAGGCCTCCAGTCACCTGGAGTTTCCCATATTTTGTAATTCTGCTGAAGTTTTCCTGCCTCCAGCTCCAATCGGCCTGATGCATCCCATGAGCTCAGTAAGTACTTGCCGAGTGAATGAATGAACAATTGGAGAGTGGGCTGAGACGGAAACACGGGTGGGGGCCTCTGTCCCACAGAGTTACTCATCAGCTGCTGATGTGAGGCTGTTACAAAAGCGTTGATCCCTTTGGTTAACTCATTTGACTATGACCCTTTGAAAAAAGAGGTTTGATATTTTGCCTGGACAGGGGGAAAAACGGAGGGGAAAATGAAGAAGCAATCTTTGGATAGAATAAAGGTGGTTCACGAAACGTGGTTGCCAGCCTCTTGCCTGGCCAGTGCACACAGAACAGCAGTAATGAGAAGGCTTGAAGGTATACACGCACCAGCAGAGATTCAGAACTAAGAGGAGCCATAAGGGAAATGCAACATACTCATCGCATTTGCCAGGTGAACAAAGGCCCAGAGATACTCCTCGAGGTTGTGGATGACCCTAGTGGCAGGGCTGAGAGCAGCTCCGATGAGTGAGCAGGGCAGTTTCTCCCAGCAGTGAGGCTGCACTCACTGCTGCCCTGCTGGGGACCTGACGCCCGGTGCATGCCCCCAGCTCTACATTCTGCAGACCCAGAGACAAGAGCTGGCCCCAGCATTCCATCTGCCCCCTTCCTTGACACCCACCGGAGGCCCAGTGTCTGCCCTCCCATCTTCTCCTGGGCCAGCGGCACCAGCTCACCCCACCTGCTTGCTCCAGCCACTCAGGGGCCTCGTCTTTCCTTTCTTCAAATGCATTTAGGGATCTTGAAAGCTCATTTTACCTTCTTGATCAGATTTGAATACTCACCAGTGCAAACAGACTAATTGAAGAGCTAAATGAAACCGGGTAAGCCAGCTTTCACTTCAGGCCAGGCCAACTCCCCTTACTACAGAGAGAACCTCCAATGCAGAATTCACCACAACTTGCCAGACACTGGGAATCCCCTTCCAGACCCACTTCTGCCTCTGCAAAATTCCCACACAGGAATCATTATGTTGTGGCCGGCACAGGGGAGAGAGGGCAGAAGCAGAGGTATATGGGTTCCTGACCTCAGGATTCCCCCAGCACCCTTCCCCGCCCCCACGCCCCTGAAACCTGGGATCACCACCACTGCCCACCATGAGATAAGGTTGCATAGTTTCAGATTTGGTAAATTACAAGGTATCATTTCAATGCTAGATACATCCTTATATTAACAAATTGTTTATCTGACATTCAAACTTCACTGGGCATCCTGAATTTTATTGAGGGGAAATGGGGAGGTAAGAACCCTCCCTTCCTCCCTGGCCGCTTCTGTCTGGCGTGGGGTCGTACCTGCTGCTGTGACTCTGATCTTTCTAGAAGAGCCAGCCCTGTATATTAAAGAACTGAATCTAGAGGTGTAAGGGGCAGGAGTGCAGGTCCTTCAGCGAAAAGGCAACCTTCAGACTGGAAGGCAAGCTAGGCCTCGTGTCACCCTCAGGTGGGGCATTTTCATGTACGGGTCATCAAGAATTTTGGAAGTTTCAAACATATCCTCTCCTTCCTGCTCAACTCAGCCAACCAGCCCAGAAAAAAAACTTGCTGTGGCCCTGGGTATAGCTCCTTCTGGCAGGAAGCAGCAGGACATCATGGGAAGATCATGGAATTTGGAACCAAGCTGACCAGAGTTTGAATTCTGCCTCTGTTATTTGTTATTTGTCTTTCAGGAATTCAGACAAAGTCTCCAAGACTCGGAGAATCCATCTACAAAACGGGAGTAATAATAACTATTCCAGAGTTGCATGAGAATAAACCAGTCTCATGAATGTGAAAGGGCTTCGTGGCTGTAAAGGTAGTGAGTAACACAATTATTAATTATTACTTGTGAGTTCCAAACACCAGTGAGTTGACTGAGTGCTGGTTATTCCTGTGTAATCTCCAAGGTAGTTCAACAGCTACACCAAGTCTAAAATAAAGGCCTGAGTAATGTGGCTGGAAGGATTATACCAACTAGTGTAAAACGTATGCAGGAAGGTTCGATTAAAAACTCTACATTCATAAATTGCAGAGCAAGGCTAACCCTGGGCACAGATGACTATGCTGGCTGACAGCAGGTTGTCCTCAGAGCTGTGCCTTGCCCTTCCCTGCTCTCCTCGGCGTGGCAAGAATCTGACTTCTGAAAGCTGTGAATCTCAAACTCTGCTGTCACCTGGCCTCAAACTCTGCTGTCACCTGTCACAAACTCTGCTGGTTTAGTCAATGGAAGACACTCCTCCTGGGAGGTCAGACAGCAGAGGGCAGAAAGAATCCAGGGTATTTCTCTCCCTTCCTCTCTGCCTTGGACAGAGACATCCTAGAGTTTCTTCCGCTGACCCCTAGGCTCTGGTGACACCACCTCCTCCTCTTTGTTTTTGTTCGTTTGTTTTGTTTTTTTGAGACAGAGTTTTGCTCTTGGTGCCCAGGTTGGAATACAACGTTGCAATCTCAGCTCACTGCAACCTCTGCCTCCCGGGTTCAACAATTCTCCTGCCTCAGCCTCCCAAGTAGCTGGGATTACAGGCGCCCGCCACCACGCCCGGCTAATTTTTGTATTTTTAGTAGAGATGAGGTTTCACCATGTTGGCCAGGCTGGTCTCGAACTCATGACCTCAGGTGATCCACCCACCTTGACCTCCCAAAGTGATGGGATTACAGGCATGAGCCATGGTGCCTGGCCCACCTCCTCCTCTTGTCCTCACACTACCTAGGTGAGGATAAGAAGCTTCCTGAAGCTGCTCATCGCTGTGTTGACTGTTTATTTGCTGCTTGCTTTCTCAGCCTTTTCCACCATGTGTTGCCACGTTCTTGCATTAAATATCCTCTGTCTTAAATAATCTGGGCAGTTTCCATTTCCTGGTTGGACCCTGACTGATACAATCATGTGAGAATGGCCATGACCCAGTGCTAAATTAAAAGTATGTAATGACTGTAAAGAAATAAAAGCTTTCAAAATAGTGACCACTGAGGTTGAGAAACACTCTTCCTAGAGTGTGTAGCTGCAGAGAGCTTCCTCAGAGCCATGGCCCTGCAAAGAGTCCAAGGTAAACAATCCTCTTGCCATATCTCTCTGCAAAATCCGTGGCTCATCCCCTGCACGCACAGGACTGCTTCCTCTCCTCCCACTCATCCTCAGGGCTGAGGACCACGCCACAGCGCCTGCAGCTGTAAGAGGGCGCCTAAGCCAGCGTGTGCCCAGCATGCAGGAACAGGTGGAAAGCCGCTTCCCGAGGGGCTGCCAGCTGGTGAGTGTTCCTGGGACCCTGAGCTGCCTGTTGCTCCTGTCTTGACGAGGTTTGGCCCATTTGGGACACTGCTGCATTCTAACTAGTTATCATGGAATACTGTGAGTCTACTCCACAGCCAACCTTGTCTGTGAAGATGTGGTGTTGCTTTTTAGGCAGAGAAGACAACGTGGTTTTCTGCCTCCAGACCTGGTCATAGTAAGAAAGTGGTAAAAAGATTCATTCATAAAAACAACATGAATGGAGGTTGTATTCTGCAACAAGAGAACGCTGACAGTGAGGAAGAAGAACGTACAGCCGCTGCAAAGAGTCTCCTTTGTTTTAGAAATTATGTTTGTTTGCGAACAGGTGCGGTGGCTCATGCCTGTAATCCCAGCATTTTGGGAGGCCAAGGAGTGGGGGGTCACTGGGTCTCAGGAGTTCGAGACTAGCCTGAGCAAGGTGGCAAAACCCTGCCTCTCTAAAAAAAAAATACAAAAATGGCCGGGCGTGGTGGCTCACTCCTGTAATCCCAGCACTTTGGGAGGCCGAGGCAGGTGGATCACCTGAGATCAGGAGTTTGAGACCAGCCTGGCCAACCTGGTGAAACCCTGTCTCTACTAAAAATACAAAAATTAGCTGGGTGTGGTGGCGGATGCCTGTAATCCCAGCTACTCAGGAGGCTGAGGCAGGAGAATCTTGAACCTGGGAGGCAGAGGGTGCAGTGAGCGGAGATCACGCCAGTGCACTCCAACCTGGGCAGCAGAGCGAGACTCTGTCTCTAAAAAAAGAAATGCTACAGAGTAGCTCGGATCTGAATTTTGCTGTTGTTTTATTTTTAGAAAAGGACGCCGGATTTCTACTATTCAGGTGCACGCTGGATATCTGAATTGTTACCCGCCCACAGTGACGGTCTCTCCTTGTTGGAGCTGCTGGGACACCTTACCGTCCCCACCTCCACCTCCCCTAACTGCTACTACGTGACAGCTGCTGCCAGAGCTGGGACCGGAACCTCCCTGCTAAAGGGCCTCTGAGCAAGTGCCATATGGATGTTACCACGTAGTTAAGGATTTTCTCCTCAAAGTAATCAGAGAAGCTGAAAAAGCTTTACGGAAAGAGGTCTCCTGGAGAAGTGGGCAGCTCTCGGGGCACCCTGTGCTAGAAACAAATATTTCTCCCTGGGTCTGGGGGAGGGCTCTCCAGAGGCAGAGTGCGCACAGGTGCAGCGTGTAAATGTGTGACAGTGACACTCATGGACACACAAGGGCACATGGTGCCAGATGGAGGGCTCCATGAGAAAGGGAGTCTGCCTTTGACTGCAAGAAAAAGAGCAATTGCATCTGGGATCTGGGAGAATGGGAAGAGCAGCTGGTCACAGACCACCGAGAACAGATGATACAGAACAAAACCAACCCGCAGTCTGTGACCACTTCCAACAGTCCCTTCTCCAGGAAGCACTGGGAAGTCTCAGGCAAGCAGCTCTGGTCCCTCTGATTCTTAGCAAAACATTAGGATGACCTCAACTTTCACCAAATGTCCAAACTCAACACCCCCGTGGTGAGAGCTCCTGCCATTCTGAGCCTCTGAGTGTGGTGCCTTAGGAAACAGGGTACTGTCCTGGTGGAACGCCTGCAGAAACACTTGCCCTGAATCCAGTCATGAGGAAAGCCTCTGACAGATCCGGGCTGTAAGACGTCCTGCAAGGTAACTGGCCTGGACTTCTCAAGAGTTAGTCTTGAAAAACAAAGAAAGGCTGGGGTGGGGCTGGGGTGTCTGTTCTAGATTACAAGTGACTAAGAAGCATTTAACCAAGTGCAGTGAATGAGCCTTGAGTGGATGTTGGAATTTTTTTTTTTTTTTGAGACAGAGTTGCACTCTTGTTGCCCAGGCTGGAGTGCAATGGCGTAATCTCGGCTCACTGCAACCTCCGCCTCCCGGGTTCAAGCGATTCTCCTGCCTCAGCCTCCTGAGTAGCTGGGATTACAGGCATGCACCAGCACGCCTGGCTAATTTTGTATTTTTAGTAGAGCTGGGGTTTCTCCATTTTGATCAGGCTGGTCTCGAACTCCCGACCTCAGGTAATCCACCCAACTCAGCCTCCCAAAGTGCTAGGATTACAACTGTGAGCCACTTGAGCTTGGCCCGATGTTGGATTTTAAAAACTCTCCAACAGCAAAATACGAGACAATTGGGGAAATTTAAATAGGCACTAAGCGATGTGTTTTCAAAGGCGCAGATGATATGAGGTTATTGATAATGTCTGCAGGTCGGATAACAAGCCTGTGGTTATGTAAGACATCACCTTTATTGTTAGGAAATGCATGCTGAAGCACTTACAGGGAACTTTCATGATGTCCGTAATTTATGTAACCTACCTTCAAATGGCTCAATAGAGACGGTAAAGCAAAATATTAGTACTTGGTAAATTTAGTATTATACTTTCTTGTAAACTTTTCTGTAAGTTTTAAAGTACTCACATTTAAAAATGAGGAAAATGAAATAAATGTTCCTGAAAAGAGACGTAAAATTATGGTAATCTTTGTCCCCATATTTCCAGGAATTATTAACATACCTTTTTCAAACACTCTTCTCAGAAAGGTGCTTAGGAAACATTCGTTATGTTAAAAATGGAAATACAGGCTGGGCACAGTGGCTCACACCTGTAATCCCAGCACTTTGGGCGTCCGAGGTGGGTGGATCACCTGAGATCAGGGGTTCGAGACCAGCCTGGCCAACATAGAGAAACCCCGTCTCTACTAAAAATACAAAAATTAGCCAGGTGGCCGGGCGTGGTGGCTCACGCTTGTAATCCCAGCACTTTGGGAGGCCAAGGCCAGCAGGTCACCTGAGGTCAGGAGTTTGAGACCAGCCTGACCAACATGGTGAAACCCCGTCTCTACTAAAAATACAAAAATTAGCCGAGCATAGTGGCAGGCGCCTGTAATTCCAGCTACTTGGGAGGCTGAGCCAAGAGAATCATTTGAACCTGGGAGGCAGAGGTTGCAGTGAGCCGAGATCATGCCATTGCACTCCAGCCTGGGCAACGAAGTGGGACTCTGTCTCAAAAAATAAAAAAAAAAGCAAAGAACCGATTGTGATCTTTGGTAAATTAATACATTCCTATATTTTGAAAAAGTAAATATTGCAATGGTGGATGCATTAACAAGAACTTGAAACTGAAGATTAGAACAACAGACATTTAGAATTGTGATGTGTGAATTCAGAGCTTGTGATTTGCTTCTCTAGCTTTCTCTTAATAATGAATTTGTTAAAATACAGACAACACAATGGTTTTGACTTTTTCCCGCTAAGAACTGTCTCACACCCTGCAGGTAGAACAGAAAATTGGCACACTTTTTCTGAAGAACAATTTAGCACAGTTTATCAAAGACCTTGAAAGTCTGGATTCTTTTTGATTCAATGATTCAATTTCTAGGAATTTATCCTAAGGAAATACAATGTACATAAAAATATTTTAAAAGGAAAATTCATTGTAACATTAGTAATAATAATATAAAAGTGGAAACCATCAAAGGTCCCTAATGGAAGCACTGGCTAAATAAGTTATGATAAAACCACACGACAGGAAAGACATGGTGTGATAAAAACGCTTTGGTAGCAATATGTTGATTGACGCAGAAAGATGTTCATAATAAAATAATATCAAGGAAAGGAAAGTGTAAAGCAAATGTGTAGCATAATCCCCAAGTTTGCTAAAAGAATATGCAGGCCAGAGAGGTGAAATGAGAGGCACGCGGTGGCCCGGCGAAGGCAGCACCATGGTTCCCAGCACTGGTTAAACGCTGATCTCTGGTTCCCACCCGAACCTCGCACTCCCGGTCAGCCTGGGCTCTCCCGGGGCTTGTGGCAAGAGACGCTCTGGGAATGGATGAGGCTCTGCCTCCACCTGGAGGGGGATTTAGAGGCCACAGCAACCTTTCTTCCCGTGGGCCCTTCCCACAGCGACTCCAGACAGCCAGTGTGAGGAGCCTGCTTTGAGCACCTCCCTGCTCAGCCCTCATTTCCTCAGGGCCACGAATAAGCCAACTGGCTTCCCTACGCGGTCAGCATCAGCCTGGTAGGGCCAGCAGAGGTCAGTTCCCCTTGTCCTGTTCCATGCCCACAGGCTGCATCTGGCCACAGGTCTTAATAAATGCAAACCTGCTCCCACTAGGAGGTGACACCTCGCCCTGGCATGCTGGTGGTGGCTGGGGATGGGTCCTCGGCGTCACCTTTCTATAGGAGAGACCCACATAATGTCTGCTGATAGGTGCTCAACTGCACAACACCTTAGCATCTGATTTCCCTTCAGTATCACAAGTTTGTTGCCTCTGGTCATTTCTAAGGGAGGGACTACCTGCCACCGCCCTTCCCGATAAGGAGGAGCAGGTGGGACCTGTGTAGAGGAAGGGACCCTGGGCTGGGGAAGGAGACCTGGGCCCAAGTCTGGCTCCTTCACTCTGGTGGTGGCCATGGAGGACAGCACTTGCCCTGATGACCTCACAGGGTTGTGTCGAGACTGAATGGGACAGTGTGTGTGAAAAGGCGTTGTCGATATAAGAGAATGTTTGGACTTCAAGTTCAGTGGGCGGGGGACCCCACCAAGTCCTCCAAGGCCTGCAGGAGGACACTCCCCCACTGGAGGGGGACAGACGCTTTCTATAGTGAGACAAAGTGGTGTATGAATCAAAGGGAAAGCAGAGTTCCTCTGTGCAAACAGCAAGCTGGTGTTGAAGGAAATACAGTGAAGGAGAAGTAGCTTTCATCCCTTCTCCCACCCCCGGGAGCTGCAGCGTGTGGACCCTGGGACGTCCAGGGGAGAAGAGAGCACCCAGGGTCCACGGTAGACTGTGGGCAGGGATTTTGTATGGGTGATGACAGCGGCTTAGTGGCCACAGTGGGAAAACAATGAAAATATATCCCCCCAGCCGACTACTTGGTTTCCTTGAGAAGGTGTACGATTGAAGAATGAAAGGATGTGGATTCCTGACAAGAGGCCGATTCAAAGGTCAATTCAGTGGTGTTCGAGGTCTGCATAATCGCTCCCAGATTCTATCCGGGCCCTTCCCCGTGACAGCTCACGCCTGCTGAGTGCTCACCTTGCAACACCGGCTATACCAGGTACTTTACATATAATTCCCACAAAAATCCTAGCAGGTAACCGTTGTCATCTCCATTTCACACTTGGTCAGTGGGGGCTCACGCAGGTTTAGGCCATATAGCTAGAGAATGTTAGAGCCACAATTCAAACCCAGGTCTGTGACTTCCGTATCAACTCAACCTCAATACCACAAGCCCCAGCCACCCTGGGATGCCTGCGATCCTTGACTACATCACGCATGCCCACACGCTCTGTCCTCTGTGGGAAAGGCCCTTTCGCTAGTCTTGTTCACCTGCAAAGCTCTTATTCATCCTGCCAGGCTCAGTGCTGGTATCACCTCCTCATCACAAACTAATAGTTCAATGGAGCAATAACCCAGTAATTCATATGACAGTGTGTTATAGGCAGTTACAGCTGCTATGGAAGTTTTCTAATTTCTTATTATTTGATTTTCATGATCATGACAAGGAATGTGAACAGTTACCAGGTACTGTTAGTCATTTAACTTTTCCCCAACAGCATACATCTCTCCATCTATCTGTCCTTCTGTCCATCTTTCTTTCTCCTTTTTTTTTAGAGGTCTCGCTATGTTGCCCAGGCTGGAGTGCAGTGGTTATTCACAGATGGGATTGTAGCACACTACAGCCTCAAGCTCCTGGCCTCAAGTAAGGCTACGGAGTAGCTGGGGCTACAGGCACACAGCACCACCCACACTACCTTTCTTTTTTTTTTTTTTTTTTTTGACAGAGTCTCACTCTGTTGCCAGGCTGGAGTGCAATGGTGCGATCTCCGCTCACTGCGATCTCTGCCTCCGGGTTCAAGAGATTCTCCTGCCTCACCCTCCCAAGTAGCTGGGATCACAGGCACCAGATCACCACAGATCACCATCACACCCGGCTAATTTTTGTATTTTTAATAGAGATAGGGTTTCACCATGTTGGCCAGACTGGTTTCAAACTCCTGACCTCAGGCCATCCACCCGCCCTGGCCTCCCAAAGTGCTGGGATTACAGGCGTGAGCCACTGCGCCCCGCCTGATCGTGCATTGCAGTCATTGATATACTTTCCTTTAAATATTTCAGAATATGCATATCCAGGGATTTAACATTTTTTTTTTGAGACGGGGTCTCGCTCTGTTACCCAGGCTAGAGTGCAGTGGTGTGACTTTGGCTCACTGCAACCTCCGCCTCCAGGGTACAAGCAATTCTCCTGACTCAGCCTCCCAAGTAGCTGTGCCATGCGGTGCCTGATATTCTGAACAGCACCCCTGAGTGTATCACGGGACCATGGCCTTCTGTGGAGACAAAGCAAGATGGGGGCAGTCAGAGGCCTTCAAAATGGTTCTAACATTCTCTAGCCAAAGAGTCTAGAAGAAAACTGGGGATTTGGAAGGAGATGAGAAGCTGAATGGAAGCATCAGTTTAAGGACCTGAGGAAGGGCCCAATAACCTAGAACAAGAGAAAGGCCATTGGGGGAGACCCATGAGGAGGTCTCAGGGTGCCAGGCTGGCTGGCGACACGGAGACCACTAACTTGCTGAAGTTGAAGGAGGTGGTCCAGGACCAGGCAGGGAAAGCCCTGCTCCCCACTGAGCCTGCAGGGCCGAGGGAAAGGGCTCAGCCTTGGTGTCTGAGGACCACAGAGGGGAGACACTGCAAGGGCAGAAGAGACCTCAGGGATCAGGGCTGGAGCAGGAGAGGAGTGAATGACAGTAGGGAGGAGCAGCAGGAGTCCGCGTCCAGTTGACATCTGAAATGGAGTGACATGAGCTTAGGAGAACACGATATGTACCCCAGGGTGGGCCCCTGCCAGGCACTGTGGGTGTGGGGCTGCCTCAGACACTTAGCTCCTGCTTGAGAACAGACGGGAAAAGACGGAGCCTTACGTGTTTCTCCTGGGAGAAATCCCCTCCCGGTCCTTCTCTTTCTTGGAGGTGGCAGCAGAAAGTTGCTTGGTGCACATGGCGCAGCACCTGACTTAGGCAACCTTTTGGGTTGGGGCTGGAGGAGGGGAGTCCCTGTGACCTCACCAGGCTTTGTGGCCGCATTGAGCCTATCCAGTACCAGCCTGCTCCTCGCGCCCACCTCGTGGGTGAGGACCATGACAAGGTTCCACTTCCCCCTTTCTTCACTCTGTTCACTCTGAAATCCCTCAGGCATTAAAGTGAAGAAAGACACATTGGCTTGGTCTCAGCGCCTGACCCCATTCGCTCTGGAAATTCGTTGGTTTCGCCTACTCACATTCATTTCTCCTTCTGGTAAAAACTCCTCAATTCCCCTTTGAGAAAATCACCCCCTTTCTTTCCTTTTTTTCTTTAGAAAATGTTTAATTGTAGTAAAATACACAAAACATGAAAGCGATTATCTTTTTTTTTTTTCTGAGACAGAGTTTTGCTCTTGTCGCTCAGGCTGGAGTGCAATGGCGCAATCATCTCGGCTCACTGCAACCTCAGCCTCCAAGGTTCAAGCGATTCTCCTGCCTCAGCCTCCCGAGTAGATGGGATTACAGGCGTCCATCACCACACCCAGCTAATTTTTGTATTTTTAGTAGTGACGGGGTTTCATCATTTTGGCCAGGCTGGTCTCAAACTCCTGACCTCCTGATCCACCCGCCTCGGCCTCCCAAAGTGCTGGGATTACAGGGATGAGCCACCACGCCCGGCCGAAAGTGATCATCTTAACCGTTTTTAGGTGTACAATTCAGTAGTGTTAAGTACCCTTACACTGCTGTGCAACCATCCCCCTTCCTTTCTGAAAAAGGCTGTATGTCTGGGTCTGATCCCAGCTCCTGGTTCCAGGGTGGGGCCTGTGAATAAGGCTGGGCCCGTGAGAGCGCTCCATTTTCCTAACACAGGCTCATCATAAAAGCCAAGCCCATGAGAATCAATCCAAGGGCAGTTGCTAGAACTCATGGAAAGGAGACTTGCTCTTTCTGTTTCAGATGCCAAACCAGTAGGAATACAGCTGGAGTTGCAGGCAGCCATCTTTGTCACCAGCTCCAGGCCTTGCCTGGTAAAGAGACCCCCAGAGAGGAAGACAAAGCTGAGGAATGGAGACAGATGGATTCCTGGCAATGCCGTTGGAGCATTTGGACCCAGCCATGCCTGAAACTATTGCCCGTACACTTTTCAGTTATTTGAAACAATAAATTCTTTTTTTTTTTTTTTTTTTTTTTTTTTTGCTGAAGCATATTTATGTTGGTTTTTTGTCATTTGCTACCAAACCAATCTATCTAAGAATCTGATTCTTGAACTTGGGTTTATTGTTGCATGTGAGGCTTATAAGATCCAAGCATTGATGTCCTTTTTCCTTCACGTCTCTGAGCTTTCAGAAATCATCACCTAACCTAGCCCTGAGCCTCATCACAGACTGACCACATGACATTTGTTTCATGATGAAGTTGAGAAAAATGGTTTGGGAGGAAAGTGAGTATAATAAAGAAGTTCCACCAAAGGCAAAAAAATGATAAATGTTTGTCACTGATGGGCAATGACACATCAATAAGCGTCAGTGAGCACAGACATCTATAAGTGTGTTACACACACAGCATGTCCTAAGAAAGACAGTGTTTTCAGTCGTGGTTGAAAGTCCAGCCTCTCCTCACTTCTGAGGCTCTAAAATGGATCTGCACCTGATGTGAGGCACAGTCACTGTCCATACGAGAGTCTGGTGCACCGTTTGCAGTGTGGACACACACCGCAGCCAGAATGCAGGTTGTCATCAGTACTAGCATCTCTCTTCCAAAAGAGTCAAGACTAGAGACAGACAGGTCAATGTATTCTTAATGCACAACCCAGAACAAAGATACTAGGCGTCTGCTCTCTGTTTTGGAGTCTACCATCTATGTCTCATCATCAAAGAGCAGGAACTCTTGGATGATGAATTTAAAAACTATGAGAGATTAAGTTTATATGTGTTTTCATGAAGTTCCCATCCATGAGGGTACTCATTAGATGAAAGCTGGGTGTGGTGACTCATGCCCACACTCCCGGCACTTTAGGAGGCCAAGGCAGGAGGACTGCTTGAGCCCAGGAGTTTGAGACCAGCCTGGGCAACATAGCAAGATCCTGTGTCTACAAAAAAATTTTAAAAATTAGCTGGCATGGTGGTGTGCACCTGTTGTCCTAGCTACTCAGGTGACTGAAGCAGGAGGATTATTTGAGCCCAAGAGTTTGAGGCTGCAGTGATCTGTGATCGTGCCACAGAACTCCAGTCTGGGCAACAGAGCATGAGCCTGTCTCTAAAAATAAGTATATATATATATATATATATGTTTAAAAGTGCCTTCTTTGTGAAGCTGAGTGTTTTGTTTGTTTGTTTTTTGTTTTGTTTTGTTTTGTTTAACCTAAAGGCAGGAGTTAAGGTTTTTTCCTGGGCCCATGATTCTACAATCTCCTTTAGGAACTCTCAGGCATACACATACAAACCTAAGGGGTGTGTGAGGAGAATAAATACGTATTGTAAATGTAAAGCCCAGCAAACCCTCAGCATCCACAGGAACAGTCTGTGTGTCACAGCCGGCAGGTGAGGAGCACACAGGAAAGCATGGAGGGCCATAGACTCTGAATGTTTCTAGCACCCAGACTCCTAACAGGCTGTGCCCATCATGAAGAAGCCTCCAGTGGGGACCCCTCAGCCCCTCCAGAAGCACACACAGCAGCCCTGACCTGCCCTGTGCAGAGGCTCCATTCTTAGGACCCCGATCCGGCCTCCTCCAGCCCCAGCCACCAACTGGCACGTGTTCACCTTCTCTCAGAGGCAGCACAAAGCCACACCAGTGGCTCCTTACTTCTTTCCGTCTAGCTCCTGGGTACGTGGGGAAGTACGCTGAGCCCTTCAGAAGCCGGCCCACGTGCAGAGGCCACTGGGGCTACGGAGAGCATCCGAGTCTTAGTTGCCCTCCTCTTAGTCTCCCTCTGATAAGCCACGGATCTAAGGCTAGGCTAGGATCCGAGTCACAGAGCCCCAGTGAATCTCCCAAGGGCAAACGGTCTGTGGGAGAAGGGGCTTTGCACATCTTCACAGCTGTGTCCCCAGGGCCTTGGACAGGCCTGGCACGTGGACGGCATCTGTGAACAGGTGTTGCTGTTAACCAGTCTCAGCGT
Organism: Nomascus leucogenys; assembly: GCF_006542625.1. NCBI lineage: Eukaryota > Metazoa > Chordata > Mammalia > Primates > Hylobatidae > Nomascus > Nomascus leucogenys. The sequence continues at coordinate 117,454,409 of NC_044391.1, read as the reverse complement.
CTTCATCTATGAAATAGTGGCTCTCAGTCCACGCTGCGGGGCAGGAAAGGCGAGCCCAGCGCTCAGCATGCTGAGTGTGCACAGAGCGGTCTCATCACACCCGGTCGCCCAGCCCAGGGAGGGAGCGTCTCTGTTCCCATTTTGCAGATGAGAAAACTGAGGCTCGGAAACCTTATAACTGTCTGCTCACATGCTCCCCGCAGAGCCAGGACTCAAACCCACGTCTGAGTCTGAAGCCCTCGTGGTTTCCACTACACCGCACCGCCGTTTGCAGCTTTCCACCTCCACCCGGAGCTGCGGCCCCCGCGCCCAGCACAGAAGCGGCGGTGCCTGGATGCAGCCGGCCACAGCTTCCTCCAGCCCCGAGCCGCGGGCCCGCGGGCGCTGACCTCCTACCGCCCAGCCTCGCTCGCGCTTGCCCACCTGGAGAAGGGCCCCGGCCGTCCCCCGGGGACGCCCCCACGCAGGAAATACTCACGGCTGCCGCAGGCGCAGGCGGCTCCGCGGGGCGCATCCTCTCCGGGGGCTCCGGCCTCCTCGAGAGCAGCCGAACGCGGGGCTGGGCTACCTCCTTTCTGTGGGGCATCAGATTATTTTAGCACTAGCGGAAGGAACAGACGGAAACTGAAGTCACATGGAGAGCGGGCTGCTCGGCGGCTCAGCACAGGCTCACTCAGACCGGGCCTCCTAGAGGGAACTGCAGCGCGGGGGAGGGGCGGGCTGGGCGGCCCCGGAACACCTGCCGGCCTGGTGGCCCAGCAGCGGGGTATTTAAATGAGTTTCCAGCAATGCTAACGAGGCTCCCCCGGCTTTCTTGCGTTGGTGCCTTTGCAGGGCTGGGGGTGGCCAGCTAGGGGGCCCTTGCCTGTGAGGTCTGCTGACCAGAGACTTTTCTACAAGGTTCCAGCCAAGGGCCAAGCAGGGGCCAACTTTGGGGACGGCAGCACCACTGGAAAGAGGGACAGCCTGTCATCTGGAAGGGTCAGCCACGCAGCTAGTCTGTCTTTTATCCACTCAGCCAGTCCTTGTGGATAATCTCCTTCACGGACCCTCACTGTGTTACAAAGAAGGGGAATTGCTTTGTCGTGGACTGTCAGAGAGTGCCAAGAGCTTCTTGATCTTAGACTGCGCGGATGGGTTTTTTTGTACCTGATGTGTACAAAGTTCCCTGCCAGCTCTTGCCAAGAATTCAAAGGAATCAGAAGAACTGATAATACAGCCATGATCGAAGCGGCGCCAGACACTGTGCTAAGAGCTTTATATGCATGATCCCAGCGCTCCTGTTCTCGAGGAACTACTGTCGTCTAGAGAAGGTGAAATACTTACAGTGCCTGCTGCATGTAGAGTGACGTGGACCACCCTACTCGGGGGCTCAGGAAGGGGCCTCCAGTTCTGATCTCTCCTTCCCCTTCAAATCTGGAACGCCGAAGTGTCCTGCAGGATTGGGCCACCTCTCTTATAGCCTGTGATTTGTGATTGTGTGTGTAGCATCGTCCATCCTAAGAGAACAGGAGCCAAGTCCTTTTCACTCCAAACATCTGGCACATTGTCTCTGCTTTATACAATACTCACTCATGGCCGGGCACAGGGGCTCAGGCTTCTAATCCTAGCATTTTGGGAGGCCAAGGCAGGTGGACCGCCTGAGCGCAAGACCAGCCTGGGTAACATACTGAGACTCCGTATGTTCAAAAAATTTAAAACTTAGCCAGACCTGGTGGCACGCACCTGTAGTTCCAGCTATTTGGGAGACTGAGGTGGGAGGATCACCTGAGCACAGGGAGGTTGAGGCTGCAGTGAGCCAAGATCACACCATTGCACTTCAGCCTGTGTGATAGAGTGTGACCCCGTCTTTAAAAAAATAAAAATAATTAAAAAAATAAAATATTATCTCATAATGGTAATAACAATGACACCAATGAAAAAGCTAAATAAAGATCAAATTGTTGCAAACCCAGGTGCTTGATTCAGGCCCCTTTCTCTCCTGTATGCACATTCTCTACTTCACATCTTTTGTGTCCACCAACCTGTTGATAACTCCCCAATTTTAATTTCTAGCTTCAACATTCTCTTCCACGAGAGAAGATCCAGACTTGCATTTTTAACTCTCTACTGGTCAATCAACTGCTACATGTCCCAGAGTCACCATAACATGATGTATCCCAAACCCAACTCTCTCTTTTTTTTTTTTGAGACAGTCTTGCTCTGTCACCCAGGCTGGAGCAGTGCCGCGATCTCGGCTCCCTGCAACCTCTGCCTCTCGGGTTCAAGTGATTCTCCTGCCTCAGCCTCCCAAGTAGCTGGAATTACAGGCACCCACCACCATGCCCAGCTAATTTTTGTATTTTTAGTAGAGATGGGATTTCACCATGTTGGCCAGGCTGGTCTCAAACTCCTGACCTCAGGTGATCCGCCCGCCTCGGTCTCGCAGAGTCCTGGGATTACAGGCGTGAGCCACCGCGCCTGGCCCCAAACTCAACTCTTATCCTTTGTCCCAGCAGTTTCTCTCCTGTATGGCTGTCACACTTTATGGTATGTTTCAGCCCAGGCAGCCCAGCCCTCACAGACTTCATCCTTCATATTGAACTGACCCCCAATTCCTGCTGATTCTAACTCAGAAATGTTTCTGGAATCCAACTTGCTCTTCATCCTTAGGCTGTTGCCCTGGGTCTAGACCCCATCAGCTCATGTCTGGACCACTGTCATAGCCTCCTGAAACTGGCTCCCTGCCCCTAATCTCATCCCTCTCCAATGTCAGCTCCACCTAAGCAGCCACGGGCATCTTTCTACAGTGTTTATCGCGTCATCTCACTCTCTGCTTAAAGCCCTTTTACAGGGTTCAGCAGGTTCAGGGGCTCCTCATGAATGCCTAAAGACTGGCAGGTGGAATCCAGGTACCCCATTCCCTCCACATCCCAAGAATTCCACTTTGATATGTTTTATACATTGGGATTCTCTATAGAATTTCTTTTGAGAAAGGCAGCTGCTAGCCCTCAGAAAAAAATCTAGCAAGTCAATGGTCTTTTTTTTTTCTTTTTAATTCCTTTTTTTTTTTTTTTTTTTTTTGAGACAGGGTCTCACTCTGTTGCCCAGGCTGGAGTGCAGTGGCGCAATCGAAGCTCACGGCAGCCTTGACCTTAGGGCTCAGGTGATCCTCCTACCTCAGCCTCCTGAGTAGCTGGGACCACAGGCACACACCACCATGTCTTTTGTGTTTTTGGTAGAGACAGGAGTCTCACCATGTTGCCCGGGCTGGTCTCAAACTCCTGGGCTCAAGCAATCTCCCCACCTTGGCCTCCCAAAGTGCTGGAATTATAGGTGTGAGCCACTGCACCTGGCCCCAGTGGTCTTGATGGACGTGTAGAGACAAGCCAGTTGGTTGGCAACACCAGCAGCCCTCCCCTAGTCTAGCAGCATGCTGGCTCAGTGGGTGGAAGGCTGGACGTCCAGCTGAAAACAATGCAGATTTCAGCGAAAGCAGAACATGCCAGCAAGGCGGGAAGCCTGACTGCACAGCACAGGAGCCTCCAACTTGGTCGGGCTCCCCGCTCACTATGCTTTCTGAGGCAGAGGACACCAGGGTGCTTCCTCTCAAATGCAACCCTGGCGCATCCAGCCCTGGTTGCCCTGGCCAAGCTCACCCCTCCACAGGATCATGAGAATTTCTGGGGGGCCATGTGCCTCTTCCTTTGAGCCTGCTCCACGTATTGGGGTATTTGCTGTATTCCACTCAACAGGAGTAAAGCAAGTCTAGTGTCAAGCGGCACAGCAGCGTCTCTGATCCGAAGTGAAAGCAAGAACCCAGGCGGCTCCCGGCTGGAGAAAGTCCAGATGCCTCGTTCAGCCTGAGCTGCCTCCAGCCTCTCTTCACGACTACTGCCCACGCTTCATGATCACTGCACACATGGCCTGCAGGTGGGTTCACCCAGCCCAGGCCGCTCACGATTTTCCCAAACACAGAGCAAATGCTCCCCACCCTCTACTCTCTCTGGCAGAGGGTTCCCTTGTGTGGAATGGCCTCTTCTGCCTACCCCAACCCTCCCCATCCCAAAGGCATGGCTTCGACTCCCCTCCTCCACGAAGCCTTCCCCACTGCAATTGCCACCGTGTCCTGTGAACACATGGTGCCAGTGTCCCCAGTATCCACCGGCCTCATGACATCTCTTGTGTTGTGATTTAATTTTTTGGACTTCTGCCTTGTTTCCACAACTACACTACAAACTTTTTTTTCTTTTGAGACGGAGTTTCGCTCCTGTTGCCCAGGCTGGAGTGCAACGGTGCCATCTCGGCTCACTGCAACCTCCGCCTCCTGGGTTCAAGCAATTCTCCTGCCTCAGCCTCCCAAGTAACTGGGATTACAGGCGCCCGCCACCACTTCCAGCTAATTTTTTGTATTTTTAGTAGAGACGGGGTTTCACCATGTTGGCCAGGCTGGTCTTGAACTCCTGACCTCAGGTGATCTGCCCGCTTCAGCCTCCCAAAGTGATGGGATTACAGGCGTGAGCCACCATGGCTGGCCCACTACAAACTTTTGGAGGCAGGGGTCATGTGTTATTCCAAAAAATATACTGTCTTCTGCACATAAAGGGGCTTGGTGACTATTTGCTCGAAGAAAGAAGGAGGAGGCCAGGTGCAGTGGCTCACTCCTGTCATCCCAGCACTTTGGGAGGCCAAGGTGGGTGGATTACCTGAGGTCAGGCATTCAAGACCAGCCTGGCCAACATAGTGAAACCCCATCTCTACTAAAAATACAAAAAATTAGCTGGGTGTGGTGGTGCATGCCTGTAGTCCCAACTACTCAGGAGGCTGAGGCAGGAGAATTGCTGGAACCCGGGAGGTGGAGGTTGCAGTGAGCCGAAATCGTGCCACTGCACTCCAGCCTGGGCAACAAGAGCGAAACTCCATCTCCACAAACAAAAAAGAAGGAGGAAAGAAACGAAGAGAGGGAAGGAAGGAATGATGGCCGTCCACCCACTTTGTCTGTATAATTCTCTAGCTGTTGCCCTCTGAGGGTGTGGGGATCTCTTTTCTTTCTTAAATTAAGCGTCATAAGAGTTTGTCACTTGTGGGACTTCTCAGCCTTCCAAGGAGATCAAAGGGAGCCTTGGCTTCTGCCCTCCACCCCGCCCCCTGACTGCTTTTCCAGATGGCAACCTATTCAAGACCAGGGGTGGGGGCTACAGCTGGCCTGTGAGAGGAGACACAACTCAGTGTGCAAGGGAGCCGTGGGAGGAGCCGGGGCTGCTCCCCACTCCAGACAGGTCTGTGAGAGAGGAGCGCAGGGACTGCACCTAGCAGTGGAGCCATGGGGACCTGGAACTGGCGGCTCACCCCCAGCAAAATCATGGTCCTCTTGTTCCTGCCTCTGGGGTTCTCCGCTGTGCTGTGGGCTCTCAGCCACTGGCCACAGACAGGCCCTTCACCTTGGTGGCGGGGCAGTGAGCTAGAGCCTCCCCCACTTCTCACAGCCCCCACTTCTCCAGCCCCCACTTCTCCAGCCCCCACTTCTCCAGTCCCCACTTCTCCAGTCCCCACTTCTCCCAGCCCCCACTTCTCCAGCCCCCACTTCTCCAGCCTCCACTTCTCCAGCCCTGACTTCCCCAGCCCCCACTTCTCCAGCCCCCACTTCTCCCAGCCCCGACTTCTCTAGCCCCCACTTCTCCCAGCCCCCACTTCTCCAGCCTCCACTTCTCCAGCCTCCACTTCTCCAGCCCCGACTTCTCCAGCCCCCCCTTCTCCAGCCCCCACTTCTCCAGCCCCCACTTCTCCCAGCCCCGACTTCTCCAGCCCCCACTTCTCCAGCCCCCACTTCTCCAGCCCCCAATTCTCCAGCCTCAGCACATGGCAGGGAGGGGATTTCCTTTGGGGCCTTAGCTGGGAATTGTTCTCTTGCCCCACGTCAGCTGGCTGCTGGGGGACAGTGTTCAGTAGTTTCATTTCCCTCATTTGGAACAGAGTTTTTAAGAACCAAGAATTAAAACCGGAAAGAGGAGAGCCCACCGCCCACATTGGTACCACTCAAGGCCTCATGATGCCTGTCCTGGAAAAGCGGAGGGGTCAATGCAGAGGCTGAAGGCAGTGCGGGGGTGGGGGTGGGGCTGGGGGCTCTTCCCCGCGTGTTTTCTCCTCCTGGAGGAGGTGGCGGTCTCCTATCCTGAGATCAGCTCCTCTGGCTCCCTGCTGCCCATGGCCTCCCTCAGCCACTGACTCCAGTGACTGACCTCGGTGGGTACACTGCCTCTTCCTGTCCTGAAACACCGACAGTATCAACTTAGGATCAAAGAGTCCAGGTGGTGCAAAGATAACACGGAAGTGTCCTATCAGTGCCAGGGCGTGGAGTGGGACAGCGACGGGAAGGGGCACCCACGACTAACCATGGTCTGGTCCAGGGCAGAAAGGACCATGGGAAAAATGGGCACGCGGTGCTGGGAGAGTCCTGGGAGCAGGAGAGCACGAAGGGCACAGCCGCTGGGACAGTGCAGCCTAAACTTTCTGGAAGTGTGAACTGGACCCACCCGGGGTGGGACCTGGCATAGGGTGGGACACTAGGGATCCGACAAGGAGAATGAGGCCATGTCAAGGAGGAGGCTGCTGGGGGATGACTTTGTTGCTGACTCTGTCCAGCGTTTCCCATGGGGCGTCCCAGCTCATCTCTGCAGTTCTGCCTTCCCACTGGACAGCGAGTCCTGCCAGGCAGGGCCTCTGGCTTGTTCACATTTGTATGTATCCCCAAGAATACTGAGTCTAGCACCTTGCAGGGGCTCAGCACAGGTTTCTTAAATGAATGAAGGCTAAAGTGTCATTTGCTCTAGAGCCATTGGAGAGGTTGAGGACTTAGTCATTTGTGGTCATTGATAAGTCCTCTTTCTTTTCTTTCTTTGCTTTTTTGTTTTCTTCTTCTTCTTCTTTTTTTTTTGTTGACGGAGTTTCACTCTTGTTGCCCAGGCTGGAGTGCAGTGGCACGATCTCGGCTCACTGCAACCTCTGCCTCCTGGGTTCAAGCGATTCTCCTGCCTCAGCCTCCCAAGTATCTGGGATTGCAGTCGTGTACCACCATGCCCGGCTAATTTTTGTATTTTTAGTAGAGACAAGGTTTCACCATGTTGTCCAGGCTGGTCTTGAACTCCTGACCTTAGGCGATCCGCCGGCCTCAGCCTCTCAAAGTGCTGGGATTACAGGTGTGAGCCACCGCGCCCGGCCGAGAAGTCCTTTTTCATAATTGGTGAATATAAATCCCGGAGTCCTTACCACAGGCTCAAGGCCCTGCATGATCCGGGCCCTGCATGATTCGGCCCCTTCTCTGCTCCCTCTGACTACGCCCTATCCCTCTGCTCCTCACTTACTCCGCAAAAAGCCTAACACCCTCCGGCAACTCCTCATTGCAAAGAAAAGATACCCAAACAAAGGCCAGAAAGTGGCGAATTCCTAGAACCGGGAGGGCACGGGCTCGGGGCTCGGCTGCAGGTTCTTGAGACGTGGGAGAGGAGGAAGAGTGAACCCAGACCGCAGGCGCGCTGGCAGTGAGTGGAGGAAGGTGCAAACTGCCAGAAAGCGGAGGTCCGAAGATCCCAGACTCATCTCCCGCCCACCTGCCCCCATATTCAAAGGCATGAGATCATAAGAGAGAAGAGCGAAGGACAAGACCAGCAGAGGGCTCCGTGCGGGGCCTCGAGACGCACAGAGACCGGAAGGAAAGGCGGGAGGCGCAGCGGCGCTTGCGGCGGGAGGAACGCGCCCTTGTTGATTTCACGGAGGCCCGGGGCCACGGGCCCTGTTCTCCTTCCTGCGTCAAGTGTGGTTTGCTATCAAGTAGTGGCAGTTCAGCCACAATCGGGGGCGGAGGGAGGGAGAGGCCCCCGAAGAGGCAGAGGCCCTGCCTCGGCCGCCCTGAGCCTGGAAGGCGATTGGCTAGAGCGACTCCCGGCCGGGGAGCAGAATGAATGGTGGGGACTGGGGCTCCCGGGTGTGCGAGGTATGTCGGGAGGCGTGGGTTTTAATCGGCAGTTGGGCAGTTTAGCCACACGGGCTGGGGGCAGGGTGGGGTTGGCAGAGGAGGGAACTGGTGAGGCGGAAACAGGGAGGAGTAGGTTTTCTTTCTTTTCACACCAGCAAACCAGAGGAAGCTCAACCTATCAGAACCGATTACTAGCATGAGCCTAGCACTGAGCTCAAAGGCTGAATTTGAGAACTTTCACTGCTCCCATGCAGACCCTGCCTCGCCACGGCTTCCCACCGTCTTTACCAAGATCAGTCACACCAGTGAAGCCCTGCGCATTCATCTCGCCAGTTTCCTTCTACAGGACCCAGTGCCCAGACGCCACTACTCAATTCCCCCAGCCTTGGAATCTCCTCCTCTCTGCCAGGTCCTCACCATTGTGTTCTTGGAGATTTCACTAAAGATTCACCTCCTCAGAACTGGCCCCAATTAGTCCCACCCTATTCAACCTACTATCTCCACTTACGGCAAATGGCACCTAATGCCCTCAGAAATCAGACTCCTGGCAACTACAATTACCCCAAATATGGCAGAAAACTGTCTCAAAGCCCAGGCAACTCATTCTTGGGAGAAGCTGACTCATGCTTGGCCTCTACCTAGAGAAATAATTCATATTTAGAGCTGTGAGAATAGATAGCAAAGAGGGAGTAAGAAAAAAGATGCATAAATATGTACTAACATGTTTCTATAATTGCTTTTGTGTTCTTCCTGACAGCATCATGGTGCCTTTTAATGTGGAGTATGTGCCATAGCTCTCCAGGAGAACCCCTCTGTGTCACAGCGAACCTCAGTCACTGACACTCAAAAGAAGGAATTCTTTCAACTCAATAATAAACAACCCTATTTTAAAATCAGCAAAGGGTGTTATCACATTTCCACGGAAGGTATACAAATGGCCAGTAATCATGTGAAAAGATGCTTGATATCATTTGTCATCAGGGAAATGCAAATCAAAACTGCAATGAGAGGCCAGGAGCTGTGGCTCACACCTGTAATCCCAGCGCTTTGGGAGGCCGAGGCAGGTGGATCGCTTGAGCCCAGGAGTTCAAACCCAGCCTGGCCAACATGGTGAAACCCCATCTCTACAAAAAATACAAAAATTAGCTGGACATAGTGGCCTGTGCCTGTAATCCCAGCTACTCAGGAGGCTGAGGCAGGAGATTCACTTGAAGCCGGGAGGCAGAGGTTGCAGTGAGCCGAGATTGTGCCATTGCACTCCAGCCTGGGTGACGGGAGTGAAACCCTGTCTAAAAAAACCCCAAAAACAAAAACTACAATGACTTATCACTTTATATGCACTAGGATGCCTAGCATCAAAAGGTCAAATAATAAGAAGTATGTGGAGAAACTGGGACCCTCATACACTGCTGGTGGGAATGTAAGATGGTGCAGAAACTTTGGAAAGGGGTCTGGCAGCTCCTCAAAAGGTAAAAGCATGGAGTTATCAGGTGGCTCACAAATTCCATTCCTAGGGACCTAAAAGAAATGAAGACGTGCTATACAAACACCTGAAGACATGCTATACTAACACCTGAAGACATGCTATACTAACACCTGAAGACAGACATGCTATACTAACACCTGAAGACATGCTATACTAACACCTGAAGACATGCTATACTAACACCTGAACATGAATGTTCAGAACAGCATCATTCATGATTACCAAGAAGTGGAAACAACCCAAATGTCCATCAACTAACTGATGAGTGGATACAGTATATCCATGCAGTGGAATTTCTCTTTCTTTCCTTTCTTTCTTTCTTTCTTTCTCTTTCTTTCTTTCTTTCTTCTTTCTTCTTCTTTTTTTTTTTTTTTTTTTTTTTTTTTTTTTTTTTTTTTTTCTTTCTTTTTTTTTTTTTTTTTTTTTTTTTGATGGGGTCTCTTTCTGTCACCCAGGCTGGAGTTCAGCGGCACTATCTCAGCTCACTGCAACCTCCTCCTGGGCTCAAGCGATCCTCCCACCTCAGCCTCCCCAATAGCTGGGACCATAGGTGCCTGCCACCACGCCTGACTAATTTTTTGTATTTTTGGTAGAGATGCGGTTTCTGCCCAGACTGGTCTTGAACTCCTGAGCTCAAGCGATCCACCCGCCTCAGCCTCCCAAAGTGCTGGGAATATTGGCATGAGCCACTGCGCCCAGCCATGCAGTGGAACATTTTTCAGCCATAGAGGAGAATAAAGTACTAATACATGCTACAACAGGGACAAACTTTGAAAACATTATGCTAAGTGAAAAAAGTCAGTCACAAATGATCACATGTTACATGATTTCATTTATATGAATTGTCCAGAGAAGGCAAATCTGTAGAGAGAGAAAGATTAGTGGTTACCTAGGTCTGGGGATTTGGGGGAAAATGGGAGTGACTGGTAATGGGTATGGGGTTTCCTTTTGAGGTTATGAAAATATTCGACAATTGTGGTGATGGTTTCATGACTATGTGAATATGCTAAAAGAAATTGCCTCGTACACACTAAATGTGTAAATTATATGGTAGATGAGTTATATCTCAATAAAGATGTTATATAAAAATAAACCACTGGGCACTGTGGCTCATGCCTATAATCCCAGCACTTTGGGAGGCCGAGGCAGGCAGATCACCTGAGGTCAGGAGTTCGAGACCAGCCTGACCAACATGGTGAAACCCTGTTTCTACTAAAAATACAGAATTAGTTGGGTGTGGTGGTGCATGCTTGTAATCCCAGCTACTCAGGAGGCTGATACAGGAGAATCACTTGAACCTGGGAGGCGGAGTTTGCAAATGATCCAAGATCACGCCAGAAAAAAAGAATAGATTAACATAGACTCAGTATACAAGAAAGGGAAGTGTGGCGGCTCACATCTGTAATCCCCGTGAAGTGTGATTTGTTTAACATTTTTTGAAAATCAGAGTAAAAAAGATTAGTGCTTAAACTGATACTCTCCAGTTATTTGGAAAATACATTTATGTAAAACATGTGTCTTCCTATTATAGTCTAAATTAGATAGAACATTGGAGCAATTAGCAACATCTTAAAGCTAGTTAAACAGAATGACATCGTATTTTGACCATACTGTTTTGAAATTGTGCAGTTTCTCTTTGTAGCTCTAGAGTGATCCATGAATATGTATTTGGCTTCTCAAATTAAAAATATTTCACTGCTATCGAACTATTCCTTTAATATCTGTATAAATGTTTTTAAGTGTTATATTTTGAGGATTTTGAAGCTTTAGGTTTCTTATTTAAAATACAATTATCGGCCAGGCACGGTGGCTCACACCTGTAATCCCAGCACTTTGGGAGGCTGAGGCGGGTGAATCACAAGGTCAAGAGATCGAGACCATTCTGGCCAACATGGTGAAACCCCGTCTCTACTAAAAACACAAAAAAAAATTTAGCCAGGCATGGTGGCGGGCACCTGTAGTCCCAGCTACTCAGGAGGCTGAAGCAGGAGAATGGCGTGAACCCAGGAGGCGGAGGTTGCAGCGAGCCGAGATCACACCACTGCACTCCAGCCTGGCGACAGAGCAAGACTCTGTCTCGAAAAAATAAAATAAAATAATAAAATAAAATAAAATAAATAAAACAAAATAAAAATAAAATATAAAATTATCTGGGCCGGGCATGGTGGCCCACGCCCGTAATCCCAGTACTTTGGGAGGCTGAGGTGGGTTGGATCCCTTGAGCTCAAGAGATTGAGACCAGCCTAGGCAACATGGTGAAACCCCATCTCTACAAAAATACAAAATGCAAAAGAATTAGCCAGGCATGCTGGCACGCGCCTGTTGTCCCAGCTACTCAGGAGGCTGAGGCGAAAGGATCATTTGCGCCCAGAAGGTCGAGGCTGCGGTGAGCCAAGATTGCGCCACTGCACTCAAGCCTGGGTGACAAAGCGAGACCCTGTCTCAAAAACGAAACAAAATTTAAAAATCGCCACAATTATCCTTAATCCTATGTTGGAGATGATTACTAGGGAGCTCATTAATATATAAAATATATTCTACTATATTAATAAATTATATAGCATATTAGTATAATGTATTAAATATAATTATATTAAGAATAATATAAACATTTAAAAATTATAGAATTTAAATATATAAAGTAATTAGATATTGTTAAATATCAGAAAACTGCAGGAAGTCGGTATTCCTTGTTAAGGAGAAAGGTGCACTCATCCCTTTGAGAGCAGAAATGACTGTGTTCTTCTGTTTGAGGATGAAAGGACGATGTCCCTAGAGCTGGAATCTATAATAGTCAATATTCGCGGGGTTGTGTTTGACGGGTGCTCAGCATCTGAACCTCTTTACGGCTAAGAGGAGCCTTTTCTTGCGTGGTGTTGGTTGGAAACAGAGGCCTATCCCTTGGAAATTAGGATTTGGTTGCATGATCTGGGCTCAACCATCTGAATGTGTGCTAAGAAACCTGGACGTGGAGCAAGTATGTGAAGAAGCTGCCTCACTCCAGGGGTGGCAGCCGCAGCCTCTGATGTCCCAGGCAGTCACAGCGATGCAGCCTTCCAACCAGGCCGCCCCCTGGCATGACCATGGCTGTGGGTGCAGCTGCCCACCTCCCTTGCTGCTGCCATTTGCTCACCTGCATTTCCAGCCTTCACACTGACATTTACCCACTATCCTTCCAATAAATTCCTTTCCTGCTCAAGTGAATCAGAATCAGTTTCTGCTGTTTGCGGTTAAAAACTCTGACTCATGGGCCGGGCGCGGTGGCTCACGCCTGTAATGCCAGCACTTTGGGAGGCCGACGCGGGTGGATCACGAGGTCAATAGATCGAGACCATCCTGGCCAACATGGTGAAACACTGTCCCTACTAAAAACACAAAAATTAGTTGGGCATGGTGGCCCGCGCCTGTAGTCCCAGTTACTTGTGAGGCTGAGGCAAGAGAATTGCTTGAACCCGGGAGGCAGAGGTTGTAGAGAGCCGAGATCACGCCACTGCACTCAGTCTGACGACAGAGCAAGAGTCCGTCAAAAACAAACAAACAAACAAACAAAACCCTGACTCATTCTCCAAGTAGGAAAAAAGAAATGCAAACTAAACCCCTCCAAGTTGAGAAAGGTGAGGAGAAAAGGAGGAGAGACAGGGGAAGAAAAGAGGTACTGGGATTTGGAAAGGTAAAATAAGTTTTTTCCTGGAATTAGCAGACAGCAATGACAGCAAGTCTTGCCAGAGTAACCCGCTGCATTACCCGCAGCTATTTGCAAAGCTGCCGGGCTCCCAGGGAAACCAGAGCTGCAATTCAATTGGCAAAAGTAAAAAATGACAGTCCGCTACCCCAGTGGGAACCGAGTCACTTGAGTGACAGAGTAACGGAATTATTTACAGAGACAGTAGCGTCTGACATTCTGAGATGCTGTTTCCTGGTGGGCTATACTTTAGGGTAAGTTAGGTCTGGGAATGCCTAAAAGCATAGGAGTTAAACATTAGCCAAAACTGCATAACAAGATAGAAAAAACTTTATTTGCAACATGCTCAAAATATTAGCAGAAATGTTAATAGACAATAAATGTTTATAGATGAAGTAATCTCAGACCAAACTTAAAAATAAGAAATTGATAGAATTGACTTACAGTCGGTTATGTGAGAAGAATATTTGCAGTTTGGGTCAAATTACTATTTAGGCTATTCCCATGCCTCGCTGCAACCTCTGCCTCCCGGGTTCAAGCGATTCTCCTGCCTCAGCCTCCCGAGTAGCTAGGATTACAGGTGCCCGCCACCACACCCAGCTAATTTTTGTATTTTTAGTAGAGACAGGGTTTCACCATGTTAGTCAGGCTGGCCTCGAACTCCTGACCTGATGATCTGCTGCCTCAGCCTCCCAAAGTGCTGGGATTATAGGCGTGAGCCACCGCACCCGGCCTAAATTTGAAATCATTTCAATGAAATGATACTTCTTTCATTCTAGGGTCCTCTCGATCACATGGATTGGCTGAAAATTATTAATAGAAAATTTGTAAAAGAAACGGATTCACATAGACTTTGTTCTATGAGCAAAAATGCCCTGTTCAGTAGTGGTGTGGCCTCTCTGTGCCTTCATTTCCACATCTGTAAAATGGTGATAATAATAGTACCTACTTCATAGAATTGTTGCGAACAATGAAATCAATCCCGTAAGCCCTTAAACACAGCACCTGGCACATATTAAGAACTCCGTGTTTATCGTTCTTGTTGTGATTGCAGGGTTTTTATTATGTGGGGCAAAGTGAGATGTATTCTCAATGACTATGGAAGGGAAAGCAGCCTTGGAAAGCCATTTAGTTAAAATGAGATTACTTAAGTAACTCAGAAAATGTGGCATTCCCAAAACTTACTGAAATTTAGGGGGAAAAGAGCAGAACTCTCTTTCCAACATCTCAAGCCATGGTTTAGAGAGGGGTCCACAAAGAAGAACTATTCCACTTGGGAAGCCACCACCAATCAAGTGGTCCTAGATGCCGGGCCACCATTATCCTCCTGCCAGCCACGTCTACAGTGAGTATAAGATGGTCCACCCCCCCCCCCCCCCTACAGAAGTGCCACGGGGCCACCGTTATCCTCCTGCCAGCCACGTCTACATGAGTATAAGATGGTCCACAGGCGGGCCACCATTATCCTCCTGCCAGCCACGTCTACAATGAGTATAAGATGGTCCACAGGCGGATGGCCACAGACCTCCTGCCAGCCACGTCTACATGAGTATAAGATGGTCCACAGGCGGGGCCACCGTTATCCTCCTGCCAGCCACGTCTACAATGAGTATAAGATGGTCCACAGGCGGGGCCACCGTTATCCTCCTGCCAGCCACGTCTACAATGAGTATAAGATGGTCCACAGGCGGGGCCACCGTTATCCTCCTGCCAGCCACGTCTACAATGAGTATAAGATGGTCCACAGGCGGGGCCACCGTTATCCTCCTGCCAGCCACGTCTACAATGAGTATAAGATGGTCCACAGGCGGGGCCCCGTTATCCTCCTGCCAGCCACGTCTACAATGAGTATAAGATGGTCCACAGGCGGGGCCACCGTTATCCTCCTGCCAGCCACGTCTACAATGAGTATAAGATGGTCCACAGGCGGGGCCACCGTTATCCTCCTGCCAGCCACGTCTACAATGAGTATAAGATGGTCCACAGGCGGGGCCCCGTTATCCTCCTGCCAGCCACGTCTACAATGAGTATAAGATGGTCCACAGGCGGGGCCGCCGTTATCCTCCTGCCAGCCACGTCTACAATGAGTATAAGATGGTCCACAGGCGGGGCCGCCGTTATCCTCCTGCCAGCCACGTCTACAGTGAGTATAAGATGGTCCACAGGCGGGACGAAGTGAAGGTGTTTCAGAAAAGCCTGTCTACACGAATCGCCTGGGGAGAATATGAAGACATCCTGGAAGTAACCAAGAAAGCCCTATGAGGAGTGGAGGGGGTGTGGGGTCGTAGGTCACAGGGATAGAAGGCTGAGGGTGGAAGACAAGGAGAGATACCAGAGAGGTATCTCTGTCCACTGCTTTGGGAGTTACCCAGCTCCCACAACCAGACTCAGGAAAGAGACTACAGACCCCTCCCTATCACAAAGGCGACCCCAAGGTGGGGAGATGCTGATGGGAGACCTTGACATCCTCGGACCTGCTGAAAGTCTATCCAGCTGAAATGACAGTCTCCGACAGGCGCTTAGAGCAAGAAACTGAACTTGGGCTCTGGAGTCAGACCCTGGCTCGAATGCCCACACCCCGCCACTGGCCAGATGGATGAACTTGAGCAAGATACTTAGCATCTCTGTGCTTCTGCTTCCTTGTAGTAAAGGTGCCTTTGGCACAGAAAGAACTCAGTAGGTGTCAGCTATTATTATTGCATGCTGACAATTTCATCTTCCAGAGAGTGGAGGAAGTAGTAAGGGGAACTGCCACTCTGAACTAAATTTGGCCAAAAGGAGGAATTGGTTGGCAGAGTGGAAATGACAGGAAGCTTGGGAGAAAGCAACTGTGTCTTCTTCCAGTATATAATAGCGAGAGAAATGGCAGGGCCCAGTTAGACGTGGTCCCTAGATTTTACCAATTAAAAGAACATACCATGGCTTGAGACGTTGGAAAGATGCTCAAGAATTGAGTACATCCTAAGAACATTCACTGTGCCGGTGAAATCTCAATTCAGCGAAAAACGAGGAAGGGGCTCAAAGAAACCCTAAGGTTGCAGATGTTTGTTATGTGATTGTAGGAGAAGGTGAGCCTGAGCTTAACAGAGGGTGCTTTCGCCTGCAGAGGAATGTAAGATGGAACAAATGGCAGCGTGCTTCTGAGAAAGTGAAAGCCCCACGTGAATTGAGGCCCGTACAAGGGCTTCATAAAGTCATATTCAAAGCAAAAAAGGGGATACGCTGTTTGCGGTCAATGTTGTCATGTTGGTGGGTGACAAGAGAAAGCAGAACTCCTCAATGTGTATTTTGCTTCTGTTTTTTTCTGTCAAAGGGGGCAGTCTTAGAACTGAAACACCCGGAGGAAAAGTTAACCCAAAGTGGCAGAAAAAATTGTGAGAGACCCCAGTTGTGAGATACCCCAGTATCTATATATGAATTCCAGGAATCTGACCAGAACAAATGATTTTCCAGAGTGGGGAGTTTCACAAATAATTTCCCTCCATGCATTGTCTAAGGGCTAAACCTCTGGAGACAAGCATTTAGTACAATTTTCAAAAGAGTAAAGACACTCAGTTCCACACGCCTCAAGCCATTTTGTTCACTGAGTCCAAGAATCAAAGCCACTTATCAATGAGATGGCAGTGGTCACTAGGAGTCCGTGTGGGGAACTAAAGAACGTTTTTTTCTAAAGAACATGTTTTCTGGAACAAACTCACAGTCAGTTGAATTCTTTGGTCATCTTTCCATGACACTCATTTGAAACATTTCCATTTTTGTCTATTTTTATTCAACTGAAATCTTTTTCACCAGGATCAATTCTTTTTCATTTAATTTTTTTTTTGAGACGAAGTTTCTGTTTGTCAGGCTAGAGTGCAGTGGCATGATCTCAGCTCACTGCAATCTCTGCCTCCCAGGTTGAAGCAATTCTCCTGCCTCAGCCTCCTGAGTAGCTGGGATTACAGGCACACGCTACCACCACACCCCACTAGTTTGTTTGTTTTTTTTTTTTGAGACAGAATTTCAATCTTGTTGCCTGCTCTCTCAGCCCACTGCAACCTCCCCCTCCCGGTTCAAGCAATTCTCCTGCCTCAGCCTCCCAAGTAGCTGGGATTACAGGCATGTGCCACCACGCCCAGCTAATTTTTTTTTTTTTTTTGAGATGGAGTTTTGCTCTTGTTGCCCAGGCTGGAGTGCAGTGGCACCATCTCGGCCCACTGCAATCTCCACCTCCCAGGTTCAAGCGATTCTCCTGCCTCCTGCCTTAGCCTCTGAGTATCTGGGATTATAGTCATGCACCACCATGCTCGGCTAATTTTGTATTTTTGGTAGAGATGGGGCTTCTCCATGTTGGCCAGGCTGGTCTCAAACTCCCAACCTCAGGTGATCTGCCCGCCTCGGCCTCCCAAAGTGCTGGGATGACAGGCGTGATCCACTGCGCCTGGCCTAATTTAAATTTTAAAATTCAGTTTTGTCTCAGTGCTTGGTCCAAAAGTGCATCCAGTCGTGCAGGATGGGACCAGAGAGTGGAACTGCAGAGTCTGTGTTGGCAGCAGTCAGGAAGGGAGGTGCCGCCTGTGCTGGGCCTGGAAGACGGCCCTGGCAGCTCAGCTTCCTCCTTCCCAAACAGGCCCTGGGCTGGGAGAGCTTCTTACTCATTTCTGCCTCAACTCTAGTCTCTGTGCTTCTGCATCCACACCAAAGTGGAGAGAGATCCCTATCTCTCCAAAGGCTGGGAAGTGCCCTGGTAAGCAGCATCCTTACAAGAATTGTGAAGCAAGGCAGTGCCCTTCTCTGTTACACCCTGGGAAACCCAGACAGCTGGTTTGGTCCACAGGGGAATCTTTGTTTTTTTCGAGATGGAGTCTTGCTCTGTCACCCAGGCTGGAGTGCAGTGGCGTAATCTCGGCTCACTGCAACCTCTGCCTCCTGGGTTCAAGCAGTTCTCCTGCCTCAGCCTCCCGAGTAGCTGTGATTACAGGAGCCCGCCACCACACCTGGATAATTTTTGTATTTTTAGTAAAGATGGGGTTTCACCATGTTGGCAAGGCTGGTCTCGAACTCCTGACCTCGTGATCTGCCCTCCTCGGCCTCCCAAAGTGCTGAAATTACAGGCATGAGCCACCGCACCCGGCCTACAAGGGAATCTTAAACTTCATCTTGCCGCACAACCCTCTGGTACTCTGGCAACTCCTGTGGACTCCTCAGAATCATGTTTTTAAATGTAGAAAATGAAATACATACTCAAGGAGAAGAAATAGACTACATTGAAATACAATTCTATCCATAGACCCCTTGAATCCATGGACTCCAGGTTAAAACGTCCTGAGAGGGCAGCAGATAGTAGTTCAGAATTCAAATGAAAGAGGTAAATGTATTAGGTAAGGTGAATGTTTTCAGAAGGGCCAACTAGGGTGGAAAATGAAAAGCTAACCTAAGTTTTATTTATGTTCAAAATTTCATTTATTATTAAACATAAAAATTTCCAGATCAGCTCTAGTCCATTTACCCCTCTCACATCTTGATATTAACCTCAAAATTCAAGTTTGCCTGGGTGACTTAAAACTCCTTCATTTGTGTATTTAAACCATTTTGGAATTGATTTTTACTTTCAAATTGTACTGCCTCTTAGAGTAATGAATTTTGTGAGTGTACAAGCTTCTGCATGAGGTAATACTCCATTTTATTTATTTAAAGCATATCTCCAGGTTTAAGATGTGCTCCCTATACCAACATTCTAGTCTATAATCAACCTATAAGTTATTCATGTGAAGATTGTAAGCTCAGGCATCACATTTAATCGGTCCCGATGTGACTGTCCTAGCTCACACTCCCAGATCTTGATCTCTTCACTTGCCCTCCTTTAGACTTTGCCTGCCTTGCTGTTTTCTTGAGGCTGAACACTCACAATCAAAGGTAATTTTCCAAATGTGGACACAGAATGTACGTTGCGCGGCCTGTAATCCCAGCACTTTGGGAGGCCAAGGCGGGCGAATCACCTGAGGTCAAGAGTTCGAGACCAACCTGGCCAACATGGCAAAACTCCATCTCTATTAAAAACACAAAAAGTATCCTGGCGTGGTGGTGGGCGCCTGGTAATCCCAGCTACTAGGGAAGCTGAGGCAGGAGAATTGCTTGAACCCTGGAGGCAGAGGTTGCAGTGAGCAGCTGAGATTGAGCCACTGCACTCCAGCCTGGGTGACAGAGCAAAACTCCGTCTCAAAACAAACAAACAAAAAAAAGAACGTGTGTTATGATATATTATGTCATATTATAGGAAAGAGTTGGCACCTGCAAGTTAGGCAATTTGAGGAGGGTTTAATAAAGGGACTAGTACCCAGTGTGGTCACGGGAATGCGGGAGCCCAGGACTTGCCCCAAAGAGCTGTTACTATCCCTAGGTCTGGGGGAGGCAACAATGATCAGAGCCCAAAAGGCGAGAGTCCACAAGCGCCTGGAGAGGCTCCTGGAGAAGCCCTGTGACCCCTGATCTAGGGAAGCAGCTCCCTGAGGAAGCCCTGCAGGAGGAAACTGAGGGAACAAACACACAACCACTCTCTGCTCCCCCTGGAGAACTAACACGCGACCACTCTCCCCTCCGTGACAGGGATCCCAGTTAGGGACCCCAGCTAGAAGACAAAGGACACAGGTCTGCTGACGGAGAGCAGGGTGGGAGAGGGTAGACAGTGGATCTGGAAGCTCAGACGGAATACATCCGGCCCGTTGTGATTCTGTGCAACCGTGGGAGGAATGCTACCTGTTGATTTTGTTTGTTTGTTTTGTGTTGTGTTGAGACAGATCCTTGCTGTTTGCCCAGGCTGGAGTGCAGTGGTGTGATCTTGGCTCACTGCAACCTCCGCCTCCCGGATTCAAGCGATTCTCCTGCCTCAGCCTCCCGAGTAGCTGGGATTACAGGCGTGAGCCACCACACCCGGCTAATTTTTTTTTCTTCTATTTTTTAAGTAGAGATAGGGTTTCACCATGTTGGCTCAGGCTGGTCTCCAACTCCTGATCTCGAGTGATCTGCCCGCCTCGACCTCCCAAAGTGCTGGGATTACAGGCGTGAGCCACTGCATCTGGCCACCTGTTTTTTTGTTTGTTTGTTTGTTTTGGTTTTTTTTACACGTTTTCACCGTCCATCACAACATGTTACCTGTTTTACTTCTATTATACTTTTCTAATCTGTTACAGTGCAGTAGCATCTTTGCACCGTATGTTCTTAAAGAGCCATAATGACTCACTTTGCCTTGCAACTTGTCATACTAGAAATAGAATTTAAATTATTATTTCCCGAATGTGTGACCAGCCATTTACTTACACCAAAACCTAGTCACTTTTCTTACTGTTAATATAGATAGCTTCACACAATTTCCCCACAGAACTATTCCCATCAGTTTGACTTTTTATTACCTAAAAGAATTTAATATTAGTCTCACTATTTATAGCCTATTATTTTTATACTCTCCTCCAGATAATGTATGCAAGCAACTTAAAGCACAATCTGGACTAATAAGGACTCTTTTAATCACTAGTGATAGAAACCCAACTCAAACTGGTGTAGCAGAGGAATTGATCAGCTCATGTTACTAAAAAGTCTGATTTAAGGCAAGACTGGATCCACGCGCTCAAACAATGCTTTCAGGAATCTGTGTCTCCAGCTCTCAACCCTGCTCTCCCTGACTCTACCAGGGTGGCATCAAGGGTGCGTTCTGGCAGTTTCAGGCCCATGGCCTGCTAGTTTAGCCATACCAGGGGAAAGAGGGCCTCTTTCAAAACAGTGCAGCAAAAGTCCCAGGACGGAACCCCCTTGGTGTGACCTGGGGTCAAGTGCCTCTTCTGCAATCAGTCACTGTGGTTGGCGGATGGGATGTGCTGATTTTTCTGGACTGACTCATATGCCGATTCCTGAAGCTCCACCCAAACGACATGGGCTCCTGTTGATGGAGTAGGCCCCAAAGAAAAGCAGGTGCTTTCATCAGAAGAGGGATAGAGGTTGTACAGAGAAAAATTATGCTCATCTTCTTTCCAAGGTTAGTACTGATTCCTTAGAAGAGCTACTGTTGATACTTCATCCACAGAAGACCATTGGTCTCCATCCCTCATTCCTGGTTCCTGAGCAACTCCCCGTTTGCCAGAAAACAGCACTCACAGTCCTAGCATATGCGTAGTTGCTTTTAGAAAGTAAAAAGGTTTTTGAAAATGTAAATCGATTACCTATAACAAACACACACGTTTCCCCATAACAGAGTTTCAAGAGAATAAAATGCCCTCTTAATAGCCTGGTTGTCTTTTCCTGTAATTGCTTCTGTTTCCTGAGGAGTTCATTAAAATGACCAGTCGGCTTGTCGGGTTGCATCGCAGTGCAGAGAGCGCTGGATGGAGAGAGAAGCTCACACTTTAGATCCAGCTCCGTGGCTCACAAAGGGCCTTGTTTGTCCATGAGTTAAATGGGGTTGGACAAGAATTCCAAAGTTGATTCCAGCAATAAGAACTTAGAGTTCTATTCTGAAGTACGTATCATCAAAGAGATAGGAGGGCAGGCATACCACTCATTTAGGACAGAGAGGTTAAGGTCCTCAGCCTGCAGCCACAGGCCACAGATGGGAGGAAGAGTTGCAACCCCAAATTTCATAGGCTTAAAGAAGTTTATGTGCATTAAAGGAGGCAATCAACAGAGGGATAAGACAAACCACGAGACGGGAGAAAACATTTGTGAATCACATAGCTGATAAGGAGTTAATATCCAGAATATATAAAGAACGTTTACAACTCAGCAACAACAACAAAAACAAATAACCTCACTTAAAAATGGGCAAAGGGCTTAAGTAGACAATTCTTCAAACAAGATATGCAAACGACTAACAAACCTACGAAAAGATGCTCAACAGCACTAATCACTAGGAAAATGCAAATCAAAATCTTAATGAGATATCACCTTATACCCATCAGGATGGCCGCTATAAAATACACACACAAGGCTTAGCACAGTGGCTCATGCCTGTAACCCCAGCACTTTGGGAGGCCAAGGCGGGCAGATCACGAGGTCAAGAGATGGAGACCATCCTGGCCAACATGGTGAAACCCAGTCTCTACTAAAAATACAAGGGCGTGGTGGCGGGTGCCTGTAATCCCAGCTACTGAGGAGGCTGAGGCAGGAGGATCACTTGAACCCAGGAGGTGGAGGTTGCAGTGAGCCGAGATCACGCCACTGCACTCCAGCCTGGTGATAGAGGGTGACTCCGTCTCAAAAGAAAAACAAAAACAAAAACAAAAAAACAAAAACAAAAAGCCATACACACCAACCTGAAAACAACAAGTGTTAGGAAAGATGTAGAGAAACTGAAGTCCTGTGAGCTGTTGGTGGGAATGTAAAATGGTACTGCCAGTATAGAAAACAGTGTGATAGCTCCCTAAAAGCTTAAAATAAGAATTACCATAGAACCCAGCAATCCTACTTATGGGAATATACCCAAAAGCACTGAAAGCAGCCAGGGGCTGTGGAGAGGGACAAAGAATGTCTAGTGGATGGAGAGTTCATTCTGAAGATGAAAAACTCCTGGATATTGGTTGGACAACAGTGGGGATATACGTAACACTGTTGAACTGTTACAAATGGTTAAGATGGTAATTTTTTGTTATATGTATTTTACCACGATTTTTTTTGAGACAGAGTTTCACTCTTGTCGCCTAGGCTGCAGTGCAATGGCACAATCTCTGCTCACTGCAACCTCCGCCTCCTGGGTTGAAACGATTCTCCTGCTTCCGCCTCCTAAGTAGCTGGGATTACAGGTGCCCACCACCACACCCAGCTAATTTTTGTTTTTAGTAGAGATGGGGTTTCACGATGTTGGCCAGGCTGGTCTGGAACTCCTGACCTCAAGCAATCTGCCCGCCTCGGCCTCCCAAATTGCTGGGATTACAGGTGCGAGCCACCATGCCCGTCCTACCACAATTTTTAAAAGAACTTTAAAGCTGGATGGGAACTTAGAGATCTTTTAGTCCAAACCCTTCGTTTTACAGAGAGGAAAACTGAGGCCCTAAGTGTTACATTATTTACACAAGAACAGAACACAGTAGCAGAGGCGGAAACTCCATCTCTCTCAGCGCTGCTGTGATATCTTAATTTTACATGTCAGCTTTGCTGGGCCACAATGCCCAGATATGTGGTGGGGTTTTTTAATAGAAAAAAAAATGAACCCATTGACTTTTCAGAGCAGTATGTGGTTAAACATTATTCCGGATGTCTTTGTGAGGATATTTTTGGACAAGATTAACATTTAAATCAGCGGACTTTAAGCAAAGCAGATTACCTTCCATAATGCGAGTGGGCCTCATCCAGTCTGCTGAAGGCCTGAAACAAAAAGACCGCTCCCTGGAGGAAGGGGAAGTTCCCCAGCCTGCTAGCTCACGCTGCAGATTTTGGACTAGCCAGCCTCCATAATCTATGTGAACCAATTCCTTAAAAACATCTCTTTCTCTATATGCATGTCCTTGAGAATTCTAACATATCTGCCTTTTCTTTTTCTGACCAATCGTGACTTTTAAATAAATATCACTTGGCCGAGTGTGGTGACTCACGCCTGTAATTCCAGCACTTTGGGAGGCCGAGGCGGGCAGATCACCTGAGGTTGGGAGTTCAAGACTAGCCTGACCAACATGGAGAAACCCCATCTCTACTAAAAATCCAAAAAAAAAAAAAAAAAATTAGCCAGGTGTGGTGGTGCATGCCTGTCATCCCAGCTACTTGGGAGGCTGAGGCAGGAGAATCGCTTGAACCAAGGAGGCGGAGGTTGCGGTGAGCCGAGATTGCGCCACTGCACTCCCGCCTGGGCAACGAGAGCAAAACTCCATCTCAAAAAATAATAAATAAAATAAAATAAACATCACCTGACATTTGTGCGATGCAACAACAACCATACAGACTTCTCTTTGGTCACAAGAGAAGAAAAGAAACACAATCAAGGGGTCACAATCAAGGGGTCAATAAAGGGGTCACAATCAAGGGGTCACACTGTTAGCACTAATGCAGGGGTTAATCTTAGTATCACTGATGGGAGAACAACCAGAATATGTCTTCCACCGTGGTGCGCACGAAGCACCCAGCAGCGCTTAGGATATATCCTTGCTAAAAGTGCTTAACTTGAATTAAATCAAATGTTAACATCTCATTTATCATTTATAGGAAATAAAGGACACAGAAGAACCAGCTAGAACACTGTAACTGCAGCCATAAAAATGAACGAAATGTGGCCGGCCGTGGTGGCTCATGCCTGTAATCCCAGCACTTTGGGAGGCTGAGGCAGGTGGATCACTTGAGACCAGCAGTTTGAGACCAGCCTGGCCAACATGGTGAAACGCTGTCTCACCTGAAAATACAAAAATTAGCTGGGCATGGTGGCACGCACCTGTAATCCCAGCTACTCAGGAGGCTGAGGCAGGAGAATCGCTTGAACCCGGGAGACGGAGGTTGCAGTGAGCTGAGATCGCATCACTTCACTTTAGTCTAGGTGACAGAGTAAGACTCTGTCTCAAAAAAAAAAAAAATGAAATTACGTCCTTTGCAGCAACATGGGTGGAGCTGGAGGCCATGATCCTAGGTGAACTAACTGAGAAACAGAAACTCCAATACTGCATGTTCTTACTTCTAAGTAGGAACTAAACAACGGGTCCACATGGACATGAAGATGGAAACAATAGACACTAGGACTCCAAAAGGGGGGAGGGTGGGGGGGTGAGGGGCAAAAAATTACCTATTAGGTACAATGTGCACTGTTGGGTGATGGGTACACCAGAAGCCCAGTCCCCACCATAATGCAATATAACCCATGTGGCCGGGCGCGGTGGCCCACACCTGGAATCCCAGCACTTCGTAACCCACATGGCCGGGCGCGGTGGCGCACACCTGGAATCCCAGCACTTTGGGAGGCCAAGGTGGGAGGATCACTTGAGGTCAGTATTTCAAGACCAGCCTGACCAACATGATGAAACCCTGACTTTACTAAAAAAATACAAAAATTAGCCAGGCGTGGTGGCGGGTGCCTGTAGTCCTCCCAGGTACTTAGGAAGCTGAGGCAGGAGAATCACTTGAACCCAGGAGGCGGAGGTTGCAATGAGCTGAGATCGTGCTACTGCACTCCACCCTGGGCAACAGAGCGAGACTCTGTCTAAAAAAAAAAACCAAAAACAAACAAACAAAAACCATGTAACAAACATGCACATATATCCCATCAGTCTAAAAAAAAAGTGTAGGTCGACATTTCAGTCAGAATTGGTGCGTTGTATGATGTGGATAGTGATTGAGGATTTTCTTTTTTCCAATATAACTAGAATAAATTTCAGGTTATTCTGAATAAATAAATAAATAAATAAATAAGAAAAAGCTAGGCTGGGTGCGGTGGCTCATGCCTGTAATCCCACACTTTGGGAGGTCAAGGCAGGCAGATCATGAGGTCAGGAGTTTGAGACCAGCCTGCCTAATATGGTGAAACCCCATCTCTACTAAAAATACGAAAATTAGCTGGGCATGGTGGCGGGTGCCTGTAATCCCAGCTACTTGGGAAGCTGAGGCAGGAGAATCACTTGAGCCCAGGAGGTGGAGGTTGCAGTGAGCCGAGATTGCGCCACAACACTCCAGCCTGGGTGACAGAGCCAGACTCCATCTCAAAAAAAAAAATTTTTTTTTTTGAGATGGAGTCTGGTAAAATTTATCATTTTTTATTTTTTTAATCTTATTTTTTCGAGACGGAGTCTTGCTCTGTCGCCCAGGTTGGAGTGCAGTGGCACGATCTCAGCTCATTGCCACCTCCGCCTTCTGGGCTCAACTCCTGACCTTGGGTGATCCGCCTGCCTCAGCTTCCCAAATTGCTGGGATTACAGACATGAGCCACCGCACCCGGCCGAAAAAATTATTCTTGAATTTAACTGTCTCAAGTAGAAGGTTCATGGCATCTCAGTGGTACAACTGTCATGTGATGTGTAATGTGAACTATACTGATGATATAATAATGGCATAATGAACTATGTTGATGACGTATGGTATGTATTTTGTTTGGTTTGGTTTTTCTTTTTTCTTTTTTAAGACGGTTTGGTTGTGTGGCACAGGCTAGAGTGCAGTGGTGTGATCTCGGCTTGCTGAAACCACTGCCTTCTGGACTCGAAGGATCCTTCCACCTCAGCCTCTGGAGTAGCTGGGACCACAGGCATGCGCCACCTCGCCCATCTAATTTTTGTTTTGTTTGAGGAGATGAGGTTGCCCCGGCTGGTCTCAAACTCCTGGCCTCAAGTGATCTGCCCCCTCAGCCTCCCAAAGTGCTGGGATTGCAGGAGTGAGCCACTGTGCCCAGCCTGATTACATTTTATTTTTTATTTTATTTTATTTTATTTATTTTATTTTATTTTATTTTATTTTATTATTTTATTTTATTTTATTTTGAGGCGCAGTCTCACTCTGTTGCCCAGGCTAGAGAACAGCACCGTGATCTCAGCTCACCGCAACCTCCGCCTCCTGGGTTCAAGCCATTCTCCTGCCTCAGTCTCTCAAGTAGCTGGGATTACAAGTGTGCACAACCATGCTCAGCTAATTTTTGTATTTTTAGTTGAGACAGGGTTTTACCACATTGCCCAGGCTGGTCTTGAATTCTTTTTTTTTTTTTTTTTTTTTTTTTGAGATGGAGTCTCGCCCTGTCACCCAGGCTGGAGTGCAGTGTTGCAATCTCGGCTCGCTGCAAGCTCCGCCTCCCAGGCTCACGCCATTCTCCTGCCTCAGCCTCCCGAGTAGCTGGGACTACAGGCGCCTGCCACCACGCCCGGCTAATTTTTTGTTTTTTTTTTTTTTTTTTAGTAGAGAAGGGGTTTCACCGTGTTAGCCAGGATGGTCTCGATCTCCTGACCTCGTGATCCACCCGCCTCGGCCTTCCAAAGTGCTGGGATTACAGGCGTGAGCCACCGCGCCCGGCCTGGTCTTGAATTCTTGACCTCAGGTGATCCGCCCACCTCGGCCTCCCAAAGTGCTGAGATTACAGGCATGAGCCACTGCGCCCAGCCCTGATAGGAATTTTTAAAAGGAGAGCACTTTAACAAGGAAGCTTCCTTCTATTTATCAGCGTCATCCATAAAAGAGCCCTAAGTTCCATAACACCCAGATGAAATGTGTGGTCCTGGATTGGATCCTGGTTTGAACAAAACAGCAGTAAAGGACATTTTGGAATCAACTGGGGAAATTTTGTGGATTAAGTATTAAATAATGTTAGGAGGTTATAGTTAATTTTGTTGGGTGTTATATTTTTATTTTGGCTGTGCAGAAAAATATTCTTTTTTTTTTTTTGAGACAAAGTCTTGCTCTGTCACCCACACTGGAGTGCAATGGTGCGATCTCGACTCACTGCAACCTCCGCCTCCCGGGTTCAAGTGATTCTCCTGTCTCCGCCTCTGGAATAGCTGGGATTACAGGCTTCTGCCACCACACCTGGCTAATTTTTGTATTTTTAGTAGAGATGGGGTTTCACCATGTTGGCCAGGCTGGTCTTGAACTCCTGATCTCAGGTGATCTGCCTGCCTTGGCCTCCCAAAGTGCTGGGATTACAGGCATGAGTTACCTCGCCCAGCCAATATTTTTTTTTTTTTTTTTTTTTTTTTGAGACGGGGTCTCGCTCTTTCACCCAGCCCGGAGTGCAGTGGCGCAATCTCGGCTCACTGCAAGCTCCGCCTCCCGGGTTCACGCCATTCTCCTGCCTCAGCCCCCCGAGTAGCTGGGACTACAGGCGCCCGCCACTGCGCCCGGCTAATTTTTTGTATTTTTAGTAGAGACGGGGTTTCACCGTGTTAACCAGGATGGTCTCGATCTCCTGACCTCGTGATCCGCCCGCCTCGACCTCCCAAAGTGCTGGGATTACAGGCGTGAGCCACCGCGCCCGACCAATATTCTTATGTCTTAAAGATACACACTGAAGTATTTAGGAGTGGAATGTCATGATTCCTTTATATACGTATTTAAATATTTCATAAAAAATTAATGAAGTGAGCTAAAAGAGAAGACACTGTTCCCATAAGGCACTGGGCATGCAGGAGAAGAAAAGCACGTTGAGGTTGTACTAAACATCAAGTTAAAGCCGCCACACATAACTCCTCGGCAAGGAAAGGGCCCACAAGTGGCATTGTTCTCACCTGTTCCTTCCTGCTTAGACCCCTTCCTGACTCCCTCTGGTTGAGTTTCTGAGAAACTCATGCCTCTAGCAAGAGACCTCCCCGGGAGGGCTTAGCCTGGAGACTCAGGTATGGAAAGGGCTGTCCCAGGGAAAAGTGAGGCCAGTGGCAGAACACTGGAGGAGGGAGCTTTCAGATGGATAAAAGGCAAAACGGAGCTGGTTTCTTAGGGGAAGCAGTAAAATTTCCATGCCTGGAAGGGTCAAGCACAGGCTGGAAGGCTCGTTGGGAGTGACTGAGTGGGGAGGGAGGCTGGCCTTGGAGACTTCTTTTTTTTTTTGAGACGGAGTCTCGCTCTGTCGCCCAGGCTGGAGTGCAGTGGCGCCACCTCGGCTCACTGCAGGCTCCGCCTCCCGGGTTCCCGCCATTCTCCTGCCTCAGCCTCTCCGAGTAGCTGGGACTACAGGCGGCCGCCACCACGCCCGGCTAATTTTTGTGTTTTTAGTAGAGACGGGGTCTCACCGTGTTAGCCAAGATGGTCTCGATCTCCTGACCTCATGATCCGTCCGCCTCGGCCTCCCAAAGTGCTGGGATTACAGGCGTGAGCACCGCGCCCGGCCTGGCCTGGGAGGCTTCTACAGCGCCTTTCAGCCTCAGACGCCAGGACCCAGAAGAAGGGTAGGTGAGGCTGGAGATGGTAAGAACGAGACAGAGAGGCAGAAAGCAAGGCCGGCGCCAGGCACTGACCAAGCTGGGACTCGAGCTGTTTCTCTCATCTCCGCCTTCCCTCCCTGGACTCCGCTTCGTGGCGCTGCTTCCTGTCTCCTACAATCTGGAGAAGCCAATTTCCTGTGGTGGCTGATTTCATTCGATAAGAAAAGGGAGGGCAGCTCAAACGAAGCCATCGCAGGGACTGTCCTTGAACAGAAACAGAAGCCCAGTCTTGGCACGTCCTCCTCCCATCCTGACCATTCCAAAAGGAGGGAGATTTAGGAGAGAAG
The DNA here is from genome assembly GCF_006542625.1 of Nomascus leucogenys. Classification (NCBI taxonomy): domain Eukaryota; kingdom Metazoa; phylum Chordata; class Mammalia; order Primates; family Hylobatidae; genus Nomascus; species Nomascus leucogenys. The sequence goes on along the minus strand of NC_044391.1, from coordinate 117,425,170 downwards.
CCACAAGCCAAATGATCATAAGGTTTGTTTTGAACTTTGCAAATACTGTATTTAAAGCCAATAAAAAGCAGTGACCGGCATATTTCCTAGCTCCAGGGGGAGCAGAACAATACGGTTCAGGTCAATAGACGGGACCCTAGGTCCCCGCGCTGGGTCTGGACAGGATCTAAAGATGAATAGACTTTCTACCCTCAAAGCATTTCCAACCCTCAGCTGAAGCCAAAAGGCTAAAAAGAAGAACTGACTGTAAAACATACTGAGTCCCGAATTACCAGGAAAGAATATGGAATCTCCGTGGAAACATTTAACAGACTATATGCTATATTCTTTCTGATCCCTTTAGTGTGGTTTGGATGTAGCCTTACCTGAGGGGCAAAAAAAAAACAAAAAACACCTAAAACCAATGACCCGTTGGCGGTCTCATTCAGACCTAGGATTCTAGAGATACGTCTCCCTGTTAGTCTGTCTTGGCCCCGGGGAAAGAAAGAAGCCACCTTCCCTGACAAGGGGCTAGGAGCCAAATCCCTAGAAATAAATCCACCTGCTTCTGTGCTGTCTTTCTTCTCAATGGCCCTGGACCCCTCAGGAGTTCAATTTGAAAGACGTACAACTATTATGTATCCATAATAATTAAAAATAAGAAATTTTTGGCCTGGCCTGGTGGCTCATGCCTGTAATCCCAGCACTTTGGGAGGCTGAGGCAAGGAGGATGGCTTGAGGCCAGGAATTCAAGACCAGCCTGGGCAACATAGAGAGACTACATCTCTAAAAATAAATTAAAATAAATTTTAAAAGGTGTTTTTTAAGCCAATTTATCCCAACACCTAATTCTTTGGCTTAAATTCAAGCAACATGCCCATGAGACAAGAGCCAAAGTGCTCTTGAAAAAGAGCTAGAAATGATGAATAACGTTTTAAAAACACTCACCATAAATGCAAACTTTTCACATTATTATCTTACTTGAGTATCTCAGTTCTGTGAGGTATTTATTATTATTATTTTTTAGAGACAAGGTCTCACTCTCACCATACTAGAGTGCAGTGGCGTGATCACAGCTCACTGCAGCCTCCACCTTCTGGGCTCAAGTGATTCTCCTGCCTCAGCCTCCCAAGTAGCTGCGATTACAGGCATGCACAACTATGCCCAGCTAATTCTTATTTTTTGTGGAGATGGGGTCTTACTATGTTGCCCAGGCTGGTCTCAAACTCCTGGCCTCAAGCAATCCTCCAGCCTTGGCCTCCCAAAGTGTTGAGATTACAGGCGTGAGCCACTGCGCCCGTCCTCTGTGAGGTATTTATGAAAGGCATTATTAATACCCATCTATAGATAAGAAAACTGAGGGCCGGGTGCGGTGGCTCACACCTGTAATCCCAGCACTTTAGGAGGCCAAGGCAGGCGGATCACCTGAGGTCAGGAGATCGAGACCATCCTGGCTAACACGGTGAAACCCCTTCTCTACTAGAAATACAAAAAAATTAGCTGGGCGTGGTGGCGGGCGCCTGTAGTCCCAGCTACTCGGAAGGCTGAGGCAGGAGAATGGCATGAACCCGGGAGGTGGAGCTTGCAGTGAGCCGAGATCGTGCCACTGCACTCCAGCCTGGGCGACAGAGTGAGACTCTGTCTCAAAAAAAAAAAAGAAAAGAAAACTGAGGCCCAGAGAAGGCAAGTGAGTTGCCCAAAATTAACTATGTGACCTCTGACCTAGTTCGACCATGCCCAAGACGATAAACTCCCATGTACATGTTTGTCACCTTGGCCATGGTGGGACTAGGTTAGCGGTCACACAGTTACCACGCTGCCTCTACTGTGGTATACCGGGATACCAAGCTAGTATAAGGGCATTGTAACAGTGGATTTCAGGGAGAAGCAGTGAGAGGGTCCTAGAATCACGTTTTTGGGGATTTCTGCAAAACTACCCCTCATTACAGTGTTTCGATCCCCAGCCCCCCAGGTCCTACCCCCAGGCATTCCTTCTCCACACGCCATGCGGGTGTGGACAAAGCTGTAGACCAGATTGCAGGTGGGTGTCTGTGTTCTCGTCCAGTCTAGCAAGTGAGTGGGGAACACGGAGATGTGTGAGCAATTGTGAGAGGCCTTCGCCTTCCGGGTGACGACAGTATTGGAGATCAGTGTGATGCCTCTGGGGTAGGTGAGGAACTGGGGGAGCCAACCAGCTTTTCCCTTCCCTTATGCTGTGTTTCTTATTTCCGGAGTGACTAGAAGGTGATTATTTGGCCAGACCTATACTCCTGACCATTGGGAAAAAAATGGGAAAATGTTGGACATGAAGGAAGGGAAAGAGAAGAGTGAGAGAAACTAGAACATTTATGGCCAAAGCAGAGGATAAGAAATTAGGAAAAAGCAAAGAAAAAAAAAGCCAGGTCCTCGATAGTATTGAGTGCATCTTCCTCCTTCCAAAATAAAAGGCTGCCAGCTTTAGAGAAAACGTATTTGTGGCCCAACTCACCACAGGTGTGGGTTTGACTCTGAAGTGCGACTGAGGAACTAGTTTACTTTTTCCATTCTATGTGTTTCCTCCTGCAAGTTCCTCCCTACAGGGCACCCCATAGCACCCCACCCTACCCTGGGCACCTGATGTGTGCCGCTGCTGCCCCCTGCTGGGAGAACACTGTTGGATCCCGGGGAGAGGGACTCCTTTCAGAGTGGCCACATCAGGGGCAGGAGAGGAGGGGACTCTGAGGGGTAAGTGATAAACAGAGCATTTAAATATAGCCAGACACTAAAATCTTTGCACAGAATGTCTGAAGCATCTGGCTTATAACCCACATACAGGCCTGTGAAAACGGGTCAAGGAAGTATAAGGTGGTTGGGTACCCACCTGAGATGGAAGCCTTTTAATGAGGCCTAGACTACCCATCTCCTCCCTCTGGTATATCTGAAGCATTTTAGCCTTCTTAAAGCACAATGTTTATTATGTGGTAAAAAAAATTATTCAAAGACTACATGGCTAAGATAATAAGCTTCATACTCTTCAACAACCGTTTTCTTCCCTTTTATTCCAAAGCCCACAAACTGACCCCAACCTACCTCTTTAGCCTTGTCTCCCACTGTTCTTCCCTGCACAGGCTGTGACCTATGTTGGCTTCTACCAACCCCCCCTGCACACACACCTGTAGCTCTATAAATAACACACATTATAAACAAAGTTATGAAACAAGAACTGACAAAAATGAAACAAGAACAGGTAAATATTTTTAAAGCCAATAACCTCATCATTGTATTTTTTATTCTTTGAATTCTGTACTGTGTGCCTATGTCTCATATTCAAAAATAATAAATTCATTAGTTTATTTTTAAATCAGAAAAAAATGGGTTAGAAATCTTAAGAACATGACATCTGTTTAATGACTTTAAAAATCTAATAGAATAAACTCCAGACTGAGCACAAAGAGAAAATTTGTGAATTAAGACATGACAGAGGAGTAAACACGATAAAGACATTTTTTCAAGTAAAAAATAATGTGACATCAGCTAGGCAATGGAGACAATACATTGGGTCTATAATATATCCCCTTTTAAAAGCCTCAGAAGGAAATAACAGTAAAGGAGAAATGATTGAATAGATTATAGTTCACGTGAATATTCACATGTAAGAGAATGAAGTTGAATTCCTACCTCACACCATAAACAAAAAAATAATTCTAAATTCTCATAGACCTAAATGTGAGAGATCAAACTGTAAAACCCTTTGAAAAAAACAAAGGAGTAAATCTTTGTGGCTTTGAATTAGACAATGATTTCTTAGATATGAAACCAAAAGCCCAACTGACAAAAGAAGTAAATAAGTTGGACTTCAACTCAACAATAAAAAGACAAATTACGCATTTTTTATTTTATTTTATTTTTTATTTTTGAGACAGAGTCTCAATCTGTCACCCAGGCTGGAGTGCAGTGGTGCAATCTCAGCTCACTGCAACCTCTGCCTCCCAGGTTCAAGCAATTCTTGTGCCTCAGCCTCCCAAGTAACTGGGATTACAAATGTGTACCACCATACCCAGCTAATTTTTAAAATATTTTTAGTAGAGATGGGGTTTCATCATGTTGCTCAGGCTGGTCTCGAACTCCTGAGCTCAGGCAGTCTGCTCACCTCGACTTCCCAAAGTGCTAGGATTACAGGCATGAGCCACTCCACCCAGCCAAATTACCCATTTTTTAAATGGGCAAAGGATCTGTACACAAACAACTTAGATGCCTGTGAGGAAAGCATGCTTAGTTCCTCCTCCTAAGATTTCCATTCATTTCACGGACCTCTATTGGTGTGACAGTCTCGGTCTCTCTGCCTCTTTACTTATTCTGCTCCTTGGAGGACAGAGTGATGTCAAATAGTAAATTTAGGAAGAATAATCTGGATATGTTAGTTCTGCTTTTCTTTTTGGGGTGCAAACTGCTGTCGGTGTTATATATATATAAATATATATATATAATTGTTCGTATATTTGTTGCCTTGATCTACTAAACACTCAGCTAACAGACCTAAAGCTACATCCTCTAACCTGGTCACTATCAGCAATAAAAATAATATTTTGGCCTCTATAGGGGCCAAACCCAAGCAGAGAACCCTATCTTTTTATTGGATCCTCAAAGGCAATATTAAATGACACAAAAGATGGCGAGATATGCTACAGTCATGGATGAGCATGCATTTCATCATAAAGATACTAATTCTTCCCGAGTCCATTGATTCAACGTGCATATTGATTTATATTTTCAATTTTCAATAAAAATCCCAACAGAACTTCCAGGTGACTTGACAAGGTATATTCTAAAATCTATATAGAAGAGTAAAGGGCCAAGAATAACCAAATCAATCTTTTAAAACCAAAAGTTTGAGGGAATTGTTCTTTCGAAATGAAGACTGGGGTTGGGCACCCTGGCTTATGTCTGTAATCCCAGCACTTTGGGAGGCCAAGGCAGGCGGATCGCTTGAGCCCAGGAGTTCAAGACCACCCTGGGCAACGTGGTGAAACCCTGTCTGTACAAAAAAATACAAAAAAATTAGCCAGCATAGTGGCGTGTGCATGTAGTCGCAGCTACTTGGGAGGCTGAGGTGGGAGGATCACTTGAGCCAAGGAGTTCAAGATCAGGAGCTGGACCCAGGAGATAGAGGTTGCGGTGAGCCGTGATCACAGGGCTCATGCCTGTAATCCCAGCCTATGATCCCGGGAAGATCACTTGAGATCTGGAATACGAGCTCAGCCTTGGCAACATAATGAGACTCCATCCCTAGAAAAAAGATTGTTTAAAACATTATAAAAGATCTATAAAAAAGACGGACCAGGTGTCATGGTGCACTCCTGAAGTCCCAGCTACTAGGGAGGCTGAGATGGGAGGATCTCTTGAGCCCAAGAGTTCAAGGTTACAGTGAGCTGTGATTATGCCACTGTACCACAGCCTGGGTGACAGACCAAGACCCTGACTCTAAAACAAAACAAAAACCCTCAGATTGATTATAGAGTGAGAACAACTAAGAGTGTATGGTACTAGCCTATGTGTAGACAAAGAGGCCAAAAGAATCAGACACCCCAGGCGCTGGCCCATGTATGTGTATATATGGAAACTTGGTAAGTGACACAGGAGGTACTGCAAATCAATGGAAGCATAAGCATTCAATAAATAGGAGCAGGATAAAATGTTAACCATATATTTGTAATAATGAAATTTCTACTTTCTCCGTAACAAAAATAAATTCTAGATAGATTAAAAACCTATATTAAAAATGTTTTAAAGACTATTTCTCCTTTTGTTTTACAGATATGGACAGAAGCCTCAAAATACCTTTTATGCCTTTCATGGCCCGTGATGCAAACTTGTCACAATGTTGTCAACTAATGCAAGCCCTAGGTCGGAAAGCCTGTTTAATAAATCGCCAGGGCCAGAGGTGTAATGTAGAGGGATAAGCAGGTTTGTTACGTGGACGGCCCTTGTGAGTCTTTTTTCAGGTAACCTGGCAATGAGCTGGCTCTTCAAGGAGGGCTACAAACCCCTCATGTATAAACTGTCTGGATTATTGGGTTGTTTCTAATGTTATTTCTTAGGCCAGAAAGGCTGAAACCTTAATTGCAAAGCCACCTTGGTCAGATGATCTCCGATTCCTCCATAATTTTTTTTTTTTTTTTGAGACAGAGTCTTGCTCTGTTGCCCAGGCTGGAGTGCAGTGGTGTGATCTCAGCTCACTGCGAGCTCTGCCTCCCAGGTACAAGCAGTTCTCCTGCCTCAGCCTCCCGAGTGGCTGGGATTACAGGTGCCCGCCACCACACACAAATAATTTTTGTATTTTTAGTAGAGACGGGGTTTCACCACGATGGCCAGACTGGTCTTGAACTCCCGACTTCAGGTGATCCACCTGCCCGAGCCTCTCAAAGTGTTGGGATTACAGGCGTGAGCCACCACGCCCTGCCCTCCATAATACTTTATAAATGCGTGAGGCAACAAGGAATTTTATATTCCCTCTCCTTGTACAGAACACATGATGTGTCCAGCTATGCCTAGCCTAAGCACTCATCCCCATGCAATGGTGAGAATCTTGGGCACTATATGCATCCCCTTACACCTGCAGGTTGAAACATGCCTGTACCATGTATTATTTTTGCTGCTTGCCCTTGTCCCTTGCTTCATAAACAGAAATATTGATGGTGACGAACAATTAGGCAATATCTAGCAAAGGTGGAGATGAGCATAAGCTAGAACCTGAGAATGTCGCTTCTCATAATGTATTTCTAGGGACCAGAGAGATACATACAGAATTCATTCCAGCTTTGTTTGTAATCACAAATTGGAAACAACCTAAATGGTCGTGAACAGAAGACCCGATAGACAGTAGCATGTTGGTGAAATGGAATACCGTCCCCAACCTTTTTGGCATCACGGACCTGTTTCCTGGAAGACCATTTTTTCATGGACTGGGGGTAGGGCAGATGGTTTGGGATGATTCAAGTGCATCACATTTACTGTGCACATTATTTCTATTATTATTATGTGGTAAGATATAATGAAATAATTATACAGCTCACCATAATGTAGAATCAGTGGAGCCCTGAGCTTGTTTTCCTGCAACTAGACGGTCCCATCTGGGGATAATGGGAAACAGTGACAGATCATCAGGCATTAGATTCTCATAAGGAGCACGCAGCCTAGATCCCTCACATGCTCAGTTCACAATAGGGTTCGCATTGCCATCAGAATCTAGTGCCGCCGCTGATCAGACAGGAGGCGGAGCTCAAGCAGTAATGTGGCTGTCAATATAGATGAAGCTTCACTTGCTCACCCGCCTGCTGCCCCCCTCCTGCTGTATGATGCAGTTCCTAACAGGCCATGCACCTGTGCTGGAGTTTGGGGACCCCTGCTGCACAGCAATTAAAAAAGAAGTAACAGTTCCATGTTTAGGAATGGGTAAATCACAAGAACACAAAGTTGCAGGAGGACATAAACGGTTCGTGGCACACATGCATGTGTATACATCCTGTCTATGGTTCGGAAATATGCAAAAAATGCTAAGTCTTCTTTATAGATCAATGGATATGTAGAAACATAACAAAGAAAACCTGGAATTGTATTAAGAAATATACAAACAAACAAAAAACCTTTTCCCAAACTAGAAGGAGGTTGAGAGACCAAAGAATGACTGAGACAAGTCCAGCTTGGCAAGTAGATGAGTTTATTTGGACCTACATACAAGGCCTCCCGGGCAGCAGCAGGACAGCTGTAGAGACCTGCACTGCCTCCCATTCTCCCACTCTTTTTTTTTTTTTTTTTTTTTTTTTTTTGAGATGGAGTCTTGCTCTGTCTCCAGGCGGGAGTGCAGTGGCACGATCTTGGCTTGCTGGCAACCTCCGCCTCCTGGATTCAAGTGATTCTCCTGCTTCAGCCTTCTGAGTTGCTGGGACCGCAGGCCTATGCCACCACGCCCAGCTAATTTTTGTATTTTTAGTAGAGACGGGGTTTCACCATGTTGGCCAGGCTGGTCTCGATCTCTTGACCGCGTGATCCACCCACCTTGACCTCCCAGAGTACTGGGATTACAGGCATGAGCCGTGCCCGGCCACACTCTTGAGCTGCCTTTAAGCTAATTTTCTGGCTCTTTGCCCACTGTGTGGGTGATGGACTGTTTTTTCTTGGTAGTTTCTTAGAAACCCTCTGGGATGCTTGGTTCTGAGGGACACCTGCTCCTCTGCTGGGCACTGTGGCCTTGGCTCATGGCCTGGCCTTGAGGGTTCAGGCAGCAGACACACTCTTTAGTAACTTGGCTGGGGACCCATCACACTACAGAAAAGCATGAAAACAAACACAGCAATGACACATGTCAAGTTCTAGAGAGGGAGGGAAAGGAGTCAAATCACAGACATAGATGTATAAGAGGCTTCAACTGTATCTGTAATATTTCGTTTCTGAGAAAAAAATATCTGAAGCAATTTTGGCAAAAGGTTAAGATTTGCTAAAGCTGAACATTGAGCAGATGGGTGTTTGTTGTTACTCTATTTACTCTTCTGCATATTTCTTTTCTTTTCTTTTTTTTTTTTTTTTTTTTTGAGACGGAGTCTCGCTCTGTCGCCCAGGCTGGAGCGCAGTGGCGCAGTCTCGGCTCACTGCAAGCTCCGCCTCCCGGGTTCACGCCATTCTCCTGCCTCAGCCTCTCTGAGTAGCTGGGACTACAGGCGCCCGCCACCACGCCCGGCTAATTTTTTGTATTTTTAGTAGAGACGGGGTTTCACCGCGTTAGCCAGGCTGGTCTCCATCTTCTGACCTTGTGATCCGCCCGCCTCAGCCTCCCAAAGTGCTGGGATTACAGGCGTGAGCCACCACGCCCGGTCTCTTCTGCATATTTCAAAGATGTCAAAATTGAAAAATAATAGTCATTGACTTAGCATGACAGAGAAATCTTCAAGCACAGATTTGCAGAGGGAGATACCTGTGGGAACCAAGCCACTAGAGTCATAGAATCCCAAGGAGGCAGCAAAACGGATTTAAAATTGGGCAGAATGATGTGTGAAAAAGCACGATCCACTGGGTGTTGTGTCTGCACGTACACAGGACCTAGAAGGACATGGCCAACTGTAACTGCTCGTGATTGTGGACGGCTTTGTTCTCCGCTTCTTGTGTTTTTCAGTTTCTTATAATGCACATATTAACTAAGAGTAATTAAATTATCCTAATTTCTATTGCATTCGTTTATATTAATTTAAATAAGAAATTAATTTAAAATAAAGATTACTTTTTAAACCGAAAAAAATGGTTGAAAGAGAAAAACCAACCTTATAATGTTTTTTGACATTTGGGACATAAACATTGCCTGAAATGAAAACATAAATAAATAAATGGAATATTGGGAAAGCTTGGTAAAAATTAAATTGCTATACATTCTACAAATTGCTAAAAGGAATAAACTTTTGGCCAGGCGTGGTGGCTCACACCTGTAATACTAGCACTTTGGGAGGCCGAGGCAGGCGGATCATGAGGTCAGGAGTTCGAGACCAGCCTGACCAACATGGTGAAACCTCGTCTCTACTAAAAATAGAAAAATTATCCAGGCTTGATGGTGCACGCCTGTAATCCCAGCTACTCAGGAGGCTGAGGCACGAAAGTCTTTTGAACCTGGGAGGCGGAGGTTAGAGTGAGCCGAGATCGTGCCACTGCACTCCAGCCTGGGTGACAGAGTGAGATTCTGTCTCAAAAAAAAGAAAAAAAAAAGTAATAAAGTTTTAGCAAGCAACATTGGTAAATTGCTATGAATAAATTTGTGCAGCCAGGCGCAGTGGCTCACACCTGTAATCCCAGCACTTTGGGAGGCCAAGGTGGGTAGATCACCAGCCTGGCCAACATGGTGAAACCCGTCTCTACTAAAAATACAAAAATTAGCCAGGCGTGATGGCGTGCACCTGTAGTCCCAGTTACTTGGGAGGCTGAGGCAAGAGAATCACTTGAACCTGGGAGGTGGAGGTTCCAGTGAGCCGAGATCACGCCATTGCATTCCAGCCTGGGGGACGGAGCAAGACTCCATCTCCAAATAAATAAATAAATAAATAAATAAATAAATAAAAATTTGTGTTAATTTTATTTGGCAAATTGATACATGCTTAAATACCATTTATCTTTTAAGGTTCTGCTCAGATGACACCTGCTCCACAAAGTTCCTTGCACTGCAACCCTCCCTCACCCGCAAATGCCCTCACGTGGCGTTCTTCCAGCACTTCCTTTGGCTGTTCTCATTTTCTATATGTTACAACATTTAGAAAGATCTCGGCTTCCTCACTGGGCCTAGATCCTTGAGGGCAGAGTTTACTTGTCTCTGCCTGCCTGTCAGCATGGTGCTCATGGTGGGTTCTTAGTATCTGAAAAAGGGAAAAGAGGAGGAATCTGGAACCGTAACTGGGGAAAGGATCAAATAACTAAAAATTCAGCTTCTTCCGGCCTGCAAAGTGTCAGGTGTCTACAACTGTGAGTGCTCTGAGATTAGGCCACAAACTTGTGCCATCTCAACATTCTCTCCTCTTGGGCCACTTCCTTTGAGTTGATGTTCTGCCAGTTTCTACATTCAGGCTCAGCCTATGGTGCCAACCTGTCAGTGTGGTGCCAGGGAGGTGCTCTCAGAGGAAGCAAAGCAAGAAGAGGTGACGAGAGGTCTTTCTGTGGCAGCCCCAGACAAAGTCTCACGCTGAGGCACGTGCAGCAGCAAACGAGGAGAGGTTGGGTGAAGACCGGAGGGCCAGGAGTCCAGGCCAGAATGCGACACAGAAAAGGCTTAGATGGGCAAGGTGTGACATCAGAGCCAGGCAAGAGGTCTCTGGCTGGGCTTCAGCGTTGCTACCTTTGGCAAATAACAATAAAAGAAGGCCCTCACCTCACACCCTTTAGGATGGCTATTTGGGAAAACAAAAACATCAGAAGCGTTGGTGAGGATGTGGAGAAAGTGGAATCCTTGTGCACGGCTGGTGGGAGTGCAAAATGTGCAGCCAGTATGGAAAACAGTCTGGCAGTTCCTCGAAAAATAAAACAGAGAATGACTGTATGATTCAGCATCCCACTGCTGAGAATAGACCCACAAGAACTGAAAGCAGAGCCTCAACGAGACCTTTGCACACCCGTGTTCACAGCAGCGTTCCTCACAGCAGCTAAAGCGTGGAAGCAACCCAGAGTCCATCAGCGAATGAATGGATAAGCAAAACGTGGCTTGATGGAATAGTCTTCAGTCTTGAGGAAAAAAATTCTGACACATCCTACAACATATGAATGAACCTTGAGGATATTACACTAAGTGAAATAAGCCAGTCACAAAAGGGCAAATACTGTGTAATTCCACTTATATGCGGTGTTTAGAGGAGTCAAAATCATAGATACACAAAGTAGCATGGTGGTTGCCAGGGACTGGGGAGTTGGGGGAATGTAGAGTTATTGTTTAGTAGACATAAGGTTTCAATTTTACGAGATAAAAGAACTCGGGAGGCCGGCCATGGTGGCTCACACCTGTATTCCCAGCCTTTGGGAGGCCAAGGCGAGAGGATCACTGGAGTCAGGGAGCTGGAGACCAGCCTGGGCAACACAGCAAGACCCCATCTCTACTAAACAAATAAGCAAACAAACAAACAGAGTTCTGGAGGTGGATGGTGCTGATGGTTGCACGCATTATGAATGTATCTAGTACCACTAACTGTACACTTGAAATTGGTTAAGATGGTAAACATTTTACATTATGTGTATAGTACCACAGTTTGAAAACTGGGAAACAATGCAGTGCCCACAGTGAAATTTGAATTTTAAACACAAATAATTCTTTAGTATCATTATATTTCATGCAACACTGGGTATATATGTATACTAAAAAACTATTCATTGATCTGAAATTTCATCAGGCATCCTGTATTACGTCTGGCAACCCAGACAGGTCGGGGTTCTATAGTGAATGGTGATCATAATTCATAGGCAGGCTGAGGGAAGAGTTCACAGAAGCGAGGAGAGGAGCAGAGAGGAGCTGGCTGTGAAGAGAGGGAATATATGTTCTTCCCGTTTTCCTCTCCAGTCCTGGTAAATAAAACAACAGTCAAAATGTATCTACTGACTCTCCAGGCAAGTCAGCCACCCCAACATTACTCATGTTTATTTCTTCGAGAGCACTTACTTGTTATTGGATATTTATCTGCTGACATGTCTGCCTCCCCCTTGAGGGGAAAGTAACCAAGATTTTGAGTCAGAGATCTAGGCTGAAACAAGACTCTGAAACTTAAGGTGTGTGACTTTAGCAAGTTATTTATCATCTGTGAGCCTCAGTGTTCCATGAATGTGAATACCATCAAGATATTCTAATAAATAAATCAAATAATGTAGATAAAACACGTAGCAGGTGCCCAGAAATATTAAGCACAACATCTCTGAAGACCTGGAGTGCAGGGACCCAGTCCTAACAGTACCCGCGCTGCAGAGTCCTAACAGTACCCGCGCTGCAGAGTCCTAACAGTACCCGCGCTGCAGCGTCCTAACAGTACCCCGCGCCCCCCCCCCTGCAGGTCCTAACAGTACCCGCGCTGCAGAGTCCTAACAGTACCCGCGCTGCAGAGTCCTAACAGTACCCGCGCTGCAGAGTCCTCACAGTACCCGCGCTGCAGCGTCCTCACAGTACCCGCGCTGCAGCGTCAGTACCCGGCTGCAGAGTCCTAACAGTACCCGCGCTGCAGCTAAGTCCCCCTCCACAGTACCCGCGCTGCAGAGTCCTAACAGTACCCGCGCCGCCTCAGTACCCGCGCTGCAGAGTCCTCAACAGTACCCGCGCTGCAGAGTCCTAACAGTACCCGCGCTGCAGAGTCCTAACAGTACCCACGCTGCAGCGTCCTCACAGTACCCGCGCTGCAGAGTCCTAACAGTACCCGCGCTGCATATTGCATGGAGGAGGTGCTGAGTCAAAGGAATGTGAGTGCTCTATTGATCGCCTAGGCTAGGGCTCTACATATTGCATTCTTGCTGCTAGTCATGATTATGATGGGAAAAGAGGTAAGAAGACCTCAATCATAAATTGTCCACCAGCCACTTCTGATAAGGCCCTGGAAGACAGATGCACAGAAGACGAGGCTGTACCCTTTTCCTTCACTAGAGCATGCGTTTCTTTATGGGCAGGGAAGCTGCAGGGAAGGGTGTTTTGTTTGTTTGTTTTGTTTTGTTTTTGTTTTTGTTTTTTTGAGACTGAGTCTCACTCTGTCACCCGGGCTGGAGTGCAATGGTGTGATCTTGGCTCACTGCAACCTCCGCCTCCCAGCTTCAGATGATTCTCCTGCCTCAGCCTCCCGAGTAGCTGGGATTACGGGCGCCCACCACCATGCCTGGCTAATTTTTGTATTTTTAGTAGAGACGGGGTTTCGCCATCTTGGCCAAGCTGGTTTCGAACTCCTGACCTCAGGTAATCCACCTGTCTCAGCCTCCCAGAGTGTTGGGATTACAGGCGTGAGCCACTGCGCCCGGCCAGGGAATAGTTTTTTAACTCCTCATGGGGGTTCCTAAGTGAGGGACTTGGGTGTGATTTCATGACAACTGGTCATGAAATCAGGGGACGCATATGTTTTTGTGCAGGGAGAGGAGGCCTGAGGGTGCGGTAGGTCCTCTTAAGCCCCTCTGGGTTCCGTCTTCCAACAAGAGATCCTTTACAACCAGGCGTGGTGGCTCACGCCTGTAATCCCAGCATTTTGGGAAGCCAAGGTGGGTGGATCACCTGAGGTTGGGAGTTTGAGACCAGCCTGACCAACATGGAGAAAGCCTGTCTCTACTAAAAATACAAAATTAGCTGGGCATGCTGGCGGGCATCTGTAATCCCAGCTACTCGGGAGGCTGAGGCAGGAGAATCGCTTGAACCTGGGAGGCAGAGGTTGCGGTGAGCCGAGATTGCGCCACTGCACTCCAGCCTGGGCAACAAGAGCGAAACTCCGTCTTAAAAAACAAACAAACAAACAAACAAAAAACCAAGAGAGATCCTTTTCTACCTCAAAACCCACAGCTCTAAGTGTCACTCTGTGAGAAGCACAACATTTCACTTGGTTGTCACGGCAGAGGATTTGAATTCCGTTGCCACCCTTGCCCTAAAATACTTCATTTCACCTCATCACCAAACTCCCCTCCAGGCCGGGACCCTCAGTTCATTTTAGTATTCCAAAAGTAACCAAAATTAAGCTCTGGGTCTGTAGGAAAGGAGTCCGGTGAAAGATGTGAACATGATTCCCACAAGACAGGGAGAAACTTATTACCCTCATTCTTCATGCTCAAAATAAGCAGCCAGTGAACTGCTGGGTATGAATGATTTCGTATCAGCCAAACAAAAAACAGATCACCAAGCTGGCTTTCCTCTGAGTTTCAAACCTCACCATTCTTTATTCTCTCCCTTAAAACAGAGAAGAGAAGGACGAGGTAAGAAGTACAGTTTCTTCAAGATCCAAAAGACCTGAGCGTTCTCTTCTTGCCCTTGATTTAGCAAACCAGCTCCTGCTCAGACACAGCCCCTGACAGCCCAGGTATTGTCTGTCGCTTCTCAGGGCAGAGGCTGGGCAAGGCACCATCCGGAGTCTTACACCGAGATGCCGCACTCCCCTCTAGGTGGCTCTCTTGCTGTGAATCTCTGGTACTTGATGGGGTTACCTTATTCTCCATTCTGTATCTTTTTTCCTCTTCACTCCTTTCAGCCTCCTTTGTCTTTGGGGTTGGGAGGAAGCATGTTTGTTAGTGCCTTCCTGCAGTACCATTCTCTCCTCTTTATGACTTCCCTCCCCCTCATCCCCCAGCCACAGAGCCGTAGGGCTGAGACTCTAGTGGTGTCCTAGGTACTGTGTGAGTCCACTCCTCATCCCATGGCCATAGCTGATTGGACCAGTAGTAGGAATTGGAATCTCTCTCTGGGACCCTGAGCTGTCTCTGGGATGGAGGGGAGAAGTGTGGGTGGCCATTTTCACAATGTGGACTGTGTAGAAGAGGAAGTTTGGGGAAAGAATGAAGAAATGTCTCGGGAATAAGGAAGAGGTGGTATTCCCAGGCTCCTGATGGCTTTCCATTGCTTTGTCCAACTTCCTCATGAAAAACAAGGCATTCCTGCTATTGATCTCTGGGAGCCAGCCCTGTATCTCTAAAATAAACTTATTTTGTGTATGCTACCTCAAGTTCTGTTGCTTTGAATATTTTTGAATGTTTCCTAAATTTTAAAACATTTCCTATTTTAAAATGTTTCCTATTCTTAATTTTAGAACCAGATGAATGGAACGTTTTATATTTCACTACAATTTTTTTTCTTTTTTAGTGACTAAAATTGCTTTTCTTTCATGGTTGGCTCCTAATGATACTTCCCTTTTATAGAACAGTTCAGTAATAATAATGAGAAATACAGTGAATACTACTACACTCCTGGCACTGTTCTGAGTGGCTCAATGTGCGTTTCATATAATGCTCACATCAGCTTTTAAAGTAAGTAGCACAATTCCCCCCGCCCCGCATTTTACAGATAAGGGAACTGAGGCATGGAGGGATCAAATGTCCCACCCAGGGTCACAGAACTAGGTGGTAGAACGCGGGTTTGAATTCATGACTCCAGAATGCATGCCCCTAACCACTACATTAAGTACTTTACAAACACTGGGTTACGAATGCAACCTGACAAAGACCTTCCAACAAATCGATAACACCTTAAAACTGTTCCTGGCCTTTCCCATGGTTCCGGTGAACAACCAAACACAGCATCAAAGTTGCCTCCAGAAAGAAACAGAATTGGTGGAGAGAAAAATTAAAAGGTGTGTTTCCTAGGGTTGCCACAGCAAAGTACCACAAACTTGGTGGCTTCAACAACAAAAATGTATCGTCCCTTGCCAGGCACGGTGGCTCACGCCTGTAATCCCAGCACTTTGGGAGGCCGAGGCAGGTGGATCACCTAAAGTCAGGAGTTCAAGACGAGCCTGACCAATATGGTGAAACCCCATCTCTACTAAAAATACAAAAATTAGCCAGGCGTGGTGGCGGGCGCCTGTAATCCCAGCTACTCAGGAGGCTGAGACAGGAGAATTGCTTGAACCTGGGAGGCGGAGCTTGCAGTGAGCCGAGATTGCACCACTGCACTCCAGCCTGGGTGACAGAGCGAGACTCCATCTCAAAAAAAAAAAAAAAAAAAAAAAGTATCGTCCCACAGTCCTGGAGGCTGGAAGTCTGAGATGACGGTGTCAGCAGGGCTGGTTTCCTCTGAGGGCGGGTGAAAGAATCTGCTCCACACCGCTGCCCAGCTTCTGTTGGTTTGTTGGCAATCTTTGGCACTTCTTGGCTTCTGCTGGATGGCCCTGATCACTGCCTTCATCTTCACATGGAATCCTCTCTGTGTGCATGTCTGTGTCTAAATTTCTCTTTTTCATAAGGATATCAGTTATCTTAAATTAGGGACCCAGTCTTTTCTGGTATGACCTCATCTTAACTAGTTACATCTGAAATGACCCCATTTACAAATAAGGTCACATTCTGAGGTACTGGAGGATTTCAACATATAAATTTTCAAGGGGATGCAACTCAGCCCCTGATATTAGGTTTTATTGTTTCTTTCCTGTAGCAATTTTCAATCATTATATCTCCTTTTATCAGAGGTAAGAAGTTTGATTTTAAGATGTGACAAAGCACAGGTGCAGCTGCTCAGCTTTGGTTAGGCACCCAAATGTCATTGCCACTCCGATATAGGAAGGACCAAATCACTAATTCCTGAAAGAATCCTGATAAGGACACCTCTTTTTTTTTTTTCATTCTGAGACGGAGTCTTGCTGTGTGGCCCAGGCTGGAGTGCAGTGGCACCATCTCGACTCACTGCAACCTCTGCCTCCCGGGTTCAAGCAATTCTCCTGCTTCAGCCTCCCGAGTAGCTGGGATTACAGGCACCCACCACCACACCCGGCTAATTTTTGTATTATTAGTAGAGTTGGGGTTTCACCATGTTCGCCAGGCTGAGCTCGAAGTCCTGATCTCATAATCTGTCTGCCTTGGCCTCCCAAAGTGCTGGGATGGCAGGCGTGAGCCACCGCACCCGGGCTAGAACCTCTTTTAAATGACAGCCTCACTTTAGCTCACTAAGGGCCATAGAAAGACCCACAGAAGAGACGTCTTGCCTCAGGTGCTCACTCTGGCGCTGCCATCACCTTGCTCTTGGTCTCTAGAGCTAGAGTTCTTTTTTCTCATACAATTTTCCTGGTTATAAACCAGAGATTTTTGCCTGGCATGGTGGCTCACGTCTGTAATCCCTGCACTTTGGGAGGCCCAGGCGGGTGGATCACAAGGTCAGGAGTTCGAGACCAGCCTGACCAACATGGTGAAACCCCGTCTCTACTAAAAATACAAAAATTAGCTGGGCCTGGTGGCACTTGCCTGTAATCCCAGCTACTCAAGAGGCTGAGGCAGGAGAATCGCTTGCACCCAGGAGGCAAATGTTCCAGTGAGCTAAGATCGCGCCACTGCATTCCAGCCTAGGCAACGGAGTGAGACTCCGTCTTATAAAGTAAAATATAATATAATATAATATAAAATAAAATAAAAATAAACCAGAGATTTTTGCCTCCACTTGAGGCTGCTCAGATGTCACTCCTGAATGGTGGTCTCCTAGTTCAGGGGAGAACTACCTGAAGACTTAAAAACAAACAAAAGGCTGGGCGCGGTGGCTCACACCTGTAATCCCAGCACTTTGGGAGGCCGAGGCAGGTAGATTACAAGGTCAGGAGATCGAAACCATCCTGGCTAACACGGTGAAACCCCGTCTCTACTAAAAATGCAAAAAATTAGCCGGGCGTGGTGGCGGGGGCCTGTAGTCCCAGCTACTTGGGAGGCTGAGGCAGGAGAATGGCATGAACTCGGGAGGCGGAGCTTACAGTGAGCTGAGATCGGGCCACTGCACTCCAGCCTGGGCAAGAGCGAGACTCCGTCTCAAAAACAAACAACAACAAAACAAACAAAACTCCACTCTAGGCCGGGCGCGGTGGCTCACACCTGTAATCCCAGCACTTTGGGAGGCTGAGGCAGGCAGATCAAGAGGTCAGGAGATAGAGACCATCCTGGCTGACACGGTGAAACCCCGTTTCTACTAAAAAAATACAAAAAATTAGCCGGGCGTGGTGGCAGGTGCCTGTAGTCCCAGCTACTTGGGAGGCTGAGGCAGGAGAATGGCATGAACTCGGGAGGCGGAGCTTACAGTGAGCCGAGATCGGGCCACTGCACTCCAGCCTGGGTGAAAGAGCGAGACTCCGTCTCAAAAAAAAAAAAACAAAAAAACTCCACTCTACTACTCCATGGAATTTAATTTGCCAGGGCATCTTATTTACTTATTTATTCTGAGACGGAGTTTTCCTCTTGTTGCCCAGGCTGGAGTGCAATGGCTCAATCTCAGCTCACTGCAACCTTCCCCTCCCGAGTTCAAATGATTCTCCTGCCTCAGTCTCCCGAGTAGCTGGGATTACAGGCACGCGCCACCACGCCTGGACAATTTTTGTATTTTTAGTAGAGACGGGGTTTCTCCATGTTGGTCAGGCTGGTCTCGAACTCCCGACCTCAGGTGATCCGCCTGCCTCGGCCTCCCAAAGTGCTGAGATTGCAGGCGTGAGCCACCGCGCCCGGCTGCATTTTATCTTTTAAAAGCTTCCCACATAGAGGCTATCTTGATTGTGATGGATATATACATACATCAAAGCTTATCAAATTGTGTACTGGTAAATATGTATAGCTTATTTGATGTCAGTTATTATCCCAATAAAGCTAATTTAAAGAAATAAAAAGCTCCCCAGGTAATTCTAGTGGGCATCCCAAAATGAGAATCATTGAGCCAGGTCAGCTCAGCAACAGCCCCAGGAAGGAAGACGTCTGCTGCAGAATCGCGTCGTGACCAGCAGCCCCGCCATGACTTAGACTGCGTGAGTCCTGTGCTGTTGATCCAGCGGTCTTGCCTCAAGACCAACATGATAGAACATTGCTGAACTTCTCCCAAAATTAAAAAGAGGCACCTAAAAATTTTGAACTGAGGCTGGGTGCGGTGGCTCACGCCTGTAATCCCAGCACTTTGGGAGGCCGAGGCAGGTGGATTACGAGGTCAAGAGATCAAGACCATCCTGGCTAACACGGTGAAACCCCATCTCTACTAAAAATACAAAAATTAGCCGGGTGTGGTGGCGGGCGCCTGTAATCCCAGCTACTTGGGAGGCTGAGGCAGGAGAATGGCTGGAACCCGGGAGGCGGAGCTTGCAGTGAGCTGAGATCGCGCCACTGCACTCCAGCCTGGGCGACAGAGCGAGACGCCGTCTCCAAGAAAAAAAAAAAAATTTGAACTGCTAGGATTGTTATTCAGAGGTGTGGGTTATGTAAGAAAAGAAAAAAACCCGAAGCAAGAAAACGAACACCCCCACAGCCTTTAGTTGGCAGAGTCATGGTTTAGAAGGCAGTTGGTTCTCCTTTGAGGGTATTGCAGGCCCGCCTCCCTCGCTCTACCTGCTGGATTGTGGAGCCAGTACAGCCAGTGAGGAACGCGACACACCAGCAGCTCTCTCATCCAGTTGGCTGCCGATCTCCTTAACTCCAGCCTCACTAGTTCCAACTGGCTTTTCAGTATTTCCACCTCCGATTTAACATGTTCAAAACTGAACTCGTTACCCTCACCCCCCAATCTTTTCTTTTTTTTTTTTTTTTTTTTTGAGACAGAGTCTCGCTCTGTCACCCAGGCTGGAGTGCAATGGCACTATCTCGGCTCACTGCAACATCCACCTCCTGGGCTCAAGTGATCCTCGTGCCTCAGCCTCCCAAGTAGCTGGGATTACAGGCACCTGCCATCACAACCGACTAATTTTTGCATTTTTAGTAGAGGCGGGGTTTCACCATGTTGGCCAGGCTGGTCTCGAACTCCTGGCCTCAGGTGATCTGCCCACCTCGGCCTCCCAAAGTGTTGGGATTACAGGTGTGAGCCACCGTGCTCAGCCCCTCACCTCCCAATCTATTCCTCCTTTTCAATACCCTTTCTTAATAAACAGTACCATTATTCTCTCAAGTGTCTGCACCAAAAAGTTTCTCACTCTTGACATACAAATGGTGTCCACATGTGTTCCTGAATTCTCTTAAATCCATCCCTCCTGCATCTTTAGTCACCTTAGTTTAGGTTCTCATCATTTTCTGCCTAGACCTCCTGACTCCCACCTTTCAGATAATGCTTTTTGTAGCTAATCACGCCCCTCCTGAAAACCTTTGAATGGCTTCCCCTGTGAAAAAATAGACAAAACCCAAACTATTTAGTAGGCAATTATAATCCAGACGCAATTTCCCTGTTCCATGCCCTCCCCCGCCACTTGCCCAGCATGGTTCCAGACATAGCAGATCTATCTGTGCCTCCGTATCACAGCACATCCTATCCCACTTGCCTGGCACAGTGGATTTATCCTTATTAGCTCCCACCTACTATCTTCTAAGTTCAGCTTAAACATCACCCCGGGTTAACTATTCCCTCTCCTCTGCCACCCTGGGCCTCACCTGTAATTTCGTTAAAGCAGTTGCCTCAGTTTCACGGTGGTCTGTTTCCACATTTGCTTTCACAGAAGCCTGTGAGCAGCTTCGTTTTTTCCTTCTCATCTTTCCATCTCTAGCACCTGGTAAAAGCCTGGTATATAATGGATGTTAGAAAATAATTTGATGAATTATCTTTCCTGCCTTTTTCATTCTTTCTACATTACCAAGTGGATGACTAGTAGCTGGGTGGGCAGGGAGATCCTTCAAAATTTCAGCAGCTCAACTATGGCCACGTAAAACCTAGAGTGGCCTACGGAGTCACCGTTAGCTCCGTGACTCCATCGGCACTGAAGTTCCCGTAGGCTGTGCTCAGAAGGGTGGATTGCGCTGGGCTTTGCCACCAGTCTCTGCTCAGAGCAGCGTCTTTGCTACCAACACGTCTTTTAGCAAGTAGCCCTCTGTCCACGCTGTTCTGGGCAATTTGATCATGAACTATATCACTCTTTGGCCTATTGAGGTGTTAGAGATGTCATCAACAACTGTCATTCCAACCTTAAGCCTCCTTTCCTTCAAAGGTGAAGATGACCAACAAGGGGGCACGGATGAATATGCCCTTTAAACGTGGGTTGGGAATATGAACAAGTTAGCTACATTAAAATGAAGATATCTGGTCTATTCCCACTACAATATGCCTCTAATGAATCTAACCTGAGACGCTAGAATTTTAATACATTATTTCAGGGAGACGTTCTCAAGGGAGCTATGACCTCAAAACCATTACTTGATTTTATCCCCATTTTATTTATAGAGGAAAGGGGGCAGAAATATAATATGGTGTACAAGTATCATATCATATCATAGACAGGACTTGACTTCCCTAATCTTAATGTTTTCCTGCCTTAAAAGAAACAGAAATTAAGCACTATCAACAGGGTGACCTAAGGAAACTCCCCAAATGATTCCTACTTCTTGAGCCACTCATCATGAAATCCTACATTGAAAAGCTGAATAACAATCTTAAATCTTAAAGGGCTACTTCTTTCAGCAAACTATATTCTGAAGACTAGAGAACATGTTGCTCTCAACAGCATTTTAGTGAACACATTAAAGAAGAAGCAAACAGTTCGGGGGAGGATCCAAAAAAGAAATCAGGACAACAGGCTGGTAAAGCTGTCTCTGGAGTCTCTTTCCACTAAACAAAGCGGCAAATACAGAACATTTACACCTATTTTTCTTTTACAAAACTTAAATGCTTTGGGCCGGGCACAGTGGCTCAGGCCTGTAATCCCAGCACTTTGGGAGGCCGAGGCACACGGATCACCTGAGGTGGGGGTTGCAGTGAGCCGAGATCACATCAACTGCTCTCCAGCCTGGGTGACAGAGCAAGACTTTGTCTCAAAAAAAAAAAAAAAAAATTAAAATGCTTTGTATGAACTTTAACATATTAGGCAACTTGTTTAGCAACATAATCAACTGATTCTCTTTTAAGCTTTTGGATCACAGGAGCCATTTATTCAGCCAGTTCAGGAACAGCATGCCTCTCTCTTCTAATTCTTGGCAAACAACTGCATTATCCAACAAATGGCAGCAGGAGGGTGGGGTGGGGGGGCGGTAGAGGCAATTGGGAAATAAGATCCTAGTGAATTACTGTTCGCTGTCCACTTTCCATTCTAAACATGGGGAATGTGGATTCTATTATTAAAGCCATGGAATGTATAGGTAAATTCCATCACCACCTTTGGCCATTAAGGCACCCCAATTTGTCTTTCTGACCAATGTGTAAAAATGTTCTTTAAATGTAAGCAATCACAGGTGGTTAATGTTTAACTTTTTATTAAGAAACTAAGGCAAAACAACAGAATTCCAAAAAATAAAGATACAGAATTCTAATTTAAATTCTAAACAAATATAAAAATCAGAGTTTACCAGTATTTTTGAGTAGAGGGGAATGGCTAAATGCATTCACAGTAATTATTTCTTCCTTACTAGCCTCAAGTTTGCAACCCTTTCCTTCCTGCTTCACATGGACTAGAACAGAATTTCTCATTCATCTTTTGCTACTGTAACTTTTGCTTCTATAGTCTAAAACTTCAGAGGAGCTTTTGTCTTTCTCCGTAGTTCTTTCTCTGTTCCTTCAGCAGATATGTGAGCACCTGCCTATTGGGCTTACATGTTGTGGCACAAAGATGAGTCCATCAGAGATCCTGTCCCAGTTTGGGGCGATATGACACCAAGAAATAATCAATAAATAATTTTAAACAAGGTATAAATAAATACAGCATGAGTCAACTATAGATATATAATACTAGGGAAATTTCAAGGAGAGATTACATTCAGCTAGAGAAACTGAGGAATGTTTTTTGAGGACAGCATTTGGGCTGGGTGTGGCCTGCTCCTAATAAAGCCTTCGAAGTGGTCCTGATTATCTACCACAGTCCCAGTTGTGGAACTGTGGTGGTCTCGATTTCTGGAAAGTGATCTTTTCAATGCTAACCTTTAAAACCCCTTAAATTTCTGGCCCAGCACGGTCACTCACGCCTGTAATCCCAGCACTTTGGGAGGCGAGGTGGGTGGATGGCTTGAGGCCAGGAGTTCGAGACCAGCCTGGCCAACATGGCAAAACCCCCTCTATTAAAAATACAAAGATTAGGGCCGGGCACAGTGGCTCACGCCTGTAATCCCAGCACTTTCGGAGGCTTAGGTGGGTGGATCACAAGGTCAGGAGTTCGAGACCAGCCTGGCCAACATGGTGAAACCCCGTCTCTATTAAAAATACAAAAATTAGCCAGGCATGGTGGCAGCTGCCTGTAATCCCAGCTACTTGGGAGACTGAGGCAGGAGAATCATTTGAACCCGGGAGGCAAAGGTTGCAGTGAGCTGAGATCACATCACCGCACTCCAGCCTGGGCAACAGAGCAAGACTCCATCTAAAAAAAAAAAAAAAATTAGCCAAGTGTGGTGGCACATGCTACTCGGGAGGCTGAGGCTGAGGCATGAGAATCGCTGAAACCTGAGAGGCAAAGGTTGCAGTGAGTCAAGATCGTGCACTCCAGCCTGGGTGACTCTGTCTCCAAAAAACAAACACGCACACCACTCCCTAAGTTTCTATCTCTTCAAACTACTCGCTTCTTCAAAGTAACCCAAAAAATTAATATTAATATGACAATCTACATAGTTTGGGGATTTAAAAGTTAAAGCTGGGTACAGTGGCACACACCCGTAATCCCAGCTACTTGGGAGGCTGAGGCAGGAAGAGTGCTTGAGCCCAGGAGTTCAAGACCCGCCTAGGCAGCAGAGTGAAACCCTGTCTCCAAAAACAAACAAAGTTCATTATACAATAGTAGTTTCTTTATGGTTTAGGGCTTTGCTATTTTTGAAACTCTTTCTCCAGTCAAATAATTCTAAAAGGCAGAAAATGCCTAATCACTGAACAATGATTTCAAATATTAACTGGGTAAATCTTAGTTTCTTTAGGTGTCTTATTGAATCTGTATCTACACTTTATGTGAATGAGGGAGATGAAATAAATGGCTTAACATTCAAGTCAAATAATGAGAAAATAATGGCAACTATGAAATGACATTAACCACAAATTCCTTGTATGAAAAGATTTAATGAATTATGAGCCATTGACCATTACAAACTTTAAGCCTTAATATTTCGTCTTTCCTATGTAAAACCAGGTAATTAAAACAGCCTGTCTCAGTATGACAGAAGACCATAGTAGGGATAATAGTAACGTCTGCTTCCACATCTGCATGCTTCATTAATGAACCAAAAAAGTGCTCCAGGTTTCCCAAGTCAACATAGTCAGTTACACTTTCCCTGATCATACTATGAATTGAAACAGAACACTCCTTTGACTTTTAATAGCACTTTTCATCCACAGCACAAGCACTTCCCCATTGTTTTCTCCTTTACCCTCAATATCCTTGTGAGGTAGTGAAGGGAGGGAGCAAGGATTTTTTTTTTTTTTTTTTCTATTTTGCAGATGAGAAAATTCAAGGTGAATTTTAGGACAGTGGTTCTCAACCTTGGCAGCATACTGAAATGACCAGAAAGTTTTTTAAAATCCTTATGACCAGCTCATATTCCAGACCAACATCAGAATCTTGGCATACGGAACCCAAGCATCGATGCGTCTTCAAACATTCCAAAGTGACTACAAAGTGTATACAGCCAACGTTGAGAACCACTGGTTTGAATGATTTATACTCAATCTTCAGGCGCAACTGTCTTCTACATAAATGCTCTTCTCAGCACCAATGACAAAGATATTCCATTTCCTTGCACACTGTAGCAGTTTAATATTTTGTAGAGCTACTACTGGTTTTCAGTGACAAATTTACGTAAATGAAGGCTCTTCATTACCCAGATGCTCATGCTGTTAACTTCAATTGCATATGATTTGCAAATGGGATATTCAGGAATTTAAATCTTTAAGAATGGCTTGTTGTTAAATATTGAGGCAATTATTTCATTCTAGGTACAATATGCAATAACCATGTGTTTCGGTTTTCCACTCAGCACCTTCAAAACTGTTGCAAATCAATGTTTACTAACAAGAAAAAACAGACAATTATAAACCAAACTCACAACAAAATTCAGAATGGCCACATCACAACCTGAAAAAGAAACAAGTACTTAAAGGACTTGATCACTTTCTAACAAGTCCATCTTCAACCTGAACCACTTCTCTTGTTTAATCAAATTTTAAACTTTGCCAAATTGAGTTGTTCTACACCAAGAAAAATCAATTTCTATACCATCTATATTCTCTAGTAAGTTTAACCTAAAATTTCACTCAAGACAAGGAGGTTTCTTCTTAACCTGGACATCGAAAAGAATCTTTAACAGATTTCATCTTTTCAAGCAATGTATCAAACACACAATAAATACTTGTAAACTTTTCAGGTGCAACAATAAATCTTTGTTCTATGGCTGAAATCCCTTGCTTCACAGGAGTACTGACAATCTTAACTCCCAAGGAGCAATCCAAGAATCCCGGCCAGCTGCTGAGTGTCCCTAATTAGATTTAAAACAAAACATACATACAGCAAGAACTCAGAAGTACAAAGATTTCACTCGCTTTTGTCAATTCTTACGTATCTAAAACCATACAATTTATACTTTCATACAGAAAGATGTCTGTTTCTTTTCTAACAAAAGAAAAACTCTCAGCTCATGTGGGTTGGATTATTAATTCAAAAGCATTTTAGTGATGAGAAATAAGATTTGTAAGTCAAAATAGGAGTTAATGTTAAACTCTTCTACAATGAAACCTTCAAATATTGCCAACCTGAAGTTTTCAGCACAAGGTGTTGTATTTCAAGTCCCATGGGGGCAATTATCTATAATGAGATTAAGAATATTCTTAACCTGTTTCAGGTGGGTAAGTAAACGTTTTCTTTATAGCCCCAATAACGAGTTTGAGGCTTAGATTAGTTGTATGATGTAAACAATATGAAATTAAAATTTTTTTGATAATATCTACAGCATTTATAAGGTTACAAAATAAAAGGACCATTAATCAATTCTTTTTTTCCTAGGCTCTATGACTAATAGCTTTCATATTTGAGGCCTACAAGAGCAAATGGCAATATTCTGTGTTATGACACACTTCCTTAGAAGGCCAAAAATAAAACTGGATACCAAAAGATACCCATTACTATTATGCTGAGAGCATCCTTACTGATACCTGTATAATTAGAAATAGATTTGCCTTCCTTCAATCTTTAGCCAGGAGATCGAGAGATCTTTACTATAATTTTGAGTAAAAACAAAAACAAACCAGACTCTAACAGCTATGGGAACTGTAAGCCAAAAATAATACAAAATGAGTCAATACAACACATCTCCTCTTAAAATCCTCTTCTTTGTAGTTAACCCAGCTGTCCCCAAATGTTATTCCAATTTTGTAACCATGTAGTGGCTTTTAAGAAATTAGAACTAGAACAAAGCAACCTGTTTGTCCTTTTTTTTTTTTACAGTTTTTTTTTTACACACATATTGTATATACAACTTTTAAAATAGCTGCACAATTTTATATCTCACTTTTAGAGAAGTGCAGTCCAAGCAGACCATGCTTCTCAATATATTAAAAATATTAAATAAAACCCAACCAGTTTCATACTTTTCTAATAGTCAAGCTGGCTGGAAAAAAAGGGACTGGAGAAAGAACAGGCAGTTGTAAAATGGGATCAGTCTTCACAAACACACTACTTAAAAATCTTGCTATTTCCTTATCTTATCCCTTTGACAGCATCTCTACAATCTCACCTTTAAAGCTGGAAATAACACATTGCTAACTTAGAGACAACATCGGGTGCAACATGCATATGTCAACTGCCCACTCAACCAACTGCAACCCTGAGGATTTTTCTGGCCCAGTAGAAAGAGGAAACACGAAGATAATCTCTGCTGTAGAGCTGCTTCTCCAGTTTACGACTCCATGTGTTTTCAGGACGTTTCTTGGACATGCACGTGTGACAGTCACTTCATGGTTCTACTTCCCATAAGCAGATCTCTCCTCCATTCTGTCTGTCATCACAAGCAAGCCACTGTCATCCGTCCAAAGGTTTTCCAAGGTAAACCAAAGTCACTTCTGTGTTGCCATATACAGCAGAAACTGCTGGGTATAAGCAGACCTTCGGAAGTCCTCTAAAGGCAACCCCCAGGAACTCATATCCACGTTCAAAAGCTAAAGTCTTATCTTCCATGTCCAAGATGACTCGAATTCTTTCTCCTATCTGCAAACAGACATCAAAAGGTTAGAAGAAAATCTGCCAAGGGCATAGGTAGAAGAAACAAGACATAAATCAAGAAGCTGAAAACATTAAGAATATTATCCTGAAAGCTATCTAGAAAAATCAGAAGGGAAGCTTTCTAGTCAGGAAGAAACATCTATAAAAAAAGGACATACATCTGGCCGGGCGTGGTGGCTCACGCCTGTAATCCCAGCACTTTGGGAGGCGGAGGCGGGCAGATTGCTTGAGCCCAGGAGTTCAAGACCAGCCTGGGCAATATGGTGAAAACCCATCTCTATTAAAAATACAAAAATTAGCTGGGTGTGACGGCGCAAAGCCGGTATTGCACCACTGCCCACTGCACTCCAGCCTGGGTAACACATCATAAATGCTTATTTTGATAGTTTTGTTTTTAAGACTCACATGGAATCTACATTTAATTACTTACAATTTAAATGTTCCACCTGAACACTCCCTAGATTGATTTTATTTACTCTTTGTTTAAAGGTTTTTCTTAAGGTTAACACTAAAATCTATAACGACATATTTTACCAAAAAGAGCACTCTAAATCAGCTTCTCAAATTACTATACTATACATACAACAGAATTTTTTTTTTTTTTTTTTTTGAGATGGAGTCTCACTCTGTCGCCCAGGCTGGAGTGCAGTGGTGTGATCTCAGCTCACTGCAAGCTCCGCCTCCCGGGTTCACGCCATTCTCCTGCTTCAGCCTCCCCAGTAGCTGGGACTACAGGCACCCGCCACCATGCCAGGCTAATTTTTTGTATTTTTAGTAGAGACGGGGTTTCACCGTGTTAGCAGGATGGTCTCGATCTCCTGACCTCATGATCTGCCTGCCTCGGCCTCCCAAAGTGCTGGGATTACAGGCGTGAGCCACCGCGCCCGGCCATAAACGGAATATTATTCAGCCATAAACAGAAATGAAATTTTGATATGTGCTACGACATAGATAGACCCTGAAAATATTATGCTAAGTGAAATGAGCCAGACACAAAAGGCTAAATGGTATGATTCCATTTATATAAAGTATCTAGAATAGTCAAATACATATAGTTGTAGAACAGAGTTTACCAGGGGTAGGGAATGAAGGAAATAGGGAATGAACATAATAGAGATTACGTTGGGGTGAGGAAAACGTTTTGGGTACAGAGAGAGGTGATGGTTACACAACATGTGTGAATGTATTTAATGCCACTGATTGTATACTTACAAATGGTTAAAATAATAAATAGGTATGTTTCACCACAATTTTAAACATCACCATAGTAAGACACATAGCTTTTAAAGTTTACGAAGCAGTTCCACATGTAATGTGGAATCATGAATAATCCAATCTGGCTACAAATTCTAATGTAGAATATAGAATAGGCTTATTAAATAAGTCAATTTGTGGTTCACAACTCCGAAACACCTGTTTGTTATAAAAAACAGCAGCACTGATTATTAAATGGAACTGGAAGCAGAATATATCCAGTTTTTTGATTATTAAATGAAACTGGAAGCAGAATATATCCAGTTTTTTCCCATTTGGAAAAGTAAGCAAAAAAAAAAAAAGGATGTTTCATCTTTACAGTTTGCATTTATAAAAAAATGTTGCATCTACAAAATTGGAAACAGAAAGTCCTAATGTTTGCAATCAAAATTTAATTCTACCTGATTATGATAACCCCTGCTACTGTCATTTACTTTCCTTCACTGTATTTCCTGTTAACAGTAACTGCCAACATCTGCTTTTTTCCTCCCTTCGCCCACCTCACAGATTAACCCACACCCCATTTTATGGATCTAAGAACCTCCAAATCATCATCACCACCACTCCTACCAACAAAATATTAACAAAGTAGAAATGAAAAGCTAATTTTGTTGGGTATTTGTGTTGTGTCGTATTTGTATTATCCCATTTAATCCTCACACTAATCCTAGGAATTATCCCTATTTTACAGAAGTTGAAACTAAGTAACAATTACTCCTGGTGAAATCTGCAAACTTGCTTCACCTTTGAGCACGCAGCACGCAGCACGCACAAAGCACAGGGTGGAGAAAGCAGAAGTCTTACCATCTTTAGGTGCCAGGGGGTAAAACGTGGGAGATGACAGAGCAACTGGAAACTTAAGAGGAGGAACTCCAGAAGCAACAGAACCACAGAAAGGATGAACCCCAAAATCTGAGAATTAACTGCCCAAATCCCTGAGTGACCGCTATATTACAAAGGCACAGGGTAAACCCCCAGGACTGAAAAAGCAGCAGAGCTGAAAAAACTGAGCAGACATTAGCTACTACACATCACATGAGACAGAGTTTATAGTTTGAGTATAGGCAAGTTAACTGCCTACTAAAACAAGAAAACCTATACTTTTCAGAAGAATAAAGCAGTTTCTAGAAACGAAACATTCAGGAGTTACTACTACATATTATCTACACATCTAGGTTGCAATAAAAAAATTACTAGATATGAAAAGAAACAGGAAAGCGTGATTCATATTTAGGGGAAAAAAGAGCAATCAATAGAAGCTGAACTCAAGTGGGCCTAAGTGTTGGATCTGGTAAAGACTTCAAAGCAGCTATTATAAATATGTCCAAAGAATTTTTCAAAAATATAGTATAATAAATAAAGAATCTCAAAAAGGAAATTTACTCTAAAAAAGAACCAGGCCCAGTGCGGTGGCTCACGCCTGTAATCCCAGCACTTTCACTTTGGGAGGCCGAGGCAGGCAGATCACAAGGTCCAGAGATCAAGACCATCCTGGCCAACATGGGGAAACCTCATCTCTACTAAAAATACAAAACTTAGCTGGGCATGGTAGCATGCACCTGTAGTCCCAGCTACTTGGGAGGCTGAGGCAGAAGAATCGCTTGAACCCAGGAGTCGGTGGCTGCAGTGAGCCCAGATCGTGCCACTGCACTCCAGCCTGGCGACAGAGCGAGACTCTGTCTCAAAAAAAAAAAAAAGAAAAGAAAAAGAAAATTCTAAAGCTGAAGTGTACAATAAGCAAGATTTACTAGCCCAGTTCAATAGCAGAGGTGAGATGGCAAAAGAAAAAAATTTATAACCTTTAAGACAGAACAACAGAAATTATCTAATTTAGGTCAAGCCCGGTGGTTCATGCCTGTAATCTCAGCACTTTGGGAGACTGAGGCAGGCAGCTGCTTGAGCTCAGGAGTTCGAGACCAGCCTGGGCAAAATGGCAAAACCCTGTCTCTACAAAAAATACAAATATTAGCCAGGCATTGGTGGGGAGCACCTGTAGTCCCAGCTACTCTGGAGGCTGAGGTGGGAGGATCGCTTGAGCCTGGGAGGCAGAGGTTTCAGCGAGCCAAGATCATCGCGCCACTGCACCACTCCAGCCAAGGTGTCAGAGCGAGACCCTATCTCAAAAAAAAAAAAAAAAAAAAAAAGGAAAAGAAATTATTGAATGCAAAGATTAGAGAGAAACAAGGTTGGGGAAAAAACAAGAACATAGTTTTAGAGGCAGAGATAAGGACAACATCAAGCAGTCCCACACTTACATTAAAGGTAAATTAACTAAACACTTAAAAGTCAGAGACTGAAGCTGGGCGCAGTGGCTCACGCCTGTAATCCCAGCACTTTGGGAGGCCAAGGCGGGTGGATTACTTGAGGTTGGGAGTTCGAGACCAGCCTGACCAACATGGAGAAACCCCATCTCGCCAGGCGTGAGCCCCAACACTTTGGGAGGCCGAGGCAGGCGGATCACGAGGTCAGGAGTTCGAGACCAGCCTAGCCAACGTGGTGAAACCCTGTCTCTACTAAAAATACAAAAATTAGCTGGGTGTGGTGGCACATGCCTGTAATCCCAGCTACCCAGGAGGCTGAGGTAGGAGAACTGCTTGAACCGGGACCCGGGAGGCAGAGGTTGCGGTGAACCGAGATCACGCCATTGCACTCCAGCCTGAGCAACAAGAGTGAAACTCTGTCTCCAAAAAAAAAAAAAAAAAAAAAAAAAAAAAAAAAAGAAACCCCTTCTCTACTAAAAAAATATAAAATTAAATTAGCCGGGCGTGGTGGTACATGCCTCTAATCCCAGCTACTCGGGAGGCTGAGGCAGCAGAATCACTTGAACCTGGGAGGTGGAGGTTGCGGTGAGCCGAGATCGCGCCACTGCACTTCCAGCCTGGGCAACAAGAGTGAAACTCCGTCTCAAAAAAAAAAAAAAAAAGTCAGAGACAGAGACTGGGTTAGATAAAAATCAAGATCCAACTATATGCTGTGTAGGAGCTCCACTTTAAATACAAAGACAGATTGACAGAGGATTACTAGAGTCAAAGGAGGTCATTTCATAGTAAAAGAGTAAATCAGGCAGGGAGATATAACAATTAGAAATGTACATGCACCAGTAGTAACAGAGCTCCAAAATACATGAAACAAACACTGACAGAACTAAAAGAAGAGACAAATTAGCAAGCATAGATGGAGATTTCAATACTCCTCTCAGTAAATAATAGAAGGGGTAGAAAAAAATCAGTAACACTATATAAGACTTGAACATTATCAAGCGACTTCACCTAATTCTCATTTACAGAATATTCCATTCAGCAAAAGAATATACATTTTTTCAAGCACACATGGGACACTCATCCAGACAGACCACATATTAGAATAAAACAAATCTCAACAAATTTAAAAGGACTGAAACCATAGAGTACGTTCTCTGAAAAACAGACTTAAGGACTTTCACTTACAAAATCATTACAAGGGTAGCAACAGGACTTCCTTTTTAGTGATAAAGTCTACACACCCTTCTCCTTATAGTATCTGCAGAGCCTAAAAGGATAGTGAGTAAACATTCCATGAAAAAAATCCTTCCAGCTTTTATACCTCAGAAAATGGGATGTATTTTTGGTTCTTCTGCTTTAGTATGCCTGACTTGAGGTCATTACTGAGGCTAGAACTTTCACGCCACAGGTGGCTCTGAAATATGCAATCTATAGTTCTTTAAAGACTTCCAATTTCTTATCAGATTATTGTATATTACACCCTGTTGAGTCTATAGTAATAAATATGGCTTTTACAAATAGGAACTATAATTTTAACTTGAGTCAAATGAGTATGCCTTAAGCCTAAGATGAAAAGAATAAAAAATACAGCAGTTAGCCTGAATTTGCCTGTCTCTACAGAAATCACTGATGCCTCCAGGGGCTTTGAATCCACAAACAGAGGGTACACACTCATGTGCATGCACAGAGCTGTATTTACTGGGGTAAGGAGCCTAGAAAAAGATTTGGATGTGCTGTGATATAGGAAAGATGACTATCTAGAGCAGGGGTATTCAATCCTTTGGCTTCCTTGGGCCACACTGGAAGAATTGTTTTGGGCCACACATAAAATACACTAACACTAAAGATAGCTGATCAGCTTTAAAAAAAAAATTGCAAAAAAACTCATAATGTTTTAAGTAAGTTTATGAATTTGCATTGGGTCGCAATCAAAGCCATCGTGGGCTGCATGCAGGCTGTGGGTTGGACAAGCTTGATATAGAGCATGAACTGGCAAACTACAGCCCCTGGACCAAATCTGTCCTGCAGCCCATAAATAAGGTCTATGGAATACAGCCATGTTTATTCATTTACATATTATCGATGACTGCTTTTGTACTATAAATAAAAGTTGAAACTTGTGATGGATCCTTACCTTGAAAATGACATTAAAAAAAAAAGTTGTGACAGAGACCATATGGACTGCAAAGCCTTAAAGATTTACTACCTGGCCCTTACAAAAAGGTTTGCCAACCCCTGATCTGGAGCAAAAATAGGCTGCTTAAAGTTGTATTAGGAAGCAAGTATTAAGATAGATCATTTATATATTTATTTAAAAATGGTCAAAAAATCTCCTTGAGGCTGGGCGTGGTGGCTCACGCCTGTAATCCCAGTATTTTGGGAAGCCAAGGCAGGTGAATCACGAGGTTAGGAGTTCGAGACCAGCCTGGCCAAGATGGTGAAACCCCGTCTCTACTAAAAATACAAAAATTAGCCGGGCATGGTGGCAGGCGCCTGTAATCCCAGCTACTCGGGAGGCTGAGGCAGGAGAATGGCATGAACCCGGGAGGCGGAGGTTGCAGTGAGCCGAGGTCGCACCACTGCACTCTAGCCTGGGCGACACAGCGAGATTCTGTCTAAAAAAAAAGAGAATATTTTTCTGCATAGCCAAAATCAAAATATAACACCCAACAAAATTAACTATAACCTCCTAACATTAAAAAAAAAAAAATCTCCTTGAAGTCTGGGTATTTGAAAAAATAAAAATAAATAAAGATAAAAATTACCAAAAAGACAAACAAAACTCCTATATAAAAATTTGTAAATTTAAAACAAATTAAGGCGTGATTTGACAAAGGCCCATACTTGAGAAAAACCCGTTTCTCACCTGATATTTTGGTGCATTGTTGCACTGTGGAAAACTGCCATTGACTTCTCCATTATGTAGAAGATTATTGTCCACCAGATTCCAGCCCCAGCTCTGGTCATCACTGCCCAGCAATGCCACATAACCTTGGCACTGCATGGGGGCCCGTTTCGTGGCAATTCCAATCACTGCCACAGTGCCCAGAGGGCCCTCCCACCACACTTCCCATGCATGGCGGCCCTCACTGAAACCAATCTTGGTCCTTGCACCATCAGTGCTCTGAGCAATGGGATTTCGATGTAAAGTAAAGCCATTCTTCTTAATGTAGACATTCCTGGAGCAGTCATTAGTGCTGAAGGCATGTTGAAAAGCACGTATCTAAAAAGATGAAAAACAGGCCAAATAAATAATTTTTTCTTAAATATTAAAAAGTACCCAAACTTCAGGCTATATGTTTTTAAATAATGAAGTTATATATTTTAAAATAACACAAGTATTTCCAAATAATGGCTAAAGTTTCAGGATGGGATACTAACAGAATAAATAACATTAAAAATAACTGCCAACCGTTTCATCAGTGACCAAAATTTTAAATTGTAGTATTTCCTCAAACAGGCTTCTTAAAACATCAAAAGATACAAAAAAAAAAAAAAAATCCTTATATCTTAGAGATAATACTGAAACGTTTATGGATGAAATAATGATATCTGGGAATTGCTTTGAAATATCCAGAGATGGAGTGGGAGACTGTGTGATAGAAACATGAAACTAGACTGGCCATAAATTAATCACTGGCAAAGCTTGGTGATGGGTATAAGGAAGTTCATCAAACTATTTCCTCTACTTTTGTTTATATTTGATATTTTTATACCAAAAAGTTGAGATGTACCGTTTTCATATGGGCAATGCTGTCATCAAAAAGAATTATATTTTACATAAAACAGAAACTTTAATCCTAGCAGCTCTAAAGTTTATGAAAAATTTTAGTAAACACAAACTACCTTAGATCCTCAGCCTACTTGCTGGATATGACTTATACAATAAAAAAATCACCAATCTCATTTTACCAAATCAAATAATCCCCTCGATAGCATCTAGGTTCAACTATTAGAATTTATAAAGAGAAGCTATCAATAAGGCGAGTTCGTTGACTCTTCAGTAAATACAAAGGTTTACACTTCCAAAATAAAGAGGGTATGAAAATAGCTCTTCTATACAAACAATAACAATTTCTCATAAACAATTTTAAACTTTTAGTTTGTGTATTTTAAATTTTTTTAGACAACATCTCACTCTGTCACCCAGACTGGAGTGCAGTGGCACAATCATACCGCACTGCAGCCTTGAACTCCTGGACTCAAGTGATACTCCCATCTCAGCCTTCCTAGTAGCTGGGGTTACAGGTTCGAGTCACTATGCCTGCCTGGTTTGTATGTTTTTAAAAAATCTCTTCTCTACTTTAGTCAAACTACCCAAAAGCAGTAGAAGGCTGGGACCTATGCTTCAGTTAACCTGAGAAATCAACTCCAGAGTCACAGAATGTCAGCATTCAGGAAGACCCTTAAAGGTCACCTAGTCCTTCTCCGGGATTTCAACCACGAGTTAGTGCAAGAGGCCCAAAGAGAGATCAAGTATCCAGTTCCCTCACCACCTGTTCATTTACCATTCGCTGGTACTCTACTGTTTCACTGCAGGGCACAGATTTAAAAAAAGAGAACTATTTGTTTCCAGTATCCCATGCATTCACAATAAAACTGAAGCATTCCCAATGTTTTTCCTATCTGCTCGTATTATAAAATACTTTAAGGCACTTATAAGACCAAAACATAAGATTCAATGAAAGGGCCGGGCGCGGTGGCTCACCCCTGCAATCCCAGCACTTTGGGAAGGCAAGGTGGGCAGATCGCCTGAACTCGGAGTTCAAGACTAGCCTGGGCAACATGGCGAAACCCCAACTCTAGTAAAAATACAAAAAAGTAGCCAGGTGTGGTGGTGCACGCTTGTAATCCCAGCTACTTGGGAGGCTGAGGCAGAAGGAATGCTTGAGCCCAGGAGGCAGAGGAAGCAGTGAGCCAAAATCACACCACTGCACTCCAGCCTG
The DNA here is from genome assembly GCF_006542625.1 of Nomascus leucogenys. Classification (NCBI taxonomy): domain Eukaryota; kingdom Metazoa; phylum Chordata; class Mammalia; order Primates; family Hylobatidae; genus Nomascus; species Nomascus leucogenys. Next base: position 117,389,470 of record NC_044391.1, on the reverse strand, counting down.
GGTGACAAAGTGAGACCCTGTCTCAAAAAAAAAAAAAAAGGAAGAAAGAAAAGAAAGGAAAAGGGATTAAATGGGGAAGGAACATGTCCCCAAAATAGCAAATACTGTCTAAATAACTCAAGAGAATAATATCAATAATTCACTATGAAATATTTAATATTTCCCTATGCCTACTCCCCAATTCTTATAAATTCCAATTTCACATTGACACTATTGACAACCTCTTCCTCAAACTTCCTTTTCTTTTTTTTTTTTTTGAGACGGAGTCTCACTCTGTCACCCAGGCTGGAGTGCAGTGGCTCAATCTCAGCTCACTGCAACCTCTGCCTCCTGGGTTCAAGCGATTCTCCTGTCTCAGCCTCCCCCGAGTAGCTGGGATTACAGACGTGCACCACCACACCCGGCTAATTTTTGAATTTTGAATACAGACAGGGTTTCACCATGTTGGCCAGGCTGGTCTCAAACTCCTGACCTCAGGTGATCTGCCTGCCTCGGCCTCCCCAAGTGCTGGGATTACAGGCGTGAGCCACCGCACCCGGCCCTGTCTTCCTCAAACTTCTACGACATCTTCCTATTTCCCTGGACTGATCCTGTATCATTTCCTTTTTTGGTGACCACCCTTCCTCTGCCCCAACCAAATTCTCCAAACTCAGTCCTCAACTCTCTATCTGAATTATTTCCAGACCTGTCTTTCTAAAACAGCACCTTTACTACATCTCATCCCAGTTCTATAACCTTTGGAAGTTCCATACTTAGTACCATCACCAACTGCAAATTCTTCTGCCTGGCTTTCAAAGCCCTCCAAATCTGATTCTTCCTATTTCCCTTTCTACCTTGATGATGTTCTTCTTGCTTATAGTATTATATGTGCTTTCTTTTCCCACGCATTCTCTAAGATCACCTCTATTAAGCTATTCTTAACCAGGGCCACCCAATTCCCTTTATTTCTCTCTCTGCTGAGTGCTTACCCACCACTTTCTGTACCACATAACAACTTAGTAGCTCTTATTTTCTAACACATCTTTAACCATTGATTCTAGTAAAAGATAACTTGCAAAAAAAACTAATCTAATCTAAATTGATCAAACCTCAATAGGAAATAGAGGACAGAAGAACATGTCAAGCAACACCATGATAATGAAATCAGCAAAATCGAGCTGAGAGTAAACAAACTTGTTTCCTCAACAAATAAGATGGGAAGTTGGGGAGATGGTGAGTGAATATATAGACTAAAACAGCCTTAAGAGACATATCAACCTTTGCCATGGGACCCTTATATAGATCTTGATTATATAAAATATAAGTTTAAAATGCAACATTTAGCAATTATGAGATAACTGGCAATTTGAACACTGCATTTTTGATATTAAGAAATTAATGTACATTTACATTTAGATGTGATAGCCATATTGTGATTACATTAAGTGTCTTTATTTTTTAGAAACAGATACTGGAAACTTCGTATGAAATGGGAAAATAGGCCGGGCATGGTGGCTCACACCTATAATCCCAGCACTTCAGGAGGCCGAGGCGGGCGGATCACGAGGTCAAGAGGTCGAGACTGTCCTGGCCAACATGGTGAAAGCCTGTCTCTACTAAAAATACAAAAATTAGCTGGACGTAGTGGCAGGCTCCTGTAGTCCCAGCTACTTGGCAGGCTGAGGCAGGAGAATTGCTTGAACCCGGAAGGCAGAGGTTGCAGTGAGCTGAAATCGTGCCACTGCATTCCAGCCTGGGCAACACAGCAAGACTCTGTCTCAAAAAAAAAAAAAGGGAAAATAAAGACCAAATTAATAAATTAAAAACAACCCATAGCCTCACAGTCCCATGCACAACCTGGATTTTGTTATGGCAAAAGCAGCATGAAGACCTAGCTTAAAATCTAAGTCTGGCCGGGCGCGGTGGCTCACGCCTGTAATCCCAGCACTTTGGGAGGCCGAGGCGGGCGGATCACGAGGTCAGGAGATCGAGACCATCCTGGCTAACACAGTGAAACCCCGTCTCTACTAAAAATACAAAAAAATTAGCCGGGCGAGATGGCGGGCGCCTGTAGTCCCAGCTACTCGGGAGGCTGAGGCAGGAGTATGGCGTGAACCCCGGGGGGCGGAGCCTGCAGTGAGCTGAGATCACGCCACTGCACTCCAGCCTGGGCGACAGCGAGACTCTGTCTCCAAAAAAAAAGAAAAAAAAAAATCTAAGTCTGAACTTTACAGAATTCTCATCAGATGCCAAGTATGACTGAAACAATTAATGCTACGGGGTGATATGTAAAACATGAACTTAAAAAAAAAAAAAACTAAACAGATTAACAAACTCCACTTCCCTGTTTTATGCTACCCTAAACCTTTTCTTGTCATTCTCTGTTATCCAGGCTCCTGGGAAAATCCATTTGACACCTCCATCTTCCTCATCCCATTCACCCAGTCAGCTGTCTACCTATGTATATTGTTTTCGACGACAGCTCTCCAGCCATCTCCTTCGCTCGACGTACCTGTTCCGGTCTTAAGTATCTCTGGTATAGGCACTAACCCCTGCCCTCTCCAACTCATCTATGGCCTAGTCTTTTTAAAGTACAGCCTTTGTCACTCTGCTGTTCAAACTTCTATGGTTTACGATTGTAGTACAAAACCCGAACTATAGACTGAAGGCTATTATTTCAAAGCCCTCCATGATATATCTAGTCCCATAATATGGCTTTATAATATTTCCCACTACTTCCTTTCATTCAGTCTAACTGTATTATTTTATATCTTCAGTGCAGATCTCTCCTCTAAGCTCCAACCTCCAACAGCTGCCTATTTGAAATCTCTGTCTCAAAAATACTGTAAATGCTGCTCTCCCAGAACTGAACTCACTGCCATTTCTTCAAAACCTAGCCCACCAGCCTGGGCAATGTAATGAGACCACATCTCTACAAAAAAAAAATTAAAAATTAGCTGGGCATGGTGGCACAGGCCTGTAGTCCCAGCTACACAGAAGGCTGAAGTGGGAGGATCACTTGAGCCCAGGAGTTCAAGGCTGCAGTGAGCTATGATCATTCCACTGCACTCCAGCCAGGGCAACAGATCAAGACCTCACCTCAAAAAAAAAATCTAGATCAAATGATCTCTACATTATGTGAGCCAAATACTAGGAGTCATCCTTACCACTTCCCTCTTCCTCATCCCTATTTCAAATGTATTGCCAATTCTATAGATTTTACTTACTAAATCTGTCCATTTCTATCTCCTCCACTACCTATTTCCTAATTGACCTACCATATTTCTAAGGTCCCCTTCCAACCAACAATTTAGTTCTCCATACTAAAGTCAGAAATAATCTCTTAAAATGCCAAATAATCATATCACCAATCCCCACACCTCAAATCCTTCTTGCTTACAACTCAAAATGGCTTCCCTACACTTTGGTCCCAGTCCACTTCTTCCATCTTATCTCAAACCAGCATCACCTTTGCTCTCTGTGCTCCAGCCACATTGACGTATTTTCCGTCCCTCACACTTAGAAGGTTCCCTCCTGGAAGGCTGTTCTCTCTCCCCTTGGCCTACTTATCATCCTTCAGGTGTCAGTACATGAATCACTTCCTCTGAGAAAGCCTTCCCTCACCTCTCCACCTAGGTTAAATCCTCCACTACTGACAGTCAGAGCACTAGGTATTTTTCCTTCATACTACTTACCAGATGCGGTTTTACATCTGTGTGATTATTTGATTAATATCCATTTCCCCTGCTAGACTGTAAGCTCCATAAGGCAAGACATCCATTAAGAGTCTGTGCCTGTTTTATTTGCCATTGCATCTGCAAAACTGAGCACAGTGCCTGGCACTCGTTTTTTTAAATAAAAATATATGTTGTACAAACCCTTTACTTTCCTCTTGTCCTGCTTCTGCTCAGAGTACTTCCTCTTCCTAAAATATTCAACTCCTCATCTTTAAAATTCACTCAAATATAACCTCAACCTCAAATCTTCTCCAATCCTCCACTCGATTTGTAAATTCCTCCTTTCACTGAACTTCTAGTATACTTTTTTACGTCTGTAACAGTAAGGAGCAATTTCTACCACACATTCACAGTTCTTTCTATACCTTTTTCTCTCGTCTACTAGATTGACTTTCCTACTAGACTATTTGACTCCTTTTGAATTAATATTTTATCCTCAAAATATTCAAGAAAAGTCCTACAATGCGTGAATGAACAGTGATTGGTACGAGTCTACAACACCTATAATGCACACAGCAGAAAGGCAAAGTATTAAAAACCTCAGAAACCTGAAATATCTATGGAAGGATACAAAAGAAAAAGTAAGACAGGTTGCATACATGGAGAGGAACTGGGTAGCTGAGGGACAAGGATGAAAGGAAAACATTTTGCTTGACATCATTTTGCTTCTATTGAAGCTTAACTCACACGAACACATTATCTATTACATATTATAATATGAATCTTGAATCGTGTAAACATTTCTATTACAAGTCAATTATCAAAACAACAACTCCTAATTTAGGCTGGGTTCAGTGGCTCATGCCTGTAACCCCAGCACTTTGGGAGGCTGAGGCGAGAAGATCGCTTGAGACCAGGAGTTTGAGACCAGCCTAGGCAACAAGGTGAGACCCCGTGTCTGTAAAAAATAAAAAATTAGCCAGTGTGGTGGCACATGACTGTAGTTCCAGCTACTCGGGAGGCTGAGCTAAGGAGGATCCCCTGAGCTCAGGCGGCCGAGGATGCAGTGAGCTGTGATTGTGCCACTGCATTCCAGCCTGGGCGACAGAGTGAGACCCTGTCTCAAAAACAACAATAAAAACTCCTAGCTTAAAATAAGCAAAAACAATAAAACTTTATGGAAAAATGAAAACTGAATAAAATTTATGAAACCGACACATTTATCAAAGTAGAACAAAATTGCAATCGTCTGCACTCACCTATAAAAATTACAACCAGTATCCACTGAATAGCCACCACGCACAAATAGTCCTAGTAAATTATTGTTATTTCGCTTAATAGAAAAACAACTCGGGCCGGGCGCGGTGGCTCACGCTTGTACCCAGCACTTTGGGAGGCCGAGGCGGGTGGATCGCGAGGTCAGGAGATCGAGACCACGGTGAAACCCCGTCTCTACTAAAAATACAAAAAAATTAGCCGGGTGTGGTGGTGGCGGGCGCCTGTAGTCCCAGCTACTCGGAGAGGCTGAGGCAGGAGAATGGCGTGAATCCAGGAGGCGGAGCTTGCAGTGAGCCGAGATTGCACCACTGCACTCCAGCCTGGGCGACAGAGCGAGACTCCGTCTCAAAAAAAAAAAGAAAAAGAAAAACAACTTGAGGCCGGGCACATGTGCTCACGCCTGTAATCCCAGCACTTTGGCAGGCCAAGGCGGTGGATCACGAGGTCAGGAGATTGAGACCATGCTGGTTAACACGGTGAAACCCTGTCTCTACTAAAAATACAAAAAATTAGCCGGGCGTGGTGGAGGGCGCCTGTAGTCCCAGCTACTCAGGAGGCTGAGGCAGGAGAATGGCGTGAACCCGGGAGGCGGAGGTTGCAGTGAGCGGAGATCGCGCCACTGCACTCCAGCCTGGGCGACAGAGCGAGACTCCGTCTCAAAAAAAAAAAAAAAAAAGAAAAAAGAAAAGAGAAACAACTTGATAGTTGACATATTTAATGGCAATGTTCCTTATCTTCTATAACTAAAACCGGTTTTATTACATAAGTATAAATTTTACATGCTTCACATGAAAAAAAAATTTTTACTTCTTACTCCGACCCCTGTTGGCAAGCTAGCATTAAAAAGGTGTGTTATCGCGCGGCGGCTCACGCCTGTGATCCCAGCACTTTGGGAGGCCGAGGAGGGAGGATCACCTGAGGTCGGGAGTTCAAGGCCAGCCTAACCAACATGGAGAAACCCCAACTCTACTAAAAATACAAAATTAGCCGGGCGTGGTGGCGCATGCCCATAATCCCAACTACTCGGGAGGCTGAGGCAGGACAATCGCTTGAACTCAGAAGGGGGAGGTTGTGGTGAGCCGAGATCACGCCATTGCACTCCGTCTCAAAAAAAAAAAAAAAAAAAAAAAAAGGGATGTTATCCTTTTAGTTACTAACGCATTTATTATGTTTAATACATTGCAATCAGACTTTATCTTCTCTTATGTATGACCTTGGTTGACTGCTATACTGAATAGCTGTTAACCATTCAACTGAACCCAAGGCCAAGACCCTTTGTTTATATGGCCTGAGAGTCCTTTCAGCCCTACCACAACTTGTTCCTTGACATTTTTATTTTGTATATGAAGGCGGGCGGAATATGCAGGAAGGATGCAGCAAAACTGTAATCAGCACGTTAGATGACAAATAGAAAAAAAGAGACACCATCAATGTGGGACTATTAAAAAGTTAGCAAGGAAACAGCCAATAACAGTAAGACAAAGCAGTATGTTCGGTGGTGCCCGCGGAGGTTCTATAAAAGCCTGTATCTTGTAAGCGAGCAGGATGACTAGGACTACACTCACTTGTAAGCCTCAAATACAGTGGAGGGAACTAAAGAGAACTTGGGGGAAAATAATGAAAAAAAAGGTTAAAAATCAGAGCTTGGAAAAGATGAGATAAACGTGGAGTGAAAGCAAACTAGAAACTTAGAAACTAAGTCCATGCTAAGGTAGCCGGGATTATTTAATATAATGAAGTCTATTTGGAGGCCAGGGAGAAAATTAGGACGAGGGCATTAAAAGGTACAAGAGTGGCGGTCTGTCTTTAACGGGGAAAACTGTCAGAAGTTGAATGAGTGATGCAAACTACCTAGTTGTTTGAAAAGTGGATCACGGAAGTGGGATGGGTTAAGGAGCAGAACTTCGATCCAAAGAAAAGAGAATCTTTATGTTGGGGGGAGGTGAGGAAGGTATTGACTGGAGCCGTGGAAAGGCGGGCTGGTGAGGCGAGGCGTCTGACTCAGAAGCTTGGATGAGAAACACCGCGAACGACGCCGGGGAGCGGGACTGGGGGCAGCGGTGTGGCCCGGGGCTCTCTCACCTTGGCCTTGTAGCTGGGCAGGTTGCAGAGGATGTCCGTGCGCAGAGCCTCTTCTGCCAGGCTGCGGGCGCACAGGCTCCGCCACACCTCGCTGTTCTCATCGCCGTGCAGGCAGCGGTACCAGTGCTTGCACACCAGGGCGCAGCTCCGCAGCTCGGACAGCTCCAGGTAAGAGAACACCAACTCCAGCACCCGGCTGGGCAGCCGGCCCCCGGCCCCCGCGGCCCCAGAGCCCGAGCCCGAGCCCGCGCCCGCGCCCGCGCCGCCGCCGCTACAGCCAGCGCCGCCCGAGGCTGCCCCAGCCCCCGGGGCCGGGGCCGGCGCCGCCATCGCCTCACCAGCCGGCCCGAGGGCCGCCTCTGCCACCGCCGCTTCCCGCCGTCTCTGCTCGGAAGGCCAAGCCTCGCCCGGAGACCGGAGCGGCTCGCTCACCGCCCCTTCCAGTGCCAACCGCCGGCGCCTCCACCACTCCCGCCCCTGCCCGGGGGCGTCCGCCGCGCGCCCCGCCTCACTGAGGGCAGACGCACCGCCTGCACGGGCGTCCTCCGCCCCTCCCCCGCGGCTCAGCGCGGGCGCCGAAACCGCCCGACTCGCCCGGCCTCTCCGCGGCGCGCCAGCGGCTCCGCCATGCGGGTTGAGGGCACGAAGCAAGGGCGCACGCCCAGCTCGTTCGCGGTTCCTCTCGGCCCCGGATGTGACTGTTTGGCTGCGCCGCTTCGCGCCTTACGCTCGACGGGATTGGGCGCCGGCGGGTGAGGTCATCACTAGGCGCCGAGGAAGGGAGCGGGAAGCGCAGGTATGAGGCTGGCGCCGGTGGCTTCGATGCTGCTTTCCGGTGACTTCGATGCTGTTTTCCATTGTTTTTTCCTCTTTCTGGCCTGGCGGCTCCGCGTCTGCTTTCCTGGGCTCCCTTTCCTGTGACATTTCCCTGTGTCCGTTAGGTCCTTGCTTCAGACTCCAACTCAACGCATGAAACTTTTCTTGCTTGCCAGTTCCTAGCTCCCCCACCCTTTTGTGTAGCTTGGGCAGCGGAGGCCGTCTTTACCTGGTCAGGCCCCCTCGTTCTCCCTAAATATCGGCACTTAGCCGAACGTCTGTCCCTGTGTGCCTTCGGAAAGTAAGGTGACTGCGACTGAACACCCCCGCGCCCAAACCTTCAAGTGCCATTTGAGTGCTAATTTAAGTGCTGCCGTCTTTTGGACAAGATGTGGTCTTTACTGGATCCAGCGTTTAGTAAGCAGATGAAGGCAATGTAGTTTTAGTCAATTAAACATTCCAATAGGGAGAATGACGTAGAGGCTATAATTATAGATGGATTCTTAGAAGGGGAAGAATTTCAGCATCCCAGCTTGGGCAGCATTGCGAGACCGCGTCGCTACAAAAAATAGAAAAATTAGCCGAGGGTGGTGGCGTGCGCCTCTGGTCCTAGCTACTTGGGAGGCTGAGCCCGGGAGGTCGAGGCTGCGGTGAACCGTAATCGCACTGCTGTGCTCCAGCCTGGGCGACAGAGTGAGCCCCTACCTCACACACACACACACACACAAGAATTTCAGCATTATTTTATTATACTACGATTTCCTTGGTGGCCCCAAAAGTTTTCCGACAGCCTTTAAAGAATGCTCAGTAAGAGAAGAAGAATAACCATCACTTGAGCCACAGTGTGAACCAGGCACTATATACTACGTCATTTGCGCAGATTTTTATATACGTAATTCTCAAAACAACTCCAAGAGCTAAGTAATTAAAATAATAGGGTTCACAGACTCCCTTAGTCAACTCCAATGTCTTGGAACCTTTACGTAGTAAGAAATCTTTTCTGAAGCTTCTTGCTATGCATAATCCATTTCTTAGTCTCTAGTAAAAGCAAAAGAACGGCGGCTACCTTCCCTGCCCTTCTGATTCATGGTGTTTGATTATTACTTGCCTGTCCCTTCTCCTCATATGTCTTTTTCACCAAGTCCAGTAACCCTAATTTTTTTCATTCTTACCAATGCCAGCGCCACAACCCTTCAATCATTTTGGTTGCTATCCAGCTCCTCCACATCCAGTCCAACTTTAGAAACCCCAAGCCTGTAAAGAAAAGTTGACCTATGCTGACTCTGGTGATGGTGACTGTCTCTCACTAATTTCTTTGAAGTCTTCAAGGATAAGCAGAGTTGATCTATCTGAGAAAGGGATCATGAACTAGACAGAATGAACAGCCTTAAAGGCACAGACACTTGAACGGGACGGTGGTGGTATGACCGGTGCAGAGTGTTTAGTAGAGATCATTCAGTTTTTAAAGACTGGCCTTTATCGTGTCACAGTACAGCCGAGGTAGAGCCTTTGAAGCATCCGATGTTGTTATTCTGGTACTAATCTAGTCCAGCCGCTGAGGTGACTTTCAACGGCAGACCATCTCCTAAGTGCCCCAGGTAGAATTTCAAAGTAAAAGATTACCCTTCTCAACCCCTCCTTTTCTTTTTTACAAATCTTTCACCTGCTCATCACCCACCCCACCAAGCCCCTTCCTCTTAAGTACTCTCATTCTGCGCTCTGGCTGAAGAGAACTGCGGCACTTCACCCTTTTAAAAAATGCCCTCGGCCGGGTGCCCGTGGCTCATGCCTGTAATCCCAGCACTTTGGGAGGCCGAGGCGGGTGGATCACCTGAGGTCAGGAGTTCGAGACCAGCCTGGCCAACATGGTGAAACCCCGTCTCTACTAAAAATACAAAAATTAGCCAGGCGTGGTGGCACGCACCTGTAATCCCAGCTACTCAGGAGGCTGAGGCACAAGAATCGCTTGAACCTGGGAGGCGGAGGTTGCAGTGAGCCGAGATTGCACCATTGCACTCCAGCCTGGGCAACGAGAGCGAAACTGTCTCAAAAAAAAAAAAAGAAAAGATGCTCTCAAAATAACTCGCCTGGCAGGGCACAGTGGCTCATGCCTGTAATCCCAGCACTTTGGGAGGCCAAGGTGGGCGGATTGCTTGAGCCCAGGAGTTAGACCAGTTTGGGCAACATGGTGAAATCCTGTCTCTACAAAAAATACGATAATTAGCTGGGCGTGGTGGTGCATGCGTGTAATCCCAGCTACTTGGGAGACTGAGGTAGGAGGATTACTTGAGCCCAGAAGGTGGAAGTTGCAGTGAGCAGAGATTGGGCCACTACACTCCAGTATAGGTAACAGAGGGAGACCCTGTCTCAAAAAAAAAAAAAAAAAACCAAGAAAAAAACTCACCTTTCCCTTACCCACTCTGTGTGATTTCATTAGGTATTAGAAGGAAGTGATCTATTATCTAATTAATTTACAGTAGGATATGATTAACTGCTGTGCTTAACGCTTTAGGCAACTCCGTAGGAAAAGAGAAGCTTGTTGACTTGATACGTGAATGTGGGGATGGTGACACTTCACCGCTTTCTGCCAGGCTTTCCAGTTGCAGTCATAGAAAAGCAAGAAACAGTGGCTTGCCAACTCATTTCTGAAAAATTGTTTTGATTTAACCCAACTTTAATTACATTTTTTCCCACTACCCTTCTATCACAGCAATCTGATTAACTTTTTGATAGTGTTCTTTGGTGTGTTTCAAATAATAACAAATCATTTAAATTTTATAGACTAAGTAAACAATTTTGGAGGCTCTAGTTGAATCACTGATCAATAGTTTGCATAATAAATCTTGATTGACTAAAATTAATAGCCTCAGAGTGTATGGATTTCTGTTTCTGGGGCTTTCCAAACTCCCAGCTGCCCCGGCCCCCCACCGCCCCACTCTCGCCCAGGCTGGAGTGCAGTGGCACAATCTCAGCTCATCACTGCAACTTCCACCTCCCAGGTTCAAGCCCTCAGCCTCCCGAGTAGCTGGGATTACAGGCACGTACCACCACGCCCTGCTAATTTTTGTATTTTTAGTAGAGACAGGGTTTCTCCATCTTGGCCAGGCTGGTCTTGAACTCCTGACCTCAATTGATCCGCCCGCCTCAGCCTCCCAAAGTGCTAGGATTGCAGGCGTGAGCCACCATGCACAACCTCCCCCCGCCCCCGCCTTTTTTTTTTTAACATTCCCAGTAACATTTATTTTTATTTTTGTGACTAGATAAATGATCAGTAAATATTATCTATGTGATTTAGAGAGTAGGAGTTTAGTGTGTAGAGTTTAATAAGATAGAACTGTTCTTGGGGTCTTGTGAGACTAATAGAACAAGAGTTATTACTGGTTCCATTGTGGAAAAATTTATAGGAACTGTAGTCTTTATAATAATCCCTTTAAGGACAAAATTCATTTATTGCCTGTCTTCTCACACTTTGGAGTAAAACTGAACCGAATGAACCTTGAAGATTGAGTTAATCTTTTCTAGAAAAGAATTAAATTAGGAAGAAAACCTGTTGAAACTTTTGTCTGTCAGTCAACATTTATTTGGCTCTCTTGTGGGTAGTTTGTAATGGAGAAACAGGAGCACTAGAAACCCTGCCTCATTCTTGTTTCAGAGAAAACCTAAAATCCCAGCTGGGATCCAAAACCTGTATGCACACAAATATCAGCAAATCTTAATGCTCTAGAGTACAGACTTCCTGACTTCAAAGTTGATTCATCATAGCAAAATTAAAACTATAACTTGGCAAAAAAGTGATCGACATTCTAAAGATTTGAAAGCATTGGCTGGGTGCAGTGGCTCATGCCTGTGATGCCAGCACTTTGAGAGGCTGAGACAGGAGGATCACTTAAGCCCAGGAGTTCAAGAACAGCCTGGGGAATGTGGGGAAACCTCATCTCTACAAAAAAAATATAAAAAATCAGGTGGGTTTGGTGGTGAGAGCCTGTAGTCCCAGCTACTCAGGAGGCTAAGGCGGGAGGATCACTTGAGCCTGGAGGTCAAGGCCTGCATGACAGAGCAAGACCCTGTCTCAAAAAAAAACAAACAGAAAAGAAAAAGAAAAAAAATTGAAATCGTTAAAATTATTTGTAACTTTGATTGACTTTTCAATACTCAATTCAAATTTGTAGGATAGCATCTTTATTATGAGATAAATCAGTATTACAGTTCCTAAGCCTAAATACTATCAGTGCCTTTCATTTAAAATCTTGGTTTATCTGGAACTTTTGGCAACAGTCTTCGTTACGGCATATTTACCTGCTGCTGTTTCAGTACTTGTCAGCAAAAGTCAAACCACCAGGGCTCCCTGTTTTTACCTCCCTCTGAGTCATTTCCTCTCCAGTTCTCTCCTTTAAATGTTATTGCTTCAGTCTCCAGTTAGTTTCCTCTGTATACTGGTTGAGTGCTTCTGCTTGAAAACAAAAGTTTAATTTTGTTTTTTTCATTTTGTTATTTTTATGAACATTTCTATATTTGATTTTGTGATCATGTTTCGGTTACCTTGATCAGTGATTTTTTTGCAGTCTAATTAGTGATCGTATATGTGACTAAAAGTAGGAGGAGGCTGGGTGCGGTGGCTCACGCCTATAATCCCAGCACTTTGAGAGGCTGAGTGGGTGGATCACTTAAGGTCAGAAGTTCAAGACCAGCCTGGCCAACATGGTGAAACCCTGTCTCTACTAAAAATGGAAAAGTTAGCCTGGTGTGGTGGCAGGCGTCTATAATCTCAGCTACTTGGGAGGCTGAGGCAGGAGAATCGCTTAAACATAGGAGGCAGAGGTTGCAGAGAGCTGAGATTGTGCCATTGCACTCCAACCTGGCTGACAGAGCAAGACTCCATCTCAAAAAAAAAAAAAAAAAGTTTGTGTTGGGAATGGAAACTTTGGGCAGATTGCCAGATTATTTTAAATGATTTTATCTCTGTACCACTGGGCTAAATTCAAATATCTTATCTGAAAATAGCACAACAGCTCTGGGGGCTGGCACTCGGGTAAGCTCTCCTTTCACTTACGAAATGAAAAATTAAATTTGTCCAGGTAGATTTGTTTGCTTCCTTTTGTCTTGACCAAGATTAGAGTTGTATAAATTACCCTGATTTCCTTTTTGCCTTGACCAGCAGGCGGGCAAGGCGGGCAAGGCAGGCTGGTATTATGTGGCATTTCCGGTGTGTGTATATCTGGGATTCCTAGAGGGTGAGAAATCTAAATTTTGCACTGTTGTGTAAGTGCAGGTAGATGATAATATGATTAAAGATATGTGAGTACATTTTCAAGCGCTGATGACTTACTAGTAACTTTTGGTCATTTTCTGTTTCTTCAAAGAATAATAACAAAACTGTTGTCAGGTGGAGTTGTTAGAAAAGGACCTTCATTATTTAAATATTTGGAGCCTGGGCAACATAGGGAGACCCCGACTTGCAAAAAAAAATTTAATAAAATAAAAATTATCCAGGCATGGTGGTGACATAAGTGGTCTGAGCTACTCAGGAGACTGAGATGGGAGGATTGCTTAGGCCTGGGAGGTCAAGGCTGCAGTGAGCCACGATTGTGCCACTGCACTGCAGCCTGGGTGACAGAGCAAAACCCTGTCTCAAAACCAAATCAAAACATTTGGGATCCCTTACAAATCCTAAGAGTCAAGTGACTTTGGGAAAATTATTTAACATTTCTGAGACTCAGTTTTATTATCCCTAAAATGGAATAATACCAATCAAAAGGGTTGTTTTGAGATAAAATTAGATAACCTACTGAGTAAGTGTCTGGTGGGGAGACCAAGAGCCTGCCATTTTCACCAGTTTCTCAGGTGGTTATTAGTTTAATACAGATTCTTCAATTCCACTGTACATCAGGATCACCTGGAGGACTTACTAAAACACACTGCGGCCGGGCGTGGTGGCTCACGCTTATAATCCCAGCACTTTGGGAGGCCGAGGCGGGTGGATCACCTGAGGTCAGGAGTTCGAGACCAGCCTGGCCAACATGGTGAAACCCCGTCTCTACTAAAAATACAAAAATTAGCCAGGCATGGTGCCGGGTGCCTGTTATCTAAGCTACTCGGGAGGCTGAGGCAGGAAAATTGCTGGAACCCGGGAGGCGGAGGTTGCAGTGAGCCGAGATCATCCATTGCACTCCAGCCCGGGCCAACAGCAGCGAGACTCCATCTCAGAAAACAAAACAAAACAACAACAACAAAAAGACACTGCTTGGTCTCACCCCCAGTTTCAGATTCAGTACATCTAGGGTTGGGTCTGGCAATGTGCATTTCTGACAAGTTCCTGGGTGATGCTGATGCTGCTAGTCTGGGGACCACACTTTGAGAGTACTGGTGCAGTATATGCGATGCCACTTTGCACCAGCCTAATAAAAATTGAAAAAGTAACAATAGCAGTACTTGTTGAGGATTCATTATGTATCAGGCACTATTATGTGTGATTTACATATATTATGATCCTATGAAATGAGTGTTATTATTATCCTCATTTTATAGAGAAGAAAAGTGAGTGACAGAGAGGTTCAGTAATTTGCCCAGTCACCTAGCTACTACAAACCTGGAGAGCCTAGCTACAGAGCTCACCATCTAAAACATTATTCAGATAAGAGGTATAACCTGGTGATTTTGCAGCCCTCTCTTTAAAATAATTTTTCTTAATTTAAAATATTTAGTGTTTATTTTTCTGTGGGTTCCATATGAAAGACTGGAGGACCAGCCTTACCTAGATCTCTGATGGCAAAAGAAGCCCACTGAAGCATTTGCCAGCCAGGATACAACCCTGTGTTCAGCTAGGCTTTTGGAGACGTGATCTTTAAGTGTCTTTTTTTTTTTTTAATTAATTGAGTTTTTTTAAGATGTCTTTTTAAAACATTTAAATGAAATATTGTTTATTACATCTGTCTCCTCCCATCAAGTCGATGTATAAAACATGAGATTACAGTTGTTTCCCCCACTTCACAGAGTCTCCGGGACCATTATGGCAGTCAAGTGGATGGGTGGGCATTCTTCTCCTGTCCTCTGCCTGAATGCAAGTAAAGAAGGGCTGCTGGCTTCTGGAGCAGAGGGTGGAGATCTCACGGCTTGGGGTGAAGATGGAACTCCATTAGGACACACGCGGTTCCAAGGGGCTGATGATGTTACCAGTGTCTTATTTTCTCCCTCCTGCCCCACGAAGCTGTATGCCTCACATGGAGAAACCATTAGTGTACTGGACGTCAGGTCCCTCAAAGATTCCTTGGACCATTTTCATGTGAATGAAGAAGAAATCAATTGTCTTTCCTTGAATCAAACGGAAAACCTGCTGGCTTCTGCTGACGACTCTGGGGCAATCAAAATCCTAGACTTGGAAAACAAGAAAGTTATCAGATCCTTGAAGAGACATTCCAATATCTGCTCCTCGGTGGCTTTTCGGCCTCAGAGGCCTCAGAGCCTGGTGTCATGTGGACTGGATATGCAGGTGATGCTTTTGCACAGAGTACTTGGGGAATTCATAAGTGGGATTTGCTAACAGAATCAAATTATTGGTCACACGAAATATCTTTGCTTTTCTGTTTTCTACTAACATACCCATTTATGAATGATAAGCCTTATTTCTACATTTAATGCTAGTCTGATAAAACCTAATAGAATTTATTCACAAAGTAATCATTAATCCTTTACTCTTCCTTTCTCTGTACTGTAAGATATTCCTAAAACCTGAAAATTCAAATATTTGATTGTAAACATCTGTTTAAACAAACAGTGAGTACTAAAGGCAGAGTTGGTCCACCCATTCTCTATAAACTCTGTTTAAACAAAAAGTTAGAGGGATCCGTTTTCACTTTAAAGTTCTGGGGTACATTAACTGAAATAGTGTGTATTGGTGATCAGGATCAGAGCACTGTATTCAATGCTGAGTTTTGAAAGGAGCATCACAGCTGGGCGCGGTGGCTCACGCCTGTAATCCCAGCACTTTGGGAGGCCGAGGTGGGCAGATCACTTGAGGTCACGAGTTCAAGACCAGCCTGGCCAACATGGTAAAACCCTGTCTGTACTAGAAATACAAAAATTAGCCAGGTGTGGTGGCGGGCATCTGCAATCCCAGCTACTTGGGAGCCTGAGGCAGCAGAATCACTTGAACCCAGGAGGCGGAGGTTGCAGTGAGCCAAGAACATGCCACTGCACTCCTGCCTAGGCAACAGAGTGAGACTCTGTCTCAAAAAAAAAAAAAAAGAAAGAAAGAAAAAAGAAAGGAGCATCACAAATTGCCCAAATACAGATGAAGTCCATCAGGAGAGTAGATGTATCCAGAAACCCATTATGTAGAGAACTGGAGGTGTTTAATTCTTAGTTTTCATGAGGGGAAAAAATGGAATATGCTGGTCTTCATAAGAGAAGTCATGGGAAAGCTGATTTGGGCTTCATGTAAACATCTTCAAATAGCTTGAACGTTCCCATGGCAGGATGTGCTTCCTCTTGAGAGAGTAAATCTCATCACTGGAGTGAGAGTCATCATGATTTCTGTCTGTTGAGCGCTTAGTTCTTGTCAATGCTTTGTTTATATTAGTTTTAATTCTAATCACACCCTTCTAGTTATGTTTTTTTTTATAACTAAACTGAAATTCACATTAAGTACCTACATAGCCACCTGACTGGGATTCAAACCTCGATCTCTCTGGCTCCAGAGGCTGTGTATTTTGTCTAGGATGACAGGTATTCAAGCAGAGTGTCATCAATAATGTCACCGAAAAGTTTCTTGGTTTGCGGTCAAGTGGCTTCTAGAGAGAGAACCATTGTGAATGACCTGTGTGTCCAGCACTGTTGAGGCATTTAATCTCTGTTCTCAGTTACATACAGTATCTTCTAAGATTCCATGTTCTTTTTAATAGCATCAGAAGTTTTGACTTCCACCCTGTTGACTAGTGGTCTTTACCTCTCCCTCCCCAACCCTGCATGCCCCTCATAACTGAAGAATGATGAGACTGTTCTTGTTGTCACCATGCTGTTCCCCTCTCCTGCAAGCTACCAGTATTCAGTAGGCAGAATCAGTGGGTGTCCTGCAGTGCTGGAATAGTCTCCAAACAATAAAGAATTGTCCCCCCAAAAACATCTGTACTGCCTGGGTTGAGACTCACTCTACGTGTGTGGGGCATAGTGACCCTACAACCTCTACCTTCCTTTTCCACTCCTAGGTTTTGACCAAGCCCTTTATAAGTCTCCTACGTTTTCCACCCTAGTGGTGATAATCTGCCCTTGTGGTTGTGAAGAAAGACCTATACAAGCAGATGGATATGTTTTAAGTAGGCAGATTGTACAGCGTGTCTTTGAGTAGTCATTCTGTCATCCTTCAGCTATACCAGTTTTCCATCAGTGGCTCATTAACTGCTAGGCATGGCAGTAGACAATTGGGTACGCAAAAGTGATGTGTACTTTTCAGATTAGATAAGGAATGGGCATTCAGAATGTACTGTCTTGCCCCCAGTTCCAGGTAAGACGTTTTAGTGGCAGGCACTTGCTAGTGAAGAGCCCAGGAAACAAGTATTTTGAAAAAGGGAGGCTCAGGTAATTTCTTATTTTGATTTGCCTGGTAAAATTGCTAAAGGTTCGCGGTAGATTTGTTTCTACACTGGGTTGTGATGTAACAGCCATACAACCATGCTTTTAAGAAATGACTTCCTTAACTGAAGTTGAAACTCTATAATTTTTTCCACAGTTGTCTTCCTAAAACCTGTTCATCCAGTATTATCCTAAACTTTAAGGATAGCCAGTCTATGGGGGAGCCCAAGAATGTAGGCATAATAATAGTGGAAGGGAGTTCTGACTATTTTGAGTTACTTCTCTCTGAGCAAACAAATTTTATCTCAAGGCAGAAATTGAATGATTGCCATGTTCAGCATACCTATCTTTGTTCTTATGTAACAGTAATTATGTAATTATTTCTTTTGACTTGGGTTTAAATAATTAGGCAGGGCCAGGCGTGGTAGCTTACGTGCCTGAGGGCTCATGCCTGGGATCCCAGCACTTTAGGAGGCCAAGGCAGGCAGATTGCTTGAGCCCAGGAGTTCGAGACCAGCCTGGGCAACATGGCAAAACCCTATCTCTACAAAAAATACAAAAATTAGCCAGGTGTGCTAGCATCCACCTGTGGTCCCAGCTACTTAGGAAGTTGACGTGGGAGGATCACCTGAGCCCAGGGAGGTGGAGGTTGTAGTGAGCCATGATCTCGCCACTGCACTCCAGCCTGGGTGACAAAGTGAGACCCTGTCTCAAAAAAATAAAATAGGCAAAGCACATTCAGAGAGGCAAGGACCCTAAAAGCAAAGTGTGGTTCGTTAAGACACATGAGACTGCTTAATTTTTTATTTAATAGGTACAAAGTAATATATATGAGGTGTAAAGAATAACATTAGGCCAGGCGCAGTGGCTCATGCCTATAATCCCAGGACTTTGGGAGGCCATGGCAGGTGGGTCGCTTGAGCTCAGGAGTTTGTGACCAGCCTGGGCAACATAGCGAAACCTTGTCTCTACAAAAGATACAAAAAGTAGCCAGGTGTGTGGTGAGTGCCTGTAGTCCCAGCTACTTGGGGGGCTGAGATGGGAGAATTGCTTGAGCCCTAGAGGTTGAGGTTGCAGTGAGCCAAGATTGTGCCACTGCACTCCAGCCTGGGTGACAGAGTGAGAGCTTGTCTCAAAAAAAAGAAAAAAATTACATAAATACCTGTATACATACCATTCAACTATAGTTTTTTTTCTTGAAAGACTTAGAAAATTAAAACTGTCATATTTCTGTAGCATACGTGTTGATTTTCTTTCCCTGCCCCTTTCTGCATCTGAAAACAAATGATGGAAAGGTTTCTTGTTCTTTCTGGATTTTTAAGACCGAAATAGCAACACTTACAGACCAGGATGGTGGAGAAGGCTCTTTTGTTTGTTTTTGAGACAGAGTCTTTGTCATCCAGGCTGGAGTGCAGTGGTACAATTACAGCTCACCGCAGCCTCGCACTCCCTCAAGTGAGCCTCCCACCTCATCCTCCTGCGTAGCTGGGACTACCGGCACAAGCCACCACACCCAGCTAATTTTTTTTATTTTTGCTAGAGAGGAGGGCTGGCTCCCTGTGTTCCCCAGGCTGGTCTCGAACTCCTGGGCTCAAGCAGTCCTGCTTTGGCCTCCCAAAGTGCTGGGATTATAGGCATGAGCCACTGCACCTGGCCCGAAGAGGCTCTTTATCTTGAAGATGAGTCTTTTATGTGGAAAGAAACGTTTTTGTAAAAGGGGAATTTTGTTTTGAAAGGTCACTTTGTTATGATTCCATTCACTTCTGAACATTTGCTGGTTCCCCACCTTTTCTCCCTTCGATGTTTTACAGAACCATAAGCCCCAAACTCTTTCATTCTTTTCTTTCAGTATCTCTAGCTCTCTTGCTTAGGATGATAACTGCTTGAACAGCTGGTTGAGAAATTGAGTGTGAAACACCTCGGAGTTTTTAGCATTTTGGAAAAGTCAAGAAGCATAAAGGGAATGTCCAGACAGGAACAGTCTGGAATCCTCAATACCTGGAAATGATTCTAGACTTGGTAGAATCTGGGATAGCTGTTAACACATTTAGATGATTTAAGTCAAATACAAAAGGTGTTTCAGCTGCTGAAAGACTCTGGGTCCAGTTCATATTTGAATGTCTTTGGAGGACAGAAAATACAGTCCATTCATAAGGGCTGTATGAGAAAGAACTGGGGCTATCTGCCAGTACAGTGAAGCTAGCAGATTCTAGAATGTCCATTTTCCGTGTGTGTGTGTGTGTGTGTGTGTGTATTTTTAAGACGGAGTCTCACTCTGTTGCCCAGGCTGGAGTGCAATGGCGTGATCTCGGCTCACTGCAAGCTCCGCCTCCCAGGTTCATGCCATTCTCCTGCCTCAGCCTCCTGAATGTCTGGGACTACAGGCGCCCGCCACCACGCCCGGCTAATTTTTTGTATTTTTAGTAGAGATGGGGTTTCACTGTGTTAGCCAGGATGGTCTCAATCTCCTGAACTCGTGATCCGCCCGCCTTGGCCTCCCAAAGTGCTGGGATTACAGGCGTGAGCCACCGCGCCCAGCCATGTTTTGATTTTTTAATAGAAATTGTTTTGGGGCATTGTGGCTGATGTGTGTAATCCCATCACTTTGGGAGGTGGAGATGAGTGGATCGCTTGAGTCCAGCAGTTGGAGACCAGCCTGGGCAACATAGCAAAAACCCCATCTCTACAAAAAGTAGCTGGGTGTGGTAGCATGCTCCTGTAGTCTCATCTACTTGGGAGGCTGAGGTGGAAGGATCACTTGAACCCAAGAGGTCAAGGCTGCAGTGAACCATGGTCGTGCCACTGCACTCTAGCCTGGGTGACAAAGTGAGACCCTATTTTAAAAAAAAAAAAAACCAAAAACTATTTTCATATCAAGTTTCAGCACTCCTTCGCGTTATATTTTCTAATATTTATTTTACTTTAACTTATTTCAATTTGTTAGTACTTTAACTTCACCCAAATAGTGATTGTTAGTCACATAGTGTAATGTTATAAACCCAATTCAAAGAGATTTGCATCTAAGAGAAGCAGAATATAAGTGTTACTAGATGTCACTGCTTTTGAAAATAGGCCACTGAGAATAATCATAAGGGAAGTTACCTTGAATAGGAAACCAAATTCTTAATAGCATCAGCAATGGTAATCTTGCCAATTCAGATCTATGCTTTTCACTGTCTAAACAAGCTCATGCTTTTTCCAGTGTCTGTTAAAATTGTGAGTTATAATTCAGGGATGGTGCTAAACTACATGATAAAGCTGTCTGTTTGCTTTGAAAGTATTAAGAGTATTTTTCTTTGCAAAATGGTTGATACAGGAAAAGAATGAATCACTAGATGATAATGTAAAACCCATTCACAAAGCTTATTTAAACAAACAAACAAAAAAAAAACCAGGTCGGAAACAACAATGAAAAGCCAAATGAAATTAACACCAGGATGTCATGTTAATCAACAGACACGTTTGGAATTTCTCCTCTTTCTCGGCCATTGTGCTAGGCATTAGCAAAGACTAAGTAAGTCTCAAGAAACTGATAAGCTAGTAGAATATGTCAATTAATAGAATAGAAACTAGATACAGGAAGGAGAAGCGGGCTGAAATAGGAAAGCCTTCTTGGAGGCACCGGGACTGGGCTTAAGCCCCTTGGATGGGTAACTGGGTAATGTGAAAGGAAAGGAAGGCATTCCAGATGGAAATCATTTCAGTGATATTCCAGATCGAGTTTATTTAGTTGATAGGCCTTTTTACCTATAACCAGCATAGACTAAAACTAGCAAATTTGATAATCTTTGGTTTTACCTGAAGAGATGAGAGCAGAAAAACGTTTAGAAACCGGCAGCTGCTTAACAATTACACTTTAATGAGGTTTATTAATCAAAAATTATTCAGGATCTTGTTTAATTCTACCTTAATTCTACCTTGCCACACTCTAGTTTTAGTCCTGGGGTAGCATTCCACTGGCACGTTATGGCAGCATTTGATTATTTTTTTAATACTGCTGAGAACGTGCACTACTGCCCATTCTCAGACTGCTGTAACGATGTTATTAGAAGCTGAATAAGCACGATAGTTGAGCAAATTGGCTAGCATTTTGTATGGCTGTGTAATAGTTGAGCAAATTGGCCAGCATTTTGTATGGCTGTGTAATAGTTGAGCAAATTGGCCAGCATTTTGTATGACTGTGTAATTTCTTCTGATGTAAAGGTGATGCTGTGGAGTCTTCAAAAAGCCCGACCACTCTGGATTACAAATTTACAGGAGGATGAAACAGAAGAAATGGAAGGCCCGCAGTCACCTGGTCAGCTCTTAAACCCTGCGCTAGCCCACTCTATCTCTGTGGCTTCGTGTGGTAATATTTTTAGTTGTGGTGCAGAAGATGGTAAGGTTCGAATCTTTCGGGTGATGGGAGTTAAGTGTGAACAGGAACTGGGATTTAAGGGCCACACTTTAGGGGTATCCCAGGTCTGCTTTCTCCCGGAATCCTATTTGCTGCTTACTGGAGGGAATGATGGGAAGATCATGTTGTGGGATGCAAACAGTGGAGTTGAGAAAAAACAGAAGAGTCCTACAAAACGTACCCACAGGAAGAAACCTAAAAGAGGAACTTGCACCAAGCAGGGTGGAAATACTAACGCTTCAGTAACAGATGAGGAAGAACATGGCAACATTTTACCAAAGCTAAATATTGAACATGGAGAAAAAGTGAACTGGCTTTTGGGTACAAAAATAAAGGGACACCAAAATATATTAGTAGCTGATCAAACTAGTTGTATATCTGTATACCCCTTAAATGAATTTTAAATCCAATAAAAACATTTGAAGAATTGTGGCAAAACTTTTTCAGATGAAAAAAAAGGTCCTGGTTGTTTAAGCTGTTTGTTGTATGTAAAATCATACTATTCTACTGTACAAATTTTAAGATATTTGAACAAAAGACAATTGGATACTTACATAGTAAGTGATATATTACAGTTTGGAGGAAGAGAATGAATATTCATCATGTACCATGTACCAGCCATTTTACGTATATTTGATTTCTTGTTCCGAATCATTGCAGTGATTTCCCCATTTTAGTGCCACAGAAATTAAGACTTAGAGATGTTGAGTAACTTAAAGATCCAGGAAAACTGCAGGCACAACGACTTGTCTGGAAAGGACCTTGCTAAGCTGCCTACTGTAGGGAGGCGCACATCCTGGTCCAAGTCGGTCACCATATTAGTTATTTCTGTCCAGGCGCAGTGGCTCACGCCTGTAATCCCAGCACTTTGGAAGGCCGATGCGGGCAGATCATCTGAGGTCAGCAGTTAGAAACCAGCCTGGCCAACATGGCAAAAACCCATCTCTACTAAAAATACAAAAATTTGCCGGGCCTGGTGGCACATGCCTGTAATCCAAGCTACTCAGGAGACAGACGGGAGAATCGCTTGAACCCAGAAGGTAGAGGTTGCAGTGAGCCAAGATCACACCACTGCACTCTAGCCTAGGCGACAGAGCGACTGTCTCTAAATAAATAAATAAATAAATAACGTTAGTTATTTCTGATCCCAGGACGTCATGAGGAGCATTACCAAGTTGGAAGAGGAAACCTATTCTTGCTTGTTCTGTGTAAAGCCCAAATTGCTTTGCTGACAATTACCTTTCACTGTTTTCTAAAAAACAATAAGGGTTCCAGGGTCAAATCAGTTTAGGGTATTATGCAGCAATCCAGGCCATGATGCTGGTGGAGTGAGAATAAATTGCAGTTATTAATAAGCAGAAATTCTGACTAAGCAGAAGATAGAAAAGAGAACAGAGGCCTAGATAGGGTGTCAAGAGTTAGGTTCCTTTTCATTGAGGCCTGGATTGCTGCCTTCTCTGCGTGTTCTTTCAGCTTTCACTCATACTGCCTACTCTTATATTTAAAATTTTTTAAATTTTAGTTTAATTTTTTTATAGAGAGGAGCCTTGCTATGTTGGCCAAACTGGTCTCAAACTCCTGGCCTCAAGCGATCCTCCTGTCTTAGCCTCCCAAAGTGCTGGGAGTACAGGTGTGAGCTACCGCACCTGGCCTGTATTCAAAGCTTTGAAGAAATCATCTGATTGGTTACCGTTATTCTTGTTTGTGGAGATCTCTTTTTCATAAGTTCAGTTTTAGTCAGTACTCCTGTTGCAGGTGACAGAAACCAAATTCAAATTGGCTTAACAGAATAAAAAGGAATGTATTGGCTCACATAGCTGAGAAGTCCACGAATAATCAGGTGCACACTGCTGAGGTGGCTACACTGGCAGGGTAAGCAAAAGAAGCACCCCAGCCTAAGTTTACAGAGAACCAGGATAGCATTCTGAATATAGCTTAGTTCTAATAGTCAAGTGGCCACTCAAGGTGACAAATAGCCCCAGTGGTCACCCCTCGGAAGCAAGCTTTCAATGTCCCCCACCTGTAGAAGGCTGAAAAACATCCTCCAAATATAATGGATTCTAATCACTGGAACCTGTATTACTTATTACTATTAAATATGTTTTAATTATTTAATTTAAAATATTAATTTTGAATACTATTTATGAGATTGCTATGTAACTATTAAATATTGATAATATTAATATTTATATTTAATTATAAGTAAATTTATAAACATTTGGCAGAAGGATCTTTGCAGATCTGATTAATTTATGAATCTTAAAGAATTATGTTAAAGAAAATAATGATATTTTGCAAATCTATGCACATCCTCCCATATATGTTAAATCATCTCGATTACTTATAATCCCTAATACAATGGAAATGCTATATAAATAGCATTCTGTATTTTGTATTTGTATTATTTTTTATCATTGTATAGTTGTGTTCTGTTTTTTCTTTCCCGAATACATGTGAGCCATGGTTGGTTGACTCCACAGAGTGTGGAACCCATGAGTACCGAGGGATAACTACGTGCTTTTCTATTTTTATTAGAGTGTAAGATGCTTGAAGGCAAAGACTACCCTCTTTCACTTCAGAGCATATTGTGTGGCCTGTCCTAGGCTCCCCAGCCAACACGAACAGTGTTCATAAGACATTAAATGAATCAAAGGAGATCCAGAAAGTTAAAATGTGGGTAGAAAAAAAAGCCTGAAGGGAACTGGTAGCAGGATTGCCTGACAACTAGACCCAACCCTTTGCTTGTTCTTCAGGTTATTTTTATTTTATTTATTTGTTATTTATTTATTTTTATTTTTTTGAGATGAAGTCTTGCTGTGTCACCCAGGCTGGAGTGCAGTAGTATCATCTCAGCTCACTGCAACCTCCACCTCCCAGGTTCAAGCAATTCTCCTTCCTCAGCCTTTTGAGTAGCTGGGATTACAGGCACCCGCCACCACACCCAGCTAATTTTTGTATTTTTAGTAGAGAGTCAGTTTTGCCACGTTGCCCAGGCTGGTCTCAAACTCCTGACCTCAGGTGATCCCCACCTCGGCCTCTCAAAGGGATGGGATTACAGGCGTGAGCCTCCACACCCGGCCTCTTCAGATTATTTTTAACACCAGCTATCAGGGCTACACATTCTCCTAACCAATGCTGAACTCACAGATACCTAAACATGCTCATTTCACATTTCTTTTTTCTTTTTTCCTTTTTTTTGAGACAATCTCACTGTCACCCAGGCTGGAGTGCAATGGCATGATCTTGGCTCACTGCAAACTCTGCCTCCTGGGTTCAAGCGATTCTCGTGCCTCAGCCTCCCGAATAGCTGGGATTACATGGGTATGCCACTACACCGAGCTAATTTTTTTTGTTGTTTTCGAGATGGAGTTTTACTCTGTCACCCAGGCTGGGGTGCAGTGGCACCATCTTGGCTCACTGCAACCTCCACCAACCAGGTTCAAGCAGTTCTCGTGCCTCAGCCTCCCGAATAGCTGGGATTACAGGTGCCCGCCACTACGCCTAGCTAATTTGTTTGTATTTTTAGTAGAGATGGGGTTTCACCATGTTGGCCAGGCTTGTCTTGAACTCCTGACCTCAAGTAATCCACCCACATTGGACTCCCAAAGTGTTGGGATTGCAGGTATGAGCCACCGTGCCTGGCCAATTTTTGTATTTTTAGTAGAGATGGGGTTTCACCATGTTGGCCAGGCTGGTCTTGAACTCCTGACCTCAGGTGATTCACCCACCCTGGCCTACCAAATTATTTCACATTTCATGTACCCTCTCCAAATTACAATCAGTTTGTGGTCCTGGATACACAAACCTGAGGCTGATACAGTGCCACCCAACCACTCCTTGCCAAGAGCAGAAATACTTTTCAGGATTTTTTTTTTTTTTTTTTTTATGAGACGGAGTCTTGCCCTGTCACCCAGGCTGGAGTGCAGTGGCGCGATCTCCGCTCACTGCAAGCTCCGCCTCCCGGGTTCACACCATTCTCCTGCCTCAGCCTCGCCGAGTAGCTGGGACTACAGGCGCCCGCCACCACGCCCGGCTAATTTTTTGTATTTTTTTTAGTAGAGACGGGGTTTCACCATGGTTTCGATCTCCTGACCTCGTGATCCGCCCGCCTCGGCCTCCCAAAGTGCTGGGATTACAAGCGTGAGCCACTGCGCCCGGCCTTTTCAGGATTAATCAGTCACATTCTGGCAGAATCACGTGTAGTTCTGGTGCCGTCAGCCTAAGACCAGCTCTCCCTTGACCACAGTTTTCCTATTTACAAGCAAAGAATTAGTGAAAAATAGTAATGCACAGCACATATGTTTTGTATGTGTGTATGTGTGTGTGTCTTGTTTGCTGAACTATTTGAAAGTGAGGTACCTTGACACTTTGTATTAGTCTGTTTTCATGCTGCTGATAAAGACATACCCAAGTCTGGGTAATTTATACAGGAAAAAATTTTAATGGACTTACAGATCCATGTGGTTGGAGAGGCCTCACAATCATGGTGCAAGGCAAGGAGAAGCAAGTCATGTCTTACATGCATGGCAGCAGGCAACCCGAGAGAGCTTGTGCAGGGAAACTCCTCCTTATAGAACCATCAGATCTTGTGAGACTTAATTCACTATCATGAAAACAGCATGGGAAAGACCTGTCCCCATGATTTAATTACCTCCCACTGGGTCCCTCCCACAACATGTGGGAATTCAAGATGAAATTTGGGCCGGGCGCGGTGGCTCAAGCCTGTAATCCCAGCACTTTGGGAGGCCAAGGCAGGCGGATCACAAGGTCAGGAGATCGAGACCATCCTGGCTAACACGGTGAAACCCTGTCTCTACTAAAAATACAAAAAAATTAGCCGGGCGTGTTGGCGGGCACCTGTAGTCCCAGCTACTCGGGAGGCTGAGGCAGGAGAATGGCGTGAACCCTGGGGACAGAGCCTGCAGTGAGCCGAGATCGCGCCACTGCACTCTAGCCTGGGGGACAGAGCAAGACTCCATCTCAAAAAAAAAAAAAAAAAAAAAAAAAGAAGAAATTTGGATAAAGACACAGCAAACCATATCATTTCACCCGTAGCCCCTCCCAAATCTCATATCCTCACATTTCAAACCTAATCATGCTTTCCCAACAGTCCCCCAAAGTCTTATTTCAGCATTAACTCAAAAATCCACAGTCCAAAGTCTCACCTGAGACAAGGCAAGTCCCTTCCTCTATAAAGCCTATAAAATCAAAAGCAAGTTACTTACTTCCTAGATACAATGGGGGTACAGGCATTGGGTAAATACATCTGTTCCAAATGGGAGAAATTGGCCAAAACAAAGGGGCTACAGTCCCCATGCAAGTCCAAAATCCATCAGGGCAGTCAAATCTTAAAGCTCCAAAGTGATCTATTTTGACTCTCTGTCTCACATCCAGGTCACGCTGATGCAAGAGGTGTGTTCCCATGGTCTTGGGCAGCTCTGCCCCTGTGTGCTTTGCAGGGTGCAGCCTCCCAGCTGCTTTCACAGGCTGGTGTTGAGTATCTGTGGCTTTTCCAGGTGAATGATGTAAGATGTCAGTGGAGCTACCATTTTGGGGTCTGGAGGATAGTGGCCCTCTTCTCACAGCTCCACTAGAGGGTGCCCCAGTAGGGACTCTGTGTGGAGACTCCTACCCTACATTTCCCTTCCACACTGCCCTAGCAGAGGTTCTCCATGAGGGCACCACCCCTGCCGCAAACTTCTGCCTGGACATCCAGGTGTGTCCATACATCTTCTGAAATCTAGGCAGAGGTTCCCAAACCCCAATTCTTGACTTCTGTGCACTCACAGGCTCAACACTATGTGGAAGCTGCCAAGGCTTGGGGCTTGCATTCTCTGAAGCCACAGTCCAAGCTCTATGTTGGCCCCTTTTAGCCATGGCTGGATTGGCTGGGACACAGGGCACCAAGTCCCTAGGCTGCACACAGCATGGGGACCCTGGGCCTGACCCACTAAACCATTTTTTCCTCGTAGGCCTTAGGACCTGTGATGGGAGGGGCTGCCATGAAGACTTCTGACATGCCCTGGAGACATTTTCCCCATTGTCTTGTGGATTAACATTTGGCTTCTTCTTAACTGCAAGTTTCTGCAGCTGGCTTGAATTTTTCCTCAGAAAATGGGATTTTCTTTTCTATTGCATTGTCAGGCTGCAAATTTTCCAAACTTTTATTCCGTTTCCCTTTTAAAACTGAATGCTGGCTGGGTGTGGTGGCTCACGCCTGTAATCCCAGCACTTTGGGAGGCTGGGGCAGGCAGATCACAAGATCAGGAGATGGAGACCATCCTGGCTAACACAGTGAAACCCTGTCTCTACTAAAAATACAAAAACAAAATTAGCCGGGCATGGTGGTGGGTGCCTGTAGTCCCAGCTACTCAGGAGGCTGAGGCAGGAGAATGGTGTGAACCCTAGAGGTGGAGCTTGCAGTGAGCTGAGATCGCACCACTGCACTCCAGCCCGGGCAACAGAGTGAGACTCCATATCAAAAAACAAAAAACAAAAAACAAAAAAAAAACCTGAATGCCTTTAACAGCACCAAAGTTACCTCTTTAATGCTTTGCTGCTTAGAAATTTCTTCTTCCAGATACCCTAAATCATCTCTCTCAAGTTCAAAGTTCCACAAAGCTCTAAGCAAGGCAAGAGGCCAAAATGCCACCACCAGTCTTCTACTGGTTAATAAAACATAGCAAGGAAGTCACCTCTATTGACATCCAGAGTTGTCCCTACGAGTTTTTTTTTCTTTGTATTTTCATGCGTTGCCAGACTGGTCTCGAACTCCTAGCCCGAAGTGATCAACCCGCCTCACCCCCCAGAGTGCCGGGACCACAGGCGTGAGCCACCACATCCAGCCCCCACATTGCTTCTGGCCTCCATGGTAGACCTCCCAGACGGAGCGGCCAGGCAGAGGCGCTCCTCACTTCTTCCCAGACACGGGGCGGCCGGGCAGAGGCGCTCCTCACTTCCCAGATGGGGCGGCCAGGCAGAGACGCTCCTCACTTCTTCCCAGACGATAGGTGGCCGGGCAGAGGCGCCCCTCACTTCCCAGACAATGGGTGGCCGGGCAGAGGCGCTCCTCACTTCCCAGACGGGGCGGCCGGGCAGAGGCGCTCCTCACTTCCCAGACGGGGCGGCCGGGCAGAGGCGCTCCTCACTTCCCAGACGGGGCGGCCGGGCAGAGGCGCTCCTCACTTCCCAGACGGGGCGGCCGGGCAGAGGCGCTCCTCACTTCTTCCCGGACGGGGCGGCCGGGCAGAGGCGCTCCTCACTTCTTCCCGGACGGGGCGGCCGGGCAGAGGCGCTCCTCACTTATTCCCGGACGGGGCGGCCGGGCAGAGGCGCTCCTCACTTCTTCCCGGACGGGGCGGCCGGGCAGAGGCGCTCCTCACTTCTTCCCGGACGGGGCGGCCGGGCAGAGGCGCTCCTCACTTCCCAGACGGGGCGGCCGGGCAGAGGCGCCCCTCACTTCCCAGACGATGGGTGGCCGGGCAGAGGCGCTCCTCACTTCCCAGACGGGGCGGCCGGGCAGAGGCGCCCCTCACTTCCCAGACGGTGGGTGGCCGGGCAGAGGCGCCCCTCACTTCCCAGACGGTGGGTGGCCGGGCAGAGGCGCCCCTCACTTCCCAGACGGTGGGTGGCCGGGCAGAGGCGCCCCTCACTTCCCAGACGGTGGGTGGCCGGGCAGAGGCGCCCCTCACTTCCCAGACGGTGGGTGGCCGGGCAGAGGCGCCCCTCACTTCCCAGACGGTGGGTGGCCGGGCAGAGGCGCTCTCACTCCAGACTTCATCCTGGTCAGACCCTCACTCCCCCCCCCCCCCCCCCCCCCCCCCACCTTCCAGGCCTCGATTTCATTGAATCCATTATTCATCATAAGTATGTTGGTCAAAGCCATTCAACAGTCTCTAGGGAGTTCCAAACTTTTCCACATTTTCCTGTCTTCTGAGCCCCCCAAACTGTTCCAACTTCTGCCTGTTACCCAGTTCCAAAGTCACTTCCACATTTTCAGGTATCTTTTCAATACCACTCTACTGGTACCAATTTACTGTATTAGTTCGCTTTCATGCTATTGATAAAGACATACCCAAGACTTGGTAATTTATACAGGAAAAAGGATTTAATGGACGTACAGTTCCACATGGCTGGGAGGCCTCACAATCATGGCGGAAGGCAAGGAGGAGCAAGTCACATCTTAAATGGATGGCAGCAGGCAAAGAGAGAGCTTGCACAGGGAAACTCCCCCTTATAGTACTAGTGGAAACAAGAATATAACAGCCTCCCCAAGTGCTGTTGTTACAGGCATGAACTACCATGCCCAGTTGGAACAAACTTAAATTCAACAATTACGTATTTTTGGATTTTAAAAACTGCCTTATTGAGGTATAGTTCACATGCCGTACAATTTATCCACTTAAAGGATACAAATCTACTTCTCTACAAAGTTCACAGAAGAAATAAAGCATAAAAGTCAACGGTTTTTTGTTTTTTTTTTTTAGACCGAGTCTCAGTCTGTCGCCAGGCTGGAGTACAGTGGTGCGATCTCGGCTCACTGCAACCTCCGCCTCCCAGGTTCAAGCAATTCTCCTGCCTCAGCCTCCTGAGTAGCTGGGATTACATGTGCCCGCCACCATGCCCAGCTAATTTTTGTATTTTTAGTAGAGACGCTGGCCAAGTCAATGGTTTTTAATAAATTGAGGAGGTCCTGCTGGCATCACCACAAGCTAATTTTAGAATCCCCTTATAGAACCATCAGATCTCATGAGACTTACTCACTATCACGAGAACAGCGTGGGAAAAACCTGCCCCCATGATTCAATTACCTCCCACTGGGTCCCTCCCACAACACGGAATTCAAGATGAGATTTGGGTGGGGACGCTCAAACCATATCACACTTGATCTCAAAACTTCAGCATGCATCTCCTAAAAAAGGACATTTTCCAGTATAACCATAATACTGATATCATGTATGAGAAACTTAGCAATAACGCACATTCTTGGTCTTGACTAGCAGTTATGCCTCATGCCATCCTTACTGCACAAAAGCCCTGGTGGCAGGAGAGGGTAGCAGCCAGAACTGGTCAGAAGACAAGCCCCTCACAGCCATGAGCAGGACTTATGGAGGTGAGAGGCTGGGGACAAGAGAAACCTGTAGCTCAGTCTAGGGTTTGAGCAGAGGCAGGCCTTCTTTCTAGTCAACCCTCTTCCTGTGGAATATTCCCAGCTGGGGAAGATTGTCCGTTTCACTGAGCTAGAGTTCACTTAGAGACTAAGTTGCTAGGCCAGAGGGACATTATGGAATACTGTAGAGTCTCGGCTGGAGTGAACAAGATACGCTGCCATCACCACCACCATCTGGGTCATATCGAGCCAGAGGAGCAAGGTCGAATCTCGGCCCAGGAGAGCATGCAGGAAAAATACCGACCACCTCCCCCGTACTTGAGGAGAGCCCCTGCTATTCCCTTACTCGGTGAGGAAAGGGGCTGGGCTGGGGCTGGATAGAGCCTCCATCAGTTCCTCTCCATAGCCATAAAAATGCTTGAACCCAAAGTTTACTTGGGCATGATTTTCCTGTAATTCTAGTCAGTGAATTAAGAAGCATCCAGAGCATGGAGCGATCAAGTAAATACAAGTCCTATTGATTTACAAATATTGACACAACCGGTCACAGGTATGTAGTGGCCTAAAAATTGAGTGCACTTTTTTTACATTTAGCTACCAAGTACTTAGAATTTCTACAAAGTGCACCGTCAAATATGTAACATTATAAATTTAATACAGTGAAAAGTGTTCATAAGAATTGTATGCCTTCTGAGTTCACAGACTCTATTTTTATTTTTTTGAGACAGAGTCTTGCTCTGTCACTCAGGCTGGAGTACAGTGGTGTGATCTTGGCTCACTGCAACTTCCGCCTCCTGGGCTCAAGTAATTCTCCTGCCTCAGCCTTCTGAGTAGCTGAGATTACAAGTGCCCACCACCACACCCGGCCAATTTTTGTACTTTTAGTAGAGACGGGGTTTCACCACGTTGGTCAGGCTGTTCTCGAACTCCTGACCTCAGGTGATCCGCCCACCTCAGCCTCCCAAAGTGCTGGGATTACAGGCGTGAGCCACCACGCCCAGCCCTGAAACATAATTTTAAACACACAGATGATGGCACATTCTTTCCTTCTTAACTGTATCTTGGCTCTTTCATATAGATCTTTCAAAGCAGAAATTAAACCTCTGGGGAAACGTTGTTTCTAATGTAAAAACACAGGATGATATGCTGGAGAACTTGGAAGGCCACAGGATTGAAGTCTTCCTGTACAGGAGGGGCTTGGGGAGGCAGCAGTTCCATATTCTCACTAGTCGGGTGATACCCATGCGTCAGGGGAGCAACCAGATTGAAACTCAGGTCAGTCGGGATTCCCAGTGGTCTACAGGTTCTCCAGTGTACTTTATTTTTACTTAACTTGCTGTTTCTTTATGTAATTGACCCATCAATGAAACTTACTACTTACTTACTAAACTTTTTTTTCTTTCTTAGTATGCCTATGTGTGTGTGTTGTGACTTTAGAAAAAATTTTAACAATGTCAGAGAGAAGACACAGCTGCTGTTTCAAACACTGGAAATAATTGTTTTATAGTAGTAGTGGAAACAAGAATATAACTTTAAGGAACAAAACTTTATTTTATTTTGAGACGAGGTCTTGCTTTGTTGCCCAAGCTGGAGTGTGTGGCACGATCATGGCTCACTGCAGCCTCGACCTCGTAGGCTCAAGTGATCCTCTCACCTCAGCCTCCCCAAGTGCTATTACAGGCATGAGCCACCATGCCCAGCCAGAACAATCTTTTAAATTCAACAATTATATATTTTTTGATTTAAAAAACTGCCTTATTGAGGTGTAATTCACATGCCATACAATTTACCCACTTAAAGTACACAAATCTACTTCTCTACAAAGTTCACAGAAAAAATAAAGTATACGAGTCAATGGCTTTTAATAAATTGAGAGGGTCCTGCAGCATCACCACAACCTAGTTTTAGAAAATTTCTCTCCCCTAGCCTGGGAAAAACCATTCCTACCAAAAGAAACAAACAAACACGCACACAAAAATTAACTGAGCGTGGTGGTGCGTGCCCGTGGTCCCAGCTACTTGGGAGGCTGAGGCAGGAGGATTGCTTTAGCCCAGGAGGCAGAGGATGCAGTGAGCCAAGATCGTGCTGCTGCACTCCCAGCCTGGGCGACAGAGACAGACTGTCTAAAAAAAAAAAAAATTATCTTCTCCCAAAAAGAAACCTCATTGGAAACAATTGGAACCTATTAGCAATTACTGCCCATTTCACCTTATACCACCACTTCACCCTTACCCTAGGCAACTGTTACTCTACTTTCTGTCTCTGTAGTTTGCCAACTCCAGACATTTCATATACATTGACTCATGTAATACGAGGTTTCTTCAGGCCGGCTTCTTTCACTTAGCATTATATTTTCACGATAATGTTTTAGCATGCATCAGTACTTCATTCCTTTTTAGGGCTGAATAATATTCCATTGTACTCATATACTATCCCACAATTTGTTTATCTTCTCATTAGCTGATGAGTATTTGGACTGTTTCTGTTTTTGAGCTATTCTGAATAGTGCTGCTATGAACAAGTATATACCTAGGAGTGAAACTGATGGGTCATATGGTAAATATGTGTTCATATTTTGAGGAACTGCCAGACGGCTTTCCAAAGTGACTACACCATTTTGCATTCCCAGCAGCCTGTCTTTTTTTAATTATAGTTTTCTGAGTGGGTATGAAGTAGAATCTTACTGTAGTTTCAATTTGCATTTCCCTAATTACTAATGATGTTCTGCATCCCTTCATATGCTTACAGGCTTACATGTTCATGGCAAACAAACTTTTAGCAAAGGTACCAAGGTTATTCAATGGGGGAAATTTTAGTCTTTCTAACAAGTATTGCTGGAACAATTGGAAGCCATATGCCAAAAAATGAACCTCAACTGTTACATCATAAATAATGGGTCATAAAACTAAAAATAAGAGCTAATGCTCTAAAATGAGGAAAGATAAAAGATATTTGTGACCTTGCATTCAGCAAAGATTTCTTAAGACACAAAAAACATGAACCATAAAAGAAAAAAATTGACAAATTGGACCTTATCAAAGTGGAAAACTTTTGCTCTTCAAAAAAAAAAAAAAAAAACTTTTGAGAAAATGAAAAGCTGGCCAGGTGTGGTGTCTCACGCCTGTAATCCTAGTACTTTGGGAGGCCCAGGCCAGTGGATAGCTTGACCTCAGGAGTTTGAGACCAGCCTAGGCAACATGGTAAAACCCTGTCTCTACAACAAATACAAAAATTAGCTGAGTGTGGTGGCTCATGCCTGCAGTCCCAGCTGCCCAAGAGGCTGAGGTGCAAGAATTGCTTGAGCCCAGGAGATGCAGG
The DNA here is from genome assembly GCF_006542625.1 of Nomascus leucogenys. NCBI lineage: Eukaryota > Metazoa > Chordata > Mammalia > Primates > Hylobatidae > Nomascus > Nomascus leucogenys. The sequence continues at coordinate 117,355,251 of NC_044391.1, read as the reverse complement.
GTGCAGTGAGCCAAGATCGTGCCACTGCACTCCAGCCTGGGTGACACAGTGAGACCCTGTCTAAAAAACAAAAAGAAAGAAAGAAAAGAAAAGAAAAAAAAAAAGGCAAACCACAGACTGGGAGAAAATGTGTGTAGAATGTATACCTACTATAGAGCTTATATCCAGAATCTATACATATGGAACTCTTACAACTTAAAAAGAAGACAAAAAACCTAATTTAAAAATGGGCAAGAGATTTGGACACCTCACCAATATGGATATATAAATGGCCAATAAGTACATGAAAAGATGCATGACATGAATAGTCATTAGGTAAATGCAAATTAAAACTACAGTGTAACACCTGTATACACCCACTAGAATGGCTACAATTATAAAGACTGACAATGTTGACAGGAATGCGGAGCAACTGGAACTCTCATACATCGTTAGTAGGAATGAAAAATGGTACAGCCGCTTTGGAAAGCAGTTTGGCCACTTTTAAAGCTAAACATATGCATATAATATGACCTAGCAATTCTATTTTTAGGTATTTACTCAAGAAAAATAAAATACTATCACATTTGGGATTTTTAAGAAAAGAAAAAGAAATAATAAAAAAATTTTAAAGAGAAATGAAAAAATACGTTCACACAAAATTCTTGACCCAAATGTTTATAGCTACTTTGTTCATAATAGCCAAATTGGAAATAACACAAATATCCCTCAACTGTTCAACAACTCACAGTGTGTCCGTGCAATGGAATACTATTGAGCAATAAAAGGAACAGATTGCACTTTGGGAGGCCGAGGCGGATGGATTATGAGGTCAGGAGATTGAGACCACGGTGAAACCCCGTCTCTACTAAAAATACAAAAAAAAAAAAAGTTAGCTGGGCGTGGTGGTGGGCACCTGTAGTCCCAGCTACTCGGAGAGGCTGAGGCAGAAGAATGGCATGAACCCGGGAGGCGGAGCTTGCAGTGAGCCGAGATCGTGCCACTGCACTCCAGCCTGGGTGACAGAGCGAGACTCCGTCTCAAAAAAAAAAAAAAGGAACAGATTGTGGACACAGGCAAGAACATGGACAAATCTCAAAAGCATTATGGTATGTGAAAGAAGCAAGTATATGCCTAGCAGAGTAAATACTAATGATTCCATTTATATCCAAATACTATATGATTCTATTTATATGACATTCTGGAAAAGGCAAAACAGAGGGCAGCTCAGAGGTTTCCAGGGGTCAGAGGCAGGGTATAGGATTGGCTGCAAAGAAGTACAAGGGAAGTTTTCAGGGTGATGAGGGATACTCTGTGGTCTTTATCATGATTGTGGCAGTCGTTATATGACTGTAAACATTTGTCAGAGCTCAGCAAGCTGTACTTTTTAAATTATTGAATTTTATTATATGTAAGTTATATCTCAAAACTAATTTATTTTTATTTTTTAAAATGAGAGATGGGGTCTTGCTATGTTGCCCAGGCTGGTCTTGAACTCCTGGCCTCAAGCAATCCTCTGGCCTCAGCCTCCCAAAGTGCTAGGATTATAAGTGTGAGCCACCGAATCGGGGCTGAAAACTAATTTTTTTAAAGGTTGCTTGCTACAAAGTGCAGTTTCAAGACAAGTGTCTTAGTGCTTTTTCTGGACCTATTACTACCCCAAATCTCGTACTTGAGCTTCAAGCTTTCACCACCATTAATGTTTATATCGTCTTGATTTACTTTAATTCTACTAATTTTTCACTTAAAATAAGGATTTTTTTTTTTAAACAGAATCTAGCTCTGTCGCCCAGTGCAGTGGTGCTATCTCAGCTCACTGCAACCTCCATCTCCCGGGTTCAAGCAATTCTCCTGCCTCAGCTTCCCAAGTAGCTGGGATTACAGGCGTGCACCACCAGCCTGGCTAATTTTCTTTTCTTTTCTTTTCTTTTTTTTTTTTTGAGACGGAGTCTCGCTCTGTCACCCAGGCTGGAGTGCAGTGGCGCAATCTCGGCTCACTGCAAGCTCCGCCTCCCTCCTCCCGGCTTCACGCCATTCTCCTGCCTCAGCCTCTCCAAGTAGCTGGGTATACAGGCGCCCGCCACCACGCCCAGCTAATTTTTTGTATTTTTAGTAGAGACGGGGTTTCGCGGTGGTCTCGATCTCTGACCTCGTGATCCGCCCGCCTCGGCCTCCCAAAGGGCTGGGATTACAGGTGTGAGCCACCGCACCCGGCCCTTTTTTTTTCTTTTTTATTTTTTTTTGAGATGGAGTTTCACTCTTGTTGCCCAGGCTGGAGGGCAATGGCACGATCTCAGCTCACTGTAACCTCCGCCTCCCAGGTTCAAGTGATTCTCCTGCCTTAGCCTTCTGAGTAGCTAGGATTACAGGCACGCACCACCATGCCTGGCTAATTTTTTGTATTTTTAGGAGAGACAGGGTTTCACCATGTTGGCCAGGCTGGTCTCGAACTCCTGATCTCAGGTGATCCACCCACCTCGGTCTCCCAAAGGGCTGGGATTACAGGCGTGAGCCACCGAATTTTCGTATTTTTATTAGAGACAGTCTCATCATGTTGACCATGCTGATTTCAAACTCCTGACCTCAAATGATTCACCCACCTTGGCCTCCAAAAGTGCTGGGATTATAGATATGAGCTGCCATGCCCGGCCTAAAATAAGGATTTTTAAAATTAGGCTTCACAACTTAAATTAATACTTTTTCCATCTCTTCTTTGTCTCGTTTGAAGTTATGTTAGAAATAATAATACAGGCCAGGTGTGGTTGCTCACGCCTGTAATCCCAGCACTTTTGGAGGCTGAGGCAGGTGGATCACCTGGGGTCAGGAGTTTGAGACCAGCCTGGCCAACATGATGAAACCTTGTCTCTACTAAAAATACAAAAATTAGCTGGGCATGGTGGTGCACACCTGTAATCCCAGCTACTCAGGAGGCTGAGGCAGGAGAATCGCTTGAACCCGGGAGGCGAAGGTTGCAATGAGCTGAGACCACGCCATTGTACTCCAGCCTGGGCGACAAGAGTGAAACTCCATCTCAAAAAAAAAGAAATAATAACACAAGCTGGGCATGGTGGCACATGCCTGTAGTCCCAGCTACTCGGGAGGCTGAGGCTGGAGGATGACTTAAGCCCAGGAGTTTGAGACTAGCCAGAGTTTGAACTGGGCATGTGTTCAACAGAAACACCTTGACTGGTTTTTCAGCAGACACAGTCCCCCCAGAGTTAACAGTCACTCAGAACAAGGGCCAATAACCTCTTTCCCCAGTGTTCCACCATCAGTTCTCTATTCATCTTGGTGGTAGTAGAAGTGACGGAAGAATGTATCTTCCATATCATATCATAGAGTATCTTGGGTTTGAAAACACACGATATCTAAAATTTTTAAAATAAATGACAGGTATATATATTCAGATTTTTTTCATCTAAAATTTATAAACTGAGAATGCATAAACCAAGTGATGGGTATAATTCAATTAGAGAAAAATTTTATGATTGAGTCATTTCTCTGCCCAAGGTAGTATCAACTTGCCAAATGCAAAAGAACCTGCTGTAAAGCAGCTTTGTGAAATCTATGATGTGAGAGATGACTTAGTTTCAATAAATCAGCATCAGCCATCATAGTATGTTAATACTGTCAATTTAATTTTGTTACTTGTAATTTGTTTGGTATTTAATACGTAGGTTTGTTTTGCTCTTATAGTTGCGTAAGAGCTATAAGCATAAGAAATTTACACCTGGCCAGGCGCGGTGGCTCACGCCTGTAATCTCAGCACTTTGAGAGGCTGAGGTGGGCGGATCACGGGGTCAGGAGTTTGAGACCAGCCTGGCCAACATGATGAAACCCTGTCTCTACTAAAAATACAAAAATTAGCTGGGCATGATGGCGGGCGCCTGTAATCCCAGCTACTCGGGAGGCTGAGGCAGGAGAATCGTTTGAACCCCAGAGGCGGAGTTTGCAGTGAGCCAAGATTGCGCCACTGCACCCCAGCCTGGGCGACAGGGCAAGACTCCATCTCAAAAAAAAAAAAAAAAGAAGAAATTTACACCTGATATTGGGTTTGGACATATTTAAGCAGCATTATGCTACGAACAATTTTAGTATAAAATTGTAATCAATCTTGAAGGCATAATAATTTTTTCTTTTAGAAGTGTACAGTGCTCACAGCCTTGACACGGTGGCTCACTCCTGTAATCCTAGCACTTTGGGAGACCAAGGCAGGCAGATTGCTTGAGTCCAGGAGTTCGAGACCAACCTAGACAACATGGCAAAACCTTATCTCTACAAAAATACAAAAATTAGCCAGGCATGTAATTCCAGCTACTCAAGAGGCTGAGGTGGGAGGATCACTGGAGTCCAGGAGGTTGAGGTTGAGGTTGCAGTGAGCCGAGATCACACCACTGCGCTCCAGCCTGGGTGACAGAATGAGACCATGTCTCAAAAACAAAAGCAAAAAGAAAAAAAAAGAAATATACAATACTCAGCCCAGTATGGTGTCTCACACCTGTAATCCCAGCACTCTGAGAGGCTGAGACTGGAGGATCGCTTGAGCCCAGGAGTTCAAGGCTGCAGTGAGCTATGAGTGTGCCACTGTATTCCAACCTGGACAAGACAAGCAGACCCTGTGGGAGAAGGAGGAGGAGGAGAAGGGGGAAGAGGAGGAAGAGGAAGAAAAAGAAGGAGGAGGAGGAGGAGACACAATACTCAAGCTTGAGTTCATAGACTTGTAGATAGTGTCCTAAAAATTCTCTTGAGGGGCCTGTAGCATTTCGAGACCAGGACTCGGTCAGTGGTGATACTGGGAAATGTGGAGAAGGTAGAAAGGTTAGAACTCAGTTTGTGGCAGAAGCAGTTATTCTGATGGAGCACAATGGTTTTTCAGTCTAAATTCTAAGGTAGCCAGGTAGCAAAGCTAGTGAAGTTATCAGTAGGAGATATTGGAGTGGAAAATGGAGCCCAGGTTTCTGGCATCAGTGACTGGGTGGATCCCGATTTCCTAAATCCAGGTGGGGAGCACAAGACGGTGTGCGAGTTTGACTACTCAGACCTTACCCGCCCCGACTGGCTCTGACTAGCCATTTGGGTGACATGACCACCAGTTCTCCAAGTAGCACATCGCTTCTGGTATTAGTCAGGATTCTTGCTGGCATGTGACAGAACCCACCGGAGAGGCAGGGGCTGTTTGGAAAAGGCTGTTTGCCTTCCTCTTACCAGAGTAAGGTAGAGGAGGCACTGGGCAGAACTTCCCTTTCTCCTTCTCTTACATGTCTTACTCTTAGACTTGCTCTTTTTTAAATAACATACTCTAATTTTCTAATTGGTGTTCTTTGTCTTTTACAGAGAGGTGTTACATGTAGGGTTCTGAGAATTTTAAGTATTCCCTTCCTGCATTGCTCTGTAGAGGTTCAGCGCCCCCTAGCGACACAATCCACAATTTTCCTAGGTGGGCCGATTGATTGATTGATTTTGTTTTTTTGAGAGGGAGTCTCCCGCTGTCACCCAGGCTGGAGTGCAGTGGCGCGATCTCGGTTCACTGCGACCTCTGCCTCCCGGGTTCAAGAAATTCTCCTGCCTCAGCCTCCCCAGTAGCTGGGATTACAGGCACCCGCCACCACGCCCAGCTGATTGTTGTATTTTTAGTAGAGAGGGGGTTTCCCCATGTTGACCAGGCTGGTCTCGAACTCCTGACCTCAAGTGATCCACCCACCTCAGCCTCCCAAAGTGCTGGGATTACAGGTGTAAGCCACCGCGCCCGCCCAGAGATTCTGATATCCTTAATAATCAATTAACTTGACTAGTCACCACCTGAACTTTTTCAATTTTTTTCTTTTCTATGTAAGTTGGGCAATCATACATATCTTTTATCAACTATATTTCTTGTTAATAAACCCTTTATGACTCTAAGGAATCATTATTATTTCGGTATTCAAATTTAAAATTTTTTGCCCAAGTAGATTTCTTTACAATTAATCTATTTTAAATTTCCGGGTCTGAGCACGGTGGCTCAAGCCTGTAATCCCAGCATTTTGGGAGGATGAGGCGGGCAGATCACTTGAGACTAGGAGTTCAAAACCAGCCTGGCCAACATGGTGAAACCCCGTCTCTTCTAAAAACACAAAAATTAGCCCGGCATGGTGGCTCACACCTGTAATCCCAGCTACTCAGGAGGCTGAGGCAGGACAATCGCTTGAACCCAGGAGGCAGAGGTTGGAGCGAGCCAAGATCGCACCACTGCACACCAGCCTGGGCTACAAAGCAAGACTCTGTCTCAAAAAAAGAAAAAAAAATTTCAAAAGTTTAAAAATTATTTTCCAAAAAATGTTATTTCCCAGGGTCACGGCATCCTTGTTTATGTTTATGAAACATCAATCATCTCTACCATCCCACTGTGTATTCCCATTGTCTCTTCCCATCACTGACTGTGGCCACTTCCCTCAAAGCTTATGTCTTCTGAGACCAGTGGTTCACAACCCTGGTTGCAAATCAGATTCACCTTCGTTGATTTAAAAACTATCTAGGCTGGGCACAGTGGCTTACTGCCTGTAATCCCAACACTTTGGGAGGCTGAGGCTGGTGGATCACTTGAGGTCAGGAGTTCGAGACCAGCCTGGCCAGCATGGTGAAACCCCGTCGTCTGTACTAAAAGTAAAAAAATTAGCCAGGCATGGTGGCTGGCGCCTGTAATCCCAGCTACTCAGGAGGCTGAGGGAGGAGAAACACTTGAACCAGGAAGCAGAGGTTGCAGTGAGCCAAGATCATGCCACTGTGTTCCAGCCTGGGTGACAGAGCAAGACCCTGTCTCAAAAAAAAAAAATTAATTTAAAAATAAAAATTAAATTAAAACTATCTAGATGTCTGGATCCTATCTGTCAAAAAACTGATTCAATACCAATTACAGAATGAGTTTAACAGATTACAGTATCATTTAGCATGTTGCAAATCAACTTATCCTTCCAGAATACTAACAAAATCTGTATGAAATATTTTTAAAAATGAATCTGGGCACTTATCAGAATGGTTAATATAAAAAATAGTGACAATACTAAATGCTGGTGAGTATGTGGAGAAACTGAGTCACTCCTACATTGGTGGTGGGAATGCACAGCGGTACAGCTTCTCTGGAAAACAGTTTGGCAGTTTCTTACAAAACTAACCATGCTACTACCGTATTACCCATATTACCCAGCAATTGCACTCCTGGGCATTTATTCCAGAAAAATGTTGGACACAAATATTTATAGCAGCTTTATTTGTGATAGCTCAAAACTGGAATAAGCCCAGAATCCTTCCACAGGTAAATGGTTAAACAAATTATAGTACACCCATACTATGGCTTACTACTCAGAATTAAAAGAATCAAACCATTGATGCATGCAACAACCTGAATGTTTAGATAGATTTTTTAATCTATTGCCATGAATTTGTTTGTAATATCTGCTTAGCTTTTTTTTTTTTTTTTTTTGGTTTTTTTTTGAGATGGAGTCTCACTCTGTCGCCCAGGCTGGAGTGCAGTGGCATGATCTTGGCTCACTGCAACCTCTGCCTCCTGGGTTCAAGCAGTTCTCCTGCCTTAGTCTCCTGAGTAGCTGGGATTACAGCACGTACCACCATGCCCAGCTAATTCTTTGCATTTTTAGTAGAGACGGGGTTTCACTGTGTTAGCCAGGATGGTATCAATCTCCTTGACCTTGTTATCCGCCCGCCTCATCCTCCCAAATGCTGGGATTACAGGCGTGAGCCACCGCACTCAGCCTATAATATCCTCTTAGCTTTTTGTCATCTGTTTACATGTATAATGATGTCCCCTTCTTCAATCTGTTATTGGTTATCTGTGACTTCTCTTATTTATTAATCTTGTCAGGAGTTTTTCAGTTATCAATAACCTTTTCAAAGAACCATTTAAAAATTGTTTATTTATTTATTTGGAGAGATGGTCTCACCCAATTGCCAAGGCTGAAGTGCAGTGGCACAATCATAGCTCACTGCAGCCTCAAACTCCTGGGCTCAAGTGATCCTCCTACTTCAGCCTCTCGGGTAGCTGGGACTACAGGTGCACACTGCTTCACCTGGCTAATTTTTAATTTTTTTGTAGAGATGGGATCTCCCTACATTGCCCAAAATGGTCTCAAACTCTTGGCCTCAAGTGATCCTCCAACCTCAGCCTCCCAAAGTGCTGGGATTACAGGCTCAACCCACCATGCCCTGCCTAAATTTATTTTTTAATGACAAAATATATATATATTTATGGTACATAACATGATGTTTTGAAATATGTTTACATGTGGAGTGGCCAAATCAAGCTTGCTAATATATACATTATCTCACACAAAAAGTCTGCTTTTTAAAAAATTCAACCCTCAAGTGGAACCAGAAAAGACATTTTATTTCTTCAGCTATGTGGTCTTGGCATGTCGCCCATGCCAAGCTCAAGTGATCCTCCTGCCTCAGCCTCCCAAGTAGTTGATACCACAGGCATACGCCACCATGCCTAGCTTCTTACCATTTTATTTTTTGTGATGAATTGTTGTGGGAACTCAGGGACCCCGAACAGAGGGACCGGCTGAAGCCACAGCAGAAGAACATAAATTGTGAAGATTTCATGGACATTTATTAGTTCCCCAAATTAATACTTTTATAATTTCTTACGCCTGTCTTTACTGCAGTCTCTGAACATCAATTGTGAAGATTTCATGGACATTTATCACTTCCCCAATCGATACTCTTATAATTTCCTATGCCAGTTTTTACTTTAAGCTCTTAATCCCGTCATCTTCGTAAACTGAGGATGTATGTCACCTCAGGACTCTGTGATGATTGTGTTAACTGCACAAATTGTTTGTAAAACATGTGTGTTTGAACAATATGAAATCTGGACACCCTGAAAAAGAACAGGATGACAGCAATGTTCAGGGAATAAGGGAGATAACCATAAGGTCTGACTGCCTGCGGGGCCGGGGAGAACAGAGTCACATCTTTCTTATTACAGAAAACGAGTAGGAGAAATATCACTGAATTCTTTTCCCAGTAAGGAATAACCCTGGGAAGGGAATGCATTCCTGGTGGGGGCGGTATGGATGGCCGCTCTGGGGCTGTTTGCCTTATGCGGTTGAAGATAAGGGATGAAATAGCACCCTGGTCTCCTGCAGTGCCCCCAAGCTTGCTAGGATTAGGAAATTCCAGCCTGACGAATTGTGATCAGACCGGTTCTCTGCTCTTGAACCCTGTTTTCTGTTAAGATATTTATCAATGACAATAAGTGCACAGTGGGACATGAAACCTCATCAGTAATTCTAATTTCGCCCTGGCCTTGTGACCTTGCTGTGCCCTTCTGCCCTTGTGATCTTTTATTGCCATTTGCTTGAAGCATGTGATCTCTGTGACCCACTCCCTGTTAATACCCCCCTCCCCTTTTGAAATTTCTAATAAAAACTTGCTGGTTTTGCGGCTCAGGTGGGCATCATGGAACCTGCCGACATGTGATGTCACCCCCGGAGGCCCAGCTGTAAAATTTCTCTCTCTTGTACTCTTTCTCTTTTTTTCTCAGACCAGCTGACACTTAGGGAAAATAGAAAAGAACCTACGTTGAAATATTGGGGGCTGGTTCCCCCAATAATGAACACACTTAAGAACTATTCTCTTAGCAAATTTCAAGTATACAATACAGTATTATTAACTGTAATCACTGTGCTGTGTATTAGATCTCCAGAACTTATTCATGTTATATTGAAAGTTTGTACCCTTTGGCCAACATCTCCCATCTCCCCGGCCTCCTAACCAACCCTGGCAACCAACGTTCTACTCTCTGTCCCTGCTTCTAGAAGTTTCACTTTTTTCAATTCCTCATATAAGTGAGATCACACAGTACTTGTCTTCCTATGCCTGACTTATTTCTCATAACATAATGTCCTCCAGGGTCTTCCATCTTGTTGCAAATGACAGAATTTCCTTCTTTTTAAAGGCTGAATAGTATTCCATTGTGTATATATACCATATTGCTTATTTACTTATTTTTTAATGTCATCCATGATGAGCATGTAGCACATTTTTTCAGCATATTGTTTTTCAAATTAATTTTTTTTTATTTTGTAGAGATGAGGTCTCACTATGTTGCCTAGCCTGGTTTCAAACTCCTGGGCACAAGTGATCCTCCTGCCTCAGCCTTCCAAAATACTGGGATTATAGGCATGAGCCACCATGCCTAGCATACCACATTTTAAAACTTCATTTGTTGATGGCTCCTTAAGTTGATTCCATATCTTGGCTATTATGAATAATGCTGCAATTAATGTGGGAGTGTAGGTGTCCCTTCAACACACTGAGTTCATTTCCTCTGGATATGCACCTAGTATATATCATTGCTGGATCATATGGTAGTCCTATTTTTAATTTTTTCAGAAACCTCCATACTGTTTTTCATAATGGCCGTACTAATTTACATTCCCATCAATAGTGCACAAGGGTCAAAGAACTAATATTTGCCTTTGATAATTCTTTCTATTATTTATTTCTTTCTATTTCATTAATTCCTGCTCTAATCTTTATTATTTCCTTCATTCTAATATCTTTAGGGTTAATTTGCTCTTTTTCTAACACCTTGAGATGAACACTTATCTCACTGATACGTCCAGCTTTTATTTTGCATTTGAGACTAAAATTTCTTCAAAGTACAGTTTTAGCTACCTCCTTATTGTCTTATAAGTCATATTTTCATTGTTTTTCAATGAAACATTTAAAATTTTCATTGTATTTTTTTCTTTGAGACATGAATAATTTAGAAACAAGGTAAAACACTGAAACTTTCTTCATGATGTTGGTAACAAGAGAATAGAATGAAGCCTGTAATCCCAGCACTTTGGGAGGCTGAGGCAGGCAGATCACCTGAGGTCAGGAATTTGAGAATAGAATGAAATTCCCATGATTAATTCTATTCAACATTCTGTTGAAGGTGTAGACATTACAACAAGACAAGAAAAAGAAATGAGAGACATAAGAATTGGAAAGGAAGAACTAAAACTGTCATTCACAGACAACATGATTGTGTTTGCAGAACAAGGGTGGATGCGGTGACTCAGGCCTGTAATTCCAGCACTTTGGGAGGAAAAGGTGGGTGGATCACCTGAGGTCAGGAGTTTGAGACAAGCCTGGCCAACATGGTGAAACCCCATCTCTACTAAAAATACAAAAATTAGTCAGGTGTGGTGGCATGCGCCTGTAGTACCAGCTACTCAGGAGGCTGAGGCAGGAGAGCCACTTGAACCCAGGAGGTGGAGGTTGCAGTGAGCTGAGATCATGCCACTGCACTCCAGCCTGGGTGACAGAGCTAGACTCCATGAAAGAAAGAAAGAGAAGGAAGGAAGGAAGGAAGGAAGGAAGGAAGGAAGGAAGGAAGGAAAAGAAAGAGAGAAAGAAAGGAAGAAAAGCATCTACAGATGAACTACTAAGTGAAAAACGGATTTAGTAAGGTTGCTGAATAAAAAGGTAAATATAGAAAAATTGGTCGTATTTATAACAGCAATAAAAAAATTAAATACTACTTACAACAGCATCAAGAAACATAAAATACCTGGTAATAAATCTAATGGAAAACATGCAAAAACTCTACAGAGGGAACTACAAAATACGACTGAGAAAAATTAAAGAGAATCTAAATAAAGATACACATCATATTCACGAATTAGAAGGCTAAATATTATGAAGATGTCAATGTTTCTACTCAATATCCCAGCTTGTAGTGTTCTAAAAATTAGCAAGCTTATTGAAAATTTTATTTGAAAATGCGAATGGCCCAGAATACCCCAGATAATCTTGAAGAGCATAGCTGGAGGACTCACACTGTGTGTTATTAAGACTTTTTAATGAAGCCAAAAATAATTAAGATTGAGTGTGATTTGGGCACAAGAATAAATAAGCAGACGAATGGAACAGAATAGAAGATAGAAATAGATGCTTACATGTATGGAAATTTGATTAATGACAAAAGTCCACCGCAGAGCAGTGAGGAAACTCTTTACAATAAATGGGATTGAGTCAGTTGTATATCCATATGGAGAAGAAAAGAATCTTGACCTCCTTCTTCACATTAATCCAAAAATCTAAATTTTAGGCATATTACAGATATAAATGTAATAGGTAAAGTGGTGAAGCTTCTAAAAGGAAAAAAATATTTTCATGACCTTGGGGTAGGAAAAATTTCATATATAAGACGTCAAAATGAAAACATGATAAATTGGACTACTTTAAAATTAAGAACATTAGTTCATGAAAACACACCATCAAGATGATGAAAAGAAAGCCACAGAGTGGACCGGGCACGGTGGCTCAAGCCTGTAATCCCAGCACTTTGGGAGGCTGAGGCGGGCGAATCACGAGGTCAAGAGATCGAGACCATGCTGGCCAACATGGTGAAACCCCGTCTCTACTAGAAATACAAAAATTGGCTGGGCTTGGTGGCGTGTGCCTGTAGTCCCAGCTACTCAGGAGGCTAAGGCAGGAAAATCACTTGAACCCGGGAGGCAGAGGTTGCAGTGAGCTGAGATCGTGCCATTGCACTCCAGCCTGGGTGACACAGAGAGACTACATCTCAAAAAAACAAAAAAAACAAAAAACAAGATACAATGCACTTTGGGTATTAAGGGGAAAGGGTGGGAAGGGGGTTAGGGATAAAAGACCACACATTGGGTACAGTGTACACTGCTCGAGTGATGGGTGCACTAAATCTCAGAAATCACCACTGAAGAACTTATGAAACCAAACACCACCTGTTCCCCAAAAACCTATTGAAATAAATAAAAAGTAAATAAAATATAAAAATGGTAAATTTTGTTATGTATATTTTTGCACAATTTAAACGAACTTTTCTGGCTCACACCTGTAATCCCAGCACTTTGGGAGGCCAAGATGGGAGGACCACTTGAGCCCAGGAGTTGGAGACCAGCCTGGACAACATAGCAAGACTACGTCTGTCTGTCTGTCTTTTTTCTCTTTCTCTCTTTCTTTCTTTCTCTTTCTTTCTTTCTTTCTTTCTTTCTTTCTTTCTTTCTTTCTTTCTTTCTTTCTTTCTTCTTTCTTTCTCTTTCTTTCTTTCTTTCTTTCCTTCCTTCCCTCCTTCCCTCCCTCCCTCCTTCCTTCCTTCCTTCCTTTCTTTTCTTTCTTTCTTTCTTTCATTTATGGAGACGGAGTCTCACCCTGTCGCCCAGGCTGGAGTGCAATGGCATGATCTCGGCTCACTACAACCTCTGCCTTCTGGGTTCAAGCGATTCTCCTGCCTCAGCCTCCCAAGTAGCTGGGATTACAGGTGTGCACCACCACGCCCGGCTAATTTGTTGTATCTTTAGTAGAGATGGGGTTTCACCATGTTGGCCAGGCTGGTCTTGATCTCCTGACCTCGTGATCCACCCGCCTCAGCCTCCCAAAGTGCTGGGATTACAGGCGTGAGCCACCGCACCCGACCTCAGAAGCCCCACAGTGGGCCTCTTCTTACATTTCATGGGCCAGAATTCTGACACCTGTCCGTTCCTAAAACAACGATAATGGCAATAATAATAAAATTGCTGTGATTGATTTAGTCTAAGACTCACCCCCCACTCTCACACTGGGAAGGGGCTCAGCTTCCTCTGAAGCACGTGGCTGCCCAATACTCAATATCTGGATTTTGCTAAGGAGAAAAAAGTAGTGACGGGGATCAGGGAGGACCCAGCAAGGTTTTTCCCACTGGGGCAGGGACTGATTCCCTGAGGACACCGAAGTTTTTCCGGAGACGGACTGACTCCCACCCCGGAGTCCCTGGGGAGTTATAAATGTCCCTTAGATCTGTCCCCTCAGCTCTCCATTCCGGGGACCAGTGTTCTGAGCTCGGCCGCCATCACCTCACGCTCAGCGGCGGGCGTGGCCGGGAACCGCCTGCGGATGGAGGAAGCGGCCGCCAGCGCCCCCTGGAGGCTCGGACCGGCTCCACTCCCGCGGCCCCCGCCACCGCCCAGCAACCCGCGGAGGCGCCCAGGCCGGTCTGAGCCCGAGCCCAGGGCGGAACCACCGCGGCGGCGCTGCCCTGAGTGGAAACGCGGCCTCCGCAGGGGGAGAAGATGCTGGGAGCCGGGTGGGGCCGGGAGGCGCAACGCCGCAGTTCTCCGTACTTGAAGACACCCATCCAGGCCATCTTTCCAGTCGGCTGCAGGGACACGTCCTACAAGGGCGTGCTGGAGGCTGAGCTAGAAAAGCTGGGGCGAGGGCGGGACGGTGGATCATTCGCAGACGCGGAGGGCTCCACATCATCACACCAGGGTGTCCGGCACCTTACCCGAGGCCAGGAATAGCAACTCAGATGTTAAATCGTGTCAAACATCTGTGGAGAAGATGGCACCTTTTTCTTCTCTTTCTTTCTCTTTCTTTCTTTCTTTAGATGGCACGTTTTTCTTCTCTTTCTTTCTCTCTCTCTCTTTTTCTTTTTTTTTTTGAGATGGAGTCTTGCTCTGTCGCCCAGGCTGGAGTGCAGTGGCGCGTTCTCAGCTCACTGCAACATCCACCTCCCGGGTTCAAGTGATTCTCCTGCCTCAGCCTCCTGAGTAGCTGGGATTAGAGGCGCGCGCCACCATGCCCGGCTAATTTTTGTATTTTTAGTAGAGACGGGGTTTCACCATGTTGGCCTGGCAGGTCTTGAACTCCCGACCTCAGGAGATCCGCCCGCCTTGGCCTCCCAAAGTGCTGGGGTTACAGATGGGAGCCAGCGCGCCTGGCTAATTTTTGTGTTTTTAATAGACCCAGGGTTTCACCATGTTGGCCAGGCTGGTTTCGAACTCTTGGACTCTAGGGATCTGCCTACTTCAGCCTCCCAAAATGCTGGGATTACAGGCATAAGCCGCTGCCCAGCCTAGATGGCACTTTTGACAACATCTGTTTGTCCAGATCAGCAATGAGTCAGCAATTGACTTCTACAGAAGTTTGGCTTTGAGATGACTGAGACAAAGACAGATAAAGGATAAGAGAATGGAGCCTGCAGATGCTCAGGAGTTGCAGAAAAACCTCAAAGTCCCTTCCGATCAGAATGGAGATATGCAAAACACAACTGAACAAGTCACAAAATGAACCTTCTTGCACTTGCTTGTCAACAAAAAAAAGACAAGCCCATTGATTTTCACCCCCTCTTTCTTGTAAAGCTTTCCTGCACTCCCATGTTTTTGTTTTTCCTTCTTTCTTTTCAAAGTTTTAATACTTTCAAGGACTTTAAAAATGATCATGTTTGGGCCAGGCGCGGTGGCTCACGCCTGTAATCCCAGCACTTTGGGAGGCTGAGCTGGGTGACTCACCTGAGGTCAGGAGTTCCAGACGAGCCTGGCCAGCATGGTGAAACCCCATCTCTACTAAAAATACAAAAATTAGCCAGGCGTGCTGGCGTGTGTCTGTAGTCCCAAGCTACTCAGGAGCCTGAGACAGGGGAATCGCTTGAACCTGGGAGGCAGAGGTTGCAGTGAGCCGACATCGTGCCACTGCACTCCAGCCTGGGCCACAGAGCAAGACTCCATCTCAAAAAAAAAAAAAAGAAAAAAAAAAGATCATGTTTGGATTGTTTCAGTTTTCTTATTTTTGTGAGATAGTTTGATTGAAGGCAGGAGAAGGTAGATCTTTTTAATTTCACAGTTAAGATAGATGGTTCTAAAAATTTGGGTGTCAAATAATTTCACATTTCTTAGCTTGGAGTTGGAGACCAACCTGGGCAACATAGCAAGACTCTGTCTCTATTTTTTTTTTTTGGAGACAGAGTCTCACACTGTTGCCCAGGCTGGAATGCAATGGCGAGATCTCAGCTCACTGCAACCTCCGCCTTCTGGGTTCAAATGATTCTCCTGCTTCAGCCTCCTGAGTAGCTGGAACTATAGGTGCCTGCCACCACGCCCGGCTAATTTTGGTATTTTTTTAGTAGAGACAGGGTTTCACCATGTTGGCCAGATGGTCTTGATTTCTTGACCTCGTGATCCGCCTGCCTCGGCCTCCCAAAGTGCTGGGATTACAGGCGTTAAGCCACCGCGCCTGGCCCTCTTAGCTGTTTTTTTTTAAGTCCTGCTTTCACATCGAAGGGCAGAGCCTACAAAATATTGTATATTTCAAAAGACAGAAAGAAGCAGCAGTGCTATGTTGTTTTCTAATTCATAGATAAGTTTAGTGTGTTTGTGGGATACCAATCCTTAGACATTATCTTCACTCCAGCTTTAGTCCTTCAGAGCACTCTCAGGAGTAGGACCATTGCTATCTCTGGCAGAAATGCTGAGCATATTTATTATTATTATTATTATTGTTATTTTTGGAGACGGAGTCTCGCTCTGTCGCCCAGGCTGGAGTGCAGTGGCGGATCTCGGCTCACTGCAACCTCAGTCTCCTGAGTTTAGGCGATTCTCCTGCCTCAGCCTCCCCAGGTAGCTGGGACTACAGGCACGCGCCACTACAGCCGGCTAATTTTTGTATTTTTAGTAGAAACAGGGTTTCACCATGTTGGCCAGGCTGGTCTTGAACTCCTGACCTCAGGTAATCTGCCCGCCTTGGCCTCCCAAAGTGCTGAGATTACAGGGGTGAGCCATGGCGCCTGGCCGCATATTTTGATTTTTAAAGCAATTATTTCTTCTCTTCTTGCTGGTGGGTGGAGCACCTTGGGTAAGTAGTGTTATACTTTGGTCTAAGTATTTGAGTTAAACTGCTTTTTTGCTAAAATGAATGGGCTGGTTGTTAGCAGGTTTATTTTTCCTGCTGTTGTTACTAATGGCATTAACTTTTAGAGTCGGAGCTGGTAAGATTGATTTTTTAAAATATCCCAGAGATGTGGCTTCTAACTGACCTAGAGGTTTGTCGTAAGTTAACTTTTTTCTCCTGCCCTTTTTCTTCAGTAAATCCAACAATAACCCAGGTGTGGTGGCTCATGTCTGTAATCCCAACACTTTGGGAGGCCAAGGCGGGTGAATCACTTGAGCCCAGGAGTTGGAAACCAGCCAGGACAACATGGTAAGATGCCTGTCTCTACATAAAAATTAAAACAAAAAAAAATTAGCCGGGCGTGGTGGTGCATGCCTGTAGTCCCAGCTACTTGGGAGGCTAAGGAAGGAGAATCACTTGAGCCCACGAGGTCGAGGCTGCAGTATGCCATCATCATGCCACTGCACTCCAGCCTGGGCAACAGAGTGAGACCCTGTTTCTGAAAAAGAAAATGTTGGCCGGGTGCAGTGGCTCACGCCTGTAATCCCAGCACTTTGGGAGTCTGAAGATCAGCCTGGGCAACATGGTGAAACCTCAGCTGTACAAAAAAAATTTTTAAGTCCGTGTAGGTTATTACCCCTAAATAAACGGAAGCAGGTGTTTTCTCTTGGACATACTGCAAATATTTAAAAGAAAACTTAGATGGCAGCATAAGCATGAAGAACCAAGAAAGCATACTTGGAGTCAGTGTCCATGTTAGCTACCTTTCCTTTGCTTAATTCAAGTGCTCAAGTAAGAGCTATCAGCTCAGCTAATTGAGTGCTTGGAGGGAGAGACACACTTTCAATGATGTCATTTAGAGTGACTACTGCGTATCCTGCCTTATGGATTCCTTGTTCTACAAAAGAGCTCCCATCTGTGAAGAGGGTCCAGTGTGGGTTCTCTAGGGGTTTCCCTGAGATCTTCCCTGGCTGCATAGGTCTGTATTATGACTTGTTCACAGTCATGTTCAGGTTCCCTAGTTTCCTTGGGGAAGAAAGTGGCTGGATTTAGGCGACAATTTTTTTTTTTTTTGAGACGGAGTCTCACTCTGTCACCAGGCTGGAGTGCAGTGGCACAATCTCAGCTCAATGCAACCTCCACCTCCTGGGTTCAAGTGATTTTCCTGCCTCAGCCTCCCGAGTAGCTGGGACTACAGGCACGCACCACCATGCCTGGCTAATTTTTGTATTTTTAGTAGAGATGGGGTTTCACTATGTTGGCCAGGCTGATCTTGAACTCCTGACCTCATGATCCACCCACCTCGGCCTCCCAAAATGCTGGGATTACAGGCGTGAGCCACTGTACAAGTTTTTAATTGGATGTTGGAACCCTCTAACAGCAGGGCCTGATAGTCAAGGAGTCGACTATTTGTTAGCCAAAGGCTCCTGCTAGAGTGCAGTAGTCCTGCCATGTTATGTGGGGTGTAAACAGTTAAATCATTTCCCAGGGTTAATTTGGAGGCTTCTGGGACCAGTAGGGCCACTGAGGCAATGGCTCAAAGGCATGCTGGCCATCCTTTAGCCGCCAAATCAAGTTCCCTACTTAGGTAACCCACTGGCTGTTGAGCTGGTCCTCAAGCTTACGTTAAAGCTCCCAGAGCCATTCCCTTCCTTTCTGATCCATACAGATGGAAGGTCTTCCCTACAGGAAGGCTGAGAGCTAGTGCCTTAAGCAAGGCTCGTTTTAGCTGGTCAAAGGCCTTTTGAGTTTCAGGTTCCCAGGTTAAAAGATGAGTTTTAGGCCGGGCGTGGTGGCTCATGCCTGTAATCCCAGTATTTTGGGAGGTCGAGGTGGGCAGATCACAGGGTCAGGAGATCAAGACCATCTGGCCAACGTAGTGAAACCCCATCTCTACTAAAAATACAAAAATTAGCTGGGCGTGGTGGCGGGCACCTGTAATCCCAGCTACTCGGAGGCTGAAGCAGGAGAATTGCTTGAACCTGGGAGATGGAGGTTGCACCACTGCACTACAGCCTGGCAACAGAGCTAGACTCCATCTAAAAAAATAAAATAAAATAAAGATGAGTTTTAGCTCCCTGAGCTTCTTTTATGAGGTTATATAACAGGTGGACTATTTCACAATACCCAGGTATCCATAGTCTACAAAATCCTGTAATGCCCCCAAATCCTCTTAGTTGCTTGAGGGTTTTAGGGAGAAGGGAGGAAGAAATAGGCTGAATCATTTCTTCCCCTAATGCTCCAGTTCCCTTGGACAGCACTAAACCCAGGTACTTCACTGAGGTTTTGCAAAGCTGGGCCTTGGGTTTTGAATCCTTATATCCTCTGTTAGCTAAGAAGTTAAGAAGAGCTTCAGTGCCTTCCTGAGGAGCTTCCTTAGTTGGGGCACAGAGCAGAGTATCATCAACGTACTGCAAGATGCTAATTTGAGGATGGGAACGCTCAGAGACGTCTTTCGACAGCGCCTGTCTGAACAGATGAGGCCTATCTCAAAATCCCTGAAGCAGCAACGTCCATGTTAACTAGGTGGTCTGGCCGGAGGGATCTTTGAAGGCAAACTGGTATTGAGAGTCAGGATGTAACAGTATGCAGAAAAAAGCATCCTTTAAACCTAGGACTGTAAACCATTTAGTTCCCTCAGGTATTTGAGTTAACAGGCTAAAGGGATTAGGTACCATTGGATGGATTGAAACTACAGCTTCATTAATAAGGCAGAGGTCCTGAACTAGTCTCCATTCCCTATTGAGTTTTTGCACTCCTAATATTGGGGCGTTGCAGAGGCTATTACAGAGTTTGAGGAGGCCCTGCATCTTTAGGTTATCAATAATGGCTGCTAGCCCTTTCCTAGCCTCTGGATTTAGGGGATATAGTCTCTGATTAGGAAAAAAAAAATGGGATCCTGACTAGGCGTGGTGGCTCACACCTGTAATCCCAGCACTTTGGGAGGCCAAGACAGGTGGATCACCTGAGGTCAGAAGCTTCAGACTGGCCTGGCCAACATGGTGAAACGCCGTCTCTACTAAAAATATAAAAATCAGCCGGGCATGGTGGCGCATGCCTATAATCCCAGTTACTCAGGAGGCTGAGGCAGGAGAATCACTTGAACTCAGGAGGCGGAGGTTGTGGGGAGCTGAGATCACCCCACTGCACTCCAGCCTGGGCGAGAAAGCAAGACTCCGTCTCAAAAAGAAAGAAAAATAAAGAAAGAAAAGAAAAGAAGAGAGAAAAGGAAAGAAGTGGGATCCTTGAGATGAAGCTGGACTGGCCTAGAGGCTGTATAGCTCAACCTCTTCTTTCTTGAGTAGCCCACACTTCTGGATTAATGTTAGCTTCCATCAGGGGGAGACAAAGAGTTTGTCCTGGGGCTGTAAGGATGCTGGCCCCCCTGCGAGCTAGAATATCTCTACCTAATAAAGGAGTGGGACTTTCAGGCATGATTAAAAAGGCATGTGTAAATAATAGGTCCCCTCCATCTGCAGCTAAGGGGTTAAGAAAAATACTGGATTAGAGTTTTTCGTGAGACACCCCTTACAGTTGTGCTATGGGAAGAGGGGAGGCCTGGATTAGAGAGAAGAAAGAGTCTGGCTCCAGTATCCAGAAGGAGATCTACCTTCCTTCCTTCAATTTCCAGAATCACCTGGTGCTCCCGTGCTGTAATGGCAGTTCGAGCTGCTGGAGCAGGGGGTTGAGCCCTGGGACTCTTCAGTCCTGCTGGACCATCGGTGAGACTGGTTCTGAACCTAGTGACCTCCATCTCTGGGAGCAGTTCAATCTCCAGTGGTCTCCATCACAGACTGGACAGGGTTGAGCTGGCTGCTTCTTGCTGTTTGGGCATTCCTTCTTAAAGTGCCCTGACTTGCCACATCAGTAACAGCTAGTGGATGCCCCTTGGGGATCCTGGACTTTGCAAGCTTGCAGTGCTGCCACTAGAGCCTCTGTCCTTCTCTTGTGCTTCCTCTCTTTTTCTTGGGCCTCCTCCTGATCCCTATTATCAAAGACCAAAGTGGCCATTCTCAGGAGGTTTTCTCGGGTGCTATTTGTTCCTATAGATGGCTTCTGTGTTTCCTTCCAATATCTGGAGATGCCTGTGTGATAAACTTGTCCTTCAGGATGAGCTGTCCCTCAGCTAAATCAGGGAATAAAGAGGTGTGTTTTTTTAGTGTCTCTCTCAGCCTTTCCATAAAGGCTGTGGAATTCTCATCTGGTTTTTGATCTATCGTAGATAGTTTAGAGTAATTAAGAGGTTTGGCTCTGGTTTTTTTATGCCTCTAATATGCACATTAAAAGTGCTTCCTTTTCCATTCATCTACTGAGCTATTGTGGTTCCCATGAGGGTTGTCTACCAGAACCGCTTCTCTTCCTAGTGGGAATGGAGTTTCCATTTTTAGTTCACCTTCCCTATTTCCTTTTTCTCTCTTTGGTCTGCTATAGGAGACATGTTGCTCACCTCTGTAGGGTCCAACCCTATGGGGCTTAGCAGGTATTATCCCCACGTATGGAGACAAAAGATTGTAAGAAATAAAGACACAAGACAAAGAGATAAAGAGAAAACAGCTGGGCCCGGGGGACCACTACTGCCAAGACGCGAAGAACTGTAGTGGCCCCAAATGGTTGGGCATGCTGATATTTATTGCATACAAGACAAGAGAGCAGGGTAAGGAGGGTGAGTCGTCCAAGTGATTGATAAGGTCAAGCAAGTCACATGATCATGGGACAGGGGACCCTTCCCTTTTAGGTAGCCAAAGCAGAGAAAGAAGGCAGCATACATCAGTGTTTTCTTCTATGCACTTACAAGAAAGATCAAAGACTTTAAGAATTTCATTATTTCTTCTACCGCTGTCTACTATGAACTCCTCCCAGGAGTACGGGAGGAGCATGAAAGTGGACAAGGAGCATGACCACTGAAGCACCACAGGGAGGGGCTTAGGCCTCCGGATGACTGCGGCCAGGCCTGGAGAATATCCAGCCTCCCACAAGAAGCTGGTGGAGCAGAGTGTTCCCTGACTCCTCCAAGGAAAGGGAGACTCCCTTTTCCAGTCTAAGTAACAGGTGCGTTCCCAGGCACTGGCGTTACTGCTTGACCAAGGACCCCTCAAGTGGCCCTTATGCAGGCGTTGACAAGAGGGCTCACCTCGTGCCTTCTAGGTCACTTCTCACAATGTCCCTTCAGCACCTGACCCTATACCCACCAGTTATTCCTTGGTTATATTAGTAATACAACAAAGAGTAATATTAAAAGCTAATGATTAATAATGTTTATACTAATTATTGATAATGTCCATGATCATTTCTATATCTAATTTGTATTATAACTATTCTTATTCTAACTATTTTCTTTATTACACTGAAACAGTTTGTGCCTTCAGTCTCTTGCCTCGGCACCTAGGTAATCCTTCACCCACACATCTCCATATTTTTCTGCTGCCTGAAGAACTGCCTGCTTTTCAGCTGTGGTGAGAGTCTGACTTAGGAGCAACACATGAGGTCAAACACCTGAGTTAAATTTTGGAAAGTTTCTATATATCTATCGGGCGTCGTCAGAAAATCGGCCTGTCTCCCTTTATTTGCTTAAGATCCTGTAATGAGAAGGGAACATGAACCTTCATAGCACCATTTCCATCAGGCATTTCCTGCAGAGGTAAGAGTGAAGCAGGCAAAGTGGATGATATTGAAGATGGTGGAGCTGGAGGAGCTGATGGCATGATTGGAGGGGGTTCTGGATGAGGGGGACTAGAAGGGTTGGGACATTCAATAGCTGTCTCAGATTGCTCCTCTGGAATCTGCTTTAGCTCTGGGGAATTATTCCCTATGGGCTTGCCTGCCAGGGCTGCTAAAAGAACTGAGTCCATTGCACAAAACTTGTAAAGATCGGCCGGGCGCGGTGGCTCACGCTTGTAATCCCAGCACTTTGGGAGGCCGAGGCGGGCGGATCACGAGGTCAGGAGATCGAGACCACGGTGAAACCCCGTCTCTACTAAAAATACAAAAAAATTAGCCGGGCGTGGTGGCAGGCGCCTGTAGTCCCAGCTACTCGGAGAGGCTGAGGCAGGAGAATGGCGTGAACCCGGGAGGCGGAGCTTGCAGTGAGCCGAGATTGCACCACTGCACTCCAGCCTGGGTGACAGGGCAAGACTCCGTCTCAAAAAAAAAAAAAAAAAAAAAAAAAAAAAAACTTGTAAAGATCTGGGTTGTCTCACAGGGCAAAGAAAGCCTGTACATAGGGGACCTCAGACCACTTGCCCTTCTGTCTGAAGAAAAGATCTAATTGTTGGATAATATTAAAAGCAAGGCTCCCTCCAGCGGGTTTGTCTGTCCCCAGGATGGTAAGAAGGCCATGCCCTTGTGCAATAGAACATGAGGTGCTTTTTCTTTAAAGTCTCAGGGTTGAAGGAGTCCCAGCGCTTTAGAATGCACTTGAGAGGAGTGCAGGTCATAGACGGTCTGTTTCCCATCTAGAAAGAGAAGTGAGAAAAAGCCATCCTTTTAGTCTCCTTCCTTTCAGTGTGTGACCCAGGGTGGAGAAGAAGACAGTGGGAGCATTCCCCCTGACTGTTTTCCTTCCTTGGTTCCTGGGTCCTGGCACCTCGTTAAATGTGCCACCCATGGTTGTAGGCGTGACTCTCCAAGCCATGGAACCAGAGAAACTAGAAGATGGGATTAGTCATGCATACCCACGCTGTCCTAGTTCTCTATGTGTGGTTCCCCTTTTATTTCCTAGACTTGTGTGATCTGTGTGCCTCCCTGGAAAATGGATCTTGGGAAAAGCTATGTAAAAGCTAGGGCTCCTTTAACGGAGGGAATGTGCTAGATTGGCTGCTATCATGGCCCACGCTAAAGCATTTACCCTTAGAAAATGGTCAGATTAACTTCTGGACTTAAAATCCCCTTACTAATTAAGTACTGTTTTAATTGGAGACAGAATATGTGCCTTAAAGGGACTTAAGGACCTAATGGTGATTTTCCTGCTGATGGGACAGTATCAGGACTAAAATTTGGCTGCAGAGGACATTTTACTCCTAATTGTTGGGGCAGAATTTTCCTTTCACAGAAGCAGCATAAAGAAAGCTGCAAAATGGAAAAATTGGGAAGCTACAGTGGACCAACAATGTGTCTAATGGAGGGGATTTCTATTTCCATGAAGTGGCGCTGTTGGCTTAGAAATACCATGTGCTCACGTGAGGAATAGTAGCAAGTGACCTCACTGTGTGGGAAAGGGGAGGCCCTCTGTTCCTAAAAGATGGCAAGATCCTGAACTATATCCATGGTTACTACAGCATTTCCTGATCTTCCCTAACAGGATTACTTCCCTGGGCTGTAAAAATTCCCTCACATTTGACACACAGAGAAAATAAGAGACATAGTGATCACAGATAGAAAAAGAAGGGAAATTTTGCAACAGGCTAGCTGGGGACCCTTTACCAACACCTGGGCAGGCTCTTGGAGGCTGAGTCCAGTCCAGAAGCATTTGAATAACACAAGGGTGTGCACTGGCCAGAAATTCTCAATTGCTTCAGAACTTTGCCTGGCCTCATGGGATGGTTAGATTTCCTCATTGAAAAGAAGCTGGTTTGAAGCATGGCCAACGTGCCCAGTGACCCATGGGTATTGGGGGTGTCTCCATGTTCTCCCCGGTAAGCCTGACATCCAAGTCTCTAAGAATGGCAGCCACACTAACCATGTCTTTAACTGGCTGATGGATGCTTGTTATTGATTTGATTAGTTTTTTTTTTTTTTTTTTTTTTGAGATGGAGTCTCGCTCTGTCGCCCAGGCTGGAGTGCAGTGGCGCAATCTCGGCTCACTGCAAGCTCTGCCTCCTGGGTTCATGCCATTCTCCTGCCTCAGCCTCTCCGAGTAGCTGGGACTACAGGCGCCCGCCACCACGCCCGGCTAATTTTTTTTTTTTTTTTTTTTTTTTTTTTGTATTTTTAGTAGAGACGGGGTTTCACCGTGGTCTCAATCCCCTGACCTTGTGATCCGCCCGCCTCGGCCTCCCAAAGTGCTGGGATTACAAGCGTGAGCCACCGCGCCCGGCCTATTTGATTAGATTTTAAAATGGAGGCCAAGAGCCTTGGAATGAAAGGACAGATTTTGAGTCCGCTCCTCTACTCACTGCTCCATTGAATGTTGTACCTTGGGATTCCGGATGAGCCCCCAAAAATGATACGGCTCCATTGTCTAGGGAAACACCCAGCATCCTTTGTCTTGTGCCAGGGTCCTTTGTCTCCAGCACTTTGGGAGGTTGAGGCAGGTGGATCACTTGAGGTCAGGAGTTAGAGACCAGCCTGGCCAACATGGTGAAACCCCATCTCTACTAAAAATACAAAAACTAGCTGAGCGTGGTGATACGGCTCCATTGTCTGGGGAAACACCCAGGGTCCTTTGTCACATGCCAAGAAAATTAGCAACATATATACACATAGAGTGGATTAAGGAGAGGAAAATTTAGTAGGCAAGAAGGAAGAGAACAGCTCCCCGTACAAAGGGAGGAGGGCTCCAAATGGAATAACCACCTTTAGCAGAAAGCACTTGGTTATGTCAGGCGACTTGAGGAGGTGGCGTCTGATTTGCATAGAGCCCAAGGGATTGGTTTGAGCAGGTGTAGCATTCACGTAGCCCACAAAAAAACTGGCCCTCCCACCCTAACCTTTCATTATGCAAATGCGGCTACCTGGCTGGTTGCCATGATACCTGTACATGTTGCTTCTACCTGGCTGGCTGCCATGATATCTGCACATGTGGCAACAAAGAAAAAGCAGGAACTGCCATATTGGGTGAACCTGGCTCTTAGCCACCAGCATTTACATATATAAGCCTGTGACTTGCAAATCAATGCTTGTAGGTCTGGTTTTTCCAGCAACTTTCTGTTAGAAAAGAAATGTTTGCGGGGGCTGCTTTTTTATTAAAAGAAAAAGCATTACTGAGGACTCTTTTACCCTTTCTAGCTGACTAAAATAATTTTTTTAATAACTCCTGTAATAGTGGTGGTACACACCTGGAATCCCAGCTACTAGGGGGGCTGAGGCAGGAGACCTGCTTGAACCCGGGAGGCAGAGGTTGCAGTAAGCCCAGATCATACCGCTGCACTCCAGCCTGGGCAACAGAGTGAGAGTCCATATCAAGAAAATAAAATAAATAGAATACAGATGAACAGGCAGTTTTAGAGATGCATAGGGGAAGGCATGGAGGGGTGCTGTTAGATATGTATAGGGAAAGGTATGGGGGGTGCTGTCAGAGATGCATAGAGGAAGGTATTGGGGAGGGTGCTGTAGAGCTTCCACACCCTCTCTGCGGCACCATCCCACCAGCGCTTCCTTATATTCAGCAACCCAGAAGCTCATCAAACCTCATTGTCCAAGAGTTTTTATGGAACTTAATCTCTAGCTCACTCATTTCATTTCCTAGAGGTTGGTGGGTGGGCTGAAAGTTCCAACCTATAATCACTTGGTCTTTCTAGTGACCAGCCCCATCTGGAGGCTCTTCTAGTTGCACCACCCTAAATCACCTCATTAGCATAAACTCACATGTGATCAAAAGGGGCTCATTGTGCATAAAAAAAGACACTCCTGTCACTCAGGAAATTCCAAGGATTTTAGGAGCTTTGTGACTGAAATGAGGACAAAGACCAAATATATTTCATATTATACTGCAATATCACTGCTAGATTAATCTTTTTTTTTTTCTTTTTGAGATGGAGTCTTGCTGTGTCACCCAGGCATCACCCAGGCTGGAGTGCAGTGGCGCAATCGCTATCTCTGCTCACTGCAACCTCCACCTCCCGGGTTCTAGTGATTCTCCTATCTCAGACTCCCAAGTAGCTGGGACTACAGGTGTGTGCCAACACACTCAGCTAATTTTTGTATTTTTAGTAGAGATGGGGTTTCGCCGTGTTAGCCAGGCTGGTCTCAAATTCCTGACCTCAAGTGATCTACCCACCTCGGCCTCCCAAACTTTTGGGATTACAGGTGTGTGCCACTGCACCCGACCCTAGATTAATCTTCTAGAACCAACAGCTCACATCTGTCCAAACTCCTTACCAAACTAGCTAGAAGCATCCCCTCTCTTATAAGCCTTATGTGCTGTCTCCCTGCTAGTATGTTACTTGAGGACAAGGATTTCGCCTTACTTATCACTATATTACCAGTGCCTGGAATAGTGCTGCTCATCCATTCGTAGGTTTTATCCATTCAATTAATATCTGCGATGTTCAGTAAATATTGAATAAGTGAATAAAGTATTTATTGAAATAACAAATACGTGACATGCTCTTACCAGTTTAAATGGTGTGGTTATTTTCTTTTTCTTATATGAATCTTTTGCTCAAAACATACCTACTCATTTTTTCCTGAACACATCATTTACTTTGCCACCTCTGTGATTTTGCTCACACAATTTCTCCAGTTCATAACACCCTTAACACTCTTCTCTGATAATCAAAGACCTTGACCTTTAAGGCCAAGCCAAGCACCACCTTCAGTGTGAGTATTTCCCCAAGGACCCAAGATTTCAGTGACTTAGTCTCTCAAGATCTGTTATTTTTATGGTCTCTATCTACTTAGCATACATCCCATATACATTTTCTATTTAAGGATATATTCTATCTTCCCAATTAGATTTTAAATCTCATGAAAACAGGAGTCCTGTTTTATTTCCATATTTATATTCAATTCCTAATCATATATATATATCCTTTTGCCTGGGCTGGAGGGCAGTGGCATGATCATAGCTCACTGCAGCTTCAAACACCTGGGCTCAAGCAGTCCTCCCACTTCAGTCTCTTGAGTAGCTAGGACTACAGGCGTGCACCACCACTCCTGGCTAATTTTTGTAATTTTTGTGGAGACAGAGTCTCACTCTGTGGCCCAGGCTGGTCTTGAACTCCTGGGCTCAAGCAATCCTCCCATCTTGGCTTCCCTAAGTGCTGGGATTATAAGAGTGAGCCACCATGCCCAGCCATAACAAGTATTTAGTAATTTCTAATGATGCTTAGGTTTTTTGCTTTGATATCATCATCATAAAAGATCTGGGGCACTCTTTAAATCTAATTTAGGTTGCAATTGAATAATGAAGCTGTTAAAATATGACAGTAACATTTCCATCAAACTTAATCCTATATGTTACATTAATGTATCTGTATATACATTTATCATCATGTACACAGAGTCATTAACTATACATGGTAGTTGCTGTATGTTGATGTACTATGAAGGCAAATGTTATAGTGCATTCCAGGACACCTGTGGCCACAGGATCAGTTCTTTGAAACTATATTTGGATGTGCAAGCTATTAAAAGCTTCTTGTACTGAGTGACCTTTCAGGCAGAATGTAGACTGAGTGCTCATGCTACTGCTGCCTGGTGCTGAGAGGAAGACAGCAGAAAATTCTGGATTCAAACATTTATTGCTTTTTTTGTTTTGGTTTGTTTTTGTTTTCTTTCTTTTTGCCTTAAGAAGATGAACAATGAAACCACAACCATGATATCCTTGAAGGGGGCAATGAAAAGGTTGCTGAGGGCTATAGGGAGGGAGCAAGCATGGGTCTGCTATTCTGGGAAGATGGGTAAGAGAAGAATGAAGAATAGAAATAAACAAAGAACTGCAGACACGCTCATTAGAATTCTGTATCTATGGCCAACACGGTGGCTCACGCCTATAATCCCAGCACACTGGGAGGCCGAGGTGGGCGGATCACAAGGTCAAGAGATTGAGACCATACTGGTCAACATGGTGAAACCCTGCCTCTACTAAAAAAAAAGCCAGGCATGGTGGCGGGCACCTGTAGTCCCAGCTACTTGGGAGGCTGAGGCAGGAGAATCACTTGAACCCGGGAGGTGGAGGTTGCAGTGAGCCGAGATCGTGCCACTGTACTCCAGCCTGGCAACAGAGCAAGACTCCGTCCAAAAAAAGAATTCCGTCTCTATTACAGTGGTTGAAGTCTTCCAGGCCCAAACCCATGTAAATTAACAATAAAGAAAAGTCTGCTCCCAGGTGCTGTAACTCCATTGAATGTATGCATATGCTAAATCCTAGATTTATAAAAATAAGTAAAATGTGGTTTCTGCCCTCAAGGAGCTCACAGCCTATAGGAAAGAGAAAAGTTTGAAAAACATTTACAATTTAATGTGACTGAATTTACAATGGTGATGTTCCTAAAGGTCTATGCAAACATGAAGGGAGGATCAACCAATTTTGCCTTTGACACTAGAAAAAGGACTCTTCATATAGGGTCATTTAAGCTGGATCTTAAAGTGCAAGTAGGAGCTTATGAGGGAGAAAAATACGGGAAGGCATTCTAGGCTGAGGAAGCAATGCGTATAAGCCATATGTAAGCTTGGAACCACATAATGTATTCAAGCAGCAACTAGATGTCTCATGTAATTGGTAACTAGGATGGGTGAGGGGACTGGTGGAAGACAGGAGCAAAGGGTGAAGGCCCTTGACTTTCCTGCCGAGGAGATCCAATTTGCCTCTGAGTATATCACTGGGCAAGCCAGGATGACACAAACCATTTGTAATCAGTTGAGTTACAGAACCGGAGTTGTGTTTTAGAACAATGTGTCTGGAGGGTGGATGGGAAATGGAAAACGGGGGTCCAGTGAGGCTATGGTAATCTTGGGTCCTAGTGAAAGATGATGAGAAACTCATTTAGTGGAGATGGAGAGGCAGGAATGGGTTAGAGAGACATAAATCGGGGGAAGAAAAAAGTTGAGAATTATTCTGAGATTTCTACTTCAAGCAATTGATTGGATGGTGAGGTCATTAACGAAACTAGGGAACTGTACTAAAACAAAACAAAACAAAACAGCCTGCGCTCAGATTTGCATGTTGGTTAAGATTTATTTGGGACTGTCCTTGGTGAGAGGATTCCAAAGAACTACTGCAACTGTAAATTTTTATACTGATTGACAAGCTAGAATTCTTCTCTAAGTTTCAAACTACAGATGACCTATAAGCAATATAGTCTTAAAGGTCTAAAAGTTAATACGAATAGTATGCCAAATGACTTTTTTTTTTTTTTGAGACAGAGTTTCACTCTGTCACCAGGCTGGAGTGCAGTGGTGTGATCTCAGCTCACTGCAACCTCTGCCTCCCAGGTACAAGCGATTCTCCTGCCTCAGCCTCCTGAGTAACTGGGACTACAGGTGTGCATCACCACACCCGGCTAATTTTTGTATTTTTAGTAGAGAAGGGGTTTTACCATGTTGGCCAGGATGGTCTCAGTCTCTTGACCTCATGATCCACCTACCTTGGCTTCCCAAATGGCTGGGATTATAAGCGTGAGCCACTGCGCCCGGCCAATCTTTTTTTTTTGACACAGGGTCTCGCTGTGTTGCCCAAGCTGAGTTCAGTGGCATGATCACAGCTCACTGCAGCTTTGACCTCCTGGGCTCAAGCAATTCTCATACCTCAGCCTCCCCAGTAGCTGGGACCACAAGTGCACACACCACCACACTAGGCTAATTTTTTATTTTTTGTAGAGATGAGGTCTCACTGTGTTGCCGAAGCTGGTCTCAAACTCCTGGACTTAAGTGATCCACCCACCTTGGCCTCCCAAAACGCTGGGATTAAAGGTGTGAGCCACTGCACCCAGCTCAAATCACATGGCTTTGACTTGTAGACAGAAAGTGCAGGCATATTAAGTGACGCAGGCTTCTATTCCTACAAAATGAACATTTTATATTGAGTCTTATCTATGTGTAAAGCAGTGACAACATTTCTTCATAGTAATTTCTGAAGATGGGGGAGGCATTAGTAAGTTAAGCTTAGGAGAGTTGAGTTTGACATCTCCATCTTTGTGGAGATGCACAAAACATATTGAAAATACATGTCTAGGCCAGGTGCAGTGGCTCATGCCTGTAATCCCAGAACTTTGGGAGGCTGAGACGGGCAGATCACCTGAGGTCAGGAGTTTGAGACCAGCATGGCCAATATGGCCATCTCTACTAAAAATACAAAAATTAGCCGGATGTGGTGGCGCCTGTAATCCCAGCTACTCGTGAAACTGAGGCAGGATAATCGCTTGAACCTGGGAGACAGAGGTTGCAGTGAGCCAGGATTGTGCCACTGCACTCCAGCCTGGCAACAGTGCAAGACTCCACCTCAACAAAAAAAGAAAGGAAATACAGGTTTAAAGCTTAGGAGAGACGTAGTACCTGAAGGTGAATTAGCCTTGGAGAAATTCAGGACCAAGAATAAAAGATGATCAAACACAGGCAAGCACAGAATGCTGGGCAATCACAAAGGTATTCAGGCCACTGGGGACATGGAAGCTCAGAGAAGTAGCATGTATGCTAACGCATCTCTTCCCTCATAAAAACAATCTACTTGGCTCAGGCAAGTTTCCCTCATAACGACAATCTACTTGGCTCAGGCAAGTTTCCCTCAGAATGACAATCTAGGTGGCTCAGGCAAGTTTCCCTCAGAATGACAATCTAGGTGGCTCAGGCAAGTTTCCCTCATAACAATCTAGGTGGCTCAGGCAAGTTTCCCTCATAACAATCTAGGTGGCTCAGGCAAGTGTCCATCATAACGACAATCTAGGTGCTCAAGCAAGTTTCCCTCATAACGACAATCTAGGTGCTCATGCAAGTTTCCCTCATAACGACAATCTAGGTGGCTCAGGCAAGTTTCCCTCATAACAATCTAGGTGGCTCAGGCAAGTTTCCCTCATAACAAGAATCTACTTGGCTCAGGCAAGTTTCCCTCATAACAATAATCTACTTGGCTCAGGCAAGTTTCCCTCAGAACGACAATCTAGGTGCTCAGGCAGGTTTCCCTCATAAAGACAATCTAGGTGCTCAGGCAAGTTTCCCTCATAACAATAATCTACTCGGCTCAGTCAAGTTTCCCTCAGAACGACAATCTAGATGCTCAGGCAAGTTTCCCTCATAAAGACAATCTAGGTGCTCAGGCAAGTTTCCCTCAAACAATAATCTACTCGGCTCAGCAAGTTTCCCTCAGAACGACAATCTAGGTGCTCAGGCAAGTTTCCCTCATAAAACAATCTAGGTGGCTCAGACAAGTTTCCCTCATAATGACAATCTACTTGGCTCAGACAAGTTTCCCTCATAACAACAATCTAGGTGGCTCAGGCAAGTTTCCCTCATAACAACAATCTAGGTGGCTCAGACAAGTTTCCCTCATAATGACAATCTACTTGGCTCAGCAAGTTTCCCTCAGAACGACAATCTAGGTGCTCACGCAAGTTTCCCTCATAAAGACAATCTAGGTGCTCAGGCAAGTTTCCCTCATAACGAGAATCTGCTTGGCTCAGACAAGTTTCCCTCATAACAACAATCTAGGTGGCTCAGGCAAATTTCTCTCATAATAACAATCTACCTGGCTCAGTCAAGTTTCCCTCATAAAGACAATCTAGGTGCTCAGGCAAGTTTCCCTCATAACGACAATCTACTTGGCTCAGGCAAGTTTCCCTCAGAACGACAATCTAGATGCTCAGGCAAGTTTCCCTCATAACGACAATCTAGGTGCTCAGGCAACTTTCCTTCATAACGACAATCTAGGTGCTCAGGCAAGTTTCCCTCAGAACGACAATCTACTTGGCTCAGGCAGGTTTCCCTCATAAAGACAATCTAGATGCTCAGGCAAGTTTCCCTCAAACGACAATCTAGTGCTCAGGCAAGTTTCCCTCATAACGACAATCTAGGTGCTCAGCAAGTTTCCCTCATAAAGACAATCTAGGTGCTCAGCAAGTTTCCCTCATAACAACAATCTAGGTGGCTCAGACAAGTTTCCCTCATAATGACAATCTAGGTGCTCAGGCAAGTTTCCCTCATAAAGACAATCTAGGTGCTCAGGCAAGTTTCCCTCATAACGAGAATCTGCTTGGCTCTGACAAGTTTCCCTCATAACAACAATCTAGGTGGTTCAGGCAAATTTCTCTCATAATAACAATCTACTTGGCTCAGGCGAGTTTCCCTCAGAACGACAATCTAGATGCTCAGGCAAGTTTCCCTCATAAAGACAATCTAGGTGCTCAGGCAAGTTTCCCTCATAAAGACAATCTAGGTGCTCAGGCAAGTTTCCCTCATAAAGACAATCTAGGTGGCTCAGGCAAGTTTCCCTCATAACGACAATCTAGGTGGCTCAGACAAGTTTCCCTCATAATGACAATCTACTTGGCTCAGGCAAGTTTCCCTCAGAACGACAATCTAGGTGCTCACGCAAGTTTCCCTCATAAAGACAATCTAGGTGCTCAGGCAAGTTTCCCTCATAACGACAATCTAGGTGGCTCAGGCAAGTTTCCCTCATAATGACAATCTAGGTGCTCAGGCAATTTTCCCTCATAAAGACAATCTAGGTGGCTCAGGCAAGTGAATTGTGTCGCTCCAGTCTTTGTCATTAATTAGACATAATGCTGTTGCCACAGCAGCCTCTGGTGATCATGGCTGTTCAGAGCTACTCAAATCCCCATTTTGGGTTACAGAACTCAGCATTTCATTCACATCAAAGATGTCAATCATACAGGAAAACTTTTATTACTATGTAAGACCTTTGCTGGGTATTGGAGGACAGGCATTACGCTATCTAAGAAATAGTCTCTGATTCCTTCCCTCCAAGAACGTAGTTTAGTTCATGAAATGCTAACCCTAATAGTAAAGCAGGAGGTGGGGAGATGGGTTCACAAAGGCAGTGCTTGTAAGCGAGAAGCAGGAGGGCAAGGAGATCACCAGGTAGATGGGGATTTAGAAAGGCAGTGGATTTGAGCTGATTCTGGAAGAACGGATACGAGTTGGACAATCAGAATAGGGTACAAAAAGTCACCTTATTATATCCTGGTCTCAGCACTAGCTAACTTTATGACATTAGGTCTCAATCCTCTTGAGACTCAATTTCTTTAATAGTAAAATAGTAAAAATGACTGCTTTACTTTTTATGGTTGCTGTGAACACCAAAGTAATGCTTACATAAAATATTCTTTAAAGGTATAGCCCGGGCATGGTGGCTCATGCCTGTAATTCCAGTACTTTGGGAGGCTAAGACAGGTGGATCACTGGAGCCCAGGTGTTCAAGACCAGCCAAACATAGCAATACCTGGTCTCTACAAAAATTAGTTTTTAAAAATTAGCCAGGTATGGTGGCACACAACTGTAGTCCTAGCTACTCAGGAGGCTGAGGTGGGAAGATCACTTGAGCCTGGGAGGTAGTGATTGTGCCACTGCACTCCAGTTTGGGTGACAGAGTGAGACTGTATTAGAAAATAAACAAATACATAAATAAAGTGTAAGGTATAATACAAAAAACAAGACATGACAGGCAATTCAAATAATTAGACAATTCAAAAGTCTGCAATATGTGGAATGAAAGGACAAGGATGATGGCTAGAGGGAACGGCAAATGGAACCATTTGTTGAAACTTTCAAATTCAAATAGCTACCCATTTCCCCTTCATAATTTAAAGAAAAAGTAAAAAAAAAAAAAGTTATCCAAATTTGGTAATGGTTGTAAATAATGTATTAGAGCCTCAGCTTAAATCAAAACCTTAGTTTTGTCCTGTAACCTAAACTAACCCTTGATTCTGTTATCCTATAGAGTAGACCACAAACTCCAAGCGTTAGAAACACAGTTCAAAGAACTAGACTTCACCAAGGATAACCTGATGCAGAAATTCGAACATCATAGTAAGACTTTGGCAAACCAAGCAGCCCAAGATGAGACGTGGACGGCAGTTCGGGCACTCAAGTGAGTATCAATTGAGAAATCAGTGGGATTCTGTGGCTTTGTGAGAGCTTCCAGTGGTCATTGCAAAATTGAATTTCTTAGTATGTTTCCCACAATGGATTGTAAAGCAATTACATTTTCTTTTTTTTTTTTTTTGAGACGGAGTCTCGCTCTGTCACCCAGGCTGGAGTGCAGTGGCACAATCTCGGCTCACTGCAAGCTCCGCCTCCCGGGTTCACGCCATTCTCCTGCCTCAGCCTCTCCAAGTAGCTGGGACTACAGGCACCCGCCACCATGCCTGACTAATTTTTTGTATTTTTTAGTAGAGACGGGGTTTCACCGTGGTCTCGATCTCCTGACCTCGTGATCTGCCCGCCTCGGCCTCCCAAAGTGCTGGGATTACAAGCGTGAGCCACCGCGCCTGGCCAGCAATTACATTTTCTTAGGTTCACTTATTTTTTTAAAAAAGGATTAATTTGGCCGGGCGCAGTGGCTCACACCTGTAATCTCAGCACTTTGGGAGGCTGAGGCGGGTGGATCACGAGGTCAGGAGATCGAGACCACCCTGGCTAACACAGTGAAACCACGTCTCTACTGAAAATACAAAAAAAAAAAAAATTAGCAGGCATGGTGGTGGGTGCCTGTAGTCCCAGCTACTCGGGAGGCTGAGGCAGGAGGATGGCATGAACCCGGGAGGTGGAGCTTGCAGTGAGCCGAGATCGCACCACTGCACTCCAGCCTGGGCAACAAAGCAAGACTCCGTCTCAAAGAAAAAAAAAAAAAAGATTAATTTGAGCATCTCTTTATATGCCAGGCACTATGGTACACATCTCATCACAGAATCTTGCTTGCCAAAGCCTTATTTGTATTAATTTTTTTCTTTTTCTTTTTCTTTTTTTTTTTTTTTTTTTGAGATGGAGTCTCGCTCTGTCGCCCAGGCTGGAGTGCAGTGGGGCAATCTTGGCTCCCTGCAAGCTCCACCTCCTGGGTTCACGCCATTCTCCTGCCTCAGCCTCCCGAGTAGCTGGGATTACAGACGCCCGGCTAATTTTTGTATTTTTAGTAGAGATGGGGTTTCACTATGTTGGCCAGGCTGGTCTCAAACTCCTGACCTCAGGTGATCCACCCACCTCGGCCTCCCACAGTGCTGGGATTACAGGCGTGAGCCACCACGCCCAGCCTATCTGCATTAATTCTAAAGTAAGTACTGGCTGGGCATGATGGCTCACGCCTTTAATCCCAGCACTCTGGGAAGCCGAGGCAACAGGATCACTTGAACTCAGGAGTTCGAGAACAGCCTGGGCAACAAAGTGAGACCCCCATCTCTTAAAAAAAGAAATAAAAGGTAAGTTACTTGAATTTGAATTTAAATTCTAAAGTAAATATTTTCTAAATTACAACAGCTGGTTCTTCTAGTGGGTTCATATTGAGTTATCCTAAAAGAATTCATTTTCTGTTTCTACATAAAATATTTTTTTTTTTTTTTTTTTTTTTTGAGACGGAGTCTCGCTCTGTCACCAGGCTGGAGTGCAGTGGCGCGATCTCGGCTCACTGCAGGCTCCGCCCCCCGGGGTTCACGCCATTCTCCTGCCTCAGCCTCCCGCGTAGCTGGGACTACAGGCGCCTGCCACCTCGCCCGGCTAATTTTTTGTATTTTTAGTAGAGACGGGGTCTCACCGTGTTAGCCAGGATGGTCTCGATCTCCTGACCTTGTGATCCGCCCGCCTCGGCCTCCCAAAGTGCTGGGATTACAGGCGTGAGCCACCGCGCCCGGCCTACATAAAATATTTTTGACTGCTTAAGAAGCTCTCCATATTTTTTGTAGGCTCACTTCAATGGAATTGAATATTTTATACAGCTACGTCATTGAAGTACTTATCCGCTTGCATACTCGTGTGCTTGAGAAGCTGCCGGACCTGGCGAGAGGTCTTCCAACCTTAGCCTCTGTACTCAGACGAAAAGTTAAGAACAAGCGCATTAGAGTTGTATGGGAGTCCATTCTGGAGGAGTGTGGGCTGCAAGAAGGAGACATCACAGCACTTTGTACCTTCTTTATTGCACATGGTAACAAGGCGGAACACTATACTGCTAAAGTGAGGCAGATGTACATCAGGGACGTCACGTTCCTGATTACTAACATGGTAAAGAACCAGGCTCTGCAGGACAGTTTGCTGAGGGCTGTGCAAGTAATTGAGAAGGGGAAAGCAATTAGGACCCCTGAAAAGCAAAAGTCATCCCTCAAAGAGTTGATACCATCTGTCAATAACTAACCTGTTACCCTATGACCCAGTGATTCCACCTCCAGTAATTTATCTTGGAAACGACAAAAAGTATGCACAATGTATTATAGTCTTATTTTTATAGCAAAGAGTGAGAGGATGTTAAATAAACTATGACAAATTGACGCAATAGA
The DNA here is from genome assembly GCF_006542625.1 of Nomascus leucogenys. NCBI lineage: Eukaryota > Metazoa > Chordata > Mammalia > Primates > Hylobatidae > Nomascus > Nomascus leucogenys. The sequence goes on along the minus strand of NC_044391.1, from coordinate 117,318,511 downwards.
TACTTTCTTTGTAGCCATATAAAAGAATGAAGAAGCTCTTTGTGTAATGATATGAAGTGATCACCAAATGTATTGTTGTTTTCAAATGTTTATTTCCAATATATATTGCTAAGTGGAAAAAAGGTGAAAATCAAATATGTATATATGAATATATATATAACACATATTAGTTTATATATCCATAAACTTCTTCTGCAGAGATACACAAGAAAGTGATAACATTAGTTGTCAGGAAAGAAAGCTAAGAGGCTAGGGGTCAAAGATAAGAGGAAGTCTTTTCACCGTTAATCCATTTTTTACATTTTCAATTTTGAACCATGTGAATGTATTACCTATTTAAAAAATAAACAAGGCTGGACATGGTGGCTCATGCCTATAATCCAAGCACATTAGGAGGCCAAGGTAGGAGGATCACTTGAGCTCAGGGGTTTGAGACCAGCCTGGGCAACATAGTGATAGCAACAGGAGGCAGGTAAATTCCTAGGCAGACAGGGAGGGGTCCCTGGTAAAACTCAACCTTCAAGCCAAGGACAGTCTAAAGCCTGAAAACCAAGCTATGAGTTCCAGATAAATCCATGAGCCAGACTGAGAGCTCTCATTCTCGTCTGGCACCGTCTCTCCTGATTGGTCCTTACCCTTCACCTATTTTATACATACCTACCCTTCCGCGATTGGTCCTCTACACTATCGTGCCTTTTTCTGAATGGTGCTTTGTCAAGCATAGCCACAGACCAATCAGCATGCACTTGCCCATTTCTAGCCCACAAAAACTCACAGACTCAGGCTCGTGGCCAGCAACTCACCTTTGGGTCCCCTCTCACTGTCAAGCGCCTTTCTGTCACTCAATAAATTCTACTCTGCCTTACTCACTCTCCAGTGTCCATGTACCTCATTCTTCTCAGTCATGGCACAACAACTCAGAACTCATCAAATTTGTGAGTAAAAGAGCTGTAACAATAGTGAGACCTCATCTCTATTTTCATAAATGAAAACAAAACACCTAAAATATACATCATGAGATCCTATAAATTGTATCTTAATGTGTATTTGTTCTCTAATGAAGTACCATAGTTATTTATACCAGAAAGAGGATTATTATATCTTGACCATTTATTTATAATATTTATCGAATACCAAATGCCATGTACTAGGTGCTGTGGATAACAGAAACATTAAAAATGTGGCTCCTGCCCTCGAGGTAAAGATTAAGTGCCGATGCTTTACTTGGGAGGTACAAATTCATGACAGCCAGAGTGAAGAAAGCTGGAAGTTAGAGAAGGATGTGAAGTAATACGTGGTGATGTGTTACCTTGTTGTCCCCTCCTTGAAAATGAGCCACAAGAGACACAGCAGCTTTTTCAGCAGGTACACTCACTCAGTCTTGCCTGTCTCCAGACACACTGGAGAAACCATCCTTGGAAGGAAGAAGAAAAGGGAATTTATTGTGCTCACTCAGTCCACTGGTTTCAAGTGGCAAAAGTTATTCCATGGGGAGTGACCCCCCCATACTCCCAGCATGCATTACCCAGGCCCTAGCAGCCTCTGAGGAGTCAGCTCCTGCATTGTTCAGAAGTGGCAGGAGAAGCCAGAGATTCCAGAAATGCGACTGGTGAGCCCCAAGCGGAGCAAGTGATTATGGGTACAGAAAGCAAAGAAGGCGACGGAAATCTGAGGAAGCACGTGAAATATATCCATTACACAAGACATAAGCACCTGAAGATAGAAATCAAAATACAGGAGTTCAATAGTAAAACTGCAATAAAAATCAGTATCACTGGGCAATATATGATTGGGTGAATTTAGAAAAGGGGCATTACTGGTGGTGGGGAGTGCATTAAATTGCACATAAAAGCGCACTCTGGAAGAATGGAATTAATTTTTTTTTTTTTTGAGACGGAGTCTTGCTCTGCCAACCCAGGCTGGAGTGCAGTGGTGCGATCTGGGCTCACTGCAACCTCTGCCTCCCGGGTTCAAGCAATTCTCCTGCCTCAGCCTCCCGAGTAGCTGGGATTACAGGCACCTGCCACCACGCCCAGCTAATTTTTGTATTTTTAGTAGAGATGGAATTTCAACATGTTGGTCAGGATGGTCTCGAACTCCTGACCTTGTGATCCGCCCGCCTTGGCCTCCCAAAGTGCTGGGATTATAGGCATGAGCCACCGTGCCTGGCCGAACTGCATTAAATTGATGTTTGAAGTAGGCACAGCCACAAAGCAACCCATTTAGGATGAACTGAGAAAGCAATGTCATGAAAGCAAAACGTTTGGATGACAGAGAATAAATCATAGTTGCATGTTTAAAAGAATAATGGGAGATTCCATGGGAAAAGCAGGTTGTGGACATATTAGGAAGCCTGAAGGCTGGGTGCAGTGGCTCACGCCTGTAATCCCAGCACTTTGGAAGGCCAAGGCAGGTGGATCACCTGAGGTCAGGAGTTCGAGACCAGCATGGCCAACAAAGTGAAACCCCATCTCTACTAAGAATACAAAAATTTGCCAGGCGTGGTATTACAACGCACATGGTATTACAAGGCATGCGCCTGTAACTGCAGCTACTCGGGAGGCCGAGGCATGAGAATCGCTTGAACTCAGGAGGTGGAGGTTGCAGTGAGCTGAGATTACATCACTGCACTCCAAACTGGGCGACAGAATGAGGAGCCATCTCAAAAAAACAAACAAATGAACAAAAAACAAGCCTGAAATTCCAAGCTGAGGGACTGATACTGTAGACACCGGATGACAGTCCCAGGTTTCTTTTTTTTTTCTTTTTTTTGAGACAGGGTCTTGCTCTGTCACCCAGGCTGGGGTGCAGTGGTACGATCACCGCTCACTGCAGCCTTGACCTCCTGGGCTCAAGTGATCCTCCCACCTCAGTCACCAGAGTAGCTGAGAGTACAAGTGTAAGCCAGCACACCCAGTTAATTTTTTTATTTTTTGTAGAGACAGGGTCTCACTATGTTGCCCAGGCTGGACCTGAACTCCTGGGCTCCAGTGATCTTCCCGCCTTGGCCTTCCAAAGTGCTGGGATTACAGGTGTGAGCTATCACAGACAATAACAGGCTTCTGAACCCACATTGAAATAAAAGTTCCCAAAGATTTCTACCAAGGACCCATGTCTCCTTGTTTTTCTCAATCTGGAAACCACTCCCCTACCCAGACTGAAGGCTCTCAGCAGCCTCAAAAGAACTTAAAGGCTGCTTTCACGCACAGTGATTTTCTTTTCTCTTCCTTCACACTGATTGAATATTCCCTCAAAAAACGCAGGTCTGGAGCTGGATATGGCGTTGCAGGCTCTAGACCCAGCTACTCCAGAGGCTGAGGCGAAAGAATCCCTGGAACCCTGGAGTTGTAGTCCAGCCTGGACAAAATAGTGAGATGCCAATTATTTTATTTATTTATTTATTTATTTGTATTTTTTGAGGTGGAATTTTGCTCAGTCCCCCAGGCTGGAGTGCAGTGGCACAATCTTGGCTCACTGCAGCCTCTGCCTCCCAGGTTTGGCGATTCTCCTGTCTCAGCCTCCTGAGTAGCTGGAATTGCAGGCGCTTGCCAAGATGCCCAGCTAATTTTTGTATTTTTAGTAAGGACAGGGGTTTCACCATGTTGGCCAGGCTGGTCTTGAACTCCCGGTCTCAAGGGATCCGCCTGCCTCAGCCTCCCAAAGTACTGGGAGTACAGGCGTGAGCCACCGTGGCTGGCTTTTTTTTTTTTTAAAAAAAAACAAGTCTCACCTTTTTTTTTTTTTTTTGAGACGCGTCTCATTCTGTCCCCCAGGCTGGAGTGCAGCGGGGCAATCTTGGCGCACTGCAACCTCCGCCCCCTGGGTTCAAACGATGTGAAACCCCAATTCGAAAACAAAAGAGAAAAAACTTTAGGGCCCAGCACCCCAACTCTAAAACAAAACATAAAAACCTCAGGCCGACTGGGCACGGTGGCTCACGCCTGCAATCTCAGCACTTTGGGAGGCCGAGGCGGGCGGATCACGAGGTCAGGAGATCGAGACCACGGTGAAACCCCGTCTCTACTAAAAATACAAAAAATTAGCCGGGCGTGGTGGCGGGCGCCTGTAGTCCCAGCTACTTGGGAGGCTGAGGCAGGAGAATGGCCTCAACCCGGGAGGCGGAGCTTGCAGTGAGCTGAGATCGCGCCACTGCTCCAGCCTGGGCAACAAGATGGAGACTCCGTCTCAAAAAACCAAAATAAATAAATAAACCTCAGGCCAGGCTCTTAAGTACTAGGGATCACATTCCTTGTGTATTTCCCATCATTTTCATGGCCAAATTCTGCTTTTTTCTTAGGACTTATTCTGTAGGATCAGTTGTCAATTCAAAAGGTTAATGCCAAGGCATAAAAACTTACTTCAACATGCATAAAATGTGAAATGTTATTCTTGTTAATCTCCTTTGTAGAATTTTGATGGTTGAAACTTAAACTATATATTATCTAAATGATGTCCATGAATAACATCTAAGCTCTAGGACTGAGACAGCCTTGATGTTTGTTGCCCAAGCCAAAGGGCCTCAGGCCCTTTTAGAAGAGAAGGAAATTCTAAAACAACCTACTCTGGGCTGCAGACTTTTAAGTGGCTGGGCCATACAGAAGGAAGTGTAAGTGTGTGTTAAATTGTCCCAGGTTTGTGGATTCTCTGACCACAATATTTCTTGGAGATACTTTTTTAAGAATTTTGGAAAGGGACCTAAGGGGCTTCGTTACAAATCAACAGAAAGAAAAAGGTACTCAGAAGGGTACTGAGAGAAGTATTACAAAAATTACTGTTTGGCTTTTTTTTTTTTTTTTTAAGACAAGAGTCTCGCTCTTGTCGCCCAGGCTGGAGTGCAGTGGCGCGATCTCGGCTCAGTGCAACCTCCGCCTCCCGGGTTCAAGCGATTCTCCTGCCTCAGCCTCCTGAGTAACCTGGACTACAGGCGCGCACCACCAGGCCCGGCTAATTTTGTATTTTTAGTAGAGACGGGGTTTGGCCATGTTGGCCAGGCTGGTCTTGAACTCCTGACCTCAGGTGATCCGCCCGCCTCGGCCTCCCAAAGTGCTGGGATTACAGGCGTGAGCCACCGCGCCCGGCCTTGTTTGGCTGTTGAATTTGTTTTGAGGTTTCCCTTTTCTACCCAGAAACCAAGAAACCAGGGGTGTCTGAGGCCTCGCAGAAATCTCAGCTTTCGGAAAGGTCAGGATCCACCCAGGCTGCACTAGGAGGAGCTGCGACGCCCGGGCGGGACCGTCTCCGGCTGGCAGGGCGGGCGGGCGGCGCGCAGACCCCGGAAGTCCCGCCCCGGGAACGTCCGGCCTTGGGCAGTTTTCTGGGTGGGAAGTGCGATTTTGGCGGGCGGTTGTGACGTTACTAGCGCTTGTCCGGTGGCTGCTGCGCTGCCGCAACGAATAGGGTTTCTGGCTGCGTAAGAGGGACAGGGGCGCGGAGCTCTGGGAAAGTGCACCAGGCTCCCGAAAGCTGAACACTGGAGTCGCGCGTCGCCCCCACAGCAGCGGTAAAGCGGAAGTTATGCTGCAGCCGGAGCCCGGGGTTCCTCCCGGAGCCGCGTCCCGGGGCCCGGCTGCCCCGCGCTGAGCGGAGCATCCTTTCCGGGTGAGGGAGGAGGGGACTTGGTGCGTTCCCCTCGCTGCACCGGGAGCCGCAGCCGCGGTGTTCATGCTGCGGAGCAGCCAGGCTCCTCCGACGAAAACCTGCATTTCTTTGCTTGCCGGGCGTTTGCCTTAAAAATGGACAAAGACGCCGCCCTCCGGGGTCTTCCTGTTTGCTTGACCCTGAGAGCGCCTTTTTGCTTCAGGACGTGTTGGATGCTCCTGTTCTCCGAATTCTGATACGCTTCTGGGCATAACATTGAACCACAAAACTGCGCTCTTGCTCTCTCTGTGGTTGGCCGAAAATAGGATTATTTTTCGTGCAGGTGTCGTTGTTTAGTCGGCTTTATTAAGACATTAAAATGGCTCTACCCAAAGACGCCGTCCCCTCGCTGTCCGAGTGCCAGTGCGGGATCTGCATGGAAATCCTCGTCGAGCCCGTCACCCTCCCGTGTAACCACACGCTGTGTAGACCGTGCTTCCAATCGACCGTCGAAAAGGCGAGTTTAAGCTGTCCCTTCTGTCGCCGCCGGGTGTCTTCGTGGACTCGGTACCATACCCGCAGAAATTCTCTTGTCAACATGGAACTGTGGAAGGTAATTCAAAAACACTATGCCAGGGAGTGCAAGCTTAGAGCGTCTGGGCAAGAATCAGAGGAAGTGGGTAAGTAAACCCTGGCGTGTTTGTCGGCCAAAAGCCGCAAATCTTTGAAGAGGTGAATCATCACTTTTCCATTTAAAAAGTAAAAACAAACCAAAAAACCCGACTAGTATTTGTCTAAATAGTTCTCAGAGTTTTGGGGGTTTATGGGTCCCCAAATGTAGATGGATTATAAAGTCAAGGGCAAGATTTTGTCCATTGTCACAATGCCCGCGCTGTGTTCGATTGGTGTTTGTTGTGTTAGAAATTAAAGAATTGCCCGTCTAGAGCCTTCTTTTTTTTTGAGACAGGGTCTGCCTCCATCGTCCAGGCTGGAGTGCAATGGCGCGATCTCGGCTCCCTGCAACCCCCGCCTCCCGGTTTCAAGCGATTCTCCTGCCTCAGCCTCCCGAGTAGCTGAGATTACAGGCGTGCACCATCAGGCCCGGGGAATTTTTGTATTTTTAGTAGAGACGGGGTTTCGCCATGTTGGCCAGTCTGGTCTCAAACTCCTGACCTCAAGGGATCCGCCCCCCTCGGCCTCCCAAAGTGCTGGGATGACAGGCGTGAGCCACCGCGCCCGGCGTCTAATTTACTTATCTATACGTCTCCATTTATTTAATTCTTTATTCTCCTAATCATGCGACGAGCCTAAAATCGCTTTTTTATCACTAAACCCTACACCCGATAGACTCAGGAGCCCCAAACTGAACCCTTGACTCTTTCCTCCACTAATGTGAGCCGTGCGGTGGTTCCTGTCTGGGCTTAGGGTATGGTGTCTGTTCTCTCGTGTGCAGGTCTTTTTTTAATTTTTTTTGTCACAGTTATATGTGTACCTGCCTTTTAAACATACATTTATTGTGGTAAAAAAAAAAAAAAAACAAAATTGCCATTTTAAACATTTTTAAACAATAGTGGAAAAAAAACAGCTTTATTGAAATACAGACCATACAATTCACCTACTAAAAGTGTGCGGTGTGGCCGGGTGCAGTGGCTCACAGCTGTAATCCGAGCGCTTTGGGAGGCGGAGGTGGGAGGATCGCTTGAACCCAGGAGTTGAGGCCAGTCTGCGTAACATAAATTCAATAAAATGTTTAAAAGTGTGCAATTTAATGGTTTTTGGTATGTTGCGTTATTTTAAAAATATTGTCCAAAATGTATATAACAAACGGACATTTTAACCATTTTTAAGTACAATTCAATAGCATTAATTACATTCACAATGTAACCATCACCACTGTTTCCAAAACTTTTTCATCACCCCAGATAAACTCTAACCGTGAGGCACTGACTCCCCATTTCACCTTTCCCCCTAGCCTCGGCACCTTCTATTCCACTTCCTGTCTCTGAATCTGTCCATTCTAGGTATTTCATATAAGTGACTGATGCAAGATAGGATCTTGTGTGTCTAGCTTATTTCACTTAACGTGTTTTTGAGGTTCATGTACAGTGTGGCATGGATCAGTACTTCATTTTTCGGGCTGAATAATAATTTGTTTTACGGATATACTTGTTACAAGTATACTGGCGATACGAACATTTATGTGCCAGTATTTGTTTGAATACCTGTTTTCAGTTCTTTTTTCTATATATCTAAGAGTGGAATTGCTGGATCCGATGGTAATTCTATGTTTAGCTTTTTGAGGAGCTGCCACATTCGTTTTCTACAGTGGCTGTACCATTTTACATTTCCATTAACAGAGCGCGAAGTTTCCAATTTCTTCACTTCCTCACCAACACTTGTTATTTTCTGTGCCATGCTAGTACATGTGAACTGGTATCTTAACTCTGTGTTTCAAAAAATTGCGGGGCCGGGCGCGGTGGCTCACGCCTGTAATCCCAGCACTTTGGGAGGCCGAGGAGGGCGGATCACGAGGTCAGGAGATCGAGACCATCCTGGCTAACACGGTGAAACCCCGTCTCTACTAAAAATACAAAAAATTAGCCGGGCGTGGTGGCGGGCACCTGTAATTCCAGGCTGAGGCAGGAGAATGGCGTGAACCCAGGAGACTGAGCTTGCAGTGAGCCGAGATCGCGCCACTGCACTCCAGCCTGGGCGACAGAGCGAGACTCCGTCTCAAAAAAAAAAAAAAAAAAAAACAAGACTACCATTTTAACCACTTAAAAATGTTTTTGACTAGAAAGAAGGGAGGAAAATTTTAACCGTTTGTAATTGTATGGTTCAGTGGCAACACCTCCATTCACACTGCTGTGCATCCGTCACCACCGTCCATCTCCAGAACTTTTTAATCCTCCCAAACTGAATTTCCATACCCTTGAAGCTCACCATTCCTCCCTCCCACTATCCCCTGACAACCACCGTTCTCCTTTCCATTTCTGTGAACCCGACTGCTGTAGGTACCTCCTATAAGTGGAATTTTCGTAGGTTTTGTCCTTTTGTGTCTGGCCTGTTTTACCTAGCATAATGTTTTCCAGGTTCATCCATACTGCATGTGACAGGATTCCCTTCTTTTCGAGGCTGAATTCAATGTTCCAGTGTATGTATATGCTATATTAAAAGAAATCTGTTCATCTGTCAGTGGGCACTTGGATTGCTTCCACCTCTTGGCTATTATTAGAAATAATGCTGGTGTGAACTTGAGTCTACAAATGTCTGTTCAGGGTCCTGTTTTCTATTCTTTTGCATGTATACCTGGAAGTGGAATTTCTAGATCGTGTGGTAATTCTGTGTGTAATTGGTTTTGGAAACCTCCATACTGTCTTCCACAGTGACTGTACCGTTTTACATTCCCACTAACAGTGCGTGGGTGTCCAGTTTCTCGGCACCCTCACCAACACTTGCTATTTTCTGGGTTTTGATAGTAGCCATCCTGATGAGTATGAGGTGGTATCCCATTGTGGTTGTTATTTGCATGTCCCCAATGACTAAGGATGGCGAGCATCTTTGCACGTGTTTATTGGCCATTTGTATATCATCTTTGGAAAAATATGAAATATCTATTCAAATCCTTTGCTCATTCATTCTTTTTGTTTCTGTTTTTCTCCCAGAACCTAGAAAAAGCCACAATTTTGCCTGTCATTTAATCAGGTTGTTTTTTTTTTAGTTGTGGGCATTCTCCTGCCTCAGCCTTCTGAGTAGCTGGGATTACAGGCTTTGTATTGTAAAAAAATACAGTTTTTGTGTTGTTAGTAGGGGTTTTACTATGTTGGTTAGGACGGTCTCAATCTCTTGACCTCGTCCACCTGTCTCGGCCTCCAAAAGTGCTGGGATTACAAGCGTGAGCCACCGCGTCCGGCCTGTTTTAGTTTTTATCCACCACAGATGAGTTTTTTCTGTTCTGGAACTTCATATAAATGGAATTCTTTTTATTTCCTAGGGCTACCATAACAAAGTACCACAAACTTAGCAGAAATTTATTCTCCCTCAGTTCTGAAGAGTAGAACTCCAAACCCAAGGTGCCAGCAGGGAGCAGGGACATGTACATCGAAGGCTCTGGCAGAGAATCTGTTCCGTGCCCTTCTCCTTAGCTTCTGGTGTGGCTGGAATCCATGGTGTTCCCCTGGTTTGTAGCTGAGTCACTCCAGTCTCTGCCTCCATTGGCACGTGGAGCTTCCCAGTGTGTCTCTGTAAACATGGCCGTCTCCTCTGTGGCTCTCTCTTTTCTTGCCAGGACGCTAGTTATATTGGATTAAAGGCTCTCTACTCTTTGTATGAACTCCATTATATCTGTAACAGCCTGTTTCCAGTAAGAGCACATTCTTAGTTACTGGGAGTTAGGACTTCAGCATATCTTTTGGGGGGTTATTCAGCATAAGGTTCAAGATTTATTCTTTTTTTTTTTTTTTTTCCTGAGACAGTCTTGCTCTGTCACCCAGTCTGGAATGCAGTGACAGGATCTCGGCCCACTGCAACCTCTGTCTCCTGGGTTCAGGTGATTCTCCTGCCTCAGCCTCCTGAGTAGCTGGGATTACAGGCACGCACCACCATGCCTGGCTAATTTTTGTATTTTTAGTAGAAACGAGGTTTCTCCATGTTGCCCAGGCTTGTGTCGAACTCCTGACCTCAGGTGATCCACCCGCCTTGGCCTCCCAAAGTGCTGGAATTATGGGCATGAGCCACCGCGCCTGGCCTCAAGATTTATTCTTGTGTAGGTATTTGTTTTTTAAGTATTATTCCACCGTTGACTATGCTGTATATTATTGGCCATTCTCCACTGATAGTGCCTCAGTTGCTTGCAGTTTTGGATATTATGAATAAAGTTGCTGAGAAGATTCTTGTACAAGTATTGTGTCTGTGTGTGTGTATGTGTGGCCTTATGTTTTCAGGTTTTTTTGGGGTAAATAATTAGGAGCTGGAATTATGCAGCGTAGAATAGGTACGTATTTTTATAAGAAACTACTGGCCAGGCATGGTGGCTCACGCCTATAATCCCAGCACTTTGGGAGGCCGAGGCGGGTGGATCATGAGGTCAGGAGTTCAAGACCAGCCTGGCCAAGATGCTGAAACCCCATCTCTACTAAAAATATAAAAATTAGCTGGGCGTGGTGGCGGGCACCTGTAATAGCCACTTGGGAGGCTGAGGCAGAGAATTGCTTGAACCCAGGAGGCAGAGGTTGCAGTGAGCCGAGATCGCACCACTGCACTCTAGCCTCGGTGACAGAGTGAGACTCCATCTCAAAAAAAAAAAAAAAAAAAAGAAGAAACTACCAGATCTTTTTCGAAAGTGGTTGTATCATTTTGTAATCCCACCAACAGCATACAGGTTCTGGTTTCTGTACATCTTACCAACTTTTGATGTTATCTGTCTTTTTAAATTTAACCATTCCATTTGGTTTGTATTGATAGTAGTATCTTGTTTTAATTTCAATTTCCAGGTGACTAATGATAGTGTTCTTTTTCGTGTGCTTATTGGCAGTTTTGCTGTCTTCCATTGTAAAGTGTCTGTTTAATTCTTTTTCCCCTAAATTGTTTATATTATTCAGTTGTAGACATTATGGATTTTGAATACTGGTACTTTGCCAGATATTCTTAATTATTTTGACGAGCTGAAATTCTTAATTTTCATGAAGTCTCATAAATTTTTCCTTTTATAGTTTATTGCTTTTTATGGCGTAAGAAACCTTTAGCTACCTTCAGGCTAAGATATTGCTGTTTTTTTTTCCTAAGAGATTTATAGTTTTACCTTTTTTTTTGGAGACTGAATTTCGTTGTGTCGCCCAGGCTGGAGTACAGTGGCGCGATCTCGGCCCACTGCAACCTCCACCTCCCAGGTTCAAGGGATTCTCCTCCCTCAGCCTCCTGAGTAGCTGGGACTACAGGCACACACCACCATGCCTGGCTAATTTTTGTATTTTTTGTAGAGACGGGGCTTCACCATGGTGGCCAGGCTGGTCTTGAAGTCCTGACCTCGTGATCCGCCCGCCTTGGCCTCCCAAAGTGCAAGGATTACAGGTGTGAGCCACTGTGTCTGGCCAGTTTTAACTTTTATGTTTAGGTCTTTGATCCATTTCAAATTAATTTTGAATATTGTATAAGATAGGGGGTTGAGGTTAACTTTTTCCCATATGGGTATCAGTTATTCCCGTACCTTTTGTTGAAAAGACTTTTTTAAAAAATAATGTGGGTCTATTCTATTTCATTGATCTGTTGATTCTAATATTAGTGTCACACTGTCTTGATTACTGTGACTTTAGAGTAAATCTTTTTTTTTCTTTTTGAGATAGTCTTGCTCTGTCCCCCAGGCTGGAGTGCAGTGGTGCGATCTCAGCTCACTACATCCTCTGTCTCCCAAGTTCAAGGAGTTCTCCTTCCTCAGCCTCCTGAGTAGCTGCGATTACAGGCATGTACCACCATGCGTGGCTAATTTTTGTATTTTTAATAGACACAGGAGTTCCACCACGTTGGCCAGGCTGGTCTCGAACTCTTGACCTCAGATGATCTGCCCGCCTCGACCTCGGAAAGTGCTGGGATTACAGGTGTGAGCCATCGTGCCCCTCCTCCGTATATTTATTCTTTGTAAAGACGGGGTTTTGCTGTGTTGCCCAGGCTGGTCTTGAACAGCTCACCTCAAGCAGTCCTCCCGTCTCAGCCTCCTAAAGTGCTGGAATTACAGGACTGAGCCATCACACCCAGCCTATTTAAATTTTTAAATCAACTTACCAGTTTCTACTAACAGCCTGTTAGGAGTTTGATTGGGGTTGCATTGAACTTAATAGAACAGTTTGGGGAGAATTGACATCCAAACAGCAACAGAGTCCTTGTATCCATGAAAATAGTATATTTCTCTGTTTGTGTAGGTCACCTTCAGTTTTTTTCAGTAATGAAGTTAAAATAAGGTCATTAGAATGGGCCCTAATCCATTATGACTGGTTTCCTTATAAAAAGGAAATTTGGACACAGAGACAGACACGCACAGAAGGCAGATGATGTAAAGACACAGCACCACGTGAGGCTGGAGGACTGGAGTGACGTATTTACAAGCCAAGGAATGTCTAAGGCTATCAGCACCGTCAGAAGCAAGGAAGAGGCAAGGAAGGATCCCCTGCAAGTTTCAAAAGTGTCATGGCCCTGCTGACACCTTTGTTTTGGACTTCTAGCCAGAACTGTGAGAAAATAAATTTCTGTATTTTCAAGTCACGCAATTTGTGGTACTTTTCTATGGCAGCCCTAAGAAACTAATATTTATCCCTAATTATATTATGACTTTTGAGACTGTTTTAAATAAAATTTTTTAAATTTTCAGTATTGTTCATTGATAATTTATAAAAATATAATTGGTGTTTAACTGTTAACACATAATGCATAAAGTGAGTCTACTCATTTACTTTAATTTATAGAAGGAAGGTTGTAAGAAAGCACATATATGAGATAGCTTTAAAAAATGAAGTATTTGAAAGTGAATTAGTGTGATGGAGACAGGTGTGTTTTACATTTGGATTTCTCAAAAAAGAATCCTATAGTAGGGAAGAATCAGCCTTAGAATGTCTAAATTTCCTTTCTGTTTGCGTCTGTCATTGTAAAAATTGATGCAGGCAAGAATCACAAATGGATGTCAAAACCCCTGCTTGAAAATTTGCTGGAGAACGGAAGACTCATATAGTCTGAAAATATCACCTTACAGATTGCTTATTAAGTACAAAGGGTAAAGGATACAGTCGAGAAGCATGTTATCACAGTAATGATCACAGTTAACGTTATCCATGGAACAAACAAACATTGTGGTCCTCCTGATAGGATGAGTGTAAGGCATAACCTGAATCTAATTGTGAGAAAACAAAAACCCAAATTGAAATTCTACAAAACATAGTTGTTAGTACCTCAAAAATGTCAATGTCATGAAGGCAAAGCCTTAGGAATCATTCTAGTTTAAAGGGAGAGTAAAAGAGAATGACAGCTAAATGCAGTGCACGACCGTGAATTAGAACATGGATTAGGACAAAGGTTGTTATTAAAGACATGGGAATAGTTGGTGAAATTTTGATCATTGATATGATGGGTAATATATCAATGTTAATTTTCTTGAACTTGATCATTGTATATCAAGATCAAGAGATAAGGACAGCATCTCTTATGAGGTGGACACTTAAGGATTTGGTGAAGGGTTATGATCATGCAACTTTCAAATGGTTCAGAAAATACACACGAAAGACAATGTGGCAATTTTAAAACTTCATGAATCTAAATGCAGGTTTAATGGGGGTTTATCATACTATTTTTGCAATTTCTGTAGATTTGAAAATTTTCAAAATAAATATTGAGGCAGAAAGTGCAAATTTATTTTATGTCATTTTATTTTCGAGACAGGGTCTCACTCAGTCGCCCAGGCTGGAATGCCAAGGAGCAATTTTGGCTCACTGTACCCTCTATCTCCTGGGCGCAAGCAATCCTCCCACCTCAGCCTCCTGAGTAGCTGGGACCACAGGGACACACCACTACGCCAGGCTAATTTTTTTATTTTGTGTAGAGATAGGGTCTCACTATGTTACCCAGGCTGGTCTTGAACTTCTGAGCTCGAGTGATACTCCTGCCTCATCCTCGCAAAGTGCTGGGATCACAGATGTGATCCCAGCACTTTGCCCCTGATTGCCATTTATAGCCACACTACTTGGTGACGATCCAGCCACGCTGATGTACATACTGCTTCACAAATCATATGCTTATTTTCCAGAGCAATTTTGGGCTTTTTATTTTTTAACTATCTCTTTATGTTTTGCACCCTGTGCCCAGCCCAGGAATGCAAATTTAATTGGGAGAAGGAAACTGCCATTTACTTGGTGCTATAAGCAGTCTAGTTCAGTGATGGGAGGACAGTTTTATGAGGAGCTCAACTGTTCAAGTTAAGGTTTATTATTTATTTTTATTTTTCATCCAGTATTATACATTCAGGTCTTTAACTAACTTGGATTTTTTCCTCCAAAATAAAATAAAAAGCATGGGGACATACTTCCTTAAATGAGTCCTGGCTGCCTAGGAAGACCACTTGCTGTGAAGAAGCAAAATATCGAGTATAGTAGGAATGTTTAACTGAAGTGGGTTTCAACAGAAATTTTAGAGTTAACCAGAACTGAAGAGTGTCGAGAGTTGTTTCCAACAGATGGCAAAAATTGTATAGTCACTTTAAGTGTATAAAACTGAGATATTCAAATTCCTCATAAAATTAGAGTTGCTTAGGAAATAGCAAACAGGCCAGGTGCGGGGGCTCACACCTGTAATCTTGGTACTTTGGGAGTTCAAGGCAGGCAAATCGCTGGAGCCTGAGAGTTTGAGACCAGCCTGGCCAATATGGCAAAACCGTCTACAAAAAATACAAAAATTAGCCGAGTGTGGTGGCAGGCGCCTATAGTCTCAGCTACACGGGAGGCTCAGGCAGTAGCATCGTTTGAGCCCGGGAGGTGGACACTGCAATAAGCTGAGATGGTGCCACTGCACTGCAGCCTGGGTGACAGAGTGAGACTCTGTCTCAAAAAAAATAAAAAATTTTAAAAAAAGAAACAAATAGCAAATGGAAGGCTGGGTGCGGTGGCTCACACCTGTAATCCCAGCACTTTGGAAGGCAGGTGGATCACCTGAGGTCAGGAGTTCGAGACCAGCCTGGCCAACATGGTAAAACTCCCGTCTCTACTAAAATTACAAAAAATTAGCCGGGCATGGTAGGACATGCCTGTAATCCCAGCTACTCAGGAGGCTGAGGCAGGAGAATCACTTGAACCCAGGAGGTGGAGGTTGCAGTTACCTGAGATTGCACCATTGCACTCCAGCCTGGGCCACAAGAGCGAAACTCCGTCAAAAAAGAATAAGAAATAGCAAATGGACTGGGTGCAGTGGCTCACACCTGTTATCCAGCGCTTCAGGAGGCTAGGGCAGGAGAATCGCTTCAGCCCAGGAGTTGGAGGCTGCAGTGAGCTATGATCACACCACTGAACTCCAGCCTGGGCAAGAGTGAGATCTTGTTGCCAAAAAAAAAAAAGAAAAAGGCAAACGAAGACAATTTTAACTTGTGTCTGCAGTTGAATAACTTACTGATCTTAATTTAGATCAGTTTATGTAGAAATAAGTAAACTTTAAAAATCTGTCATCCGTGGTTTAACAAAAGTTCAGTTCTCTGCTTGCTGTAGTTGGGCATCTTCTGTAAATTGCATGTGCCTTTCCTTTGCCTGTTGTGGTTTTTGATTGATCTGTGGAAGTTCTAGTTATATTCTGGACACTAATTCTCTGACGATTTATGTATTTGCAAATAACTTCTAGTTTGTTTTTAACTTTGGGATGTCTTTCATCACATGAAAGTTTTAATTGTTTTGGAATTTATCTCGTATGTTCTTCTTAGTCGTTTATAGTTTGTTTTTTCCATTTTTTAATCCACCTTGAATTTGAGTATTGTATGAGGGAGGCATCTTAACTCCCCCTGCCCTTGATTGCCACTTACAGCCACAGTACTCGGTAGTAATACAGCCACATTGATATATGTACTGTTTCACTAACCATGTGCTTATTTTCCAGAGCAATTTGGGGCTATTTATTTATTTATTTAATTAATTTATTTTTTTGAGATGGAGTCTCTCTCTGACACCCAGGCTGGAGTGCAATGGCGCGATCTTGGCTCACTGCAACCTCCACCTCTCGGGTTCAAGCGATTCTCCTGTCTCAGCCTCCTGAGTAGCTGGGATTACAGGTGTGCACCACCATGCCCGGCTGATTTTTGTATTTTTCGTAGACATAGGGTTATTTGCCTTGTTGGCCAGGCTGGTTTTGAACTCCTGACCTCAAGTGATCCGCCTGCCTCCACCTCCCAAAGTGCTGGGATTACAGGCATGAGCCATGGCACCTGGCCTGGGCTTTTTATTTTTTAAATATCTCTTTATCAGTAGCTGTGTCAGTACCACACATGCCTAGTTTAATTCTGCTTAATGATATGTTTTGCTTTCTAGTATAATACATCTGTCTTCATTATTGTTTTCCTAAATTAGCTACTTAAAAAAAATTTTTTTTGAACAAAGATGGGGTCTTGCTATGTTGCCCAGGCTGGTCTTGATATCCTGAGCTCACATGGTCCTCCTGCCTCAGCCTTCCAAAGTGCTGGGATTACAGGCATGAGCCACTGTGCCCAGCCGCTTAGCTACTATTTTATTGTATCTAATGTGTAAAGTGATTTACTTTTTTTCCGGTTTTATTGTAAAAGATACATAACATAAAATCTGCCATGTTAACCATTTTTAAATATACAATTGCGTGACATGAAGTACATTTACGTTTTTGTGCAGCTGTCACCACCATTCATCTCTGAACTTTATCATCTTCCACGCTTGAAACTGCCCATTAAACAATAATTCCCCATTCACCCCTCCCTGGCCGCTGGCGACCTCCATTCTTTCTGCCTCTGTGGGTTTAATTGCTCTAGGTGTCTTGTACGAGTGGAACCACATACAGTATCTGTCCTTTGGTGACTGGCTGTTTCATGCAGCATAGTGTCTTGAAGGTCCATCGTGTTCTAGCATGTGTCCATTCCGTTTCCTTTTTTGGCCGAATACTCCATTATGTGTGTGTATATATCTTAATGGATGACTATTATAAAAAGCACCAAGTGTTGGCCATCCTCTGAAGCGGTATCTCTGTACTCAGGATTTGCATTTCCCTAATGACTAGTGATGTTGAACATGTGTTTTTTGTTTGTTTGTTTGTGAGATGGAGTCTCGCTCTTTCGCCCAGGCTGGAGTGCAGTGGTACGATCTCGGCTCACTGCAAGCTCCGCCTCCCGGGTTCACGCCATTCTCCTGCCTCAGCCTCCCGAGTAGCTGGGACTACAGGCTCCCACCACCACGCCCAGCTAATGTTTTTGTATTTTTAGTAGAGATGGGGTTTCACCATGTTAGCCAGGATGGTCTCGATCCCCTGACCTCATGATCCGCCTGCCTCGGCCTCCCAAAGTGCTGGGATTACAGGCGTGAGCCACCGCGCCCGGCCAATGTTGAACATCTTTTCATGTGCTTATTGGTCATTTGTATATAATCTTTGGAGAAATGTCTGTTTAAGTCCTCTGCCCCTCGTCTTTTTTTGTAAAGACTGGGTCTCACTATGTTGCCCAGGCTGGAGTGCACCGGCACAATCACAGCTCATTGCAGGCTCAAACTCCTGGGCTCAAGTGACTCTCCCACTTTGGCTTTGCAAAGTGCTGGGCTGATAGGCATAAGCCACCACACCTGGCCTTTTGCCCCCACCCCACCCCCACCTTTTATTTATTGATTGATTGAATTTTTGAGACCGAGTCTTGCTCTGTTGCCCAAGCTGGAGTGCAGTGGCACAATCACAACTCACTGCAACCTCCGCCTCCCAGGTTCAAGCAATTCTTCTGTTTCAGCCTCCCAAGTAGTTGGGATTACAGGTGCCTGCCACCACTCTCGGCTTTTTGTATTTTTTGGTAGAGACGGGTTTCACTGTGTTGGTCAGGCTGGTCTCGAACTCCTGACCTCAAGTGATCCACCTGCCTTGGCCTCACAAAGTGCTGTGATTACAGGCATGAGCCACTGTGCCCGGCCTACTGTCAGTTGTTTTATTTGGGTTTTGTTTTT
This sequence comes from Nomascus leucogenys, assembly GCF_006542625.1. Lineage (NCBI taxonomy): Eukaryota > Metazoa > Chordata > Mammalia > Primates > Hylobatidae > Nomascus > Nomascus leucogenys. Next base: position 117,300,254 of record NC_044391.1, on the reverse strand, counting down.
GAGACGGAATCTCCCTCTGTCGTCCAGGCTGGAGTACAGTGGCGCAATCTCTGCTCACTGCAACCTCCGCCTCCCGGGTTTAAGCAGTTCTTCTGCCTCAGCCTCCCGAGTAGCTGAGACTACAGGTGCGTGCCACCACGCCTGGCTAATTTTTGTATTCTTAGTAGAGACAGGGTTTCACCATATTGGCCAGGCTGGTCTCGAACTCCTGACCTCATGATCTGCCTGCCTCAGCCTCCCAAAGTGCTGGGATTACAGGCGTGAGCCACTGCTCCCAGCTTACCTTAATTTTTTAAATGAAAATAGTTTGACTCTGCAGTTTCCCTGAAAAAAGTCTCGGATACCTCCAGGGTTTCGTAGATTTCTGCTTTAAGACTTGCTGATCTAGATCTCAGTTTAAGCCAGCTGAATATCCTTCTACTTTTTAAGCAGACTTACATATGTCTCTCCTGTATATACCATTGTATTGTCTTGAATAGATCCTCCTAAGTGACTAAAATAAATGAGAATTCAGCATACTGCATCCCTAACTGTTTTGGAGTTACATCACTGTTTTTTAGTGTCTCTGTTGCAGATTTTTCAAACTGCTGGCCTGCAGGCCGTAGGAATCCTGTGTGCATATTTTTTGTGACCCATCCAATGCCGATATTTAAGTTGGAAGATTTCATATTAACATCTGGATTGCTGGATTTTCTTTTCTTTTTTTTCTTTTTACTTGGATAAATTTATGGGGTGTAAGGGTAATTTTGTTACATGTATAGATTGCATAGTGGCGAAGTCAGGGCTTTTTAGGGTATCTACTACCCAAATAATGTACATTGTACCCATTAAGTCATCTCTCACCGTCCACCCCTGCCACCTCTGGATTTTCTTGAGAAAGCAAAAATATGGCACGGACAGGCCTGAGATTCCTGATAGTCATACTCGGCTGGAGTTGAGTAGCAGCTGCCCCTTGAAACAGGCAGATGCGTCCTCTTTTTTGGGTGTTCCCTTTTTACACTTTATAAAACAGTGTCTTGTTTTATAGAATAAAATTCTCATCAGATTTGCTGAGGATACGTACACGCGTTTAGGTTATTTTCTGACCCGGAATTATCTTTCAACTCCAGGGTGACGATTTTTTCTCTTTGTATAGCTTACTGTTTCTCTAGTCCTGCAGATGTATTTCAAATGTCTGACGATCCTTGGATTAGCTTTTAGGTTTGAGAATGAGGCCTGGGACAAAAGCTCTGCGTACACGGAAGGGTATTGGTGATGGGCAGACGCTGAGTTCAAGTGGATGGAAACTTGGCCTTTGTGCTTTGCCATCCCTAACTGCCCGATTGCAGGGGACTTTGCTCTGGGCCACCACCTCTTGCATTAGCTGCTCTGGCTCTCTCTAGATCTGTTTCTTTAAAGAAATATGCATGTGTGCACCTGCACCCATATCCAGGGAGAAATGCCGGTAAGTCGAGGATTCTGATTTAACGGCTTATAAATCTCGAGTTCTGTTTTCGGTCCCACAGTTACTCACTCTGGACTCCATGAGCCTCTCTCTAGGCAAATAGGAGGCAGATTCCCTTCTAATTTTACCTCAGCTGTAGTCTTCCCTTCCAAGGATTTCTTTTCCTTCATTTCTGCTGTATCAGTTATCTCTATTTCATTGCCTTCCCATTTTCTAGAAATTCGTTAAAAATTTTTTAACTAGGGCCGGGCACGGTGGCTCACGCCTGTAGTCCCAGCACTTTGGGAGGCTGAGGTGAGCAGATTGCCTGACGTTAGGACTTTGAAACCAGCCTGGCCAACATGGCGAAAACCGGTCTCTATTAAAAATACAAAAATTAGCTGGGCATGGTGGGGCACGCCTGTAATCCCAGCTACTCAGGACACTGAGGCACAATAATTGTTTGGACCCGGGAGGCAGAGGTTGCAGTGAGCTGAGATTGTACCACTGCACTCCAGCCTGGGTGACAGAGCAAGACTGTCTCAAAAAAAAAAAAAAATTTTTTTTTTTAATTGGTTAACCTCCTCTGCTAATCTCTGCTGTTGTAGGATTACAGTTTTTAAAAATTCCTTTACTGTTATTTTAATAGAAGTTTAGAGGAAGGGTTAAGTATATGCATTCATATGCCATTTCAAACCCAAAACCCTAAACCTCTGGCCTTACAAAATGGAATTCCAGGCTGGGCACAGTGGCTCACGCCTGTAATCGCAGCACTTTGGGAGGCCGAGGCAGGTGGATCACTTGAGGTCAGGAGTTCGAGACCAGCCTGGCCAACATGGTGACACCCTGACTCTACCAAAAATGTAAAAAATTAGCCAGGTGTGGTGGCGTATGCCTGTAATCCCAGCTGCTCAGGAGAAGGCTGAGGCAGGAGAATTACTTGAACCTGGGAGATGGAGGTTGCAGTGAGCTGAGACTGTGCTACTGCACTCCAGCCTGGGCAGCAGAGCAAGGCTCTGTCTCAAAAAATAAATAAAATAAATAAATCTAAAATAAATAAAATAAATTTTAAAAATGGAATTCCAAAAGGAGATATTGCTGTAGTTGTTAATAGTTGTATATTTTAATTTTTCATTTTAATATTAGTAAGTTTTAATGGAAGACCAAAGTTACCATAAAATTGTGTTGCCTATAATGTTATTTTCTTTTTTGATATGAAATAGCTGATGACTATCAGCCAGTTCGTCTGTTAAGTAAACCTGGGGAATTGAGAAGAGAATATGAAGAGGAAATAAGCAAGGTAGGTGCTAAATAGTTATTATTTTTTGGAATATTTCTCTGCTGTGTTTTTAGTTTCAGATTTTAATTTAGTTTTTTGTGCTTATATAGCTAGTATATCTTGAAATATGGATAATTTTTTTTTTTTTTTTTTTGAGACGAAGTCTCACTCTGTCGCCCAGGCTGGAGTGCAGTGGTGCGATCTCGGCTCACTGCAAGCTCCGCCTCCCGGGTTCACGCCATTCTCCTGCCTCAGCCTCCCGAGTAGCTGGGACTACAGGCGCCCGCCACCACGCCCGGCTAATTTTTTTGTATTTTTAGTAGAGACAGGGTTCCACCGTGTTAGCCAGGCTGATCTCCATCTCCTGACCTCGTGATCCGCCCGCCTCAGCCTCCCAAAGTGCTGGGATTACAGGCGTGAGCCACTGCGCCCGGCCAAAATATGGATAATTTTAATGTACTTTATAAGGGCTTTGTTTTTTGCTATAATTTACTTCTACATAATTAATGCTCTTATGTGATAGTGTTCCCTAAGCATTTGCGTATGAAGAAAATTTTTTAATTCTTCTTTTTCCTAATTTAATCCATACCAGGATATTTTTTTATTTCCCTCAAGTTTTGAGCTTAAAGAAGAAGGGTGGTAGATTATGGGTTTAGATGAGGAAAGGTTAAAGGGCTAACTGTGAAGTTCCTAAATAGGAAAAGTACCTGAAAAGCAGTGTTTATAGTGAAGCATTATGTTTTCATTACATATGAAGTTATATAAATAGAGATTTTTCTCCTTTTGTTAGTCTTCAAAATTTTGTGTGTAATTTTCACTTGTAATACATCTCAGGCTGAGTGTGGAGGCTCACACCTATAATTTCAGTGCTTTGGGAGGCTGAGATGGGACAGCTATCTTTCAGGAATCTACTTCTCCAGATTTGTACTTCATTTGAGATCATTTAAATTTCTGCCAATTTGTTCTTTTTCTACTTTTCTATTATTGTTATGAAATATTGCAAGTATACCAAAACGTTCAGAGAAGGATTGCTCTTTATTAATCACTTTTAAGGTGGAGGCAGAGCGACGGGCCAGCGAGGAAGAAGAAAACAAAGCCAGTGAAGAATACATACAGAGGTTATTGGCAGAGGAGGAAGAAGAGGAAAAAAGACAGGCAGAAAAAAGGCGAAGAGCGATGGAAGAACAACTGAAAAGTGATGAGGAGCTGGCAAGAAAGCTAAGCATTGATATTGTAAGTTCTAGGAGGGAACGTTGAGGTACGGTCATCCTTGGTATCCGCTGCAGAACCCGCTCATGGGAGGAGTCAGCTCCTTGTATTTGCAGGTTCTGCATCTCACAAATACGGTCTTTTCCACCCCAGGCTGGTTGGATTTGAGTGTTTGGAACCTGCTGATACAGAAAGCTAACTATTAACATACTTATTGCTTGGACTGTGGTTTTCAAAGAACAGAAGAGACGGCGTTGCCATAATTAGAAGCTATTGATGACATTTTTGCTTTACTTAAAGTAAAATTGTTTTGCATATTGTTACATATTTGCTCTAATCCAGGTTTTTGGGGTCTTTTGTTTTTTGAGACAGGTCTTACTCTGTCATGCAGGTTGGAGTGCAGTGGCACGATCACAACTCACTGCAGCCTCGACCACCGGGCTCCAGTGATCCTTCCAACCTCCCGAGTAGCTGGGACTACAGGCCGGCACTACCATGCCTGGCTAATTTTTTGTGGAGACGGGGCTTTGCCATGTTTCCGGAACTGGTGTCTAGCTCCTGGGCTCAAGCCATCCACCAGCCTCGGCGTCCCAAAGTGCTGGGTTTGTGGCGTGAGGCACCACAGGTTGTTTAGCAACTTTTTTATATGTAGGAAAGCTGTTCAGTGAAGAATGAAAGCTTCCTTTTTCCTTCTTCCACCTCCACTCCCGTTCCTTTTCCATTTATATCAGTCTCTTTCCCCAAAGGTAACCACTATTAACAGTTTCTTACAACTTTTTTCTTGCCAGGGTGCAATGGCTCAGGCCTGTAATCCCAGTACATTGGGAAGCTGAGGCGAGAGGATCACTTGAGCCCAGGAATTTGAGACCAGCCTGGGCAACAAAGTGAGACCCTGTTTCTTCAGAAAAATTAAATGAGCCGAGTGTGGTGGTGCATGCCTGTAGCTCCACCTACTGGGAGGGGCTGAGGCAGGAGGATCCCTTGAGCCCAAGAGTTTGAGGTTACAGTGAGCTGATCTCGCCACTGCACTTCAACCTGGAAGACCGTCTCCAAAAAAAATGTTTTTTTCGTTGTTCACCTAAAAAGGATTATATAAAGCAATCACACTGTTTTGCTGCTTGCATTTTTTCCACTTGATACATCTTAGAGATTTTTCATATTACTACATGTAGTCAGTCTAATTCTTGTAGAATAATATTCCATTTTATGGATGTAAATCACATTTTGAAAGTAAAGCACATTAAATTTTTAGATAATGTATTAAACTTAGATGTTCTGCTTCCTGTAGTTAAATTGCTGCCTGTAAGAAAATGAATTAAATGGTGTGTGGTAAAGCATACTTTAAGATCAGAGGGTACTATGGGGCCCAGTGGTTTGAACGAGCCTGTCAGAGTAACCTGGGAATGCTGTTGAAATACAAACTCTCATATTTACTCCAAATCTATTAAGTCAGAGTCTCTAGGGATGGGACCTAGGGAATACGATCTTCAGAGGCATCTAGGGAAGTGTGAAACATTCTCCTCAGCTTTCAAACGACAAATATCTTAACGTACACTTACCATTGAATTATGGGAAATACAATAGAATAAAATTATATATATATATATATACACTTAGCAAATGAGTATACTCAGAATTTGGAATTTTTTTTGAAAGGCCTACCATTCATAATAATGTACCCAAATTTTGCGTTATATGCCCCTTTGTATGTGTGTTTTTTCAGTAGAATCGTTTTAGAAAGATACACAATCAGGAAACTAAATAAAAGTCATTGACCCATAGAATAATAAATGGAATAGGGAAGAAGTATATCTAGTTTTCCCATGGTATTATAAGAGTAGATTTATTGATACTGTAGAATAATTTTTTTAACTTACTTTTTTTGAGACAAGAGTCTCACTCTGTCACCCAGGCTGGAGTGCAGTGGTGCAACCTCAGCTCCTGGTTCAAGTGATGCTCCTGCCTCAGCCTCCAGATAGTATCTGGGATTACAGGTGCCGCCACCACACCCTGTTAATTTTTGTAGTTTTAGTGGAGACAGGGTTTCTTCTCCGTGTTGGCCAGGCTGGTCTTGAACTCTTGACCTCATGTGATCCACCCACCTCGACCTCCCAAAGTGCTGGGATTACAGGCATGAACCACCATGCCCAGCCTAGAATAATTTTCTATTTATTTATGAAAGTTTGGTGGTTTAAGACCAAATATTCCCCATCACCATATATGAACTTTTCCATTAGGGTAGTAAGAAACTTATGAGACTGGTACGGCAAGTAAATATTTGATGATTTTTATTAATATGCCCTTAAAGTCCAGAACTAAAATATTGTTACATAAAACTTTTCTTTAGGGTATATCCATAGCTCTTTGAATATGTCCATATAGATAAAAGTAATTATATAAAAGTAATTATTAGAAAAATCAACAGGCTGGGTGCAGTGGCTTAGACCTATAATCCCAACACTTTGGAAGGCTGAGGTGGGGGAATCACTTGATTCCAATAGTTGGAGACCAGCCTGGGCAACATAGTGAGACCTCATCTCTACAAAGCATTTAAAAAAAAGTAGCTGGGCATGGTGGCACATGCCTGTGTCCTAGCTACTCGAGAAGCTAAGATGGGAGGATTGCCTGAGCCCAGGAGGTTGAGGCTACAGTGAGCTATGATCACTCCACTGAAATCCAGCCTGGATGACAGAGCAAGACTCTGTCTCAAAATAAAACAAAAACAACCCACCTAGCCAAGCATGGTGACTCATGCCTGTAGTCCTAGCTACTTGGGAGGTGAAGGTGGGAGGATCACTTGAACCTGGGAGGTCAAGGTTGCAAGGAGCCATGATTGCTACACTGCACTCCAGCCTTGGCTTTTTTTAAAAAAAAAAAGAAAAAAGGCCGGGTGTGGTGGCTCACGCCTGTAATCCCAGCACTTTGGGAGGCTGAGGCAGGCAGAACACAAGGTCAGGAGATCAAGACCATCCTGACTAACACGGTGAAACCCCATCTCTACTAAAAAAAAAAAAATACAAAAAATTAGCCAGACGTGATGGCGGGCGCCTGTAGTCCCAGCTACTCGGAGAGGCTGAGGCAGGAGAATGGCATGAACCCAGGGGGCGGAGCTTGCAGTGAGCCCAGATTGCGCCACTGCACTCCAGCCTGGGTGACAGAGCGAGACTCTGTCTCAAAAAAAAAAAAAAAAAAAAGGAAAGAAAAGAAAAATCAACAGGAATTATCAGCTGATGAGGTTAGTATTATGCCTTATTTTGTGCTTGATGATGTACAGTAAAAATGTAATTAATTTAGACCAACTTAGATGAACATAGTTTATTCTGATTTTTGCATGGTCAGTATTCTTCGAGGGATGTATAGAATTTAAATGTAACTATAATTTGTGAAAAATGCTGTGGATTTCTGAATTAGTCAAATTAATAGCTTATTTTATCATAAAGTTCTCTCTCATAATGTCTGTTATGCTTTTTCTATTGCTGAAGAACAATTTCTGTGAGGGAAGTATCTCGGCTTCTCCCTTGAATTCCAGAAAATCTGATCCAGTTACACCCAAGTCTGAAAAGAAAAGTAAGAACAAACAAACAAACACTGGAGATATTCAGAAGTAAGTGAACGTGACTATGAATTATTTGTTGACCTCCTACTGTATGCCAGCGTTTTCTGTTCATATAGGCTACTGATTCTCAAAGTTTGGTCCATGAACTTTGTATGAAAATAGTCTGAGGCTGAGGTAGAATGGAAAGGAGAGAGCTACTCACACAGCTTCCTCTTGGCTTCTCACTCAGCCACTTAACTGTGGCGGATTCATACTTTTATCTTACTGCCTCAGGATTTCCCGTTTTCTCAAAGTAAAGCATTGGATTCCTTTTTCTCTTGGTTTAAATTCAGATGAAAAAAACGGGTCCCAGATAGGCTTATCTTCATTGAAAGGGTTTACAATTTGTCATCATATTTCTTCTATATTACACAAAACACATGAGCCAGGTAGACAAAGGTGGCGTGATTGAGTTTCACCGCAACACCCCTCCAGGGTCAGGTACTAGGTGGAGTTGGTGGCTTTATGCAAACATCAGCTTTCCCATGGTAATTCATAGTTGGAAAAGTTTAAAAACCACAATCTAGACTTGAAAAATACATAAGGACTTCTGGTTCAACTGAGGAAATATGTGCAGGTCACTCACCTCCTTCCAAGATTTGTTCGAATTTTGGATTTGAGGTGGGAGGAAGCTTAGGAGAAGAGAATGTTAAATGAAGGAGGTACTATTAAAAAAAAAAAAAAAAGATGTGACAATATCAGTGTCGCCAGTACTCATAATGTGCAAAGTAAAAATGAAGAGAAAATCACTAAAATGCAGAAGTATTTCATATTGATACAATATTCTGCTTAAGTCTGTAACTCATGAATCTTTATATATCTAAATGTATACCTTGAAATACATAAAAATAAAAAATTACCAGAAATACAAGAAAAAACTAAGGATTTAAAAGCAAAAATTGAGAAACTGATGGATTAAAGTTGTAACAATATTAAAAACAGATAAAAGTCTGTTTTCTAGAATATATGAAAACTTATAACTCAACAACAGAAGACAATTAAAAACTGGACAAAGGGACTTGAGTAGACATTTTTCCCATGATGTACAAATGGCCAATAAGTACATGAAAATGTGTTTAACATCATTAGTTATTAGGGAAATGGATATCAAAACCACAGTGAGAGATAGCATTTCATACCCATTAGGATGGCTATAATCCACAAAAAGGGAAAATAATGTGTTGACAAAGTTGTGGAGAAATTGGAATCCTTGCGCATTGCTTGGTAGGAATGTAAAGTGGTATTGTGGCTGCAGAAAACAGTTGGTGATTCCTCGAAAAGTTAAACAGAGTTAGCATATGACCCAGCAATTCCACTCCAAGGTATGTACCCAAAAGAATTGAAAGCAGGCATTCAAACAAATACTTGTACATGAATATTTGTGTCAACATTATTCAAATAGCCAAAAGGTAGAAACAACCCAAATGTCCATTAACGAATGGGTAAACAAAATGTGGCATTCCATTTTATGTGAATTACACCTCAATTCAAAAGTTTAAAAATGAATAACAGGATTATATGGTTTTAAAATTAAGAAAAATTTCTAAACAATTTGTTGATTAAAGAGTAAATTTTGTTGGAAATACAGAACTGAAAATATGCATGAAAACTGGTATGTGGCTAAAGTGGTATTTAGAAGGCTTTACATGCCATATCAAAAAAGAAGAAAGGGCAGCCAGGTGTTGTGGCATGTACCTGTAATCCCAGCTACGTGGGAGGCTGAGGCAGGAGGATTGCTTAAGCCCAGGGAGTTTGAGTTTGGGACCAGCTTGGACAGCATAGCAAGATCTTGTCTCTAAACAAAAAAAAAAAGCCAAGGACAGTGGCTCATGCCTATAAACCCAGCACTTTGGGAGGCTGAGGTCTGAGGTGGTAGGATTGCCGGAGGCCAGGAGGAGTTCAAGACCAGCCTGGGCAACATAGTAAGACCCTGTCTCTACACAAAATAAAAAAATTAGCCAAACACAGTGGCACATGCCTGTAACCCCAGCTACTTAGGAGGCTGGGGTGGGAGAATTGCTTGAGCCCAGGAGATCGAAGCTGCAGTGAGCTATGATCATGTCTCAAAAAAAAAAAAAAAGAAAACAGCAGCTGAAAGCGTATTGAAAAAGGCAATTCCAGGAATACATTGCTGGTTTAATGGTAGAAAATGAATCAATGCAAGTTATTCCATTAGCTGTATAAATATGAAATACACGAGATGATAATTCTTAACCAAGTGGTAACAGAAGGAAACTTTCTTAACCTGTTGAAGGATATCTACCAAAATCTTACATCACATATCATACTTAATAGTGGAACATCGAAATTATTTCCTTCTTTTTTTTGAGACAGAGTCTTTCTTGCTCTGTAACCCAGGCTAGAGCGTGGCGGTGCGATCATGGCCCACTGCAACCCAAACTCCTGGGTACAAGTGATCCTCCAGCCTGGGCCTCCCAAAGTGCCTGGATGACAGGAGTGAGCCACCACGCCCAGCCATTGCCCTTTTAAGGTCAGGAAAACACAAGGGTGGCCTGCTATTCTCCACTTGTGTTCAGACTCATGCTGGAGATTTTAGTCTGCACAGTAACACAATAAAGGGAGATAAAACATATGAGCCTGGAAAGGAAGGAAAAAGCAGCTATCATTCTTCAGAGGCAGTCTAATTATCTATGTAGAAAACCCAAAAAGTCAGAGGTACATTTTTAGAATGAAGAGTTTAGCAAGGTTGCCAGATATAAAATCTGTGCAAAAAGTCAGATGTAAAATGTAACTTTAAAAATACTCTGTTGGCCGGGCACAGTGGCTCACGCTTGTAATCCCAGCACTTTGGGAGGCCAAGGTGGGCGGATCACGAGGTCAAGAGATCGAGACCATCCTGGCTAACATGGTGAAAGCCCATCTCTACTAAAAATACAAAAAAAATTAGCTGGGCATGGTGGCAGGCACCTGTAGTCCCAGCTACCCAGGAGGCTGAGGCAGGAGAATGGCGTGAACCCAGGAGGTGGAGCTTGCAGTGAGCCAAGATCGCACCACTGCACTCCAGCCTGGGTGACAGCCGTCTCAAAAAAAAAAAAAAAAAAAAACTCTGTCAATAGTAGTATCAGAAAATAAAAGTACTTAGAAATAAATGTATTAAAATCTGAGCCAAGCATGGTGGCTCATGCCTATAATCCCAGCACTTCGGGAGACTGAGGCAAGAGGATTGCTTGAGCCCGGGAGTTCAAGACGAGCCTGGGCCGCACAGGGAGACCCTATCTCTGTTTTTTTTTTTTTTTTTTTTGAGACAGAGTCTCGCTCTGTCACCCAGGCTGGAGTGCAGTGGCACAATCTCGGCTCACTGCAAGCTCCGCCTCCTGGGTTCACGCCATTCTCCTGCCTCAGCCTCTCCAAGTAGCTGGGACTACAGGCGCCTGCCACCACGCCCGGCTAATTTTTTGTATTTTTAGTAGAGACGGGGTTTCACCGTGGTCTCGATCTCCTGACCTCGTGATCCGCCCACCTTGGCCTCCCAAAGTGCTGGGATTACAAGCGTGAGCCACCGCGCCCGGCCGAGACCCTATCTCTTAAAAAAAAAGCTCAAAAATTAACCAGGCATGATGACACACACCTGTAGTCCCAGCTACTCAGGTGGCTGAGGCAGGAAGATCACTTGAGCCTGGGAGGTTGTGGTGGCAGTGAGCTATGATTTTACAACTGCACTCCAGCCTGGGCAACAGACAAGACCATGTCTCAGAAAAATAAAAATCTGTAAGACCCGTGGAGAAAATTGTATTCTATTAAATATACAATATTCATGGGTTAGAAGATGCCTAATACTACAAAACGGTCAGATCTCCTCAGACTGATCTATAGAGTCAGTGCAATTCGAGTCAGAATTCCAACTTTTCAAATTTTTTTTTGAGACAGTCTCGCTCAGAATCACACAATACTAATCAATAAAGTGTTTAGAGATGCAAAAGTGTGGTAAATCTGTTTTAAAAAGTAAGATATAAGAAACTCACGATAGTGTGAGGTGGGAGATGACGAGGCCCCACGGGAGGCTTTAAAACCAATCATTTCTTTTCTCTTCAACCAAGTAATAAGCATATGGGCTTTCATGGTAATATAAATTTTTAAACTTTTTAGAAGAACAACACTTTTTTTGTTTTGTTTTGTTTTTAATGGACCACAGAGCAGCAAACACATATTTTAAAGTGCACCAGAGTCTTCAGCACCATAAGACAGGGTAAAAAAGAAAAAGTAAAAAATTTAAATTTAAAAAGACGGTGCACCAATCCTAAGTACTTTCTGGTGAATTTTTGTGTGTGTATAAACCACCCTCCAGATGAAGACAGGGAAGATTTACAAAGGTTTGCTCGTGCCCTTTCCCTTTCCAGTCAGTGTCCCCCTCCCCGTAACCGTGCTGTACTGTGATTCTTACATGTATTGTATGACTGTTCTCTCATAAACTATTTGTTTTCACGAGGCAGACTTGGAAAGATCTTAAGACATTAGTGAAAAAAGCAAATCACAGGTCGGGCGCAGTAGCTCACACGTGTAATCCTAGCACTTTGGGAGGCAGGCGGATCACTTGAGATCAGGAGTTCAAAAGCAGCCTGGCCAACATGGTGAAACCCCATCTCTACTAAAAATACAAAAAAATTAGCCGGGCCCCTGTAATCCCGCTACTGGGGAGGCTGAGCCAGGAGAATTGCTTGAACCTGGGAGGCGGAGGTTGCAGTGAGCCGAGATCACACCACTGCACTCCAGCCTGGGCGACACTCCGTCCCAAAAAAAAAAAAGCGTGAGGCTGGGTGTGTTGGCTCATACCTGCAATCCCACCACTTTGGGAGGCCAAGGCAGGTGGATCACTTGAGCCTAGGAGTTTGAGACCAGCCTGGGCAACATGCAGAAACTCTGTCTCTACAAAAAATAACAAAAATTAGCCAGGCATGGTGTGCCTGTGGTCTCAGATGTTTGGGAGGATGAGATGGCAGGATCACTTGAGCCTGGGAGGTCAAGGCTGCAGTGAGCTATGATGGTGCTACTGCACTTCAGCCTTGGTGACAGAGCGGGACCCTGCCTTAAAAAAATAATGAAGCCAGGCATGGTGGCTCACACCTGTAATACCAGCACTTTGGGAGGTCGAGGCGGGTGGATCACCTGAGGTCAGGAGTTCAAGACCAGCCTGGCCAACGTGGCGAAACCCCAGCTCTACTAAAAATACAAAAATTAGCCAGGTGTGGTGGTGAGCACCTGTAATCCCAGCTACTCAGGAGGCTGAGGCAGAGAGAATTGCTTAAAACTCAGGAGGTGGAGGTTGCAGTGAGTTGAGATTGTACCACTGCACTCCAACCTGGGCAGTAGAGTGAGTCTCCGTCTCAAAAAAATAAAAATAATGGCCAGGCGCGGTGGCTCACACCTGTAATCCTAACACTTTGGGAAGCCGAGGTGGGCGGATCACCTGAGGTCAGGAGTTCAAGACCAGCCTGGCTATCCTGTCTCTACCAAAAATACGATACTCCTGAGGTCAGGCGTTTGAGATCAGCCTGTCTCTACCAAAAATACAAAAATTCGCTGGGCATGGTGGTGCATGCCTGTAATCCCAGCTACTCGGGAGGCTGAGGCAGGAGAGTTGCTTAAACCCAGGAGGCGGAGGTTGCAGTGAGCAGAGATCATGCCATCGTACTTCAGCCTGGGCGACAGAGCGAGACTCTGTCTCCCAAAAAATAAAAAAAAAAAACAAAATAAATCAAAAAGAGAGTGTATTTCATAGAAATCATATTTTTAAAAAATTGATTAGATATGTTAAAAGGAAAACCTTAGACAAATTAACAGAGTTTAATTGAGCAAAGGACAATTCACAAATTGGGCAGCCTCTCGAGCCAGAGTAGGCTTAGAGACCACTGGAGCCACATGTTGGAAGAAGATTCACGGACAGAAAAGGGAAAGTGATGTACGGAAAGCAGAAATGAGGTGCAGAAACAGCCCGAGTGGTTACAGTTTGGCATTTGCCTTATTTGAACATGATTTGAACAGCTGGCTCCCTTTGGCCAAAACTTGGTGACTGGCACAAGAGTAGTTTACAGGCTGTTTACACCTCCATTTAGGCTGTAGTTCACTATATACAGAGAAATCTTTGGGCTGAACTTAAAATATGTAAGGAGGCAGCTTTAGGCTAAACTTAATTTAAAACATAAAAGGAAGCAAATGGGAATGGATCCCAAAAATTCAGACTCAAGGAAAAAAGAAAAAAAAAAGTTCTTAAAACATGGGAAGGGAAAGGGTTGATGACATATATTTCCTATATTTCTGTTTTGTTTTAAGAGACGGGGTCTCACTGTCACCCAGACCGTAGTGGCAAGAAAATAGCTCTCTGCAGCCTCAAACTCTTGGGCTCAAGCGATCCTCCCACTTCAGCCTCCGGAGTAGCTGGGACAATAGGCACACACCATTATGTCCAGCTAATTTTTCTTTTTAATATTTTGTAGAGATGGGTCTTGCTGTGTTGTCCAGTTTTCGGACTCCTGGCCTCAAACGATCCTCCCACCTCAGCCTCCCAAAGTGTTGGAATTACAGGCATGAACCACCACGGCCAGTTCCGCTTACTTTTTAGAATGAGCATCTATTCATACATTACTTGGTTATTATAAATAAGGAATATCCAAGAGAGTTAATGAATCTTCAGTGATTCTGTTGGATAAGTAATAGCATTTTGTTCTCTGCTTATGAACATCAAAACAACTATTACAACCATTATACTTTGGTACGTATACTTGGTAACTAGTGGTCCAGCATCGGCATTGGCAGAAAGAATTCTTCAGCCTAAAGAAACTAAATGAGACTAAGCTTCTTTTCAACTGAAAATTTGGTTCTTGTTCTTCAAAGTTTACAGAGTAAATATATATATTGATATAACTAAGTATATGGGTTAGGTACTCTTGTTTGCCCATAAGGAGTATTCATTGGTTCTTTATATGAGATCTTTGTTTAGGTTTGATTGTTCCATATGCTACTTCTTGGTGCTTTTGGCACAGTGTAACTTATGGATTTGTGTATTATTTATAGTCACTTTTTTTTTCTTTAATTCTAAAAGCAATAGCTAGCTGCTCTTTGAAAATCACCCAAAGTTACCACCAATTGGAGACAACCAACATTTTGGGAAATTTCTGCCATGTAAACATAGTTATGTGCGTGTTTAGATATTTTACAATTTTTAAACTATACCTACCATCTTGTAGCCTGCCTTTTCTATTCTCCCTTCTTTTATAACATTTTCCATTCTGTTAGAACCGTAATGTTTTCAGTAGCAAACAGCCTATTATATTGAAGATTCTTAGAAATGTAAAGATATGACCAGGCGCGGTGGCTCACGCCTGTAATCCCAGCACTTTGGGAGGCCGAGGCGGGCGGATCACCTGAGGTCAAGAGATTGAGACCATCCAGGCCAACATGGTGAAACACCATCTCTATTAAAAATACAAAAATTAGCAGGGCGTGGTGGCGTGTGCCTGTAATCCCAGCTACTCAGGAGGCTGAGTCAGGAGAATTGCTTGAACCCGGGAGGCGGAGCTCGCAGTGAGCCGAGATCATGTCACAGCACTCCAGCCTGGCGACAGAGCGAGACTCTGTCTCAAAAAAAGAAAAAAAAGAAATGTAAAGATACGTGTTTCTGGCCGGGCGTGGTGGCTCACGCCTGTAATCCCAGCACTTTGGGAGGCTGAGGTGGGCGGATCACGAGGTCAGGAGATCGACACCATGGTGAAACCCCGTCTCTACTAAAAATACAAAAAAAAAAAAAAAAAAAATTAGCTGGGCGCAGTGGCAGGCGCCTGTAGTCCCAGCTACTCGGGAGGCTGAGGTGGGAGAATGGCGTGAACCTGGGAGGCGGAGCTTGTAGTGAGCCCAGATTGCGCCACTGCACTCCAGCCTGGGGGACAGAGCGAGACTCCGTCTCAAAAAAAAAAAAAAGTATATATGATAACGTCTCTATACCAGAATAGTAAGGAATTTAATCGTGGACTTTTTCCCAATAGTAGAGATTTAAAATGTAGTGAACAGCCAACATTTCCAGCATAAAGAAGAAACTAACATATCCTTTCTCCTGGTTTAAAGCATCATTTTCATTACTTTTGGGAAGACTATAGAGTCTTGCATTGTTTTGATGCTATCTGCTTTTTTAAGCTTTTTTCAAGAATTAAGAAATATTTACGCTGGGCGCAGTGGCTCACAGCTGTAATCCCAGCTGAGGCGGGTGGATCACCGGAGAGTCAGAAGTTTGAGACCAGCCTGACCAACGTGGTGAAACCCTGTCTCTACTAGAAATACAAAAATTAACTGGGCTTGGTGGCGGGTGCCTGTAATCCCAGCTACTCAGGAGGCTGAAGCAGGAAAATCGCTTAAACTCAGGAGGCAGAGGTTGCAGTGAGCTGAGATCGCGCCACTGCATTCCAGCCTGGGCGACAGAGGGAGACTCTGTCTCAAAAAAAAAAGAAAGAAAAGAAATATTTAGATTTGACTTTTACTTCCTCTTCTATTTTTCACCAAAATATCAATACTCAACCATTTAAGTTTTGTCCTGGAATTGTCCAAAATATCTGAAGCACGGAAATGAAATACTCTGATAAATCAGCCAAGCAGCAACCCAGACAACCTTCGGTATAAATAGCTTTATTATGTTGGGTACATACCATCTGTCTTTGAAAGCATTCAAACTTCGGTAAACTTTTCTTTCAGGTATTTGACACCTAAATCTCAGTTTGGGTCAGCCTCACACTCTGAAGCTGTACAAGAAGTCAGGAGAAACTCCCTATCTAAGGTATGTTGATAGTAAAGATGTTCTGAGTTTTGCTGGTTTATTAATGCTATAGATTAGTGCTATCCATAGTTTTCTACCTTTTAACAAAAGCCACTATAGTTAATCAAACACCCTTTCTGAGTCCTCTTAGGCTCACCTAGAGAAAAAGCACTTTTTCTCTAAAGGAAACTACAATTTTTAAAATAAACATACTATAAAAAGCAAATCTACCTTAAAAAGCAAAGTTTTTCTCTAAAAGAAAACCGCCTTTGTGGTTAGTACGGTGTGTGTCAGAGCTTCTCAGCTCTGCTGGTGTAGTGTGAAAGCATCTATAGATAATATGTAAACACATCAGCTTGAATGCATTCCAGTAAAACTTTGTTTACAAAAACAGGCAGGAGGCTGGATTTGGTCCATGAACCATAGATTACTGATCCTTGACCTACGTAATCCAAACTCACAAAACTGAATAGGTTATACCTGGCACCAGCTTCACTTAAAATATTACAAGATAGAGCCGGATGCGGTGGCTTATGCATGTAATCCCAGCACTTTGGGAGACTGAGGCAGGCGGATCATCGGAGGTCGGGAGTTCAAGACCAGCTTGATCAACATGGAGAAACCCCATCTCTACTAAAAATACAAAATTAGCCAGGCGTGGTGGTGCGTGCCTGTAATCCCAGCTATTCAGGAGGCTGAGGCAGGATAATTACTTGAACCTGGGAGGTGGAGGTTGCCGTGAGCTGAGATCGTGCCATTGCACTCCAACCTGGGCAACAAGAGTGAAACTCCGTTTCAAAAAAACAAAACAAAACAAAACAAAAAAACAGAATATTACAAGATGGGAGGCCAAGCACGGTGGCTCATGCCTGTAATCCCAGCACATTGGGAGACTGAGGCAGGTGGAAAGTTGGGAGTTCGAGACCAGCTTGGCCAATGTGGTGAAACCCTATCTCCACTAAAAATACCAAAACAAAGATTAGCCAGGTGTGACACACACCTGTAGTCCCTGCTACTCAGGAGGCTGAGGCAGGAGGATTGCTTGAACCCGGAAGGCGGAGGTTGCAGTGAGCTGAGATTGTGCCATTGCACTCCAGCCTGGGTGACAGAGTGAGACTCCACCTCAAAAAAAAAAAAAAAATTGCAAGATGAGAAAAAGTGTGCTAGTAAGGCAGCATCAGGCGTGTATGTTCAGCAGGGGTCCTCAGCAGCAGAGCTCCAAGGTGATAGCCTGGAAAAAGGCCGCACACATGCCCTGTTAAGGGTCAATTATTTCTTGTAACAAACAGAGGGTGTAGCTTCCAGGGGTCTTGGTGAGAAATACACCCAGTCAGGTTACTTATAGAAGTAACTTACAGAAGTTCCAAGCTTTGTCTTCCGAACACCAGGTGTTTTTTTTGTTTGTTTATTTTTTTGAGAGAGAATCCGTCGTCCAGGCTGGAGTACAGAGGATGCTCGCTGCATCCTCAGCTTCCCTGGTAGCTGGAACTACAGGCTTATACCCCCACGCCCGGCTAATTTTTGTATTTTGTTAATTTTTGTATTTTTAGTAGAGATGGAGTTTCATCATGTTGGCCAGGCTGGTCTCAAACTTCTGACCTCAGGTGAGCTGCCCGCCTCAGCCTCCCGAAGTGCTGTGATTACAGGCATGAGCCACCGTGCCCGGCCATGTTACAGATATCTTTAAATATCATTTATACTCATCTCTACATTGATAATAGACTGCAGTTGTGCCTTGTGGCAAAACAGAGAGTGGGTGTACTACATCAGGGATGACACAGATAATTAGATATTATGAGTTATTAGATGGCTGGTAGATCTTATTATTTAGTGTATTATAGATGCACATTATTACATCACATTTTTTTGAACCTTTTAATGATTGTGTTTACAATATAAATTGTTCCTTTTGTAAAGCTACTATATATCTTAATTTTTTAGTTAAAAACATTATTCTCAGAAGTGGTCTGTAAGCTTCACCTAAATGCCAAAAGGAGGGTCCACGGTAGAGAAAAGGGTTAAAAACCCCTATGCTGGCAGACCTTTGTAAGGTGAAAGGAGGTCAGGTCCTGATACCAGCTATTGGCCATATTTGGAATCTAGTCTGTGGGTTTTAATCTGTAGGTTTTCATGGGAGTGAAAATGAAGTAATAGCTTAATCTAAATTTGCCCATGAAATAAAAATACTATTAAGAATAAATATACACCTACTTGGGAGGCTGGGGCAGGAGAATCACTTGAACCTGGGAGGTGAAGGTTGCAGTGAGCTGAGGCCGCGCCACTGCACTCCAGCCTGGGCGACAGAGCAAGACTCTGTCTGGAAAAAAAAGAAAAGAAAGAAAGAAATATACCTTATTAGTAATAATAATGTATAGTGACAGTTCAGCTGTAGTATCATTGTAATTAGACTTACATCTTATGATTTGATATTTTCCCCTGGTTCACTCAGTCTTTTTCTGTTTTCTACAGGACATTGACAGTAGTGATAGGAAAAGCCCAACAGGGCAAGACACGGAAATAGAAGATATGCCGACACTTTCTCCACAGATACCCCTTGGAATTGGAGAACAAGGTGCAGATTCTTCAATAGAGTCCCCTATGCCATGGTTATGTGCCTGTGGTGCCGAATGGTGCCATGAAGGAAACGTCAAAACAAGACCAAGCAATCATGAGAAAGAGTTGTGTGTCTTAAGTCACGAGCGACCTGAAACCAGAGTTCCCTACTCGAAAGAAACTGCAGTTACGCCTTGTGGCAGAACAGAAAGTGGGTGCGCCCCCACATCAGGGGTGACACAGACAAATGGAAACAACACAGGTGAGACAGAAAATGAAGAGTCGTGCCTACTGATCAGTAAGGATATTTCCGAAAGAAAGAACCAAGAATCTTCCTTTGAAGCAGTCAAGGATCCATGCTTTTCTGCAAAAAGAAGAAAAATGTCCCCCGAATCTTCCCCAGATCAAGAGGAAACAGAAATAAACTTTACCCAAAAACTGATAGATTTGGAGCATCTGCTGTTTGAGAGACATAAACAAGAAGAACAGGACAGGTTATTGGCATTACAACTTCAGAAGGAGGTGGATAAAGAGCAAATGGTACCAAACCGGCAAAAAGGATCCCCAGATGAGTATCACTTACGCGCTACATCCTCCCCTCCAGACAAAGTGCTAAATGGACAGAGGAAGAATCCCAAAGATGGGAACTTCAAAAGGCAAACCCATACAGAGCATCCAACACCAGAGAGAGGCTCAAGGGACGAAAACAGGCAACTGTCTTTAAAGATGCAGTTGAAGCAGTCAGTTAATAGAGGAAAGACACCAAATTCTACTAGAGATCGCTGTAAGGTATCCAAAAGTGCTCACTCCCTGCAGCCTAGCGTCTCACAGAAAAGTGTTTTTCAGATGTTTCGGAGATGCACAAAGTAATGCCTGGTAAAGGGAGCGCTTTGTGATCTAGTAAAGCTGGGTTGTGAAGCTCTTTCCTATCATGGAATCTTCATGCACATGTGATTCATGCTGCTCTCTAGGCACACTCATTGTCCTTCATAAAGGTCTGTGTGATTGTAAGGACTGCACAGACACATGAGCCTCTGCACAGCTCAGCGGTAAGCAGGGGTCCCCTGTCGTTTCCTTTCTTAATAACAGATGTGTATTAAGCTTTACAATTCTTATAGATATCTTAAGCTTTGGCCAACTCCAGGAAATCTTCAAGTGCCATTGTCTTTCCAAAAAATGCATGTTTTATGGCCTTTGCTTACCTTTTTGTCCTGACTGGTAATCAAAGCAAGATTATAGTATTCTGAGTGATTAAGGAACCCATACAGGGTTTAAAATCCATTTTCTTGCTATTGTCCGATGTTTACAGAGTACTCAAAAGGTTTTCCTAAAGTAATCTAATTTCCATCTCCAATTTAATTCAATTTTCAGCATTGTAGCATTTCCTTTGGTGTTTGTTTTTTTTTAGACGGAGTTTCAAAATTTGGATTCATATTCATATGTGGGAAATCCCAGTTTTTTTGTTTGTTTGTTTTGTTTTGTTTTTTGAGACAGAGTCTTGCTCTGTCACGCAGGCTGGAGTGCAATGGTGCCATCTCAGCTCACTGCAACCTCTGCCTCCTGAGTTCAAGCGATTCTCCTGCCTCAGCCTCCCGAGTAGCTGGGATCACAGGCATGTGCCACTACACCCAGCTAATTTTTTTTTTTGTTTGTATTTTTAGTAGAGATGGGATTTCACTATGTTGGCCAGGCTGGTCTTGAACTCGTGACCTCAGGTGATCCACCTGCTTCGGCCTCCCAGAGTGCTGGGATTATAGGCGTGAGCCACCATGCCTGGCCCGTTTCCTTTGGTTTAAAGTGGATTCAAATCAGTGTTAAATCAGAAAATCAGGGTTTTCTAGGAAACTGGTAATTAGTTGCCAGAAAGGAAACTGGACTATGCAGTAGAAGTTAAGAGCTGGGATGAGGCTGGATGGGGTGACTGACAGTCCGGATCACTGAAACTGATTGGGTCGTCAGAAACTGGTCCAGATGAGGCTGGATGGGGTGACTGACAGTCTGGGTCATTGAAACTGATTGGATCGTCAGAAACGTCCAGATGAGGCTGGATGGGGTGACTGACAGTCTGGATCATTGAAACTGATTGGGTGGTCAGAAACTGGTCCAGATGAGGCTGGATGGGGTGACTGACAGTCTGGGTCATTGAAACTGATTGGATCGTCAGAAACGTCCAGATGAGGCTGGATGGGGTGACTGACAGTCTGGATCATTGAAACTGATTGGGTGGTCAGAAACTGGTCCAGATGAGGCTGGATGGGGTGACTGACAGTCTGGATCGTTGAAACTGATTGGATCGTCAGAAACTGGTCCAGATGAGGCTGGATGGGGTGACTGACAGTCTGGATCATTGAAACTGATTGGATCATCAGAAACTGGTCCAGTTGAGGCTGGATGGGGTGACTGACAGTCTGGATCATTGAAACTGATTGGATCGTCAGAAACTGGTCCAGATGAGGCTGGATGGGGTGACTGACAGTCCGGATCATTGAAACTGGTCCACCATGACGCAGCAGGGGCAGTTTGGCAGAGCATCCTCTTCCCTTGTCCTTCGTGAAAGAACACAGGAAACATTTGGGTTTTATAGCTTTTCACACCCTACTATCAGGCATCAAAATCAAAATTAGTTACTAAATTGGGTGAATTTTTGAAAACCTGCATTTCTATTCATCTGCTGTTCCAGAAAAAAATGGGAATGTATTACAGGAGAGTTACCTCACAGTATCTTATGTTGTGGAACCTGAAACATACCCATGTGTTTTCTTATATGATCATTTGTGTTGATACTGCTTTTATTTGAGTTTATGAACAGAAGTAGAAAGTATGGTGCTGGGTTTTGCCTTTTCTTACTCCTGAAAGTTAAATCAGAAGACACTGATTTCATTTTGTGAAATTTAGCTCAGAGACGATTGATCATTTGTTTCATTCATGTGAACTATTGGTAAAAAATAGCTTTAGCAGCATTTCTGCTGATACCTAGTAATCTATTCTTTTAATGCGAAAATAACGACAAAATGTCCTGGAGCAAATTCGAGCTTCAATTTGCCAATATTTCTGTATGTCGTTAAGGTTTGTCCTCTGAGCTTGGTAATAGAAATTTTGTCAGTCTTTGCATACTTGATGGCATCTGTGTCAATGCTGATTGGGTAATTATAACTTCTGTGCTAATTTAAAACTTAACTTGCCTCTTAAGGTGATTGCCCTCTGAGTAATGATTGCAGTTAAATGAAGTATAGTCTGCAACTATACTATCACATTGGTTGTTAAGTAAAAATACATAAACTAACAAATTTGTCTAAGACAGGCTAAGATCAATCTTCTCATCAAATCAGTTTTTCTCTAAGAGCAATTTCACTTTAAGTTTTCGGGTGGACATTCTTGAATGCCTCAAATTAAAAGTTACCTATTTAATCTTCCTGGAATAGTCTGTGACCAAAAAGGAGGGTGTGATATATTTAGGTGTAAATATATCACATATATGGTGTGATATATTTGGGATTTATATATTCAGCTAATTGTCTGTGAAGAAGTCTTCCTGACTAAAATTGGCTTCAAGATAAACTAATTTCTCTGTTAGTATTTCTACTCTGCCTACCATGTATGCCTTTTTGTTAGAAACTAATAAATATATCAGTCGCTAGCATGTACTGGTCCTTTTTCTTCTCATTTTTGTGGAAAGGATATGCAAACGTTGAATTTCTCAGGGAGTACTAAGGCTGTGCAGAGGCTGAGAATCTGAAAAATAAAATATTAAAAATAAAAATGGATTATTATGTGTATTTTACCACAACTTAAAAATATGTAAAAATCAGCTACATAAAAATTAAAAGTTCTGCATAACAAAAACTATCATCAAGGGAAATTGGAAGCTGCGGCAAACTTGGGAAGAAATAGTTGCAATTCATCACAAAGAGCTAATTTCCTTTATGTAAAGTATCCTCCAGTTCATTAAGAAAAGACCAATAACTCGGCCAGGCACGGTGGCTCACACCTGTAATCCCAGCACTTTGGGAGGCCGAGGCAGGCAGATCACCTGAGGTCAGGAGTTTGAAACCAGCCTGGCCAACATGGGGAAACCCCATCTCTACTAAAAATACAAAAATTAGCTGGGCGTGGTGGCGTGTGCCTGTAATCCCAGCTACTCGGGAGGCTGAAGCAGAGAATTGCTTGAACCCAGGAGGCAGAAGTTGCAGTGAGCCAAGATTGCACCACTGCACTCCAGCCTGGGTGACAGAGTAAGACTCTGTCTCAAAAAAAAAAAAAAAAAGAAAAGAAAAAAAAAGTCCTCAATAGGAAAACTAGAAATGCTTATGTTCCCAAGAAATATCATTCACAAGAAAGTAACTGGCTGGGCGCGGTGGCTCACGCCTGTAATCCCAGCACTTTGGGAGGCCGAGGCGGGCAAATCACGAGGTCAGGGGATCGAGACCATCCTGGCTAACACGGTGAAACCCCGTCTCTACTAAAAATACAAAAAATTAGCCGGGTGAGGTGGCGGGCGAATCACGAGGTCAGGGGATCGAGACCATCCTGGCTAACACGGTGAAACCCCGTCTCTACTAAAAATACAAAAAATTAGCCGGGTGAGGTAGCGGGCGCCTGTAGTCCCAGCTACGCGGGAGGCTGAGGCAGGAGAATGGCGTGAACCCCGGGGGGTGGAGCCTGCAGTGAGCCGAGATCGCGCCACTGCACTCAAGCCTGGGTGAAAGAGCAAGACTCCTTCTCAAAAAAAAAAAAAAAAAAAAAAAAAGAAAGTAACTATAACTGGTTCTTAAATATTAGGTGAAAAGATGCATAATATTATGCTAATACTCATAAGTTGTTCATCCTTCAGATTAGCAAAGATAAGGGAATTTTTTGTTTTGTTTTTGTTTTAATCTTGGCAAGAGTGCGAGGAACTAGGCATTCTTATACATTGCTTGGTATGAATAGATAATTGAAAATCTCTGGAGGTAAGTTTGACTATTCTAGGAATTTCTTAAGGCTGTCTTCACATGTATACAGAATGACATGTATGAGAAATTTTTGGCTGAGCGTGGTTGCTCATGCCTGTCTCAAAATATATATATATATAAGCTGCATATGGTGACGTGTGCCTCAAAAAAAAAAAAAAAAAAAAGGTCAGGGGGGTGGGCACGATGGCTCATGCCTTGTAATCCCAACAACTTTGGGAGGCCGAGGCAGGTGGATCACCTGAGGTCAGGAGTTTGAGACCAGCCTGGCCAACGTGGAGAAATCCCATCTCTACTAAAAATACAAAAATTAGGTGGGTGTGGTGGCGGGTGCCTGTAGTCCCAGCTACTCGGGAGGCTGAGGCACAAAAATGACTTGAACCCAGGAGGTGGAGATTGCAGTGAGCCGAGAGATTGTGCCATTGCACCCCAGACTGGGCACCAGAGCAAGACTCCATCTCAAAAAAAAAAAAAAAATGTCTTTATAGGAAGTCTGTGATGTTTTTCATAACTCCAACCCACCCCCAAAATCAGGGTGGATACCCAGAAAACACCTTGAGAAGGGAGTATGTGGCTGGACTCGGTGGCTCACACCTGTAATCCTAACACTTTGCGAGGCCGAGGTGGGCAGATCACTTGAGGTGAGGAATTTGAGACCAGCCTGGCCAACATGGTGAAACCCCATCTCTACTAAAAATATAGAGGAAAAAATCAGCCAAGTGTGGTGCCAGGGCCTGTAGTCCCAGCTGCTGGGGAGGCTGAGGCCGGAGAATCGCTTGAACCCGGAAGGCGGAGGTTGCAGTGAGCCAAGATTGCTCCACTGCACTCCAGCCTGGGCAACAGGGCAAGACTGCATCTCAAAAAAAAAAAAAAAAAAAACTTTAAATGTTCTTAAAATATTGCAAGATAAAGGAAGCTTATAAATCTCAGTCTGCAGCACTGTAGATGGCCCTTTTCTGCCTTTTAAGTTTTAAAAATTATAATTCAGGAAAGCTTTTTCAGCATTAAGAGAAAAAAGAGGCTGGACCTGGTGGCTCAGGACTGTAATCCCAGCACTTTGGGAGGCTGAGGCAGGCAGATCGCTCGAGCCCAGGAAGTTAAGCGACTAGCCTGGGCAACATGGTGAAACCCCATCTCTACAAAAAGTAGAAAAATTAACCAGTTGTGGTGTTGCACGCCTGTGGTCCCAGCTGCTCAGGAGGCTGAGGTGGGAGGGTCACTTGAGTCCCAGAGGTCAGGGCTTCAGTGATCCAAGATTGCACCACTGTGCTCCAGCCTAGGTGATAGAGTGAGACCCTGTCTCGAAAAAGATTTTGTTTTAGTGTTTTTTTTCTTTTTTTTTTTTTTTTTTTGAGACAGTGTGTTGCTCTGTCTCTCTGGCCCCCACCCCAAATTTTGAAAGCAAAATGTAGGGCCAGGCGTGGTGGCTCACGCCTGTAATCTCAGAACTCTGGGAGGCTGAGGCAGGTGGATCACCTGAGGTCAGGAGATTTGGACCAGCCTGGCCAACATGGTGAAACCCCATCTCTACTAAAAATTCAAAAAAATTATCTGGGCATGGTGGCAGGCGCCTGTAATCCCAGCTACTCAGGAGGCTGAGGCAGGACAATTGCTTGAACCCGGGAGACGGAGGTTACAGTGAGCCGAGATTACGCCAGTGCACTCCAGCCAGGCAACAGAGCGAGACTGTCTCTCAAAAAAAAAAAAAAAGTAAAAGAGGCCTGGTGTGGTGGCTTATGCCTGTAATCCCAGCACTTTGAGAGACTGAAGTGGGCAAATTGCTAGAGCTCAGGAGTTCGAGACCAGCCTGAGCAACATGGTGAAACCCCCTTCTCTATGAAAAACACCAAGCGTGGTGGTGCCCTGTAGTCCCAGCTACATGGGAGGCTGAGGTGGAGGATCGCTTGAGCCTGGGAGGCGGAGGTTACAGTGAGCTGAGATTCTAAGATTGTACCACTGCACTCCAGCCTGGGTGACAGTGAGACCCTGTCTCAAAAACAAAAGAAAGGAGAAAGAAAAAGAAGGAAGGAGAGAGAGAAAGAAAGAAAAAAAGGAAGGAAGGAAAAAGAAAGAAAAAGGAAAATAGCATTGTGAGGAATTTT
The DNA here is from genome assembly GCF_006542625.1 of Nomascus leucogenys. Taxonomy (NCBI): domain Eukaryota; kingdom Metazoa; phylum Chordata; class Mammalia; order Primates; family Hylobatidae; genus Nomascus; species Nomascus leucogenys. The sequence goes on along the minus strand of NC_044391.1, from coordinate 117,274,386 downwards.
TGACTGACTTAGCTTTCGTGAACTATTTTAAAAATATTTGAAAAACAAAACTTACACTTTTCAGATTGGATTGCAGCACACTTACAATCCTGTGAACAATGGGAGAAGCCAGATAAAAATATAAAATTACTTAAAAGCATTAGTGAGCTACTGAAACAATGAGGTCCAAAGGGGCTAAGATTCTGGAGAGGGGGGGCCTACAAGGCAAACTGATGTTTGCAACCACTTTTTTCCCTGCTAGTCTGAGCACTTTGTAAGATAAGGCTGGGCGACGTGGCTCATGCCTTTAACACCAGCACTTCAGGAGGCTGAGGCAGGAGGATCACTTGAGTCCAGGAGTTAAAGACCAACCTGGGCAACACAATGAGAATCCAACTCTACAAGAAATTTAAAAATTAGCCAGGCGTGGTGGTGCGTGCCTGGAGTTCCAGCTACTTGGAAGGCTGAGGTGGGAGGATTGCTCAAGCCCAGGGATTTGAAACCAGCTTGGGCAACATAGTGAGACCTTGTCTCTACAGAAAGAAAAGAAAAAAAAAATTAGCTGGGCATGGTGGCTTCAGCCTGTAGTCCCAGCCACTTGGGAGGCTGAAGCAGGAGGATCACTTGAGCCTGGGAGGTCGAGGCTGCGCTTCAGCCTGGGCAACAGAGTATGAGAGTATCTCAAAAGAAAAAACCAAAAAGGAAATTGAACTATAGGATCCGTAACTTTTTTTTTTTGAGAGACAGAGTCTTACTCTGTTCCCCAGGCTGGAGTGCAGCAGTGCCATCATAGCTCACTGTGACCTCCAACTCCTGGACTCCAGCAGTCCTTCTGCCTCGGCCTCCTAAGTGGAAAGGTTGCTGGGACTACAGGAACATGCCACAACACGCTGCTAATTCAAACAATTTGTTTTAGTAGAGATGGGGGTCTCACTGTGTTGCCCAGGCTGGTCTTGAACTCCTGGCTGCAAGCAATCCTCCTGCCTCGGCCTCCCAAAGCTTTGGGATGACAGGTGTGAGCCACCATGCCTGGCATATGAGTTTGAGAATCAAGAGTCATGTCGTGCAGGAGGGAAAAAATAAAATAATTTTCTTTTTAACTTGGTCTCTCCTTGTGTGACCTTGTGGGAACTAGTTAGCTTTCATTACCTCACTTTTAAATTTGTAATGAGGCTGGGGGTGGTGGCTCACACCTGTAATCCCAGAACACTGGGAGGCCGAGGCGGGTAGATCACCTGAGGTCAAGAGTTCGAGACCAGCCTGACCAACATGCTGAAACCCTGTCTCTACTAAAAATACAAATACTAGCTGGGTGTGGTGGTGCACGCCTGTAATCCCAGCTACTCAGGAGGCTGAGGCAGGAGAATCACTTGAACCTGGGAGGCAGAAGTTGCAAAAGCAGAGATGGCACCACTGCTCCAGCCCCGGCAACAGAGCGAGGGTTGAGTCTGTATTGTAGGGGGGTTGAGTGTGTATTGTGGGGAGTTGAGTCTGTATTGTAGGGGAGTTGAGTGGGTATTGTGGGGAGTTGAGTCTGTATTGTGGGAGTTGAGTGTGTATTGTAGGGGAGTTGAGTGTATTGTGGGAGAGTTGAGCGTGTATTGAGGAGAGCTGTATTTTATTTTTACCCATTTCTTCTTCCTGTGTAAAAGTTAAATAATCATAGCTTTAAATTTTGAGTCTGATTTTTTTCTGGAATATTTTGCCTGGTGTTGGCAGGATTTGTAACATGGACCTTGAGTTCAATGTGAGTTGGGGGTGACCTTGACTTTTGTGGTGTCAGGCTGCTACAATTAGGCTTCATCCCTAAAGCTTGAATTCAGAAGTCTCTCTCAGGGAGGGATCATAAATTGAGTCTGTCTGTCCATACTTTCTTTTTTCTTTTCTTTTCTTTTTTTTTTTTTTTTTTTTTTTCAGACTCTTGCTCTGTCTCCCAGGCTGGAGTGCAGTGGCGCCATCTCGGCTCACTGCAACCTCCACCTCCTGGGTTTAAAGTGATTCTCCTGGCTCAGCCTCCAGAGTAGCTGGGACTACGGGCATGCACGACCACGCCCAGCAAATGTTTGTATTTTTAGTAGAGATGGGGGTTTCACCATCTTGGCCAGGCTGGTCTTGAACTCCTGACCTCAGGTGATCCACCTGCCTCAGCCTCCCAAAGTGCTGGGATTACAGGCGTGAGCCACTGCGCCCAGCCCCTTCCATACTTTCCATCATTGCCCTCCATGTCTTAAGGCTCATGAAACGCTCAGTTGTCTCTTTTTTTTTTTTTTTTTGTATTTTTAGTAGAGACGGGGTTTCACCGTGGTCTCGATCTCCTGACCTCGTGATCCGCCTGCCTCGGCCTCCCAAAGTGCTGGGATTACAAGCGTGAGCCACCGCGCCCGGCCTAGTTGTCTCTTTTGACCTCAGGTTAGACTGACTCACTGTGGACTTCCTGAGTTGCAGGATGAGGAGGAGAGCTCATGTTGGTTATAACTGGGCATATTGATCAGGGTCTAGTTGAGAAAACAAAAATCACAATGAGGATTTCAGCAGAGGGTATTCAGTAGAGGGAATTGGTTACACGGGTTTTGGAGCAAAAGGGAACACTGAGATCACCTAAGGATGATAAGCGGAGGAAGTGGCTGCTGAGAAACTGCAGGGAAGGGTTTTGATCACTAGAATGTAGGAGTTGAGGGCTGGGGTAGGTGGACCCTGCAGACCCTGCAGAAGTCTACAGATCTCTGAGGAGAAAATACCTCCCAGCTGCTGCTGCTACCTCTGAAATGTCCCAGCGAGTCCACTTCTAGAAGAGCTGGAATAATTTGGAGGCTGGAGTCAACTGGCACTGCTGGGCAACACGGACAAGAGGAACAAAGAAGAAAGAAGCTTCCTTGGCAGGCGCGGTGGCTCACGCCTGTAATCCCAGCACTTTGGGAGGCCGAGGGGGGCAGATCTCACTAGGTCAGGAGTTCAAGACCAGCCTGGCCAACATGGTGAAACCCCATCTCTACTAAAAATAAAATAAATTAGCCAGTGTGGTGGCACACACCTGTAGTCCCAGCTATTCAGGAGGCTGAGGCAGGAGAATCGCTTGAACCTGGGAGACGGAGGTTGCAGTGAGCCGAGACCATGCCACGGCACTCCAGCCTGGGTGATGCAACAGGACTCCGTCTCAAAAAAAAAAAAAAAAAGTAGCCCCCTTTTCCTTTCCTCCTTCCTAGTACTGCTTATTGATAGAACTTTACAGGAAGCCAACTGGCAAAGGAGTCTGGGCAAATGGTTTTTATATCAGCAGAGTTGAGAATGGCAGGTTTGACGCTACAAGACAAGAGGGGGAAAGAAAACTCACCAGAGATGTTTTCTTTAATAGATTCTGGACTAAGGTGTCTTGAAATGTCTAAGGCAAAAACCTATAACGCTCCTATCTAGACAAGATGGGTTAGTACGTGTGGAAAATGATGCTTATCCACAAATTCCCAGGAGAAGTTAAGCCTCATGAAGGATCTATGGGAGAAAACTGGAGAACTTTTATTTTCATTTATTTTATTTTATGTTTTTGAGATGGAGTCTTGCTTTGTCACCCAGGCTGGAGTGCAGTGACATGATCTCGGCTCACTGCAACCTCTGCCTCCCGGGTTCAAGCGACTCTCCTGCCTCAGCATCCCGAGTAGCTGGGACTACAGGCGCCCGCCACCACACCCAGCTAATTTTTCTATTTTTAGTAGAGACAGGGTTTCGCCATGTTGGCCAGGCTGGTCTCAAACTCCTGACCTCAGGTGATCCACCCGCCTTGGCCTCCCAAAGTGCTGGGATTACCGGCGTGAGCTACCGTGCCCGGCCGCCTTTAGAACCTTTAATTACCTGTAGAAAACACTTGCAATTCTTTAGTTTTTGTTGTTGTTGCTGTTGTTGTTCTAATTATGTGCAGAGCTGATGATTCAGAGAATAAGGTTGTGTCTGCCATCCCCATACACAAACGGGTGGTCACCTAAAGCTACCATTGTCCCATTTTCCTGTGCCCCTACAAGCCCTACAAATCCCGCAATTCCTTACCTGCCAGGTGAACCCTCTCTGAAATTCCCTCTGTAGGAAACTAAGCCCTCAGACACCATCACTAAATTCCCAGAGCCCCTAGAAGGATACAATTCAGAAATAATGGAACATCAGGATACGATTTGATCATTCCCCAGACTGGAGTGCAGTGATGCAATCTCGGCCCACTGCAACCTCTGCCTCCTGGGTTCAAGTGATTCTCCTGCCTCAGCCTCCCGAGAAGCTGGGATTACAGGTGCAAGCCACCACGCCCGGCTAATTTTTGTATTTTTAGTAGACATGGGATTTCATCATCTTGGCCAGGCTGGTCTTGAACTCCTGACCTCAGCCACTGTGCCCAGCCTGATCTGTCTATTAAAAGGAAGGCATTTGCCAGGCGCAGTGTCTCACACCTGTAATCCCAGCACTTTGGGAGGGCAAGGCAGGCAGATCATGAGGTCAAGAGATCGAGACCATCCTGGCCAACATGGTGAAACCCCGTCTCTACTAAAAATACAAAAATTAGCCGGGCCTGGTGGGGGTGTCTGTAGTCCCAGCTACTTGGGAGGCTGAGGCAGGAGAATCGCTTGAACCTGGGAGGTGGAGGTTGCAGTGAACCGAGATTATGGCACTGCACTCCAGCCTGGGCGACACAGCAAGACTCCATCTCAAAAAAAAAAAAAAAAAAAAAGAAAAAGAAAGGAGGGCATTGGAAGTAATTAAAAATAGATCATAATGAAGTAACTCTCCAGAGTAAACCTACATTACAACAAATCAAGAGAGAGGAGTTGTGTAACAATTCTAGCAAGAGGCACTGACATGATATTCAATCAACTTGGTTTTAACATGTGAGAGAACCTTTCTACCCACAAAGAGCTCGAGGTCCTATAATTTGCACAACACTAGTATCAGTTGATTGACTTGAAAACAGTGCTTAACAATCTCAGAATCTCAAGAATAACTTCTGGAAAAGCATCTTATAAACAAAAAAATGAATTGATTCCTTCTACTGGCAAATGCTTAGAAAACTTATTTTAAATCTTTTATTTGGATAAAGATGAAATTTACATGACCTTAGCTAGTTTGATTTTAGAAGAATTTAACTTTTTAAGCTAATAGTACTTTTTATTTGTTTTTTACTTGCCAAGCATGGGGCACAAACCAGTGGTACTTTTTAAAGCATGATCTTAAAAACAAATTTTCCTTTGGGGCTGAGAAGAATAGGTCACAGTCTGAAAAAAAGATGAGGGCTAATTATCTCAGACTTAGGTCTTTAGAGGAGGAAGTGGCAATTTTAATGTTATGTAATAGCAAAAGCCCTAAGTTTCTAAGGCAACCAAAAAGGTTCTGAACTAACAACTGCTCTCTTCTTTGGCTTTAAAAAATCATTCGTGGCCAGGCCCGGTGGCTCACGGCTGTAATCGCAGCACTTTGGGAGGCCGAGGCGGGCGGATCACGAGGTCAGGACATCGAGACCACGGTGAAACCCCGTCTCTACTAAAAATACAAAAAATTAGCCGGGCGTGGTGGCGGGCGCCTGTAGTCCCAGCTACTCGGAGAGGCTGAGGCAGGAGAATGGCGTGAACCCGGGAGGCGGAGCTTGCAGTGAGCTGAGATTGCGCCACTGCACTCCAGCCTGGGGGACAGAGCAAGACTCCGTCTCAAAAAAATAAAAATTAAAATTAAAAAAAAATAAAATAAATAAATAAAAAATCATTCGTGGCCAGGCCCGGTGGCTCACGGCTGTAATCGCAGCACTTTGGGAGGCCGATGCAGGCAGATCACCTGAGGTCAGGAGTTCAAGGCCAGCCTGGCCAACACGGAGAAACCCCGTCTCTACTAAAAATACGAAATTAGTCAGGCGTGGTGGCGCATGCCTATAATCCCAGCTACTCGGGAGGCTGAGGCAGGAGAATCGCTTGAACCCGGGAGGCAGAGGTTGCAGTGAGCTGAGGTTGCACCACTGCACTCCAGCCTGGGTGACAGAGCAAAACCTCTGTTTCAAAAAAAAGAAAGAAAGAAAGAGAACACATTGATTATGAATGGGGTCGAGGTTGGGTTTTTCCCAGTGTTCTGAGCCATTTGTAATTATTTGAGTTCTTTTCCTGTTTTTCTATTGGTTTGTTGGTCGTTTTCTTCCCAATTTCTAGGGGCTTTTTTTTTTTTTTTTTTACAGGATGTTGCTGTTGCCCAGGCTGGAGTGCAGTGGCGTGATCGTAGCTCGCTACCCCAGGCTGGAGTGCGGTGGAGTGATCATAGCTCGCTGCAGCCTTGATCCCCTGGGCTCAAGCGATCCTTCTACATCAGCCTCCTTATTAGCTAGAACTACATGAGTGAGCAACAATAACTGGCTGAATTTTTTTTTTTTTGGCAGGGTGGGTGGTAGAGACAGGGTCTCACTATGTTGCCCAGACTATTCTCCAACTCCTTGCCTCAGGCAGTCCTACCACCTCGGCCTCCCAACGTGCTGGAATTGTGAGGGTGGGCCACTGCCCCCAACCTTAGGTGGTCTTTGTATATTAGGGACTGACCCTTTCTATAAAATGAGTTACAGAAACATTTCCAAAAGCAAATCAGAGTTCTCACACTCCTGGGAAAAGACAGATTGTTCTATAGCTGTGCCAACAAGTAACCACTAGAACAGTTTATAAATCTATCGCATCAGTCAGGGACAGCTTGGTTCATTGAATACACCTCTGAAAACCAACAGTCATTGACAGCCTCATATTTTGAAAGTCAGCTCATGGCCAGGTGCGGTGGCTCACGCCTGTAATCCCAGCACTTTGGGAGGCCCAGATGGGCAGATCACCTGAGGTTGGGAGTTCGAGACCAGCCTGACCAACATGGAGAAACCCCATCTCTACTAAAAATACAAAATTAGCCAGACGTGGAGGCGCATGCCTGTGACCCCAGCTACTCGGGAGGCTGAGGCAAGAGAATCACTTGAACCCGGGAGGTGGAGGTTGCAGTGAGCCAAGATTGTGCCATTGCACTCCACCCCAGCCTGGGCAACAAGAGTGAAACTCTGTCTCAAAAAAAAAAAAAAAAGAAAGTCAGCTCATATCAGTGATTTGCAGTTCTTTTTTTTTTTTTTTTTTTGAGATGGGGTCTCACTCTGTCGCCCAAGCTGGAGTGCAGTGGCGCAATCTCGGCTCACTGCAACCTCTTCCTCCCGGGTTCAAGCAATTCTTCTGCCTCAGCCTCCCAAGTAGCTGGGACTACAGGCATGTGCCACCACGTCCAGCTAATTTTTGTATTTTTAGTAGAGATGGGGTTTCACCATGTTGGCCAGGCTGGTCTCAAGCTCCTGACCTCAGGTGATCCTCCCACCTCAGCCTCCCACAGTGCTGGGATTACAGGTGTGAGCCACCGCGCCCGGCCGTCAAGGGAGTTCTTGCTGGACAGCGCTAGCTTTCTTAGTCTTCGTTGAGATAAGCAGGACAGTGGCTAATGAGATTTGCAGAGACAGACAGTAGAGACAATTCTTTGGATTCCTTTGGTTTACCTTTTTCTTATGGCAGCCACTGCTACAGCAACCAGTTCTTCTAGTTTTTTTAGAGAAAAAGTATCCCTCTGTTGCCCAGGCTGGAGTGCCATGACGTGATCTCGTCTCACTGCAACCTCAAACTCCTGGATCAAATGATCCTCCCACCTCAGCCTCCTAAGTGACTGAGACCACAGCCATGCACTACCATGCCCAGCTAATTAAAAAAAAAAAAAAATGGTAGAGACAAGATCTCCCTATGTTGGTCGGGCGCGGTGGCTCATGCCTGTAACCCCAGCACTTTGGGAGGCCAAGGCGGGTGGATTCCCTGAGCTCAGGAGTTCGAAACCACCCTGGGCAACATGATGAAACCCCATCTTTACTAAAATACAAAAGAATTAGCCGGGCGTGGAAGCAAGAGCCTGTAATCCCAGCTACTCGGGAGGCAGAGGTGGGAGAATCACTTGAGCCTGGGAGGCGGAGGTTGTAGTGAGCCGAGATCACGCTACTGCACTCCAGCTTGGGCAACAGAGTGAGACTCTGTCTCAAAAAAAAAAAAAAAAATCTCCCTATATTGCTGAGGGTGATCTCAAACTCCTGGGCTCAAGCAATCCTCCTGCCTCAGCCTCCCAAAGTGCTGGGATTACAGGCGGGAGCCACTGGGCCCAGCCTATAGCACCCAGTTCTCACTGGGCTCTCAACAGCTTCTTGTGGTTGCCACCACGTAGCACCTGACCTCAAGCCTGTGCCATGTGTCAGGGCTGGGATGATTTTACCCTACTCACAAACTAAGAAGTTAGCCTATTACTGCTTCATGAGTGTTGGCAGGAGACGTCAAATTCCTGGTACGAGAAAAAGGGCTTTATTACTCATGGCACAGCAAGCAGCAAGAATATCACGTTCGCGTCAGTTCTCCTTGCCAAGGAGAGGAGAGCGCGGCAGTACTTAATAAAGGAAACTCGTTCTTGGATAGCTACAAGAATCTTTTGGGGAGGCATTTTGAAGGAAGCTGAGGTTCTGTGTGAGCAAATGAGGGGTGACCTGCCAGCAAAATTGTGGTAAGTGCTAATGTGATCTTATGTGCACCCCTAGGCTGATAAGAACTGGAACATTCAAGTTACACTTTTAAAATGCCTGTAGGTGTTGTACGATGAGATGGCAAGGACAGGATCCTAGAATCAGATAGACATGGATTCAAATTCTGCTTCTATTTTTTGTTTTGTTTTCTTTGTTTTTGAGATGCAGTCTCGCTGTGTCACCCAGGCTGGAGTGCAATGGCACAATCTCAGCTCACTGTGACCTCTGCCTCCCAGGTTCCAGCAATTCTCCTGCCTCAACCTCCTGAGTATCTGGGATTACAGGTGTGAGCCACTGTGCCTGGCCAAATTCTGATTCTAGCTGTGTAGCCCTAACCTCTCTGGATGTTTCCTAAACTGTAAAATAGAATTTATTTCTCATAAAATTGTTGAAACGATTCAGTGACATCACATATATGTGATAGGATAAGTTTTTAAAATATTAACCAATATTTTACCCTATCCTTGGATTATGTGGGCCTTCTCTCATCTAGTCATCTGGGCCATTCTCCATTTCTTCCTTCAGGAAAGGGTTCACCTGGGAGAAAAAGAAGTTAGTTTCATGCGTTTGCATTTCAAAAATCTGCCTTTCGGAGAGAAACAGAACGGACTCAACACAAGAAAATAGATTTGTAAGTATACCTGATGTTGGCTGGGCGCGGTGGCTCACACCTGTAATCCCAGCACTGTGGGAGGCCAAGGCGGGGGGATCACCTGAGGTCAAGAGTTCAAGACCAGCCTGACCAATATGGTGAAACCCCGTCTCAACTAAAAGTACAAAAATTAGCCGGGCGTGGTGGCGGATACCTGTAATCCCAGCTACTCAGGAAGCTGAGGCAAAAGGATCACTTGAACCCAGGAGGCAGAGGCTGCAGTGACCCGAGATCGCACCACTGCCCTCCAGCCTGGGCGACAGGGCGAGACTCCGTCTCAAAAAAAAGAAGCATTGGCCGGGCGTGGTGGCTCACGCCTGTAATCCCAGCACTTTGGGAGGCTGAAGCAGGCGGATCACGAGGTCAGGAGATCGAGACCATCCTGGCTAACACTGTGAAACCCCATCTCTACTAAAAATACAAAAAAATTAGCCGGGCATGGTGGCGAACTCCTGTAGTCCCAGCTACTCGGGAGGCTGAGGCAGGAGAATGGCGTGAACCCGGGAAGCAGAGCTTGCAGTGAGCCGAGATCGCGCCACTGCACTCCAGCCTGGGTGACAGAGCAAGACTCCGTCTGAAAAAAAAAAAAATAACACGAAGGAGTTCCTTTTCTGTAGAATTAAATCTAGACAGATACCCGGATCTCATTATCATAAGGTGAGGGACCTGGATAAGAAGTAATTTCCTTTGCAAATATGCCCTATAACACAATCAGGGCCAAAGAGAATATGCAGGAATCTGCTGGGGGGCTCTGGGAAAGCTCTTGCTTTGTCCTTCCACGTTCGTGACTTAAGCACTGGCACGATGGCTGGAGCTGCAAAAGCTTTCCCACAGACACGAGCAAAAGGCCAAGAGTTATCCGCTCTGATGTCACTGAACCAGTACCAGCCTGCTTACCCCTTGCCTTCTTGTTACGTAAGAGAAACAGGCTGGGCGCAGTGGCTCACGCCTGTAATCCCAACACTTTGGGAGGCTGAGGCGGGTGGATCACGAGGTCAAGAGATCGAGACCAGCCTGGTCAAGATGGTCTCTACTAAAAATACAAAATTAGCTGGGTGTGGTGGCGTGCACCTGTAGTCCCAACTACTTGGGAGGCCGAGGCAGGAGAATCGCTTGAACCTGGGAGGAGGCAGAGGTTACAGTGAGCCAAGACTGTGCCACTGCGCTCCAGCCTGGAGACAGAGTCAGGCTCCATCTCAAAAACAAAAAACAAAACAAAACAAAACAACAGAGAAACGATCTTTAATCACTAAAGCCTCTGGTATTCAAATGTTCTGTTATTTGCAGCCAAAACCACTCCTAACTAATGCCATTGACATGGTAGCAGGTTAGGGGAAGGAGGAAGAAAGGAATCAATTGTCAGCTTTTGATTTTTTTTTTTATGAGACAAAAAAAAACTCTAGTTCTCTTCTGAAATAAATAAATAAATGAAAATGTTAAAAAAAAAAAAAAGAGAGAGACAAAGTCCTGCTCTCTTGTCCAGGCTGGAGTGTGGTGGCGTGATCATAGTTTGCTGTAACCTCCAACTCCTGGGCTCAAGTGATCCTTCCACCTCAGCCTCCTGAGTAGCTAGGACTACACGTGTGTACCACCCCACCTGGTCATTTTGTAAACTTTTTGGAGAGACAAGGTCTCCTATGTTGTCCAGGCTAGTCTTGAACTCTTGGCCTCAAGGCATCCTCCTGCCTTGGCCTCCCAGAGTGATGAGATTAGAGGTGTGAGCTGCAGCCACAGCCTTTGCTTTTTTTTTGGAGACAGAGTCTCCCTCTGTTACTGAGGCTGGAGATCATGGCTCACAGCAACCTCAACTTCCCAAGGCTCAAGCAATCCTCCTGCGTCAGCCCCCTGAGTAGCTGGGACAACAGGCAGGCACCACCATACTGGGCTAATTTTTGTATTTTTAGTAGAAACGGGGTTTTGCCATGTTGGCCAGGCTGGTCTCAGACTCCTGAGTTCAGGCAATCCACTCACCTCAGCCTTCCGGGTGCAGGGATTACTGGCCGGAACCACCATGCCCGGCCAGCTTTTGAATTTTAAAACCTGCAGATGGGTCAAACAAAACCCGAGCTATAGCCAGGCATCATGGCTCATGTGTAGCCCAGTGCTTTGGGAGGCTCAGGTGGGAGAATCTCGAGGCCAGGAGCTTGAGGCTGCAGTGAGCTATGATCATGCTATTGCACTCCAGTCCAGGTGACGGAGGGAGACCCTTGTCTCAAAAAAAAGGCTGTGGCGAACAGATTTGGTAGAATTGATGACAAGTAAACAGGCTACCACATCCTTAGACTACATAAAGATTGCCTGGTCTAAGAATAATAACAGTTTTTTTCGTTGTTACTTTTCTTATGGTGCTGATGGGAATAATAAAAGTTAAATTGTTAAACTGAGTTATAGAAAAATAAAATTATATTTCCTGTTACATGAGTTTGTGTATGAAGATACACACTTACAATGTAGCAATTCTCATTTGACTGAAAATGTTATTCCTTTCTTACCTTTTGATGTCTTACTATTACAGTTTTCCCTGCGTGTCCATGGGGAATTGCTTCCAGGAGGTCCCTTGGATATCAAAATTTGAGGATTAGCCAGGCACGGTGGCTCACGCTTGTAATCCCAGCACTTTGGGAAGCTGAGGGGGACAGATCACTTGACGTCAGGAGTTCGAGACCAGCCTGACCAACATGGTGAAAACCCATCTCTACTAAAAATCCAAAAAAAATTAGCTGGGGCTGCGTGTGGTGGCTCACGTCTGTAATCCCAGCACTTTGGGAGGCCGAGGTGGGCGGATCACCTGAGGTCAGGAGTTTGAGACCAGCCTGGCTAACATGGTGAAACCCTGTCTCTGCAAAAATTAGCTGGGAGTGGTGGCTCACGTCTCTAATCCCAGCTACTCGGGAGGCTGAGGTGGGAGAATCGCTTAAACTTGGGAGGTGGAGGTTGCAGTGAGCTGAGATCATGCCATTGCACTCCAGCCTGGGCAACTGAGCAAGACTCCATTTCAAAAAAAAAAAAAATAAAAGAAAGAAAAGAAAAGGAAGTGGTGGCTGGGCACGGTGGCTCACGCCTGTAATCCCAGCACTTTGGGAGGCCGAGGCGGGCGGATCACCTGAGGTCAGGAGTTCGAGATCAGCCTGGCCAACATGGTGAAACCCTGTCTCTACTAAAAATACAAAAAAATTAGCTGGGCGTGGTGGTGGGTGCCTGTAATCCCAGCTACTCTGGAGGCTGAGGCAGGAGAATTGCTTGAACTTGACAGGCAGAGGTTGCAGTGAGCCGAGAATGTGCCATTGCACTCCAGCCTGGGCGACAAGAGTGAAACCCCAAGGGGCTGTGAAATAAAAAAGTCAAAGGCCAAGGCCACCAAAGGTGGGGAATTGCATTAGTTTGCTAGGGCTGCCATAATAAAATACCGTAGACTGGGGGCTCAAATAACAGAAATTTATTTTCCCACAGTCCTAGAGGCTGGAAGTCCAAGATCAAAGCTGGCAGGTTTGGTTTCATCCGAAGGAGCCTGTGCTTGGCTTGCAGAGGGATGCCTTCCTGCCGTGTGTTCCTGTGGTCTCTCCTCTGTGCGTGCTCGCTCGCCCGTGGTGTCTCTCTGTGTGTCCTGACTTCCTCTTTTTTTTTTTTTTTGACGGAGTGTCCCTCTTGTTGCCCAGGCTGGAGTGCAATGGCGTGATCTCGGCTCACTGCAACCTCTGCCTCCTGGGTTCAAGCGATTTTCCTGCCTCAGGCTCCCAAGTAGCTGGGATTACCAGGCACACACTACCACGCCCACCTAATTTTTGTATTTTTAATAGAGACGGGTTTTCACCATGTTGGCCAGGCTGCTCTCCATCTCCTGACCTCAGGTGATCCGCCCACCTTGGCTTTCCAAGGTGCTGGGATTACAGGCGTGAGCCACCGTGCCCGGCCCATTTCCTTTTCATATAAGGACACAGTCAGATTGGATCATGGCCCACCCTAAGGCTTCAGTTTAACTTAATCCCCTCCTTAAAGGGATACAGTACCATTCTGAGGTACTGGGGAGTGAGAGCTTCAACACAGGAATCTGTTGGGAGGAAGGGGGCACACAGTTTATCTGCCAAAGAGATCTAATAGGAAATGCTCCACAGAACACTAGGACCTGTCTGGTAACAAGAACCAGAAGTAAACAACCCTTCTACTCCTTGCATCGTGAGGCTGCAAGGAAGGTTACCTTGGTGATGGGGGGGTGAGGAGAGGGGGCTGTCCCTGAGAAGCTGTAGCCCCAGGCCAGTTCTTACATGCTGATTTGCAGCCCAAATTCATATTGCGTGTGTGGTTCAGAAAGCTTCAAATGATTAGTTGAGTTAGGTTGGTAGTGGTGTGGTAGTGCCCATCAATGCTGGGCAGGAGCAAATGTAAATTCCCTCTGGAGAAATGTCCCATCTTAGACCTCAACAAATTCCTACACTTTTTTTTTTTTTTTTTTTTTGAGTCTCGCATCTCGCTGTGTCACCCAGACTGGAATGCAGTGGTGCTTTTTTTTTTTTTTCTTTTCCTAGGGTCTCACTGCCACTCAGGCTGGAGTGCAGTGATGCGATCATAGTTCACTGCAGCCTCAAATTCTTGGCCTCAAGCAATCCTCCCATCTCAGTCTGCCAAGTAGTTGGGACTACAGACATATGCTACCACACCCAGCTGATTTGATTTTATTTTTTTGTACAGACAGGGTTTTGCTATATTGTCCAGGCTGGGATTACAATTTCTTTATCCATAATAAACATATGGCTGGGCGCGGTGGCTCACGCCTGTAATCCCAGCAGTTTGGAGATTGCACCACTGCACTCCAGTCTGGGTGACAGAGCAAGACTCTGTCTCAAAAAAAAAAAAAAAGACATATTTTATTTTATTTTATTTTTTTGAGATGGAGTCTCGCTCTGTCACCCAGGCTGGAGTGCAGTGGCATGATCTCGGCTCACTGCAACCTCTGCCTCCTGGGTTCAAGCAATTCTCCTGCCTCAGCCTCCCAAGTAGCTGGGATTACAGGGGTGCACCACCATACCCAGCTAATTTTTTTTTTTTTTTTTGAGACGGAGCCTTGCTCTGTCGCCCAGGCTGGAGTGCAGTGGCGCAGTCTCGGCTCACTGCAAGCTCCACCTCCCGGGTTCACGCCATTCTCCTGCCTCAGCCTCTCCAAGTAGCTGGGACTACAGGCGCCCGCCACCACGCCCGGCTAATTTTTTTGTATTTTTAGTAGAGACGGGGTTTCACCTGGTCTCGATCTCCTGACCTCGTGATCCGCGCCCGCCTCGACCTCCCGAAGTGCTGGGATTACAAGCGTGAGCCACTGCGCCCGGCCTATACCCGGCTAATTTTTGTATTTTTAGTAGAGCCGGGGTTTCACCATGTTGGCCAGGCTGGTCTCGATCTCCTGACGTCAGGTGATTTTCCCGCCTCGGCCTCCCAAAGTGCTAGGATTACAGGCATGAGCCACCTTGCCTGGCCACATACTTATTACATAACCCATGTCTGAAATTCCAGGATTGAACTATTTGCAAGTCTGCTCGCTCTATCTGTTGTTCGTGCTGCTTCTAATTCATGGTACTTGGCTTGTGTGGGTGTACTTGGGCATTTTCTTTTTTACTTCGAGCTGCTTATTATCATTACATTATTATTATTTTTACAAAATTACGTGGGCCGGGTGCGGTGGCTCAGTCTGTAATCCTAGTACTTTGGGAGGCCGAGGCGGGCGGATCACCTGAGGTCAGGAGTTTGAGACCAGCCTGCCCAACATGATGAAACCCCGTCTCTACTAAAAATACAAAAATCAGCTGGGTGTGGTGGTGCGTGCCTCTAATCCCAGCTACTCAGGAGGCTGAGGCAAGAGAATTGCTTGAACCCGGGAGGCAGAGGTTGCAGTGGGCTGAGATCTCGCCATTGCACTCCAGCCTGTGTGACAGAGCGAGACTCCGTCTCAAAAAAAAAAAAAAGTAGAAATTGTAATTGCCTGATGGATTCTTCCTGCCCACTGCACAGACAAAACCAGTTCACTGAGACCATGGTATTGCCATAAAAAAAGAGTTTAATTAATGTGACGCCAACCACATTTGAGATGGAGTTACTACTCCAGTTAGTCTCTCTCAAAGCTTGAAGGTTAGGGTTTTTGTGGACAATTTGGTGGGCAAGGGGCTAGAAAATGAGTGCTGCTGATTGGTTGGATATAAAATTATAGGGGTGTGGCAGGGCATGGTGGCTCACACCTGTAATCCCAGCACTTTGGGAGGCCGAGGCGGATGGATCACCTGAGGTCAGGAGTTCGAGACCAGCCTGGCCAACATGGTGAAACCCCATCTCTACTACAAATACAAAATTAGCCGAGCGTGGTGGCACATGCCTGTAATCCCAGCTGCTTGGGAGGCTGAGGTAGGAGAATCGCTTGAACCTGGGAGGCGGAGGTTGCAATAAGCCGAGATCACGCCATTGCACTCCAGCCTGGGCGACAAGAACGAAACTCCATCTCAAAAAAAACAAAAAAACAAAAAAACAACATAGGAGTGTGGAAAACAGTCCATGTGTGCTGAGTTCACCTCTAGGTGGGGCCACAGTCATGAGTCCCAAGCCCAGGTGGTCAGTCCAAAGAAAAATCTCAAAAAAGTAGTCGTAGGTTCTGCAATAGTGACAATATCTATAGAAGCAACTGGGGATGGAGAAACTACACCTATTTTGTGGCTTCTGGCCACATGATTCCTGAGTAGAAAGGGATTATAGAAACTACACTTACAGGCTGGGCGAGGTGGCTCATGCCTGTAATCCTAGCACTTTGGGAGGCCGAGGCAGGTAGATTACCTGAGTTCAGGAGTTTGAGACCAGCCTGGCTAATACGGTGAAATCCCATCTCTACTAAAAATACAAAAATTAGCCGGGCATGGTGGCGGGCGCCTCTAATCCCAGCTACTTCGGAGGCTGAGGCAGGAGAATTGCTCGAACCCAGGAGGTGGAGGTTGCAGTAAGTTGAGATTGCACCACTGCATTCCAGCCTGGGCAACAAGAGCAAAACTCAGTTTCAGAAAAGAAGAAAGAAAAGAAAAATAAACTACGCTTACATTTTAGCAGAGTTCAGGCCCCTCCCACAATCCTAATCTTGTGGCCTTTTATTAGTTCTTCGAAGGCAGTTTTTGGTCCTTGAGCAAGGAAGGGATTAGTTTTAGGGAGGGACTGTTATCATCCTCGCTTTCAAGTTTAAGGGTAAACTAAATGTTTCTTTTTAAACTTTTAAAAGTTATTATTATCATTATTATTACTAGTGACACAGGGTCTCACTCTGTATAGCCCAGGCTGAGTGGAGTGGCTCAATCACAGCTCACTGCAGGCTGGACCTTCCGGGCTAAAGTGATCCTGAAACTACCATTGCACAATTATAACTGAGACAGCAAAAGAGATCTGACCTAACCAACTCCTTCTTTCCTTCCTTCCTTCCTCTTTCTTTCTTTCTTTCTTTCTCTCTCTTTCTCTCTCTCTCTTTCTTTCTTTTCTTTCTGTTCCTTTTCTTTCTTTCTCTTTCTTTCTTTTTCTTTCTCTCTCTTTCTTTCTTTTTCCTTCCTTCCTTCCTTCCTTCCTTCCTTCCTTCCTTCCTTCCTTCCCTCCCTCCCTTGCTCCCTTCTTTCCTTCCTTCCTCCTTCCCTCCCTTCCTCTCTTCCTCCCTTTTTTCCTTCCTTCCTTTGTCAAAACTTTTCCAAGCTGTCTTTGTTCATTCCTGGGCCAAACTAACTTTGGGAGAAACTTAGTTTATAGTTTGAAACCAAAGGCCAGGCGCGGTGGCTCAAGCCTGTAATCCCAGCACTTTGGGAGGCCGAGGCGGGCGGATCACGAGGTCAGGAGATCGAGACCATCCTGGCTAACACAGTGAAACCCTGTCTCTACTAAAAATACAAAAAATTAGCCGGGCGTGGTGGCGGGCGCCTGTAGTCCCAGCTACTCGGGAGGCTGAGGCAGGAGAATGGCGTGAACCCGGGAGGCGGAGCTTGCAGTGAGCCGAGATCGCGCCACTGCACTCCAGCCTGGGGCACAGAGCAAGACTCTGTCTCAAAAAAAAAAAAAAAAAAAAAAAGAAACCAAAACAATAGCAGCCCTTTCCCAAAACAAACCCTCTTCTTGCCTGGGGAATAGACTGCCTTTGTAGGACTAACAAATTAGCCAAAAGATAGAAAGTATAGTTTAGGAGCCATGAAGCCGGAAGCTATAAGATTCTGTTTGTTTGTTTGTTTGTTTGTTTGTTTGTTTCCTGAGACGGAGTCTTGTTCTGTCACCCAGGCTGCAGGGCAGTAGTTTGATCTTGGTTCACTGCAACCTCCGAGGAGGCGATAAGATTCTGACCCTCTCTACATTTCTCCTGGAGATGACATCACTATTGTAAAACCTAAGATCAGTGCTTGAGATATTTTGCAGACCCTGCACTTGATGGATCAGCTGGCACCACCCAGGTGGATAAACTGGCTCATCTGATCTTGTGGCCCTGACCCAGGAACTGACTCAGCACAAGAAAACAGCTCCCACTTCTTATATCTTCATCTCCGAACCAATCAATCAGCACTTCTGACTCAGTGCCCCCCAACCCCCAAGCCCCAACCAAATTATCCTTAAAATCTCTAAATGCTAGGGGAAACTGATTTGAGTAGTAATAAATCTCCTGTCCCAGGCCGGGCGTGGTGGCTCACACCTGTAATCCCAGCACTTTGGGAGGCCGAGGTGGGCGGATCATGAGGTCGGGAGATTCAGACCATCCTGGCTAACATGGTGAAACCCCGTCTCTCTTAAAAATATAAAAAATTAGCTGGGCATGGCCAGGTGCGTTGGCTCACACCTGTAATCCCAGCACTTTGGGAGGCCGAGGCGGGTGGATCACAAAGTCAAGAGATCGAGACCATCCTGGCCAACATGGTGAAACCCTGTCCCTACTAAAAAAAAAAAAAAATACAAAAATTAAGTGAATGTGGTGGCACGTGCCTGTAATCCCAGCCACTCGGGAGGCTGAGGCAGAAGAATTGCTTGAACCCAGGAGGTGGAGGTTGCAGTGAGCCAAGATCGTGCCACTGCACTCCAGCCTGGCGACAGAGCGAGACTCCGTCTCAAAAAAAAAAAACAAAAATTAGCTGGGCACGGTGGCTCTCGCCTGTAATCCCAGCTACGTGGGCGGCTGAGGCAGGATAATCGCTTGAACTCTGGAGGCAGAGGTTGCAGTGAGCCGAGATCGGGTCCCTGCACTCCACCCTGGGCAACAGAATGAGACTCCGTCTCAAACAAAACAAAGCAAAACACAACACAACACAACACAACACTCTGGTCTCCCATGCAGCCGGCTGTGAATCGCTGTTTCTTTGTTTAAATTTTCCTGTCTTGGTAAATCAGCTCTATCTAGGCAGTGGGCAAGGTGAACCTGCTGGGTGGTTACAGTCCTCCCATCTAAGCCCTCCAAGCAAGCTGCCTGTGCCACCATGCCCAGGTAATTTTTAATTAATTAATTAATTAATTTTGTAGAGATAGAGTCTTGCTGTGTTGCTGCTCTCAAACTCCTGGATTTAAGTGATCCTTCCACCTCAGCCTCCCAAAGTGCTATTACAAGTATGAGCCACGGCGCCTGGCCCTTGGGAGAAATTCAGTTGAGCTGTGGCTCATGCCCATAATTCCAGCACTTTGGGAGACCGAGACAGGAAGATTGCTTTTAATGACCAGGATTCAATCAAAGCTTTGCATCTGCTGGTAATGTCTTTACTCTCTTTTCATTCATAACAGTTCCCCTGTTTCCCTCTCTTGGCCAGGCTGGTCTCCAACTCCTGATCTCCAGTGATCCTCCCACCTTGGCCTCCCAAGGTGCTGGGATTACAGGCGTGAGCCACTGTGCCTGGCCTTTTAAATTAAATTAAATTAAATTTTTTTTTGAGACGGAGTCTTGGTCTGTGGCCCAGGCTGGAGTGCAGTGGCACGATCTTGGCTCACTGCAACCTCTGCCTCCTGGGTTCAAGTGATTCTCCTGCCTCAGCCTCCCCAGTGGCTGGGATTACAGGTGCCCCCCTCCATGCCAGGCTAATTTTTGTATTTTTGGTAGTGATGGGGTTTCGTCATGTTGGTCAGGCTGGTCTCGAACTCCTGAGCTCAGGTCATCCGCTTGCCTCGGCCTCCCAAAGTGCTGGATGGACAGGCGTAAGCCACCGAGCCCGGCTGATGTTCACTTTTTGAAGAGACCAGGACAGTTATCTTATGAATGCCCATAGTCTGGATTTGCCTGAGTGCTTCCTCGTGGCCTCCTTTAACTTGTATCTTGATCTTCCTATACTTTTTGTAGTCTGGAAATTAGGCCTAGAGGCTTGATTGGTACAGTTTTGCCAAGAATACGTCATAGGTGATACCAAACATTTCCTAACACGTCACATCAAAATTATCAGGTTGTCCCACTCATTAATGTTAAGTTGGATCACTTGGTCAAAGTGATGGTTGCCAGATATCTTCCCCAAATTGACATTTAAGAATCACAGGGCAGGCCTTTGGGAGGCCGAGGTGGGTGGATCACCTGAGGTCAGGAGTTCGAGACCAGCCTGATTAACATGGAAAAACCCCATCTGTACTAAAAATACAAAAATTAGCCGGGAGTGGTGGCACATGCCTGTAATCTCAGCTACTTGGGAGGCTGAGGCAGGCGAATATGCTTGAACCTGGGAGACAGAGGTTGCAGTGAGCCGAGATTGTGCCATTGCACTCAAGCCTGGGTGACACAGCGAGGGTCCATCTAAAAAAAAATAAAAATTAAATAAAAAATAAAGAATCACAGGACAGTTTTTTAGCTTCTTATAATGTCAAACATACACTCACTGGCTCACACCTGTAATCCCAGCACTCTGGGAGGCTGAAGCAGGCAGATCACCTGAGGTCAGGACTTCAAGACCAGCCTGGCCAACATGGTGAAACCCCATCTCTACTAAAAATACAAAAATTAGCCAGGCATGGTGGTGGATGACTCCAATCTCAGCTACTTGGGAGGCTGAGGCAGGAGAATCGCTTGAACGCGGGAAGCGGAGGTTGCGTGAGTTGAAATTGCACCACATCACTCCAGCCTGGGCAACAGAGTGAGACTCCGTCTCACAAAAAAAAAAAAAAAAAAAAAAGGCCGGGCGCGGTGGCTCACGCCTGTAATCCCAGCACTTTGGGAGGCCGAGGCGGGCGGATCATGAGGTCAGGAGATCGCGACCTTCCTGGCTAACACAGTGAAACCCCGTCTCTACTAAAAATACAAAAAATTAGCCGGGCGTGGTGGCGGGCGCCTGTAGTCCCAGCTACTCGGGAGGCTGAGGCAGGAGAATGGCATGAGCCCCGGGAGGCGGAGCTTGCAGTGAGCCGAGATCACACCACTGCACTCCAGCCTGGGCAACAGAGCGAGACTCCGTCTCAAAAAAAAAAAAAAAAAAATACGCTCACTGTATGAGCCAGCAATTCCTCATGTAGGTGTTTTTAGAAGAGAAATGAAAACTTATGTTCGTACAGAAACTTGTATATGAGTTTATAGTAGCTTTATTCATAATTGCCCCTAACTGGAGATAACCCAAATGCCCTTCAGCTGGGGAATGGATAAACAGACTGGGATGCATCCTTATGATGGAATGATACTCAGCAATGAAAAGGAAAAAAATACAGACGCAGACACCACCATGATGAATTTTAAATGCATTATGCTAAGTGTAAGAAGCCAGACTCAAAAGGCTACTGCATTGTTTGATTCCATTTACAAAACATTCTAGAAATAGCAAGAATCATAGGAACAGAAAACCCTAACCCTAAACCGAAATATCAATTTTTAAATTTAATAGTGAGAGATAGATGTTTTCAGTGACTGACATACTCATTCAGTACTTTCCTAGTATCAAGAAATCTGGAAAAGTTAAGTGTCAATCAGAAAGATTCTAGGTAAAGGTGGAATCAGAACGAAGGGAAGTGTAGGAATGTTTCACGGTGCTCATAGTGAAGCTTCATGAATGGAGCAGATTTTGTTAATTGCCTAATTAACATTCATTCCCCTCCTTTCTCCTTAAAGGCACCAAACTTTGGGGAGGTATCCACCTTCCTCCACAAAGCCATATGCTTTACTACACCAGTTATGTTTATCTCACATCCCTTGGCAGAGACTGGTTTAGGAACAGAATTGTGACTCAATTCAGACTCAATTCAGACGAGTTTTGAAGGAATGTCTCTCCCAAGAGACTTCTAGGAAATGTGTCCTTTCTCACAGAAGAGAGGAGATGATGCTTTTTCCTTTGCATGTTACTGAACCTGAATGTGATGCTTCAAACTACTGCAGCTGTCTTGCTACCAGCCTAGAACAAAGCTCAGAGAGACCTGGGAAAGTCAAGAGAATCAGAGGCAGAGCTGGAGCCCTGTGGTACTGGACATGGGCCCTACCCTAGCTTACCTTGCTATTTAAGCTAAATTGGGTTTTCCTGACATAATACCCAATACCCTAAACAACTTAATGCCTGTCCCACAATATTCTATGTCTTTTTGGTGGCAGCAATATTGACCCACCTGAGAGGTGCTGAAAAAATAACTGAAATATTTTTATTCTTTGAACTTTCTTTTTATATGCTAATTGCTATGCACATCACCTGCCCAAACTTTCTGTCAATTCATTTTGTCTGGGTTCAAATCCCAGTTTCACTTCTTACATTACAGATGTTTCTTTTTTTAATTTTTTTTTTTTTTTTTTTTTTTTGAGACAGTCGCACTCTGTTGCCCAGGCTGGAGTGCAGCGGCGAGATCTCAGTTCACTGCAACCTCTGTCTCCCAGGTTCTAGTGATTCTCCTGCTTCAGCCTCCTGAGTAGCTGGGATTACAGGTGTGTGCTACCATGCCCAGCTAGTTTTTGTATTTTTAGTAGAGACAGGTTTCACTATGTTGGCCAGGCTGGTCTCAAACTCCAGGCCTCAAGGGACCCACCTGCCTCAGCCTTCCAGAGTGCTGGGATAACAGGAGTGAACCACTGTGCCTGGCTAACAGATGTTTCTAATTTTAATGAAGTCAACTTTATTAGTCATTGCCATTATGGTTTCTGATTTTGTGTTTTCTTTATAAAATCTTCCCCTTCCCCAAGCTGGACTTTCATGATCCACAACTTCAAGGCCGTCCAGTTATGTCGTGTTGTGTGCATGGCATTTCCTGGGATGCAGAGTGGACGGCATCCCCTTTAAGTTGTGCAAAGCAGTTCTATTCAAAATCACTAGAATAAGCCCCTATATTTTCTTGTGAAAGTTGTCAAGTTTCAGCCAGGTGCAGTGGCTCACGCCTGTAATCCCAGCACTTTGGGAGGCCGAGGCAGGCGGATCACCTGAGGTTGGGAGTTCAAGACCAGCCTGGCCAACACGGAGAAACCCGTTTCTATTAAAAATACAAAATTAGGCCGGGCGCAGTGGCTCACGCTTGTAATCCCAGCACTTTGGGAGGCCGAGGCGGGCGGATCACGAGGTCAGGAGATCGAGACCACGGTGAAACCCCGTCTCTACTAAAAATACAAAAAATTAGCCAGGCGTGGTGGCGGGCACCCGTAGTCCCAGCTACTCGGAGAGGCTGAGGCAGGAGAATGGCGTGAACCCGGGAGGCGGAGCTTGCAGCGAGCCGAGATTGCGCCACTGCACTCCAGCCTGGGTGAGAGAGCGAGACTCTGTCTCAAAAAAAAAAAAAAAAAAAAAAAAAAAAAAAATACAAAATTAGCCAGGCATAGTGGTGCGTGTCTGTAATCCCAGCTACTCAGGAGGCCGAGGCGAGAGAATCACTTGAACCCAGCAGGCGAAGGTTGTGGTGAGCCAAGATTGCGCCGCTGCACTCCAGCCCGGGCGACCAGAGTGAAATTCCGTTCCCTCAACCCCCCCACCAAAAAAAAGAAAGTTGTCAAGTTTTGTTATTCTCATTTAAATCTTTCAGAAACATATAATTTATTTGTGTATCTGATGTGGGATTGGAATCCTATTTTACCTGGTCCCAGGGTCATAGTGCATCCTTTCCTCCACTGGTTAGTAATGCCACTTCTGCCACAGTGTCTGTATATATTTGTGTCTGTTTTTGGACTCTCTATTCTGTGCTCGCTTTGTTTACTCCCTATCAATACCACACAGTGTGAGTAGTCTTAGTTACTACACCTTTATAATAATTTTTTTTTTTGAGACACAGTCTTGTTCCTGTCACCCAGGCTAGAGTGCAGTGGCGCAATCTCGGCTCACTACAACTTCTGCCCCCCGGGCTCAAGCGATTCTCCTGCCTCAGCCTCCCAAGGGGGCATTACAGGCACGTGCCACCACCCCCAGCTAATTTTTGTATTTTTAGTAGAGACAGCGTTTCACCATGTTGGCCAGGCTGGTCTTGAGTTCCTGACCTCAAGTAATCCGCCTACCTCAGCCTACCAAAGTGCTGGGATTACAGGTGTGAGCCACTGCGCCCGGCCTATAAAAAATCTTTTTTTTTTTTTTTTTTTTTTGAGACGGAGTCCTGCTCTGTCGCCCAGGCTGGAGTGCAGTGGCGCAATCTCGGCTCACTGCAAGCTCCGCCTCCCGGGTTCACGCCATTCTCCTGCCTCAGCCTCCCGAGTAGCTGGGACTATAGGCACGTGCCACCACGCCCGGCTGATTTTTTGTATTTTTAGTAGAGACGGGGTTTCACCGTGTTAGCCAGGATGGTCTCGATCTCCTGACTTCGTGATTCGCCCTCCTTGGCCTCCCAAAGTGCTGGGATTACAGGCGTGAGCCACGGCGCCTGGCCTAAAAATTCTTGATGCGAGGTAGGGCAAGACTTCCACAAGTCCTTTTACTTCAAAAGTGTTTTGATTATTGTTGACTCTTTACTCGTGAATTTAAAAATAACCTTACAAAAATGCGTAGAAACTCTGTGGGATTTTGATTGAAATTACATTGAATTGGCTGGGCGCGGTGGCTCACGTCCGTAATCCCAACACTTTGGGAGGCCAGGGCGGGTGGATCACAAGGTCAGGATATCGAGACCACAGTGAAACCCCGTCTCTACTAAAAATACAACAAATCAGCCGGGCGTGGTGGCGGACTCCTGTAGTCCCAGCTACTCGGGAGGCTGAGGCAGGAGAATGGCCTGAACTCGGGAGGCAGAGCTTGCAGTGAGCAGAGATTGCGCCACTGCACTCCAGCCTGGGTGACAGAGCGAGACTCCATCTCAAGGAAAAAAAAAATTAAAAAAAAAATAAATTACATTGAATTTGCTAACTAATATATGGAAAACTGGCATCTTTATAATATGGAGTCTTTCCGTACATGAATATAGATTTTTTTTTTTTTTTTTGAGATAGGGTCCCACTCCATCTCCCAGCCTGGAGTGCAGTGGTGCAGTCATGGCTCACTACAGCTTCAGCCTCCTGGGCTCAAGTGATCCTCCCATCTTAGCCTCCCAGGTAGCTGGGACCACAGGCATGTGCCACCATGCCTGAATAATTAAAAAACAAATTTTTTTTTTTTAGCAATGGGGTCTCACTATGTTGTCCGGGCTGGTCTCAAATGCCTGGCTCCAGGCGATGCCTCCACTTAGGCCTCCCAAAGTGTTGGGATTATAGGCATGAACCAAGGCGCCTGGCCCCTGAATATAGGTTTTTAATTTACTGCCTATTCTTGTCTTACTGCCATGGTTAGAACCTCTAGAATAATACTGAGTAGATGTAATGATAGAACACATTATTGTTACTGACTTTAAATGTCTAATTATTAACTATGATGCTGTTTACTCTGCATTTTTGGTAGATACATTTTATTAGATTCAGGAATTTTCTTTATCTAGTTTGTTAAGGTTTTTAAAAAATTTTGTGAATGGATATGCATTTATATCAATGGTTTTCCTGTGTCTGATCAAATGAATCAAATAATTTCTCTTATTTAATTTGTTTTACTATGGTGAATTACATTGACAGAGGTGTTTTTTTTTTTTTTTTCTGGAGTTTCTGGTGTCCAGGCTGGAGTGTGCGGGGTGCTATAACTCATTCAGCTTCAAACTCCTAGACAATTGGGCTCCAGTGGTCCTCCTACCTCAGCCTCCTGGGTAGCTGGGATTACAGGGGCGAGCAACTGCCATTTTAAGAGCTTTTTACTGTAAAGTTATGCTTGCATTCCTGAAGTAAACTCAACAAAAAAATATGTTCACGTATGTGTGAATATGTGGATTTCTAAATTCTGGTTTAATTTAAGATATCTGTTTCAGTAGCCATGAGTGAGGATGAGTTCTCATTTATTATTTTGTTTGATTTGATATCAAGGTTATGCTACCCTTATAGAATGAGCTATTTGTTCCCATTGTTCTTTATCTGGAAGCATTTGTATAAGTTTGGGATAATCTGTTTCTTAACTTTTTTGGTAGCAGTCTCCTGTAAAATCACTGGGGTGTGGTTATTTGTGTGGCAGATTTCATTTTGTTAATGGTCATAAGTCTATGCATAGTTGAGTCCCATTTTATTAATTATTTCTTCTAGGAAACTGTCATTTATCTATTTTCTAATTCATCAGCATAAAATGATTCATAATATTATCTTATTTTTCAAGCCATGGCTGTGTCTGCTATGTCTTTTTTTCATAATATTGTTTGTGTCTTTCTCTTTGTTCTTAATCTGTCAAAGGTTTTATTATTACTTTTTTTTTATTTTTTGAGATGGAGTCTCACTCTGTCACCCAGGCGGGAGTGCAATGGCACAATCTCGGCTCACTGCAACCTCTGCCTCCTGGGTTCAAGTGATTCTCCTGCCTCAGCCTCCCAAGTAGCTGGGATTACAGGCGCCTGCCATCATGCCCAGCTAATTTTTGTATTTTTAGTAGAGAAGGGGTTTCACCATGTTTGGCCAGGCTGGTCTGGAACTCCTGACCTCAGGTGATTCGCCCGCCTCGGCCTCCCAAAGTGCTGGGACTACAGGTGTGAGCCACCACACCTGGCCTGTCAAGGGTTTTAAATATTGTTATTTCAGAGAACCAGCTTTTGGTTTTATGGATCCTCTCTGCTGTATTTTGTATTCTGTTTTATCAATTTCTGATCTTTATCATTTTTTCTTCATATTTTTCCTGTCATATTTCCTTGTTCGCTGAGTTGCTGTTCCTTTATTAACTTCTTGATTAAATGCTGAGCTACTTATTTTCCAGTCTTCTTCTCTAATATAACCCGTTAAGCTTATATATTCTCCTTTAGCTTCTGTTAAAACTCCACAAGTTTTGGGCCAGGCTCTGTGGCTCACCCCTGTAATCCCAGCACTTTGGGAGGCCGAGACAGGTGGATCACTTGAGGTCAGGAGTTCAAGACCAGCCTGGCCAACATGGTGAAACCTCGTCTCTACTAAAAATACAAAAATTAGCTGGGCGTGGTGGCCTGCTCCTGTAATCCCAGCCACTTGGCAGGCTGAGGCAGAATTGCTTGAACCCAGGAGGCAGAGGCTGCAGTGAGCCAAGATCCTGCCACTGCACTCCAGCCTGGGTGACAGAGAGAGACTCTGTCTCAAAAAACAAAACAAGACAAAACAAAAAAGACCCAAACAAACCAAAAAGCTCCTCGAGTTTTGGAATGCGTTTCCATGACCATTCCATTTTACATCTGTGTCCATCAATTTCCTCTTTTCCATCCTGCTCTCTGCCCCGGGGCTGCCTGTGGGAGCTACAAGGGGCTGCTTGCTGTGCCCTCTGTCTTCCATTTGGGTTCCGCCACTGAGGATTCCTGGCAGGAGACGGAAGAGAAGATCAAGGTCAGGGGATCCATGTCCCTGAACTCCTCTCTGAGACCGCCTCAAGCTGCTTATGTCCCTTCACAGAAGGTCGTTGCTTCTTGCGTGGTGGTTTGCTCTACAAAAAAAGCTCACTGGGGATTTCTCTAACTTCTCTCTGTTCTCATCTCTTTGGACATATGGGTTGTGACAGTTCTACTGTTACTGGGTATGAGATCCTCCACTGTTCCCTGTGATTTCCACGTATCTTACCCAGGCTGGAGTGCAGTGGTGTTATCACAGCTCACTGCAGCCTGGGCCACCTGGGCCCGAGTGATCCTCCCGCCTCAGCCTCCAGAGTAGGTGGGACTACAAGCTTGCACCTCCACACCTGGCTAATTAAACTTTTTTTTTTTCTTTTTTCAGAGATAGGGTCTCCCTGTGTTGCCTAGGCTGGTCTCAAGCTCCTGGGCTCAAGTGATCCTCCTGCCTTGGCCTCCCAAAGTGCTGGGATTATAGGCATGAGCCATGACACCCATCCTTCATATTCATATTCTTCTTTTTTTTTGAGACAGAGTCTCATTCTGTTGCCCAGGCTGGAGTGTAGTAGCTCAATCTTGACTCACTGCAAACTTCACCTCCTGGGCTCAAGCGATTCTCTCGCTTCAGCCACACAAGTAGCTGGGATTACAGGCACGCACCATCTCGCCCAGCTAATTTTGTATTTTTAGTAAAGACAGTGTTTCACCATGTTGGTCAGGCCGGTTTGGAGCTCCTGACCTCAGTTGATCCCCAGCCTCGGCCTCCCAAAGTGCTGGGATTACAGGTATGAGCCACTGCACCCAGTCAGTCCTTCATATTCTTTAATAATCCAAAAAAGCTTTTCAAGGTTGTATTATTCATTAATTCTTTATTTATTTTTCCCAGTTCCCTGGTTATCCATGGAAACTGTCTCATTTTCTTCCCTTCTTTCCCCCTACTCCCCCACCTCACCATGGAATCTTTTTGGCCACCTGTCTAATTTTCTTTTATCTTATTTTTTAATTTCTAAAAAAATGCCTTCTGGAGTTGTGGATGCCACAGGCTTTATCACTTTTTCCTGCACTGTTAATCTAAATCATATCATTAAATCTGAATTATAAGATTTTGGAAATAAACCTGATAAACCTGCAGAGCTCATTGCTGGCCTCTCCATCTGATGGAGGTACAGTGATCACTGTGTTTAGTTTTTGTAGTTAATGGTGTTATACCATTTTACATGGAGCTTGATTTTGCATGGCTGGCTAGTGACTCAGCCTTTAGGATGAAGGGTTAGGGAGACAGAGGTAACACTTTCTTGATTTGGCTTTCTTCCCTTGCCTGTTTTTGCACCTCTGCACCAAATGTGAAGGAATCAGCTTCCGAAATTTATGACTGAACCCTGCCCTTCCTCAGCCCATCTAGAGAACTGCAGCAACTAGGAAGGCAGTGCCAGGATCAATCTGTCATTTAACTTAAAATATCTTTTATATCCCTGTCAAACAAAACACAACAAAACAAAACAAAAAACTATACCCCTTGATTTGACATGGCTCTTTCTTAATTCTCCCCAATAGCATGTTTACTCTTAGGATGTGTCAATTCTTCAGACAGCTCATCCCATCTTTTATTGGGCCATTTTCTTATGAAGATGCAAAATATGTGGGTGGAGGTTGGAAGGTGGGAGGCTAAAACAAACGGAATCACACGGAATCTCTTTCAACTTTATGGGCAAGGTGGGGGATTATTAGATTTGCGCGCACCCCACTCATGTAACTGTTTTACAAAATACTTAAAATTATTCAAGTAACACACGAATATCTTTTTTTTTTTTTTTTTTGATATGGATTCTTGATATATTTCCCAGTCTGGTCTCGAACTCCTTGCCTCAAGCGATTCTCCCACCTCGGCCTTCCAAAGTGCTGGGATTACAGTCATGAGCCACCGCGCCCGGCCAATAATGTTTGTTTAAAGATAAAACGATAAATAAGAAACTCGAAGTAAAGTCCGCTTTGACCATCGTCCCGATCGTTCTCCTCTCTGGAGGTAACCATTACCAGCGTTTTGAGCACACTTTTCCAGTCTCCTTTCTATATGTTTTCTTTCCTCTACTGCATATACAGAGTTTCTTTTTATACAAATGACACCTCTTGGGGTCTCATTAAGACCCTAACGGGAGACGTGATGGCCAATTTATTTAGGGAAAGCAGACTAAACAATCGTTTATGAAAACCTACTGGGTGGCAGCCCTGCGCTAAGTGCTTTCTTTGGCATGAAGGGTTCTGGTATTTCACTCGCCACAATCGGTTAGCTAAGCCATTAGTTTAGAGGCTGGGGGGCGAGTACGGGGAGAGTCGCTTCAAAGCGAGGAGGTAGGGTTTGCATTTTGATGGGACCTGCAGGAAACCTAATAGAGTGCGGTGGAACTGCAAAACAGAAAAAAATACTGTCATCGGCAGTTGGCTCTGTCAATAAAGCTCGCGAAGCTGAAATGCGAAGAACTATCTGCCGAGACCGAAGCTTCCTTCGGAATCTAGGAGTCGACACCGCGCCTGCGAGGCTAGCCTTGGAGCCCGGAGAGGAAGGCACCAGCAGTGGCAAAAAAGATGCAGGCAGCATCGAGCAGCCAACCGGAGAGCGGGGAGCGCGCCGGCCCGGTGGGAAAATGCGCCTGCGCAGACCGCTGGGGGCGGGAGGGGCGGGGCTTCAGGGGCGGTCAATGCGCCTGCGCACAGCGCACGGCGAGGTGGGGGAGGGCAGTCCGTGTGTGTCTGTGTTGTTGTTCGGCGGCGGCGGCGGCGGTAAGATGGCTGCCCACGGGGGCTCCGCGGCGTCCTCGGCGCTGAAGGGGTTAATTCAACAGTTCACCACCATCACCGGTAAGAGACGCCGTTACCGGAAGGTGGAGAGTGGGGTCCGGAGCGGGCGGCGGGTCTGCCCCGGGCTTCCCCTTACCTTCAGGCATTCCTCCTTCGGGCTTTACCCACAGCTCCCGTCCTCCCTCCTGAGGAAGAGGCGACGACGGCGTCGGGGTCTCCGGGTTCAGGCGGGAGACAGCCCCCCCGCGCTCCCGATACCCTCGTTCTCTATCTCCTAGTAGTGTGGAGGGAGATCCCCCAACCCCCCGCCAGCCCAGACCTGGGAATGGGCCGAGTCCGTCCGCCCCCGCCGGCCCGGGGACCCGGGGGCGGGAGGAGTGGGGGGCCGCACCCGGGCCACCGCCCTCCTCCTCCTCCTTCATCATCTTCCCTTCTCTGTGCAGCCCTGCGGTGCGGTGCATCTCCTCACCTCCTTTTTTCCTTTCTTCCCCGGCCAGGTCATTCTGCCCCGGTTCCCGGCCTGCCCTTCCCCTTTCTGGGCCCCTCGGAGCCATCGCCGTGGCCCTGGCGGGTTCGGGCCCTCCCGCCTTCACGGCGAGGCCGGTGGGTTCGGCCGTGCCTTTACACTTCACGGGGGACAGGCCGCCAGAAGCGGGGGGTGCTGAGGAGGACCTCAGGGACTGAGGCTTTGAGGGAAGAATGAGGGGGAACCCCCAAGCTGAATAGGGGAGGCCTGGAGGAATCCAGGGTGGCGTTTCCCACCTCCCCATAATAAAACCATAAAGACGGAGACGATGGCGCCGGGCCTCCTGCTGATAAGATAGGGATGGCGGCAGAAACTTCTTTGAGAGAAAATCTGTTTCTGGGTGTCAGTATCCCCGAAACCCTAGGCCTAGGTTCTCTCCCTTTGGACCCCTGCGAAGGGCACACGCAGATCCTCTTACCGCCTGGAGGAAAGGCCCTAAAGCCATTCTGTGAATTCTGTCTGTCTTGTTTCTCTCTGATGGTGCTGAACTTTTCTTGCATGAGTTATTAGAGGGCGGAGCAAATGATGAAGTTCTCTGTGGAGTGATTTGAGAGAAGAGTACTCCAATGTGCCTGAGTGTAATTTTGCCGTTCTAGTTTGTCATTTTGGAAGGAGGTCAGAATGTTAGTTCCCTCTCTCAACGGATCTATACTTTATCTCGTAATTTGTTAGATGCGGAGAATGTTTCCACTGTTAATGTTCCTAGAGTTTAACGTGCAATATCTGGTTAAGTAAAATTTTATATTGTTTTAACTACTACAGGTTGTATACTAGTTACCGTTTTATATTAAAGCTAGTTTTATTTTTTTGCTTTGCAATGATAACGAGATATTTGACGCGTTGTTATCTAGCTTGTGGGCATGGAACATCAGGTCAAAGTTAGTAAAGGAAAATTTGTAATAAAATTGGGGTGAGGAGTTGCATGATAACTTCTCTTAATATTTTTAAACTTTGTGATTGGATTATTGAAGATATAAAGGATTGGATTATTATATTAAATACGTAAAGGATTTCCTAATGTCTAACAAATCATTGCTATGGAGAAGATTATTGTGTATGTAAGTTAGTGTTGCTGCATTATGCTTATATAGAAAAATCTTTGCAGTGAATCTGATAGAGAAGTGAATATCATTATTAATCCTTTAGATTTCCTAGAGATGGTTTATGATGCCACTTGGGCCTGGCGCTGTGTCTCACTCCTGTAATCCTAGCAGTTTGGGAGACAGAGGCTGGAGATTCACATGGGGCGAGGAGTTGGAGACCAGCCTGGGCAAAACATAGTGAGGCCTCATCTCTACAGAAAAAAAGAAAATGAGCTGGATGTAGTGGCACCGACATGTAGTCTCAGCTACTGGGGAGGCTGAGGTGGGAGGATTGTTTGAGCCTAGGAGTTCAAGGCTGCAGTGAGTAGATCATGCCACTGCACTCCATCCCTGGCAAGAGAGCAAGACCATTTCTCAAAAAAAAAAAAAGAGAAAAAGAAAAAAATGCCACTTCTTCTTCTTCTTCTTCTTCTTCTTCTTCTTCTTCTTCTTCTTCTTCTTCTTCTTCTTATTATTATTATTATTATTATTTTGAGACAGAGTCTCGCTCTGTTGCCCAGGCTGGAGTGCAGATCGCCCAGGCACAGTCTCAGCTCATTGCAACCTCCACCTCCCGAGTTCAAGCGATTCTCCTGTCTCAGCCTCCCGAGTAGCTGGGACTACAGGCGCCTGCCACCAGGCCCGGCTAATTTTTGTATTTTTAGTAGAGGCAGGGTTTCATCATGTTGGCCTGGCTGGTCTTAAACTCACGTCTTCAAATGATCCACTCACCTCAGCCTCCCAAAGTGCTAGGATTACAGGCGTGAGCCACCGCGCCTGGCCCTAAAAGCCACTTAATTAATTTTCAGTTTCTTATGCTAATTACTACTCTTCCCAAACTCTGATTGGTTTAACGCCACATTACTTCTTCTGTTGCAACATTTTTATTAGGTACACACAAAAACCAAAGTGTGATGAGATGAATTGACTCACTGAATTGCTTTAGTTCTGTTTCTGTTAGTCTACATAGCTTGATTGCTGGAGTCCCTCAATCAGTAGACAGTGGTATCTGAAAATCTACAGAAGGAAAATACCTTTGAGTGTTCTTGAAATATTGTGAATTTCTATTGATAATTTCTGGGATTCTTTTTAGAAGATAGTGATTAACCATTAGAAACACATGATTGATTTCTGTTTGCCTTTTTACGTGTCTTAAAAAGAAATTTTTGGGGTTCTCTCCACATATGTTTTAATCGTAGTGTTTATAATTAAAAGGTATTTTATATTTATTTTAGTGACCTTAATTAAGCTTATGCTCTGATTTCACAAAGGTTTTACTCGGAAGCTCAATATTCTTGTAAAAACAAATGCATCATCAAAAATGTGAGTCCTTAGGCAGGAGGAGAAAAAAAGAAAAAGAAAAAAATAAAAATAAATGTGAGTCTTATCTTTTCTTTGGCATTTAGAAATAGAACGGAAAATTGAAAGATTTTAGAAAAGTCTTATTTCTTACTGAATAGAACAGATCTCTCTCTGATTCAGTGAGTATGAAATAATGACTGATTTTTTTTCTCTTTTTTTTTTTGAGACGGAGTCTTGCTCTGTCACCCAGGCTGGAGTGCAGTGGCATGATGTCGGCTCACTGCAAGCTCTGCCTCCCGGGTTCACACTTCTCCTGCCTCAGCCTCCCGAGTAGCTGGGACTACAGGCGCCCACCACCACGCCCGGCTAATTTTTTGTATTTTTAGTAGAGACGGGGTTTCACCGTGTTAGCCGGGGTGGTCTTGATCTCCTGACCTCGTGATCCGCCTGCCTCGGCCTCCCAAAGTGCTGGGATTACAGGCTTGAGCCACTGCGCCCGGCCTGATGACTGATTTTTGATTTTTTTTTTTTTTTTAAGAGATGGAGGTCTCCTCTCTTTGTTGCCCAGGCTGTTCTCCAATTTCTGGGCTCAGCCATCTTCTTGCCTCAGCCCTCTCAGTAACTGGGGCTACAGGTGCACATCACTGTGCCTGGTTCAGTAATGGCTGATTAAAAAAGATTATTAAAAAGACAATACCATAACAACTTTTTTTTTTTTTTTTTTGAGATGGACTGGGTCTCACACTGCCACCCAGACTAGAGTGCAGTGGTGTGATCACGGCTCACCACAGCCTCCTCCTCTTGGGTTCAGGTGATCCTCCCACCTCAGCCTCCAGGGTAACTTTCTATATTTTTTGTGGAGACGGGGGTCTCACTTTGTTGCGCAGGCTGGTCTTGAACTCCTGGGCTCAAGCAGTCCACCCACCTTGGCCTCCCAAAGTGCTGGGATTACAGGCATGGGATGCTGCACCTGGCCGAAATAATTTTGATAAAAGGGAAAAGAACTAATTCTCCTCACAACAGCAATATTTATTTTACATATTATCTTCCACTTCTTGTTTATATACTTATTTTTACATTGTGGATCATAGTATATACAATTTCTGAGATTTCTTTTTTTTTTTAAAGACAGTCTTGTTCTGTCACCCAGGCTGGAGTACAGTGGTACAATTATAGCTTGCTGCATCCTTTGCCGCCTGGGCTCAAGTGATTCTCCTGCCTCAGCCTCCAGAGCAGCAGTTAGGACTACAGGCGTGTGCCACCATGCCCAGCTAAAATACACAGTTCTGAAATTTTCACTTAACATTATGCCACAAACCTTTTTTCATGGTCAGACTGATAAGCAGGTGGCCAAGAGAAGTTATGACCTTTGAAGTAACCACACTGAGAAGCTATATACAGTATGGTTTACCATTGATGCTTGCTTTTTGTTTTTTTTTCTTTTTTGTTTTTGGACAGAATTTCACTTCGTCACCCAGGCTGGAGTGCAGTGGCGTGATTTTGGCTCACTGCTGCCTCCGCCTCCTGGGTTCAAGCAGTTCTCCTGCTTCAGCCTCCCCAGTAGCTGGGATTACAGGCTCAAGCCACCATACCCGTCTGATTTTTGTATTTTTAGTAGAGATGGAGTTTCACCATGTTGGGCAAGCTGGTCTCAAACTGACCTCAAGTAATCTGCCCACCTCAGCCTCCCAAAATGCTGGTATTATGGGCGTGAGCCACTGCAACCAGCCCCACTGATGCTTTCAGTGTCATTTAAAGCTACATGAGAAAACCAGTCTTGTTACTTTTATAGTCATTCCACATTTTACGATACTACTGTTTGATCTCCTCTGATATTTATCATACATGGCTTTGAATTACTGTTGAAAACTTTCAGAAGTCATATCAATTCTCAAAACATGAAGGAAAAATATGCAGCTGGATCTATTCTGAAAGAGCAATTTTTAAAAATGTTTTGAAGCCAGGTGCGGTGGCTCACGCCTATAATCCCAGGCACTTTGGGAGGCCAAGGCGGGTGGATCACCGGAGGTCAGGAGCTTGAGACCAGTCTGGCCAACATGGTGAAACCCTGTTTCTACTAAAAATACAAAAATTAGCTGGGCATGGTGGTGCATGCCTGTAGTCCCAGCTACTCAGGAGGCTGAGGCAGGAGAATCTCGTGAACCCAGGAGACGGAGGTTGCAGTGAGCTGAGATCGAGCCACTGCACTCCAGCCTGGGCGACAGAGCGAGACTCTGTCTCCAATTTTAGTATATGTGCGCTGAAGTGAGCACAGAGCGAGACCCTGTCTCAATAAATAAATAAATAAATAAATAATAAAAGTAAAAATGTTTTGAGCCATGGCAGTATTCCATTAGCACCAACTTTGGGCTGACATCCACCACACATATACACTAGTGCACATGTGTAATCAGAATAATTCATGGAGTGAAGGTGAGGGATACATAGACACTATAGAATAGGTGAAAAATAAACTAGCAGTCTAAGGACAAATGTGAGGGCATAGAAAGTGGAGGCTAAGAAGAGTACAAGAGGTTACTGGTACAGAAATTCACAGAGCTTTGTGCATAGTAGCAATCACATACTTCAGAAAATTATAGAACCTCAGTTGTAGAAGGGACCTTAATCTTTCAAGTTGTTGAATGAGTGCATATTTATTATAAAAATTAGGAACTGTCATGTTTGTAGTATTTAGCTTTATGGCCAATTTCTATTCATATTCTTTTTTTTTTTTTTTTTTTTTTTTTTTTTTTTTGAGACGGAGTCTCACTCTGTGGCCCAGGCTGGAGTGCAAAGGCACGATCTTGGCTCACTGCAGCCTCCACCTCCCGGGTTCAAGCGATTCTCCTGCCTCATTACAGGCATGCGCCGCCATGCCCAGCTCATTTTTAGTAGAGACGGGGTTCCTCCATTTTGGTCAGGCTGGTCTTGAACTCCCGACCTCAGGTGATCCTCCCGCCTCGACCTCCCAAAGTGCTGGGATTACCGGTGTGAACCACCACGCCTGGCCTCATTCATATTCTTTTGTACAGAACATTTCCTTTCTCTTGGGTTAATGTTAAAATATGATTAAGTTCTCTGTGTCTGGAAAGGTGGTCACAGTATTACAGATGTTAAGAGAACACTTCAGGAATTTTAAGAATAGTTTCAATAGGGGATATGTTTCAGAATTTCTTTTTTTTTTTTTTTTTTTGAGACAAAGTCTTACCCTGTCACCCAGGCTGGAGTGGCAGAGGTGCGATCTTGGCTCATTGCAACTCCCGCCTCCCTGGTTCAAGTGATTCTCCTGCCTCAGCCTCCCGAGCAGCTGGGACCACAGATGCATGTCACCACACCTGGCTAAATTTTTTGTATTTTTAATGGAGATGGGGTTTCATCTTGTTGGCGAGGCTGGTCTCAAACTCTTGACCTTAGATGATCCACCCACCTTGGCCTCCCAAAGCACTGGGATTACAGGCTTGAGCCACCACGCCTGGCTGAAGTTTCAGAAATTTAAGGGAGGTAATTTTGAGTTGCGAATGGAATCTTACTAGTAGATTCATTTATTGATAGACTGCTACGCGCCAGGCGTGGTTCACATCTTAAGGATACAACTGTGAGCAAGGCATGGTGTCTGTCCTCAGAAAGCTTGAAGGTTAACAGGAATAGAGACACATGAATAGGCATTAGAATACAGTGAGAGAGTGGTAAGGAGCTAATGCTGGAGCACAAAAGAGGGAGGTCAAGAAAGCCTTCCCAGAATAAACAATCTTTTATCTAAAATCTGGAAGATGTTTCTCACAGGAGAAACATGCAGAGACTTGGAGGAGAACTGGGCAGGCATATATACAGACAGAGATGAGAGAGGGGAGACCATCAGTTTAGGGAACTGATAATTCCAAATGAGTAAAGCACAGCTAGTGCAATAAATGGACCTCAAGAGGTGAATAGGAGATTGGATTGGGCCTTGTAAGCCATGTTAAAAAAAATCTTGGCTTTATTCTGAGAATAGTGGGGAGTCAAGGTTTTAATTAGAGGAGTGAGACTGGGTACTGTGGCTCACACCTATGATTCCCGCACTTTGGGAGGCTGAGGTGGGAGGCCTGGAGCTTGAGATCAGCCTGGGCAGCATAGTGAGACCCCATCTCTACAAAATGTATTAAAATTTTATTTATTAAAAAAGGAGTTACATCTGATTTGGCTTTTTTTTTTTTTTAAAGAAAGAGTTACTGAGCTATAATGGAGAAGAGATAGGCACAGAGATCAGTAGAACGCTGTTATATTAACCCAAGAAAGATAGTGGTGTCCTGAAAAAAGTTAGTGGCGGAGAAGTGGACTCCGAAAGGTATGGGAAGAAATCAGAGTAAAAATGAAGTGTAGGATTCTGTTTCGGACACCTAGGTATGTAACAGTGCTATTTATGAAGGTATGGAATAGCAGAAAGGTGTGGGGAGAAGATGGTTAGCTCAGTTTTGGATAAGCTAAGGTGCTGTTAATAGGACTTCCAGATGGAGCTGTTCAAGCAGATGAATATTTGGGTCTAGAAAGAAGAGTGAGAAATCTGTCATATTCATGGCAGTTAAAGTTATAAAAATGGGGCTAGGTGTGGTGGCTCACACCTGTAATCCCAGCACTTTGGGAGGCCAAGGTGGGTGGATCACCTGAGGTCAGGAGTTTGAGACCAGCCTGACCAACATGGTGAAACCCCGTCTCTACTAAAAATGCAAAACTAGCCAGGCATGGTGGTGCGTGCCTGTAATCCCAGCTACTCAGGAGGCTGAGGCAGGAGAATTGCTTGAACCTGGAAGGCAGAGGTTGCAGTGAGCTGAGATCGCGCCATTGCACTCCAGCCTCGGCGACAGTGAGGCTCTGTCTCAAATAAATAAATAAATAAATAAATAAATAAATAAATAAAGATTATAAAAATGGATGAGGCGAGGCCTAGTGGCTCACACCTGTAATCCCAGCACTTTGGGATACCAAGGTGGAAGGATTGCTTGAGGCCAGAAATTCAAGACCAGCTTGGGCAACATAGCAAAGAGCCTGTCTCTACAAAAAGTAAAAAAAAATTAACTGGGCCTGGTGGTGCGTGCCTGTAATCGTGGTTGACTTGGGGAGATTGCTTGAGCCCAGAACTTTGAGGCTGCAGTGAGCTATGTTCGTGCTGCTATACTCCAGCCTGGGTGACAGAGAGAGACCTTGTGTCTAAACAAAAAAAAAAAATTAGGAAAAGAGAAAGGATGGCATCTTGCAGGAGAGAGTGTAGTGTGGGAAATAGTAGACTCCAGGACACAATGCTGAAGGAACACCAACATCCAGGGGACTGCAAAGAAGAAAGTGCAGAGAGGACTCAGGAAAAACCAAAGATGCAGGAGGAAAACCAGGAGAATATCATGGCACTTAAAACATCAGGAGTGGCCACGTGTGGTGGCTCATGCCTGTAATCCCAGCACTTTGGGAGGCTGAGGCGGGTGGATCACACGAGATCAGGAGTTTGAGACCAGCCTGGCCAATATGGTGAAACCCCGTCTCCACTAAAAATACAAAAAATGAGCCGGGCGTGGTGGTGGGCACCTGTAGTCCCAGCTACCCGGGAGGCTCAGGCAGGAGAATCGCTGGAACCCAGGAGTCAGAGGTTGCAGTAAACCAAGATGGTGTCACTGACTCCAGCCTGGGCAAGAGAGTGTGACTCTGTCTCAAAAAAAAAAAAAAAAGTGAAAAATTATTTTGTAAATGGAATAATTAGTCTCTAATTAGTCCTTTGTTTAGCTAGCACAATTAGCTTCAAGATGGCTCTCTTCTTTCCCTGTGGTGCTTCAGAATCTTAGAGTTGATAAAATTCACATCCGTGCAGGACTTTAAGTGCTCCAAGGTACTTTGGGTTTATCCACTCACTCTGTCAGGTGGATAAGTCACATGGGGGTTGGAGGCCAGGCAGGTAAGCAACTGGTTTCCGAGACTGGGATTGTCCTGCTATGCCCCACCTTGTGCTCCCTGAGGCTCTGAGCTGAGTTTCAGGCCTCTGCCATGTCCCCACTTTTCCATGCCCCAGCTCCACAGTTTCCCAAGGATACAGTGAAGCCAGCTGGCACCTGATGGTCAGGCAGGAGGGGAACAAGTACCCCAAGCCCCATCACAGCCAAGAAAAGAGGCACAGTGGCCAGGCCACAATCTGGAGCGGATGAGGGGGCCAGCTCCACCCATCCCAGTGGGATGGCTGGCCCTGCAGCTCCAGAGAGGGTCCGCTGGCCCACACAGGCACTGTCCACATGCTCCTCTCAGGGACCGGCTTGTTGGAGGGCTTGCTGCCAGTGTTCGTATACATAGCAGATACTCAGTAAATGTTTGCTGGCCTGGAAACATTCACATGTTGCAGTGGCCTGCCAGTTTAGCCCACATGCCTGGCCTTCCGCCCTCCCCAGGGCAGCTGTACCTCAGCCCCTTGTGGTAGAGATGATCCCCAGACCAGGTGGTGACTGGCCCCGCTAGGTTGGGTTGTTGTGTCCCCTGGCTATGGCTTGATCAGGCTGGCGTGCAGCCAGGCGAGGACTTGGCGGGCTGGGCTGCCCATAGTCTAATCTGTTTTTAGTCTCCTGTTTTCCAGAATGTCATGTAAGTGTAATCACGATATGTAGCCTTTTGAGTCTGGCTTCTTGCTCTTAAACTATTGCGTTTGAGATTCATTCATGTTGTCGTGATTAGTAGTTCCTTCCTATTTATTGGGGAATAGTATACCATTGTATGGTTATACTGTGGTTTGTTTATGCATTCATCAAATGAAGGACACTTTCCATTTGGGGGACATTATAAATAAAGCTGCCAAAAACAGTAGTGTACAAGTGTGTGAATATCTTTTGATAAATACCTAGGAGTGTGTTTATTGGATCATATAATAATAGTTATATTAACTTTCTAAGAAGCTGACAAATAATTTGTGACTTTCTGGTATAGTGACTTTCCAAAGTCACTTTCGAAAGTACAGTGGCTTTGAGAGGCTGATGTGGGAGGATTGCTGTAGGCCGGGAATTTGACGCCAACCTGGACAACAGAGAGAGATCCCCTCATCTCTATTAAAAAATAGTAATAAAAGAGAGTTCCAGTTGTTCTGCATTCTTGCCATCATTTGGTATTTTAGTTGTCTTTTTTTTTTCTTTTTGAGACAAGATCTCATTCTCTTGCCCTGGTGGAGTGCAGCCGTGTTATCATAGCTCACTGCAGCCTCAAGCTCCTGGGGTCAAGCGATCCTCCTGCCTCAGCCTCCTGAGTAGCTGGGACTACAGGCACACCCCACCATGCCCAGCTAATTTTTTATTTTCTATATAGATGAGGTCTCCCTGTGTTGCCCAGGCTGGTCTCAAACTCCTGCCTTGGTCTCCCACAGTGCTGGGGTTACAGGTGTGAGCCTCCATGCCTGGGCTTTTTGGTCTGTTTGCTTTTTGTTTTTGAGATGGAGTCTCACCCTGTCACCCAGGCTGGAGTGCAGTGGTGTGATCTTGATTTATTGCAACCTCTGTCTCCTGGGTTCAAGCGATTCTCCTGCCTCACCCTCCCAAGTAGCTGGGACTACAGGCGCGCACCACCATACCTGGATAATTTTTTTTTTTTTTTTTTTTTGGAGACGGAGTCTTGCTCTGTCGCCCAGGCTGGAATGCAGTGGCGTGATCTCCACTCACTGCAAGCTCCACCTCCCGGGTTCACTCCATTCTCCTGCCTCAGCCTCCCGAGTAGCTGGGACTACAGGCGCCCGCCACCATACCTGGCTAATTTTTTTT
Source organism: Nomascus leucogenys (assembly GCF_006542625.1). Lineage (NCBI taxonomy): Eukaryota > Metazoa > Chordata > Mammalia > Primates > Hylobatidae > Nomascus > Nomascus leucogenys. The sequence goes on along the minus strand of NC_044391.1, from coordinate 117,233,999 downwards.
GTGTATTTTTAGTAGAGACGGGGTTTCACCCTGTTAGCCAGGATGGTCTCGATCTCCTGACCTTGTGGTCTGCCTGCCTTGGCCTCCCAAAGTGCTGGGATTACAGACTTGAGTCACTGTGCCTGGCCTCCTGGATAATTTTTGTATTTTTACTAGAGACTAGGGTTTCACCACCTTGGCCAGACTGGTCTTGAACCTCAAGCGATCTGCCCCCCTCAACCTCCCAAAGTGTTGGGATTACAGACTTGAGTCACTGTGCCTGGCCTCCTGGATAATTTTTGTATTTTTACTAGAGACTAGGGTTTCGCCACGTTGGCCAGTCTGGTCTTGAACCTCAAGCGATCTGCCCGCCTCAACCTCCCAAAGTGTTGGGATTACAGGCGTGAGCTACCGCGCCTGGCCATTTTTTTTTTAAAAAGCCATTTCAATAAGCGTGTAATGGTATGTCATTGTGGTCTTAATTTGCATTTCTCAGGTGACTAATGATATGGGGCATTTTCCATGTAATAACTTACCATCTATAAATCTTTTTTTTTTTTTTTTTTTTTTTGAGTTGGAGTCTCGCTCTGTTGCCAGGCTGGAGTGTGGTGTGATCTCGGCTCACTGCAACCTCCACCTCCCAGGTTCAAGCTGTTCTCCTGCCTCAGCCTCCCAAGTAGCTGGGACTACAGGCGCCTGCCACCACGCCCAGCTAATTTTTTGTATTTTTAGTAGAGACGGGGGTTTCACCGTGTTGGCCAGGATGGTCTCAATGTCCTGACCTTGTAATCCACCTGCCTCAGCCTCCCAAAGTGCTGGGATTATGGGCGTGAGCCACTGCACCCGGCCACCATCCATAAATCTTTCAAGCCCCAACTTTTAATTATGAGATTCAACAGACATAAAATTACTCTCTCAAATGGCTGTAAACGTTTCTGAATGCTTCCAGTGGAATTTTTATGTTTATCTTGTCACAGACTAGTAAGAGATAGCTGGTCTAAGGACTACCATTTGGGTAGTACTGGCCTAGGTGATGGCAGAACAGGGACTGGAACTCTTGCTTCCTAGGCACATGTGTTTCCCACCATTAGCACTACTTCCGCACCATTGGTTCCTTTTGTGAACTAATGAATGTTTGCCTTATCTATCCCCTAACTTAGTAATTCGATTTCTCTGTACTCAGTTTTTTCTGGTATGCATTTAAAAATGTTTTCAATATTTGAAAGCTTAAAAACTCCAGGATTAGCGACTGAGGTTAAAATTTCAGCTTATTTCTCACAACTGTCATCCACTCCCATATCCTTGGCAAATAGTTTAGCTTACTTTGGTATCATTGCTGGGGAAAATGTGGAACCGAAAAGTAACCTCTTGTCGCTATCATTTCTGTAGAGGGATGATGAGGATTGTTTTTAAAAGTCGCTTTGACTGCTATACTTTGGTTTCTGGATGGTAGTGAAGAGCTGATCACTGTCTGTCTTTTGGCACTGAGAGTAGTGGAGACAATATGCATAAGAGTATGAACCAGGAGACAGCAGCATGAAAATGGCCATCATAAATTGTGTGCCACAGCGGGGTTAAGTAAGGCCCTTTGGTGCCAATTCAGTAGCAAGTGTAAAACAGATGGAGAGAAGGACAGATAAAGGATGTTATAGAAGGGGGTTCATGTGGTGAGAAACAAAGTAGGACTCCTGTCATGGAGTATAGATGACTGGATTAGATTAAGCCACCCTGCTGCTGCCTACAATATTGGAGCCTCAAAATAAGCCCGTTTTTTAATTTAAATTTTTTTTTTTTTTTTTTTTGAGACGAAGTCTTGCTCTGTCACCCAGGCTGGAGTGCAATGGCGCAATCTTGGCTCACTGCAACCTCCACCTCCCAGGGTCAAACGATTCTCCTGCCTCAGACTCCTGAGTAGCTGGGATTACAGGCACGCATCACCACGCCTGGCTAATTTTTTTTGTACTTACGGTAGAGACGGGGTTTCGCAATGTTAGCTGGTCTCGAACTTCTGACTTCAGGTGATCCACCCACCTTGGCCTCCCAAAGTGCTGGGATTACAGATGTGAGACACTGCACCCAGTCCCAAAAAGCCCATTTTTAACAAGTTTGCAAATAGTTTAAATTGTAAATTTGTCAAACTTGTTTAATTAGCCCCACCCTTTAAAAAAAAGGTATGTTCTTCTAACTGTAGTAAGATAGAAGTCCAAATTCTTTACAGCTGATCCATCAGAAATTGTTAAGTACCTTTTGAGTGTATGGGTAAAATGTGGGTAAAATGCGTAACTTCACTAAACTTGTTTATCGCTGTTCCTTCACTTACGTCACTTAGCCCTCCTTACTCTTCCTCTTCCCTTTCAGTTAACCTTCACTTCTTCATACTCCTCTGTGTAGCTCAGTGGGTGTTATTGGCAGTTACAGTATGACTGTTCTATCCGTTCCAGAAGTTTAACTTTCAGTTGCCTTTGACTGCTGACAAATTACCGCAAATTGAGTGGTTTAACACACATTTATTCTGTCATGGTTCTGGAGGCCGGAAGTCTGAAATGAAGGTTCGAGTAGGCTTTTGGGGGACATTTTTCAGTCCACCACATCACCACTGGCCTCTCTCCACGAAATGCCAGTAGTATCCCCGACTCCCCAGGCATGAAACACCAAAAATGGTCTTTCATGTTACTGAATGCCTCCAGTGCTTCAACACTAAGAACCACTGGAACCTTTAATTATCTTTCAGTTAGCTCCTGTTTCTAAAATGATTCACTAAGTGATACACTAAGAACAACTGATGATACGGGAACAGATGGCTTAGTTTGGCTTTGTTTAAGAAAGTGGATGGTGTACTTTGCTTCATGGGCTTCTTTCTAGCACTGCCTTTGTTCAGACTTAACCAAGATTTAGCATGTGCTTCCTTTTAAAAAATCTGCATGTGTAGTGGTACTTTCTTTGGAAAGCTCTTGCAGGTCACTGTCCTGACAGACTCCAAAGATGGAAGTCGTCCTGTCACATTGTTTATTTATTTATTTAATTTATTTAGAGACATGGTCTTGCTCTGTTGCGCAGGCAACAGAGTGGACTGCAGTGGCGTGATCTTGGCTCACTGCAACCTGCGCCTTCTCGGTTCAAGTGATTCTCCCACCTCGGCCTCCCTAGTAGCTGGGACGTCCCTAGTAGGTGGACGCCCGCCACCAGGCCCAGCTAATTTTGGTTATTTTTAGTAGAGATGGGGTTTCGCCATGTGGGCCAGGCTGGTCTTCAACTTCTGCCCTCAAGTGATCCGCCCACCTCGGCCTCCCAAAGTGCTGGGATTACAGGCTTGAGCCACCGCGCTCGACCTCAGATTGTTACCAGTGGTATGGTAGCACCGTCTCAGGAATATGCTCCCTAAAGGTTAGGTTCTCGCATTAAATGATTGTGTGAAGATTGTAGATAGGATGGCAAAATAGTCTTTCCCTATCCTCTAACTCTGGACCCTGAGTGTTGACATCATCTGCCCCAAAATATTACAGTTGTTATTTCCTTTACTGTAGTTGTATCTGTTGTGTGTCATAATGACATTCTCTGTAGAATCCTTTTTGTTTTAATGTTTAGCTCTATAGACCTATGAATCTTTAGAAATTCTAGAATACATACTGTACTTCTATTTAGTTTTCTACTGCCTCTATATCAGCTCTCAATGCTTCTCAGTCACACTGGAGTGCTGTTATAGATTTCTTTGAAGCAGATCCCTTTCATGTATCATTTTGTTCTCTATGCATACCATTCACATTTTTCTAGTGTAATAGTTTTTTCTGTCTTCATTGTACCGCTTTTTAAAAAATGAGTGTTTAACTTGAATGTGACACATGTTCATAGCATCAGATGAGTGAGAAAAAGAAAACTGAGATGTCTTTCTCCGCCTGTTTACTGTCAAAAATGTATTTCTCCATAAGCTATATATATTCACACTTTATACTTCCATGTCATTTACGTATAGAGTACTGTAAACTTGGGACTGTCTGTCCATCCTTCCATCCTTCCGTCGTTCCTTCCTTCTGTCCTTCCCTCCTTCCCTCCCTCCCTCCTTCCTTCTTTTCTTTCTTTCTTTCAACAGAGTCTTGCTGTCGCCCAGGCTGGAGTGCAGTGGCGTGATCTCGGCCCACGGCAACCTCTGCCTCCTGGGTTCTAGCGATTCTCCCACCCCAGCCTCCCGAGTAGCTGGGATCACAGGCTGCCACCATCACGCCCAGCTAATTTTGTATTTTTAGTAGAGACAGGGTTTCACATGTTGGTCAGGCTGGTCTTGAACTCCTGACTTCAAGTGAACCACTGTGTCTGGCCAGTCTTTATTAATAGCTAACTGCTAATTAAGAGGTATCCCAAGTTCTTTAATTGAATTTTCTTTCCTTTTTTTTTTTTTAGAGACAGGATTTTGCTCTGTCACCCAGGTTGGAGTGGTATGATCATAGCTCACAGCAGCCTCAAAACTCCTGGACTTAAGCAGTCCTTCCACCTCAGCCTCCGGAGTAGCTGGGACTACAGGCATGTGCCACCACGCCTGGCTAATCTTTTTTGTAGAGATGGGTTGTTTTTTTTTTTTTTTTTTTTTTTTTTTACCATTTTGCCCAGACTGGTCTCAAACTTGTGAGCTCAAGCAGTCTGTCTGCCTCGGCCTTCCAAAGTGTTGGGGTTACAGTGTGAGTCACCACGCTCAGCTGAATTCTCTTAATTCACAGTAGCACTTCATGGAGTTGATAAATCCCCATTTTATAACTGAGGAAACTGATGCCTAGAGAAATTAGCATCTTACTCAGAGTCACACTAGTGAATGACAGAAGTAGAAGTCGAACCCAGGTTAGCTGAGTAGTTTCCAGGCTCTTATTAAATCATATCTTCTGTACTCCTTAGCATGAGTACAGAAGGGAATTTGAAGAATATTTTCTCTTTGTTACTGGGCATAAGACAGGGCAGAGGCAAAGGTTTTTATACATTTATTTGTTTATTTATTTAATTTATTTAGTTTTTGAGATGGAGTCTCGCTCTGTCACCCAGGCTGGAGTGCAGTGGCGCGATTTTGGCTCACTGCAAGCTCCGCTCCCGGGTTCACGCCATTCTCCTGCCTCAGCCTCCCCAGCAGCTGGGATTACAGGTGCCCGCCACTGTGCCCGGCTAATTTTTTGTATTTTTAGTAGAGACGGGGTTTCACCGTGTTAGCCAAGATGGTCTTGATCTCCTGACCTTGTGATCCGCCCGCCTCGGCCCCCCGAAGTTCTGGGATTACAGGCATAAGCCGCCGTGCCTGGCTGTACATTTATTTTAACTTCTTGCTGTGTCTATGGCTCCAGGTGTTCAGTATCTTTTCATGCTCTAAGTTGCCCTCACGTGGTACTGCAGGCCTTTCTTACCTCTCCCCCAAAAGGCACTAGTGACGCTAAAGCTACTTACATCCCTCTTCTTCTAAATCAACATGCTTTTCCTCTGTATATCAACTCTAAATGTATTGTTACTAGCTTTTAAGAGAAGGCAATATGATTGAATTAATTTATGTTATGAAATGATGGATACATCCTTAACTCTAGTAAGTCTTCATATTTTTAAATAGAATGTTTGTTTACCCAAATTAATCTCTGAATTGGAAGTATTTTAGGCAGCCTAAAAACGTGAAAAAAAATATGCACTTAGGAAAAGACTTTTGGGCTAGGCAGACTACAGTGTTGACAGGCCTGCTTGAGGATTAACTTCACAAGTTCTGATTCTCATCAGAACCCACAGATTCTCTAAATGGTTCCCCTGGCAGTGGCATTGGAGTTCTGGTAGATGAAGGCTGGTAGAAAGGGTGGCAGCAATATTTATATGCAGTGGCATTCTTAAGTTGCATTTCCTTTTTCTTTTCTTTTTTTTGAGACAGAGTCTTGCTCAGTCGCCCAGGCTGGAGTGCAGTGGCGCGATTTCAGCTCACTGCAACCTCTGCCTCCTGGGTTCAAGTAATTCTCCCGCCTCAGCCTCCCGAGTAGCTGGGATTACACGCACCCACCATCGTGCCCGACTAATTTTTGTAGAGATGGAGTTCCGCCATGTTGGCCAGGCTGGTCTTGAACTCCTGACCTCAGGTGATCCGCCCCCTGCTCAGCCTCCCAAAGTGCTGGGATTACAGACGTGAGCCACCACGCCCGGTGTAAGTTGAATTTCCTATGACCAGGTAAGTTTGTGAATGAAAGTAGCCAGGATTGGTTGCTGTTATGGTAGAAGTGAGTTTCACTTCACCATAAACATGTTCTTTCTGCTTTTTTGTGGTGCTGTAATGCGGTGTGAGCACTTAGACAAGAGCCAAAATAGTGTGAACTTGGCCACTTAATTCTCTGAAAAGAAAGTTTGGTCCATACATTGAGAAGCTAGTTTTAGGGTTCATTGGGAGGCAAATGTTAACAGATTGTGCATCTCTGCTAGAACAAGCAGCCAAAAGTAGTCTTCCTGTAAGAAACCTTTAATTTTCAGCTGCTGTCTAAATTAAAACGGTAGAGCACAGTAGTCACTGAACTTTTTTTTTTTTTTTTTGAGATGAAGTCTCTCTCTGTCACCAGGCTGGAGTGCAGTGGCACAATCTTGGCTCACTGCAACCTTCGACTCCCTGGTTCAAGCGATTTTCCTGCCTCAGCCTCCTGAGTAGCTGGGATTACAGGCATGTCACCACCATGCCCAGCTAATTTTTTTATTTTTTATTTTTTTATTTTTATTTTTTTTTTGAGATGGAGTCTCACTCTTTCACCCAGGCTGGAGTGCAGTGGCGCGATCTCGGCTCACTGCAGGCTCTGTCCCCCGGGGTTCACGCCATTCTCCTGCCTCAGCCTCCCGAGTAGCTGGGACTACAGGCGCCCGCCACCTCGCCCGACTAATTTTTTGTATTTTTAGTAGAGACGGGGTTTCACTGTGTTAGCCAGGATGGTCTCGATCTCCTGACCTCGTGATCCGCCCGCCTCGGCCTCCCAAAGTGCTGGGATTACAGGCGTGAGCCACCGCACCCGGCCTTATTTTTTATTTTTTTAGTGGAGACGGGATTTCACCATGTTGGCCAGGATGGTCTTGAGCTCCTGACCTCGTGATCCACCCGTCTCAGCCTCCCAAAGTGCTGGGATTACAGGTGTGAGCCACTGCGCCCAGCCTGCTGAACTTGTGTAGACTAGCATTTAAGAAGTATGATAATATGGCTGGGTGCGGTGGCTCATGCCTGTAATCCCAGCACTTTGGGAGGCCGAGGCAGGCGGATCACAAGGTCAGGAGATCGAGACCATCCTGGCCAACATGGTGAAACCCCGTCTCTACTAAAAATACAAAAATTAGCTGGGGGTGGTGGTGTGTGCTTGTAGTCCCAGCTACTTGGGAGGCTGAGGAAGGAGAATCACTTGAACCTGGGAGGCAGAGGTTGCAGGGAGCCAAGATTCGCACCACTGTTTTTCAGCCTGGCAACAGAACGAGACTCTGTCTCAAAAAAAAAAAAAAAAAAAAAAAAAAAGACATATGATAATACAACACAATGTAACTCGAGACAGTGTACAAATACTAGGGAAACACTGAAACAAAGCCTCAGGTTTTATGAGTAAGAATATGGTAGCATATGTGTCTTGAAATTGTTTATCAAATTTGTGCTGTTTTTGCCCCAAGAATTTGTATTTAGTTACATAAGGTTGGCTGTGGGGATATTAGAACTTTTCCTTTCCTTCAAAAAGTTGCATTTGTGTTTCTGTTTTGATACTTCATTTTTTAAAGTGTTTTCTGATGGTTAGAATGTTAAATTTATATATACTACAACTTAACTTTTGGTTCAGCTCCACTGAGAACTTAGGAAGAAGTAACTGGGATGAGAAAAGTGAGATCTGTGCTAGTTGAGTGAGCTTTTAAAGTCTGAGAGACAGAGCAGCTAGCAGAGACAAGGGTAAAGATTATGACTCAGTGGAAAAGTATGTATTTGTTCCTGCTTCAGAGCGAGGAGGGAGGGGAAATGTTCAGAACGTAACAGAAAGGTGGGTGTTTGGTTTGTTGTCCCGACCACTATCCACATCATGCAAAGATAGGGCTTTATAAAGTCCTACCAAGGGAACTGCCTAGATGATGCCGGTAGGTCCATGTGGCTGAAGGGATGGTACAGAGGTGAGATGAGAGTAGAGGGATATAAAATGGGAGGAGTAAGGAACAAATCTTGTATGCAGCTTGAGAGGGATTAAAACTTTTTCAATCAGTAACACAGAACTGTTGAAATAGGAAGACAGACAATTGAACTTAACATTATTTTGCTGTGTTGAAAGTACACCCGGCCCTCCATATCCATGGGTTCCGTATTGGTGAATTTAGCCTGCGTATTGAAAATATTCAGGGAAAAGGCCGGGTGCAGTGGCGTATGCCTGTAAGTAATCTCAGCACTTTGGGAGGCCAAGGCAGGCAGATCACCTGAGGTCAGGAGTTCAAGACCAGCCTGGCCAACATGGCGAAACCCTGTCTCTACTAAACGTACAAAAATCAGCCAGGTGTGGTGGCGGCAACAGAACAGCTAACTGGGAGGCTGAGGCAGGAGAATCACTTGAACCTGGGAGGCAGAGGTTGCAGTGAGCGGAGATGGTACCACTGCACTCCAGCAAAAAAGAAACAAAATATTCAGGGAAAAAGAAAACATTGTTGCATCTCTACTGAACACGTAGAGACTTTTCTGTTTGTCATTATTCTCTACAGTATAACAACTGTTTACATTGTATTAGGTACAATGTAATAGCATTTACATTGTATGAGGTGCTACAAGTAATCTAGAGATGATTTAAAGTACAGATTGTTTGTAAATACTGTACCATTTTATATGAAGAACTTGAGCATTCTCAAATTTTGGTATCCTTGGACGGTCATGGAACCAGTGCCCCATGGATACCGGAGGGATGACTGTATATCAAAGGGGGCCATGAGGTGTGAGATACAGGAATTCATGTAAGAGATGTTGAGGGATTGAACTAAGACTGTAGCAGTGGACATAGAAAAGGCTGGATAGGAGTGGTATTAACTAGAAGGAACTATAGCTCTCTTTGGTTAACTGATGGGATGTTCACTCGGCGGGGAAAGAAGGGTCTAAGAATGTTTCTCAAATTTGAGTAATGTATGAAGCTCTTTTAAAGGAAAAACCTCCCTGGTCCTGTGTAACTTAAATTACCATATATACCTAGATAAAAGGCAGACCCCAAATGAAAGGCAATTTTCTCTAAATTTCCCAAAAAGGGTGTTTTGTTTTTTTTTTTTCAGTTTTTAAAATTGTATTAACATGTATATAACAACATTTATCATTTTAACCTTTTTTTTGAGACGGAGTTTCGCTCTTATTGCCCAGGCTGGAGTGCAGTGGAGCAACCTCGGCTCACTGCAACCTCTGCCTCCTGGGTTCAAGCGATTCTCCTCCCTCAGCCTCCCCAGTAGCTGAGATTACGGGTGCCCACCACCACACCCGGCTAATTTTTGTATTTTTAGTAGAGACGGGGTTTCACCATGTTGGCCAGGCTGGTCTCAAACTCCTGACCTAAGTGATCCGCCCACTTCGGCCTCCCAAAGTGCTCAATTACAGCCATGAGCCACCGTGCTTGGCCCATTTTAACCATTTTTAAGGGTACAGTTCAGTGGTATTAAATACATTAATAATGTGTAACCATTGCCACCATCCCTCTCTATAACTCTTTTGTTTTGTAAAACTGAAACTCTATACCCATTAAACAAGAGCTCCCTGTTCCTCATTCTACCTTCCTCCAGCCCCTGGCAACCATCATTCTACTTTCTGACTCTGATTTTTAGTGCTCTAAATATCTCACATAAGTGGAATCATATGGCATTTGTAATTTTGTGACTGGCTTATTTCACTTAGCATAATGTCCTCAAGGTTCATTCATGTCAGAATTTCTTTCTTTTTTAAGGCTCCATGAGATTCCATTGTATGAATATACTACTTTTGTTTATCCCTTCATGTGTTGATGTATACTTGGATGGCTTCCATGTTTTACCTACTGTGAATAATGCTATTATGAAAGTGGGCATGTAAATATCTTTTTGAGACCCTGCTTACAGTTCTCTGGTTATATCTCCAGAAGTGAAATTACTGGATCATATGGTAATTCGGTTGTTAGCTTTTTGAGGAATCGCCATAGTTTTCCACCCTAGTTGTACCATTTTATATTCCCATCAGGAGTGCATAGTGGTTCCAGTTTCTCCACATCCTCACCCACACTTGTTATTTTTTGTTTTTTAATAGTAGCCTTTTTAATGGGTATAAGCTGGTACTAAAAAAACAGTTGACTGTCAACTATGTGCGTTTCTAGAGATTTAAGTGAAATGATCAGGTGCTTTCTTTGGTAATATTTATTGATTTAACATTTTTACACACGTTGTATATTCATGCTTTTTTTCTTTTTTCTTTTTTTTTTTTTTTTTGAGACAAAGTCTCGCTCTGTCACCCAAACTGGAGTGCAGTGGTGTGCTCTCAGCTCACTGTAACCTCCGCCTCCTGGATTGAAGCAAGTTTCCTGCCTCAGCCTCCCTAATAGCTGGGAGCTATTAGGCACCCGCCACCATGCCTGGCTGATTTTGTATTTTTAGTAGAAGACGGAGTTTCACCCTGTTGGCCAGGCTGGTCGTGAACTCCTGAGCTCAAATGATCCACCTACCTCAGCCTCCCAAAGTGCCAGGTTTACAGGCATGAGCCACCGCACCTGGCCGGCTGCCTTTTCTCAGTCATATTTTATGAAATGAGTTTATTCAGTTTTCATTTGTACCTTAAATATATATCTTTATCAGCTATCAGAAAAGGCTATAGCTACTCCATGTCATCTGCTAGTTTGTTTGTTTGTTTGTTTGTTTTTTGAGACGAAGTCTCACTCTTGTGCCCCAGGCTGGAGTGCAATGGCACGATCTTGGCTCACTGCAACCTCCGCCTCCCAGGTTAAGTGATTCTCCTGTCTCAGCCTCCCGAGTAGCTGGGATTACAGGCGCCTGCCACCATGTCCGGCTAATTTTTGTATTTTTAGTAGAGAAGAGGTTTCACCATGTTGGTCAGGCGGTCTCGAACTCCTGACCTCAGGTGATCTGCCTGCCTCGGTCTCTCAAAGTGCTGGGATTACAGAGGTGAGCCACCGTGCTCGGCCATCTGCTAGTTTTTTGAAGCCTGTTATTTTCACTTTTCTTTAAATTTATCTTTAAACCATGAATCCAGCGTATCCATTTGCTATTTATTTCCACACCATAACCGTACTGCTTTATAAATTAATTTTAAAACGTAAGTATATGCACAAAGTACAAAATTAAATTGTTATAAAAGGGTTGCCAGTGGTTTTGACTAAGGCCTACTCCCTCTCTCTCTCTAGTATATAGCTATTGAGTTAAAGTACTATGAGATATCACTAAGTTTATCAGACATTGATCACATGCAAGCAAGCCTGATGCCAGGTACTGGGAGATACCAAGGCAAGAAAACCAGTTCCTCTGTTCAAGAACCTTCTATTCTTTTGGGGGAGCCAGAAAACAAACCAGCATTTACTAGTAGTATATCCATGGATATAATAGAACATTATCACAGGGATGGGAATGGGCAGGTAGGCTAGTACACAAATCAACAAAGTAACATTTCTATTGATTTCAGCATGCATGAACTAGATGAGGGGATGATGGGGAAGATAAGAGCATTCTAAGCATGCAATTTAGTTTGACTATAGTAAACTGTAGGATGAGGAAGAAGAAAGGAAAAGCCAGAGAAATAAGCTGAGGCCTGATCACAAAGGGCTTTCCAGACCATAAAGACTTGAATTTATACTGCAGGCATCAGAAGAAAGCCATTAAGGGATTTTTTTTTTTTTTTTTTTTTTGAGATGGAGTCTTGCTCCGTTGCCCAGGCTGGAGTGCAGTGGTGCAATCTCGGCTCACTGCAACCTCTGCCTCCCAGGTTCAAGCAATTCTCCTGCCTCAGCCTCCTGAGTAGCTGGGATTACAGGTGTGTGCCAACATGCCTGGCTAATTTTTGTATTTTTAGTAGAGATGGGGTTTCACCATCTTGGCCAGGCTGGTCTCGAACTCCTAACCTCGTGATCCGCCTACCTTGGCCTCCCAGGGTGCTGGGATTACAGGCGTGAGCCTCCGTGCCCGGCTGCCATGAAGGGATTTTAAACAGAGGGATGATATAATGAGACTTATATTTTGGAACACACCCTCTGCAGCAAGGTGGAAGATGGAATAATGATCAGTTAGAAGCCTATTGAAGTAACTGAGGTAAGTATTAAGGATTTGCCTTAGAGACAGTAGTACAGAAGAGAAAACAAATGAGAGACATTAAGAGTAGAGTTAGCACTTCCTTTTCTTGCAGTAAGGATAATGTAGAGTGATAACATTAATAACCCTGCTGCTGGGAAAAAAAAGTGCTGAAGAATGTATGTATTTAAACTTTTTTTAGGCCTAGTGTGGTGGCTCACTCCTGTAATCCCTGCACTTTGGGAGGCCAAGGTGGGTGGATCACCTGAGGTCAGGAGGGCAAGACCAGCCTGGCCTACATGGTGAAACCCTGACTTTACTAAAAGTACAAAAATTAGCCCGGTGTGGTGGCAGGCGCCTGTAATCCCAGCCACTTGGGAGGCTGAGACAGGAGAATCGCTTGAACCCTGAAGTGGAGGTTGTAGTGAGCCAAGATTGCACCATTGCACTCCAGCCTGGGTGATGAGAGTGAAACTCTGTCTCAAAAAAAAATAAAAATAAAAATAAAAATAAATTTTTTTTTTTAAAAATACATTATTGGTTAGCACCAGGCTAAAAATGAAGAATGCAGAAGTTAGCTACCTTTAAAGCAGGTCTGGTGGAATCTGTCCACACTGGATGGCTTTGAACTTCACTTTTGGTAGACTCATGGGTCACAGGAAAGAAAGCTTGGGGCCTTGGCAAGGAAAGGGGCCTGAAAGAAGGCTACTCCCCTTCATGAAGCAGAGAGTAGGATGCTTCTACCTTGGCAGTGGGGAGGGGATGTATGGAGATGAACATCTTCACAGATAATTTATAACAAAGATTGTTACAGTCACATTTCCCATGTGGTCTTGAAAACCTCCCAAGTCAGAAATGTATTTAAAGTGGTCTCAGTTCGGTAGTGCCTGTGGGTGCCTTGCAAAGTCTGTCAAATCATATCCTCTTAGGAGGAAATGTGCCTTCAACCCAGGCTTCAGAATTCTGTAGATTAAAATTTCAAGGCACATGACATCACAGTAAAAAAATCACAAATCACACAAAAACTGTGGCACAGTAAGCAAGATCCAGCAGAAACAAGAAACACTGACCTATAGAAACTGTAGAAAATTTATTTTTTCCCTTAGTGATTCCAATAAGTTGGGTTAATGTGTTTGAAGAAATGAAGGATTGAAATAGGAGTAGGAATTAAGGATCTCCAAAACATGATCAAGCAGATGAGGAAGTAAACAAAAACAGAACTTCTAGTTATAAAAAATTAGCTGAAATAAAAAGCTCAGTGAGCAAGTGAAGAAACAGATTGGCACAGCTGAAGGGAGAATGTGTGAACTGGAAGATAGCATTGAAGAGATTACCCACAATGCACCATAGAGAGCTCAAAAAGACAATATGCATATGAAAGAAAGGTTGAGACATAAAGGTTAGAGTGAAGAGTTGTAACATACATCTAATTGGAGTTACAGAGGAAATAAGTGTGAATGGAGGGGCGAGACAACGATCAAATATAAATTGCTGGGAATTTTTCAGAATTGATAAAAGATAACCTTCAAGTGGTAGAAGTCCATTGAATCCCAAAGAGGATAAATAAAATTAGCCCTGACAAATCAGAGTGAAATTGCAGAAGGCTAAAGACAGAGGGCCTTAAAAGCAACTAGAAACAACAGATTGCTATAAAAACATTTTTCTTTAGTCTGGCAACTGATTTCCCAGCAGCAACAACAGAAGCCAGAGGACATTGGAATGCTGTCTTCAGTATTCTGAGAGAAAATAGCTGTCAGCTTTGAAATGGAATACCCAGTAAAACTGTCAGGAATGACAGCGAAATAAAGACATTTGCAGACAAAAACTTAAGAGCATTTACCACCAAGAGGAGATTCTAAGGGACATAATTCAGATAGAAGAAAAATCATCCCAAATGGAAAGCTTGAGGTGCTTTTTAGTGACCAGAAAATGTTCAATTTACATTCTATCACTAGACATTTATGTTGTTTCCAACTTTTCAATATAAACTGAAGCTATGCTGGACATGTGTATGAACATGTTTATGCATATAGTATTTTATGTAGATTTTATTTTCTTTTGACTAGAAGCCCAAATTACTGAGTCAAAAAAGGAATGAGTATTTTTGTTTCTGGAATGCATGTTGTAAAATTGTTTTCTTAAAGGACCTTACCAATTTCCATTTCATTTAGCAGACTCTGTTAGCTTTACTTTATTTACAAATGAGTACATTTGTAATAGGGACATTTTTAAATGATGAAGATTGACATTTCTTCCCAGATTTTGACTTAGTTATGTCTTAGACAAAAAATGTTCCATCTTACTTCTTTGCCATTGGTATTAAAGATGCTTTTTTTTTTTTTTTTGAGACAGAGTCTCGCTCTGTTGCCCAGGCTGGAGTGCAGTGGCGTGACCTCGGCTCATTGCAACCTCTGCCTCCTGGGTTCAAGCGATTCTCCTACCTCAGCCTCCCGAGTAGCTGGGATTACAGGTGTGTACCACCATGGCTGGCAAATTTTTGTGTTTTTAGTAGAGATGGGGTTTCACCATGTTGGTTAGGCTGGTCTCCAACTCCTGACCTCGTGATCTGCCCGCCTCAGCCTCCCAAGGTGTTGGGATTACAGGTGTGAGCCACTGCGCCCAGCCTGACACTTTCTTTTTAACAGAAACAGAAATGCTAACTGAAATATATTCTAACAAAGCATTTCTAACTTTCTAGAATGTAGTCTTTCATTTTTGTTTATCTTTTTTCAGCTTATTCCCAAATATATACTTTGGCCATTTAAATAAATGGCCAAAGAAATGGCCAGAAAATGCTTTATTTAGTTTTTGTTTTATTATGAGGGATGATTACTCTTTAATGCTGCTAAATTCTTTTCTAGCTCTGTTTATTTCACTTCAAGAATATGTACATTTTTTTCTAGCTCTGTATTTCACAAGAAAGTCATTCATTCTAAAAGGGAAAAATACTATTAATTTACTTGGGAATTCTAATATGAGCTGAAAAAAGAGGCTGTCTTTTTTTTTTTTTTTTTTAACATTTTTCCTGTCTTTTTACTGTTTCAGGTGCAAGTGAAAGTGTAGGAAAACATATGCTTGAAGCGTGCAACAATAATCTGGAAATGGCAGTCACTATGTTTTTGGATGGTGGAGGAATCGCTGAAGAGCCCAGTACCAGTTCAGCAAGTGTCTCTACTGTCAGACCACACACAGAGTATGAATTTATTATGTGTTGTCAGGAGCTATCCATTGCCTAAATTAAGTAGTTGCATTTTTATCAAAGCTAGGTCGATTCTCTGGTTTTGAAATAAATGAAACACTGAAAGCCTGTGAAAACGTATGAAGTGGAAATTTTTGTAGTTACATACTTTAAATTCTTTAGAGTACTGTCCTGCTTTTTAATCCTCAAAGGAACCATGTAGGCTCTGTGAAGTCGGGGAGATGGGGTTGGTTAGAGTGTGTGGTGCTGCTCTGCTAGGATTGGCCGGTGGCCAGCAGGGCCTGTGTGCCTCATGGCAGCAACAAACAAACAAAAACCTTATTGGATGGCATTACCAACATTTTACCAATCAGGAAGCAGAGGCGTGGCCATTTCCCCAAGCTACACAGCAATTAAGTAGCATAGAGTCCAGTAAAGCTCAGATTTCCCAATTTTAGATTTTTCCACATTGTCACAGAAATGTTTTGAGTTGCTATGAAAAATGCTTGAAGCTAGGCTGGGCACGGTGGCTCACGCCTGTAATCCTGGCACTTTGGGAGGCCGAGGTGGGCTGATCACGAGGTCAGGAGGTCGAGACCAGCTTGACCAACATGGTGAAACCCTGTCTCTACTAAAAAAAAAAATACGAAAATTAGCCAGGCATGGTGGTGGGCACCTGTAATCCTAGCTACTCGGGAGGCTGAGGCACGAGAATTGCTTGAGCCCAGGAGGCAGAGGTTGCAGTGACCAGAGATTGTGCCACTACACGCCAGCCTGGGTGACAGAGCAAGACTCTGTCTCAAAAAAATAATAAAAATAATATCATGTAGAGTTTTTTCTGTTAATGTTGGCCATGTATTTCGCTCCCAATATAACTCAAACTTTTAACAGAAATCAGTATGAAACCCTAATATTTAAAAAAAAAGTCCAGGCATGGTGGCTCATGCTTGTAATTCTAGTACTTTGGGAGGCCAAGGCAGGAGGATGGCTTGAGCCCAAGAGTTTGAGACCAGTTTGGGCAATATAGCAAAACCCTGTCTCTACAAAAAATACAAAAATTAGCCGGGTGTGGTGGTACGCGACTGTAGTCCCAGCTACTTGGGAGGCTGAGATGGGAGGATCACATGAGCCTGGGAGGTTGAGGTTGCAGTGAGCCATGATTGTGCCACTGCACTCCAACCTGGATGACACAGAGTGAGGCTTCTTGTGTCAAAAAAAAAAAAAAAAAAGATAAAAATAAAAAACCACCTAATACAGAAACTTGAATAGCAAATATTCATAGTTGATTTGGGAGAGCATATTTATCCTCATTGTATAAAACATGTTTTCTCAATTGTGTTGAAAATGAATATCTTTTCCTAATGAATTCCCCTATATATAACTTGGCTTAGTTTGTATTGCTAATTGATTAACATTTGATAATGGCTCCTAATTCCTAAAGTATGATTTTCTTTATTCACTTTTTTCTGTTCCATCCTTCCATTCTTGGTAGCTGACAACCTTGGTACAGATACCCTCAGATAATGTAGTAATCAAGTCTTTTCGTGTAAGGACAACTGTACTACTTAATCCACCCCTCTAATTGATGCATTTCATCAGATTAAAGTTTGTTTATAGAACAACTGAGTTGTCTGAGATCGAGACAATTATATATATATATACCCACACACACACACACACACACACACACACACACACACACTGTAAAGCGAGGTATAACAATAATGGAAAGTTTTGTTTAGGTAAAAGTTTTTTTTTTTTTTTTTTTTGAGATGGAGTCTCTCTGTGTCGCCAGGCTGGAGTGCAGAGGCGTGATCTCGGCTTGCTGCAACCTCCGCCTCCTGGTTCAAGCAGATTCTCCTGCCTCAGCCTCCTAAGTAGCTGGGACTGCTGGCACACGCCACCACGCCTGGCTAATTTTTTTATTTTTAGTAGACACGGGGTTGCACCATGTTGACCAGGATGGTCCCAATCTCCTGACCTCGTGATCCACCTACCTCGGCCTCCCAAAGTGCTGGGATTACAGGCATGAGCCACTGTGTGCGGCCAGTTTTCTTAAGATAATTAACTCTCTTTTTTTAAACATAGTCTTGCTCTGTAACTCAGACTGGAATGTAGGGGTGTGATCTCTGCTTACTGCTTTCAACTCACTGCAACCTCCGCCTCTTGGGTTCAAGCAGCCTCAGCCCCTCAAGTAGCTGGGACTATAGGCGCATGCCACCACACTTGACTAATTTTTGTATTTTTTGTAAAGATGGAGAGTTTTGCCTTGTTGCCCAGGCTGGTCTTGAACTCCTGAGCTCAGGTGATCCACCTGCCTTGGCCTCTCAAAATGCTAGGATTGCAGGTGTGAGCCACCATGCCTGGCTGGCCTATTTCCTTTTGATGAAAGGATTGACAGAGCTTCCTCTTATAGATGTATTGTCTGTTTCTTCAGATAATTGAAATTTTGTGTGTGAGCAGTAGGAAAGAGTACTTAACATAATTTTGAATTATCCTTTTGTCACTTGGTTTATTGGAAATTCCTTTAACTGGTTTTTCTTCGATTACAGGATGTAATTGTTGACAAATGAGTATTCCTGCTTCATTTCATAAGGGATGTTTTGGAGTTCCAATGCTTAAATATCAAAAACAAGATCTTTAGTTAATACTATTCAGAACACCTGAATGAAAACCATTGGCCGGGCACAGTGGCTCACGCCTGTAATCCCAGCACTTTGGGAGGCTGAGGCGGGTGGATCACGAGGTCAGGAGATCGAGACCATCCTGGCTAACATGGTGAAACCCCGTCTCCACTAAAAATACAAAAAGTTAGCCGGGCGTGGTGGCGGGCACCTGTAGTGCCAGCTCCTGGGGAGGCTGAGGCAGGAGAATGGCGTGAACCCAGGAGGCGGAGCTTGCAGTGAGCTGAGATCATGCCACTGCGCTGGGCGACAGAGTGAGACTCAGTCTCAAAAAAAAAAAAAAAAAAAAAAAAAAAACCATTAGGGCTAACATAAATTTATATGGAATTTACATGCTTATATAATAATACTTATAAGCAGGAAGATAATGAATTAGGAAGTTACTATTTGCTGTGAACATTAATCAGCAGAGTTCAATAGTTGAGTTACAACTATAAAACGAAGTAATTTTTTTTTCCTTTTCTTCTTTTTTTTTAAGAGATGGAGTTTTACTATGTTGCCAAGGTTGGTCTCCAACTCCTGGGCTCAAGTGAGCCTCCCGCCTCCTCTCCCAAAGTACTGGGATTACAGGCATGAGTCACCATGCCCAACCTAAAATAAACTAATCTCTAAAGGCACACACCATTTTTACAGTATATCTAAATGAGTTTTTTCTTACTGGAAGAGATGGATTATCAATAAACCCTATGAATGTAAACTTTGAAGAAAATGGGCTTTTAAAAAATGAGTAATTACTTTTTTTTTCTGTATATTAGGATCTTTTTAGTAAATAATCCAAGATCATACCTGTTAGCCTCTTTCATAATTAGCATGAAATTCACTGCCTTTTTAAGTTTATTTTAATATGTCCTTGTGATTTAATTATTCTTTGATATAGTAGTAATGTGATATTGCTTCTATTAAGCCTATATTTTTCTGTTCATTTCTGCCTGATTTTTTGGGGGAAAAGTTTTTTCTTTTTTTCTGACAGAATTTAAGGTAGGAAACTTGAGAGGGAAGGGGAAATTGTTTTTATTTCCAAACCATTTGAGCTATGGATGCCAGGTACTCTTTTCCACTTGAGCTTTATGTGGAAACCATCTAAAACTCATTTATCAGCCGGATGCAGCAGCTCATGCCTGTAATCCTAGCACTTTGGGAGGCTGAGGTTGGTGGATTGCTTGAGCTCAAGAGTTCGAGACCAGCCTGGCCAACATGGCGCGAACCTGTCTCTACTAAAAATATGAAAAAAAATTAGCCAGCTGTGATGGTGCATGCCTGTAGTCCCAGCTACTAGGGAGGCTGAGGCACGAGATTCACTTTAACTCGGGAGGTGGAGGTTGCAGTGAGCCAAGGTCGTGTGGGTCCACTCCAGCCTGGGCGACAGAGGGAGACACTGTCTCCACCCCCCCGCCCCCAAAAAATAGCAACAAAAAAACTTACTATCACTGTGCTTCTAAAAGTCACTAAGTTAATTTGAATATATTCACAGTATTTACAGAAAGCAAACAGGTAGCAGAAAACAGCTCATTTTTTGTTTTCCCATTTTTTTTTAATAGAGAAGAAGTTCGTGCCCCAATTCCTCAAAAGCAGGAAATACTGGTGGAACCAGAACCATTATTTGGTGGTAAGTTCACTTTTTTCCCTTAGCCTTATTTGATTTTGTTCTTTAGGACTTTAATGAAACCATCAAAAGATGTGAAGGTTTGCTAGGAGACTGTTAGAAGTGTAGTGTCAATTCTTACCTTGTTTTTCTATAGTCCTGTCGAGAAAGTTGCACAGTTGACTCACAAAGAGTGGAGCAGATGTTAAAAATTGATATTTGTTGGAAAATGCCAACAGGAGGGACGTTAGCAAAAAGAATTGCTGCCTTGTAATGGGAATGAATAATGAAAAGATTCTGATAATTTTTATTTTCTGGATATCTACTTGACTGCCATATCCTTACTCTCTAGAAATGCCTTACCTTCTCTCTTAATTTCTGGAAGTGCTGTTCCTCATGTGAATGAAGGGCACAGTAACCCCTCATTCATGTGAAAAATTGTGATATGAATCTGGATAGAGACTGGTGATAGAGAATGCGACATTTAATCAGATTAATTTATCGTTAAATAAGCACTTATTTCCCTTTTGTAAGCTAAAGAGTTTGTGTTAATCATGAATTTATATAGAAAAAATACAAGATGGAATTATAATCTGCTTGGGCAGACCAAGACAGAAACTGTATGTAGTATATATTGACAACAGTTAACGCAGAGAAATACTTTGTGTTGAGGTGCACTTCGGGAGGCTGAGGTGGGCAGATCACTCGAGGCCAGGAGTTCGAGACCAGCCTGGCCAACATGTCAAAATCCCATCTCTACTAAAAGTACAAAAATTAGCTAGGCATGGTAGCACATGCCTGTAATCCCAGCTATTTAGGAGGCTGGGGCACTAGAATCGCTTAAACCGGGAGGCTGAGGTCGCAGTGAGACGAGATCGTGCCACCGCACTCCAGTCTGGGCAGCAGAGTAAGACTGTGTCTCAAAATAAATAAATAAATACAATTGAGTACAAGAGACAAATTTTTTTCCCTCCAACTTTTATTTTAGGTTTGGGGTACATGTGCAGGTTTGTTACATGGGTAAATTGCATGTTGCGTGGGTTTGGTGTACAGATTATCACCCAGGTAATAAGCATAGTACCCAATAGGTAGTTTTTCTTCTCTCCTCCCCTCCCCTCCCCTCCCCTCCCCTCCCCTCCCCTCCCTCCCCTCCCCTCCCCTCCCT
Source organism: Nomascus leucogenys (assembly GCF_006542625.1). Taxonomy (NCBI): domain Eukaryota; kingdom Metazoa; phylum Chordata; class Mammalia; order Primates; family Hylobatidae; genus Nomascus; species Nomascus leucogenys. Next base: position 117,213,183 of record NC_044391.1, on the reverse strand, counting down.
CCCCTCCCCTCCCCTCCCCTCCCCTCCCTCCCCTCTCCCCCCTCTCCCCTCCCCCCTGCCCCTCCCCTCTCCCCTCTCCCCCTCTCCCCTCCCCCTCCCCCCCTCCCCTCTCCCCTCTCCCCTCTCTCCTCTCTCCTCTCCTCTCCTCTCTTCTCTCTCCTCTTCTCTTTCTTTCCTTTCTTTACTTTTTTTTTTAAGTAGAGATGGAGTCTTGCTATGTTGCCCAGGCTGGTCCCAAACTCCTGGGCTCAAGCGATCCTCTGGCCTCAACCTCCCAAAGTGCTGGGATTACAGGAGCGAGCCACCACGCCTGGCTTATGGGTATTTTTTCCAATCCTTGCCATCCACCCTCAAGCAGGCCCTAGTGTCTGCTCCCTTCTTTGTGTCCATTTGTACTCAGTGTTTAGCTCTCTCTTATGAGAACGTGCGGTATTTGGCTTTCTGTTCCTGCATTAATTCACTTAGGATAATACACATGTAGCCTTCATCGGTAAACTAAGAGGAGGAAATATACGTTGTAACAAAAGGATGAATAAAATTATATGTATGTCTTTTGATTTGGTAAAGTACTTCAGTTGAGAGTTTTTATGACATAAATATTTTTAACTTGGCAGCTTTGGTGTTTATTATAGCAAGAAACAAAAGAATATACTGTCTAGATTCGGAAATAAAAGGCAAGAGGAAAGCTGTAAGTCTGAATACTGTAGTGTAATGAAGTGCTTTCTGGACTGTTCACTGCAGATAGTCATTATGCTGTTAATATACCATATTGCTCATATTTTTAAAAATATAAATGCTAGGAATAGATTTGGAGCAAAAGAGTAATGCCCTTGGAAGCTTTATCTTCTCTTTATTGCAAGGAATAATACAGGGTCTTTGTAGGACTATAGGAAGTAAATTCTGTGTTGTATTGCTTTTGAACGGAGGCAAAAGAATTCCATTTGAAAGCCCCACTTTACTCTTTTTTTTTTTTTCTTTTGTTTTACAGAGATGGAGTCTGTTGCCCAGGCTGGAGTGCAGTGATACAATCCTTGCTTACTGCAGTCTCAAACTCCTGGGCTCAAGGATTCCTCCCACCTCAGCCTTCTATAGGTGCATGCCACCACGCCTGGCTAATTGTTTTGTTTTGTTTTGTTTTTTTGTGGAGACAAGGCATTGCTATGTTGCCCTGGCTGCTATGGAACTGATCTCAAGCAATCCTCCTGCCTTGGCCTTGGCCTCCCAAAGTATTGGAGTTACGGGCGTGAGCCACCACACCTGGCCACTTTCTTCCTTTTTTTATCTCTGAATTGATGTACAGTAAGGAGGACACTGAGAATGACTTTTTACAGTTAGGAAGTCATTCTTACCTTTCATTATTAGACGTTATAACTTGAAATGGGTCTTTAGAAACTATTTTCTTAAGACAGTATTGATTTAAATCACAGTTCAGGTGTGGCCTCAGGTCCCTAATATTCCCCTTCAGGTTGTCTGTAAAGTTAAAACAACTTACGTAATAATACTAAGGGTTTTTTTTTTTTTTCCCCCGAGATGGGGTCTTGCTGTGTTGCCCCAGGCTGGAGTGCAGTGGTTGCTCACAGGTGTGATCCCACTAGTGATCAGCATGGGAGTTTTGACCTCTGTTTCCAATCTGGGCCAGTTCACCCCTCCTTAGGCAACCTGGTGGTCCCCCTACTCCCGGGAGGCAATTCTGTTGAGGCTGAGCTTAGTGTAGACACCTGACTGGCATAGCACACTACAGGCCAGAACTCTTAGGCTCAGGTGATCTTCTTATCTTAGCCTCCTGAGTAGCTGGGATTATAGGCATGCACCATTGTACTGGACATCAAATTATTTTCATTGTGGTGACATTTAGACTGATAGTTCAGAAACAGTGATGAGTCAGACTGCTGGCATCTTGGTTGAATTCATGCAGTGGCTTCAGACTGTATCACTAGGTAGTGAATTCTTCACTGCTGCATACTTGAAGTTTACAAAAAAATTTAAAAGGCAGGGCCAGGTGCAGTGGCTCATGCCTGTAATCCCAGTCCTTTGGGAGGCTGCAGTTGAAAAGATCACTTGAAACCAGGAGTTGGAGAGTAGCCCAGACAACATAGGAAGACTCTTATCTCTACAAAAAATAAAATAAATTCGTTAGGCGTGGTGACACGCGCCTGTAGTCCTAGTTACTTGGGAGTCTGAGGTGGGAGGATCGCTTGAGCTTAGGAGTTCTAGGCTGTAGTGAACTATGATCATGCCACTGCACTGCAGCCTGTGTAACAGAGTGAGGCCCTGTCTATAAAAGAAAAATAAATAGGACAGTTGCAGTGGCTTAACACCTGTAATCTCAACACTTTGGGAGGCTGAGGCGGGAGAACTGCTTGAGCCCAGGAGTTTGAGACCAGCCTGGGCAACATATTGAGACCCCGAACTCAAAAAAATAATAATTAATTAATTAATTTAAAAGCAGTTTAATAATGTTCTTGATGAAGCAATAAAAATGATTAATTTCATTAAATCTTGACCCTTGAATACACAGTGTTTTTTTTTTTTTTTTTGAGACAGAGTCTCTCTCTGTCACCCAGGCTGGAGTGCAGTGGCGCGATCTCGGCTCACTGCAAGCTCCGCCTCCCGGGTTCAAGCAATTCTCCTGCCTCAGTCTCCCGAGTAGCTGGGACTACAGGCACCCACCACCACGCCCGGCTAATTTTTTGCATTTTTAGTAGAGACAGGGTTTCACTGTGTTAGCCAGGATGGTCTCGATCTCCTGACCTCATGATCCGCCCGCCTCGGCCTCCCAAAGTGCTGGGATTACAGGCGTGAGCCACCGTGCCCGGCCTACACAGTTTAAAAATATTGTTTGAAATAGGATGTATGCACAAAGCACTTTGGCATAATGAAGTACCATGATTACCTTAAGGAAAAGCACTTGTGTGATTGTTAGAGTAGCAAGCTCAACTAGGCAGCTTTTTTCTTGGAACATTCTTTTTACTTGAAAAATCACGACAGTTGGCATTTTCTTGAAAATGTGAGCTTGTTACCTCAATACAACTGAGAGTGTTTGTTATCAGTGATTTTAAAAAAGAGGTTCGGCCAGACGTGGCGACTCACAGCTGTAATCCCAACACTTTGGGATTACTTTGGGAGGCTGAGGCGGGAGGATTGCTTGAGCCTGGGAGTTCCAGACCAGCCTGGGCTACATAGGGAGACCCCATCTCTACAAAAAAATTAAGAAAAAAGTTAGCTGGGTGTGGTGGCACATGCCTGTAGTCCCAGCTACTCAGGAGGCTGAGGAGTGAGAAGATGGAGCCTGGGAGGTCCAGGCATGAGCCATGATTGCACCACTGCACTCCAGCCTACTGGTGACAGACCTCGTCTCAAAAAAAAATGATAAAAAGCTTTCAGGCAAAAAACAGTTTTAGAAAATTTTTTGTACCCACCTTTGTGAGCTTGATACTTTCCCAATACTTGAAGGCTTTCTGATAAGATCGGTGGTGACATGAAACATGATTTTTAAAATACTGTGTAATGAAACCATTAATATTTGAAATGTTTGCATTACTCAGTAAACAAGTATTTTTGAATAACCAATGCATGATACTACAAAATTGTGCATAGGTAAAAGATCCATTCGAACTACGAGATGAATTGTATTAGATATTTATTGCTGAGTGAAAAATTGTTCCAAAATTAAACTGCCTGAAAAAAACAAACGTTATCTCAGTTTCTTTGGGTCAGCAATCTGGGTGTGGCCTTTGGTTAGGGTCTCCTACAAGGGTGTGGTCAACATGTCAGCTAGGCTACCATTCATCTCAAAGCCTGAATGGAGGAGGATCTCCTAAGCTCATTCATGTGGCTATTGCCTGGGGGCATCCATTCTTACACAGAGCAAATGAGAGAGTCAGAGAGGGCAGCCCAAAATGGAAGCCACTGTCTTTTTGCAACCTGATCCCATCACGTCTGCCACATGCTGTTCAATCCTGCCTGCACTCAAAGTATTCACACACAGGTTATCAATACTGGGAGAATTGGGGGCTGTCTTAGACACTGCCTACCACATGCTACAGTGGGTTTCAATGAAACAGTATGAAAAACTCGTTGATCAGATTTCAGATTCCACTTTGCAGCTGTCCTCTAATAAACTACCATTGGTTAAGTATTGGTGTACTATTAAAGAAGAATATCCACAATCATCTAAGACTTTAAAACACTCCTCCCTGCTGGGTATGGTGGTACAGGCATGTAGTCTCAGCTACTCTGGAGGCTGAGGTGGGAGTGTGGCTTGAGCCCCAGGAGTTCTTGGCTGTAGGGCCCTATGCTGATTGGGTGTCTGCACTAAGTTCGGAATCAATATGGTGACCTGCCGGCAGTGGAGGACCACCAGATGACCTAAGGAAGAGGAAAAGGAGCAGGTGCAAATCAGTACTGGGATTGTGCCTGTGAATAGCCACTGCCCTTCAGCCCGGGCAACATAGTGAGACCCCCATCTTTTAAAACAAAAAGCCCGCTCCTCCCTTTTACAACTGCGTGTCTGCGTGAGAGTAAATTGTAATTTTCTTTCTATACTTGAACTGAAAGAATAGCAGCAGATCTAAAGGAATGCAGAAGCAGATCTGAAGATCCAGATGTCTTCTCTGAAGCCAAATACAAACAGATATGTGGACATGTAAAACAGTGCCACTCTTCTCACTACATTTTTTCTCCACCTGTCCCTCCCCTATGCTGACTTTGAAGCTTCTGAATCTCTTTTAGGTCTTTATAGCTTAGTCTCTTTGGCTTCAGTGACCAGTACTTCTATTATGTGGGCAGTAGAGTGAGGACAGAGGACTGATGTTTGCTTGTGGCAGACGGCTTGGAAGAGCCAGGAGACCACATTGAAAAGGCAGGTAGCAGTAATAGTCCTATGGCTAGAGGTGGTGTGGTCTGAGGAGAGGTTTTTGCTTAGAAATAGGGTAAATGAAGGGAAGACAAATGGGAAAAGGGTTATTAGCCCAAGTAGTAAAAGGAATTGGGTAGAAGGATAGCAATAAGAGGAACTAGTGAGTATACCCAGATCGATGCCTTATAGAGAAGGGGGAGGTTGGAAAGGTGATGTGGAATATTGACCTACCTACCTTTGGCAGTTTAAAAGTAGAAGAAAATTACCTTTTATGTGCAACCTTCCTAAAATAATATACTTTCTTAGGCAGCTATTCTTATTCTAAGACATCCTTGGTTTCTTTTCTGAGATGGAGTTTCGTTCTGTGGCCCAGGCTGGAGTGCAGTGGCACGATCTTGGCTCACTGCAAGCTCTGCCTCCTGGGTTCATGCCATTCTCCTGCCTCAGCCTCCCAAGTAGCTGGGACTACAGGCGCCCGCCACCACGCCTGGCTAATTTTTTCTATTTTTTAGTAGAGATGGGGTTTCACCCTGTTAGCCAGGATGGTCTCGATCTCCCGACCTTGTGATCTGCCCACCTCGGCCTCCCAAAATGCTGGGATTACAGGCGTGAGCCACCGTGCCCAGCCTCCAGCCAGTTTCTTAATTGTTAACAGTTAAAAAGTATCAGATATCTAGTTATTTTTAAAAATTTAATTTTTTTTTTTTTTTTTTTTAAGAGACAGGGTCTCAGTATGTTGCACAGACTGTACTCGAACTCCTTGGCTCAAGCAATCCTCTCACATCAGCCACCTGGGCAGCTGGGACTGTAGGCTCACGTCACTGCACCAGGGCCAGATAACTAGTTTTAGAGGCGTTCTTTGGCAGGTTGTATTATTCCTGCTAGAAGCCATGTACATTTGAAATAGGAGCTCTTGATCAAAAATAGTTCCAAGATTGAAAAGTGTGACATTTCTTGCTTTTTCTTGAATAGAAATGAAGAAAGGAGGGAGGGAGGAAGGTAGAGAGGGACACGGTGCAATATTTAAATTAAAAATAAAATTCAGGCCAGGCTCAGTGGCTCATTCTTGTAATTCCAGCACTTTTGGTGGCTGAGGCGGGTGGATCACTTGAGATCAGGAGTTCCAGACCAGCTTGGCCAACATGGTGAAACCCCCTCCCTACTAAAAATACAAAAATTAGCTGGGCGTGGTGGCACACGCCTGTTGTCCCAGGTACTAGGGAGGCTGAGGCAGGAGAATGCCTTGAACCTGGGAGGTGGAGGTCATAGTGAGCTGAGATCATGCCACTGCACTCAGCCTGGGCAACAGAGTGAGACTCTGTCGCAATAAATTAATTAATTAATTAATTCAGGCTGGGCATGGTGGCTTGTTCCTGTAATCCCAGCACCTTGGGAGGATGAGGTGGGAGGATTCCTTGAGCTCAGGAGTTCCAAACTAGCCTGGGCAAGATAGTGACATGCCCATCTCTTAAAAACAAACAAACAAACAAACAACTGAACGTGGTGCTGCACACTTGTAGTCCCAGCTGCTTGGGAGGCTAAGGCAGGAGGATGGCTTGAGCCTAGGTGGATGGAGTCTGCAGTGAGCCATGATCACACCACTGCACTCCAGCCGGGCAACAGAGCGAGACACTGTCTCAAAAAATAAAAAATAAAACATGACAGTGTATTACAAAATCTCTTTTCCCAGAGATGATAATGTGATTGTTTAACATAAAAACATACACATATACACAGGAATGATATGCATATGAATATGTTTTAAACAAAAATGAAGTTTTTAATATGTTCTGCATTTTTTATTGCTTTGTTTTGCCTTTTACTCGGTAGTTCTGGATATAAATAATTATCCTATGTAATCACAAACACGAGTTATTGGGAAAGATGTTTTGACATGGGTTAAGGGGATTCTGTAGTCTCTGTCTAATCTTGATACCAATCATTTATTCACAGATAATTATTCTTGTTACATGCTGGCCAGTCTTGCCATAAGCCAACTTAGTAACCTACCCATATTGAGGGAATCATGAAAAGCCTTTATTTATTGTAATGTACATAAATGATCTGGTAATTTGTTTAGGTTTAAGAACACATAGATATAGGAAGATAACATTTTGATTCTAGCATTCTAGACTTTATCTGTAAAATACTTAAAGACTGGGTAATAGACTCTACAGGGGTAGTGGAATACCTTAGGTGGATCTGTTTACTTTTCTGTCATTAAACCATTGTGTAACTGTGAAAAGTTTCCAAAATTAAAGATGTTTTTTGTCTTTATGGTTCTGCACGTGGGTCCAGTCCCTAAGAAATAGTCCTTAAGTCTTAGAGTTTAGAATGTAGAATTACTCTATACAACAAGGCAGTCAGATCCCGAAGGCTAACCTGAATTGGATGTCTGCAGCATGTGTGTGGCATCATCTCTACGTGGCATCATCCTCAAAATCTTTTTTCTTCCTGATATCACCACTTGGATATTAAGATAGTAAACTTTTTTTTTTTTGAGACGGAGTTTCACTCTTCTTGCCCAGGCTGGAGTGCAGTGGCGTGATCTTGGCTCACTGCAACCTCCGCCTCCCAGGTTCAAGTGATTCTCCTGCCTCAGCCTCCCAAGTAGCTAGGATTACAGGTGCCTGCCACCACACCTGGCTAGTTTTTTGTATTTTTATTAGAGACAGGGTTTCATCATGTTGGTCAGGCTGGTCTCGAACTCGACTTCAGGTGATCCACCCACCTTGGCTTCCCAAAGTGCCGGGATTACAGGAGGCGTGAGCTACAGCGCCTGGCCAGGATAGTAAACTTTTTTTTTTTTTTTGAGATGGTGTTTTGCTCTTGTTGCCCAGGCTGGACTGCAACGGCAGTCTTGGCTTACTGCAACCTCTGTCTCCCAGGTTCAAGTGATTCTCCTGCCTCAGCCTCCCAAGTAACTGGAATTACAGTCATGCACCACCACGCCTGGCTAATTTTTTGTATTTAGTAGAGATAGGGGCTCACCATATTGTTCAGGCTGGTCTCAAACTCCTGACCTCAGGTGATCCACCTGCCTCGGCCTCCCACAAGTGCTGGGATTACAGGCATGAGCCACCATGCCCAACCAATAGTAAACTTTTTACACAAGTTTGATTAAGTCTGTTTTAACTAGACCTGAATTTTCTCATTTGTAATACAAGATGACTGGATGGAAGATGTTTGGATTAATTATACATGAATGATTTGAAAGTTTTTAAACTTTTTTATTTTTTGAGGGAAGGCACCATTATGAATCTTGAGTGTTTTAAAACAAGAAATACTGTGCTCGCTTCGGCAGCACATTTACTAAAATTGGAACGAGACAGAGATTAGCATGATACAGAGATTAGCACGGCCCCTGCGCAAGGGTGACATGCAGTTCGTGAAGGGTTTCATATATTTTATTAAAAAAATACTTTTAGATAAGGACATTTATAGAATTAAGTTTCAAAATTAATTTTTAAATTTTTAAATTCTGTTTTTTCTCCCGAAAGCTCCTAAAAGACGACGGCCTGCACGTTCAATTTTTGATGGTTTCCGGGATTTTCAGACTGAAACTAGTAGGTATCTATGGACCAGTTTATCATCTCCCTCTTCTCTTCCTATTAAAAAGACAAAGATGATTACTATTAGGCCCAATTACTTTTAAGTTTTCACCTTCTTTAAAAAGTGAAATTATGGATCCAGAATGTGATTAATTCTCCCCTGAGCTAAATTGTTCCAAATTCTAACCTATTTGGTTATAGAAAAATAGTAAAGGAGATGGAGATAATGTAGGAAATATGGTAATTGACAAACTTAGTTCGCTTGTGAATAAACACTTAAAATGCTTACTATAATAAAATAAACTGATTTCCCTCAGGATCCTGATTTCTGTCAATGAAAGGAATATATAATGAAAATGGTTATTGTAAGAGATTGAAAAATAGGAGGAAAAGCCACGCCACCCAAAGCAGCCACTATTAATATTTTGGCTACAGTTATTTGAAATATTTTTGTGTAATAAGTTAGAATGAGAATCTTGGTCTTATACTTTTAGAGGATTTAGTATTGATTTAGCAATGGAATCCTAAAGAAAGGACAGTTATGTTAAGAGGATATATGAGAAACCCTTGGACCATGCTTGATTTTGTAGTTTATTTATAATGAGTTCATTGAGGCACAGATAGGTCTTGTAACTTTGGAGAGAATTGATGGGGAACCTAAACTGACTCAGGTCATCTAGGGAATCCTGTGTCCTTCCAGTGGAAGGTGACAACAGTGGTCATCATCTCTACTGTCATAATATTTTTATTATTATTACTATTTATTTTTGAGATGGAGTCTCGCTCTATCACCCAGGGTGGAGTGCAGTGGCGTGATCTCAGCTTACTGCAACCTTCACCTCACAGGTTCAAACGATTCTCTTGCCTCAGCCTCCCTAGTAGCTGGGACTATAGGCTTGTGCCACCACACCCGGCTAATTTTTGTGTTTTTAGTAGAGATGAGGTTTCACCATGTTGCCCCGGCTGGCCTTGAACTCCTGACCTCAGGTGATCTGCACATCTCAGCCTCCCATAGTGCTGGGACTACAGGCATGCGCCACTACACCTGGCTAATTTTTTTTCTTGAGACGGAGTCCTGCTCTGTTGCCCAGGCTGGAGTGCAATGGCGCAATCTCTGCTCACTGCAACCTCCGCCTCCAGGGTTCAGGCTATTCTCCTGCCTCAGCCTCCCGAGTAGCTGGGACTACAGGCTTGTGCCACCACACCTGGCTAATTTTTGTATTTTTAGTAGAGACGAGGTTTCACCGTGTTGCTCAGGCTGGCCTTGAACTGCTGACCTCAGGTGATGCGCACATCTCAGCCTCCCATAGTGCTGGGACTGCAGGCATGTCCCACCACGCCCGGCTTTTTTTTTATATTTTTAGTTGAGATGGGGTTTCACCATCTTGGCCAGGCTGATCTCAAACTCCTGACCTCAGGTGATCTGCTGACCTCGGCCATCCAAAGTGCTAGAATTACAGACGTGAGCCACCGCACTCAGCCTCTCCCATGTTACAGTTAGTTTCTGAATATGTGAAGAAGTTATTTTGAGTATGTGAATATTTTCAGTTAATTTTCTTTGTATCCTTGGGATAGGGAATACCACCAAGTCTTAAGATTCCTCTTATCTCCCTTTGCATTTTTTTTTTTCAGAGTCAACATTAGATCTTTGTATTTGAGGTCAAGCATATTGCCAGCAATTCCTTCAATTGACAGAAGGTTTTTTTTTTTTTTTTAGTGTGATTCACGATTATGGCTAACTGAAACTTTTTCATCCTTCTGTATTATAGTTCGGCAAGAACAAGAATTAAGAAATGGAGGAGCTATCGATAAGAAATTAACTACCCTTGCAGATCTATTCCGGCCACCCATTGATTTGATGCATAAAGGCAGCTTTGAAACAGTAAGTTGTTGGAGAGTCAGTGCCTTAACTATGAATGCTTTTGCATTTTCAATGCCTTTTTAAAAATATTACTTGTTTTAGAGGCAGGGTCTCGCTCTGTCGTCCAGGCTGGACTGCAGTGACACAATCATAGCTCACTGTAGCCTTGGGCTCAAGGGATCCTCCCACCTCAGCCTCCTGAGTAGCTAGGGCTACAGGCATGTGCCACCACACTCAGCTAATTAAAAAAAATTTTTTTTGGTAGAGACAGGGTCTCACTGTGTTGCCCAGGCTGGTCTTGAATGCCTAGGTTCAAGCAATCCTCTTGCCTCGGCCTCCCAGAGTGCTTGGATTATAGGTGTGAGCCACTGCACCTGGCCTTCAGTGACATTTTTTATTTTTATGAGAACAAAAAACCATTGTCAGTGTATAGGGAATTGGCATTATAATAAGTATATCTACATGATATGCCTAAAGGTTACGTTGATTTATATTTCTACCAGCAATATATGAAATACATTCCTACCAGCAATATATGAAATATATTTCTACCAGCAGTATATGAGATTGTTTGATGAAATCCTTTTATTAGCCTTGTGCGGTGTCATTTTAGAATCTTTGCCATTTTGATAGCTTTTTAAAATATCTCACTTGTTCATATATCTTTGACTACTACTGAAAATAGTGTGTGTGGTTTGTTAGCCATTTGTAAATTGTTGATAGGTGTCTTTTGTCTATACTTCTGTGCGGATCCTAGTGTGTTTGAAAGAATATCTCTAATTGGAGAACACATTCACCCTCAGTTCTTCTTGGTTTTATCATGACTAAACCCAAACAAAAACTTTCCAGAGTATGTTTACTTGGTTGCTGCTAACTTACAGACTTACTGAGGCAGAGGGAAGATCATTCTTTTTAATAATCCTTGGGACCCTTTCTCGTGCATTAGGAGGAACACATTATATGTTAAATGAAGGAGTTTAGTCAAGATTTTAGATACTCTTCTGTTGAGGTGTTCATACAGCTTGCCTTTTCATGTTGATTGGCATGTTAATGCTCTTTTGAATTACAATAGAATTTCCACAGGTGTAAATCAGTTATATTTCGGTTGAGTCTTTTTTTTTTTTTCCTTGAGATGGAGTCTCCCCGGAGTGCAGTGGCACGATCTCAGCTCACTGCAACCTCCGCCTCCCGGGTTCAAGTAATTCTCCTGCCTCAGCCTCCTGAGTAGCTGGGAAAACAGGTGCGCACCACCATGCCTGGCTAAGTTTTTGTATTTTTAGTAGAGACGGGGTTTCACCATATTGGCCAGGCTGGTCTCAAACTCCTGACCTCGTGATCCACCCACCTCAGCCTCCCACAGTGCTGGGATTACAGGCGTGAGCCACCGCGCCCAGCCTTCAGTTAAGTCTTACCTGTTAGGACCCTGTAGGCCAAAGAATAACTGCAAGAATGATGTATATCAAGCCCGACAGGTGCCCCAAACTAACTACTACTTGGGAGGCTGAGGTGGGAGGATCCCTTGAGTTCAGGAGTTTGAGGCTGTAGTGTGTGATGATCATGCCTATGAAAACCAATGCACTCCAGCCTGGGCAACATAGACCCTATCTTTCCCTTTTCTTTCTCTTTTTTTTTTGAGACAGGTTCTCATTCTGTCACCTGGGATGGAGTGCAGTGGCAGAATCATGGCTCACTGCAGCCTCCAACTCATGGTCTCAATTGATCCCCTGGTCTCAACCTCCCAAATAAGTAGGGCTGTAGACACCCACTACCACACCTGGCCAATTTAAAAAATAGTTTGTGGAGAGGGAGTCTTGCTGTGTTCCCCAGGCTGGTCCCAGATTCCTGGTGTCAAGTGATCCTTCTGCCTTGGTTCCCAAAGTGCTGGGATTACAGGCATGAGCTGAGACCCCATTTCTTAAAATAAACAACCGACGTATATCAGCTGCGTATTTGAACATGTTATGATAGTTTTTTTGTTGTTGTTGTTGTTTTGTTTGTTTGTTTTGAGATGGAGTCTCGCTCTGTCGCCCAGGCTCACTGCAAGCTCCGCCTCCCGGGTTCACGCCATTCCCCTGCCTCAGGCTCTCCGAGTAGCTGGGACTACAGGCGCCCGCCACCACGCCCAGCTAATTTTTTGTATTTTTAGTAGAGACGGGGTTTCATCGTGGTCTCGATCTCCTGACCTCGTGATCCGCCCGCCTCGGCCTCCCAAAGTGCTGGGATTATAAGCGTGAGCCACCGCGCCCGGCCTGATAGTATTTTTTAAAATGTGTCCTTTGATACACTTTTACACTGTCATACATGAAGTATTTAGGAGAAGGAATTTCAATGTAAGCTTGTGTGTTAGTTTGCTTGCATTGCTAGAAAGGAATCCATGAGACTGGGCAATTTATAAAAAAAAAAGATATTATTTTGACTCACATTTCTACAGGCTGTATAGAAAGCATGGTGCTGACATCTGCTTCTGGTGAGGCCTCAGGAAGCTTGCAGTCATGGCAGAAGGCAAAGGGGAAGCCGGTGTAGCACATGGTGTGAGGAGCAAGGGGTCAAGCCATTCACCAGGGGTCCGCCCCCATGACCCAAACACCACCTACGAGGCCCCACCCCCAACACTGGGGATTACATTTCAGTATGAGATTTGGAGGGGACAAATGTCCAAACCATATCAGCGTACTCTCCAGTTTCAATTTTCTGAATCAGAAAACCTTGAAAGTGGTTTGGCTGCATGTAACAGAAAACCCAAATGATGATAATTTGACCAAACAATGCTTTATTTTTGTCAGTAATAAGCCTAGAGTTGAAGAAATTATTGGTGTTCATTCATAAGCTCAAAAATGTCAGGTTAGATGTCTCCTCAGTTTTCTTCATCTTTCCGTCATGGTCTCAACATGGCAGCTGCCTGTCCTTTCTAGTATTCTGGTGATACTACAGCCATTGAGAGAGAGAATAGCAGCAATATGAAAGGCAGAAAAGGATCTTAGTTTGTTTTGGCATGTTTTCTATTTTTATTAGCTTATGAATTGCTCTAGGACGTAATGCAGTAACTAAGCTTGATTTAGTTTGGTCACTTTGGAGGGAAAAGGCAGTTATTCTTCTGCTTGCTCATTAAGGGAAAATACGAATCTCTTTTGATGTTGTCCCCTGAAATTTAAGTTATATCACCTTTTTTGCCTTGTATTTCATGGCCTGTGTTTACAGCAGTCCATTTTTTTTTTCACTGATAATATACTTAACCATCTGCAAGACTTTAAATGAAATAAACATTCCCTTCCAAAAGCAGGTATTTCATTATGGTTAAAGATACATGTATTAGTTTTATAAAAATTAGGAGGCCGGGCGCGGTGGCTCAAGCCTGTAATCCCAGCACTTTGGGAGGCCGAGGCGGGCGGATCACGAGGTCAGGAGATCGAGACCATCCTGGCTAACAGGGTGAAACCCCGTCTCTACTAAAAATACAAAAAATTAGCCGGGCGTGTTGGCGGGCGCCTGTAGTCCCAGCTACTCGGGAGGCTGAGGCAGGAGAATGGCGTGAACCCTGGGAGGCGGAGCTTGCAGTGAGCCGAGATCGCGCCACTGCACTCCAGCCTGGGGGACAGAGCAAGACTCCGTCTCAAAAAAAAAAAAAAAAAAAAAAAAAAAAATTAGGGAGATAACATGCAAAATTAAGTCATTAAAGTTTAGGAAGATAAATGTTAAAAATTAGAGGGATACTCTTTGGCTGACCAAGGAGGGCCCATAGGTTTGTTCCTCATATTAGATGTAAATGTGAGCCACAGTTTTACAGGTTAGAAGCTAGTGTAACTAGAGGTGGGTCATGTTCAAGGATTCTTTTTTTTTTTTTTGAGACGGAGTCTCGCTCTGTGGCCCAGGCTGGAGTGCAGTGGTGCAATCTCGGCTCACTGCAAGCTCCGCTTCCCGGGTTCACACCATTCTCCTGCCTCAGCCTCTCCGAGTAGCTGGGACTACAGGCGCCTGCTACCACGCCCGGCTAATTTTTTGTATTTTTAGTAGAGACGGGGTTTCACCGTGGTCTCGATCTCCTGACCTCGTGATCTGCCCGCCTCGGCCTTCCACAGTGCTGGGATTACAAGCATGAGCCACCGCGCCCGGCCTCAAGGATTCTTTCTGGCTCATGCTAACCAGATGAGAGAGACTGGTTAATTCACTTGTTCACTCAGTACATATTTATTGAGGCCTTGTGTTGCAGGACCTAATTCTAGGTGATCGAGAGTAAAGGTTTGACTGCATGTGAGAGAGACCGGGGAAAAAAAAAACAGTAGCTTATTTATTTATTTATTTATTTATTTTATTATACTTTAAGTTCTAGGGTACACATGCACAACGTGCAGGTTTGATACATAGGTATACATGGGCCATGTTGGTTTGCTGCACCCATCAACTCATTTACATTAGGTATTTATCCTAATGCTATCCCTCCCCCAGCCCCCCAGCCCCCGACAGGCCCCAGTGTGTGATGTTCCCAGCCTTGTAATAAGTGATCTCATTGTTCAATACCCGCCTATGAGTGAGATCATGCAGTGTTTGGTTTTCTGTCCTTGTGATAGTTTGCTGAGAAGGATGGTTTCTAGCTTCATCCATGTCCCTGCAAAGGACATGAACTCATCCTTTTTTATGGCTGCATAGTATTCCATGGTGTATATGTGCCACATTTTCTTAATGCAGTCTATCATTGATGGACGTTTGGGTTGGTTCCAAGTCTTTGCTATTGTGAATAGTGCTGCAGTAAACTTACATGTGCATGTGTCTTTATAGTAGCATGATTTATAATCCTTTGGGTATACACCCAGTAATAGGATTGCTGGGTCAAATGGCAATTCTAGTTCTAGATCCTTGAGGAATCGCCACACTGTCTTCCACAATGGTTGAACTAATTTACACTCCCACCAACAGTGTAAAAGCGTTGCTATTTCTCAACATCCTCTCCAGCATCTGTTGCTTCCTGACTTTTTAATGATTGCCATTCTAACTGGCATGAGATGGTATCTCATTGTGGTTTTGATTTGCATTTCTCTGATGACCAGTGATGATGAGCATTTTTTCATGTGTCTGTTGGCTGCATAGATGTCTTCTTTTGAGAAGTGTCTGTTCATATCCTTTGCCCACTTTTTGATGGGGTTGTTTGTTTTTTTCTTGTAAATTTGTTTGAGTTCTTTGTAGATTCTGGATATTAGCCTTTTGTCAGATGGGTAGATTGCAAAAATTTTCTCCCATTCTGTAGGTTTCCTGTTCACGCTAATGGTAGTTTCTTTTGCCATGCAGAAGCTCTTTAGTTTAATTAGATCCCATTTGTCTATTTTGGTTGGCTTTTGTTGCCATTGCTATTGGTGTTTTAGTTGTGAAGTCTTCGCCCATGCCTATGTCCTGAATGGTATTGCCTAGGTTTTCTTCTAGGGTTTTTATGGTTTTAGGTCTAACATTTAAGTCTTTAATCATCTTGAATTAATTTTTGTATAAGGTGTAAGGAAGGGATCCAGTTTCAGCTTTCTACCTGTGGCTAGCCAGTTTTTCCCAGCACCATTTATTAAATAGGGAATCCTTTCCCCATTTCTTGTTTTTGTCAGATTTGTCAAAGATCAGATGGTTGTAGATATGTGGTGTTATTTCTGAGGCCTCTGTTCTGTTCCATTGGTCTGTATATCTGTTTTGGTACCAGTACCATGCTGTTTTGGTTACTGTAGCCTTGTAGTATAGTTTGAAGTCAGGTAGCGTGATGCCTCCAGCTTTGTTCTTTTTGCTTAGGATTGTCTTGGCAATGTGGGCTCTTTTTAGGTTCCATATGAACTTTAAAGTAGTTTTTTCCAATTCTATGAAGAAAGTCAGTGGTAGCTTGATGGGGATGGCATTGAATCTATAAATTACTTTGGGCAATATGGCCATTTTCAGGTATTGATTCTTCCTATCCATGAGCATGGAATATTCTTCCATTTGTTTGTGTCCTGTTTTATTTCGTTGAGCAGTGGTTTGTAGTTCTCCTTAAAGAGGTCCTTCACATCCCTTGTAAGTTGGATTTCTAGGTATTTTATTTTCTTTGAAGCAATTGTGAATGGGAGTTCACTCATGATTTGGCTCTTTGTCTGTTAATGGTGTATAGGAATGCTTGTGATTTTTGCACATTGATTTTGTATCCTAAGACTTCGCTGAAGTTGCTTATCAGCTTAGGGAGATTTTGGGCTGAAACGATGGAGTTTTCTAAATATATGATCATGTCATCTGCAAACAGGGACAATTTGAGTTCCTCTTTTCCTAATTGAATACCCTTTATTTGTTTCTCTTGCCTGATTGCCCTGGCCAGAACTTCCAACACTATGTTGAATAGGAGTGGTGAGAGAGGGCATCCTTGTCTTGTGCCAGTTTTCAAAGGGAATGCTTCCAGTTTTTGCCCATTCAGTATGATATTGGCTGTGGGTTTGCCATAAATATCTCTTATTATTTTGAGATACATTCCATCAATACCTAGTTTATTGAGAATTTTTAGCGTGAAGGGCTGTTGAATTTTGTCGAAGGTCTTTTCTGTATCTATTGAGATAATCATGTGGTTTTTGTCGTTGGTTCTGTTTATATGATGGATTATGTTTATTGATTTGCGTATGTTGAACCAGCCTTGCATCCCAGGGATGAAGCCCACTTGATCATGGTGGATAAGCTTTTTGATGTGCTGCTGGTTTCGGTTTGCCAGTATTTTATTGAGGATTTTCGCATTGATATTCATCAGGGATATTGGTCTAAAATTCTCTTTTTTTGTTGTGTCTCTGCCAGCCTTTGGTATCAGGATGATGTTGGCCTCATAAAATGAGTTAGGGAGGATTCCCTCTTTTTCTATTGATTGGAATAGTTTCAGAAGGAATGGTACCAGCTCCTCTTTGTACCTCTGGTAGAATTTGGCTGTGAATCCATCTGGTTCTGGACTTTTTTTGGTTGGTAGGCTATTAATTATTGCCTCAATTTCAGAGCCTGTTATTGGTCTATTCAGAGATTCAACTTCTTCCTGGTTTAGTCTTGGGAGGGTGTATGTGTCCAGGAATTTACCCATTTCTTCCAGATTTTCTAGTTTATTCGCATAGAGGTGTTTATAGCATTCTCTGATGGTAGTCACCTTGATCATTTTTTATTGCGTCTATTTGATTCTTCTCTCTTTTATTCTTTATTAATCTTGCTAGTGGTATATCAATTTTGTTGATCTTTTCAAAAAACCAGCTCTTGGATTCATTGATTTTTTTGAAGGGTTTTTTGTGTCTCTATCTCCTTCAGTTCTGCTCTGATCTTAGTTATTTCTTACCTTCTGCTAGCCTTTGAATGTGTTTGCTCTTGCTTCTCTAGTTCTTTTAATGGTGATGTTAGGGTGTCAATTTTAGATCTTTCCTGCTTTCCCTTGTGGGCATTTAGTGCTATGAATTTCCCTCTACACACTGCTTTAAATGTGTCCCAGAGATTCTATTATGTTGTGTCTTTGTTGTCATTGGTTTCAAAGAACATCATTATTTCTGCCTTCATTTCGTTATTTACCCAACAGTCATTCAGGAGCAGGTTGTTCAGTTTCCATGTAGTTGTGCAGTTTTGAATGAGTTTCTTAATCCTGAGTTCTAATTACATTTGATTGCACTGTGGTCTGAGAGACAGTTTGTTGTGATTTCTGTTCTTTTACATTTGCTGAGGAGTGCTTTACTTCCAACTATGTGGTCAATTTTGGAATAAGTGTGATGTGGTGCTGAGAAGAAATGTATATTCTGTTGATTTGGGGTGGAGAGTTCTGTAGATGTCTATTAGGTCTGCTTGTTGCAGAGCTGAGTTCAGGTCCTGGATATCCTTGTTAACCTTCTGTCTCATTGATCTGTCTAATATTGACAGTGGGGCGTTAGATTCTCCCATTATTATTGTGTGGGGAGTCTAAGTCTATTTGTAGGTCTTTAAGGACTTGCTTTCTGAATCTGGGTGCTCCTGTATTGGGTGCATATATATTTAGGATAGTTAGCTCTTCTTGTTGAATTGACCCCTTTACCATTATGTAATGGCCTTCTTTGTCTCTTTTGATCTTTGTTGGTTTAAAGTCTGTTTTATGAGAGACTAGGATTGCAACCCCTGTGTTTTTTTCTGTTTTTTTCTTTGGAGACGAAGTCTTGCTCTGTGGCCCAGGCTGGAGTGCAGTGACACGATCTTGGCTCACTGCAAGCTCCGCCTCCTGGGTTCATGCCATTCTCCTGCCTCAGCCTCCCGAGTAGCTGGGACTATAGGCGCCCACCACCACGCCTGGCTAATTTTTTTTGTATTTTTAGTAGAGATGGGGTTTCACCATGTTAGCCAGGATGGTCTCGATCTCCTGACCTTGTGATCTGCCTGCCTTGGCCTTCCAAAGTGCTGGGATTACAGGCGTGAGCCACCGTGCCCGGCCAACCCCTGCGTTTTTTTTGCTTTCCATTTGCTTGGTAGATCTTCCTCCATCCCTTTATTTTGAGCCTATGTGTGTCTTTGCATGTGAGATGGGTCTCCTGAATACAGCACACTGATGGATCTTGACTCTTTATCCAATTTGCCAGTCTGTGTCTTTTAATTGGGGCATTTAGCCCATTTACATTTAAGGTTAATATTATTGTGTGTGAATTTGTTGCTGTCATTATGATGTTAGCTGATTATTTTGCCCGTTAGTTGATGCAATTTCTTCCTAGCATCGATGGTCTTTACAATTTGGCATGTTTTTGCAGCAGCTGGCACCAGTTGTTTCTTTCCATGTTTAATGCTTCCTTCAGGAGCTCTGGTAAGGCAGGTCTGGTGGTGACAAAATGTCTCAGCATTTGCTTGTCTGTAAAGGATTTTATTTCTCCTTCATTTATGAAGCTTAGTTTGGCTGGATATGAAATTCTGGGTTGAAAATTCTTTTCTTTAAGAATGTTGAATATTGGCCCCCACTCTTCTGGCTTGTAGGGTTTCTGCAGAGACATCTGCTGTTAGTCTGATGGGCTTCCCTTTGTGGGTAACCCGACCTTTCTCTCTGGCTGCCCTTCACATTTTTCCCTTCATTTCAACCCTGGTGAATCTGACAATTATGTGTCTTCGTGTTGCTTTTCTTGAGGAGCATCTTTGTGGTGTTCTGTATTTCCTGAATTTGAATGTTGGCCTGCCTTGCTAGGTTGGGGAAGTTCTTCTGGATAATATCCTGCAGAGTGTTTTCCAACTTGGTTCCATTCTCCCCGTCACTTTCAGGTACACCAATCAGACGTAGATTTGGTCTTTTCACATAGTCTCTTATTTCTTGGAGGCTTTGTTTGTTTCTTTTTACTCTTTTTTCTCTAACCTTGTCTTACTTTATTTCATTAATGTGATCTTCAGTCACTGATACCCTTTCTTCCACTTGATCAAATCAGCTATTGAAGCTTATGCAAGCGTCACGAAGTTCTCGTGCTATGGTTTCCAGCTCCATCAGGTCAATTTAAGGTCTTCTCTACACTGTTTATTCTAGTTAGCCATTCGTCTAATCTTTTTTCAAGGTGTTTAGCTTCCTTGCGATGGGTTCGAATATCCTCCTTTAGCTCGGAGAAGTTATAACCAACCTTCTGAGGCCTACTTCTGTCAACTTGTCAAAGCCATTCTCCATTCAGCTTTGTTCCGTTGCTGGCAAGGAGCTGCGATCCTTTGGAGGAGAAGAGGCGCTCTGATTTTTAGAATTTTCAGCTTTTCTGCTCTGGTTTCTCCCCATGTTTGTGGTTTTATCTACCTTTGGTCTTTGATGTTGGTGACCTACAGATGGGATTTTGGTGTAGATGACCTTTTTGTTGATGTAGATTCTATTCCTTTCTGTTTGTTAGTTTTCCTTCTAACAGTCAGGTCCCTCAGCTGTAGGTCTGTTGGAGTTTGCAGGAGTTCCACTCCAGACCCTGTTTGCCTGGGTATCACCAGCAGAAGCTGCAGAACAGCAAATAATGATGCCTGAGCCTTCCTCTGGAAGCTTCATCCCAGAGGGGCAGCCGCCTGTATGAGGTGTCTGTCGGCCCCTACGGGGAGGTGTCTCCCAGTTAGGCTACACGGGAGTCAGGGACCCACTTGAGGAGGCCATCTGTCCGTTCTCAGAGCTCGAACACCATGCTGGGAGAACCAGTGCTCTCTTCAGAGCTGTTAGACAGGGACGTTTAAGTCTGCAGAAGTTGTCTGCTGCCTTTTGTTCAGCTATGCCCTGCCCCCAGAGGTGGAGTTTAGGGGCAGTAGGCCTTGTTTTTTTTGTTGTTGTTTTTTTTTTGTTTTTTTTTTTTTGAGATGGAGTCTCGCTCTGTCCCCCAGGCTGGAGTGCAGTGGCGCAATCTCGGCTCATTGCAAGCTCCGCCTCCCGGGTTCACGCCATTCTCCTGCCTCAGCCTCTCGGAGTAGCTGGGACTACAGGCGCCCGCCACCACGCCCGGCTAATTTTTTGTATTTTTAGTAGAGACGGGGTTTCACCGTGGTCTCGATCTCCTGACCTCGTGATCCACCCGCCTCGGCCTCCCAAAGTGCTGGGATTACAGGCGTGAGCCACCGCGCCCGGCCTTGTTGAGCTGCGGTGGGCTCTGCCCAGTTCGAGCTTCCCAGCCGCTTTGTTTACCTGTTCAGGCCTCAGCAATGGCGGACGCCCCTCCCCCAGCCAGGCTGCCACCTCACAGGTCAATCTCTGACTGCTGCGCTAGCAGTGAGCAAGGCTCCGTGGGCGTGGGACCTGCCAAGCCAGGCACGAGAGAGAATCACCTTGCCTGCCAGCTGCTAAGACCTTCGGAAAAGTGCAGTATTTGGGTGGGAGTGCCGCGTTTTTCCAGGTAGTCTGTCACGGCTTCCCTTGGCTAGGAAAGGGCAATCCCCCGACCCCTTGCGCTTCCCAGGTGAGGCGGCACACTGCCCTGCTTTAGCTCGCCCTCCGTGGGCTGCACCTGCTGTCCAAGCAGTCCCATTGAGGTGAACCAGGTACCTCAGTTGGAAATGCAGAAATCATCTGTCTTCTGCGTTGATCATGCTGGGAGCTGCAGACTGGAGCTGCTCCTATTTGGCCATCTTGGAACACCCCACCACAAACAAACAGTAGCTTAAGCAAGATGGAAGTCCAGGCTGTTAGGATGATTAGCTCTGTAAAGTTATTAGAGTTGGCAGAATTTTTTTCTGTCTTGTTCTGCCATCCCCTAGGTCTTGCTTGCCCTTGTCTACGTGATTCAAATTGGCTTACCACCTTGTTTGCTTACTAAACAGCATGGAAGGCTGTTCTGCCTGTGGAGTGGCCGTTCTCCATTCCTTCACATTTGTTTCTTTGTTTGTTTGTTTGAGATGGAATCTCACTCTTTCGCCCTGGCTGGACTGCAGTGGTGCTATCTCGGCTCACTGCACGTTCCACCTCCCAGGTTCACTCCATTCTCCTGCCTCAGCCTACTGAGTAGCTGGGACCACAGGCACCTGCCACCACGCCCGGCTTATTTTTTGTATTTTTTAATAGAGACGTGGTTTCACCATGTTAGCCAGGATGGTCTCGATCTCCTGACCTCGTGATCCGCCCGCCTTGGCCTCCCAAAGTGCTGGGATTACAGGCGTGACCTTCACATTCTTAATAAACCTGCTTTCACTTTACTCTATAGACTCACCCTGAATTCTTTCCTGCACTAGATCCAAGAACCCTCTCTTGGGATCTGGATCCAGACCCCTTTCTGGTAACATCATTCTGGCGACCACAGAAGGGCCAATACTGAGGAAACCCCCAACCCAAAGGCTAACCTTGGTTAAGTGGTGGGGCCCAGTAACGTCTTTCTGGCGAATCACAGAAGGGATGATACTGAACATACCCCCGACCCAAAGGAAAATCATCTGTGAGCACCAGTTGGCTGAAGGATACCACCTTCTGTTGGGACTCAAGAGTTAGGAATGGTGCTCGCCATACAGATGCTTTCAGACTGAGGTCCTCTCTACTCTGAGTGCAAGATATCTAATAGGCAGGAATATCATCGTCCCTGTTAAACATGAAGAAGTTACGGAAGTTGAATCTTTCTCCCTCTACGACACTTAGGATTAAGGGTTCTCTTATAAAAGGAAGGGAGGAAATGTTAGAAGCATTTAAAACAGAGCAACTCCATTTTGAATAGGGGCTCAGTAAAATAAGGCTGAGACCTAGTGGGCTGCATTCCCAGATGGTTAGACATTCTAAGTCATGGGGTGAGATAGGAGGTCAGCACAAGAAACTGGTCGTGAAGACCTTGCTGAAGAAACATGTTGCAATAAAGAAGCCGGCTAAAATCCACCAAAACCAACATGGCAATGAGAGCGACCTGGTCATCCTCACTGCTCCACTCACACCAGCGCTATGGCAGTTTACAAATGCCATGGCAACATCAGGAAGTTGCCCTATATCATCTAAGAAGGGGGAGGAGCCCTCAGTTCCCGGAACTGCCCAACCTTTTCCTGGAAAACTCATAAGTAACCCACTCCTTGATTAGCATATAATCAAGAAATAAACATAAAAATTGGCAACCAGCAGCCCTTGGGCTGCTCTGCCTATGGAATAGCCATACTTTATTCTTTTACTTTCTTAATAAACTTGCTTTCACTTAAAAAAAAAAAATAAACAGCATGGAAGAGGGAAGAGCTGATAAGGGTACACATTTCTCTTTAAAGGAACAACCTAGAAGTTGTACACAGCACTTCTGTCTACATTTCATCTACTATAACTTGGCAGCGTGGCTACACCCATTTGCAAGGGACACTAGGAAATCCTGATGCTTAGTTAAAAATTGGAGGTTCTATAAGAGGGACAAGGGGAGAATGGGTTATTTGGTACCTATAAGCAGTTTCTGCCACAGGGAGATAGTGGTAAATTGTATAAAATCCTTGCCATTGTAGCATTTATAATCTAGTAGGAGAAACAGACTATAAACAAATAACATAAAACACACACACACACACATATAATAACAGTGAATATAATACATATGTTTGTCTTTGATGGAGAGAGAGAGTGTGACATTCATTTCAAGTTATAGTAGTTGCTTGGAGAAAGAATAAAATGTGGCTGGACGCAGTGACTTATGCCTGTAATCCCAGCACTTTGGTGGGAGGCTGAAGGGAGTAGATCACTTGAGCCCAGGAGTTCAAGACCAGCCTGGGCAATATGGTGGAACCCTGTCTCTACAAAAAGTTGAAAGAATTAGCTAGACGTGGTGGTGCACACCTGTGGTCCCAGCTACTCAGGAGGCTGGGGTGGGAGGATCACTTGAGCCCAGGAGGTTGAGGCTGGAGTGAGCTGTGGTGGTGCCATTGCCCTCTACCCTGAGCAACACAGTGAGACCCTGTCTCAAAAGAAAAAAAAAAAGGAGAATAAAATAGAATAAGGGAAGGAGAGAGGGGGGCTGTTTTTTGTTCAGGGCCATTTGATGTGTGTGGTCTGAATTGAGTTAAGCATCTGGAAATTTCTAGTGTCCTTTGCAAGTAGATGTGTCCATGTTGCCAAATTCAGTTTCTTCTTACAGCCAAATCGAAAGCCAGGTTGATTTCGTAGGTTCCACATATGTTTAAAATTGTGAGGAGAAAGGACTGTGTTAGGAAGATGAGGGAAGATTTCTGAAAGGATGAGATATG
Source organism: Nomascus leucogenys (assembly GCF_006542625.1). Taxonomy (NCBI): domain Eukaryota; kingdom Metazoa; phylum Chordata; class Mammalia; order Primates; family Hylobatidae; genus Nomascus; species Nomascus leucogenys. The sequence goes on along the minus strand of NC_044391.1, from coordinate 117,189,326 downwards.
AATAGAAACCTTAGTGAAGCGAGGGAATGCGAACGATGGGGAGGTCTGAGGGAAAATACAGTGTGAGCATACTGATGTTGGAAAGAGCTGGTACAGTCAGGAAAACCAGATGAGTGAGCAAAGCACTTAGGCCAAATGGTCTGACCTGGGCAAGGGAATGTTTCCTACGTTTTCTTCTTTCCCCACCATCCTGTAAGCTGTATGAACACAGGGACTTCGTTTTCTTGACTGTTGTGTGTCCACAGGGCCTAAAACAGTTTAATTAGCCTTCATGAAATCATGATTATGCCAGAAGGAATATTGTGCAGAAAGAATCAGAACAATTTCTGTAATATTTCTTTCTTTTTTTTGAGACAGAATCTCACTTTGTCACCCAGGCTGGAGTGCAGTGGCACGATCTCAGCTCACTGCAGCCCCAACTTCCTGGGTTCAAGTGATCTGCCCACCTTAGTCCCCCAGGTAGCTGGGATTACGGGCGCGTGCCACCATGCCTAGCTACATTTTGTATTTTTTGTAGAGATTAGGTTTTGCCACGTTGCCCAGGTGGTCTTGAGCTCCAGTGATCAACCAGCCTTGGCTTCCCAGAGTTCTGAGATTACCAGTGTGAGCCACTGGACCCGGCCAATATTTCTTATTTCATGAGAAAAAAACAAAACACATTTTAAATTGGTATCCCGTTACACGTGCACCTAGCTCTAATTACTAAGAATATTTTGTTAATTTCAAAAGTATTTAGTATAAATGCAAGTGAAAATATGTAGCCGAAAATGTGAAGAAGAGCCTACTTAGTAACTAATTTTTTCCTTTTTTTGCTTTTTTTTTTTTTTTTCTGAGACAGAGTCTTGCTCTGTCGCCCAGGCCAGAGTGCAGTGGTGTGATCTTGGCTCACTGCAGCCTCTGCCTCCTGGGTTCAAGCGATTCTTCTGTCTCATCCTCCCGAGTAGCTGGGACTATAGGCACACACCACCACTCCTGGCTAATTTTTAAAATTTTAGTAGAGACGAGGTTTCACCATATTGGTCAAGCTGGTCTTGAACTCCTGACCTCAGGTGATCCACCCACCTCGGCCTCCCAAAGTGCTGTTGATTACAGGCGAGAGCCACTGCCCCTGGCAATATATAACATTTTTTCTGATTAAACTTTATGTTGTTTACATTTAGTTTTATTCAAATTAGACAAATCATTGAGATTTAGAAAACGAACAAGGAAAAATAAAATTGTAATTTCCATAAAAAGTACTGTATATATTTTAATATATTTTCTTCTAGACTTTATGCATATATACTTACTGAAACATACTAAATTTGTTCAAATCCTTCGTTTTCTTTTTCTTTCTTTTTTTGAGGCAGTCTTGCTCTGTTGCCCAGGCTGGAGTGCAGTGGCATGATCCCAGCTCACTGCAACCTCTGCCTCCCAGATTCAAGCAATTCTTGTACCTCAGCTACCCAAGTAGATGGGATTACAGGCATGCGCCACCACGCTCGTCTAATTTTAGTATTGTTAGTAGAGATGGGGTTTCGCCATGTTGGCCAGGCTGGTCTTGAACTCTTGGGCTCAAATGATCAGCCCACCTCGGCCTCCCAAAGTGCTGGGATTACAGGCATGAGCCACCATGCCAGGCCTAAATCCTTTTTTATCATGCCTTCCTGATCTGGCTGGTACTGGGAGAGATGTTAGTCTTCCGCTGTTTTACTCTGGGGTCTCCATTATAATGGCTTTGAAATGTTGATTCAGAACAACCTAATAGATTCCAAGGATTCCAATAATCTTCTTCCATGATGATCTTCTTCCATGAGGAGGTTATTTTTCTCATGGCCCACTCTCACCTCCAGTCCTTGACTCACATAATTGGTATACTTAGGTTATTTTTAAGACTCTCTTTTTAAATTGCATATATTTAATTATTTTAAATCTTTTTAGAGATGGGGTCTTGCTGTGTTGCCCAGAGTGGTCTCAAACTCCTTGCCTTAAGCAATCCTCCTGTCTTGGCCTCCCAAGGCTGTGGGATTATAGGTGTGAGCCACTGCTCCAGACTACTGTACATATTTAAGATGTATAACATGAAGATCGGATATACATAGTAAAATGATTACTACAGTCGAGCAAATTAACCTGTCCTTACCTTCCATAATTGTCTTTTTACGTGTGTGTGTGTGTGGTAAGAGCACCTAATAATCTGCTCTCAGCACATTTTCAATGTATAATACGATATTATTAAGTATAGTCCTCATGTTATACATGAGATCTCTAGACTTACTCAAGACTCTTCTTTCTTCCTTTCCTTTCCTTTCTTTCCTTCTTTCCTTCCTTCCCTCCCTCCCCTCCCTCCCTCCCTCCCTCCCTTCCTTCCTTCCTTCCTTCCTTCCTTCCTTCCTTTTCTTCCTTTCTTTCTGGCAGAGTCTCACTCTGTTGCCCAGGCTGGAGTGCAGTGGCATGATCTTGGCTCACTGCAACCTCTGCCGCCTGGGTTCAAGCAATTCTCCTGCCTCAGCCTCCTGAGTAGCTGGGATTACAGGTGCCCACCACCATGCCTGGCTAATTTTTGTATTTTTAGTAGAGATGGGGTTTCACCATGTTGACCAGGCTGGTCTTGAACTCCTGACCTCAGGTGATCCACCCACCTCGGCCTCCCAAAGTGCTGGGATTACAGGTGTGAGCCACTGCACCCAGCCTATTCAAGACTCTTTTATTCCCTCCCAATATTGTTGTTTTGTTTGAAGATTGTGTCTTTGGACCCTTACTTTTAGCAGTAACAATTTTTTAACAATATCTTCAATGTGGTTAGTATCATTTCCAAGTTTCTTTTGCTAGTATTAGGTTTCTCCCCCATTGGAAGCTTCACGAAGGCAAGGATTTTTATATTTTGGAACTGCTATAACTTTAATATCTATAACTGTACCTGAAACATGATAGGTACTCAGTATTTGTTGAATGAATAAATCTGAGATAATGAAAGCATGAATGTAAGTAAACAAATTTTTTAAAGCAAAAAAAAAAAGTGACTCTTCCATTTTAAACTCTGGACTTTTATTCATTTTCAGTTTTGTACATTTTTTTCTTGTCATTGTTTTTGGGGCAGACTTACGTAAATTTACCCTGTTACAGGAATATGTGCTCTCTAGTCTATCTCTAGAATGTATGGTCATTTTTCCATTTATTTTCAAATACCGTTTCTGTAGTTAAAGCAGCATAATTATTCATTTATCATTCACTTTTTAAATCTTTGTCCTATAAGGAAGTAAATGGAAGTATTACTTCCTATAAGCAAGGAATTATTATATTTGTATATTTTAAAATAAGCCTTTGAGCAGTTAAATGCAGCTTCCTGGCTCAATATAAGGATATTTCTTTTTAGACCTTGGGTTTTCACCTGTGGAATCAGTAAGCAAATATTAGAAGATAATTTATTCTGGGGCTGAGTGGGGTGACTGACACCTGCAATCCCAGGACTTTTGGAGGCCAGGGCAGGAGGATCATTTGAGGCTAGGTGTTCCAAACCAGCCTGGCAAACATAGTGAAACACCTGTCTCTACAAAAAATATAAACAGCAAAAAAGAAAATAATTTATTCTGGGGATTCATACAAAAAAAGCTATTTGTGAGATGATGTAAACCTTCTTAAAACAGAAGATATTCTCAGTCTCACATTTTTCAGTACCCACAAAATGATGTCCTGTATGTTCTTGGATTGTTATTACACCAAATTCATTGATTCTTAAGATTTTCCCATGTCACACTGATTTGGAAAAGAATATTGTTCTAGGATAAATTTATTCCAAAACTATGGTTTCGTGTCACTGTTCTTTCCTAGGCAAAGATTTGAGGCAGCATTTGCTCATTTGCTTTTCTGCCATTGTTTTCCACTCAGCAGCATTTCATGGGTCTTTATGCTGACAAGGGACTGACAGGCAAAAAGTACACACTAACGATTGATATAGTGATATCTGTTGTATGAATCGTAGAGTTGTTTGGGGATCATTCTCAAACATTCTTTGACCTTGTAATCTCAGTTTTTGAAATCTACTCCTAGGAAGACAACTCTTAAGAGAAAAAACTCTCAGCAGTTTTTACTAAAATGTTTAGGGTGATTCTCCAAATAGCATATATGCCTAATAACTGAGATTAATATGATGTTTAAAAATGTTCCAGAAATGATGTTGAAGAAAACAAAGTAAAATATACACAGCAATTGCATTCATAAAAAGAAGTATAATTGGCTGGGCGCGGTGGCTCACGCCTATAATCCCAGCACTTTGGGAGGCTGAGATAGGTGCCTCACCTGAGGTCAGGAGTTCGAGACCAGCCTGGCCAACATGGTGAAACCCCGTCTCTCTACTAAAGATACATAAAAAAATTAGGCGTGGTGGCACACACCTGTAATCCCAGCTACTCGGTAGGCTAAGGCAGAAGAATCACTTGAACCTAGTAGGTGGAGGTTGTAGTGAGCCGAGATCGTGCCATTGTGCTCCAACTTAGGCAACAAGAGCGAAACTCGTCTCAAAAAAAAAAAAAAAATTGTTGTTGGATGTTGCAAGAGAATAAAATTATGTGACTTGTTGATCTTAAGTTTGTTGAATCCTTTTCAGATAAAGATGTTTAAAACATACATTAAAAATTCAGCCATTACCGGTCACGGTGAGTCACACCTGTAATTCCAGCACTTTGGGAGGCCAAGGTGGACGGGTCATTTGAGGTCAGAAGTTCGAGACCAGCCTGGCCAACATGTTGATATCCCATCGCTACTAAAAATACAAAAATTAGCCAAGCGTGTTGGGGCGCGCCTTTAATCCCAACTACTTGGGAGGCTGAGGCAGGAGAAGAATCACTTGAACTCAGGAGGTGGAGGTTGCAGTGAGCCGAGACTGCCCCACTGCACTCTAGCCTGGGCAATAGAGTTAGACTCTGTCTCAAAAAAAAAAAAAAAAAAAAAGAAAAAGAAAAAAAGGAAGGAGGGAGGGAGGGAGGAAGGAAGGAAGGAAGGAAAAATCAGCCATTATAACAAATAACTGCATAGAAGAGAAATGAGTTCATTTAAATTTGAGAAGTGCTTGAAATGGACAGTATAGCTATACATGCATATACGAAGTAAATATATAGAATGTATAAATACTGAAAACTCTAGATGTCATATCTGACAAAAACTTAGTATTTTTAGTGAAAGACAACAACCTCTGAACAACTACGGAAACATCTGTCACCAAGTAGAAATTATTTCTAACAAATTTGTAACTTTACTCTTGCAGGCCAAAGAGTGTGGCCAGATGCAAAATAAGTGGCTGATGATAAACATTCAAAATGTTCAAGACTTTGCATGTCAGTGCCTCAACCGCGATGTGTGGAGCAACGAAGCTGTGAAGAATATTATCCGGGAACATTTCATTTTCTGGCAGGTGAGAAGGAGAGTTAATCAGAAGTTTTGTAGAATTTTACTTTTGTAGTGTGGCATGTTGAGGGAAAGGAATTTGGTTATAATGAATTAAGACATTTAAAAAAAGGTAAAACCGGCTGGGGACAGTAGCTCACGCCTATAATCCCAGCACTTTGGGAGGCTGAGGCTGGTGGATCACCTGAGGTCAGGAGTTTGAGACCAGCCTGGCCAACATGGTGAAACCCCATCTCTCCTAAAAATACAAAAAATTAGCCAGGTGTGGTGGCAGGCGCCTGTAATCCCAACTACTCGGGAGGCTGAGGCAGGAGAATCACTTGAACCCGGGCAGCGGAGATTGCAGTGAGCCAAGATCGCACCATTACACTCCAGCCTGAGCAACAGAGCAAGACTCCATCTCAAACAAAACAAAACAAACAAACTGCTGTTCAGTAGAAGTATATTGTAAGCTATACACATAATTTAAATTTTTCCAGTAGCCACATTAAAAAAGATTAATCAAAATAGATGAAATTAATTTTAATAATGTATTTGGTTAAATCAATATGTCTATATAACTAATACAAAAATAATGAGATGATCTGCATTTATTTGGTGTTAAGTCTTCAAGATATGGTTTGTATTTTATACTTAAACCCCTTCTCCATTTGGAGTAGCCAGATTTCAGGTGCTTCAGTAGCCACTTCTGGGTAGTGGTTGCTGTATTAGACAGTGCAGGTATAGAAGATCTTGAGGTAATTGGAAGCATTTGGCTAAGACCTAGATTTTAGCTTGAGTTTGATACTTTTTAACTCTGTGTTCTTAGACATGTCACTTTAGTCTTCCTAGCTAATGAGATAAGGTTACAGACCTTGTACCATTTTTCCCCCACTGTGAGACAGGGTTTTGCTCTGTCACCCAGGCTGCAGTGCAGTGGCATGAACATGGCTCAGCCTTGACCTCTTGGGCTCAAATGATCCTTCCACCTCCGTTTCTTGAGTAGTTGGGACCACAAACATGCACCACCATGCCCATATAATTTTTTTTTTTATTTTTTGTAGAGATGGGGTCCTGCCATATTGCCCAAGCTCGTCTCGAACTTCTGGGCCCAAGCCATTTGCTTCCCTTGGCTTCCCAAAGTGCTGGGATTACAGGCATGAATCACCGTGCTGGCTCAATTTTTTAATTTTTTATTTTGTGAAAAGTTATAGAAAATAAAAACTTATGAAGGAGCTTAATTTTTTCCCCTACTCTAAGATATACTATTAATGTTATTAGCCAGGCGCAGTGGCTCACGCTTGTAATCCCAGCACTTTGGGAGGCCGAGGCGGGCGGATCACGAGGTCAGGAGATCGAGACCACGGTGAAACCCCGTCTCTACTAAAAATACAAAAAAATTAGCCGGGCGTGGTGGTGGGCGCCTGTAGTCCCAGCTACTCGGAGAGGCTGAGGCAGGAGAATGGCGTGAACCCGGGAGGCGGAGCTTGCAGTGAGCCGAGATTGCGCCACTGCACTCCAGCCTGGGCGACAAAGCGAGACTCCGTCTCAAAAAAAAAAAAAAAATGTTATTAATTTGCCTGTTTATATTTTACAGGCCCCTAAATTTAATGTAACTTTAATGGTAAAATTCCTTGTATTTTATTCAACAAATATTGATCGAGCAGCTCTTTGCTTTAGCACTGTGCTGGACTCTTGAGCTTATAATCTTTCTTTCTTTCTTTCTTTCTTTCTTTCTTTCTTTCTTTCTTTCTTTCTTTTTCTTTTCTTTTCTCTCTCCTTCCTTCCTTCCTTCCTTCCTTCCTTCCTTCCTTCCTTCCTTCCTTCCTTCCTTTCTTTCTTTCTTTCTTTCTTTCTTTCTTTCTTTTCTTTCTTTTCTTTCTTGGGTCTTGCTCTGTCACCCAGGCCAGAACACAGTGGTGCACTCATAGCTCACTGCAGGCTCTAACACCTGTAGACTCAAGGGATCTTCCCACCTCAGTCTCCTGAGTTGCTGGGACTATAGGTGCACACCATTAAACCTGGCTAATTTAAAAAACAAACAAAAAAAACTTCTCGTAGAGATGCCCAGGCTGGTCTCAAACTGCTGGCCTCAAGCTGTCCTCTGCCTCTGCCCCACAATGCTAGGGTTATAGGTGCGAGCCACCATGCGGAGCCATAATCTTTTTTTTTTTTTTTTTTTTTTTTTTTTTTTTTTTTGAGAGAGAGTCTTGCATTGTCGCTTGGCAGGAGTGCAGTGGCGTGATCTCAGCTCACTGCAGTCTCTGCCTCCTGGGTTCAAGCGATTTCCCTGCCTCAGTCTCCCGAGTAGCTGGGACTACAGGTGCGCACCACCATGCCCAGCTAATTTTTTGTATTTTAGTAGAGATGGGGTTTCACCATGTTGGCCAGGATGGTCTCAATCTCCTGACCTTGTGATCCACTCGCCTCGGCCTCCCAAAGTGCTGGGATTACAGGCGTGAGCCACCTTGCCCGGCCCATAATCTTAATATATTGTGATTTATTAAGATGTATATGGTTGAGAGTTACGAATGACATAGGTTGACAGATAACTTGAGCAGGAGGAATAATACCTCATCTGAACTGGGAAAGAGGAGGAATGGGTCAATATGTTTATGGTAAATTTCCAGAGGGTGCTGAAAGTAGGAAGTTGAAGGAGTTCAAACCAGATGACCTTCATTTTCTTTTTAGTGTAGGAGTGAGATCTTAATACATATGCCAGAGGTATATTTGGAGAGCTAATTGATGTTGGTATATTACAAGGTTATAGTTGGTTCTTTTCTTAGAGGCTGACTTCTTTCTTCTATATCAATGATTTAACAGGTTTATCATGACAGTGAGGAAGGTCAGAGATACATACAGTTTTATAAGTTAGGGGATTTCCCCTATGTTTCCATATTGGACCCACGGACAGGTAAGATTTATATCAGCATGCAGCTTTTAACCTATTACTTGTCTTTCAGTTACCTAAATGATTGATCTTTAATATTTGACTGGATCTGTTTTCAGAATTGTAGTAATTTAGGTGAAGGTTTCCTGTTTGTTTCCCTTTATAATATTTAAACATCTATTGATGTATGTATTTAGGACATCGTTTTCTGGCAACATTGGGAGATGGTAGTATTTTATGTTTGTGCAGTTCTGTTCTTTTGAAGAATAACTGATATGTTCATCTTACCTTTTTTAAGGGGTTTTTAAAAGTTTTTTTATCGGCCGGGTGTGGTGGTTCATGCCTGTAATCCCAGCACTTTGGGAGGCCGAGGCGGGCAGATCACGAGGTCAGGAGATCCAGACCATCCTGGCTAACACGGTGAAACCCCATCTCTACTAAAATTATTTAAAAAATTAGCCGGGCGTGGTGGCGGGCGCCTGTAGTCCCAGCTGCTTGGGAGGCTGAGGCAGGAGAATGGCCTGAACCCAGGAGGCGGAGGTTGCAGTGAGCCGAGATCGCGCCACTGCACTCCAGCCTGGGCGACAGAGTGAGACTCCGTCTCAAAAAAACAAACGAAAAGTTTTTTTTTATCACTAAAATATTAAGATTGCCCAGATACTAGTTGTGATCCCACCCGAGAAGCAGAGGGTGGAGCTGGTTTTATTAATTGATTGTGTTTTGTATAGATATTGCTTTGTCTGAATCTCTTCTTCCTAAATGGCAGTAAGCGATAGCAGCGCATAAGATAGTTGCCCTCTCATTATTGGTGGGAATCTGTTAGGTGAGTATAATTGATGTGACTTCTAGGTTATGAAGACACTATATAGCATAAGCTAGTTGAGAGGATACGTCTTTACAGTACACTTTAATTATGTGTATGCTGAAAGAGAAACTTAATGAGAATGTTCAGAAAGATTCTAGATATTATATTTATAGATCCTGGTTTTTAATCTGTGCATATGCTGAAAGAGATACTTAATGAGAATGTTCAGAAAGATTCTAGATATTACCTTTATAGATCCTGGTTTTTAATCTGTGCATATGCTGAAAGAGAAACTTAATGAGAATGTTCAGAAAGATTCTAGATATTATATTTATAGATCCTGGTTTTTAATCTGTGCATATGCTGAAAGAGATACTTAATGAGAATGTTCAGAAAGATTCTAGATATTACCTTTATAGATCCTGGTTTTTAAATCTGTGCATATGCTGAAAGAGATACTTAATGAGAATGTTCAGAAGGATTCTAGATATTATATTTATAGATCCTCGTTTTTAATCTGTAGGTCAGAAGCTAGTAGAATGGCACCAGTTAGATGTATCTTCTTTCTTGGACCAAGTGACGGGATTTCTGGGTGAACATGGACAACTGGATGGACTTTCTAGCAGTCCCCCCAAAAAATGTGCCCGTTCAGTAAGTATAATTAGGAGGTGGTGATGGGAAAATAAATGTAATTGGTCGTAAGCATCTTATATAAAATGTTTGATGTTCAGATGGTAAAGATAATCTAACTAGTGGACAACTTTCACTTGTGGCTATAGCATCTTAGATATCCTCCTTATATTTTGATAATTTCCCACATGAGAGTTCCATCTTCTTGGTGAAATCATGATACTCATACTCCTCCCAGTCTGTCTTGCAGCTAGAGTGCAGGCAGATGCCCCAGGATCTGGATTTAGAAGGAAGCAATGTGAATAGGTTGGGCAGGAGGACTGACCTGGCAAGCCTAGTGGTAGAGGTGGCTACTTCCTTAGGGACAGCTCTGGGAGGGCTTCTGATATCCAGGTCTAAATAGCAGTGAAAGTGGTCGGTTTTTTTGTGTGTTTTGTTTTTTGTTTTGGAGTGAGATCTTGCTGTTTTGCCCAGGCTGTCCTAGAACTCCTGGGCTGAAGCAGTCTTCTCACCTCAACTGACCGAGTAGCTAGGACTACAGGTACATGCCACCACACTGGAAGTGGTGTGTTTGTTTTTTGCTGGAACAACTGTCATGGTATAGTTGAGCATTTTTATTGGTTAATATAGCTTTAGGGCCTGGCTCTCTGGCCCTCCTAGAATTTACTTCTATACTTAATTTCTAGAATATACTATTACTAGGTAGACATGTTTGATAATTGGTATCAAGATTGGTTGCAAATAAGAGACTGAACTTGCAAAGATACAGCAATCTCACATTGGTTTTCATGTCTGTTTGGGTTTGATAGCAGTAGGGATAAAAATAGTTTTGTTTTGTTGGTTGTTTTTTTTTTCCTTTTTTTGAGCTGGAGTCTTGTTCTGTTGCTAGGGCTAGAGGGCAGTGGTGTGATCTTGGCTCACTGCAACCTTCGCCTCCCGGGTTCAAGCGATTCTCCTGCCTTGGCCTCCCAAGTAGCTGGGATTACAGACGTGCACCACCACATCCGGCTAATTTTTGTAGTTTTAGTAGAGATGGGGTTTCGCCTTGTTGGGCAGGCTGGTCTCAAACTCCTGACTTCAAGTGATCCGCCCTCCTCAGCCTCCCAAAGTGCTGGGATTACAGGCGTGAGCCAACGCGCCCGGCCTGTTTTTTTCTTTAGACAGGATCTCGTTCCATTTCTCAGGCTGCAGTGCAGTGCTGTGATCATGGCTTGCTACAGCCTCCACCTCTTGGGCTCAAGCGATCCTTCCACCTCAGCCTCCTAAGTAGCTGGGACCACAGATGTGCATCACCATGCCAGCTAAGTTGTTAAAGTTTTGTAGAGACGGAGGTCTCCATATGTTGTCTAGGCTGGTCTCAAACTGGCCTCAAGCAATCCTTCTGCCTCAGCCTCCCAAAGCGTTGGGATTCTGGGTGTCCCGGCAAAATTTGTATTGTATTGTATTGTATTTATTGTATTGTATTGTACTGTATTGTATTGTATTGTATCGTATCGTATTGTATTGTATTTTTTTTTTTTTTTTTTTTTTTTTTTTGAGACGGAGTCTCGCTCTGTCGCCCAGGCTGGAGTGCAGTGGCACAATCTCGGCTCACTGCAAGCTCCGCCTCCCGGGTTCACGCCATTCTCCTGCCTCAGCCTCTCCGAGTAGCTGGGACTACAGGCGCCCGCCACCACGCCCGGCTAATTTTTTTGTATTTTTAGTAGAGACGGGGTTTCACCGTGGTCTCGATCTCCTGACCTCGTGATCCACCCGCCTCGGCCTCCCAAAGTGCTGGGATTACAAGCGTGAGCCACCGCGCCCGGCCTGTATTGTATTTTTTGAGATGTGGTCTCATACTGTTGCCCAGGCTGGACTGCAGTGGCATGATATTAACTCACTATAGTCCTTGCAGCCTTGAGAGAACATGAAAATAAAAAAAGAAAACTTGCTAGCCTTGAACTCCTGGGCTCAGTTGATCTTCTTGCCTCAGCCTCCTGAGTAGCTAGGACTATGGGTGTGCACCATCATGCCTGGCTAATTTTTTATTTTTTGTGGAGGCAGGGTCTCAATATGTTACTCAGCCTGATCTCAAACTCCTAAGCTCAAGCAATTCTCCTCCCTTGGCCTCCCAAAGTGCTGGGATTATAAGCATGAACCACCATACCATGCCCAGCCTAAAAATAGTTTTAGAAGATGTGAGGAACACTTCCTTCAGTTATCACCTGTCATAAAGGAAAAGCCCTAAGGGATAGTATAGAACTCTTGTTGGCCAGGATGGTCTCGAACTCCTGGCCTTAAGCAGTTCTCCTGCTTGATTTATAGTTTTTTTGAGAGCTTTTTGTTGTTGTTTCCTTTCTTCCATGTAATGCTTTATAATGTCGTTTTCTGCTTTTGATAGCATGTTAATGCTGACCTCACAATGAATTGAGAAGTATTTCTTCCTGTTTTCTGCAGTAGTGTCTGTAGAATTGTTATTATTTCTCCCTTAATGTTTGATGACATTTACCAGTGAAGCTGCATGGGCCTAGAGTTTTTTTTGGTGGAAAATTTTAAACTACAAATTCAGTCTTATCGGTAGATACATGACTACTTGGTTATCTGTTTCTTCTTGGATAAGCTTTAGCAAGTTGTATCTTTCTAGGGATTTGTTCATTTTACTATATTGACAGAGTTCATTATAGTCCCTCGTGATGCCATTAATGACTGTAGAGATTGTAGTTGTCCCCTCTCAATTCTGTTTTTGGTAATTTGTGGCTTCCCTTTTTTCCCCCTGACAGTCTGGCTAGAGGCTTAGTTTTATTGATCTTACGGAACCAGCTGGGGTGTGGCATGTGCCTATAGTCCCATCTGCTTGGCAGGAATATTGCTTGAGCCCAGGAGTTCAGTAGTGTGCTATGATCATGCCTGTGAGTAGTCACTGCACTCCAGTCTTTGGGCAACAGTAAGACTCTGTCTCTTAAAAAACAACAAAAAAACCCAAAAAACTGCTTTTGGGATTTTGGTGGGGTTTTTTTGTTTTTTGTTTATTGTATTTGCTTTCTAGGTCATTTATTAATTTATGTTTTCTTTGGGCTTAATTTTATTTTCTTTTCCTGGATGTATACTCTTTTTTTTTTTTTTTTTAAAGGTGGGGAAGCTTAGGTCATTAATTTGATACCTTTCTCTCTTCTAATATAAGCATTTAATTCTGTAATTTTTTGATAAGTACTGCTATTGCTCAATACTATTTTCTAGCTACAAGAGAAATTAGTAAAATGAATTTTTTAGTTGAACATGTTTTATAAACTTAATTAGGGTTATATAAGTAAGGAAATGAGAGGAGAATGAAATTCAATAGGAGCCTGACAGTGTCTGCCATGGCCACAATTTTTTAAATCAAGCTACATGCTATATGTGCAATGTCACTGCTGTAAATTTACAATCCACCTAAGCCATTGCATGTCACATAGACACCTCTACTTGCTTTTGAGGGGTGGTAAGTTAACCTGAAGTTTACTTCAAAATTTTCCTTTGGCCGGGTGTGGTGATGTGTGCCTGTAGTCCCAGGTACTTGGGAGGCTGAGGTGGGAGGATTGCTTGAGCCTGGCAGGTGGAGGTAGTAGTGAGCCGAGATTATGCCACTGCACTTCAGCCTGGGTGACAGAGTAGAACCTGTCTCAAAAAAAAAAAAAAAAAAAAAAACCACCACCAAAAAAATGTTTTTCCCTTTAATTTTTAGCTACATGATTGCCTGATAGTAAAAGCCAAAATGTGGTTTCTTTAGTTTTTTATTAGCAACCCACATTTTTTTTTTTTACCTATTTATTGTGGAAAATTTTAAGCATATTCAAAAGTTGAAGTAGTTTATTGAGCCTCTTTGTTAGCTAATTTCGGTAATTATCAACAGATGGCCAGTCTTCTTTCCTCTATATCCCATCACATCTGAATTATTTTGAAGCAAATCTCAGAATTCATTGTTTCATTAATTAATACTCTGACATATATATTTAAAAGATAAAGGCTTTTTTATTTTTAAAAATACTATCACAATGCCTTAAGAATGAGCAGTAATTCTGTAATATCGTGAAATATCCAGTGTTCAATTTTAGATTATCTTACAATTTTTTTCCTCCATCGTATGTTTGACTCAGGAGCTAAGTAAGTTCCACTCAAACAACATATTTTGTGATTCATTAAGTTTAGTAAAATCTGTGGCATTAGAACTTTACCAAGGGAAAAACTGTAGAAGGTTGCATTTCTCGTTATCATAATGAAAACCTTCATTGTAATTAATGGAATTACTAGTTGAAGAATACAGTGGTGAACAAAGTAAATATTTGTCTCTATGTTTTAGTCATTTTAAAGAATGGTGTTTTGACTTTATAGTTAAAACTTTTAATTCTTGTCTTTCTCTAGGCAGGTAATAGATAAACTTTCCTTGATTTTGTTCATTTTGATTTTTTTTTTTTTTTTTTTTTTTTTGAGATGGAGTCTCGCTCTGTCACCAGGCTGGGGTGCAGTGGCACGATCTCATGGCAACTTCTGCCTCCTGGGTTCAAGTGATTTTCCTGCCTCAGCCTCCTGAGTAGCTAGGACTGCAGGCGTGCACCACCATGCCCAGCTAATGTTTGCATTTTTAGTGGACATGGGGTTTCGCCATGTTGGCCAGGCTGGTCTCGAACTCCTTACCTCAGGTGATCTGTCCGCCTCAAGCCTCCCAAAGTGCAGATGTGAGCCACTGTGCCTGGCCTGTTTTGCTTTGTTTGTGTGTTCACTGGAGTAGCACTTTTAATTTCCTTCAGGAACTTTTCGTTGCATTCACAGCTTGGCTGTTTGGTGCAAGAGGCGTAGCTTTGTGTCTATCTCAGCTTTCCACATGCCTTTCTCACTAAGCTTAATCATTTTTAGTAGAGACGGAGTTTCACCATGTTGGCCAGGATGGTCTCGATCTTTTGACCTCTTGATCCACCCGCCTTGGCCTCCCAAAGTGCTGGGATTACAGGCGTGAGCCACCACGCCTGGCCTTCATTTTGATATTTAAAAAAATGCCTGTGCTCACTTGAACCCAGAAGTGCAAGACCAGCCTGGGGAACATAGTGAGACCCTGTCTCTTAAAAAAATATATATGTGTGTGTGTATGTGTGTGTGTGTGTGTGTGTATATATATATGTATGTATGTATGTATGTATGTATGTATGTATAGGCCAGGTGCGGTGGCTCACGCCTGTAATCCCAGCACTTTGGGAGGCCAAGGTCAGGAGTTTGAGACCAGCCTGGCCAACGTGGTGAAACCCCATCTCTATTAAAAATACAAAAAATAAAAAATAAAAATTAGCTGGGCGTGGTGGCGGGCGCTTGTAATCCCAGCTACTCAGGAGGCTGAGGCAGGAGAATCGCTTGAACCTGGGAAGGCTGAGGTTGCAGTGAGCCAAGATCGCGCCACTGCACTCCAGCCTGGGCAACAAGAGTGAGACTCCATCTCAAAAACAAAAAAAAACAACAAAAACGTGTGCGTGTGTGTGTGTGTGTGTATACACGCACATATATATATCTCCATTCCAATTTGGCTATGTAAGATGTAGTCCTTGCTCTTAAAGTAGAAGGGATACAGTCAGCAGAACATAATAATGAATGGCAAGCTATTATTTTTCTTATGCTGTTTGACTTGTTTTTTGGTTTAACTTGTTCTTTTTCCTGTGTTTTATGACTCCATCTCACAGGAGAGCCTTATAGATGCAAGTGAAGACAGCCAGCTAGAAGCTGCCATCAGAGCCTCCTTACAAGAAACACATTTTGATTCAACACAGACAAAACAGGATAGCCGCTCAGATGAAGAATCTGAATCTGAACTTTTTTCTGGCAGTGAGGAGTTCATATCCGTTTGCGGCTCTGATGAAGAAGAAGAGGTCGAGAATCTTGCCAAGTCCAGAAAGTCTCCCCACAAAGATTTGGGGCATAGAAAAGAGGAGAATAGAAGGCCGCTGACTGAGCCACCAGTCAGAACTGATCCTGGAACAGCCACAAACCACCAAGGATTGCCAGCCGTGGATTCAGAGATACTGGAGATGCCACCTGAAAAAGCAGATGGAGTGGTGGAGGGGATAGATGTGAATGGTAAGTTACATTTAGACATACTTTACTGCAAACTTAGATATTGGGGCCGGGCGTGGTGGATCACTGAGGTTAGGAGTTCCAAGAGCAGCCTCACCAACGTGGCAAAACCCTGTCTCTACTAAAAGTACAAAACTTAGCCAGGTATGGTGGTACGTGCCTATAGTTCCAGCTACTTCGGAGGCTGAGGCAGGAGAGTGGCTTGAACCAGGGAGGCGGAGGTTGCAGTGAGCTGAGATCACGCCACTGCACTCCAGCAAAACACTTGAATAATTGCTGAATGGCTGTATTTATTTACATATTTATTTAAACTAATATTCTGTCTTAAACTCCTGTATCCCTTTTTTTTTTTTTAAACCCTTCTTTTAGGACCAAAAGCACAGCTGATGTTGCGGTATCCAGATGGAAAAAGGGAACAGATCACTCTTCCAGAGCAAGCTAAACTGCTAGTAAGTACAGGCTTGCTTTGGTTCAGTTCCGACCACTGCGGTAAGACGAGTCACAAATTGTTTGGTTTCCTGGTGCATATAAAAGTTACGTTTACATTATTCCATAGTCTTATTAAGTGTGCAGTAGCTTTATATCTAAAAAAAAGCACATAACTTAATTAAGAAAAGCTTTTGCTAAAAAGTGCTAATGATCCCCTGAATCTTCAGTGAGTCATCTTTTTGTTGGTGGAGGGTCTTGATATTGATGGCTACTGACTGATCAGGGTGATGGGTACTGTGGCAATTTCTGAAAATGTGACAGCAATGAAGTTGCTGCATCAATTGCTTCCTTCGACAAAAAATTTCTCTGTCGCATGTGTTGCCGTTTGATAGTATTTTACCCACAGTAGAACTTCTTTCAAAACTGGAATCAGTCTTCTCAGAATTTGCTGCAGCTTTATGCACCAAGTTTATGCAGTATTCTAAATCCTTTGTTGTCATTTCAACAGTGTTAAAAGCATCTTCAGCAGAAGTAGATTCCATCTCAAGAAATCACTTTCTTTGCTCATCCATAAGAAGCAACCCCCCTCCCTTTAATGTTTGATCATGAGATTGCAGCAGTTCAGTCATATCGCCATCCTCCACTTCTAGTTCTAGTTCTCTTGCAGTTTTTACCCCACTTGCAGTGAATTCTTAACCCCTCAAAGTCATCCATGAGGGTTGGAATCAACCTCTTCCAAAGCCCTGTTCATGTTGATATTTTTACCTCCTATGAGTCGTGAATGTTCTTAATGGTATTTAGACTGGTGAATCCTTTCCAGAAGGTTTTCAGTTTACTTTGCCCAGATTCATCAAAGGAATCTGTATTTATGGCAGCTATAGCCTTAAAAACAAAAAAAAAGTTGGCGGGGCGGGGGGGGTCTCTTGCCCAGGCTGGAGTGCAGTGGTCATAGCTCACTGTAACCTTGACTCCCTGCCCCGGCTCAAGTGATCCTCCTACCTCACCCTCCTGAGTAGATCACCATACCCAATTAATTTTCTTTTTTGTAGAGATGTTTTATTGCTGTGTTGCCAGGGCTCGTCTCAAACTCTTGGACTCAAGTAATCCTCTCACCTCAGCCTCCCAAAGTGTTGAGATTTGGCTCCATGCCTGGCCAAAATGTATTTCTTAAATAAGATGATTCCTTGATCCATGGGCTGCAGAATGGATGTTGGGTTAGCAGACTGGAAACAACATTCATTTTTATTTACATTTTCATCAGAGCTCTTACGTGACTAGGTGCATTGTCAATGAGCAGTAATATGTTGAATCTTTTTTCTGAGCAGTAGGTCTGAACAATGGGCTTAAAATATTTAGTAAGCCATGCTGTAAATTGATGTGCTGTCTTTCCAGGTTTTGTTGTTAGAGTTGTAGAACACAGACAGAGTAGATTTAACATAATTTTTCAGGGACCTGGGATTTTGGAATGTTAAATGAGCATTGGCTTCAACTGGAAGTCACCAGCTACATTACCCCCTAACAAGAAAGTCAGCCTGTTTGAACCTTTGAGTGCAGGCACTGACTTCTCTCTAGCTGTGAAAGTCCTTGATGGCATCTTCTTCCAATAGAAGGCTGTTTTGTCAAACTTAAATCTGTTATTTAGTGTCGTTACCTTCATGAGTTATCTTCACTACATCTTGTAGGTAAGTTTCTGCACCTTCTGCATCAGCACTTGCTGCTTCACCTTGCACTTTGATGTTATGGAGGTGGCTTCTTTCCTTCAACCTCATGAACCAACCTCTGCTAGCTTCCAGCTTTTCTTCTGTAGCTTCCTTAACTCCCTCAGCCTTCATAGGATTGAAGAGAGTTAGAACCTTGCTTTGGATTAGGCTTTGGCTTAAGGGAATGTTGTGACTGGTTCGATTTTTCTCTACAGACCACTAAAACTTTCTCCTTTTCAGCAGCACAGCAATAAGGCTGTTTTGCTTTCTTTCCTTTTTTTTTTTTTTTTTTTTTGGAGACAGAGTCTTGCTCTGTCACCCAGGCTAGAGTACAATGGTGCGACCTCAGCTCACTGCAACCTCCACCTCCCAGGTTCAAGCAATTCTCCTGCCTCAGCCTCCCGAATGGCTGGGATTACAGGCGCCTGCCACCACACCCAGCTAATTTTTGTATTTTTAGTAGAGATGGGGTTTCACCATGTTGGCCAGGCTGGTCTTGAACTCCTGACGTCAGGTGATCCGCCCACCTCAGCCTCCGAAAGTGCTGGTGTGAGCCACTGCTCCCGGCCTGTTTTGCTTTGTTATCATTTGTGTGTTCACTGGAGTAGCACTTTTAATTTCCTTCAGGAACTTTTCCTTGCATTCACAGCTTGGCTGTTTGGTGCAAGAGGCCTAGCTTTGTGTCTGTCTCAGCTTTCCACATGCGTTTCTCACTAAGCTTAATCGTTTTTAGCAATTGACTTTGAGGATGGACAACACTTCCTTTCACTTGGGTACTTAGAGGCCTACAATGGTAGGTTATTAATTGGCCTAATTTCAATACTGTCATGTCTCAGGAAATAAGGAGGCCTGAATAGAGGGAGAAAGATGGGAAAACTCCCAGTAGGTGGAGCAGTCAGAACATACTTCTTTATTAAGTTTGCGGTCTTGTGTGGGCGTGGTTTGTGGTGCCCAAAAGCAGAATAGTAACATCAAAGATAACTGCTCACAGATCATTATAATAGATAAAATAATGAAAAAGAGAAATACTGCAAGCATTACCAAAAGGTGACACAGAGACATGCAGTGAGCACATGCTGTTTGAAAAATGGAGCCAATAGAGGCACTTGACACAAGGTTGCCGCAGACCTTCAATAACTTGAAGCACAATGAAACAGGGCGTCGGAAGCATTTTCTTGAAGCAGAGAAGCTAATTTATTGGAGTAAGTTCAGTGCTTGATAATTCTTTGAAATAGGTGTGGGAGGCCAGGTGCAGTGGCTCACTCCTGTAATCCCAGCACTTTGGGAGGCCAAGGTGGGGAGGATCACTTGAGTCCAGGAGTTTGAGACCAGCCTGGGCAGCAAAGTGAGACCCTGTCTCTATTTAAAAAAAAAAAAAAAAAAAGAAAGAGGTGTTAGATGTTTAGTCTGATCTCTAACTGCAAACTGTGGTGAGTCATTTTGTTGTTGTTGGTTGGTTGGTTGGTTGTTTTGAGACAGGGTGGCTCTGTCGCTCAGGCTGGAGTGTAGTGGCCCAATCTCAGCTCATTGCAACCTCTGCCTCCTGGGCTCAAGCGAGCCTCCCACCTCACCCTCCCAGGTAGCTGGGACTACAGGTGTGTGCCACCACACCCAGCTAATTTTTTAAAATTCTTTTTTGTAGAGAAGGGTTCTCACTGTGTTGCCCAGGCTGGTCTTGAACTCCTGAGCTCAAGTCATCCTCCTGCCCCAGCCTCCCAAAGTGCGGGGATTACAGTTGGGAGCACCTGGTTGTGAATCTTAATTCTAATTAGTTTATTTCCTTCCCAGATTCAATTAGGTAAGCCACATAAGGTATGTTCCAGTGAAGATTTTTCTGTTTCATGCCTGCATGGAATAGAAACCCAACTGAAATGATTACTTCTGGAAAAGGATGACTGGAGTTATTTGAAGAGGATAGTGGTTTTCGTAGCAGCTGCAACTGCAAAGTGTTTAAGAACCATGTCTGGGCCGGGCGCGGTGGCTCAAGCCTGTAATCCCAGCACTTTGGGAGGCCGAGGCGGGCGGATCACGTGGTCAGGAGATCGAGACCATCCTGGCTAACACGGTGAAACCCCGTCTGTACTAAAAATACAGAAAAATTAGCCGGGCGTGGTGGCAGGCGCCTGTAGTCCCGGCTACTCGGGAGGCTGAGGCAGGAGAATGGTGTGAACCCGGGGGACAGAGCTTGCAGTGAGCTGAGATCGTGCCACTGCACTCCAGCCTGGGCGACAGACCGAGACTCCGTCTAAAAAAAAAAAAGAACTGTGTCTGTTTTTCTCTCTCTTTCTCTTCTGGGGCCTGTAGGTTTTCTCTTGGGATTCTCTGCTTCACACCATTCTCTGCATACTGGTGGCTTTTGTTTATTCCTCAGCTCGCACGTGGTTTATCATGGTGATGCTGTGGGCATTTTCATCTAACACAGCTGATGAGCTTTCTGTGGTTTTTGTTTTGTTTTGTTTTTTTCTTACTTTTCTTGGAGACAGGATCTGGCTCTGCCCAGGCTGCAGTGCTGTGGGGCATGACCTCGGCTCACTGCAACCTCTGCCTCCCAGGCTTAAGCCATTCTCCTCCCACCTTGACCTTCCCAGTAGCTGGGACTACAGGCACACACCACCATGCCTGGCTAGTTTTTATTTTTATTTTTACCTTTTTTGAGACGAAGTCTGGCTCTGTTACCCAGGCTGGAGTGCAGTGGCATGGTCTTGGCTCACTGCAACCTCTGCCTCCTGGGTTCAAGCACTTCTGCCTCAGCCTTCCAAAGTTGGGATTACAGGTGTGCACCACCATGCCCAGCTAATTTTTTTGTATTTTTAGTAGAGATGGGATTTCACCATGTTGGCCAGACTGATCTCAAACTTCTGACCTCAGGTGAGCCACCACGCCTGGCCCATATTTTTTGATGGGATGGGGTTTTGCTATTTTGCCCCAGCTGGTCTCCAACTCCTGTGCTCAAGCTGTCCCGCTCCTTGGCCTCCCAAAGTGCGGGGATTACAGATGTGAGCAACCGTGCCCCGACACCCTCTGTTTTTAACTGCTGGAAACAGAATCTTGAGTCTGACTAGCTTAGCTTAGCCTGTGAATGAATCCCTTGGGTCAGGCATTACTGGCCGTTTGCTGTGGCTGGAGATAATTAGGCTGATTCTTGAAGACTGTGTTACTGAAATGCAAGCAGTGTTGAAGTTTGATGGGAAGCAGAGAGGGAGATGTTGAAGAAACCTGCAAAAGATGGGAATGGTCCAGTTTCTGAGAAGGCAAGAAGAGATTCAGTGCACAGGTGGCAAGATTGGGGGTAGGTAGAATGAAGGACATGTCTTCCTTGATAAAAGGAAGAAAGGAAAACAGATCAAATGTTTTAAAATGAGAACAATAATTTAATTTTATAAATAGTGACTGGGTACATTTATTGGGGAGACAAGTAATAGCTGTGTATTTCAGTATCACTTAATGGCTGTAAGTAATTGGGTTCAGATTTATCTCCCTGTCCGAAGGTTTATTTTGGCCCTTCCACAAGGGCAAGCTTTGGTTATATGAAAGAAGAACTTACACTTAATAGCTGATCTAAAATGATTAAAAAGAGAATGTTTTATATTTAATTCACTAATACGCTCTTTCCTTTTTTTCCATCTAATGGCTTTGTCTTTCTCTTGTTTTTATAGGCTTTGGTGAAGCACGTCCAGTCTAAAGGATACCCAAATGAACGTTTTGAACTTCTCACCAACTTTCCTCGAAGGAAATTATCTCATCTGGACTATGATATTACATTGCAAGAGGCAGGCCTTTGTCCTCAAGAGACTGTCTTTGTACAGGAAAGAAATTAACACCATGTCTTGACCTCTCTCAGCTCACCCCTTTTTTCCCTTTTCCTATGAGATACCATGTCACTAAGTATGCATTTTGGCTCATAGGACCACAGAGCCAAAGTTGGGCAAGCAAGTCACCTTCCTTCTCTTACTTCTTGATCTCTCCTGTAATCAGTCTCTTTCTTCGCCTCTGTTTCTTTCTCCTCTTCTGTTTTCTCCCCACTCCGTACCCTTCCTCCTCCCGCCTCCCTCCACACTTTTCTTTCTTACCTAATCTGGTGACCAAACTGAAGTGTAAGGATACGACCTCTCCTAGTACTAGCAGCAGGAATTGTGTGTTCCAGTAAGTGGTCTCTTGCACAGCACTTTTTTGGGATCAAATGTTAACATTACTCCCCAGACTCGTCGGGCAAAGGAATGGCTAGATTCAGAGTAAGAACAACCCTCCCTTTTTTGTAAGCCCCCATGTTTAGTAGGGAGAAGAAATTCTCTAACATGGGTTTGGTTTTGTTGTGTTCTTCATGTGGAAATATCACTTAACAAAATATCCAGGCTTTTGTTTACGTGGAAAAAGCATCCCTTGTAATTATTGCTCATCATACTTAAAAACTTTTTTCAAAGGATTTTCATGTTCCCAGCTATAAGGACTATTTCCATGACATGTGTTATTGGCAGAATGAGTGTTAAATATGGAACATATAGCATGGGGTGACTTTCATTGTCCTAGCCTGAGACAGTTTTCTTTATTACTCTGTATTGATCCTGCTAGTCCAAGAATGGACATTAAGTGAACCTATCGTGGTGACTGGGATAGGAAGGTGCTTGCTATTTTTGCCAGCACGGCATATTAGTTCCTTTGGAGCCCTCCATTGTCTGAGTCTGCAGTGATCTGTAGGAAGGCAGCTGGTCAATAATCATGTAGTACAATGGCGTGGAATTGTAACCACTATGGTTATTGATTGTCCTGTGTTGTTCCAGGCATACTTAGGTATGTCCCTGGGGAAAAAGAAAACCATTCAGCTGAGAGTTGCTAACCATGTTCTTTTGGTTAGAAGTAATGGTTCATTTTTTGCCCCTGGTTGGAATAGTCTCTAAAAGGCTCTGGTGACTGAATTGAACATGAGGCCGCATGCTGTTTTCTTTCAAAAGGAATCAAAATGGAAAGCCTCTCTAAGGGGAAGACCTTTAAACTCCATTCAGAAGACAACGTTTAGTAAGGAGGATGGCGGAGGTTACTAGTAATTTTCAGATGTTGTGGGTTTTTTCTGCGAACAAAACCCAAAATCAAATTAGAGTTGGTGAAAGCTTTCTTCAGTATTTTTTAGAAGAGGCCATCTTCAATCTGTGGAATACCATTTACACATCAACTTCCCCTATGCTCATTTCGTATTTTGAGCTTAAATGGAGTCCTCTGAAGGGGTAGTCGTGATTCTGGTGGCAAAACTAGAACTTTTACTTGTAAAATGAAAAATATTAAATGGACCTTTTTGTCAGTTGAGAATTTAGATTCATTCTTTTATCTGAGGAACATATGTTCCTCAGATGTTGTGTAGACACCTTTAGGTTTTCATCTACTTTAAGATTGCTCTCTTGGCAATTAGGGGATTTGGGAAAAGAAGAAAAAAAGATGCTATGTGTTGCTAGTACACAGTTATAGGATATGGTTTCTAATGGTTGAATTTTGAGGAACTCTCCCTAAAGAATGAGTTATGTATCTCCTCAAGGAAATCATGGAAAATTCTTTTTCTTCTTCAGTGAGTCCTTTTGAATTAATGTTCTTACATTTTTTTCTAAGTCTGTGTAAGTGCTTATGTATAAGTATATAATTGTATAAATATTTATAAATATATTTATATAATTACGGTTTCATTTCTACCTTGAGTCAAAGTTCTCTCTTTAGATTGGTGACTGAGTAATACACTTTGGTGTTTTTTCATAGGCTCTTGAGGCTTAACTAGCAGCTTCTGATTTATTGAGTGAAAGATGGTTTTCATGTTAATTCCTCAGTTGTAGCTCTGAACTTGGATAACATACTTGCCATTTGAAGAATAGAGCTGTATACTGTCAAAGGTGCACTGGAGGGTAAAACATTTGTTGGTAGTAGACAAAGTCAGAAATCCAAAAATTCAGGGAGGGCACAGGGTAAGAAGAGGAGATTTGCTCAGCTTTGTGCTCTGACGGTGGCCATCTGTACTCCAGCAAAGTCATAGCTGAAGCCCAGATCGCTCAGACATGTCAAGTCAACCATGTTTCCTATAGGGCTCTGTTTCATTCTCTTTACCTTCTAGCTTCTCTTGAGAAAACAGTTGGGAGAACTGCCAACATGTTCATCAGTGAGAGGGTGTAGTTCTTTCCGATATGTTCAGCACGTGCACGTTCATTGATGAGAAACCAAAGTGACTCTTTCAGCTTGGGTTACTGTGAGATGATTAAGTAGATATAAAGTGATTTAAAAGACGGCATGGTACTTTCACCCAGTTTAACATGCAGCTGGGATGTCTACAATACAAGATGTGGTGGGTTTTATTTTATTTTATTTTGAGGCAGGAGTGTAATTATCTTAGGGTTGATATAGAGGCCCATGGGGAGAGTTACGAATTGTACATGGGAAGAGTCCATAAGGAGTATTGCCCTGCTCAAGAATTTAATCCACTGACAGAGTATGCTTCTTCCAGTTTGCCTTACTTCCTCTGCAAGTTTCTTTGCTCCTTAGGGCAGAGGTTTTATTGAATAGATTAAATGAGGTCAGTAAGGTTAGTTAAAAATAGTCATTCCCTGTGGATGTTGGACACAGCTTGAAAGGAGTGTTAAAAAAAAAAGCTAAGGAGGAAAACAAGAAAGATAGACTTTGAGTGTGATAAGAGAAAAATACAGGGAGATGGAATGGAAACTACCGGGAAGGCCGGGCACGGTGGCTCACGCCTGTAATCCCAGCACTTTGGGAGGCCGAGGCGGGCAGATCACCTGAGGTCAGGAGATCGAGACCAGCCTGGCCAACATGGTGAAACCCCATCTCTACTAAAAATACAAAAATTACCTGAGTGTGGTGGTGGGCACCTGTAATCCCAGCTACTCAGAGGCTGAGGCAGGGGAATGGCTTGAACCTGGGAGGCAGAGGTTGCAGTGAGCCGAGATTGTGCCACTGCATTCCAGCCGGGGCGACAGAGCGACCCTCCATCTCAAATTAAAAAAAAAAAAAAGAAAAAACTAGTGAGAAAAAAGTGAGAGGAATACTTTTTTGAAATTGGTATCGGAAGGAACTGGAGAAGAGAAAGAACAGTGCCAAATGAGAAGAGAACAGGAAACGTAATACTAACTGGCATGCGCCAGGGACTTTTATGTACATTTTCTTCTTCAGTCTCCCTAAGAATCGTACAAAATGTATATTTTCTTCCTATGTTAAGAAAACAGGTATAGAGAACTTATTCAGGATGTCATAGCTAGTGAGTGGCAAATCAGAATTGGAATCCAGAGTCCATGCTGTTTGAACGTCCGTGCTGTGTTCTCCTTCAGCAAGAGAATCAAGCTACCCAGATGATTCTCTTCTCATTGTTTGGCTTTGTAAAGTGTCACTTAGTTTTGTTCCCATAAATATAGAGGAAATAGTTGGGTTAAAGTTGTGGGATTTGCACTATGCCTATAAATTTTTATTTATGCCATTATTTTGAGAGGTTGATTATTGCTTTTTTAAAATGATGCACTGGTGAAGATGTGAAAGTAAAATTGCCATGTGGCATTATTTGCCAAGAATAAATGAAAAGGGTAAAAAAAGAATTTTTTCTTTTTTTAAACATTTTTCAGAAAAGATACAATTATCTTTTTTAATAGGCGAGCACCACCACGCC
The DNA here is from genome assembly GCF_006542625.1 of Nomascus leucogenys. Taxonomy (NCBI): domain Eukaryota; kingdom Metazoa; phylum Chordata; class Mammalia; order Primates; family Hylobatidae; genus Nomascus; species Nomascus leucogenys. Next base: position 117,163,794 of record NC_044391.1, on the reverse strand, counting down.
CGGCTAAGTTTTGTATTTTTAGTAGAGACAGGGTTTCACCATGTTGGCCAGGATGGTCTCGATCTCTTGATCTCGCGTTCTGCCCACCTCGGCCTCCTAAAGTGCTGGGATTACAGGCATGAGCCACTGTGCCCGATCTACAGTTCTGTTTTCTATGTCCCATCCATACCAGATTATTGAACCCTCTGTGTGTATGTTTTTAAATTTTGTATATAATTCTACTTCCTTGACTTACAAGTCAACAATTAGCTATTGAGTTCTTTATAGAAGTTGGAAATATTTTGAAATCTGAGATCTAATTCCTGGCCAAGTGTAGTGGCTCATGCCTGTAATCCCAACATTTTGGGAGACCGAGGTGGGCGGATCACCTGAGGTTGGGAGTTCGACATCAGCCTGGCCAACATGGTGAAACCCCGTCTCTACTAAAAAATACAAAAATTAGCCAGGCATGGTGGCTCATGTCTGTAATCCCAGCTGCTGGGGAGGCTGAGGCACAAGAATCTCTTGAACCTGGGAGGCGGAGGTTGCAGTGAGCCGAGATCACACCACTGCACTCCATCCTGGGCAATGGAGCGAGACTCTGTCTCAAAAAATAATAAATAAGATATGATTCCTGCCTGTTTTATCCAGTTAGAGAGACACACTACACATGAAATAATTGGAGAGCGTGTAAATGTCTACCTATTAGTTCAAGCTTGGAAAAAGGGAAGAATATGTTTTAGTTAGCAAAGTCTTAAGACGGAAAAGTGGCAAGCACTGTAGCTCATATTTTCTTTTGACTCACCTTTTTCTTTAGCTGCACCTTTTGTAACTTCTAGATTTGGGGCATGAAGTTCTGCCAGTAAGGCATAACCAGTACCCAAGTAGGAAAGGATTCTTGATCCCCGGAGTAAAGATTCCTAGCTCGCAGGGATCTCACTTGCACACTTAGGGGAAAGACCAGAGGGAGCCACTAGCAACTGAAAAATGAAGGAAAGATTTAATTTCTCTACCCAGGTCCAAATCCAGTGCATAGTGTAGTATCTATTATATGCAGAAAGGGCACTGGACGTGTGGGAGCCCTTTGGGTAACAGCTCTGCTAGTTGTTACCTTCATACTTCTCTTTCTTCTTAATCTCGGGTTTCTCATCTGAAAAATGAGATAATTGGACTAGATTAATAGTTCTCAGCCTTTTCTAGACCAACAAATTAGATGATCTCTGAAGTCCTTTTCCCCTCCAAAATTTTATGCTTCCAGTCTCTCCCCTTTATTGCATGTTATCCCTAGGCTAATTAAAGGTGTGCTGGTTAATCAGTTTCTTTTTTGTTTTTTTTTCTTTTTTTTTCTGTGTTCAGGTATCATTTGACCAGTAACTTGCTCTTAATCTTACTGTGATGACTGAAATCTCCAAAGAGGAGAGTATAATAGTTATAGGTCTAGTAATAATCTTTTAAACAATTCATTATTTTTTAAAACTTAATGCTGTGTGCCTAGTATTGAGTATGACTAAAATGTAAATGAGAACCAAATATGACACTAACGCTGGCACTAAATTTTATTTTTACTTGTGTACTTAAAGTACTTTACTGGCCTGTTGGGAAATTGATTTGTATAAGTTGTAAGATTCACACCTGGTTTTGGCAGAAACAACTTTTTAAAGATACAGTTAGGCTTTTAAAAATGTTTTTTATCCCACAGAATGTATCTTTATTATGTCATTCTTACCCTCTCTCTGCCTTTTTTGACCATCATTTAACTACTCAGTAGTAAATCATGGGGTGCAGGCTGATGAATTAGTAGTCTTTGTAAAACTAAAATGTAATGAGCATAGGAAGAACCAGCTCTTCTGGTGAACATGGCAGTTTTCCGGTAATACCAGCCTTGATGAATAGGCTAAAGACAGCTGTGTACTGTGGACATTCAGCTTCACGGGGTTGCCTGGCTTCGCCTTTCAGTTATTGTCTTGCTGTACACATTTTAGAATAGTGGCAAGAATGTTCTTTAGAACTGCAGATAACCCGACAGAGAATACCATCCCAATATATCAGCTTCTCCTGTTATATAGAGATTTGGTATTTCAGTGATGGTTGTTTTGGTTTTTGACTCACCTTTGTGTCAGTCCTGCTAGAGAGACAGTATAGAATCAAGAATTTCTTGGTGTCTTTTTAAAAATAGAGATTTTAATGGCCTTGCTAGTTTTCCTGTGAAGTGAACTTACATGGCTGGATTATTGAATGTGACAGACCCTTAATTAGAAAATCTTCTAATCCTGCTTTCTATTTTACTTCTCCACCATTTATTTTTAACATTCATTCTCTGAAAATAGTTATGATTTTTAATGTAATTGGCTATGTTTAAGAAATTCCATTTGAAAGTCTTAATATGTAACAATCTTCATTTTTTATAAAATTGAAGGACATTTTTGAGGCAAACTTACTTTTATAGCTCATTTTCTCTCTAGTTAAGGAGAATTCTCTGGTTTCAAATAGAGAATGGCTAGTTCTGTGATACCCCACCTTCTTTGTGGCCTACTAGTTGCTGTTGTGTTGCTTAAAATTGCAGATATTCTCATAAACATGATGATTTTTGGCACAGGCCTTTCTTTGCCATATTGATTTCAAAATAAAGTTGGGCAATCCAATTTGAACTACTTTAATAAACATAATTTAGCATTTCTGTAATGAGAAAGTATTTTCAAGAGATAACCGGATTTACTTCTAGGATTAGAGGTGGCAAATACCAATGACACTATTTTTCCCAAGAGCAATCACATATTAATCTGTAAATATGAGAAGTCGCATTATTGTACTTAATTCTTTGGCAACAAACAGCACGTTTTTATTGTTTAATTGTGTTTCCTCTCTAGAGATCACAATATTCCGGGTATTTTATATCCCTTCTAAAGGTCATTTGGGTTTTCAGATGGGAAGAATAGTCAAGCTAAGCTGGACTAAACCTAAGGAATATTTTATCTCATCAAAAGAAGTTATTAATCTAACTGGGTTAGCATGAGTCATTCATTTTTTAGACATGATAAGTGGGAAACATTTCAAATCATTAGATAAATTCTGACCTGGAATTGAATTCTCCTTTTCTTAAAATCTTTTTAATTTGCTTTTTTCATAGACTCAGTATGGAACTCTTAACTGATGAGGGAGAGATTCTTGATCTGGAACCATTCCCTGCCATTCTGCTTTTTTCTCTCTCTCAAGGCAGCTGGTTCCATAGTGCCTGTCACCAGGGTCCATTTCAGGTTGATGACAGACCGTTTACACTCAGTTGGATACCTTGCTGTTTGCAGCAACATGATTTTACAGTATGCTTTTCTCAAAGCTTTGCATTCTTAATGGAGATATCAAATGGTGTAATTCCAAATATAAATATGTTTATGACACTAATCATATGATTTTAACAATAACTTTTTGATAACTTGTTGCCCTGTAAGTTAAACCTTACACAGAGTGACTCTTGCCATCAGAAAATCCCCTTTCACCTGCTAGTGAGAGTGAAAGTAGCACGTGGCCTCACTTTTCAGTTAACGAGTAGCAAGCTTCTAGTAGGGGCTGCTTATCTGACCCATTTGGGGTCTTGGGCCTTGTTACTTTCCTGGGTTTGTCCCTTCAGCTGGAAAGGCTGTTGAAAACACTTGCCAGGAAACAGTAAAACTGTGAGAGAATCTTCTAGTCTTAGATATAGAGAAATGAGTACCAGTTGATGCTAACATGATACTTAGACTTTGAGGGGCTTCCATCCAAGCTTTGGCATGAATCTGTTAGACACAGTTTTCTTCACTCCTCTGATGATCTTTTTTTCCAGAATGGTTTTTTGTTGTTGTTGTTGTTAACAAATTCTAAACATCCAGTGTTACTTTGTTTTGTTTTGTTTGCCCTTCAGGAAAGTCCTTTTTCGAGTAGGTATTGATTGTTCCATGGAAACTCTCAGCAGTGTCTGTGTAGGCTCTGTGCATGCTTTGTATGAGTTCAGTTTGAACAATGCATTTGAAATCACCTGGGATGTCCAATTCTGGCATGTCTTCATTGTTTGTGTTTTTAAACATGTTTCATGTCATTTTCCAAACCTCACTTTACATCTTACTCAGAGAAGTTAATAAAGGAATGAAATTTCTAGGGGGATAGGGATGATGAGGGTGGGTTGGGGGCTTGAGTGAAGTCAACTCGGGGTGTTTGTTTAAAGTGTTTTCTAAAGCAGTTCCTAACAGTATTTAGAGATTCCCTGGGATGTTTGTGTGCTCAGCTTATTCTGGACAAAGTGTATGTGGGGGTGGTCTTACTGAGATTTGCATTCTTAATGCAGGACAGGCTCTAAATTTCATCTGTACTCTAAATTTGTGATTGAATCAAATCAAAGAAGATAACAGACAGTGCTCCCTAAAATGCACATCGAATTCTGTTTTCTGGGCCTTTTCTCCCATGGTGCTAGGAGATACCGTTGATTTCTGCAGCTCCTCTCAGTGGTGGGAAGAAGTCTTTGGGATTGTTGAGCAGGGGGCAGCTGGACCATCCACTAAATTTCTTTGTTCAACACACATTAGAGACCCTCCTGTATATCTAGTAAGTCATAATAAAGGTGCTTGGGAAAGCCTTAAATTTGAAGACACATGGAGGCGGTAGAAAATTAAACTTGTAAGAGGAGAAAAACATGCCATTAGGTTAACGCAGAGCTGTAACTGCTGGCTAAGACTCAATGGAACTTCCACTTGCTCTAAAACCAGGGAAATCTTAGATAACTGGGTGTGATCTACCTATAGATCTACATATAGTCTATAGGTAATAATTTCCAGAAGGAGGATCTTGCTGTCAGTTGGGGATCCTCTGCTTTGGGCTGTACCAAATTGTGAATACTCTTGCTGTGTTGTACCCAGTTGCTTTATATTAATACTGCAACTTGAAATGGGGAGGGTGGGGGGGACAATGGGGTGGGGGAGGGAGGGGAGTGGGACGATAAGTCTTTTGAAGACATCAGCTCACTGTGCTGAGAGAGGGACCAAACTCAAGGAAACCTCTGATCTATACATTCAACTGCTGCATTTTTTTATAAATACATGTAAATGTCCTGTTGTAATATTTGATCTTGGAAATAAAAACAAAAACTTTTCAGTATTAGTTTTTTTGTGTGTTGTTGTTATTGCAAGATAAGACTCTGGATATTATTTTCAGTAATACAATTCAGATTCCAAAAGCTTGCCCCCTCACCTTCTCATTTAGGTCAGTTACTACTGATTGACAAAGGTTACTTTGTAGTCCCATTGTCACATGTAACATTTGCTAGCCTTTTTTCTGCTCTTTGTGGTATGTCAAACATTTGTGGTAAACACTCTGTAAATATTAGTCCAGTTGTTACAGAAACATTGGGTAAGCTAGCCTTGTTAGGTAAGTATGATTCTGTGTTTGACATACTTGGGCGAATATTCAAGTGTCTAATCTTTCAGACCAGCAGTAATTACTAATGGTTAATTAAGGACTTAGCTTAAGTGAAGGAAAGATAATTACTAAATTAATGGTATAATAGAAATTGGTATTGCTGCTGGATGCAGTGGCTCGTGCATGTAATCCCAGCCCTTTGGGAGGCCGAGACGGGTGGATCACCTGAGGTCAGGAGTTCGAGACCAGCCTGGCCAACATGGTGAAACCCCGTCTCTACTAAAAATACAAAAATTAGCTGGGTGTGGTGGCGGGTGCCTGTAATCCCAGCTACTTGGGAGGCTTGAGACAGGAGACTTGCTTGAACCTGGGAAGTGGAGGTTGCAGTGAGCCAAGATCATGCCACTGCACTCCAGCCTGGGCGACAAGAGCGAAACTCTGTCTCAAAAAAAAAAAAAAAAAAGGCGTGGTGGCGGTGCCTATAATCCCATCTACTTGGGAGGCTGAGGCAGGAGACTTGCTTGAACCTGGGAAGTGGAGGTTGCAGTGAGCCAAGATAGCATCCAGCCTGGGTGACAGAGTGACTCCATCTCAAGAAAACAAAATAAAAATAAAAATGGGATTGCTGCTTAGCTCACAGTTCTACAGTGATGGGTTTGTGCCCCCCCTCTTCTTGTGGAACCATTTCTCATCCCCATGCACCAGCCTCATGTGCCAAATCATAGGGATGTATGTGATGGGGAGCAAAACAGATACAGCCTCTGCCTTCAAGGAACTTACTTTCTAGTTGGGAACACAGACGATAAACATGCATGGAAAAACAGATTGATTCTAATAGAATGAAAAAAAGGAGCCAGTAGAGAATTCTTTATTTTTTTAATTTTGAGATGGAGTCTGGCTCTGTCGCCCAGGCTGGAGTGCAGTGGTTTGATCCCAGCTCACTGGAAGCTCCGCCTCCTGGGTTCAAGCAATTCTCCTGACTCAGCCTCCCGAGTAGCTGGGACTACAGGTGCCCGCCACCACGCCCAGCTAATTTTTGTGTTTTTAGTAGAGATGGGGTTACCATGTTGGCCAGGCTGGTCTCGAACTCCTGACCTCAAGTGATTCACCTGCCTTGGCCTCCCAAAGTGCTGGGATTACAGGTGTGAGCCACTGCGCCCAGCCTGGTGTTTCTTCTCACTGCCCGCACCTCTTTGATTGGGTCTTTATGGTGGTGATGCCCAGGACCTGGCCCTCTAACTCTCCCTCTGTGATCTCATTCTGATAGTACCAACCGCCATGTATAATGCCAATGATTTCTCAGATCTCCAACTCCAGCCCGTCTCTCCTCCAAGCTTCAGACTCACATGTCTGACTTTTTACACTACGCCTACAGTTGGAAGTATCACACTTACATCTAAAATGACGCCTCCCCACCCAGACCTGCAGTGACACCACTACCTACGAACCTGCCAGAAACTTAAGTCATTTTCTTTTGCTTATTCCCCCATCTCCAATCCAACAGCAAGTCCTTTAACTTCTGCCTCCAAAATGCATAAAATATAACCCTACTTTTCAGTCTATTGCCATTACTCTGGTCCAAGTGACCTGCTTTTTATCTTGACCACTGCAGTAGTCTCTGCTCTTACTCTCTTCCTACCCATTCTCTGCATACTGGCTTCTCCTTCCACTCAGAATGTCCAAGCGCCTTGCTTCATGCCACCCCCTTTGCCCCCTGCCTGCCAGCTGACTGGCCTCTCAAACCCCAACATCAAACACCTTCCTGATCCACAGCCGAGGCCTTTCTTCTGCTTGAGTTCTCCTCCTCTTAGCATGGGTCACTTTCTTTCATCCTTTAGGTCTCAGCCTCAAAGTAAACTCCCCAACATTCTATTTAAAGGAGAATTCTCAGCCGGGCACAGTGGCTCACGCCTGTAATCCCAGTACTTTGGGAGGCCAATGCAGGTGGATCACTTGAGCTCAGGAGTTCTAGACCAGCCCGGCCAACATGGTGAAACCCCGTCTCTACTAAAAACACAAAAATTAGCCGGGTGTGGTGGCGCGTGCCTGTAGTCCCAGCTACTCGGGAGGCTGAGGCAGGAGAATTGCTTGAACCCGGGAGGTGGAGGTTTCAGTGAGCCGAGATCACGCCACTGCACTCCACACTCCAGCCTGAAGGACAAGAGCAAAACTCTGTCTCAAAAAACAACAAAAACAACAACAACAAAACACCAGAGTGGGGTGTCAAGGGAACCAAGAGTAAGAATGTTCAAGAAGGATCCTGTGGCTAACTATGTCTAGAGTCAAGTCAAGAGAACAGTGTAGCGTTCATCAGAGACACGAAATCACTGGAGACCAAGAGTTTCAGTGCAACGTTGGAGGCAGAAATCTAGTTTGGGTGGGTAGAAGTTTACGATATTTATGTACTAATGAGAAAACCCTAACTTCCTCTGTAGTGGTCTGGTATAAAAAGGCAGCTCTTTCAACATATCTTCCTCTTTTTCCTCCCTCCAATTAAGGGAACATGCTCTCGTCAGCTTTCAGTTGTTTGGAGCCCACCCACAGCAGGCTGATTAGTCCTGTCGCTCTTATCTGGGGAACACCAGAAAATAGCTGGCCTGGTTGTCTAGCTGTTATCATCTTCTCCCTTTTTCTTCTGCCAGTGAATTCTATTTTATCAATTTCCTCTATTTCTTGCTCAAATCCCACCTCCAGATCCCACAATATACCCCAGAATGGAACATCTGTCTAGCCTGTTCTCCCAAGTCTTTTTTATTTATTTATTTTTATTTTTATTTTTATTTTTGAGACGGAGTCTCCCTCTGTCGCCCAGGCTGGAGTGCAGAAGCGCGATCTCAGCTCGCTGCAAGCTCCACTTACCGGGTTCAAGCCATTCTCCGGTTCAAGCCATTCTCCGGCCTCAACCTCCCGAGTAGCTGGGACTACAGGCGCCCGCCACCACACCCGGCTAATTTTTTGTATTTTTAATAGAGACGGGGTTTCACCGTGTTAGCCAGGATGGACTCGATTTCCTGACCTCGTGATCCACCTGCCTCAGCCTCCCAAAGTGCTGGAATTACAGGCGTGAGCCACCGCGCCAGGACTTTTTTTTTTTTTTTTTTAAACAGAGTCTCACTCTGTTGCCAAGACTGGAGTGCAGTGGCACGATCTCGGCTCACTGCAACCTCCGCCTCTGGTACTCAAGCAATCCTCCCACCTCAGCCTCCCCAGTAGCTGGGACTACAGGTGTGCACACCACGCCCAGCTAATTTTTGTATCTTTAGTAAAGACGGTTTCACCATGTTGGTCATGCTGGTCTCAAATTCCTGGCCTTGAAACCGCCTTTGCAAGATGATGACTGAGACAGTGAAACAGATCCAACTTAACCGACTCCATCTTGCTTCTAACCTCCAGGCTGTTCATTCCTGGGGGTAGCTGAACTAACTTTGGGAGAAACTTTGTTTATAATTTATAGTTTAAGCAACGACAGTAACAGCCCTTTCCCAAAGCAGACCTCTTTCTTGCCTGGGGACTAGACTAACACTAGCCACAGGATTAGAAATTATGGTTTAGGAGCCATGCAGCTGGAGGCTACAAGATTCTGACCCTCCCTAAACTGCTCCTAAGATCAGTGCTTGAGATATTTTGCAGATCCTGCACTTGATGGATCAGCTGGCACCACCCAGATGGATAAACTGGCTCATCTGATCTTGTGGCCCCGACCCAGGAACTGACTCAGCGCAAGAAGACAGCTCTGAGTCCCTATGATTTCATCCCTGACCAATCAGCACTCCCAGCTCACTGGCTCCCCCCACCCACCAAGGTGTCCTTAAAAACTCTGCTCCCCGAATGCTCAGGGAGGCTGATTTGAATAATAATAAAACTCCAGTCTCCCACACAGCCAGCTCTGCGTGAATTACTCTTTCTCTATGGCAATTCCCCTGTCATGATGAATCGGCTCTGTCTAGGCAGCGGGCAAGTGAACCCCTTCAGCGGTTACAGCCTCAAGTGATCCACTGGCCTCTGCCCCCCGAAGTGCTGGGATTACAGGTGTGGGTCACTGGCACCTGGCCGTCTCCCAAATCTTTCAGCCTCAGGAAGCCTTTTATGGCATGACTGATTTTCTCACCCCAGGCCCTGTTCGTCATTTATGTCCTCAGACTCCCATTTGCTCCTCCCTAGGAGTATCAGCGACAAAGTAACAGCAAGTAGCTGCATCTCCAGTAGAGCCACACTCTACGATTATTAACACGTCTGCAAAAAGGTGACGCTTTAGTTCCTTCATGGCAGCGACCATGCCTCTGTTGCCCTAGGAGGCTCACCACAGAGAAATGAAGAAATAGTCCTAACGCTAGCCTTAGTAGACCTGTTTATCTCAAGTAAATGATTTCTTAAGGAAGTGTCTTGTTCAGCCGGGCGCGGTGGCTCACGCCTGTAATCCCAGCACTTTGGGAGGCGGAGGTGGGAGGATCACGAGGTCAGGAGATCGAGACCATCCTGGCCAACACGGTGAAACCCCGTCTCTACTAAAAATACAAAAAAAAAAAAAAAAAATTAGCTGGGCGAGGTGGCCGGCACCTGTAGTCCCAGCTACTCGGGAGGCTGAGGCAGGAGAATGGCGTGAACCCAGGAGGCGGAGCTTGCAGTGAGCCAAGATCGCGCCACTGCACTCCAGCCTGGGCGACGGAGCGAGACTCCGTCTCCAAAAAAAAAAAAAAAAAAAGAAGTGTCTTGTTCATAAGATAATCATTGAATTAATCATCACAAGTTTACCCTAAGGAGCAAAAACCCACAGCTGCCATCACCAGCCCCACACTAAGTTTGACACTTTAAGGGATTAAAAACAAATTCCAGCACTTTCCTTTGTCCCAAAAGCAACATTTTAATGATATCTACATAAGCCATTGGGTTGGACATGGAGATAACATCTAAAAATCTGAGTGCTAGGCCGGCGCGGTGGCTCACGCCAGTAATCCTAGCACTTTGGGAGGCCGAGGCAGGCAGAACACAAGGTCAGGAGTTCAAGAGCAGCCTGGCCAACATAGTGAAACCCTGTCTCTACTAAAAATTAAAAAATTAAAAAATTAAATTAGCTGGGTGTGGCAGCGTGCGCCTGTAATCCCAGCTACTGGGGAGGCTGAGGCAGGAGAATCGAGTGAGCCCAGGAGGCAGAGGTTTCAGTAAGCCAAGATTGTGCCATTGCACTCCAGCCCGGGCAACAGTACAAGACCCCATATTGAGAGAAAAAAAAAAAAAATCTGAGTGATATACGGCAATCAGCCATTCAGTTATTCTGATTGCCTAAATATGAGACGTTCTAACAGACACTGCATGTGAAATCTCTTTTGCTGGCCGGGTGCAGTGGCTCACGCCTGTCATCCCAGCACTGTGGGAGGCTGAGGTGGGCGGATCACTTGAGGTCAGGAGTTTGAGACCAGCCTGGCCAACATGGCAAAACCCCGTCTCTACTAAAAATACAAAAATTAGCCAGGCGCGGTGGTGGGCACCTGTAATCCCAGCTACTCAGGAGGCTGAGGCAGGAGAATTGCTTAGAACCTGGGAGGTGGAGGTTGCAGTGAGCCAAGATTGCACCACTGCACTCCAGTCTGGGCAACAGGGCAAGATTCTGTCTCAAAAAAAAAAAAAAAAAGAAATTCTTATAGAGAAAGCAGCTCATAAACAGTTTAGAAGACTTAAACTGTGCTCGCTTTGGCAACACATATACTAAAATTGGGACGATGCAGATAAGTTTAACGTGGTTCCTGTGCAAGGATGACACGAAAATTAATGAAGGGTTCCAATTTTATTTTAAAAAATTGAACTGTGATAGCCAGTCATAACGATCCCTTCTCATTTATGTGCATCAGGGGTTTCCTCAGTAATCGTTTGTTTTCGTCACTGGAAGTAAAATCTCTGTGTAGAGACTGTGTTGCACGAATTATGCATTGCATGAATTACTTCATTCATCAAGTCATTCTTGAGCTTCTACCATGTTCCAAGCTCTGTGTGAGGCTCAGAATATACAGAGCAGAGTAAGAGTTAGTCCCTGCCTGCAAGGACCTCACAGCTGTGGAGTAAGAAGTGAGTCAACTCCAGTGGGAAGTGGGCAACGATTTCCTAAACAGACACAAAAATGTTGACCATAAAAGAAGATAGATAAATGGAGCTTAATTAAAATCAGTACTTTCTCTTCATGAAAAGACATAAGTAATGCCGGGCACGGTGGCTCACGCCTGTAATCCCAGCACTTTGGGAAGCCGAGGCGGGTAGATCACGAGGTCAGGAAATTGAGACCATCCTGGCCAACATGGTGAAACCCCCTCTCTACTAAAAATACAAAAATTAGCTGAGCGTGGCAGCCCATGCCTGTAATCCCAGCTACTCAGCAGGCTGAGGCAGGAGAATTGCTTGAACCTGGGAGATGGCGGTTGCAGTGAGCTGAGATTGTCGTGGCACTGCACTCTAGCCTGGCAACAGAGCTAGACTCTGTCTCAATAAATAAAATAAAATAAAATAAAATAAAATAAAATAAAATAAAATAAAATAAAATAAAACAAAACAAAAAAAGACATAATAAAGAGAGTAAAAAGTCAAACCACAAACTGGGGGAAAATATTCACAATAAATTTACCTGATAAAGGTCTCATACCTGGAATTATAATGAACCAGAAAACAGTAAGAAAAAAAGATAACCCATAACAAATGGGCAAAACCCATGGACGGGAACTTCTCAAAGAGGATCTTCAAATGGCTAATATGTATATGAAAAGGTGCTTACTCATCAAGGAGATGCAAATTCAAACACAAGGAGATTACACTAAACACCCACCACAATGCCTACAATTAAAAATGTCTGTGAGAATGTGTAGAAACCGGAACTGTCACACACTGCTGGTGGGTGTGTAAATTAGTAGCAGTAATTTGGGAATCTGGCAATATCTGCCAAAATTAAATATTCACCTGCCCTATGATAGCAATCCTACTCCTAAGAATATTCCCTGGAAAAATTAGTGCATAGTTCCTTCAAAAGACATGCAGAAGAGTATTCATAGCAGCATTGTTTATAACAGGCAAAAGTTGAAAATATAAATGTCCATTAAGAGTAGAAAAAGTTGTAATATCCAATGTAATAATACTCAGCAATACAAGAAGAATAAATTACATGAGGGATGAATCTTACACATAGAACATCGAGTGAAGCAAGCCACACACAAAAGCCACACTGGGCTGGGCACAGTGACACACGCCTGTAATCCAGCACTTCGGGAGGCCGAGGCAGGAGGATCACTTGAGCCTAGGAGTTCGAGACCAGACTGGGCTACACGGCGAGACCCCATCTTTACACGAAATAAAAAAAGCAGCTGGCGTGGTGGCGCTTGCCTGTGGTCCCAGCTACTCAGGAGGCTGAAGTGTGAGGATCACTTGAGCCTGTGAAGGCAAAAGGCTGCAGTGAGCCATGATTGTGCCACTGCACTCCCGCCTGGATGACACAGCAAAATCCTGTTTGTTTTTTTTTTTTTAAAAAGAGAACTGTTTGATTCCATTTATGTGAAATTCAAGAACAACTAAAACCTAATCAATTATCATAAGAGCCAAAATGAAAGTTAACACAGGGGACAAGGGATACGAATGACAGGAGACACAATGAAACCTCTGGGGATTTGGAATGTCCTGTATCTTGATTTCTGTGCTGGTTCACCACATGTAAAAATTCATCAGATTTTATAATTAAGATTTGTGCACTTTAGGCTGGGCGCGCTGGCTCGCACCTGTAATCTCAGCACTTTGGGAGGCCGAGGCGGGTGGATCACCTGAGGTCGGGAGTTCAAGACCAGCCTGACCAACATGGAGAAACCCCGTCTCTACTAAAAATACAAAGTTAAAATTAGTCGGGCGTGGTGGCGCATGCCTGTAATCCCAGCTACTCGGGAGGCTGAGGCAGGAGAATTGCTTGAAGCCAGGAGGCAGAGGTTGCGGTGAGCTGAGATTGCGCCATTGCACTCCAGCCTGGGAACAAGAGTGAAACTCCGTCTCAAAAAAAAAAAAAGATTTGTGCACTTTACTGTATATAATATCTAGATGTTTAAAATGCAATGGGAGCATAGAGAAAAAAGTACCTAACTGGGAGTAAAGAAATCCTGGCCGACTTCACTGGGAATGTTTGAACTGAATCTTGACTAGGAGCTTGTCCATAGAGGGTCACGGATCTCCCACGCAGAGAGCCCCACAAAATCCTCAGCATTTTGGTGAGAGTATGGCACAAGATGATAGTGGCCTGGGGCTTGAACAAAACAGTTAGGAGGCTGAGTGCAGTGGCTCACACCTGTAATCTCAGCACTTTGGGAGGCTGAGGCGAACACCTGAGGTCAGGAGTTTGAGACCAGCCTGGCCAAAATGGCAAAACCCCGTCTCTATTAAAAATACAAAGATTAGCCGGGCATGGTGGCAGGTGCCTGTAATCCCAGCTACTCAGGAGGCTGAGGTGGGAGGATTGCTTGAGTGTGGGAGGCGGAGGTTGCAGTCAGCCCAGATCATGCCACTGCACTCCAGCCTGGGTGACAGAGTGAGACCCTGTCTCCAAAAAAAAAAAAAAAAAAGTTAGACGTCTAGTACAGGAACCATGCAACATCTAGTCAGCCAAGGGCAAGGTAAGGAGAGTGATGAGGAAGGAGGGGTGGCTGCCCTGCTCGGTGCTGTTCTGCCAAAGAGCCGAAATTCTTCGCGGGGTGGCAGATGAGGACGGGAACAGCTGGGGTGTGGCAAGTGTTGCCGCCTGGGGAGACCGGAGGGTGAGGTGTTTCTCACGGGTGCATCCAGTGACTCAGCAGGACAGTGGAGCTCATGAGGCCATGCCTCCCGTTTCCTGCCTTAGAATCACATGAAAATGAGCAGAGGGTGGGTCATCAGGACAGGGCTCTCCGGGGAGCGGAAGCGCCTTCAACGCAGGCCTGTGGGCAGGGGCGTGGGGGCGCGCACACACACGCCTGGGTGACCTCTACGTATATACAGAGCCTCCCTGGCCCTCCTGGAAAGACAACCTTCAGGTCCAGCCCTGGGGCTGCGGGAGTGGACCCCACTCTGAAGAGGCAGCCTTTCTCCAGGTTCTGTCTCTCCCATCCTGATTCTTGACACCAGATGCAGGTAAGCAGAGATGACAGGGTGAGGTGACGGCCAGGGAACAGCCTAGCCTCACAGACGAGAGTGCACGCTTCCACTCCAGTGAGCCTGGCTCTGCAGCTTGGCGGCTGTGTGACTTTGCGCAACTCACTTACCTTCTCCTGTTGCCTCAGTCTGTCAACTTCTGGCCTTTGCACCTAGGATACTCTTCCCTGCCTAGTATCTCATCGTCCATCAAGCTTGGGCACGGGCAGCCCTTCCTCCGCCAGGCTTCGTTTATGCTTCTGCCAAGATAGGATTAGGTTCCCCCCGTGCTTCCATGACACCTTACGTTGGACGCCCTTGCCTGGTACTTACTGTTACCAGCTGCGAATCCAGCGAGTCTGCAGCAAACTCAATCCTTGCCTTCTTGGGGGAGAGATTCGGCTGAGGGGCAGAAGTAGGTTTAAGGCAGAGGGAGAGGCCGAAGCAAGTTTTAGAGCAGGAGGTTTATTAAAAAGTTTTCCAGCAGGAATGAAAGGAAGTAAAGTACACTTGGAAAAGGGCCAAGTGCGCGACTTGAGACACCCAAGTGCGCTGTTCGGCCCTTGACTTGGGTTTTCTACACTGGGATGGTTCCGGGGTCTCCGTCTCTTCTCCCCGGATCTTCCCTTGGGGTGGGCTGTCCGCACGCCCCGGTGCCTGCCCGCCGCACAGGCGCTTGGGAGGGGCCGCATGCGCAGTGTGTTTACTGAAGTCGTGCGCATGCTCACTTGAGGCGTTTTTCCCTTACCAGCGGAGCGGCGCTAGAGGAAGGTCACGCGCCAGTTAAACTCCGCCATTTTGCTTCTTAGTGCATATGCTTGAGCTCACTCGCCCAATTCCTGAGCTCTCATCAGGAAGCTGCTGATCACCAGGTTCAGGTATTTTCCATCTACTGGGAGACTGTCTTTCCCTGACGCTGGCTGTGACCAATATTATTTTAGAAACACAGTGTAACAACCGCCTGACCATCACCTGATAGTCACCTGACATTACTGGGGTAGGCGGCCCTCCCTAGCTCTGCTCATGTCTGCTCTATTTCTTACCACACCTCGTTAGAATTGCTTTTTGGCCAGCCTGACCCACGTGGCGGAAACCCGTCACTACTAAAAATACAAAATTAGCTGGGCGTAGTGCATGCCTGTAATTCCAGCTACTTGGGAGGCTAAGGCAGGAGAATAACTTGAACCCGAGAGGCGGAGGTTGCAGTGAGCCAAGGGCATGCCACTGCACTCCAGCCTGGGCAACAAACGCGAAACTGTGTCTCAAAAAAAAAAAAAAAAAAGAATTGCTTTTTGCGTCAGCAGTGTCACCACTAGACTTTAAGCTCCTCAAGAAAAGGGATTATCAAGAAAAGGGATTACATCTGTGTCATCATTATATCCCTAGCCCCCCCAAGTGCCTGTCAGGTAATGATCACTTAATAAATATCCGACTGGAGAAAGAATGAAAGAAAAGGCTTGCTGGGTGGAGAGGGAAAGCCACAGATGTAGAGAATGTGCGGTCTCTTCCTCCATGGAATTGAGCTGATCACTTCTGTTGGTGCCTGGACATCTAGCCGATGATGTGCTCACCTAGCCAGGACCTCAGGACAGAACAAGGAACTCCCCAACAGCCTGGTTTTAAGGTTTTACCTTCTGATCTTGCTTGTCTCTTCAGATATCAAATTAGCCCACCTCTTTGCTAACCTCCTGGTTCATATTTTTGGAAGCATTTCTCCAAATGTTATAATTTCTAGGGGAATAAAGTCAGGAAGAGGGGGTGAAATTCACACGAAACCGCAGCAAGACAAGTGCTTTTAGTGCTGGATTGGCTGACGGCTCTGAATTCCACTCATCCAAAAGCCATCTCCAGCTGGTAGTTTTCCCTCGGTGTCCATCATTTTTAGATTCCCCTTTAAGACTTTTCTGGGCCGGGCGCGGTGGCTCACGCCTGTAATCCCAGCACTTTGGGAGGCCGAGGCGGGTGAATCACCTGAGGTCAGGAGTTCAAGACCAGCGTGGCTAACCTGGAGAAACCCTGTCTCTACTAAAAATACAAAATTAGCCGGGCGTAGTGGTGTGCACCTGTAATCCCAGCTACTCAGAAGTCTGAGGCAGGAGAATCACTTGAACCCAGGAGGCAGAGGTTGCAGTGAGCTGAGGCTGCGCCATTGCACTCCAGCCCGGGCAACAAGAGTGAAACTCTGTCTCAAAAAAAAAAAAGACTTTTCTGATGGAACGGACACATTTTTGTAGAGAGAGGATTGATCTGATGGGGGGGGTTGGTCAGGGGGGGGTTGATGTTGAAGTGTGTAGACAGTGCTTTCTCAGAGGTGGTGTGATTTGAAGGCACTAAATGCATTCCTGCACAAGGGCCTCTCTTGACCCCATGATCTAGAGCACCCGCTTGAAAGGCCAACCACACACCCATTTTTCCTTGGGCCCCCATCAGACATCTGGGTGGGCAGTGGATTAAAGCTGTGAGTTGTTAACACCCTGGGTGTTCTGGCCTCAACACAGAACTACACACTGCAAGCCCCACACTGCACGATGGGACCGTCTGGGAGGGAGGATGCCGCAGACACGCGGGGGCCTCGCAGCAGTGTGGGCAGGCTGTGAGGGGGGCCGTTCTCCACAGGCGCCCTGCTCCCAGGAGCAGGACAGCTTCCTTGCTGTGACTGAGGAGTCCAGTGGCCTGTCAGCCAGAGGGTTGATGGGGGAAGAGACACCCCGTCCCTCCCGATTCCTGACCCCATCCTGCCCCAGGACCCTTGGGCCCCCAGGCTAAGGGTCACTGTTGCTTCATATCCTACCCCCACCCTCTCAGGGCACCCCTCCGCTCTCCTACCCACACCCTTCCAGTGCTCCCCTCCCCTCTCCTACCCTCACCCTTCCAGTGCCCCCCTCCCCTGTCCTACCCCCACCCTCCCAGTGCCCCCCTCCTCTCTCCACCCACCCTCCCAGGGCACCCTCCCCTCTCCTACCTCCTCCCTCCCAGGGTACTCCTCCCCTCTCCTACTCCCACCCTCCCAGTGCCCCCCTCCTCTCTCCTACACCCACCCTCCCAGGGTACTCCTCCCCTCTCCTACCCCCACCCTCCCAGTGCCCCCTCCTCTCTCCTACACCCACCCTCCCAGTGCCCCCCTGCTCTCTCCTACACCCACCCTCCCAGGGTACTCCTCCCCTCTCCTACCCCCACCCTCCCAGTACCCCCCTCCTCTCTCCTACACCCACCCTCCCGGGTACTCCTCCCCTCTCCTACCCCCACCCTCCCAGTGCCCCCCTCCTCTCTCCTACACCCACCCTCCCAGGGTACTCCTCCCCTCTCCTACCCCCACCCTCCCAGTGCCCCCATCCTCTCTCCTACACCCACCCTCCCAGGCACCCTTCCCCTCTCCTACACCCACCCTCCCCATGCACCCCTCCCCTCTCCTACCCATACCCTCCCAGGGCACCCCTGCCCTCTCCTACCCCCACCCTCCCAGTGTACCCCCTCCTTTGCCCTCCTCCCCTGCCCTCTCCTGCCCCCACCTCTCCTGCCCCCTCCCCTGCCCTCTCCTGCCCCCACCCTCCCCATGCACCCCTCCCCTCTCCTACCCACACCCTCACAGTGCCCCCCACCCCTCTCCTACCCACACCCTCCCAGGGCACCCCTCCTCTCTCCTACACACACCCTCCCAGGGCACCCCTCCCCTCTCCTACCCCCCCCTTCCCGTGCACCCCTCCCCTCTCCTAACCCCACCCTCCTAGTGCACCCCTCCCCTCTCCTACCCACACCTTCCCAGTGCCCCCCTCCCCTCTCCTGCCCACACCCTCCCGTGCACCCTTCCCTTCTACCCACACCCTCCCCGTTGCACCCCTCCCCTCTCCTACCCACACCCTACCCGTGCACCCCTCCCCTCTCCTCCGCCCACTCTCCCAGGACACCTCTCCCCTCTCCTACCCCCACCTTCTCAGGGCATCCCTCCCCTCTCCTACACCCACCCTCCCAGGGCACCCCTCCCTTCTCCTAACCGTACCCTCCTAGTGCACCCCTCCCCTTTTCTTCTTTACCATAAGCTACAGTCTGGCTGGGCTCAGTGGCTCACGCCTGTAATTCCAGCACTTTGGGAAACTGAGGGAGGCGGATCACTTGGACCAGGAGTTCAAGACCAGCCTGGCCAACATGGTGAAACCCCGTCTCTACTAAAAATACAAAAATTAGCCGGGTGCGGTGGTGGGCAGCTGTAGTCCGAGCTACCGAGGAGGCTGAGGCAGCACAATCGCTTGAACCTGGGAGGCGGAGGTTGCAGTGAGCTGAGATTGCGCCACTGCACTCCAGCCTGGGAGACAGAGCAAGACTCCGTCTCAAAAAAAAAAAAGAAAAAGAAAAGAAAAGAAAAGCTACAGTCTTAAAAAATAAAAAACACCCGACTAACCAAGTTTCTAAAAAAATTTTGAGTTCCTAAGTTGTAAAACTGTTTTTAAAAGGATATGTTGAAGATGAAATATAGGAATAGTAGTTCCTAGGAAGGAATCCAGAAAGAAGGCAGGATTGGAGAGGGCACACCTGGAGTGTCAGTGATGTGATGGGTAATGGCATATGTTTTACATTGGTTGTGTTTACATGGGTGTTAATTATCCCACACAAGTTACAAATATATTTTACACATTATGTTTAATTCTTTTTTAATGCAATTTTTTTTTTTTTTTTTGAGACGGAGTCTCGATCTGTGGTCCAGGCTAGAGTGCAGTGGCGCGATCTTGGCTCACTGCAACCTCTGCCTCCCGGGTTCAAGTGATTCTCCTACCTCAGCCTCCTGAGTAGCTGGGACTACAGGCACACACCACCATTCCCAGCTAAGTTTTGTATTTTTAGTAGAGATGGGGCTTCGCCATGTTGGCCAGGCTGTCTTGAACTCCTGACCTCAAGTGATCCGCCCGCCTTGGCCTCCCACAGTGCTGGGATTATAGGCGTGAACTACTGCGCCTGGCCTTTAATGCAGATTTTAAAAATATAATTTCAACTTCTATTTTAGATTCGGGGATACATATGCAGGTTTGTTCCATGTGTCTATTGTGTGATGTTGAGGTTAGGGTATGAGTCATTCCTGTCACTCAGGTAGTGAGCACACTACCTACAGACAGTTTTTCAGCCCTGGCCCTCCCCCGATGTTTAATTCTTTATGCTGTGAAATATTTCATTATTTTTGTGTGATGTAAAGTAATCCCCCCTTATCTGAAGCTTTGCTTTCCATAGTTTCAGCTATCTCTGGTCAACTGCAGTTCAAAAAACTTACATAAAATATTTTCAATGAGAAAGACCACATTTACATAACTTTCATTACAGTATGTTGTTATAACTGTTCTATTTTATTATTATTGTTGTGAACTTCTTACTATGCCTGATTTATAAATTAAACTTTATTACAGATATATATGTATAGGAAAAAGCATACTACAGACAGTCCTCTACTTAGGGTGGTTTGACTTCTAATTTTCCAACTTTACGACAGGTTTCTAGGGACCTAACTCCATCATAAGTTAACTCCTTATGCTTTATGATGGGATTACGGTTTCTACTGAATACTCATTGCTTTTGCACCATCACAAAGTCAAAAGTAAGTTGGGGCCGGGTGTGGTGGCTCACGCCTGTAATCCCAACATTTTGGGAGGTGGAGGTGAGAGGATCACTTGAGGCCAGGAGTTTGAGATCAGCTTGGGCAACATAGTGAGACCCTGTCTCTATAGAACTAAAACATTAGCCAGGTGTGGTGGCGCATGCCTGCGGTCTCAGCTACCCGAGAGACTGAGGTGGGAGGATCACTTGAGCCCAGATCAGGGCTGCAGTGAACAATGATTGTGCTACTGCACTCCAGCCTGGGTGACAAAGCAAGACCCTGTCTCAAAAAAAAAAAAAAAAAAATTGTAAGTTAACCATTGTGAGTCAGGGACTGTCTACCATGTTGCCAGCATAAAATGCCTTTTGAACTTAGGATATTTTGACTTACAATGGGTTTATAGGAGTATGACCCCATCATAAGTGGAGAAGCATCTGAATATACAGAGTTCGGTATGATCTGTGGTTTCAGGTATCCGCTGAAGCTCTTGGAACATATCCCCTGCAGATATGGGGGACTACTGTGTGTGTGTGTGTGTGTGTGTATGTACACACATATATACACACATTATACATTATATGTGTATGACATATATGTGTGTGTGCATATATATAGAGAGCCTTTGATCCATATCTTATATATATATATATTTTCTTCCCCTTCCCCTTCCCCTTTCCTTTCCCTTGCCTCCCTCCCTTTCTCCCTCCTCTCTCTCTCTCTCTCTCTCTCTCTCTCGCTCGCTCTGTCACCCAGGCTGGAATGCAGTGGCATGATCTGGGCTCACTGCCACCTCTGCCTCTCGGGCTCAAGCGATTCTCCTGCCTCAAGCTCCTGAGTAGCTTGGATTACAGGCGCACACCACCATGCCGTCTTTTTTGAGACCAAGTCTCACTCTCTTGCCGAGGCTGGAGTGCACTGGTGTGATCTTGGCCCCCCAGGTTGATGCCATTCTACTGCCTCAGCCTCCGGAGTATCTGGGACCACAGGCGCCTGCCACCACACCCAGCTAATTTTTTTGTATTTTTAGTAGAGACGGGGTTTCACTCTGTTGGCCGGGCTGGTCTGAAACTCCTGACCTCGTGATCCACCCACCTCAGCCTCCCAAAGTGCTGGGATTATAGGCGTGAGCCACCGCGCCCGGCCTATATACACATATTTTCTGATTAGGTGCAAAGCAATGTGTTATAGGAGTGTCAAGAGCCTCAAGGGCCAAGTGCAGTGGCTCATGCCTGTAATCCCAGCACTTTGGGTGTCTGAGGTGGGAGGGCCCTTGAGCCAAGGAGTTTGAGACCAGCCTGGGCCACATAAGGAGACCTCACCTGTATTACATTTTTTTTTTTTTTCTGAGACGGAGTTTCACTCTTGTTGTCCAGGCTGGAGTGCAGTAGCGTGATCTTGGCTCACTGCAACCTCCACCTCCCGGGTTCAAGTGATTCTCCTGCCTCAGCCTTCCGAGTAGCTGGGATTACAGGCATGCTCCACTATGCCTGGCTAGTTTTGTATTTTTAGTAGAGACGGGGTTTCGTCATGTTGGCCAGGCTGGTCTTGAACTCCTGACCTCAGGTGATCTGCCCACTTCAGCCTCCCAAAGTGCTGGGATTACCGGCGTGAGCCACTGCACCCGACCAAAAATAATTGTTTTTTATTAAAAATAAATAAATAAAGAGCCTTAAGGGGAGACAGACATGTAACTGAACTGCACAGTGGGAACAGGCCCTTCCTGGGGATGTCATGACGCTGATTTTTTTCAGATCTACATTGACATGAGTCTGCCCAAATATTACTAGTCCTATTTTAATTCATATATATATATATATTATATATATATTATATATATATATATATATTTATTTATTTATTTATTTTGAGATGGAGCTTCACTCTTGTTTCCCTGGCTGGAGTGCAGTGGCGCGATCTCTGCTCACTGCCACCTCTGCCTCCTGGGCTCAAGCGATTATCCTGCTTCCGCCTCCCAAGTAGCTGGGATTATAGGTGCCTGCCACCACATCCAGCAAATTTTTTGTATTTTTTAATAGAGACACGGTTTCACCATGTTGACCAGGCTCATCTCAATCTCCTGACATCAGGCAATCCACCTGCCTTTGCCTCCCAAAGTGCTGGGATTACAGGTGTAAGTCACCGTGCCCGGCCTTAATTCATATTTTTCTAAAAAACAAGAAGTTCACATATCAATGAAAATATAAAAGACAGAAAGGGAGAGAGGAATATAAGAAAAGGAGTGGAAGAGACATTTTATAATTTATCTAGATATGACATTTTAATTGTAATTAGCTTTATTGATATATAGTTAAAATTCAATAAAATTCACCAATTTTAAGTGCAAAGTTTAATGAGTTTTGTCAATACATACAGTTATGTATTCACTACCAGAATCTAGACACAGAACGCTTCCACCTCCTCAGAAAGCTTCCCATGCCCCATGCCAATCCTCTTTCCCATTCTGAGCCCGTGGCAACTGCTCATCTGCTCTCTGTTAAAAGTTTCGCCTTTTCTAGAATTTCGTATACATAGAAACATGTGAGTAGTCTTTTGTTTCTGGCTTCTTTCTCTTAACACAATGCTTTTGAGATTCATCCATGTTGTTTTATGTAGCAGAAATTTACTCATTTTATTACCTAATAGAACTCATTTGTACGGATAATACAATTTGTCTTGATTCACCTATTGATTACTGATAACTATTTGGGTAATTGCAAATTTTTTAACTGATTTTTTATTGTGGTAAAGTATATAACATCAGATTTGTCGTTTTAACCATTTTAAAGTGTACAATTCGATGACATTAATTACATTTGCAATGATATGCAACCATTACCGTTATCTATTTCCAAAACTTTTCTTCACCCCAAACAGAAAGTCTGTAACCATTAAACCATGCGCAGTGGCCCAGATCTGGTCATAGCTACTCCGGAGGCTCAGGCTAGAGGATCATTTGAGCCCAGGAGTTGAAGACCAGCCGGGGTAACATAGTGAGATTGCATCTCTAAAAGAAAAACCCCAAAACTGCCGTGCGCGGTGGCTCATGCCTGTCATCCCAGCACTTTGGGAGGCCGAGGCGGGCGGATCACCTGAGGTCAGGAGTTCAAGACCAGCCTGGTCAACATGGTGAAACCCTGTCTCTACTAAAAATACAAAAATTAGCCAGGCGTGGTGGCATATGCCTGTAGTCCCAGCTACTTGGGAGGCTGAGGCAGGAGAATTGCTTGAGCCTGGGAGGCAGAGGTTGCAGTGAGCTGAGATCACGCCACTGCACTCCAGCCTGGCTGACAGAGCAAGACTCTGTCTCAAAAAAAACAAAACAAAACAAAACCCGAAAACCTCTGTAACCATTAAACCGTAACTCCCCATTCTCTCCTCCCCACAGTCCCTGATAACCTTCAGTCTACTTTCTTTCTCCATAAAGTTGTTATTTTGCATATTTCATATAAGTGGACTCATACAATATTTGTCCTTTAGTGTCTGGCTTATTTCTTTTAGCATGCTTTTTTTTTTTTTTTTTTTTAGATGGAGTCGCTTGCTCTTGTCGCCCAGGCTGGAGTGCAGTGGTGCGATCTCAGCTCACTGCAGCCTCTGCCTCCTGGGTTCAAGCGATTTTCCTGCCTCAGCCTCCGAGTAGCTGGGATTATAGGCAAGCACCCAGCCGACATTTAAATTTTTAAGCAGTCTGATTAATCATGTTTTGTGGACTGTACTTTTTGCATTTTAGTAAGAAACCTTTATCTAACCCAAGGTCCCAGTGCTTTTCTCCTTTGTTTTATTCTAGAAATTTTATAAAGCTTTTAGACCCATGCTTCATTTCAGGTGAATTTTTGAATATGTTATGAAGTAATAGTGAATAATAGTGAAGGCAGTTTTGTTTTGCATATGCATTGTTCCGGCACCATTTGTGGAAGAGACTTTTTCCCGCTGAATTGTCATCTTCTTAAAAAATCATTTATCGGCCGGGTGCGGTGGCTCACGCCTGTAATCCCAGCACTTTGGGAGCCCGAGGCGGGCGGATCAGGAGGTCAGATCACGACCGTCCTGGCTAACACGGTGAAACCCCGTCTCTACTAAAAATACAAAAAATTAGCCGAGTGTGGTGGTGGGCGCCTGTAATCCCAGCTACTTGGGAGACTGAGGCAGGAGAATCGCTGGAACCCAGGAGGCAGAGCTTGCAGGGTGCTGAGATTGCGCCACTGCACTCCAGCCTGAGCGACAGAGCGAGACTCCGTCTTAAGAAAAAAAAAAAAATCATTTATCCTGGACCGGGTCTGTTTCTGAGCTCCAGCCTGTTCCAGTAGTCCATATGTGTTTCCTTACGCGTGGCTTCAGTGTCTTCAATTACTGTAGCTTTGTAAGTCTTGAAATCACATGGTGTAAAGTTCTCCAGCTTTGTTTGTTTTTCAGAATTGCTTTGGCTAATCTTCACAATTGCTTTGCATTTCCATATACATTTAGATTCAGTTTGTCAATTTCTATAACAAAACTCTGCTAGGATTTTGACTGATACTGCTTTAAATCTGCATCAATTTAGGGAGAACATGTTAACTATTTTGAGTCTTCTGGTTCAGGAACATGGTATATGTCTCCATTTATTTAGGTCTCCATTAATTTTCTCAGCAATGCTTTGCAATTCTTACTATATAGGTCTTGCAAATATTTTGTTAAATTCGTCCATATGTATTATATTTTTATGCTATTGTAAAGATATATTTTAATTTCAATCCTCAATTCGTTATTGCTTGTATATAGAAATGCAATAGAATTTTTGTATATTAATCTTTTATTCTATGACCTTGCTAAACTCACCTGTTAATTCTAGTAATCTTTAGGATTTTCTACATAATGTGATCACATTATCTGTGAATAATAACAATGTTACTTTTTTTTTTTTTAAGATGGAGTCTTGCTCTGTCACCCAGGCTGGAGTGCAGTGGCATGATCTCAGCTCACTGCAACCTCTGCCTCCCGGGTTTAAGCAATTCTCCTGCCTCAGTCTCCCCAGTAGCTGGGATTACAGGCGCCCACCACCGTGCCCAGCTAATTTTTGTATTTTTAGTAGAGACAGGGTTTCACCACGTTGGCCAGGCTGTCTTGAACTCCTGACCTCGTGATCTGCCCGCCTCAGCCTCCCAAAGTGCTGGGATTACAGGCGTGAGCCACCATGCCCGGCCGACAATATTACTTCTTTCTTTCCTATCTGTATGGCTTTTGCTTCCTTTTATTTTCGTATTGCACTGGCTGTGACCAGTACAACGTTGAATAGAAGTGGAGAAAATGGACGTCATGAAGACATCTTTAAACATTTCTTTTTGTCAGATAGAAATAATCACTGACTGTAATAGAGGCATAAACTATGATGGAATGCAAACTCTGTATGTGTGAACAGGGGTTGGCAGAAAAGGAAACAAATCCTAGTGACTGGGGAAGATTCAGAAGGAGCAGAGTTTTTAAGCAGGTTAGTTGGCTCTCATTGGTCTGACCCTGGAAGGTGGCGGTTTCTGTAGCCTGTTTCCCCCACCCATGATATGCTGCTGGAGTTCCCTTCCCCATCCCCCCACAGCAGAGCTGCCTCGACCCCTTTCTATCTGTTCCAGGATGCTGTCCTCTCCCTGCACGCCGGCAAGCTCACGGACTTGCTCCCGTATCCTGGGACTGAGCCTTGGGACTGCAGCCCTGTTTGCTGCTGGGGCCAACATGGCACTCCTCTTTCCTAACTGGGATGTGACCTACCTGTTGAGAGGCCTCATTGGCAGGCATGCCATGCTGGGAACTGGGCTCTGGGGAGGAGGCCTCATGGTAAGTGTCTGGGGTTCCCTGAATGTGAACGCTTAAAGAGACCCCGGGGCGGGGAGCAGGAAGGTGGCATGGGAAGAGTGTTCTGATTCCTTGCAGAAAAGTTTATTCTGACAAGCTGGTCTTGGGTCTGTAGAAGCTCTAAGAGACAGGAAGACTAGCTTGGGACCAGGCAGGTCGGGTGTGAAAGTTAACATCCACAGCGTTAGATCAGGCTAGTCATACAAGTGTGGGTCCCCAGAGTCAGAGTCAACAGGACAATTGAGTTCATGTGAGGTGCCAGCCACCTTATTTCAACAGCTGTGGGCAGCACCTAGAAACAGCTGGCAAAGTCAATTTCCCCATCTCAACATTCTTCTCTCTCCTGCAGGTACTCACTGCCGCTATCCTCATCTTCTTGATGGGCTGGAGATACGGCTGCTT
Source organism: Nomascus leucogenys (assembly GCF_006542625.1). Classification (NCBI taxonomy): domain Eukaryota; kingdom Metazoa; phylum Chordata; class Mammalia; order Primates; family Hylobatidae; genus Nomascus; species Nomascus leucogenys. The sequence continues at coordinate 117,137,513 of NC_044391.1, read as the reverse complement.
CAGTAAGAGTGGGCTCTGTCGAAGCGTAAGCACCAGATTCCACTCTTCTAACACTGAGAATGTCTCCACCTCTATTACTCTAGACTTAAGGTGGTAAAGAGGCAATTTTGGTCTTGGGGCCTGAAGTCAGGTCCTCACTGTGACCCTCAGTAACGCTAAGTTCTTGGGCAAATTGCTTCATCTTTCCAGTTTCAGGCTTTCATCTGTAAAATGGGAGCTGCTCAAGTCAAGGGAGAAGTGCTTAGTGAAGCCCAGACGTCTGTACCAGTGTGAGGAACTGTTATCCTCTTAGCGCGCTGGACAATATGGACACGAGTTATGACACTGTCATCATGTGTCATTGATGGAAATTTTCCTAGTTATTTTAACTAATATTTTCTTAGAACAGGAAAGTTTTCCAGAGATCATCTAATCACTAGATTCTAATCTAACCCCTCCATTTTACAGATAAACTGAGGCCCAGAATAAATTTGTGCCTTATTAATTACAGCAGCAACTGTATAAACCTGAAAGATCTCAGTATTTGTGTGTGTAACAAACACACACACACACATACACTCGTTCTCAGACATGAATCTGTGGCCTTACAGTAACAGCGTGCTCTGATATCTGCAGCCCACATGTTGGGAAGCCCACAGACTCAGTTACATGTTAAAGAATTAAATATAGGCCGGGCGCGGCGGCTCACACCTGTCATCCCAGCACTTTGGGAGGCTGAGATGGGTAGATCACCTGAAGTCAGGAGTTTGAGACCAGCCTGGCCAACATGGTGAAACCCCATCTCTACCAAAAATACAAAAATTAGCTGGGCGTGGTGGCACATACCTGTAATCCCAGCAACTCAGGAGGCTGAGGCAGGAAAATCTTGAATCCGGGAGGTGGAGGTTGCAGTGAGCCGAGATGGCGCCACTGCAGTCCAGCCTGGGTGACAGAGCGAGACTCTGTTTCAAAATAAATAAACAAGTAAATAGATAAATAAATAAACACTTGCACATTTCATTGTCTGTTCTCAGTCCCGTCTGCTTTTCCCCGAGGCACGTAGTTCTGATGCTTAACGTGCATCAGAATCACCTGGAGGGCTTTTGCCAGGACACGGATTGCTGGGCTCCCTCCCAAGAGTTTCTGATTCAGAATGGGGGGGAGGTTTTGCATTTCTAACAGGTTCTCAGGTGATGTGATGCAGCTGGGCAGGGACCCCATTTTGGGAACCACTGCCCTAGCTTACTAATTAATCTTGAATCTTTTAACTCAGAGTCAAAACTTACTATGCACCTTTCTCTGATCCCTCCCCAACTCCAAACCAGCTTGACCTCAGTGGGAAAATGACTCCATGACTCTGCAGAAAAACGCTATGTAGGTGTTATTCGCATTTTTAGAATCAGCATTTTTGGGGGAGGGAGAAAAAAATCTAGAACCCTAAGAAAGAATCCAATATGAGCCGGGCACGGTGGCTCACGCCTGTAATCCCAGCACTTTGGGAGGCTGAAGCAGGTGGATCACAAGGTCAGGAGATTGAGACCAGCCTGACCAACACAGTGAAACCCCATTTCTACTAAAAATACAAAAATTAGCTGGGCGTGGTGGTGCACGCTTGTAGTCCCAGCTACTTGGGAGGCTGAGGCAGGAGAATTGCTTGAACTCAGAGGCGGAGGTTGCAGTGAGCTGAGATCGTGCCACTGCACTCCAGCCTGGGTGACAGAGCAAGACTCTGTCTCAAAAAGAAAGAAAGAGAGAAAGAGAGAGAAATTAAGGAAGGAAGGAAAGGAAGGAAGGAACAAGAAAGAAGCCAATATAGAAGCAGGCTAGAAACCTGTCAAAGAAGGAAACCCAGTTATTTTCTGGGAGGGCAGTGAGAGCACAGACTGATGGCCAAGAAAGCTCTTGGCTGGAGAAATGCAGCGACAGGAGTGGAGTCATTTCATAGTTTGGCTGCAACTTCTCTCTCGCTGTTTCTCTCCCTTCTTTCCCTCCTTCCCACTTTCTCCTTCCCTTCTTTCCTCCTCCTTTCTTTCCTTCCTTCCCTCCCTTCCTTTATCCTTGATTTGAAATAGAGAAGAATCAGAGTTGGGAACCTGGAACTTTTGAAAATGCAGCTTTTCCTTAGAAGAGTCAGAGGTGGGCCTGTGATAACCTGCCTCTTTAGCTCAGAGGCTGAATGGCTGTAATCTGCAAAAGGTTTGTGATGCCAAGCTGCTGAGCAGCTCAGGCGAACTCACAGAGTCCGGGAGATCTGGGGCCTGCGATTCTGCTTCTTGTTCCTTTCTCTCCTGGAACCCCCTCACTGGCCTCCCCACCTTGGGTTATGCTTCAAAGGGGGTGCCATGGACAGAATTCTCCCGTGACAAGACAGAAGAACACCTGAGACCAGAGAAGTCAGACCTGTGCAGACCGCCCCACAGGCTCCCCAGCCGCGACCCCATCTTAGCTCACCGTCTCACCCTCCCTCCGCAGGTGCTTACTGCTCTGTTGTCAAGTGGCCTGGCTTTACTTGGAGCCCTGATTTGCTTTGTCACTTCTGGAGCTGCTCTGAAAGATGGTCCTTTTTGCATGTTTGATGTTTCGTCCTTCAATCAGACACAAGCTTGGAAATATGGTTACCCATTCAAAGACCTGCACAGTAGGTAAATGGGTAGAGGCCTGGGCTTGGTCTTTTCAGACAGAGAGAGAGAGACAAAAAGACACACTGATGAACTACAAGCTCCTTTGGGTCACACATCCTAGCATCTTGCTCCTCTGATACTCAGAAAATTGCAAATGGAGCAGTAATGGTCACCCTCACGAGCCCAGTCCCGTGACCCAGTCAGGGGAGACCCCAGTTTTCTACTGGGGTTGCCTGTTTGGCTTTCCTTACTTATCGCCCGACCCCTGGTGTCTTTATTTTTTGGGATAGGAATTATCTATATGACCGTTCGCTCTGGAACTCCGTCTGCCTGGAGCCCTCTGCAGCTGTTGTCTGGCACGTGTCCCTCTTCTCCGCCCTTCTGTGCATCAGCCTGCTCCAGCTTCTCCTGGTGGTCGTTCATGTCATCAACAGCCTCCTGGGCCTTTTCTGCAGCCTCTGCGAGAAGTGACAGGCAGAACCTTCACTTGCAAGCATGGGTGTTTTCATCACCGGCTGCCTTGAATCCTTTCTCCAAGGAGTGGGTACGAATTATAAACAAACTTCCCCTTTAGGTATCCCTGGAGTAATAACGACAACAAAATTCACTGCATGTCGGTGGAATGATAGAATCATTTTAAATCACACTGTAAACTTGCAGGTGACCCATGGGTAGGATAAATAACTGAGTCATTATAATTGTGTGGGAATTGATAGTCCATCAAATATCCTCTAGCCAGGGTCTCATTTCAGCTTCTTGACAATCCCATAAAATTGGCCAGTTGTTACACATAGAGAAGGTGAGGCTCACAGAGGGTAACAGGCTTGCTGTAAAAGCACACAGTGAAGTTAAGGTGAAGTCAGCACCTGACCCCCTATCTCCTTGTTTTTTTGTTGTTGCTGAGACAGGGTCTTGCTCTGTTCCCCTGTCTGGAGTACAGTGGCACAATCATAGCTTACTGTAACCGACAACCCATGCACTCAAGCGATCCTCCTGCCTCAGCCTCCGAGTAGCTGGGAATACAGGCACACACCGCTACACCTGGCTAAATTTTTTATTTTCTGTGGAGATGGAGTCTCGCTACATTGCCCAGTCTGGTCTTGCACTCCTGACCTCAAGTGATCCTCCCAGCTTGGTCTCCCAAAGTGCTGGATTACAGGCATGAGTCACTGTGCCTGGCCCCAACCCCCAATCTTCTAAATTCAACTTCTCCAGTTATTGTGGACTAAATAGTGTTTCCTCCAAATCTGTAGGTTGAAGCCCTAATCCCCAATGTGACAGTCTTTGGTGATGGCACTTTTCTTTTTTTTTGAGACGGTCTCGCTCTGTCACCCAGGCTAGAGTGCAGTGGCAAGATCTCGGCTCACTGCAACCTCCACCTCCCAGGTTCAAGTGATTCTCCTGCCTCAGCCTCCTGAGTAGCTGGGATTACAGGCATGTGCCACCACACCCAGCTAATTTTTGTATTTTTAGTAGAGACAGGGGTTTCACCATGTTGGCCAGGCTGGTCTCGAACCCCTGACTGCAAGTGATCCACCCACCTTGGCCTCCAAAAGTGCTGGGATTACAGGTGTGTGCCACCACGCCTGGCCATGATGGCACCTTTAAATTAGTAATTAAGGTTAAATGAGACTGGGCGCAATGGCTCACACCTGTAATCTGAGCACTTTGGGAGGCCGATATGGGAAGATCACTTGTGACCAGGGGTTTGAGACTAACCTGGGCAACACAGTGAGACTTTGTCTCAAAAAAAAAAACAAAAAACAAAACAACAAACGATTAAATGAGGCCATAGGGTGGGACCCTAATTAAATAGGACTGGTGTGCTTATAAAAAGAGGAAGAAAGAACAGAGCTCTCTACACTGGCTCAAAGAAAAAGGCCCTGTGAGGACGCAGTGAGAAGGCGGCTGTCTGCAAGCGCAGGGGCGAGGACTCAGGAGACACCAAACCTGCTGGCACCTGGATCTTGGACTTTTAGCCTCCAGCACTGTGAGAAAATCTATTTCCATTGCTTAAGTGGCCCAGTTCATGGTATTCTGTAACAGCAGCCTGGCAGACTAACACACCAGCGTTCTCTTCACTGGTGTTCAAGAGTTCAACAAGTAGAGGAGCATCACCTCTGTTCACACAGTTTGGATATCTGTCCCCACCCAAATCTCATGTTGAATTGTGATCCCCGGTGCTAGAGGTGGGGCCCGGCAGAAGGTGTGTGGATCACGAGGCGGATCCCTCACAGCTCAGAGCTGTCTTTGTGATAGTGGGTTCCCGCGAGATCTGGTCATTTAGAAGCGTGTGGGCCCTCTGGCCTCTCTCTCGCCTGCTCCTGCTCTATGTGACTCGCCTGCCCCCTCTTCACCTGCTGCCATGAGTAACAGCTCTCTGAGGCCTCCCCAGAAGCTGAGTGATGTGGGTGCTATGCTTCCTGTAACACCTGCAGAACTGTGAACCAATTACATCTTTTGTTTTCTTTTCTCGAGATGGAGTCTCGCTCTGTTGCCCAGGCTGGAGTGCAGTGGCACAATATCGGCTCACTGCAACCTCTGCCTCCCGAGTTCAAGCGATTCTCCTGCCTCAGCCTCCCAAGTAGCTGGGACTACAGGCACGTGCCACCACACCCAGCTGATTTTTGTATTTTTTTTTTTTTTTTTTTTTTTTTTTTGAGACAGAGTCTCGCTTTTTCACCCAGGCTGGAGTGCCAGTGACTCAATCTCGGCTCACTGCAAGCTCCGCCTCCCAGGTTCACGACATTCTCCTGCCTCAGCCTCTCCGAGTAGCTGGGACTACAGGCGCCCGCCACCACACCCAGCTAATTTTTTGTATGTTTAGTAGAGACGGGGTTTCACCGTGGTCTCGATCTCCTGACCTCGTGATCCGCCCACCTCGGCCTCCCAAAGTGCTGGGATTACAAGCATGAGCCTCCGCGCCCGGCTGATTTTTGTATTTTTAGTAGAGACCGGGTTTCACAACGTTGGCCAGGATGGTCTTGATCTCCTAACCTCATGATCTGCCTGCCTCGGCCTCCCAAAGTGCTGGGATCACAGGCGCGAGTCACCGTGCCCGGCCAAGGAATGAAGAGTTTAAAGATAATTTGTATGTAGTTTTGGATGTTAGGCATGCGCACACAAGTGCGTGCACACTCATACACATCATCTCCACAAGCCCCATCCTGGCCCAGCCCTGTTCTGATGGGTCAGCAGGACCCCAAGGAGAGAAAGGTCGGTCTTTGGCACTAAGACAGTTCACAGTGGTTAGCTGACTCCTTCTTGCCTCCATTCTTTCAGGAACTGCATAGTTATATTACAGAACATGACAGTGATTTGAAAAACACTATCTCAGCTGGGTGTGATGGCTCATGCCTGTAATCCCAGCACTTTGGAAGGCTGAGGTGGGATAATCGCTTGAGCCCAAGAGTTCAATACCAGCCTGGGCAGCATAGCCAGATCCTGTCTCTACAAAAATTAAAAAGATTAGCCAGGCGCGGTGGCATTCGCCTGTAGTCCCAGGTACTCCAGAGGCTGAGGTGGGAGGACTGCTTGAGTCCAAGAGGTCGAGGCTGAAGTGAGCGGTGAGTGTGCCACTGCACTCCAGCCTGAGCAACAGAGCAAGACCCTGTCTCAAGTAAAAAAAAAAAAAAAAAAACGAATCCCTGCCCTTTCAGCCTCTCCAGTAAACAGGGATTACGGGCACGAGCTACCTCATTGGGCCTTAGTTTTTGAAGCTAGCAGAGGCCAAGATACAACAGCCTTCTAAAACAGGACCAGGGACTGGTGCTTATAAGCAGGTAATGCGGCAGAGTGCGATGGCTCACGCCTGTCATCCCAGCACTTCGGGAGACCAAGGTGGGCGGATCACCTGAGGTCAGGAGTTGGAGACCAGCCTGGCCAATATGGTGAAACCCCGTCTCTAATAAAAATACACAAAAAATTAGCCGGTCGTGGTGGGGCGCGCCTGTAATCCCAGCTGCTGGGGAGGCTGAGGCAGGAGAATTGCTTGAACCTGGGAGGTGGAGGTTGCAGTGAGCGGAGATCGCGCCACTGCACTCCAGCCTGAGTGACAGAGCGAGACTTCGTTTAAAAAAATAAAAACAAATATATATTTTTAAAAGCAGGGAACGCACCCTAAGTCTCTTTCCTTCCTTCCTTTTTTTTTTTTTTTTTTTTTTGAGACGCAGTCTCGCTCTGTCGCCAGGCTGGAGTGCAGTGGCGCGATCTTGGCTCACTGCAAGCTCCGCCTCCCGGGTTCAATAGATTATTCTGCCTCAGCCTCCGGAGCAGCCGGGGTTACAGGCACGCGCCACCACGCCCGGCTAATTTTTTTTTTTTTTTTTTTTTTTTTTTTTTTGAGGCAGAGTCTCGCTGTCGCCCAGGCTGGAGTGCAGTGGCGCAATCTCGGCTCACTGCAGCTCCGCCCCCGGGTTCACGCCATTCTCCTCCTCAGCCTCCGAGTAGCTGGACTACAGGCGCCCCATCTCGTCGGCTATTTTTTTTTTTTTTTAGTAGACGGGTTTCACTGTTTAGCCAGGATGGTCTCGATCTCCTGACCTCTGATCCACCGCCTCGCCTCCCAGTCTGGATACAGCGTGACCACCGCGCCCGCCTGGCTAATTTTTGTATTTTCAGTAGAGGTGGGGTTTCACCATGTTGGCCAGGATGGTCTTGAACTCCTCCTGACTCAGGTGATCCGCCCGCCTCGGCCTCCCAAAGTGCTGGGGTTACAGGCGTGAGCCCGCGCACCCGGCCGCCGCAGTTACTTCTGCACCAGCCAAATACCTCAAGTCCGTGAGCCTCAGGCCCTGCGTCTGTTTCCTCCGACTGCGGTGCGGCTGGCACTGGCTAAGGCGGGTGGAAGCCGTCGCGGGTCCGGACGCGACCAGTTCCCGCCCAGCGGCCGGTGCGCAGGCGCGGGCAGGGAGGGCGGCTGTGCGGGGCGCTCGCGGGCTTCAGGAGGCGGGAGAGCGGCCCTGTTGCCCCGGAGACGCTTTCCCAGCTGCCGGCCGCGACCGCAACCCGCTAGGCCTTCATCGCGAGCTACGCCCGGACCGAGAAGCCCCGGCCATGGCCACGTCCGTCGGAGTGTCCTCGGTGGGCGACGGGGTGCCTGAGTCTGAGAAGAACTCAGGGGAGCCCGAGAACACCTATATTCTGCGGCCTGTTTTCCAGCAGAGGCGGGTAGAGGACGGGGCGTGGCGCGGCGACCTCCGCGCGCTGGTCTGAGGGGCGGAGCTCGCCTGGGACCTGGGCCACGGAAGGATCGCGGGGGACGCGCGGGGTCCGCGGGGCGGGGGGCGGGAGGCCGCGGGGCGGGAGGGCGGCCCTGCTCCGACGTCCGGACGCGCCTCCCGCTGCAGGGGCCGCAGGGGACCCCACCCGCTTCCTCAGTGTTTGGGCGCCGGGCGCGTCTTAGGCTGGCGCCGCGGGAATGGTTGGCCCTGGGAAACCCGCGATGGCGTCCTGAGTAAGGAGATGGGTAGAATAGAGGCAGGAAGCCACTCGCGTCGGATGCCGTTCAGCCGTGATTCGAGGGTGACCGTGTGCACACGGGTGCCAGGATGGGCTCACTCCCGGCGCGGGAGCTGCATGTGTGCAAAGTCCTACCCAGGTAGGATCCGGAGGCCCTTAGACCACCGCACCGAGCCCTTGCCGGGATTAAGGCTCACGGGCTAGAGCAGAGGGTACTCAGCTAGGTTTGTAAGATCACTAACTTCACACACACACACACACACACACACACACAGATTTAAAAAAATGTCCTAGTCTCTTCTGTTGTTTGAAACCGGATTGCTGAATCTTATGCTTGGCAAATATGGAAAACAGGAATTTTGATCATAATAATTTATAATATATAAATAAATGTGATACAAATTTATTTGTTTATTTTTATTCTCACAGAAAAAGTGACACAAATTTCATACAGGATTTTTCCCTTGGGTAGAATGAACACAGAGAAAGATACGCTCAGTTATCTTGGTAAAAGGTTCTGAATGCCCAGAGTGCCATTCAGCTGTATTTTTATTTATTTTATTTTGTGAAAGCATGCAGAACAAAATTAACAACAAACATATATTTTGTTTTGGGGGAGAGGGAGTATAAGGAGCTCAGTACTGGATGTACTGAGTTGCCTAATAAGCATCCATATATAGCATGGGTTGGAATGTGTTGAAGTTCGGTGCGGGTCCAGGTTGAAGATATACATATGGCCTATGATTTGTCGTAATTTGTTTATATTTTATAATAAAAAATATGAAAAAGAAGGATTAAGTGGTACTAATGACAAAAAGATGGGGGAAGTTGTGGTATGAAGGTAAGCTGCGGTTGTGCAGTCACCGACTAGATGTTCACAAATTGTTCCATTCAGGTTCAGGCCCTCTGTGGTTAAAGACTGTATCCATGCTGTGCTCAAGGAGGAACTGGCAAATGCTGAATATTCTCCAGAAGAAATGCCTCAGCTTACAAAACATTTATCAGAAAACATTAAAGATAAATTAAAAGGTAATCATGGTGATAACTGGAAACGGCTCATTCTCTTCAAAGACTCAGTATTCCCCATTTGCCCCCTCTCCATCTTTAAACAAAGGACATTGGGGCCAGGTATGGTGGCTCACGCCTGTAATCCCAACACGTTAGCATGCCAAGGCAGGAAGATTGCTTGAGCTCTGGAGTTCAGGACCAGCCTGGGCAACATGGTGAGACCTCATGTCTATTTTTTTTTTTTTTTGAGATGGAGTTTCACTCTTGTTGCCCAGGCTGGAGTGCAATAGCACGATCTTTTTTTTTTTTTTTTTTTGAGACAGAGTCTCGCTTTTTCACCCAGGCTGGAGTGCAGTGGCGCAATCTCGGCTCACTGCAAGCTCCGCCTCCCGGGTTCACGCCATTCTCCTGCCTCAGCCTCTCTGAGTAGCTGGGACTACAGGTGCCCGCCACCACGCCCAGCTAATTTTTTTGTATTTTTAGTAGAGACGGGGTTTCACCGTGGTCTTGATCTCCTGACCTCGTGATCCGCCCGCCTCAGCCTCCCAAAGTGCTGGGATTACAAGCGTGAGCCACCGCGCCCGGCCTAATAGCACGATCTTGGCTCACTGCAACCTCCGCCTCCCGGGTGCAAGCGATTCTCCTGCCTCAGCCTCCTGAGTGGCTGGGATTACAGGCATGCACCACCACACCTGGCTAATTTTGTGTTTTTAGTAGAGACGGGGTTTCTCCATGTTGGTCAGGCTGGTCTCAAACTCCTGACCTCAGGTGATCCACCCGCCTCGGCCTCCCAAAGTGCTGGGATTACAGACGTGAGCCACTGTGCCTGGCCGACCTCATGTCTATTAAAAAGCAAAATAAAGGCCGGGCTCGGTGGCTCATGCCGGTAATCCCAGCACTTTGGGAGGCCGAGGCGGGTAGATGACGAGGTCAAGGAGATCGAGACCATCCTGGCTAACACCGTGAAACCCCGTCTCTACTAAAAATACAAAAAATAGCTGGGTGTGGTGGCACGCACTTGCAGTCCCAGCTACTTGGGAGGCTGAGGCAGGAGAATCACTTGAACCCAGGAGGTGGAGGTTGCAGTGAGCTGAGATCGCGCCACTGCACTCCAGCCTGGGTGACAGAGCGAGACTCTGTCTCAAAAAAAAGCAAAATTAAAAAATAAAACATCTCTATTAAAAAATAAAAACGTAAATAGAATGTTAGCTGTGGATTCTATTAAAGACAACTTGTTCTTCAGTGTCTTGTCTTCTCTAATTATTTGGTGACTTTTACTCATGTAAGTTTTTGCAGATAGTGGGAAAGAGTGAAGATGTGAAATACAACACTGTCCAAAAAATCTTAGTATTCAGAAAGGCCAGAAAGTACAGGGACTCCTTTCCCCCGTATTTCTTGGTTGTTTCTTCCCCCAAGCTGTCAATTCCTCAGCCTGGCATTTAGTACCCGCAGTCCATCTCTCCTCCCTAATCCTTAGCTACTTCCCTTACTCAACCCTCCACCCCTACCAAACTACATCTGTAGAGCATATTTTGTGCTTTTCCTACCCTGTTCTCTTTGTCTCTCTGTCTGTTTTGTTTTTTTGTTTTGTTTTGTTTTTGAAATAGGGTCTTGCTCTTTTGCCCAGGGTGGAGTGCAGTGGTGTGAACATGGCTCACTGCAGCCTTGACCTCCTGGCTCAAGCGATCCTCCCATCACAGCCTCCCAAGTAGCTGGGTCTACAGGCCTGTGCCACCGTGCTTGGCTAATTTTTAAATTTTTAAATTTTTCTGTAGAGATGGTGTCTTGCCATGTTGCCCTGGCCGATCTTGAGCTCCTGGCCTCAAGCGATTCTCCCACCTAGGCCTCCCAAAGTGCTGGGATTACAGGCGTGAGCCACTGCGCATGGTCTCTCTCTTTTGTTAATAGTGTTATACCATCTGATCTGAAAAGTTCTTTTTTTTTTTTTTTTCTTTTTGAGACAAGAGTCTTGCTCTGTTGCCCAGGCTGGAGTGCAGTGGTGTGATCTCAGCTCACTGCAACCTCCTCCTCCTGGGCTCAAGTGATCCTCCCGCCTCAGCCTCCCAAGCAGCTGGAATTTCAAGCATGCGCCACCACACGTGGCTAATTTTGTCTTGAACTCCTGACCCTCAAAAGATCTGCACGCCTTGGCCTCCCAGTGTGCTGGGATTACAGGCATGAGCCACCGTGCCTGGCCTATTTCTATCTGCTCTTCTTAGAAGACACCATTTTTTGAAGAGAAGGAATATCTTCATAAAAGTAATACATGCTTATTGTAATAAACCTAGACAATACAAAAAAGTATAAGGTTTTTTTTTGAGATGGAGTTTTGCTCTCATTGTCCAGGCTGGAGTGCAATGGCACAATCTCAGCTCAGTGCAAACTCCACCTCCCGGGTTCAAGTGATTCTCCTGCCTCAGCCTCCCGAGTAGCTGGGATCACAGGCATGTGCCACCATGCCCGGCTAATTTTTGTATTTTTAGTAGAGACAGGGTTTCTCCATGTTGGTCAGGCTCCTGACCTCAGGTGATCCGTCCGCCTCGGCCTCCCAAAGAGGTGGGATTACAGGTGTGAGCCACTGTGCCTGGCCCCTTAAAGTTTTAAAATATTAACCAAAGGCAGTTACTATTTAATGTTTGTGTTTGTTATTTTCTTCTGAATTTGTTTTGTTTTAGAAATTAAATAATACAGAAAAGTACAAAGAATAGCAATCCTGTGTATTTCCATCACCCAGAATTAACTGCTGTTAGTATATTAGCATTTTTGTTTTTAGACTTTTTAATGAAGGTTCATTGTTAAGATTTTTTGTAAAAAATGGTACACATTCATTATACAAAATTTAAGCACTAGAAAAATAAAATGAGAAAAATCACCTGAATGCCACCACCAATAAACAATCATTAATATTGGCCGGGCACAGTGGCTCACGCCTGTAATTCCAGCACTTTTGGAGGCCAAGGCTGACGGATCTCTTGAGTCCAGGAGTTTGAGACCATCCTGGCCAACATGGCAAAACCCTGTCTCTTAAAAAAATACAAAAATTAGCCGGGCTGGTGGTGGGCATCTGTAGTCCCAGCTACTCGGGTGGCTGAGGTGGGAGGATCACCTGAGCCCAGGGACGGAGATTGCAGTGAGCCAAGATTATGCCACTGTGCTCCAACCTGGGCGACAGAGTGAGACTCTGTCTCAAAAAAAAAAAAAAAAAAATCATTAATACTAGGCAAACATTACAACAGACTTCTTTTCTACATATATATGGACAAATGACAATGGGATATTGTAGAATTGTTTCCCATAGTCATGTCATATTCATTCTGTAACTGGATCAGTTGCCTCCTGTTTAGTTCCTTGACCATGTCATTTTCATTGTTCAGTTCTTTATTTCTTTTCTTTTTTTGAGACGGGGTCTTTCTCTGTCACCCAGGCTGGAGTGCAGTGGTGTAATTTCAGATCACTGCAGCCTCAACCTCCCGGGCTCAAGCAATTCTCCTGCCTCAGCCTCTCAATTAGCTGGGAAGAATTCTTTATTTCAACTCTTGGATGATGAGATTTTGTTGTAAGTTGATTTCAGAAAGGACTCAGAAATGCCGTATTCCCTGGGTTCTTTTGTGTTTGAGAATGCCTGCCTTTTGCCTTTAAAGTAGAATATATGGGCCAGGTGCGGTGGCTCATGCCTGTAATCCCGGCACTTTGGGAGGTGGAGCCAGGTGGATCACTTGAGGTCAGGAGTTTGAGACTAGCCTTGCCAACATGGTGAAACCCTATCTCTACGAAAAATACAAAAATTAGCCGGGCGTGGTAGTGGGCATCTGTAATCCCAGCTACTTGGGAGGCTGAGGCAGGAGAATCACTTGAACCCAGGAGGCAGAGTCTGCAGTGAGCCAAGATAGTGCCACTGCACTCCAGCCTGGGCGACAGAGCGAGACTCCATCCCCCGGCCCTCCCCCGCAAAAAAGTAGAATATACTTTGGATAAATATATTTTTGAGGTAATAATTTATTTTCTTGACTCTCGTGCTTCATTGCCCTTTGACATTCAATGGTAACTTGTCTGTCAAGAAATCTGAGCCCAGCTTGATGTTCTCTGCTTCAGGAATCCTCACCTTTGGCTGGGCGTGGTGGCTCACGCCTGTATTCCCAGCACTTTGGGAGGCTGAGACAGGTGGGTTACCTGAGGTCAGGAGTTTGAGACCACCCTGAACAATATGGTGAAACCCCGTCTCTACTAAAAATACAAAATTTAGGGGCTGGGCATGGTGGCTCACACCTGTAATCCCAGCACTTAGGGAGGCCAAGGCGGGCGGATCACTTGAGGTCGTGAGTTTGAAACCAGCCTGACCAACATGGAGAAACCCTATCTCTACTAAAGATACAAAATTAGCCGGGCGTGGTGGCACATGCCTGTAATCCCAGCTACTCGGGAGGCTGAGACAGGAGAATCGCTTGAACCCAGGAGGCAGAGGTTGCAGTGAGCCAAGATCGTCTCATTGCACTCAAGCCTGGCCAACAAGGGTGAAACTCTCTCAAAAAAACAAAACAGAAATTAGCTGGGCATGCTGGTCCCAAACTCCTGACCTCAGGTGACCCACCCGTCTCAGCCTCCCAAAGTGCTGGGATTTCTTGGGAGGCTGAGACAGGAGAATTGCTTGAACCTGGGAGGTAAAGGAGGTTGCAGTGAGCCGGGATCGTGCCAGTGCATTCCAGCCTGGGCGACAGAGCGAGACTCTGTCTCAAAATAAATAAATAAATAAAATAAAGAAAGAATCCTCATCTTCACCTTTATGCTCAGTAACTTTTCTAAAGATTCTGACTTTCTAATGAGCATTTTATAGCTTTCAACCTGCAGACTTTATTCTTTCCATGTAAAGGAAATTTCCTTATATCTCTGAATATGTTTCCTGTTCCATTTGTTACTTCCTTCAGGACACCAAATATTGTTATGTTGAGCCATCTTTGTCTTCTATATTTGTTAGTTTTTCTTTGCCATAATCCTTTTTTCTTTCTTTCTTTTTTTTTGAGACAGGGTCTCACTCTGTCGGCCAGGCTGGAGTGCAGTGGCGCAGTCTTGGCTCACTGCAGCCTCAAGCAATCCTCCCGTCTCCACCTCCCGAGTCGCTGGGACTACATGCACCTGCCACCACACCTGGCTAATTTTTGTATTTTTTGTAGAGACGGGGTTTTGCCATTTTGCCTAGGCTTCTTCCCTTTTTATTGCCATTTCCTTCTGATTTTCTTAAACCAGTAATTGTTTTCATTTGTGTCTTTGTTCTCGCCATCTTGAATTTATTTGTTCTGGAATGATCTTTTCTGTTTGTTCCCCAGGGCCGTGGTCTTTCTTTCCATCTCTTTATGTTGCTTAATAACCTGATTGCGGCCGGGCGGTGGCTCACGCCTGCAATCCCAGCACTTCGGGAGGCTGAGGCGGGTGGATCGCCTGAGCTCAGGAGTTCGAGACCACCCTGGGCAGCATGGCGAAACCTCGTCTCTACTAAAATACAAAAAATTAGCCAGGCGTGGTGATGCTCGCCTGTAGTCCCAGCTACTTGGGAGGCTGAGGCAGGAGAATCGCTTGAACCTAGAAGGCAGAGGTTGCAGTGAGCCGAGATCATGCCACTGCATTCCAGCCTGGGTGACAGAGGGAGACCCTATCTCCAAAAAAACAAAAACAAAACAAAACAGGCCAGGTGAGGTGGCTCATGCCTGTAATCCCAGCACTTTGGGAGGCAGAGGCAGGTGGATCACTTGAGGTCAGGAGTTCCAGACCAGCCTAGGCAACATGGTGAAACCCTGTCTCTACTAAAATATAAAATTTAGTCGGGCGCGGTGGTGCGCGCCTGTAATCCCAGCTACTCGGAAGGCTGAGGTGGGAGAATCGCTTGAACCCAGGAGGCGGAGGTTGCAGTGAGCTGAGATGGTGCCACTGCACTCCAGCCTGAGTGACAGAGCGAGATCGCCTCTCAAAACACCAAACCAAATCAAACAAAACCATAACCTGGCCAGGTGTGGTGGCTCACGCCTGTAATCCCAGCACTTTGGGAGGCCGAGGTAGGTGGATCACCTAAGGTCAGGAGTTCAAGACCAGCCTGACCAAGATGGTGAAATCCTGTCTCTACTAAAAATGCAAAAAAAAATTAGCCAAGTGTGATGGCGAATACCTGTAATCCCAACTACTTGGGAGGCTGAGGCACGAGAATCGCTTGAATCTGGGAGGTAGAGGTTGCAGTGAGCTGAGATCTCGCCATTGCACTCCAGCCTGGGCAACAAGAGTGAAACTCTGTCTCCAGAAAAAAAAATTAAAAAATTTCATAACCTGATCGAGTACTTATTTCATTGAGTTTATAAGCTTACATTGTTCTAGCATTGTGAATTAATTGTGAGGAATAACTCTTCGTTCCTTGATTTGTATAACTTCCTAGGTTGATTTTTTTCTTTCTTTTCTTTTTTTTTTTTTTTGATGGAGTTTCAGTCTTGTTGCACAGGCTGGTGTGCAATGGTATGATCTTGGCTCACCTTAACCTCCACCTCCCAGGTTCAAGCAATTCTCCTGCCTCAGCCTCCCAAGTAGCTGGGATTACAGGCGTGCACCACCACGCCCCGCTAATGTATTTTCAGTAGAGATGGGGTTTCTCCATGTTGGTCAGGCTGGTCTCAAACTCCTGACCTCAAGTGATCCACCCGCCTCAGCCTCCCAAAGTGGTGGGATTACAGGTGTGAGCCACCGTGCCCAGCCAAATTTTTTCTCTTACACAGCTCCTTCCTTCCTTCCTTCCTTCTTTCCTTTCCTTCCTTCCCTCCACTTGAAGTTTCTTTCTTTTCTTAAATATTTTTTGAAAAATTGTTTTGTGGACCAGGTGCGGTGGCTCACGCCTGTAATCCCAGCACTTTGGGAGGCCGAGGGAGATGGATTACCTGAGGTCGGGAGTTCGAGACCAACCTGACCAACATGGAGAAACCCCATCGCTACTAAAAATACAAAAGTAGCCAGGTGCGGTGGTTCATGCCTGTAATCCCAGCTACTCGGGAGTCTGAGGCAGGAGAATTGCTTGAACCCAGGAAGCGGAGTTTGTGGTGAGCTGAGATTGTGCCATTGCACTTCAGTCTGGGCAACAAGAGTGAAACTCCATCTCAAAAAAAAAAAAGAAAAATTGTTTTGTGGAGTTGGTGGTCTTGTCATGCTGCCTAGGCTGGTCTTGAACTCCTGGCCTTAAGAGATCCTCCCACCTCAGCCTCCAAAAGTGCTGGGATTACAGGCGTGACCCACGGCACCCAGCAGTAGCTTTGTTCTTCTTTGTTACTCTTTTGTTTTTGCTATTGCATCTTTGTTTATTGCCATTTGGCTGCATTTCATTTTGTGCCCATACATCATAATTGCTCTGATATGATGTGGGGGATTTTTAATTGTTCTGATATGATGTGGGGGATTTTTAATTGCTCTGATATGATGTGGGGGATTTTTAATTGCTCTGATACGATGTGGGGGATTTTTAATTGCTCTGATATGACGTGGGGGATTTTTAATTGCTCTGATACGATGTGGGGGATTTTTAATTGCTCTGACATGATGTGGGGGATTTTTAATTGCTCTGATATGATGTGGGGGATTTTTAATTGCTCTGATATGGTGTGGGTTTTTTTTTTAAGTTCCCCTCCCCACCATATCTGAGACTATTTTATTTTCCCCTCAGAACTGTGATTTAAGGGCTGGGTATTTATTATTCTAGACACATTTCTGTAGGATTCGGGATTGGTTAGACAAAGGAGGAAGCTCAGCTGAGTTGTGCGCAGTGTTTTTTAAACATAACTTGGACTCTGTCTTCACACACTCTGAATCAGGTTCATGCCCCACATGGGAGATTGCCTGCAGTCTTCAGATTGTCCCGGTTACAGTGTAATCTTGGAACCTGTACGTTCATCAGAGAGAGCTGTCTCTGTATCAGCTTCACTTATTTCACTTCTTTTTTTTTTAAACTCTTTCCACTATTCCTTGGTCAAAAAAGTAGAAAGATTTAAAAATGCCAATTCCATTTTTTTCTCTTTAGACTTGGTGTTAGTGAGAATTTTCAGGATTTTGCTGCTTTAGCAACGTAGTTTCTGGGGTAAACAGCTAAATGGTGCTGGATCACCTGGTTTTGCTGTGGAATCTTCATTTTTTTCTTGTCTGTCTCACCAAACAGCTTACAGTTTCTTGGAGATCCCATGCTCTCCTGCTGTGCATGTGCGCCTCCGTCTTGGGTGTGTGGGGAGATGGGGCTGACCTGGTCCCCTCTCACTCAGCCCTCAAGACTCAGCTTATTGGCCGACCACATCCTCCAAGAAGTCTTTTTCAGTGATTTCTTGCCACTGCCCAGACAAACAGAGGAACTGCCCTGCTGGCTCTGTGTTCCTGATGTACATCATACATGCCACTCCTTGAATTATAAGCATATTGCATTCTCAATTTATTTTTCTATTTTCTTTTTTTTTTTTTTGAGACAGAGTTTTGCTCTTGACTCTTGTTACCCAGGTTAGAGTGCAATGGCGTGATCTCAGCTCACTGCAGCCTCCACCTCCCAGGTTCAAGCAATTCTCCTGCCTCAGCCTCCTGAGTAGCTGGGGTTACAGGGACCTGCCACCATGCCTGGCTAATTTTTCTATTTTTTAGTAGAGACAGGGTTTAACCATGTTGGCCAGGCTTGTCTCAAACTCCTGACCTCAGGTGATCCACCAGCCTCGCCCTCCAAGAGTGCTGGAATTACAGGCGTGAGCCACCATGCTCGGCCTATTTTTCTATTTTCCTTTGAGTTCTTTACTACTTGTGAGTTCTTTAAGGCAAGAAAAACGTCTTATTTATTTCTCTATCTTGAAGGTTCAGCTCAGTAGCTGACTTATAGTAGGGGAAAAAGGAAGGAAGCTGAGGTTTATTGAAGGACTAGTATTTAACAGCACTGTTTAGATGCTTTAGATATTACTATATCTGACTGGGCGTGGTGGCTCACGCCTGTAATCCCAGCACTTGGGGAGGCTGAGGTGAGTGGATCACCTGAGCTCAGGAGTTCGAGACCAGCCTGGGCAACATGGTGAAACATCTTTTTTACTAAAAATACAAAAATTAGCCGGATGTGGTGGCACATACCTGTAGTGCCAGCTACTGAGGAGGCTGAGGTAGGAGAATCACTTGAACCCTGGAGGCAGAGGTTGCGGTGAGCCGAGATCGTGCCACTGCACTCCAGCCTGGGCAACAGAGTGAGAATCCATCTCAAAAGAAAAGAAAAAAGATACTACTATATCTTACCTAACCATAACAACCCTGGGAGGTAGGTACTGATATTCTCGTTTAATGATGGAGACTTTAACTGAAAAGTTAAATTACTTTCTAAGGTTATACACTTGGTGAGTTATAGTTAGGGTCTGTCTTCACGTCTTCCTGACTCCCAAGCTTACCATCATATTCATTAAGTACTTGTGGATTGAATGTTTATGTCCATTTCTGGGCAAATTTGTCCTCAATAAGTAATTTTACTACATATTTGCTTATAAATAACCTTCTTATTTTTTCTTTCTAGAAATGGGATTTGACCGATACAAAATGGTGGTGCAAGTAGTGATTGGAGAACAAAGAGGTGAAGGAGTATTGTGAGTAGCTGGATTTTCCTTCTTGTTTTATTCATCTATATTTCTTATGAGGTATCTGTCCTTTGGACAATTCAGTAAGAGTGTCTTTACAAGAGTGAAGGGGGCCGGTTGTGATGGGTCACACCTATAATCCCATCTCTTTGGGAGGCCGAGGCGGGCGGATCACCTGAGGTCAGGAGTTCAAGACCAGCCTGGCCAAAATGGTGAAACCCCGTCTCTACTAAAAATACAAAAATTAGCCGGGTGTGATGGCATGCGCCTGTAGTCCCAGCTACTCAGGAGGCTGAGGCAGGAGAATCGCTTGAACCCAGCAGGCGGAGGTTGCAGTGAGCAGAGATCATGCCATTGCCCTTCAGCCTGGGTGACAGAGCAAGACTCTGTCTCAAAAATAAGTAAATAAAATACCTTTATTATCGCTAAAATATTTTCAGTCTTAAATATCATAAAATATGCTGTTATTGTTCAGATATGCTAGATTGCCTCATATATGTATGTATGTGTTTTCTTTTTCTTTTTTTTTTGTTTAAAGAGACAGGGTCTCATTTTGTCACCCAGGCTGGTGTGCAATGGCAGTATCACAACTCACTGCAGCCTTGGCCTCCTGGGCTCAGGTGATCCTCCTGCCTCAGCCTCCTGAGTGGCTGGGACTGCAGGTGTGCACCACCACACCTGGCTAATTTTCTATTTTTTTGTTTTGCAGAGATGGGTCACACTCTCTTGGCCAGTCTGGTCTTAAACTCCTGGGCTCAGGCAATTCACTAGCCTTGGCCTCTAAAATGGTGGAATTACAGGTTTGAACCACCATGCCAGACCTATTATTGTCTTTTTTACAATTTTTTCAAATTAAGATTCAAACAAGGTCCACACATTGCATTTGGTTAATATGTAAATTAGGATTTTTTTTTTTAAAGACATAGGATCTTGCTATATTGCCCAGGCTGGAGTGCAGTGGTTATTCACAGATGTGATCATAACACACTATAGACTAGAACTCCTTGGCTCAAGTGATCCTCCCACCTCAGCCTGCCAGGTAGCTGGGACTATAGGTGCACACCACAGCATCTGGCTTTAAATTTACTTTAATCTGTCATTTTTACTGCCTCATTTCTCTCTTTCCTCTTTTAATCCTGCCATTTAATTTTATTTTTATGACAGTCTTGCTTCTTCACCCAGGCTGGAGTGCAATGGCATTATCTCGGCTCACTGCAACCTCTGCCTGCCAGGTTCAAGCGATTCTCCTGCCTCAGCCTCTTGAGTAGCTGGGGTTACAGGCACTCACCACCATGCCCAGGTAATTTTTGTATTTTTAGTAGAGATGGGGTTTCACCATGTTGGCCAGGTTGGTCTCGAACTCCTGATCTCAGATGATCCACCCACCTTGGCCTCCCAAAGTGCTGGGATTGCAGGTGTGAGCCACTGTGCCCAGTCAGTTATTTATTCATTTATTTTTTCCTGCCACTTATTTGTTGAAGAAATTGGTTTGTTTGTCCTGTAGAGTTTCCTATATTCTGGCAGTTGCTGATTATATACCTATGGTATTGTTTAATATGTCTTCTATTTCCTGTACTTCTTGAAAATAAGTAGTTAGATCTAGTCTTAATTAGCCATAGGTTTGAGGTTGGGGAAAGACTGTTTTTTATACATCCTATTGCATCTTCTCAGAAGGTACAAAATAGCTGGTCATCTCTTTTTGCTTTGTTAAGGTTGATCATTGAGTTCAGATATTGTGAGATGGATCCATCTATTATAAAGTTTCCCATCAGGGCTGGGCGTGGTGGCTCACACCTGTAATCCCAGCACTCTGGGAAGCTGAGGCAGGAGGATCACTTGAGCCCAGGAGTTCCAGACCAGCCTGGGCAACACAGCAAAACCCTGTCTCTACAAAAAAATACAAAAATTAGCCGGGCATGGTGGCACACGCCTGTGGTCCCAGCTACTTGAGAGGCTGAGGTGGGAGGACCTCTTGAGCCCAGGAAGGTTGAGACTGCAGTGAGCCGTGATTGTGCCACTGTACTCCAGCCTGGGTGACAGAGTGAGACCCTGCCTCAGATAGGTAGGTAGGTAGGTAGGTAGGTAGGTAGGTAGGTGGATAGGTAGGTAGGTGGGTAGGTAGGTAGGTGGGTAGGTAGGTAGGTGGGTAGGTAGGTAGGTGGGTAGGTAGGTAGGTGGGTAGGTAGGTAGGTGGGTAGGTAGGTAGGTGGGTAGGTAGGTAGGTGGGTAGGTAGGTGGATAGGTAGGTAGGTGGGTAGGTAGGTAGGTGGGTAGGTAGGTAGGTGGGTAGGTAGGTAGGTGGGTAGGTAGGTAGGTGGGTGGGTAGGTGGGTAGGTGGGTAGGTGGATGGGTGGGTAGGTGGGTGGGTGGGTAGGTGGGTGGGTGGGTGGGTAGGTGGGTGGGTGGGTAGGTAGGTGGGTGGGTGGGTAGGTAGGTAGGTGGGTAGGTAGGTGGGTGGGTAGGTAGGTGGGTGGGTGGGTAGGTGGGTGGGTGGGTAGGTGGGTGGGTGGGTGGGTAGGTATGTGGGTAGGTGGGTAGGTGGGTGGGTGGGTAGGTGGGTGGGTGGGTAGGTAGGTGGGTGGGTGGGTAGGTGGGTGGGTGGGTAGGTAGGTGGGTGGGTAGGTAGGTGGGTGGGTAGGTAGGTAGGTGGATAGGTAGGTAGGTGGGTAGGTAGGTAGGTAGGTGGGTAGGTAGGTAGGTAGGTAGGTGGATAGGTAGGTAGGTGGGTAGGTAGGTAGGTAGATAAGTGATTACATTGTCTTCTAGTTTCCATTGTTTCTGTTGAGAAGTCAGCTGTAGGTTTTGTTATTCAATTGAAGATGATATGTCCTCTCTAGCCACTATTACTTTCTTTATATTTATTTATTTATTTATTTTTATTTTTTTATTTATTTTTTTTTTTTGAGACGGAGTCTTGCTCTGTCGCCCAGGCTGGAGTGCAGTGGCGCAATCCTGGCTCACTGCAAGCTCCGCCTCCCGGGTTCAAGCCATTCTCCTGCCTCAGCCTCCCGAGTACCTGGGACTACAGGCGCCCACCACCACGCCCGGCTAATTTTTTGTATTTTTAGTAGAGACGGGGTTTCACTGTGTTAGCCAGGATGGTCTCGATCTCCTGACCTCGTGATCCACCCGCCTCGGCCTCCCAAAGTGCTGGGATTACAGGCGTGAGCCACCGCGCCCGGCCACTTTCTTTATATTTATTCTGCTTGGAGCACTCAGAGTCTCTTGAATCTATGGGTTGATTTCTTTGTTGTTTTTTTTTGAGGTGGAGTTTTGCTCTTGTCGCCCAGGCTGGAGTGCAATGGTGCGATCTTGGCTCACTGCAAGCTCTGCCTCCCGGGTTCAAGAGATTCTCCTGCCGCAGCCTCCTGAGTAGCTGGGAGTATAGGTGCCCAACACCATGCTCGGCCTTCCAAAGTCCTGGGATTACAAGTGTAAGCCACTGCACCCAGCCAGGTTGATTTTTTTATCAGTTTGGGAAAATTCTTAGCCATTATCTTTGTTTAAAAAAAATAGTTTTTGGCCAGGTACAGTGGCTCACACCTGTAATCCCAGCCCTTTGGGAGACCGAGGTGGGTGGATCACTTGAGGTCAGGAGTTCGAGACCAGCCTGGCCAACCTGGCGAAACCCCATCTCTACTAAAAGTACAAAAAATTAGCCGGGCATGGTGATGCGCACCTGTAACCCCAGCCACTTGGGAGGCTGAGGCAGGAGAATTCCTTTAACCTGGGAGGTGGAAGTTGCAGTGAGCTGAGATCACGCCAGTGCACTCCAGCCTGGGGAACAGAGTGAAACTCTATCTCAAAAAATAAATAAATAAATAAATAAATCAGGTTTTTATTTTAAAATAGTTTTAGATTTATAGAAAAGTTGCAGAGTTAGCATATACTCCATACCCAGTTTCCCCTATTACTATAAGAATGATAATTATGTTATTGAGGCAGTTCTTGCTCTGTCACCCATGCTGGAGTGCAGTGGTGCAATCATGGCTCACTGCAGCTTTGACCTCTTGGGCTTAACCAGTCCTCCTGCCTCGGCTTCCCAAAACACTGGGGTTACAGGCATGATCTACTGCACCCGGACTCCCTATTGTTAACATCTACGTAGTATGGAACATTTATTATAATTAATGAACCAATATTGATACAGTGTTATCAAATAAAGCTTTGTTCTGATTTCTTTAGTTTGTTCCTAATGTCCTTTTTCTACTTTAGGATTCTATCTAGGATACCACATTAAATGTCTCTTTAGGCTCTTCTTGGCTGTAACAGTTTCTCAGACTTTCTTATTTTTCATCACCTTGACATTTTTGAGGAGTACTGGTTAGGTATTTTATAGAATGTTCCTCCACTGAGATTTTTCTGCTAATGATTAGTCTGGGGTTACAGGTTTTTGGAAGGAAGATCACAGAGGTAAGACGCCATTCCCGTCATATATCAATGGTACATACTATCAACATGACATGTTACTGTTCGTGTGAACTTTGACTCCCTGCCTGAGCTGATGCTTCTCAGGTTTCTTCACTATAAAGTTACTCTTTCTATAACTGCTCAGTGGGTTCACTTTCCCGCTGCCTAGACAGAGCCGATTCATCATGGCAGGGGAATTGCCATAGAGAAAGAGTAGTTCACACAGAGCCGGCTGTGCGGGAGACTGGAGTTTTATTATTATTCAAATCAGCCTCCCTGAGCACTGGGGAGCAGAGTTTTTTTTTTTTTTTTTGAGACGGAGTCTCGCTGTCGCCCAGGCTGGAGTGCAGTGGCGCGATCTCGGCTCACTGCAAACTCCGCCTCCCGGGTTCACGCCATTCTCCTGCCTCAGCCTCTCCGAGTAGCTGGGACTACAGGCGCCCGCCACCACGCCCGGCTAATTTTTTGTATTTTTTAGTAGAGACGGGGTTTCACCGTGGTCTCGATCTCCTGACCTCGTGATCCGCCCGCCTCGGCCTCTCAAAGTGCTGGGATTACAACCGTGAGCCACCGCGCCGGCCGGGGAGCAGAGTTTTTAAGGACAGCTTGGTGGGTGGGGGGAGCCAGTGAGCTGGGAGTGCTGATTGGTCAGGGATGGAATCATAGGGACTCAGAGCTGTCTTCTTGCGCTGAGTCAGTTCCTGGGTCGGGGCCACAAGATCAGATGAGCCAGTTTATCCATCTGGGTGGTGCCAGCTGATCCATCAAGTGCAGGATCTGCAAAATATCTCAAGCACTGATCTTAGGAGCAGTTTCGGGAGGGTCAGAATCTTGTAGCCTCCAGCTGCATGGCTCCTAAAGCATAATTTCTAATCCTGTGGCTAGTGTTAGTCTAGTCCCCAGGCAAGAAGGAGGTCTGCTTTGGGAAAGGGCCGTTATCGTCTTTGTTTTAAACTATAAACTATAAACTAAGTTTCCCCCCAAGTTAGTTCAGCTTACGCCCAGGAATGAACAAGGACAGCTTGGAGGTTAGAAGCACGATGGAGTTGGCTAAGTTGGATCTCTTTCAGTGTCTCAGTCATCATTTTGCAAAGGCGGTTTCATTTCCTCCGTGTTCGTCCTGTGCTCATTAGGAGGGAATCACTGTGTGTAGCCCACACTGAAAGAGCAGGGAGTTATGACCCACCTCCTCGAGGGCATTGTATCTGCGTAAATTATTTGGAATTTTCAGCACAGGAGATTTGTCTCTCCTCTCCCATTTATTTATGTATTCTGTCATTTATTTCAACATGGACTCATGGATATTTTATACTTTGGATGATTATTCAGTACTACTTTATTTATTTTGTAGTTCTATTTGTTCCAGCTTGGCCATTGAGAGCTTTCAGTTGATTCCTGTGTCCCACTGACTCTACTACTGTGGCTTTTTTTGAGCACTTCCTTACTTTCTAGCACTATCAGAAGCTCCATTGTGTTCATTCCCTGCCCCAAGCCTAGAATTCAGCCACTTCTCCAGGGAGCCCCTGTTCAGTGTGTTGGAGAATGGCATTAGAAACTAAGCTCGGGGCCCTAGAGGTGGCCATTCTCTTTTAAAACACTGCTGCTGCTCCATCCACTCTGCTCTCTTTGTAGGACTCAGGTTACATGTATGTTTGGTCTTTTCTCAGTATTCCACATGTCTTTTATGCTTTTTTCTGATTTTTCTATTTCCTCTCTGCGCTTCAGTTTATATATTTTTCTTTTTTGAGACGGAGTCTCGCTCTGTCGCCCAGGCTGGAGTGCAGTGGCGCAATCTCGACTCATCGCAATCTCCACCTCCCGGGTTTAAGCGATTCTCATGCTTCAGCCTCCCAAGTAGCTGAGACTACAGGTGTGCGACACCACTCCCAGCTAATTTTTGTACTATTAGTAGAGATGCGGTTTCACCATGTTAACCAGGATGGTCTCGATCTCCTGACCTCATGATCCGCCTGCCTCAGCCTCCCAAAGTGCTGGGATTACAGGCGTGAGCCACCGCGCCCGGCCTGAATTCAGCATGTCTTGAAAAGAAAACCCGCCATGTGCTATGCTCAGTTCTAAGTAGAACTGAGTAAAACTCCTTTTTTATGGGATCTTCTTCCCTCCAGAATCTGATTTTACCTTCTTAGCTTTGTTAAGACCTGCCGACTCTGCTGGGCACAGTGGCTCACTCCTGTAATCCTACCACTTTCGAGAGACCAAGGCGGGCACATTGCCTGAGCTCAGGAGTTCGAGACCAGCCTGGACAATATGGTGAAACCCCGTCTCTACCAAAAATACAAAAAATTAGGGCCAAGCACGGTGGCTCACGCCTGTAATCCCAGCACTTTGGGAGGCCAAAGCGGGCGGATCACTTGAGGTCAAGAGTTCGAGACCAGCCTGCCCAACATGGTGAAACCCCGTCTCTACTAAAAATACAAAAATTAGCCAGGCCTGGTGGCAGGCACCTGTAATTCCAGCTATTTGGGAGGCTGAGGTAGGATAATCGCTTCAACCCGGGAGGTGATGGTTGCAGTGAGCCAAGATTGTGTCACTGCACTCCAGCCTGGGCAACAGAGTGAAACTCCATCTCAAAAAACAAACAAACAAAAAAAACTAGCCAGGCATGGTGGTGCATGCCTGTAATCCCAGCTACTTGGGAGGCTGAGACATGAGAATTGCTTGGACTGGGGAGGCAGAGGTTGCAGTGAGCTGAGATCATGTCGCTGCACTCCAGCCTGGGTGACAGAGCAAGACTCTGTCTCAGAGTAAAATTAATAAATAAAAAATTTTTAAAAAGTAAAGACTGCCAACTCTCCTACTAGTTAAATCTTCCCTCAGTAATTGGTTCTTTTTCTGGGCAAGGCCCAGATTCTCAGCATCTAGCCCTGTGCCCTGAATTGGCAAGTCCCCCAGGTAAAAAATCTGCTGCAGAATATCAGCTTACCTCCTAGAGTTCACCTCTTTCTGGAATTTTGGCTCCTCTAGGCCTGTTTGCTTTGGCA
Organism: Nomascus leucogenys; assembly: GCF_006542625.1. NCBI lineage: Eukaryota > Metazoa > Chordata > Mammalia > Primates > Hylobatidae > Nomascus > Nomascus leucogenys. Next base: position 117,111,431 of record NC_044391.1, on the reverse strand, counting down.
GCTCCCTGATTCATTTTATCCAGCTTTTCTTACTGTTCTTGGTGGGAGCATTATTAGCCTGCTACAAACTGTACCATTACACCTCTTCCAGGTCACACCTGTAATCCCAGCACTTTGGGAGGCTGAGGTGGGCCGATTGCTTGAGCTCAGGAGTTTGAGACCAGCCTGGCCCACATGGTGAAACCCTGTCTCTACAAAAAATACAAAAATTAGCCAGGCGTGGTAGTGCACGTGTGTAGTCCCAGCTACTCGGAAGGCTGAGGCAGGAGAATCACTTGAACGCGGGAGGTGGAGGTTGTAGTGAGCTGAGATTGTGCCATTGCACTCCAGCCTGGTTGACAGAGTGAGACTCCCTCTCAAAAAATAAAAATAAAATATAAATAAATAAAAGAATTGGGGTCTCACTGTCTTGTATTTTTGTCTCAGAAAACAAAAAAAAACCAACTCTCTCTCTTTCTCTTGTGGTGCGTGCTTGATTCTGCTTCTTGTCATGTCTTCTCACAAGCCTTTTAAGAGTAAGTGATTCCCGGCCAAGAAACAAAAGCCAAATCGTCCCATTCTCCAGTGGATCTGGTTGAAAACTGGTAATAAAATCAGGCACAGCTGGAAAGGAGACATTGCAGAAAAGCCAAGCTGGGTGTATAAGGAACTGCACATGAGCTGGCACACATATTCACGCTGTATCACGGTCACAGCCATCTTACTATAGCAAGCTGAAAATGTCACCACTGTCTGAACAGTTGGACGTGTTTTATTGGGAATATATTTTTTCTCTTTGTTTATATGCCCTGCGATAGTAGGCTGGGTTCAGTAATAAATATGTGAGACCTTTTGTTTCAGGAAAAAAAAGAACCAATATAATATAAGGTATATGTGGCCGGGCGCGGTGGCTCAAGCCTGTAATCCCAGCACTTTGGGAGGCCGAGGCGGGTGGATCACGAGGTCAGGAGATCGAGACCATCCTGGCTAACACGGTGAAACCCCGTCTCTACTAAAAAATACAAAAAAATTAGCCGGGCGTGTTGGTGGGCGCCTGTGGTCCCAGCTACTCGGGAGGCTGAGGCAGGAGAATGGCGTGAACCCAGGAGGTGGAGGTTGCAGTGAGCCGAGATCGTGCCACCACACTCCAGCCTGGGGGACAGAGAAAGACTCCGTCTCAAAAAAAAAAAAAAAAAAAAAATATATATATATATATATAGTATATGTATATGTTTCTCTGTAGTTATGGGTTGTGAACTGCCTGGGTTCAAAGCCAAGCTTTGTTACCTAGTTGTATGACCTTGTACACTTGATTTCTGTAATCCTCAGTTGTCACATTCACTAAATGGGTATAATTATAGTACCTCATAGGATTCAGTGAGTTAATACACGTAAAACACTTAGACTAGTGAATGGCACAAAGTAAGTAAGTGCTCAATAAGTGTTTGCATGATAAATCATACACGTATGTTTAATAGAAATGTAAAACATTTGAAATTTTTTTTTCACTTATTATTATTTATTATTATTTTTTGAGACAGAGTCTCACTCTGTCGCCCAGGCTGGAGTGCAGTGGACAATCTTGGCTCACTGCAGCCTCCACCTCCCAGGTTCAAGTGATTCTCCTGCCCCAGCCTCCCGAGTAGCTGGGATTATGGGCGTGTGCCATGACGCCCAGCCAATTTTTGTATTTTTAGTAGAGATGGGGTTTCACCATGTTGGGCAGGCTGGTCTCGAACTCCTGACCTCAGGTGATTCGCCCGCCTCAGCCTCCCAAAGTGCTGGGATTACAGGTGTGAGCCACCGTGCCTGGCCTATTTTTTTCACTCAACATTATATTGTGAATAGCTTTTCATGTTCTTGGAATTTTATTTTTAAGAGCCAGGTTCCTGCTGTGTCTTCCAGGCTGGAGTGCAGGGGTGCAATCTCAGCTCACTGCAAGCTCCGCCTCCCAGGTTCATGCCATTCTCCTGCTTCAGCCTCCTGAGTAGCTGGGACTACAGGCGCCCGCCACCACGCCTGGCTAATTTTTTGTATTTTTAGTAGAGATGGGGTTTCACTGTGTTAGCCAGGATGGTCTCAATCTCCTGACCTCGTGATCTGCCCGCCTTGGCCTCCCAAAGTGCAGAATTGTTTTTTTTTAAGAGCCAGGGTCCTGCTGTGTCTCCCAGGCTGGAATGCAGTGGCTGTTCACAGGTGTGATCATCACATACTACAGCCCTGAACTCCTGGGCTCAAATGATACTCCCTGTCTCAGCCTCCTGAGTAGCTGGGACTACAGGGACACGTCACTGTGTCTTGCAAAACTTTTCTTTAAGGTCTACATAGAATTTCATTGCCAGAAAACATCATTATTTCTTTTTTCTTTTTTAAAAAAATTCTCCCAGATCCTGAGAAATACCATAATTTCATTTACCAATCCAGTCCTATTGGGCATTTAAGTTGTTTCCATTTTTAATTGGCTTTTATTTTGACTAATGTTTTTTTCTTATCCAAGAATTGCAGAGAGGAGAATAGCCAATTTCGAGGTAGTTTAGCATTCTGTAGAGATATTTCTGGAGTTATAATTAGTTAGAAGTTTGAATTGTAGTTTGGAGTTTGCTCCTTTTTCTGGGACTCTATAAAATGATCAGGTTGGACTAAATCTGTTGGGCTCTTTCTGTGCCTTCCTTGTCCTGTTATTGTGCAGGAGCTGAACTCATTAAAAGTCACACACAAATCTCTAGTATTGATCCCTGTAGCCATGAGGTAGGGTCTGAGGCTGTCAGAGTCCCTGGCTGGTCACCTCTAGTTGCAAACAGCTGCATCTGACTCTAGTTTCTCTGGTTCACCCAGTCTACTCTCTGGTACAAATACAATATTCTGTGGGTACCAACCTGTGAAAGGTTTGGAAGTACAGATCTATGAGAATGTATTAAGGAACACTTTTTCTCATGGCAGATATGTGTCGTTTAGGTCCTTGTTAGATTGCTGATAATTCTTCGTTCTTGGATTTTTTAGCATGGCTTCTCGCTGTTTCTGGGATGCTGACACTGACAACTATACTCATGATGTTTTCATGAATGTAAGTGTATTTGGAAACCTCTTTTCCCTTTCTAAGGACATGGGCACTGCAAGTCAAACTACTTACTATTGATTAGGGTGGAAAGACACTGCAGTCTTGTCATTCATCTTTGACTTCTGAATGAAATGATTTTACTGTTAGTTTTTGTGTTACTAAAGCAGAAACCTAGAGTGCTGCTTATAGGCAAGGAAACTTACATGTTTACATACGACATAATTTTTCATGGGTTTGAATTTCTGAATAGCATATTATTTAGTTAGCATATTATTTAAACATTATTTTTAGCCACTTCCTCCGTAAATCACTGTGTTCTAAAACTCAATCCCGATAATCCTTATTAAAGTAATAATTTATAACTAAAATTTTAGCATCACTTATTTGTTCATTTGAACCAATCACACTTTGCTAAGTTGCAAACAAATGTGGATGGCAGGGATTCCATGAGCAAAGGTAATTTTTCTTTTAGTAATAAAATTTATTACTTTATCTTAAAGCCATTTATTAAAATTAAGCAAAAATAAAGAGGAATCTTTAAAAAGAGGTTTCAGGCCAGGCGTGGTGGCTCATGCCTATAATCCCAGCACTTTGGGAGGCCAAGGAGGGCAGATCACCTGAGGTCAGGAGTTCAAGACCAGCCTGGTCAACATGGTGAAAGCCTGTCTCTACTAAAAATATAAAAATTAGCTGAGCATGGTGGCAGGCACCTGTAATCCCAGCTACTCAGGAGGCTGAGGCAGGAGAATCGCTTGAACCCCGGAGGTGAAGGTTGCAGTGAGCCGAGATTGTGCCGCCGTATTCCAGCCTGGGTGACACACACACACACAAAAAAAGGTTTCATTAAAGTTATTATTTTATATTTACTCCAGAAATGATTGCATCCTCTATTCATCTACTCCCAGGTTGTGAATACATAGAGTCAGAGTTAGAGTAGAACAGAAACTAGATTGAGTACATTAAGAGAGTGAGGCCGGGCGGGGTGGCTTACGCTTGTCATCCCAGCACTTTGGGAGGCATGTGGATCACTTGAGGTCAAGAGTTTGAGAGCAGCCTGGCCAGCATGGTGAAACCTCTTCTCTGCTAAAAACACACACACACAAAATTAGCCCGGATGTGGTGGCGCATGCCTGTAATCCCAGCTACTTGGGAGGCTGAGGCAGGAAATTGCTTGAACCCGGTGGCGGAGGTTCCAGTGAGCCAAGATTGCACCACTGCATTCCAGCCTGGGCAGCAGAGCAGGACTCTGTCTCAAAAATTGAAAAAAAAAAAAGAAAAAAGAAATAAGAGGGGGATTCTATCTCCAGCTCTGTCACTTTCTAATTGAATGACTTCAGGTAAGTCATTGGATTTTTCTCACATTGTATCAGTGACATTAGGAAGCTGAAGTACATGTTCCCAAAGACTGGCTGTGACTGCCTAAGGATCATCTGGGAAGTTGTTTAAAATATAGACGCTGGGTCCCTATTCAAATAGATTCTGATCTAATAAGCCAGGGGTTAGATCAGCAAATCAGAATATTTAAAAAGTTCCCCACAATTCTGCTGACTGCCAGATACGGACACTGCTTATGTAGATGATTTTAAGGTAACTTTTAGCTCTAAAATTCTATGGTCTCACCAAGGTTTTATTTTTATTTTTATTATTTTTTGAGACAGAGTTTTGCTCTTGTTGCCCAGGCTGGAGTGCAATGGCACAATCTCGGCTCACCGCAACCTTGCCTCCCGGATTCAAGCGTCCTGCCTCAGCCTCCCGAGTAGCTGGGATTACAGACATGCGCCACCACGCCTGGCTAATTTGTATTTTTAGTAGAGACAGGGTTTCTCCATGTTGGTTAGGTTGGTCTGGAGCTCCCGACCTCAGGTGATCTGCTTGCCTTGGCCTCCCAAAGTGCTGGGATTATAGGTGTGAGCCACTGCGCCTGGCCCCACCAAAGTTTTATTTTATTTTATTTTATTTTATTTTATTTTTTTTTTTTTTTTGAGACGGAGTCTCGCTCTGTCACCCAGGTTGGAGTGCAGTGGCGCGATCTCGGCTCACTGCAAGCTCCGCCTCCCGGGTTAACGCCATTCTCCTGCCTCAGCCTCTCCGAGTAGCTGGGACTACAGGCGCCCGCCACCACGCCCGGCTAATTTTTTTGTATTTTTAGTAGAGACGGAGTTTCACCGTGGTCTCGATCTCCTGACCTCGTGATCTGCCCGCCTTGGCCTCCCAAAGTGCTGGGATTACAAGCGTGAGCCACCGCGCCCGGCCAAAGAAACAGAGGGTTTTTTTTTTATTATTTTATTTATTTATTTTTTGAGATGGAGTCTCACTCTGTCGCCCAGGCTGGAGTGCAGTGGCGCAATCTTGGCTCACTGCAAGCTCCGCCTCCCGGGTTCATGCCATTCTCCTGCCTCAGCCTCACGAGTAGCTGGGACTACAAGCACCTGCCACCACGCCCGGCGAATTTTTTGTATTTTTAGTAGAGACAGGGTTTCACTGTGTTAGCCAGGATGGCCTTGATCTCCTGACCTCGTGATCCACCTGCCTCAGCCTCCCAAAGTGCTGGGATTACAGGCTTGAGCCACCGCGCCCGGCCAAAGTTTTATTTTATGCTTAACTACCCTAGGGATCAGGGGCTGGACAGTGGGAAGTACTATGTAAATCTTAATTTATCAGCTATCTTTGGGGGAAAAGTCAAGCTAAGAAGATGGTTTTTTTTGCCAGGCACGGTGGCTCACGCCTGTAATCCCAGCACTCTGGGAGGCTGAGGCGGGTGGATCATGAGGTCAAGAGATTGAGACCATCCCGGCCAACATGCTGAAACCCCGTCTCTACTAAAAATACAAAAATTAGCCGGGTGTGGTGGTGGGTGCCTATAGTCCCAGCTACTCAGGAGGCTGAGGCAGGAGAATTGCTTGAACCTGCAGAGGTTGCAGTGAGCCGAGATTGTGCCAGTGCACTCCAGCCTGGAGACAGAGCGAGACTCCGTCTCAAAAAAAAAATGCATCTTGTTTGTTTTGAGACGGAGTCTTACTCTGTCACCCAGGCTGGAGAGTGGTGGTACCATCATGGCTCACTGCAACATCTGCCTCCCAGGTTCAAGCAATTCTCCTGCCTCAGCCTCCCGAGTAGCTGGGACTACAGGTGCATGCCACCACGCTCAGCTAATTTTTGTATTTTTTAGTAGAGACAAGGTTTCACTATTTGGTCAGGCTGGTCTCCAACTCCTGACCTCAGGTGATCTGCCTGCTTTGGCCTCCCAAAGTGCTGGGATTATAGGCATGAGCCACCGGGCCCAGCCAAAAAATGCGTCTTTAGATGATACAATTCATTCATTCAACAAATAGTTCTGAGCTCCTATTATGTGTCAGCTTCTGCACTCGAGGGCCTAGGGATAAAATGATGAATAAGACAGGCATGGTTTCTGCCTATTAACATCCAGTGGGGGCCACTCAATACTCAAATGAACAAATATGTAATAAAAATGTTTAGGCCAGGTGTGGTGGCTCACACCTGTAATCCCAGCACTCTGGGAGGCCGAGGCGGGTGGATCACCTGAGGTCAGGAGTTCAAGACCAGCCTGGCCAACATGGTGAAACCCCATCTCTACTAAAAATACAAAAACTAGCCGGGCAAGGTGGTGGGCGCCTGTAGTCCCAGCTACTTCGGAGGCTGAGGCAGGAGAATTGCTTGAACCCAGAGGGTGGAGGTTGCAGTGAGCCAAGATCGTGCCACTGCACTCTAGCCTGGGCGAGAGGGCAAGACTGTCTCAAAAAAAAAAAAAAAAAAGCACTTTATTTGGGAGATTCCAGGAAACATAAGTAGAGGCAGAGGAAATGAGAGGAGGGAAAATCATGTGGTATTGAGTGGAAAACTGCTGCGGATGACAGGGCTCAGTCCTGTTGGAGAACTCTGGGTGGTGCTGTAGAACAGGGCCACTCACAGTGGGGTGCACAGACCAGCACCACTCTGTGATCTGTACAGGTCCATGATGAGGTGAGCAATACATTGAGTATAAGCGTTGGTTTAGAAACTCTTACAGCAATTTGACAAAGTAATCTTTTGTGCAATGAATCTAAGAAAAACATTGGGGCTGTATTTTGTATGTTCCTTTTTTTCATTTCATGTTCTGAGTTATCTTTTTTTTTTTTTTTGAGACGGAGTCTTGCTCTTTCACCCAGGCTGGAGTGCAGTGGCGCGATCTCGGCTCACTGCAAGCTCCGCCTCCCGGGTTCACGCCATTCTCCTGCCTCAGCCTCTCCGAGTAGCTGGGACTACAGGCGCCCGCCACCACGCCCGGCTAATTTTTTTTTGTATTTTTTTAGTAGAGACGGGGTTTCACCGTGGTCTCGATCTCCTGACCTCGTGATCCACCCGCCTCGGCCTCCCAAAGTGCTGGGATTACAAGCGTGAGCCACCGCGCCCGGCCTGAGTTATCTATTTTTATTGCATTTTACAAAAGCATCCTTCCATGAAGGACCGGAAGTTAAAAACAAAGCAGGTCCTTTATCACAGCACTGTGGTAGAACACAGTTCAGAGTTATCCACCCAAGGAGCCAGGGAGCTGGGCTAAACCAACGAATTTTGCTTTTGGTTAATCATCAGGTACTTGATCCCATCATTACCAGCCTGGAGTTGAGGTTAGTGGTTCAGGAGTTGCTGAGGCAGGTGGAAGTCTTGTAATAAGTGCCTAAGAAGTGTTTTAAGCAATTTGACTGGGCTCTGGAAAGCATTTTGTGATTCTGAACTAAAAGATGGACAAGTAAATTTTATCAATTAAGAACAAACACCCAGAGACTATTTCTTTTATCCAGAATTTATGACAAGGTCCTGTTGTTCTTATCGGTGATACTTATAATATGGTTTCTTGGGATGAGTAATGCAGTTTACTCCAAGAAACTCAAAGCATTTCATACATTATTTCTGTGATAAATCAGGAAATATGTGAATAATTATTTTATGAATATGTGTTACCTAAAGTTGATTAGTTCACATTTTATTTTTACATTCAGAAAATCTAATTCTTTACTCATCCTAACCTTTTAGCAAGCAATTTTGTAGTTACCCTCAGGCAAGCAGTAGTGTAGCTATACTCTGGAAACCCTTCACTTCTTGAAGAAGGAAAAAGTCTTCCTGATTGAAAATTGGTGGCTGGGCGAGGTGGCTCACGCCTGTGATCCCAGCACTTTGGGAGACCAATGTGGGTGGATTGCTTGATCCCAGGAGTTTAAGAACAGCCTGGGCAACATAGTGAGACCTCATCTTTACAAAAAATAAACAAAATTAGCCCAGTAAGGTGCCATGCACCTGTGGTCCTAGCTACTCTGGAGGCTGAGGTAGAAGGATTGCTTGAGTCCAGGAGGTCGAGGCTGCAGTGAGCCGAGATCACACCACTGCACTCCAGCCTGGGAGACAGAGTGACACCCTGTCTCAAAAAAGAAAGTAAACACTGGAAAGATCTGAGATGGTGTTAGTTTCAATTGCCTGTGCTGCTCTCATTCCCTGTTTAGTACTAACATTCTGTGTGTGTGTGTGTGTGTGTGTGTGTGTGTGTGTGTGTTGTATTTGTTTTTTAGGACAGTTTATTCTGCGTTGTAGCAGCATTTGGCTGTTTCTACTACTGAATGAATCTTTGAAAAGCTGGGAAAAGACATGACCATGAAGAAATCTGAACTTTTTAATATTGTTAAATATCTTGACAAAATAAAGATGTTAGTAGTTTGACAACTGAATCTGTTGTGTTTTAGGCCTTATATTTTTAATGTTTTGATTTTGTTACACTATGTTCTGTTCCTTTCTTTCTTTCTTTTTCTCTCTCTTTTTTTTTTTTTTTTTTTGAGACAGAGTCTCTCTCTGTCGCCCAGGCTGGAGTGCAGTGGCACGATCTCGGCTCACTGCAACCTCCGCCTCTTGGGTTCAAGCGATTCTTCTGCCTCAGCCTCCCAAGTAGCTGGGACTGCAGGCAAGTGCCACCACGCCCAGCTAATTTTTGTATTTTTACTAGAGACGGGGTTTCGCCATATTGGCCAGGCTGGTCTCAAACTCCTGACCTCATGATCCGTCCGTTTCAGCCTCCCAAAGTGTTGGGATTACAGGTGTGAACTACTGCGCCCGGCCGTACTATATTCTTGTTACACTTGGAACACAGAGAAAAAAGTAGGGGAAAATCCATTTCAATTGTTCAAACATAACCAACGGTAAAAATTTTGGTATATTTTCTACCAATGTTTTTTATTTCCAAGGTTTAAAAAACATAATTTTATACCCTCATTTTTCATTTCTCATGATGTTATGAACAGTTTTTATGTCATTTTATTTGCATTATGATTTTAAGATGCATGACTTAATAGCAGCATTTATTTCAGTAGGTTATACCATATTGTTATTTTTGCCAGTTCCTTATTGAGGGTCTGCTTCTTTCTGATTTTTCACTATTATAAAAAATAAAGACATGGCTTTATTTGTGCATAAAGCTTTTTCCTACATCTTTAAAATAACTTTTGAATTTATTTATTTATTTTGATTTTCAGAGAATGGGCCTTGTTCTGTTGCCCAGGCTGGGGCACAGTGGCGGGACTGTAACTTGCTGCAGCCTTGAACTCTTAGGCTCAAGTGATCCTGCCACCTCAGCCTCCTGAGTAGCTGGGACTACAGGCATGCCAACACACATGGCTATTTTTAAAAAAATGTTTATTTTTATTTTTTTATTTATTGAGACAGAGTGTTGCCCTGTTGCCCAGGCTGGAGTGAAGTGGTATGATCTCGGCTCACTGTAACCTCTGCCTTCTGGGTTCAAGAGATTCTCATGCCTCCCGAATAGCTGGGATTACAGGCAGGCACCACCATGCCCACCTAATTTTTGTATTTTTTTTTTTTTTGTAGAGATGGGGTTTTGCCACGTTGGCCAGCCTGGTCTCAAACTCATGGCCTCAAGTGATCTGCCTGCCTTGGCCTCCCAAAGTACTGGGATTACAGGTGTGAGCCACCACACCTGGCCAGTAATTTTATTTTATTTATTTATTTTTTGAGACAGAGTCTCACTCTGTTGCCCAGGCTGGAGTGCAGTGGCACCATCTTGGCTCACTGCAACCTCAGCCTCCCAGGTTCAAGAGATTCTCCTGTCTCAGCCTCCTGAGTAGCTGGGATTACAGGCATGCGCCCCCATGCCTGGCTAATTTTGTATTTTTAGTAGAGACGGGGTTTCACCATGTTGGCCAGGCCGGTCTCGAACTCCTGACCTTGTGATCTGCCCACGTCGGCCTCCCAACAGTAATTTTATTTTTTATAGAGATGAGGCCTTGCTCTGTTGCCCAGGCTAGTCTTGAACTCCTGGCTTCAAGTGATCCTCCTGCTTTGGCCTCCCAATATGCTGGGAGTACCGGCATGAACCACCATGCCTGGCTGCTTTTTCCTACATTCTGAATTGTTGCCTTCATCTTTCTCACACAGTGTTTTTGCTCAGCTCTTGCCATCCTATGTCTTACATAGCTTATTGGCCTAAACACCCATCCATTTTGTCCAGTGTCAGGGTCGTATGAAATTCATCCTCCCTTAAGACTGTCTGAGATTCTGATGTTGGTTACTATCTGAACGCTATTTTTGTAGTTCCCCCTGGAGACCCCGGTGTCTTCTCCAGTTAACTGTCCTTATTTGGGTTACCTTAGTCTATCCGCCATGTTCAAAGACATATTTGAAATTAAGATTTAAATCCTTTTTCCCCCGGAGGCTCCTCAGCAGATGCGCAGTTATACCCATCCTATTTCTTCTCAGCCGCTTTCAAGTTAAGCACGTAGACCAAGCTTGTCCAAGCCGCGGCCCGACAGCTTTGCATGCGGCCCAACACACATTTGTAAACTTCTGAAACACATGAGGTTTTTTTTTTTTGCTATTTTTTTTAAAGCTCATCAGCTATTGTTACTGTTAGTGTACTTTATGTGTGGCTGAAGACAATTCCTCTTCTACCAATGTGCCCCAGGGAAGCCAAAAGATTGGATACCCTTGAGGTAGACAAAAAAAGCAAAATAAAAAAAAAAAGCAAAGCAACAACAACAACAACAACAACAAAAAGTTGACTGGGCGCGGTGGCCTGTGATCCCAACATTTTGGGAGGCCGAGGTGGGCAGATCACTTGAGGTCAGGAGTTCGAGACCAACCTGACCATCATGGTGAAACCCCGACTCTACTAAAAATACAAAAATTAGCCGGGCGTGGTGGCGCATGCCTGTAATCCCAGCTTCTCGGGATGAGGCACGAGAATCCCTTGAACCCCGGAGGCGGAGGCTGCAGTGAGCCGAGATAGCGCCACTGCACTCCAGCCCGGGCGACAGAGTGAGGCTCCGTCTTTAAAAAAATAAAAGAATAAGTAAATAAGTTAAAAAGGTCTTTTACTTCAGTCCAGTTGGTAACTAAAAAATAATAATTTTTTTACATCCTTCTTCCATAATACTGTGTAGCCTCTTACATCTACGGAATCAAAAGGGATCCTTCCCAAGGTTCATTCTAGCAAAGGAAAACGTTTCTTTCCACCATACACCCTGCGACACGTGTCTTAATCCATCCTGCTCAACTAGCTCCCAGTGGATCCCTAGGGATTTTTTTTTTTTTGGGCCAGCGTGGGTCAGAAAAAGGAAGAGGGTGGGGTCAGCCACAGGTTTTCAGCGGACTGGACTGGCGGTCGTAAATTCCCCTTCCATCCCCACGTAGGTAAAAGCTGACGCTGCGGCGAGGCAGCCGCAGTCGGGGCGTCTCCGCTGAAGGCGCCCGGTCCTCCTGCACGGTGGCTGCCCGGGTGCGGGGGTGCAGCGGGAGGACCTCCGCGCACAGGCCCGCCTGCGCGGACACAGCCCGAGCTGGGACACGGGAGCAGCCGGGCAGCGCGTCTTGATGGACCGGCGAGCACTTGGGCCGGTTCACATCCGTATCCCACTTCGAGGAGACGTCTTCGCTGCATCCTCCGGTTCCGGGTGGAGACGGACCCTGGGCCATTCCGTCTCCGGTCTCTGGTATTTCTGCTGGGTCACTTCATCCCCGGGGCCTCTGAGGAGGCGGAACTACTATGTCAGGAGTCGTGGTTTTCAAGGAGAAGTCCTAGTCGGATTGACAGAGGTGGGGGAAGTAGGCGGGACTTCCGGCTGGCTCTTCCATCAGCTGCCTTCCCCGGGCGTCTCCCCGCAAGCTCCTCAACTTCCCTAGTCAGTGACGCGGCGCCGGCCAGAAATCCGACCGGACCGGGCTCGGGGGAGCGTGAGCTGCAGGTGTGTGCCTATCTTTGCGTCTCTGTTTGAGAGGACAAACTGTGGGGCTGGGACCGCGAGGCGACTGTGACTGAGGAAGAGTGGTAAGTGACAGCCAGGGGAGTGGGAGCCAGGGGCTGCGAGGCTACTGTGACCGAGGGCCAGTGACAGCGAGGGGACTGTGACCCAGGAGCAGTGAATGCGAAACACGGTGACCCCGGAGAGCGCGAGGCCGGGGCTGCGACGGCACTTGGACCGAGGAAGTATGAGGCAGTGACCGCAAGGCACTATGACCAAGGGGCAAGGACTCCAAGGAGACTCTGATCGATTGGTAGTGACCGTGGGGGACCCTGACCTAAGGGAGCACGAGCAGCGGCCGCGAGGGGACTCCGACCCGGAGCAGTGACTTCGAGGGGCTGCCTTGGAGAAGAGGGTGGGATCCGCGGTGGGCGATGGTGCTGTAGGGTTGCGTTTGGGCACGGGGTGTGATTGGCGGTGACTGGGCAGAGAAGGTCGTTAGTGGAAAGAACACTGGTCTGGAACTTAACAGGCCTGAGTTTAATTTTTACGGACAAACCTCACTACTGAGTTACAGTTTCTTCATCAGTAAATGGAAGTTTGGACTAGTTTAATGCCTCCCACACTATGGGTTTCTTCCTGGTATTGAGCTGTGAAACCAATTTAGTGGATGGAACCTGTACTTTTTTTCTTTTTATTTTTTTGAGACAGTTTCGCTCTTGTTGCCCAGGCTGGAGCGCAGTGGCGCGATCTCAGCTCACCGCAACCTCCACCTCCCTGGTTCAAGCGATTCTCCTGTCTCAGCCTCCCTAGTAGCTGGGATTACAGGCATCCATCACCATGCCCGGCTAATTGTTGTATTTTTAGTAGAGACGGGGTTTCTCCATGTTGGCCAGGCTGGTCTTGAACTGCTGACCTCAGGTGATCCACCCGCCTAGGCCTCCCAAAGTGCTGGGATTACAAGTGTGAGCCACCGCGCCTGGCCTGAACCTGTACTTTTCTTTTAAAAAGTGGAATAGAATAGAAACTTTCAGTGTGTTTACATAGTAAGGGTAAGTATTGTTTCATGTGATTTGTTTGAGTTATGTGCGTATGAGATTATGATGTAAAATAGATTTTGTACATCTCAAAGTGTAAGAAGCAAAATGTACTTTAAAAGTTTGAAAAACATTGGACCAGATGATTTCTGAGTTTTCTTTTGGTTCTAAAATGTAATGATTCTATGAATAGGGAATTGTTTGGAAGTACAAAGATGCAATTGGGAACAGGCTGTATTAGCCTGGCCTAACTGGAGGAGGCTTCCTGAATGTAATTGAGGTGACTAGCTATGAGAGCTGAAACTCGGCATCTCAGTTGGGAGAACCAGAAATTATATTGAAATAGGGACACTGGGCGGGTGTGGTGGCGCATGCCTGGAATCCCTGCTACTGGGGAGGCTGAGGTAGGAGGATTGCTTGAACCCAGGAGGCAGTGGTTGCAGTGAGCCTAGATTGCACCACTGCACTCCAGCCTGGGTGACAGAGGGAGACCCTGTCTCAAAAAAAAAAAAAAAAAAAAAAAAAAAAAGGACAGTGATATTTGTAGAGGCAGTGAGGATTTAGGGGTTTATGGTATCAGAAACTGCTAATGAGGAACGGGAAGCTTTGAGCATAGGAACAAGGGTTGGGAAGGAAACTCAAGATAGGGACAGAAAATAATCTACCAACAATAAAATGGAAGTAGGAAGGAAGATATGACCTCCAGAGCCTATTTATCTTGATATTTAGTGATTTGGCAAGTACAGGTAATTGCTAGTAAAAAGATATTGAGGCCGGGCGTGATGGCTCATGCCTGTAATCCCAGCACTTTGGGAGGCCGAGACCATCCTGGCTAACACGGTGAAACCTCGTCTCTACTAAAAATACAAAAAATGAGCCGGGCGTGGTGGCGGGCGCCTGTAGTCCCAGCTACTCGGGAGGCTGAGGCAGGAGAATGGCGTGAACCCGGGAGGCGGAGCTTGCAGTGAGCTGAGGTCGCACCACTGCACTCCAGCCTGGGCGACAGAGCGAGACTCCGTCTCAAAAAAAAAAAAAAAAAAAAAAAAGATATTGAGAATGGGATTTGGTGCAGTAATAGTAAACTATGATCATGATGAGAAAGAAAGGTGGACAAAATGATGACACTCGCAATGTCAATAGTGGTGATTGGAATGCCACATGGGAGAGACTTCAATGTACTTAGCTCTCTAATTCAATGATTTGTACACTGGAGGCCAAGCCTGGCATACTAGGAATGAGACCACACTATGAGTAATGTAAATGAAGCTTTAGCTGCTGACTTTATTTCCTACACATTCCCTTTCTTTAGGGCTGTGAGTGATGTAGATGAAATTAAAGTGAATGTTACTACTTCCTTCTCTCTTACAGCCCTATTTATTTATTTATTTATTTATTTATTTATTTATTTATTTTTGAGACAGAGTCTCGCTCTGTTGCCCAGGCTGGAGTGCGCTGGCATGATCCCAGCTCACTGCAACCTCCGCCTCCTGGTTCAAAGCGATTCTCCTACCTCAGCCTCCTGAATAGCTGGGACTACAGGCATGCGCCACCACGCCCGGCTAATTTTTGTATTTTTGGTAGAGACAGGGTTTCACCATGTTGGCCAGGCTGGTCTCAAACTTCCGACCTTAGGTGATCTACTAGCCTTAGCCTCCCAAAGTGCTGGGATTACAGGCGTGACCACCGTGCCCGGCCTTACAGCTTTTTTTAGAAGGTGCTACTGATTGTGCCACCAGTGCTTTTTATAATAGGAGAAGTATGAGGTCATTTAATTTATCGGACACTGTATTAATCTGATAACCACTCCTGCCTCCTACACTCCATAATAGGGGAATAGAGTTCAGATAGGTTCTTGAATGGGAATGAGTTGAGAATGGCGGGGGATAGCCTTTTCTTGGCTAAATAAGTTGGCTAGTTACACCTTTTTCTAGCACATTAGATGTTTACTTGACTTACATTCTACGTCGCTAAAAGGAACTACCCGAGGGTTTCTTCTGGAACAGTATCCATGCTTCAAGGTAACAGACTGCGGAAGAGGCTTGGGACTCATCAGCACTCGATCTAGGGTCTTTTTTCTTTGCTGAATGAAATGAATCTTTTTGTAGGACAAAAGATTTGCTTTGCAAATTCCCTTTGAAAACTAGCATGATGGCCTGGTTGATAAAGAATGAGCTTCATTTCCCCTCAGTCTGTGATTCTCCTCCCATAAGCAGTGGGGTTTTATTTTCCTTGGGGACCTGCTTTTTGGATATGTGATCCCTTAAGAAGAATGGTCTAGTTAGATAGAGGCCTGGATTTAGCAGTCCCTGGTGACTTTCTCTGATGTTAACATTGACCCGCCCTGTGACTATGTATGGAAAGCATTATTGCTTTCTCGTTTTAGATTTTCTAACCATGGCCAGAGGTAACTCTTCTTATGATTAAACAGCCTTTTAATAATCTGAAATATATGTGAACTTACCAAATTTTATATATAATTTCATAGAGTTTGTAAACCACCTGACTCCATTTATAATTGAGAGCTGTCTAGCCTTTAAGTTAAACAGTATTTCCCTAGGGATCTGAATAACCTCTCCTAGAGATGTTATAAGTGCTGATGAGAATTAGTTTTTGAAATGCTCAAATAAAAAGCAAGCATAATTTTCCATTGTTATTAATGATGGATAATGGCAAAATATCTGCTAATAATAGTAGAGTTCTTACTCAAGCATCATGCTTTTCTAAGTATTTACATAACTGATCTGAAGCAGACCTTCTGACTTTTCTACTAATAGAAATTTCCCTTTCTGAATCAAGCAGAAATAGGTCTCCCTTACATCAAAGTTTGTGTTACCTTGAAATAGATTGGAAAGAATACATTTTTGTAAAAGTCATTTTCTTCTTGGATTTTTTTCCAGTTAGAGAAACCCTGAAGTCAGGGTACTTGCCAATTATCACGGGACTGAGAGAGTCCGTTTTTTGCTCAGGATTGTGGCTGGCTGCTTGTATATCTTTGACATCACACATCGAGCATATTAGAAAAAGGGGTGACTTGGGAGAGTGAGGGATCAGCACTTTAGGCCTTGTCAACCCTCCTGCTTATCTGCTGGCAGCTTCTGGCATCTCCTTTTCCCTAAGTCCTTGAACCCCTTTCCTAAGCGTAAACCTTTCTGTTTTTAGTCCTAAACTTCTCTTTTCACAGTATTCCTGTCAAATGAATACTTAGACACGTGTTTCATCTGTGATTTGTTTTGTTAATTGCTTTGTGGATTATTTGTGGCAGAATTTAAATCCTAATTCCTTTCTACAATTTAGCCAGTAAATTCAAGGAATGTACCTCTTCATGTTTGCAGCATGTGCCGAAGCGCCACCTCAGAAGATAAAAAGAAATGAGCCTCATATTTGGCATTCTTTTTTTTTTTTTTGAGACGGAGTCTCGCTCTGTTGCCCAGGCTGGAGTGCAGTGGCGCGATCTCGGCTCACTGCAAGCTCCGCCTCCCGGGTTCACGCCATTCTCCTGCCTCAGCCTCTCCGAGTAGCTGGGACTACAGGTGCCCGCCACCATGCCCGGCTAATTTTTTTGTATTTTTAGTAGAGACGGGGTTTCACCGTGGTCTTGATCTCCTGACCTCGTGATCCACCCGCCTCGGCCTCCCAAAGTGCTAGGATTACAAGCGTGAGCCACCGCGCCCGGCCGTATTTGGCATTCTTTTAGGTTTGTTACCTACCTTATTCATTAATGTAAATAATTGAATTACATGTATTTACCATTCGTAAACCAGGTTAATAGATATATATTAATAGCAGGCTTTCTGTGTGTGTCTTTTCCCTCCTTTCTTTCTTTCTTTCTTTTTATTTATTTATTTTTTGAGATCAAGTCTTGCCTTGTTGCTCAGGCTAGAATGCAGTGGTGCAATCTTAGCTCACTGCCAACTCTGCCTCCTGGGTTCAAGCGATCTCCTGCCTCAGCTGGGATTACAGGCGCCCGCCACCACGCCTGGCTAATTTTTATATTTTAGTAGAGACGAGGTTTCATCATGTTGGCCAGGCTGGTCTCAAACTCCAGACCCAAGTGATCCACCCGCCTCGGCCTCCCAACGTGTTGGGATCACAGGCGTGAGCCACCGTGCCTGGCCTCTCGCTTCCTTTTGGGAATTCTCTTGTACCACAAGTTGAAAGTTACGTTAGTTTGAGGCTTTCTATGTTTGGACTAGGATGACTGCCAGTGAGCCAGGGGAACCCATGAATCTGCTAGGCTGTTATATCACATTCACAACTACTTGCAAACCAGTTTTGAAGTGAAGGCTGCCAAAAATAATGACGTGGTCCCTGCTCTATAGAAAATGAACATATGACCCTTAATAAAAAACAGGTAGTTTTTTTACATACAGAGAATTACCCTAAATGTGATTAAGTTTCTTTATTTTTTGACCGTAGAATAGGAATCTTTTTTTTTTTTTTTTTTTTTTTTTTGAGACAGAGTCTCGCTCTGCCGCCCAGGCTGGAGTGCAGTGGCGCAATCTCAGCTCACTGCAAGCTCCGCCTCCCGGGTTCACGCCATTCTCCTGCCTCAGCCTCTCCGAGTAGCTGGGACTACAGGCGCCTGCCACCACGCCCGGCTAATTTTTTTGTATTTTTAGTAGAGACGGGGTTTCACCTGGTCTCGATCTCCTGACCTCGTGATCCGCCCGCCTCGGCCTCCCAAAGTGCTAGGATTACAAGCGTGAGCCACCGCGCCCGGCCAGAATAGGAATCTTAATCTTTTTTGTGTTATGGACTCCTTTGGCAGTGTGGTGAAAGCTTTTAGAGTTCCTTTTTGGAATATGTTTTTATATGCAAAAATAAAATATATAGAACTATAAAGAAAACCAGTTATATTGAATTATATTGATATATAGTTATCAAAATATAACAAGTATGATATGATATGAAAATATCCATGATTTCTACTGGTAACAAATCCATTTGTCTAATAAGTCTGCTATTACTGCTGTAGCTTATGTCATAACTGAAGTGAAAATAAAGATACAGTCTTTTTCATCCAAATTCACAGACTTCCTGAATTCTATCATAGACCCTGCCTTAGAGATATGAGTTCCATAACGCACTCTAGGAAGATCACATTCTAAACACAGGAGTTTACTCACCAAATATTCTGGTAGAATAGTGGCAGAGTAAAATTGTTCAACTGTAAGAACTATTACATGTGTCCCTCATGGCTTTTTCTTTCCTGAAATATCCTACTATGTGTCCAGGCCGAAGAAGTATAAGCTTTATTATGTGTGCCCGTGGCTAACCCTGGCTGAAGGAGCATAAGCTTTATTATGTGTGCCCGTGGCTAACCCAGGGTCTGGTACAGAGTAAGTGCCGCTCAGTGTTTGTTGAATAAGGGTTTCTCTGACGAAATTAGAGGGAAGAGATCCAGTTCAAAGCTAAGGTCTTAAATGTGACAGTTCATAGGGCTCATGACAAGTAACATTGAGCTTTAGTTTAGAACTAATCTGTCAGAGAAGCTCATGTTTTGAAACTCAGTTTTACATTTATAAGTTCTCAGCCTGGTGTGATAGTTCATACCTGTAATCCCAGCATTTTGGGAGGCTGAGGTGGGAGGATTGCTGGAGGCCAGGAGTTTGAGACCAACCTGGGCAACAAAGTGAGACCCCCATCTCTACAAAAAATTAGCTGGGTGTGGTGGCATGTGCCTGTAGTCCTAGCTACTTGGGAGGGTAAGGCAGGAGGATCACTTAAGCCCAGCAGTTCGAGGCTGCAGTGAGCCATGACTGCACCACTGCACTCGAAATAATTCTATTTCTAACACTGTTTTTCACTTTAGATTGGGTAAATTTAGGTAGAATTTGCCACCAAATTATTAATAAAGCTGGTCCTGATTTCATCTAGGATGAGAGATAGCAAACGTTTTCAGTAACGGGCCAGATTGTAAATAGTTTAGGGTTTGCAGGTCACACAGTATCTGTGACTACTCAGCTCTGCTGTTGTAGCACAAAAGCAGCCATGGACAATAAATACATCAGTGAGTGAACATGGCTGTGTTCCGATCGAATTTTACTTACAAAAACAGGTAGTGGGCCATCTTTGGCCAGCTAGCTGTGGTTTGCTGACCCCCATCTCGATTTTCTGGTTCGTGAGTCCAGCTCTTTTCCCTGCTTTTGCTTAGCCATATACTCCCTCAAGCTTCAAGGGCCTTTACATAGGGGGCAATGTCCTTACACTGTTATCTCCGGAAAGACCTGAGTGTACAGCAAGACGATATGATTAATGAATGCCAGGAATATTAGATGCTCTTTAACCCTTGAGTTTCCAGAGCTTGCCTCTTAGAGCACCAGCTTATTAAGCACCACCACGGTAGACGCAGATAAACATCCCAAATGTAAAGTCTGCTTGTGCACTCAGCTTTGGAACTGGGCATTGGTATGCTGCTAGAAAAATACTGGGCATTGGGTTTGAGTGGGGAAGATAATGTAGGCCTAGAGATGGGGAAGGCAGGAATAGAATGCAAAGGAAAAATTATGCCTCATCTTTTTGCAAATAGTTCCTTGTAGTAATCGGTCAAGTTCGAGTTCGATTTTTGAAATGTGGAATAGCATATGTAATTGCAACTTGCTACTAAGAGAGCTCACCCTCAGTCGCAGTTTTACTTTCCGTGGTTTCAGTTACCCACAGTCAGCCACGGCCAGAAAGTAGTTGAGTATGATGTAGTAAGATATTTTGAGAGCGAGAGAGAACAGCCACATTCACATAACATTTATTACAGTATATCGTTATAATTGTTTTATTATTAGTTATTGCTGTTGATCTCTTACTGTGCTTAATTTATAAATAAAACTTTCTCATAGCTCTGTGTATATAGGGAGAAAACAAAGCAGAGTCAGCCCTCCGTGGCCACAGGCTCCACATCCGCAGATTCAGCCAAACTTGGATCGAAAATACTCAGAAAAAAAATAAAAATAAAAATAAAAATACCAATACAACAATAAAAAATAATACAAATAAAAAAACCAATATTGTATAATAACTGGTTACATAGTATTTACCTTGTATTAGGTGTTGTAAGTAATCTAGAGAAGATTGAAAGTATATAGGGGGTATAGATTATATGCAAATTCGACACTGTTTTATATGTATAAGGGACTTCTGAGCATCTGTGGATTTTGGCATCTGCAGGAGATCCTGGAACCAATGCCCTGCAGATTCCGAGGGACAACTGTCCATATCGGGGTTCATACTCTCTAGGGGTTCAGGCATCCGCTGGCGTCTTGAAACATTTCCCCTGTGGCTAAGAGAGGACTCTGCTATATTTAGATTGTTACATAGTTCAGGAAGCAAAGTCCATCCCTCTCTTGCTTGGTAGGTCTGTTTGCCATAAGGAAGTTGAATAGGAAGGATTGGATAGGCCGGGCGCGGTGGCTCATGCCTATAATCCCAGCACTTTGGGAGGCCGAGGCGGGCGGATCACCTGAGGTCAGGAGTTCAAGACCAGCCTCAACATGGAGAAACCCCGTCTCTACTAAAAATACAAAATTAGCCAGGCATGGTGGTGCACGCCTGTAGTCCCAGCTACTCGGGAGGCTGAGGCAGGAGAATTGCTTGAACCTGGGAGGCAGAGGTTGCGGTGAGCTGAGATCATGCCACTGCACTCCAGCCTGGGCAACAAGAGTGAAACTATGTCTCAAAAAAAAAAAAAAAGAAAGGATTGGATAGGAGTCCCTAAAACTACTTGTAGGAGCCTTTCATCTTTCAGACTGAAGCATAGACATGCCAGCACCTAGATTCTGTCTCCTTCAGGACATTCGCATTGGAAAAATACGAATCGCTGTATCCTTAGTGTCTCCTCAGTGCCACCCCACTCTCCACAAACACATCTTCCACTTGTCTAGCAAAGTTGATGTGCCCCAGCAGGCATCTATTGGAACGTGGAGGAACAAGGCAAGCAGTGTGTACTGGTAGGTGAGTCAGCAGAACCTGAGCCAGATCTTTGTGAGTCGGAGTAAAAATCACAGGCACAGATACTGCATTCTGTATTTTGAGGGCACGTTGGAGACACTAATGTACTTAGCAGGCAGCGTGTTGGGGGGTGGGTTTTTATGTCCATATTTAGAATCTGTGCTCAAATTTCAGTGATTAAGATAAGGTGACTTATCTAGGGAGTGAATAGGCAGCAGTGTTGGAAAGATCAGGCCTTACAAATGCTGTATTCTGGCTGCCAGCCCTTTTTTTTTTTTTTTTTTTTTGAGATAAAGTTTCACTCTTGTCACCCAGGTTGGAGTGCAATGGTACGATCATGGCTCACTGCAACCTCCGCCTCCTGGGTTCAAACGATTCTCCTGCCTCAGCCTCCTGAGTAGCTGGGATTACAGGCACCTGCCACCATGCCCAGCTAATTTTTGTAGTTTTAGTAGAGACCGGGCTTCACCATGTTAGCCAGGCTGGTCTCGAACTCCTGACCTCAGGTGATCCACCTCGGCCTCTCAAAGTGTTGGGATTACAAGTGTGAGCCACCACACCTGGCCTAGCTTTTTTTTTTTTTGAGATGAGGTCTTGCTCTGTCCACCCAGGCTGGAGTACAGTGGCATGATGTTGGCTCACTGCAACCTCTGCATCCTGGGTTCAAGCGATTCTCCCACCACAGCCTCCCAAGTAGCTGGGACTACAAGCATGCACCACCACTCCTGGCTTTTTTGTCTTTTTAGTAGAGATGGGGTTTCGCCATGTTGGCCAGGCTGGTCTTGAACTCCTTGGCTCAAGCAATCCATCCGCCTTGGTCTCCCAAAGTGCTGGGATTATAGGCATGAGCCACTGTACCGGGCTGTTATAGCCTTTTTGACAAAGAAAGTGTTCTGGAGGATGAACCACTAAACAAACAGGAAGTGTTGGCCCATCCTAGTAGGGCTCTTGAGGAAGGTTCTCTATTCTATCTCCAAATACTTTTCTTTCTGTCTCATTCCTAAGGGTCAGTCTGCAGGGCATCAGGTAATGCACTGCCCCATGTTCGCCTCCTACTGTATTGGCTCTGAGGAGGCGCGATCATTTCCCAGTCCCATTGCCCGCTGGACAAACAGGGATATTAAGGCAGCCTGTGTGTGTGCGTGTATTTTTTTTCCCCTTTGAATGTAGATATTTAAAGCCACCTCCTTTTCCAGAGCCATCACTGTACCTTACTGGAATGGTATTGGTTGATGACAGAGGTGCACTTATCATCAACTGAGAGTCCAAGAAATATTGTTCCTCATTGTTGGAGGTATTCGAAATGGTTACTGGGAAGTTATCAAAGTTGTCGTGGTGGTGTGGCTTTAGGTACACCTAAGTTTCAGTGTAACAAATTAAGAAGCCAACGTGATGTTAGGATGTATTTACTGTCTTGAGTACACCCTCATCCTCCCACATATCTTTTCTCTATACTTTCTCAGTAGCAAAGGTGATGTGTCCGGGCAAGCATCTATTGGAACAGGAGGGAGACTGGGGGTAACTTTTTCCATGATTTTAAACATCAGTTATTATTCTGTATGCTTTGGTGCTGCGGTTATAAGTTAGTAGATGTGAGAGAACATTGGGATGGCGTAAGAAGGCCGGTGAAAAATGAAAAAAACTTGTGAGACCTACAGAGTAAAAGTTTATTATTGTTATTTTTATTTTGAGACAAAGTGTCGCTCTGTCGCCCAGGCTGGAATGCAGTGGCGTGTGATTTAGGCTCACTGCGACCTCCACCTCCAGGGATCAAGTGATCCTCCTGCCTTAGCCTCCCAAGTAGCTGGGATTACAGGTGCGCACCACCACGCCCAGCTAATTTTTGTATTTTTAGTAGAGTTGGGGTTTCACCATGTTGGCCAGGCTGGTTTCGAACTCCTGACCTCATGTGATCCACCCACCTTGGCCTCCCAAAGTGCTGGGATTACAGGCATGAGCCACCGCACCCAGCTCAGAGTAAAGTTTAAACAGCAGTAGTTCTAGAGGAAAGTCGTGAGGAGTAATCTATTCATAATTTCTAAATTCTTTTAGGGTTATCATTATGGAATATCTGTGACCCAGATGTTTTCCGTCTCCTGAGAAGTGAATGAGATAAAGAAGTGTCTTATACTAAAACCCAAAAAGCAGTGGGTATGTTTATTTTAAATCCAAAGGATCTAAAGACTTCAGTTTAAAGAATAGTGTAGAATATAATGTAAAACCCAAAAGTCATCTTTAGAAAATAGAAGAACTGTATGTAAGCAGATAAGGAATAGTATAAATACATAACAGTGTAAGCAGGTAAAGAAAAATACTTTTATTTTTTTTTGAAACGGAGTCTCTTGTCACCCAGGCTGGAGTGCAATGGCGTGATCTCGGCTCACTGCAACCTCCGTCTCCTGGGTTTATGCGATTCTCCTGCCTCAGCCTCCCGAGTAGCTGGGATTACAGGTGCCCGCCACCAAACCTGGCTAATTTTTATATTTTCACCATGTTGGCCAGGCTGGTCTTGAACTCCAGACCTCAGGTGATTCGCCTGCCTTGGCCTCTCAAAGTGCCAGGATTACAGGCATGAACCACTGCACGTGGCCTTTTTTTTTTTTTTTTTTTTGAGAAAGGGTCTCACTTTGTTGTCCAGGCTGGAGTGCAGTGGCGCGATCATGGCTCAGTGCAGCCTTGACTTCCTGTTCTCAAGTAGTCCTCCCATCTCAGCCTCCCAAGTAGCTGGGACTACAGGCATGTGCCACTACATCTGGTCAATTTTTTGTAACTGCAAATACCCTATTCCTCAGCAAACTTTCACCCCATGGTATTAGAATCCTGAAGAGCATTTTTATATCATAAACATTTTTTTAACATCTTCTTGGATACCAATATCATAAACATTTTTGAGGTGGAGCTCTGTGTGTGTTTTCCATGCCTTAATTGAAGCCTCCTTGAGAAAATAGTTTGTACTTAATTTTTTTTTTTTTCATTTTTCGAGACGGAGTCTTGCTCTGTTGCCCAGGCTGGAGTGCAGTGGTGCGATCTCGGCTGACTGCACCCTCTGCCTCCCGGATTCAAGTGATCCTCCCACCTCAGTCTCCTGAGTAGCTGGGATTACAGGAATGCACCACCAAGTCTGGCTAATTTTTGTATTTTTGTAGAGATGGAGTTTCACCATGTTGCACAGGCTGGTCTCAAACTCCTGACCTGAGGTAAGCTGCCCACCTCAGCCTCCCAAAGTGCTGGGATTGCAGGCGTGAGCCATTGCGCCTGGCCTTTAATTTTTTAAATTGATAGATAATAATTGTTTATATTTATGGGATACAATGTGATACTTCGATACATGTTTACATTGTGGAATGATGAAATCCAGCTAATAAATTCCTTGCCTTGTATACTTATTTTTTTGTGGTGAAAACATTTAAAATCTACTCTTTTAGCAATTTTGAAATATAAAATGCATTATTATTTATTTCGTTTTGGTTTTTTTTTTTTTGGAGACAGAGTCTCACTCTGTCGCCCAGACTGGAGTGCAGTGGCACGATCTCAGCTCACTGCAAGCTCTGCCTCCCGGGTTCACACCATTCTCCTGCCTCAGCCTCCCCAGCAGCTGGGACTACAGGTGCCCGCCACCACGCCTGGCTAATTTTTTGTATTTTTAGTAGAGACAGGGTTTCACTGTGTTAGTCAGGATGGTCTCAATCTCCTGACCTTGTGATCCGCCTGCCTCGGCCTCCCAAAGTGCTGGGATTACAGGTGTGAGCCACCGTGCCTGGCTGCATTATTATTTATTATAGTCACCATTCTGTGCAATAGATCACTAAAGCTTATTTCTCCATTCTTTTTTTTTGTTGTTGTTGTTGAGACGGAGTCTTGCTCTGTTGCCAGGCTGGAGTGCAGTGGTGTGATCTCAGCTCACTGCAACCTCTGTCTCCTGGGTTCCAGCGATCCTCCTGCCTCAGCCTCCCGAGTAGCTGGGATTACAGATAAGCGCCACCACACTCACCTAATTTTTTGTACTTTTAGTAGAGATGGGGTTTCACCACGTTGGCCAGGATGGTCTCGATCTCTTGACCTTGTGATCCACCCGCCTCAGCCTCCCGACGTGCTGGGATTACAGGCGTGAGCCCCCGTGCCTGGCCTATTTCTCCTTTCAAAACTGAATTTTTGTACTCATCTCCCTTTTCACTCTCCACCCTCTTCTGTCCGTCTCTCATAACCACCATTCTATTCTGTACATCTGTGAGTTCCACTCTTTTAGATTCCACAAATAAGTGAGCTCGTTTGTGGTATTTGTCTTTCTTGTCTGGCTTATTTCACTTAGCATAATGTCCTCCAGGTTCAGTTTGTACTTAAAAATTATGATACAGTACTTTGTAAACAGTAAGTACTCATATTTTTGACTGCCTGATATTATTGACTTGCCAGATGCCAAATTGCTGATTATATTTCTCATAGTGGATTTTGTCTCTCTACACTTAGAAGAATTGAGCAGATACTTACAGAAGAGTACGTGCAAATTAGAAAACCGTCATTAATTGGATGGATTAGGCATTTTGAGTAGTTCACTCAGACCATTGAGATGAGAGTACTGACCTCTGAATATTATGAAGGAATCATTAATAACAATAGTG
The DNA here is from genome assembly GCF_006542625.1 of Nomascus leucogenys. Lineage (NCBI taxonomy): Eukaryota > Metazoa > Chordata > Mammalia > Primates > Hylobatidae > Nomascus > Nomascus leucogenys. The sequence goes on along the minus strand of NC_044391.1, from coordinate 117,085,561 downwards.
AAGACAAGCTCTGATCATCATCACTGGAAGCACTTAGAGTTAAATGTATAGAACCCTTCTTCCATTTTAATTTGCATTTGTGATGAAAGGAAGTTTCTAGGTGGTGCTCATCTTTCACTTTGGACTCTGACATTTTTTCATGTTGGCCATGACTCATGGGGTGTCACCTTCAGCCTCTAAGAATTAGGCCAGTTTCTTGTAGATCTTGTCGTATTGCCACTTGGAATTTAGCCGGAGGAAAGAAAGTAAGGCACAATTGCAGTTGTTTAGATGAACATCTTAGTCAGGCTTACGAGAGGCAGTAGGGCAGAGCAGACTGTCCTCATTCTGTCTGGCGTTGGTTTTCCACCTGTTCTGAAGATTTTTCTCTGAATCGTATGTTGTGCAGAGATGACAGTTGATCATAGAGGTTCCCCTACCCCCAATTTCTGGCTGATTCCTAAAATTTCATCAGTATCAAGAAAGTAATTTATTTGTACAAATTGTGTTACTCAAGAAAAACGCAACTATCCCTGCAGGGGGCTGAAAAGCCAACATCTAAATGATGGCAGCGGTGGCCTGTCTGGATGGGCTGCTGCCATGATGCCGGCTGCAGTCGGGGAGGCATGGTCTGTGCTGCACGCTCCATGGAGCCACTGGGAGCTGGGAGTAGGTGGAAGCCCTGCCCGCTTCCAAGTTGGTGGGGCGGGAGCAGCCGTGGCTACATACCCGGGCTTCCCTGTGCTTTTGGGGGCCCAGGAACCTCCCCTGCCCCTGCAGGCTTGAAACGCCGGCTCCCACTGCCTGGCCTCTCCTTGCTCCTGGTGCCTGCTCTGATTCTGGAGCAAAGTTGAGGCCAAGCCTGGGCACTGCCATGACCTGGCTGGGTGTGCATGTGCTAGGGGCAGTGCTGACATGCCAACCCCCTTCTGCCTTGGCCCCCTCCAGATTTTGGGTGTCCAGGAGCACAGGAGGGGAGGCCAAGGCGGGGCTGAGGGCAGCTCCATGCAGGCCTGCAGGCGCCCCTTGGCATGAATAGCCTGGGTGCCGTGGACAGCAGGTTGATGGCAGCAGGAGGCAGACAGGCTCCTAGGCGGAAATGGGCGGGTCCCTGGTGAAGCCCCACCTTCAAGCCAGGGATGGCCTAAAGCCTGGGGCCCAGGCTGCCAGTTCTGTGGACTGGAATGAGAACTTATGATGCCTTTTCCGGGCTGCCTGTGGCTGTCCATGGACCAATCAGCATGCACTTCCTCCCCGCTGAAGCCTGTAGAAACCCTGGACTTAGCCATACTTGATGGTATGACCTGCCTGCAGATAGGAGCTTCCCACTCTGGGTCTCCTCTCCGCTGAGGGCTGCGCAGATGCTGGGACGACCTGCTGCAGAAGGGAGCTACCCACTTGGGGTCTCCTGAGAGCTGTTGTGTTGCTCAATAAAGCACCTCTTCACCTTGCTCATCCTCCAGTTGCCCATATACCTCATTCTTCCTGGACGTGGGACAAGAACTCGGGATCCACCAAATGGCGGGACTAAAAGAGCTGTAACACAGAGCTGAAACACGTCCTCCCCTCCCCCACTGCTTGCCACGCTGTGAGCAAGAGAGAGGGCGAAGAGAGGAGAGAGAGAGAGAGAAGAGCTGTAGCCCTTTGGGAAACCCAGACCTAGGAGCTCCTTGAGCCAGGGCTGTGACACCCTCTTTGGAGCTCTGGGTTCCTGGCATCTCCAAGCTTTTGGGCACCACCATGTTCCCCAGTGCCTGCAGTGGAAGCTGCTTGTAGTACGCCTGGTTCAGCTGCAGCCTCTCTAGGGAGCTGGCGCCTCGAGCTCCTCACCCCCTGGCAGCTGGCGTGCCTGGCTGTGCGCAGTGGCCGGACCCTGTGCTCGCTCGCCTGTGCACCCCTTGCCACTCTGTGCCTGGCTTGCCCTTGGCATGTGTGGAATCTGTGCTGGTAACACAAGCTGAGCATAGCCTACCAGGCTGGGTGGACGGAATGAGCCCAGCAGGCCTGAGCAAAACTCAGGCAAAGGTGCCACTGGCCACAGAGGTTTCTGGCTAGCGAAGTGACACCCCAAGTATTCTGTGACATAAACATGAAATATAGAATATTGAGAACTTTGCTGTAATAGCTAGTTGCTAGAAACTCTCTGCTAAATGAGACAATAATAAATAAGTTTTCCTTTGGGGGAAGGAGAATCCCTGAGGGGGTTTTAATAGCTGGAAACTGTGAACAAGCTTGAGGTGTTAAGACCCTGAAAGAGGAAAGGGAAATGAGTACTGAGAAAAGAAGGGGAAGGGCCGCGTGCGGTGGCTCACGCCTGTCATCCCCGCGCTTTGGAAGGCCGAGGCGGGTGGGTCATCTGAGGTCAGGAGTTCAAGACCAGCCTGGCCATGACAAAACCCTGTCTTTACTAAAAATACAAAAATTGGCTGGGGGCCATGGCTCACGCCTATAATTTCAGCACTTTTGGAGGCGGACGTGGGTGGATCACAAGGTCAGGTGTTCGAGACCAGCCTGGCCAACATAGTGAAACCCTGTCTCTACTAAAAATACAAAAAATTAGCCGGGCGTGGTGGTGGGTATCTGTAGTCCCACCTACTCAGGAGGCTGAGGCAGGAGAATCGCTTGAACCTGGGAGGCGGAGGTTGTAGTGAGCCGAGATCGTGCCACTGCACTCCATCCAGGGTTTACAGAGTGAGACTCTTTATCAAAAAATAAAAAGGAAAGAAGGAGAAGGACATTTAAAAAATGCGTTATGCTGGTCCTAGCTATTCTCAGGTGGAAGGATTGCTTAAGCTCAGGAGTTTGAGGCTACAGTGTGCTATGATTATGGCTGTGAGTAGCCACTGCACTCCAGCCTGGACAACCTAGCAAGACCCTGAAAAAAAATAAAAAAAATAAAAAAGTAAATAAAAGCCACTATGCTAATCCACAATTTTCATACAAGTAACCCTGGGGAAGTGGTCACTGAAATCTATAGAGCATTTAGAGTTAAGAAATTAACTCAGTGCTGTGGTTCATGCCTGTAATCCCAAGTCTTTGGGAGTTTGAGATGGGAGGATCACTTGAGGCCAGGAATTCAAGACTAGCCTGGGCAACATAGCAAGGCCTGTCTCTTAAAAAAATAACTAGGTGTGGCATGTGCCTATAGTCCCAACTACTTGGGAGGCTGGGGCAAGAGGATCGCTTGAGCTAATGAGGTTGAAGCTGCAGTGAGCCAAGATCATACCACCGCACCCCAGCCTGGACAACAGAGTGGGACCCTGTCTTAAAAAAAAAAAATTAGAGTTAAGAAATCCGTATTTTGTTAATCCAGGACTTGGTGAGAGCCATCCCTTTACAAAAGGCTCTTTTCTCTACCTGCACCAGTCATACTTTCACATTGCCTTATACCTGTCACATCAATGATACGGAGGGTAGTGCGAGAGTCTGTAACTATCTTTCTCAGCCAAATTATTCCAATCTTTTGCACGCAATCAGGATTTAAAATTAGCAGTTAGTATGTAGGCTGCACTGTGAGGGGGAATTACTTCCAACTTCAGGCACTTCACTGTGGCCATTGTTCCACAGAGAGGCATTTCAGTATTTCTACTAGAGCCTGTGTTTTGCGAAGCTTCTTTGTTTTTGCCAGATGCCATTGGCTCATCTTGGTGAAGTACAGCTATAGAATTGGTATTTTGCTGAGTGTATCCATGTCAACATCTCCGAAATACTGGTTTCAAACTTTTTCCCACCCCAATGAGAAAATTTTTGTTTTCACTTTCTATGGCCAGTTAAAAGAAGATGGATGCACAGTGTTCAGCCAAGGTCAATGCAAGGAAGAGGAGAAAAGAGGCGCCCGGACCCAACGGGGCAACAGAGGAAGATGGGGTTCCTTCCAAAGTGCAGCGCTGTGCAGTGGTAAGTGGAGATTAACCTGGCAGGGGGAGGGTAGAAACCGATATGACATTGATGATACCAGTGTTACACATCTTCTGAAATAATGAAAAGAAGGAATAATAAGTGTATTTTCACAGTCACTGGAAATCTTTTGCCTTTTTACTAGATTATGACTCACAGCTCGGTCGTAGAAGCTTTACATTGGATTTAGAAAAAGAAATGTTAGGAAAATATGGAAGTTGCATGTATATTAGGCTGAAACTATTGAAATATGGCCAGGTGCAGTGACTCATACCAGTAATCCCAGCATTTTGGGAGGCTGAGGTGGGCAGATCACCTGAGGTCAGGAGTTCGAGACCAGCCTGGCCAACATGGAGAAACCCCGTCTCTACTAAAAATACAAAATTAGCCGGGCTTGGTGGTGCATGCCTGTAATCTCAGCTACTCGGGAGGCTGAGGCAGGAGAACTGCTGAACTCGGGAGGCGGAGGATGCAGTGAGCCAAGATCGCGCCATTTTATTCCAGCCTGGGCAACAGAGACAGACCCTATCTCAAAAATAAAAATAAAAATAAAAAGTAAATAAATAAATAAATAAAACTAATGAAATAGAAAAATTGGGGCTCTAGGCAGTGATTTGATCTTCGTATCATCTCGTGGTGTCTAGTGCGTCTTTTCTACTGGTTTTTTTCCCCCTCTATCATTCCTCCATTCTATTACTAGTTGTATCTTAGATGAGAACCTTTTTCTGTTTATGCCTACCTTATGCTCCTTTATCTCTGGAAAATTATCTTTGTATTTCCTAATTATTGCCAAACCTTAGATGAAAGACCGCATTCCACACTGCCTATCTCGTCTCAGCTTGCTACCCTCCCTAAAACTTTCCATAATAAAAACACGTCAGAGAACACTTACACACAATTGAAGCTACTGTTGTTAATATTATTATGAAATCTGTGTTTCAAAGTCCCAGTGACAGAATTGTGTGTTTCTTTACCTATATTGACCATTAGGCATTGATCAAACTCAGTTTCCGCTGCTTATTTCTAGAGCTTCCCAGCCCAAAGGGAAAAATCTATTCTGAAACAATTAATAGTTATTCCAAATGAATGCTCTATCTTGAGCAATAAAAGCAAATAATACCCTACAAATAGACAAGTGCCTGCAGGGCTGATACTGATCATAAGGGCAAGTGTATATATTTGTTTCCTGTTGCATTTGTAACAAATTACCATAATACAAATATACAAATGAATTATCTTACAGTTCTGGATATCAGAAATCTGAAATGGGTCTCAGAGGGCTAAAATCAGGGTGTTGGCAGAGCTGGAGGGTCCAGGGGAAAGTCCATCTTCTTGCCTTTTCCAGCTTCTAGAGGGTTCCCACATTGCTTAGCGCTTGGCACCAGCCAGTGCTCACATCACTCTGATTATTACTTCTGCTCACATCACTCTGATGATTACTTCTGCCATATCTCCTGCTCTGATTCTGAATCTCCTACTTCCCCTTTTCACTTACAAGGACTCTTGTGATTATGTTCGGTATACCCAGATAAACCAGAATAATCTTCCTTTATTTAATCATATCTGCAAAGCCTCTTTACTATTTTTATTTTTATTTATTTTTATTTGTATTTTTGAGACAGAGTCTCGCTTTGTCACCCAGGCTGGAGTGCAGTGGCGCGATCCCAGTTCACTGCAACCTCTGCCTCTTGGGTTCAAGTGATTTCCCTGCCTCAGCCTCCCAAGTGGCTGGGATTGCAGGTGCCCACCACCATGCCTGGCTTACTATTTTTATTTTTATTTTTAGAGTAAGGGTCTTGCTATGTTGCCCAGGCTGGTCTTGAACTCCTGAGCTCAAGCAGTCTTCCTACCTCGGCCTCCCAGAGTGCTAGGATTACCAGGCGTGAGCCACTGTGCCTGGCCTGCAGAGTCTCTTTTGCCATGTATGGTAAAACAGTCACAGGCTCCAGGGAATGGGTGTGGCCATCTGCAGGGTGGTATTATTCTGCATACTACAGCAATTAAGCTCAGAAAGTGACTCAGCAATCAACAAAACAGGGCACTGTTAGTTTCTGAATATTTCTTAGAGAATTCAGATTAAAGAAATGGTGGTGTGTATCAATTCAGCAACATCACTTGGAGTAGGAACAAGTTATAACCAAATAGGTGATACTGTCAGCTAATCAGCCAATCACTGTAGATAGGAATAGAGCAAAGGAAGCCAGTCTTTTCGGTGGAATGAGCTCTGAGAAAACTTAAATTTCTTGGTCTTTAGACTCTGGGGAGTCTTTTTTTTTTTTTTAATTCTTCTAGGGAGTCTTAATGCTTTAAATTAGTTTGCTTCATATATTCATGTGAAATCAGTTCAGTGACTTGCTACCTATTCCACATTCCTCCCTGAAACACACAGGCTATTTGGCATAGGCGAATGGGCAGAGATCCACCCAACAGCCTGGACCAGCCTTAGTGAGGAGGAGTGTCTGCTAGTAAGCTTTCTGCCATCTCACTGTACACCTGTGCTTTCTAGCTCTGAATCTCCTTTGAATGCTGTAACAAAAGCAAGCAAGACGTTTTTCTTTTTTTTAACAGCTTTCTTGAGTTATAATTGACATATCATTTACAGTATACAATTCCGTGGTTTTTAGTTTATTCACAGAATTGTGCAACCATCACCATGACCAATTTTAGACTTTTTTCTCTTTTTTTTTGAGACAGGGTCTTGGTCTGTTACCCAGGCTGGAGTGCAGTGGTGTGATCATAGCTCACTGCAGCCTCAACTTTCTGGGCTCAAACAGTCCTCCCACCTCAGCCTCCCAAGTAGCCGGGAATAGAGGTGCACGTCAGCACGCCTGGCTGATTTTTACATTTGTTTTTGTAGGGATGGGGTCTCACTATGTTACCCAGGCTGGTCTCGGTCTCCTAGATCAAGTGATTCTCCTGCCTCAGCCTGCCAAAGTGTGGGATTACAGGCGTGAGCCACCATGCCTGGCCTGGGATATTTTTATCACCCCAGAAAGAAGGCCTGTACTCATTAGCAGTCACTCCCCATTTCCCCCCAGTCTCTCCAGCCTCTGGAAGCCACTAATCTGCTTTCTGATTCTGTGGATTTGCCTGTTCTGGACATTACATACAAATGACATCATACAGTATGTGGTCTTTCGGGGCTGGCTTCTTTCACTGAGCATGTTTTGAAGATTCATTCATATTGCAACATGTAGAAGTACTTAAATTTTTTTCTTTTTTTGAGACTGAGTCTCACTCTGTCGCCCAAGCTGGAGTGCAGTGGCGCAATCTCGGCTCACTGCAACCTCCGCCTCCTGGGTTCAAGCGATTCTCCTGTCTCGCCCTCCTGAGTAGCTGGGACTACAGGTGCGTGCCACCACATCTGGCTGATTTATTTTTATTTTTATTTTTAGTAGAGACGGGGTTTCACCATGTTAGCCAGGATGGTCTTGATCTCCTGACCTCGTGATCCGCCCGCCTCAGCCTCCCAAAGTGCAGGGATTACAGGCGTGAGCCACTGCACCTGGCAATTTCTTTTTTTGAGACAGAGTCTCACTCTGTTGCCCAGGCTGGAATGCAGCGGTGTGATCTTGGCTTCCCAGGTTCAAGTGATTCTCCTGCCTTAGCCTCCTGAGTAACTGGGACTACAGGAATGCGCCGCCACCACGCCTGGCTAATTTTTGTATTTTTAGTAGAGATGGGGTTTTACCATGTTGCTCAGGCTGGTTTCAAACTTCTGACCTCAGGTGATCCGCCCACCTCAGCCTCCCAAAGTGCTGGGATTACAGGTGTGAGCCACCACATCTGGCCAGTACTTCATTTTTTTTTATTGGCAAATAACATTCCATCATATATCACATGCTACTTTTTAGTTATTCATTCTCCAGTTGACATTTGGGTTGAGTAAGCAAGATTTTATTGAATTTTTATTTATTTGTTTTTTTGAGATGGAGTCGTGCTCTGTTGCCCAGGCTGGAGTGCAGTGGCGCGATCTCGGCTCACTGCAAGCTCCGCCTCCCAGGTTCATGCCATTCTCCTGCCTCAGCCTCCTGAGTAGCTGGGACTACAGGCGCCCGCCACCACGCCTGGCTAATTTTTTCTATTTTTTAGTAGAGACGGGGTTTCACCACGTTAGCCAGGATGGTCTCGATCTCTTGACCTCGCGATCTGCCCGCCTCGGCCTCCCAAAGTGCTGGGATTACAGGCGTGAGCCACCGCGCCCGGCCTTTATTGCATATTTACAATGCGCTAGTATGGCAGTAGGTGGTAGAGGTGTAAAGATAAACAAGACCTTCCTTTTATGAGATGTGAGCATAGAGTAGAATTCTATAGCCTAGAGCTCATTAACTTTTTTTTTTTTCTTTTTTAATGGGGACTTGCAGGCGAGGCACAGCGGCTTACGCCTGTAATCCCAGCACTTTGGGAGGCTGAGTTGGGCAGATCACCTGAGGTCAGGAGTTCGAGACCAGCCTGGCCAACATGACGAAACTTTGTCTCTACTAAAAATACAAAAATTAGCTGGGTGCAGTGGTGGGTGCCTGTAGTCCCAGCTACTCAGGAGGCTGAGGTTGCAGTGAGCCGAGATCGCGCCATTGTGCTCCAGCCTGGTGACAGAGCAAGACTCTGTCTCAAAACAAAACAAAACAAAACAAAAAAACAGATCCCCAGGGGGTGGAATCTTTCACCTCTGTTCTCTGTCCCTTCTTTCTCATACCACATGGTATTCCTGTTGACTCTGTAGCATTTCCCGTGGCATTATTGAAATAATTGGGCCAAGCACAGTGGCTTATGCCTAAAATCCAAGCACCTTGGGAGGTGGAAGGATCCTTTGAGGCCAGGAATTTGAGACCAGCCTGGGCAATGCATTATAGAGAGACACTGTCCCTACAAAAAAATTGAAAAATTAACTGGGTATGGGGGTGTGCTCCTGTGGTCCTAGCTGCTCAGGAAGCTGAGGCAGGAGGATCTCTTGAGCCCAGGAGTTCAAGGTTACAGTGAGGTATGGATCGCACCACTGCATTCCAGCCTGGGCAACAGAGTGAGACCCTGTCTCTTAAAAAATAAAAAAAAATAGAAACAATTGGGATCTCGGGAGGACCTGTTATCATTAATACAGAATGTTTGGGTGAAAGGGAAATAAATCTTTTTCTGTGGCATTCAGAAACTTTTTGCTGAAAAATATTTAAGAATCCTTAGAGCTGGATGCGGTGGCTCACGCCTGTAATCCCAGCACAGGGATTACAGCAGAGATCGCGCCGCTGCACTCGAGCCTGGGCGACAGAGTGAGACTCTGTCTCACAAAAAAAAGCAAAAAAAAGAATCCTTAGAAAGTAAAAAGTGTGCTGGGAAGACAATATCAAGTTCTAGTCTGTATTATTTGAATTATGTCCATTTTCCTGTTAGTATGGATGCCAGAACCTCTCATTTTCACTGAAATTTTGAGGAATAGTGAAATAATGTGTGTGAATATAGTCTGGAGAAAGTTGTTGTGGAAGCAATATTGCATTCAGAGACAATTCATAATTTGGGGACTGTTGATTGCCATTATAACTTTTAGCTGCATACATTTGGAAAGTTTATATAGCATTTTAGAAGCTAACCTCTTAGATTAATAGAGGTTAATTTTGTTGGCATGCTGAAATCTGTGTTCTGTAGAATACAAGAGGAAACGAGCTAACGACAAATTTGTTGAGTGCCTACTTTTGTGAAACATTATGCTAATTACTTTGCGGATGCTACTTTGTTTAGTCCTCACAGTAAACTTGTAGGGCAGGTATTGTCGTTTTCTATTTTGTAGAAGATGAAAGCTTTAGAAACTTGCTGTGATTTCACAGCTATTAAATGATAGAGTTGGGATTTAGATCTAAATTTTCCAAGTCCTAACCCCATGTTCTTTCACTGATAACGTCACTACCAGATAGTCTTAAGACTTGAAAGCAATACTGTGGGGTTCCCTTGAGGTTAAAATGAAGGAGATGTGTTTTAGGAGAACATAGAAATATTTAGTCCTACTTTTATAAACCTCAGCTTCTAGAGACACTGTTCTTTGAGAATAACACAGTGTTTTAAAAAATACTACCTTTTCTAGCTGGAAACAACTCTAGAAAAAAAGATTTTGCTGCTTTGTTATAGCTGCACAACGTTAGGTTTCACTCCCTATACTTAGGAGAAACGGATTCAGCATAAACCCCAGCCAGGAAGGACAGCTGTATTTGTCTTCTACCTGGGAATATACACAGTATGTGGGAAAGATAAGATACTTAAAGTATCTTATTTTTTTTTTTTGAGATGAAGTCCGTTCTGTTGCCCAGGCTGGAGTGCAGTGGCGTGATCTCAGCTCACTGCAACCTCTGTGTCCCGGGTTCAAGCAATTCTCCTGCCTCAGCCTCCCGAGTAGCTGGGATTACAGGCGCCCACCACTGCGCCTGGCTGATTTTTGTATTTTTAGTAGTGACGGGGTTTCATCATGATGGTCAGGATGGTCTCGAACTCCTGACCTCGTGATCTGCCCGCCTCAGCCTCCCAAAGTGCTGGGATTACAGGTGTGAGCCACCACACCTGGCCAATATATCTTTTAAAATTTGGGTAAAATTCACATAACATAAGATTCATCATTTTAACCGTTTTCAAGTATATAAGTCAGTAGTTTATAGTCTAGTCATACTGTTGTACAACTATCACAACTATCTAATTCCAGAACATTTCATCACCACAAAAAGAAACCCCCTGTATTCATTAGCAGTCACTCCCTATTGCCCCTCCAGCTACCTCCTGGCAACCACTAATCTGCTTTCTGTCTCTACAGCTTTGCCTAGTCTGAACATCTAATGTAAATGAAATCATACAATATGTGGCCTTTTGTGTCCGACTTCCTTTGTTTGGCATAATGTTTTCAAGATCCATCCAAGTGGTAGCATGTATCAGTACTTTATTCCTTTTTATAGGTAAATAATATTCCATTGTATGGACATACCATTTGTTTATCCATTCATTGATGGACATTTGGGTTGTTTCTACTTTTTGGCTATTACGAGTAATGCAAGTGTAAACATTTTTTGTGTATAAGTTTTTTGTTTTTGTTTTTGTTTTGTTTTGTTTTTTTGAGGCAGAGTCTTTATCTATCTCCCAGACGAGCACAGTGGCACAATCTCAGCTCACTGCAACCTCCACCTCCTGGGTTCAAGTGATTCTTCTGCCTCAGCCTCCCAAGTAGCTGGGATTGCAGGCATGCACCACCCCACCTGGCTAAGTTTTGTATTTTTAGTAGAGATGGGGTTTTACCACGCTGGCCAGGCTGGTCTCAAACTCCCGACCTAAGGTGGTCTACCCACCTTGGCCTCCCAAGGTGCTGGGATTCCAGGCGTGAGTTACCGCGCCCGACATTGTTGTGTTTTTCTTAATACATGTTTTCAATGATCTTGGGTATATACCTAGTAGTATAATTTCTGGGTCATATGGTAATTCTATGTTTAACGTTTTGAAGAACTGTTTTCCAAAGCTGCACATTATTTTATATTCACAGTAGCAATGTATGATGGTTCTAACTTCTTCACATCCTTACCAAGACTGTTATTGCCTGTCTTTTTGCTCATAGACATCCTGGTTGACATGAAGTAGTATTTCCTTGTGTTTTTGAATAGTATCTAGGTCCTTGGTTCTATTTTTAAAAGTATTCCAAAGAAGAATAACACACACACATCTAAAAATGAATGTCTTGGCTGGGCGTGGTGGCTCAAGCCTGTAATTCCAGCACTTTAGGAGGCTGAAGCGGGTGGATCACTTGAGGCCAGGAGTTCAAGACCAGCCTGGCTGACATGGTGAAACCCTGTCTCTACTAAAAATACAAAAATTAGCCAGGTGTGGTGGTGCATGCCTGCAATCCCAGCTAGTTGGGAGGCTGAGGCATGAGAATCGCTTGAACCTGAGAGGTAGAGGTTGCAGTGAGCCGAGCTCACAACACTGCACTCCAGCCTGGGCGACAGAGCAAGACTTTGCCTCAAAAAAAAAAAAAAAAAAAAAAGAATGTTTCCATTTATATCATTAAGTATATCTCAAACTAAACTTATATAAGTGATTTTTTTTTTTTTGAGACAGGGTCTTGCTCTGTTGCCCAGGCTGGAGTGCAGTGGGGCAATCTCAGCTCACTGTAACCCCTGCCTCCCTGGCTCAAGCAGTCCTCCCACCTCAGCTTCCCAAGTAACTGGGACTACAGGCATATGTCACCACGCCCAGCTAATGTTTGTATTTTTTTGTAGAGACGGGGTTTCATCATGTTGCCCAGGCTGGTGTTGAACTCCTGGGCTCAAGCAATCTGCCAGGCTGGGCCTCCCAAAGTGCTGGGATTACAGGCATGAGCTACTGCACCCGGCCAAAACAAACAAACAAAAAAAGTGTTTTAATGTTAAAACCATTTTAAAAATCTACACTTATCTGAAAACAAAACAGTATCTTCCCAGTCTCTGGATTCAGCCCAATCATGATATGATCTTTTTAGAACTGAACATCACTACAGCCATACAGAAATAGGGAACAATTTCATGCCAAAAATTTTGACAATTTAAATAGACAATTTCCTAGAAAGAGACAAATTGCAAAAACTAACCAAGACAAAGGAGAAAATCTTAATAGACCTGTATCAAGTTAAAAAAGAAGAGAAAGGAATTAGTCATTAAAAATCTTCTCACAAAGGCAAGTCCAGGCCCAAAGTTAAAAAACTGGCTGGGTGTGGTGGTGCCTGCCTGTAGTCCCAGCTATTAGGGCAGCTGAGGTGAGAGAATTGCTTGAGCCCCAGAGTTGGAGGCTGCAGAGCTATGATCGTGCCGCTGCACTCTAGCCTTGGAGCCAGAGTGTCTTTACAAAAACCACAAAAACATTTTAGGAATAAATAATATGAATCTTACACAGAAATAAGGTAAAGAGAACACTTCACAACTTATTTTGTGAGGCCAGATATCAAAGCCAGACATAAACATCACAAGAAACAAACTATAATTAAAAATCCCAGGCCAGAGGCTGGGCGCGGTGGCTCACGCCTATAATCCCAGCACTTTGGGAGGCCGAGGTGGGCGGATCACCTGAGGTCGGGAGTTCGAGACCAGGCTGACCAACATGGAGAAACCCCGTCTCTACTAAAAATACAAAGTTAAAATTAGCCAGGTGTGGTGGTGTGCACCTGTAATCCCAGCTACCTGGGAGGCTGAGTCAGGAGAATTGCTTGAACCCAGGAGGCAGAGGTTGCGGTGAGCCGAGATTGCACCATTGCACTCCAGCCGGGGCGATAAGAGTGAAACTCCCTCTCAAAAAAATTGCCAGGCCAGGTACAATGGTTCACACCTGTAATCCCAGCAGTTTGGGAGGTTGAGCTGGGTGGATCACTTGAGTCCAGGAGTTTGAGACCAGCCTGGGCAACATGGCAAAACCCCATCTCTAAAAAAATAATAATTAAAAAAAAATAGCTTTGCACAGTAGCAGTAATAAAATAGCTTTTGCACAGACCACTGAGGTTTATCTGAGGCGCAGTTATTACTCCTTGAAAACTTTTCCCAATACCCCTCTGTGACAACTTGCAATATAGTCAGCATTGACAATTTTTGACAGTCTCTATGGAGATTGAATTTTAAAAAAATACAAAAAATTAGCTGGGTGTGGTGGCTCATGCCTATAACCTCAGCACTTTGGGAGGCCAAGGTGGAATGATTGCTTGAGGCCAGGAGTTTGAGACCAGCCTAGGCACGTAGTGAGACCTTGTCTCTACAAGAATAAAAAATTAGCTGGGTGTTGAGTAGTACATGCCTGTAGTCCCAGCTTCCAGCTACTCGGGAGGCTGAGGTGGGAGGATCACTTGATTTGGGGAGTTGGAGGTTGCAGTGAGCTGAAATGGTGCCAGTGCACTCCAGCCTGGGCAACAGAGCTGGACCCTCTCAAAAAAAAAAAAAAAAAAAAAAAAGAAAAATCCAGATTGGAAAAGAATAAGCAAAACTATCTTTTTTCACAGATGACATGATATTATATGTAGAAAATGCTAAGGAATCTATGAAACAACAACTGATACTAGAACTGATAATTAACTTTAGCAAAGTCATAGGACATAAGATCAATATACCGAAAATTTCAATTACACAAACACAAATACAAATCAATTGCACTGTTACATAATATCAAGGAACAATCCAAAAATAAAATTCAGAAAACAATTTCATTCACAACAGCATCAAGTAGAATAAAATATTTAGGAATAACAAAAACTGTCTTTTTTTTTGAGATGGAATCTTGCCCTGTCGCCTAGGTTGGAGTGCAATGGCATGATCTCGGCTCACTGCAACCTCTGCCTCCCAGGTTCAAGCGATTCTCCTGCCTCAGCCTTCTGAGTAGCTGAGATTACAGGTGCACGCCACCACACCTGGCTAATTTTCTGTATCTTTAGTAGAGACGGGGTTTCACCATGTTAGCCAGGATTGTCTCGATCCCCTGACTTCGTGATCCACCCACCTCGGCCTCCCAAAGTGCTGGGATTACAGGCGGGAATAACGAAATCTCTTAAATGAAGCCATCTGTAATAGGGAAATCAATCGCCTTTCTCTCATCTTTTTTTTGCTTTTTTTTTTTTTTTTTTTTTAGCATTACAGTGTATGCCATTGAGTTGAACTTTCATTTCCTTCACTTTCCATTTCTTAAGGGCTTACGGCAACCAGCTCCTTTTTCTGATGAAATTGAAGTTGACTTTAGTAAGCCCTATGTCAGGGTAACTATGGAAGAAGCCAGCAGAGGAACTCCTTGTAAGTAAATACCTTCTTAATTTGTTGTCTGACTATTGTTTTTAGCATTCCATTGTCTTTATCAAATACACACCTGCTCTGTATATACTTCCCTCTGTTTACTTGCAAAGGCCAGCGGCGAAGGGGTTCTTCCCACCTGCCTTGATGTTCTATTTAGAAGGGTAACTGCACTCCATAAACTTTCACTTTTTCCTTATTATTATGCACCTGTTTCCTGGGCTGTTGTTGCAGCTATGAGATACAGTAAAACAGAAGCAATACGATATTATATTAGCCTGAGCTGAGTTATGAACTTATCTATTTCTATAACGTCCAAATCATATGTCAAGGTGTCACATTCTTCATAGCCTTCAGAATTCCCCACACCTCTCTACGTTCTGTCAGCTGGCTGTGATGCTGCCGATTGATAGAGGACAAAAATATCCCAAGTTGGGAGATGCTCATCACTTAATTTTATTTTTACTGATATTATAATTTTCCAGGTTTAAAAAAATATTTTCAAGGCCCTTGCTCTTTATTTGTATGCTTAATTTACATCATTAATTAGCAGTTTTTGACACATAAATTACTAATATATATTCGAGATGCTTTTCTTATGTGGGGCAATTGGTTTTAGAGATCACTATAAAAGAAACTTCCAAGAGCATTTGTTATGAATACAAAGTCCTATAGGCAAATATTCTTTCTTCTCTGTAGATTCCCTAATTCTCCCTTTTTTTCCAATCCTTTTTCACTTCTTCTGATTACTGTACTAAGTGTTCTGTCTACCCTGTAGACATAGGGCTGAACTAAGACTCAGACAGACACCAGGGAATAAGAGGGGGTTATAGCCACAAATCTGTGCATTTGCAGCATATACAGTATATTTGTGGCTACTTAATTGTGTTGGTATGTTTGGTCTCTGTTGTAACTGAAGAACAGTGAAATACAAATAGAAGTGGGCCAGGAGCAGTGGCTCACACCTGTAATCCTGGCACTTTGGGACACCAAGGCGGGCAGATCATCACTTGATGTCAGGAGTTCGAGACCAGCCTGGTTAACATGGTGAAACCCCATCTCTACTAAAACTACAAAAGTTAGCTGGGCGTGATGGCGGGCACCTGTAGTCCCAGCTACTCGGGAGGCTAAGGCATGAGAATTACGTGAACCTGGGAGGCAGAGATTGCAGTGAGCTGAGATCATGCCACTGCACTCCAGCCTGGGTGACAGAGCGAGACCCTGTCTCAAAACAAACAAAGAAAAAACAAATAGAAGCGATGTACAGTATCATACCAGGAAATTTTTTTTTTCTTTTGAGGCAGAGTCTCACTCTGTTGCCCAGGCTGGCGTGCAGTGGCACAGTCTTGGCTCATTGCAACCTCCTCCTCCCGGGTTCAAGCGATTCTTCTGCCTCAGCCTCCCAAGTAGCTGGGATTACAGGTATGCACCACCACGCCTGGCTAATTTTTGTATTCTTAGTAGAGATGGGGTTTCACCATGTTGGCCAGGCTGGTCTTGAACTCCTGACCTTGTGATCCACCCGCCTCAGCCTCCCAAAGTGCTGGGATTACAGGTGTGAGCCACCGCACCCGGCCAATACTGGGAATTTTAACACCTACCCTTTGGCCTTATCTTGGGTGTATGTATTGTGGGTTTTGGGTCCTCAACAAAAAAGAGGCTAATTCCAGAGACTCCTTTCCTTTAGAAAAAATGTTTAGATATAGTTCATATTGATCACAACCCTCTGATTCATGATAAGATTTTTGAGTTTGGCTTCCCTTATTTGGGTAATAGGTAGGCTCCTGGAGGCAGGGTAAAATGACAGGGAAAACCAGAGACTGTATGGATCAGTGTAATGGTAGCCAGGTCTAACTTCAAAACGCCAGAAGATAGTTGAGGGTTCACATTCAGATGTGATAGTAGAGGCTGTTGAAGGCAAGAACTTTTTATGTACTCTCTAATGACACACATCTACAATCAGCTGTTCATTTAGATTTGATCTGATGGGTTGCATTACCCAGTCTGTTGCTAATTTGTCTATATATCATTTGTGGTACATAAAATTTGAAAATATGTGTACTGTTTCCAAGATGGTCTTTTGTTTTGTTTTGTTTTTGAGACAGAATCTCGCTTGTCAACCAGGCTGGAGTGCGGTGGCGTGATCTCAGCTCACTGCAACGTTTCCCTTCTGGGTTCAAGCAGTTCTCAAATCTCAGCCTCCCAAGGAGCTGGGATTACAGGAGTGAGCCACCGTGCCGGGCCTGTTTCCAAGTTTGAAAGCTTATAATTAACAAGTCCTGACTAGTATAATTGTTTTTAATTTTAGAATTATACGATTTCACAAATAAGTCATTGTCAAGATTATCTACTTTATAGTTTCTTCATTATGTACATAAAGCAATTAAGGTCCAGTAACTAAGAAGTGAAGGCTCCTCTACAGTAAAACATAATTAGTGGGATAGAATTGCAGCTCAAACCTCACCCGGGAATGGTGCTACTCATTGTAAGCATTAGAATAGAAGGGCCTTCAGCAAAATAATTGTATTTTTGGTGGAACAGACAGCCGCAAATTAGCCTATAAATTTGCCAGCTTAATTTGAACTCTGGTTTTTCTCCTAGATCTCATTTTGTCTGACTGTTTTATGTTAAATCACCAAGTAGGTAACTGCATTCATGCCAGTGCAGGACAAGGAATAAGGCAATAAAGAATGCACATGCTCTAGTGAAGTCCCAACACCCCCCTCCTGCTCCCCAGGTTTTTACGAGGGAGGTTGTATAATCTAGGAGAAGATTCTCTACTTAGAGAAAAACAAATGATTTGAGAGACAAGAAGGTCAGCTCTGGGAATCTTTTGGAAGATGAAAAAAATCAGCAATATGTTTAACTCAGAGAAAGGAAGGAAAAGGGAGAGTGTGAAGGGCAATGGAAATCTGTTAGCAACAGAATGTTTCGGTGGTAGGTATTTGGGAGAATAAATATATCAAAAGAGATCATTAATTGAAACCCAGGTTTCTTCTGCCTAAAGGAGGACATATGGTTACTTAATCACCAGTGGTGCAGCATATAATTCATAATCCATATAAACCGTATAATTTATCATCCAAATCAGGACAGTTTTGAGCATGAAAGGGAGTTGCTGTTAATAATATACAGAGGTTGAGTGTGGTGGCTCATGCCTGTAATCCCAGCACTTTGGGAGGCCAGGGCAGAAGGATTGCTTGAGGCTAGGAATTCAAGACCAGCCTGGGCAATACAGTGAGATCCCATCTCTACAAAAATTTTAATAATTAGCCAGGTGTGGTGGTGTGCATCTATAGTTCCAGCTACTCAGGAGGCTGAGGTGAGAGGATTGTTTGAGCCCAGGAGGTCTAGACCACAGCAAGCCATGATTGCACCACTGCACTTCAGCCTGGGTGACAGAGATCCTAGCTTGAAAAAAAAAAAAAAAAAAAAAAAAAATATATATATGCCAGGTACGGTGGCTCACACCTGTAATCCCAGCACTTTTGGAGGCTGAGGTGGGGTGGATCACAAGGTCAGGAGATCGAGACCATCCTGGCTAATATGGTGAAACCCTGTCCCTACTAAAAATACAAAAAATTAGCCAGGCATGGTGGCACACGCCTGTAATCCCAGCTATTCAGGAGGCTGAGACAGGAGAATCACTTGAGCCTGGGAGGCGGAGGTTGCAATGAGCCTAGGTCACGCCACTGCACGCTAGCCTGGGCGACAGAGTGAGAGTCTGTCTCAAAAAAAAAAAAAAAATCTATATAACATATATACATATATAATATATACATAATATATAAATGATATTAAATATGTATTATATAGTACATGATATAATATAAACATTAAAATTATATTAAAAGTATATAATTTATATAAATATAATTATGTATACTATAATGTACATTAAATCAGGGGTGTGGTTATCCTGGCCCATAGCCACTTGGTAAAAGAATGGCTAACGCTAGCTTTCTTCCCAGACTAGTTCAACAGTGACCCCTTCTGGCCGTTTGGTTAATATGTCAGCCTGGGTGTGCCAAAGACAGGATGGAATGGTGGCCAGTTGAGATGCTGGTAGGCTGGGGAAGCACTGGGGAGAGCAAGAGGCGCATCTGGGATTGGTCTGAGAAAAGGTTCAGTGATCTACTTGGCCTAACATAGGATGATTAGCTGTGCTGCAAGCAGCCACTTGATCAACAGCATTCTGTGCTGTTGCCACCATCCTGGCAATGTGTTTCTTGGGCAAAATTTCCCTGCTGTATGCCGTCTAGTAGCAAAGAAACAACAAAATAGTCTTAATTTGTATATTCTAATCCCTTGCGTTTCAGGATCAAATAGTGTGAGATCGTAGCCCCTCTGGACTTTTTTAGGGAAAATGGAAGTATGTTAGTTACTTCATGGACATGACTTCTGGGATACTTCAATTTTTTTTTTTTTTTTTTTTTGAGACAGAGTCTTGCTCTGTTGCCCAGGCTGGAGTGCAATGGCGCGATCTCAGCTCACTGCAACCTCCGTCTCCTGGGTTCAAGAGATTCTCCCGCCTCAGCCTCCCGAGTAGCTGGGATTACAGGCACCCACCACCACGCCCAGCTAATTTTTGTATTTTTAGTAGACACAGGGTTTCACCATGTTGGCCAGGCTGGCCTCAACTGCTGACCTCAGGTGATCCGCCTGCCTTGGCCTCCCAAAGTGCTGGAATTACAGGCGTGAGCCACCGTGCCTGGCCCAAAAATCTTTTTAATGTATTATTTTTTAATAGGCATAGAGCCAATGCAGTGACTTCTGGGATATAGAAGGGAGATTATATGCTCAGATTTTGTTTTATTTTGCTTTGTCTTATTAAAAATTATCTTTTAAAAAATATTTATTTTTCTTCTTTTTTTTAGTTGACACATGCTGGCAGTAAAAAATAATTTTAATAGAGATAGGGTTTCACTGTGTTGCCCAGGCTGGTCTCAGACTCCTGGGCTCAAGCAGTCCCCCTGCCCTGGTCTCCCAAGGTGCTGGAATTACAGGTGTGAGCTACTGTACCCGGCTTGCTTTCTCTCATAGGTGAGAAAACTGAGGCATAAGGAAGTGAAGGTTACAGAGGAAGAAAGCTGGTTGGAAAGCTCGAGCTATGACCTTTCTGACTCTTAAATCCGTTAAATTAATTCTTAGTTTTCCATTGGATTGGTATATTTAATTTAAAATTTTTATTTCCTGTATTATAAAACTAGCCTGGGCCGGGCATGGTGGCTTATGCCCGTAATCCCAGCACTTTGGGAGGCCAAGGCAGGCAGATCACTTGAGGTCAGGAAATTGAGACCAGCCTGGCCAACACGGGATATGAATATAAAAATACAAAAATTATCCCGGCTTGGTGGCTTTCGCCTGTAATCCCAGTGACTTGGGAGGCTGAGGCAGGATAATCACTTGAACCCGGGAGGCAGAGGTTGCAGTGAGCCTAGATCATGTCACTGCACTCCAGCCTGGGTGACAGAGCAAGACTCCATCTCAAATAAATAAATAAATAAATAAATAAATAAAAATACAACTAGCTTGGGCAACATGTGAAACCCCATCTGTACAAAAAATACAAAAATCAGCTGGGCGTGGTGGTGTGCACTGTAGTCCCAGCTTCTTGGGAGGCTGAGGCGGGAGGATCATTTGAGCCTGGGAGGTGGAGGTTTCAGTGAGCTGAGACCATGCCACTGCACTCCAGCCAGGGCGACAGAGCCAAACCCTGTCTCAAAAAATCAAATCAAATGAAATCAATACATTCCCACAGTTTAATATGCATAAAATACAAAAAGGGCATAAAGTAAAATGTCTCCCTCTCAAGACCTGTCTCACAGCCACCTGGTATCCCTATAACAGGCCACCAATATTACCCATTTCTGTGAATATCTGAGTAAATCGTTTATATATCTTTCCACCTTTTAGTGGGTGTATTATGCTATATTCAGTCTTTCATTTAAATTTAGATCATTTCCTGACTATTGCTATTATAAACAGTACTGCATGAATAACATCTACATTTACTGTGAGATAATTCCCAGAATTAGAATAGCTGGGCCAAGCTATAAGCATTTGTCGTTTGTCTTTTGATAGTTACTACCTAGTTGCCCTTCTTGAAAGTTGCTGATACTCCTTTCAGCAGTGTATGATTTCTTGGTTTAAAATCTACTTATTTATGAATAAAGCTTTTTGAAAACAAAAATTCATAAACCTCCTGAGAACCACTTTCCTTCTCCTTGATTCATTGCCCTGAAGACAGGAAGGAGATGTATCTGGTCCTCAGCCTCAGCATAGTGTATCTGATCCTCAACCTCGGCATAGTGTATCTGATCCTCAACCTCGGCATAGTGTATCTGATCCTCAACCTCAGCATAGTGTATCTGATTCACTCGTAGTGTATCTGATCCTCAGCCTCGGCATAGTGTATCTGATCCCCTCCATAGACCTCAGGCATAGTGTATCTGATCCTCATGTGTATCTGATCCTCAGCCTCGGCATAGTGTATCTGATCCTCAGCCTCAGCATAGTGTATCTGATCCTCAGCCTCGGCATAGTGTATCTGATCCTCAACCTCGGCATAGTGTATCTGATCCTCAGCCTCGGCATAGTGTATCTGATCCTCAGCCTCAGGCATAGTGTATCTGATCCTCAGCCTCGGCATAGTGTATCTGATCCTCAACCTCAGGCATAGTGTATCTGATCCTCAGCCTCGGCATAGTGTATCTGATCCTCAGCCTCGCATAGTGTATCTGATCCTCAGCCTCGGCATAGTGTATCTGATCCTCAACCTCGGCATAGTGGTATGTATCTGATCCCTGCAAGACCTCAGGCATAGTGTATCTGATCCTCAACCTCGGCATAGTGTATCTGATCCTCAACCTCGGCATAGTGTATCTGATCCTCAGCCTCGGCATAGTGTATCTGATGACACTTTGACGTATCTTTTCCAAATGATGTAAATGCCCCTGTCATTTTCTGCTGCAGTAAAATAGCTCTTCCTTTATTCACATAAAGGGAATAAGTTACATGGACCCCTTAGATTTATTATTTAAAGCATGATGAACCGTTATGCTGATTTTGTTTTTAGTGTTTATTTGGCTGTGGAATTAGTCTTGTTCCCCAGGAAATCGTTTCCGGGCTTCTCAGTTGACAGTTCTCTGTTATTTGTTGTGCCTGACAAGTTTGGTACAACCAGGCTAATAGACGCAGTTAGTGCAGATTGATGATGTCAAAAATCTCTTTATAGGCTGAGTATGGTGGCTCATACCTGGAATCCCAGCATTTTGGGAGGTCAAGGTGGAATTGCTTGAGTCCAGGAGTTTGAGACCAGCCTGGGCAACTTGGTGTCTACAAAAAATAAAAAAAAAAATTAGCCGGGCGTGGTTGTGTGCATCTGTGGCCCCATCTACTTGCGAGGCTGAGATGGGAGGATCACTTGAGCCCAGGAGATCAAGGCTACTGTGAGCTGTGATCACATCACTGCACTCCAGCCTGGGTGCCAGAGTGAGACCCTGTCTCAAAAAAAATGAAAAAGTCCTTATAGTCAAGTTATTTTTCATAACCCAACCTACCCCCAAAATCAGGGTGAATACCCAGAAAACACCTAAAGAAAGGAGTATGCAGTTGGGCCGGGCGCGTTGGCTCACGCCTGTAATCCCAGCACTTTGGGAGGCCGAGGCGGTGGATCGAGGTCAGGAGATCGAGACCATCCTGTCTAACACTGTGAAACCCGGTCTCTACTAAGAAAAAATACAAAAAATTAGCTGGGCGTGGTGGCGGGCACCTGTAGTTCCAGCTACTCAGGAGGCTGAGGCAGGAGAATTGCTTGAATCCAGGAGGCGGAGGTTGTAGTGAGCCGAAATCGCGCCACTGCACTCCAGCCTGGGCGACAGAGTGAGACTCTGTCTCAAGAAAAAAATAAAAAAAAAAAAAGAAAGGAGTATGCAGTCATGGAACTGTCACACAGGGCCATTTCCATTTGCCAAGTACAAGATATTGAATCAGTGTATTTTTGTGGCTTGGCGCGGTGGCTCACACCTGTAATTCCAGCATTTTGGGAGGCTGAGGCTGGCGGATCATTTGAGACCAGGAGTTCGAGACCAGCCTGGCCAACAAGAAAAAACCCCGTCTCTACTAAAAACAAAAATTAGCCAGGCGTGATTACATGCACCTGTAATCCCAGCTGCTTGGGAGGCTGAGGCAGGAGAATCACTTGAACCCAGGAAGCGGAAGTTGCAGTGAGCCGAGATCACGCCACTGCACTCCAGCCTGGGCAACAGAGTGAGACTTGGTCTCAAAAATAAAAATAAAAATAAAAATAAAAAGTATTTTTGATCAACTCTTTCATTTGGATCTAGGTGAGCGACCTGTGAGAGTTTATGCCGATGGAATATTTGACTTATTTCACTCTGGTCACGCCCGAGCTCTGATGCAAGCAAAGAACCTTTTCCCTAATACGTACCTCATTGTGGGAGGTAAGAAAACATTTGATGACTTCAGGTGCTATGCAAAAAAAGATGTCAGTAGAACCTGTCTTTCTCTTCTGTCTTTATAACCTGAGTACACTGGCTCTTGTTTCCGTTTTTAAATGAAGGATGTAGTACAGCCTCTCTAAAACACATGAAGTATATGGAGTACCAGCAAACTAAACCTGGAGAGAGGAGCTTCAAGCTCATTGACTGTGATGTCTGACATTTATCTCACTGTTTTTAGCTGAGTTTCTGCGGTCACAGGAGCAACAATGGCTTCTGTTGTCCACTTTAAAAACATTTGCTTTAGATTTCAGTTTATCATTTTGAATCAACTGGAGTACAAAAGTCTGCCAAGGAAATGTTAGGTGGTCCAGTCCAGTGTGAATAAAACAGGAAAACATGTTTAAGGACTTAATTGATGCAGACATGCACAGCAGGTTTATTTCAGAGTCAAAGATCTTGGTCACCTGTTGTACCGTCCCTTCTCCAAAGTATGAACATACTCTTTAGTGAGTGTTGCTCCTGAAGGTATACACTGCATTAGGAAAAGCGTTGTTACCCAGGTTCAACTACCTTTAGAAGACTTTCCTCCAGTTGGGGAAGATGGTTGCAGTCCTAAGCAGTGGGAGAAGATGGGAGAGGTCGGTGGCTGAGGAGTTGCTAAGCAAAGAGGACTCCGACCCACAATTTATGATGTGGTGAACTCAGTTTGCAGTGATGAGCTCACACACAACTTCAAAGGCTTCACGGTGATGAACGAGAATGAGCGCTATGACGCAGTCCAGCACTGCCGCTACGTGGATGAGGTGGTGAGGAATGCGCCCTGGACGCTGACACCTGAATTCCTGGCCGAACACCGGGTAAGAAACCGGACACATATTCCCATTCGTTGTTCCAGAATCCCCTCAACTCTCAAGGCTGCTGGCACGTAGGCTGGTTTTCCACTAGCCCTGTTTTACTTCTACCTCTTATGTAAGTTTCGTAGGAGATGACAGTGATATCACTAGTGATAATAGTCATCCCTGACGTTTATATGGGGCTGGATGGTTTGCAAGCAGTTTTACATCCATTCTGTTCCATTTTCTGTCCACAACAATCCCGTGGTGTGTTTGTCATTTCCACTCTACATATGAGTAACAAGGCCTAGAGAAACCAAATAACCTGCTCCAAGTTCCACCATTGGCAGGGCTGGGAACTGAACTCGCCACAAGTTCCACCATTGGCAGGGCTGGGAACTGAACTTGCTGCAAGTTCCACCATTGGCAGGGCTGGGAACTGAACTCGCCACAAGTTCCACCATTGGCAGGGCTGGGAACTGAACTCGCCACAAGTCAAGTTACACCATTGGCAGGGCTGGGAACTGAACTCGCCACAAGTTACACCATTGGCAGGGCTGGGAACTGAACTTGCTGCAAGTTACACCATTGGCAGGGCTGGGAACTGAACTCACCACAAGTTACACCATTGGCAATGCTGGGAACTGAACTCGCCACAAGTTACACCGTTGGCAGGGCTGGGAACTGAACTCGCCACAAGTTACACCATTGGCAGGGCTGAGAACTGAACTCGCCACAAGTTAGTTACACCATTGGCAGGGCTGGGAACTGAACTCGCCACAAGTTAGTTACACCATTGGCACGGCTGGGAACTGAACTCGCCACAAGTTACACCGTTGGCAGGGCTGGGAACTGAACTCGCCACAAGTTACACCATTGGCAGGGCTGGGAACTGAACTTGCTGCAAGTTACACCATTGGCAGGGCTGGGAACTGAACTCACCAGTTACGCGACCTTCCCCCCACACCATAGGCACGTCTACCCTTAGAACATGCCAGTCTCCTGAGAATATCCATAGCCCCAGGTGAACTCTGAAGACGGTCACATTACCAGGAAATAAGATGGATTAACATAGCCTTTTCTTGGCTTAAGTTTCGTTTTAGGGCTTTGATCTTAGGCTAGAAATTGGGTGGAATCAGAAATCAAGGATATTTCTCACTGTTTCTTAGTAAGTTATTATCAACCCCTTACGTCCTTTTACTTCTCCCACATTAAAGTAACAGATTTCAGCCAGGTGCAGTGGCTCATGCTTGTAATCTCAGCACTTTGGGAGGCCAAGGTGGGAGGATCGCTTGAGCCCAGGAGTTCAAGTCCAGCCTGGGCAACATACCGAGACCCTGTCTCTACTTAAAAAAAAAAAAGCCACAGGTTTCCTGCAAAAGGTGGGTATAAAAGATGAGAAGGATTGATTAGGCCAGGTTAGAGGTCCCCAAGCCTGAGGAAACAGCAGGCATGTTGTCAGTTCTCTACAGGGGCGCGTGGAATGTTGTAGGTAAATTGTTCAGTGAGGCAGAAGGAATAAAGGCAGCCAAAGTGCTTCTAAAGCAATATGTGGGTAGGCCTGAAGAGGGGATATTTATTAAAACGATTGAGGATTAGGACAGACCTTTTATAATTCTCTGGCTTTTCTACATCAACACTTAGCAGCCAGTGGCACCAAAGGTGGTAAGCAAGTTTATTCTCAGCATCACAGCCCACAGGCCCAGACAGAAGTATGAAGTTAGAGAATTTCTAACTCCCCTTTTCTCTTTGTTAACAATATATACTCAACCTTGAGTTTTGCTTGTCCCATTCTTTCTTTTTTTTGAGACAGAGTTTCGCTCTGTTGCCGGGGCTGGAGTGCAATGGCGTGATCTTGGATCACCGCAACCTCCGCCTCCCAGGTTCAAGTGATTCTCCTGCCTCAGCTTCCCGAGTAGCTGGGATTACAGGTGCGTGCCACCATGCCCGGCTAATTTCTTGTATTTTTAGTAGAGACAGGGTTTCGCCATTTTGGCCAGCCTGGTCTTGAACTCCTGACCTCAGGTGATCCGCCCGGCCTCCTATTCTTTACTTTGCTGCCTATGGATCCCTGACAAGTTGTTCATGAGTAATTGAGATGCTGGCTGAGAGTCTCTGACATAGTCCCAATGAACATGCTTCACACTCCTGTGGTCTCTGGGGGATGGTATAGTGATCTTAGTAATTATCAGCAAAAGGCTGGTGGCCCATTCGGGAAGGAGTAAGTGAAGTTTAGCACA
The DNA here is from genome assembly GCF_006542625.1 of Nomascus leucogenys. Classification (NCBI taxonomy): domain Eukaryota; kingdom Metazoa; phylum Chordata; class Mammalia; order Primates; family Hylobatidae; genus Nomascus; species Nomascus leucogenys. Next base: position 117,059,393 of record NC_044391.1, on the reverse strand, counting down.
TCTCCAAACAACATTATTGATCCCCAGTATCATTCTTTTTGCCCTTGCAAAGGATATTCATAGTAGTAAAATCGCTGGGCACAGTGGCTCACGCCTGTAATCCCAGCACTTTCGGAGGCCGAGTCAGGTGGATCACTTGAGGTCAGGAGTTCGTGACCAGCCTGGCCAACATGGTGAAACCCTGTCTTTACTAAAAATGCAAAGATTAGCCAGGTGGGGTGACATGCGCCTGTAGTCCCAGCTACTCGGGAGGCTGAGGCAGGAGAATCGCTTGAATCCAGGAGGCAGAGGTTGCAGTGAGCCGAGACTGTGCCACTGCACTCCAGCCTGGGCAACAGAGCGAGACTCAGTCTCAAAAAAAAAAAAAAAAAAAAGGTAGCAAAATGATAGACCCTGAGGATAAAACTTCTTTTATGGCTTTGGGTTTGTATTTCTCAGGAGAATAGATGTATCTATTCCAGTCAGAGGGCTCGTGGTTGCTATTTTTATTTTCCCTCTTTTCTCACGGACTGAGAGAAACTAGTTAAGAAAGGAGTAACCTCTTTCTCATACTTTTTTTTTTTTTTTGGAGACAGAGTCTTGCTTTGTCACCCAGGCTGGAGTGCAGTGGTGCGATTTCGGCTCACTGTAGCCTCTGCCTCCTGGGTTCAAGCAATTCTCCTGCCTTAGCCTCCCAAGTAGCTGGGACTACAGGCACCTGCCACTATGCGTGGCTAATTTTTTTGTATTTTTAGTAGAGACGGGGTTTCACCGTGTTAGCCAGGTTAGTCTTGAACTCCTGACCTCGTGATCCACCCGCCTTGGCCTCCCAAAGTGCTGGGATTACAGGCATGAGCCACCGCGCCCAGCCTTTCTCATACTTTTAGAAACCCTTATTTGACCAAATCCTTCCAGACCCAGGACAGGGAGATTTCCTTCTTTCCTAGGCTCCACCCACTCACCGGTTCACCAGCAAACCCTCTGGCCCTATTGACCACAGCAAGATGACTGGTATACAGAGTGAGGGTAACAGTCCTAGTAGACTAGGAGAAATAGCTACAAAAGCAGCTGGCTAACTTCATATGTATACTCCATAAATTATTAGGTTGGGTGGTTTGTGAATAGACTGTAGAATTTATGAGCAAAGCAAAGAGAGATACGAAGTCCACTGAGGCCTGGCCTCTGCCTATTGTCCCTTTTCTGGGCCTGAGAACATTGACTGGGTCTTCCTGAATGGCAGTTATCATGGATTTTAATGATGTTTCCTTATTTTCAGATTGATTTTGTAGCCCATGATGATATTCCTTATTCATCTGCTGGAAGTGATGATGTTTATAAGCACATCAAGGAGGCAGGTGAGTGAGCTGATGTGCTTCCTCACTTTAGGGGATCTCGGGCAGCTGCAGATGTTCAGCCATGTTGCTACTTTACAGAGGAAAATGTGTACATTAGAAATTCAACATCCTCTTTCAGGCCACATTTTGGATAAAAGGTAAAGATGAGCATAGCACCCATCAATTCTTTGTTGTCAGTTCATGACATCCATCAATTCTTGGTCTAAACATCTACTTTGGATATCTCTCTTAATTTCAGGAAACCTTTCTCATATTTTTCTTAATATTAGGGCTATGTAACTCTTCTTTGCCTTACCTCTGGCCTTTGATTCAGTCTACCTTCTGTATATCAGTATCTTTCAGTTTCATTTAGTAATAACAGATTCTTCTTTTTGAGGAAAGGAATGTTGCCCCCAGTTTCCATTTAGTCTTAATACCTGAGCTAACCAGAACCTCACAGTGTTTGTCTGTATGTTTCTGAGTTAGGCATGTTTGCTCCAACACAGAGGACAGAAGGCATCTCCACATCAGACATCATCACCCGAATTGTGCGGGATTATGATGTGTATGCGAGGCGGAACCTGCAGAGGGGCTACACAGCAAAGGAGCTCAATGTCAGCTTTATCAACGTGAGTTCCAGCCTCACCCCAGAGTTGCCTGACTCTGTAGGATACATGTTGCCTCCCACTCCATCTTAGCTGAACTGGCTTTGCAGTTGGCTCTAATGATCACTCCCAAAAGTTCAGTGAATGAATTACCACTATGTTAACTGTTCACAAAAAGGATGAAACAGACAGTTTCTGCCGTTATGGTGTAGTACCAACACATTCGTATAAAGCCATACAGCCAACTAAATAAATGAGTGATTTATATAGTACAGTATTTCCGTTAATAAATGGAAAACGGTGTCTCTTAAACTTCCTTTTTCTTTTTTGGTTGGATGATCTTTTGGAAACCTGCTAAAGGCTATGAACCCTCTCCTCGTGTGGATAGGGAGACCCGACACACCACTTCCCACATAGACCTGAGTTTTAAATTTGGATTGACGGAAGTTAAGTTTATCTTAGCTTAATATTGCCTTTTAGAAACTGTATATATTTTGCTGGGCATGGTGGTTCATGCCTGTAATCCCAGTACTTTGGGAGGCTGAGGCGGGAGGACTGCTTGAGGCCAGGAGTTTGAGACCAGTCTGGGGGTAACATAGCGAGACCCCATCTCTAAACAAACAGACAAACAAAAAAACTCATGTAAATATATATATATATATATAGTATTTCTTTCTTTTTGAGACAGGGTCTCGCTCTGTCGCCCAGGCTGGAATGCAGTGGCGTGATCTCGGCTCACTGCGGCCTCTGTCTCCTGGTGCCTTAGCCTCCTGAATAGCTGTGATTACAGGCATGTGCCACCAGGCCTGGCTAATTTTTGTATTTTTTTTTTTTAGCAGAGATGGGGTTTTGCCACGTTTGCCAGGCTGGTCTCGAACTCCTGGCCTCAAGCGATCGGCCCCCCCCTTTGGCCTCCCAAAGTGCTGGGATTACAGGCATGAGCCACTGTATCCAGCCAACACTATACATTTTGTATGTAAATTAGACCCCAATAAAATCGATTTAAAAAGAAGAAAGCTGCTAACTTTAATGTCTTCTACGTAACCAGTTTACCATGCTCCCTGACCTCCTCCCATCTCTGTAAATTGTGCTGTAAGAATGGATAAAATGATTACATCTAAATATGATTTATCTAGGCAGATAAACCCTAGCTCTTATTAATTTACTTACTATAGCTTTATTTTTCCCATAAAAATCAGGTGTTTAAAAATTCTATACATAATCCCTTTCCTCTTTATGATCTGGAAATTATGAGAGTACTTTTCTTTTTCTTTCTTTGAGATAGAGTCACACTCACTCACCCAGGCCAGAGTACAGTGGCGCAATCTTGGCTTACTGCAGCCTTGACCTCCGGGCTCAAGTGATCCTCCCATCTCAGCCTCCTGAGTAGCTGGGACTACAGGCACCGGCCACCATACCCAGCTTATTTTTTATATTTTTATTTTTAGTAGAGATGAGGTCTTGCTATGTTGTCCAGGCTGCTCTTGAGTTCCTGGCCTCAAGCAGTCCTCCCACCTCGGCTTCCCAAAGTGCTGGGATTACAGGCATGAGCCACTGTGCCTGGCCAAGGATACTTTTCATTTGACTAAATACTCCCTTCCCTTCCACCAGAGGGTTTATACCATTTTCCTTATCTTTAGCAAAGTCGGTAAGACCAACGAGTGTCATCATTTTGCAAATGGGAAATGGATCTTAAAATACTAAAGGAACAAAAAGCAAAAAACACAACTCATTTAAGATAATACAATAAGCCAGTGATAGAGGGGAAAATCCAGCACAACAGGCAGATTAATTAAGTAAAAGATCCAGTATTTTCTCTTTCAATCTATTGTAATTAGTTTATTCATGGCAGTATTGTGCAGTGATCTTTTAGCTGCCTCTGTGTCTCCGTCTAGAATGAGGTTTGGGTCATGCTGGGCATGTTTATGTTCCAAGTTTATGTTTTATCTTTAAAACTCTGACTCTATTTGGCTACATGCCTGTTACTGGGTATAGCCTATATTTTTAGTTTATTCCCAAATGCCCACAATATTAGAATTACCACTTCTTGTGTGTACATCCACAGCATATCTTATCTGTTATTATGCTAATGATGAGTGGGGTAGGTTAAAGCAAAGCAAAATTCTAGACTGAAAACAGTGTCAATTGAGTGCTTGAGCCATGTTTTTTCGTTCGCTTATGGTAGAGAAGTTTAAGGTGAGCATTATTTCTCAAAAGAGTTCCTTCTTTATCTAGGAGAAGAAATACCACTTGCAGGAGAGGGTTGACAAAGTAAAGAAGAAAGTGAAAGATGTGGAGGAAAAGTCAAAAGAATTTGTTCAGAAGGTGGAGGAGAAAAGCATTGACCTCATTCAGAAGTGGGAGGAGAAGTCCCGAGAATTCATTGGAAGTTTTCTGGAAATGTTTGGTCCGGAAGGGGCACTGGTACGTTCTTTCCCGCTGGACAGTGTAGGGAGTTCCATGTTGCGGAGAGAATGACAGAATCATCGAGCAGGAAGGGACATCGACATTAAGAAGTTATCTAGTCTCTCCCCTCATCTGGGCAGAACTATCTTTCAACTGTCCCCAGCAAGGTTTTTGAAATCTTTACAGAAAGACGTTACACATTCTCCCAGATAATTTTGCCAGCTCTCTATCAACCTTGAAATCTGGTGACAAGATAAGCAAGTCGCCTTGCCCAGCTTTTATCTGTGGTATGATTTTAGATAGAAGGAAAGGAAAGAATAAAGAACAATAAAAAGAAAGCAGCCTCCACTACAAGTAGCTGCAGCAGGAACCCCAGGTAAGGTGGGAGTTCTGTCTTTGGGGAGTAGCAGTCTTTTCAACCAAATACAAGATTGAGCAAGTGAGTCCTAGGTTAGATATCAGGAAGGATCTGTCTGTGAAGGTGTTTGGATAGATGAGAATAATCCTAGACTAGATTATTCGGGAAGAATGGGGAATTTCCCGGGTGATGACAGCAGGTGAGAACCCTTAAATAAATAGTACAGCACAGACATCCCAGTCCCAGAGGCTTCAGTGATGATTTAGTAGGATCCACGGTTTTTCTCTGACTCTTCCTTTCGGTTTCTGCAGAAACATATGCTGAAAGAGGGGAAGGGCCGGATGCTGCAGGCCATCAGCCCGAAGCAGAGCCCCAGCAGCAGCCCTACTCACGAGCGCTCCCCCTCCCCCTCTTTCCGATGGCCCTTCTCGGGCAAGACTTCTCCACCTTGCTCCCCAGCAAATCTCTCCAGGCACAAGGCTGCAGCTTATGATATCAGTGAGGATGAAGAAGACTAATGTTTCCCCTCCTTTCCCGTCCTCTCCTTCTGTCCCATTACCTTCAGAAGCTCTCTATTGAATTCCAAATTGTGACCCCAACACTAAACCTAAGGACAGCTACAAAGGAAAGACAACTGGGGCAAGAGGACCTAGGACTGGGGGAACCAAAACAGCCTGTCCTCCAAGTGACGTCACTCACCCACACGAAGGAGGGGGACTGCACCTTAGAAGGCTGCTCTGCATCCATTTACCCCCCCAGTGAAACAGGGCTTTGTTTCACTGTTTATGTTCACGTGATCTCAACAGGGAAATCGTCATTTTTATTAATTTTTTAAAAAATTAGTCTTTCAAATGTAGAACTAATGTTTTGCCCCTGAGGAGTGGGCAGAAGAAGGAGGTAGTGTAATACGCAGAGGCCTTTTCTTCCCGGTATACTATAGCATTTGCCTTCCGTTCTGAAGCAAAGTGGCTTGCCAAGTCCTTCACGAAATGAGCCATGCTGATGGGTAATTTGTGGAGAAATATCTTAATTTTGATTTCCTTAAGGAAAAGTGAAAAGCAGAGTTACAGTCACAAATCCCCTCAACGTACTGCCGTCACCGGTGTCGTTGTGGCTGTGGGAAGGAGATCTGAGCCTAACTTTTCTTACTCCCTGAGGAGTTTCTTGTTGGACCCAATGGGGTCCATGAAGACACTGATGGGGATGGAAGCAGACCCATGGCATCAACTGCAGTGTTTCTGCTGTGTTCATCTTCTCAGAAAATTCTGTGGCCCAGTTCTTTGGGAGCTGTTGTCAGTCTCTTTCCTGCCATCTACCTTCGAAGGAAGGAACACCTTTAGGGTTACGATGATGAGAGGAGCGGGACAATACTCAAGCCTGTACCAACTCAACTGAGATTAGTTTCCTACTGGGAGTAAGTGCCTGGCCCTGCTACTCCTATTTGAATGCTATGAATATTACCTAGCCTTTTACAAAGGACACTTTGTAAATGTCTGCTGTTGGAAATTGATGTTAATCCATTTTGGTCATAGCCATATTAGAGAGATTTGCACAGAATGTAGAAGCGAAAGCGTAGGAAACACCTTCCTTTCTAAAGCAACAGCCTTATCACCTTGACCTCTGTCCCTCTTAAGAACATTCTTCACTGGAACCAGTCCACAGTCTTTGTATTCCTCTGAGAGCCGCAGTTGGCAGGGCCCTCCCTCCGCCGCCTCTCCAGCAAGCCACAGAGCATACCCTCACGTGGCAAGAGTGTGGTAGGTTTTCTGCCCACTTCTCGCACACGCCTGGTGGTTGTGGTTCCATCTCCCCTGTTAGCTTGCCCGGGGGATTCGACGCTTGAATTTCAAATCAAAGAATGCTAATGCTTAGCATTTGCTGTTGAGCATGATCTAACTTTTAAAGCCCTGGCCTCCTGTCTCCTCAGCTACTTAGCTACGTGGCCTAGCAGATCATCAACCATCAGTAATCCTGTGGCTAGATTCAGGGGAAAATTGCTTATGTCCAGGCCCCACCCCCTGTCACTCATAAATACCCCTTGTGGGGGTGGAATTTTAGTGTTTTCAGCTAAGAAAACCACATTTTCTCTTTTCTTGCCTCTCTGCTAGGACTGTGAGCATCTCATAGTCCACTCCCTAAACACTCTGGTAACACCTCTCTTTCCGCCTGAGGGTCAGAGGCTAGAATCACTGCCTGAACGGCAGGACTACCTTGGTTCTTAAAACTTGGATCACCCAGGCAAGGCGCGGTGGCTCACGCCTGTCATCTCAGCACTTTGGGAGGCTGAGGCCGGTGGGTCACTTGAGGCCAAGAGTTTGAGACCAGCCTGACCAACGTGCTGAAACCCCGCCTCTACTAAAAATACAAAAATTAGCCAGGCATGGTGGTGGGCGCCTGTAATCCCAGCTACTTGGGAGGCTGAGGCAGGAGAATCCCTTGAACCCAGGAGGCGGAGGTTGCAGTGAGCCGAGATGGTGCCACTGCACTCCAGCCTGGGTGACAGAGCGAGACTCTGTCTCCAAAACAAAACAAAACCACACACACACACACACACAGAAATAAAGAGAAATAATAATAATAATACAAAAACTTGGATCACCCAGAAAGTTATGAGCGTCACAGAGGCGAGGGAGAATGAAGCCTCTTGTTATCCTGATCGCCCATGACAACGACATTTCTAACTCTTCTCCTGAAGCGCAGTTCTTCCTCCAATCCAGTCACACAAGCTTTGGCTTGGAATCCTGTCTTTGAAACAGTTGAAGTTAGTGTTTTCCCATGTTACCCAGCGTATATAGTCTCATCTGTGAACTTTTCTGCGTCAGCCTTCTCTCTTTGGGAATCCTGCCTGTTTCTGTTGACTGATTCTGCCTGGTGTGGAAGGGCAGTGAAGTCTGTGCTGAAGCCCATCTACTTGGTTCCTCCGAGTGCACATTACACAAGTGTATTTGGATAGACAGGGAGATGCCCAGAACGTGGTTTTCCTCCTCCTTCCCTATTGGAGCCACACCTCCTAAATATATTGTCTGGGTCCCAAATGTTTGAGCCCTCTTCCTCTGCCCTCAGTGGGCTGCTCTTGGCATGCCCTGTGCTTGGAACGGGACCTGCAGGCTGACAGGCCTCTGAGACTGCTGGGGCCAGCAAACGTACATGTTCTTGGGAAACTCCCTTTCCCCTTTTGGTGAGCTTCTACCACCTCAGTCTAATCGTTTTGACTGAAAGCTATTTGACTGAAAGCTAAAATCTTTTATGGTGTGGCCTGTTAGATACTTTGGGGTAAATGTGGTCTGAGGTGCTGGACAAGCATGGGTAGATGGAGAAAGCTGTTGGAAAGTTGCATAATGTGGTCATCTGTGCCTAATTAAATGAGGTTAGAGGTGTGTACACCACAACAACGTCTGGGATCTAAATCTTCAGATATTAATGTTTGAGGCTATGGAGCTGTTTCCCTGAATCCCACACAAGAAAGCAGTCAACATGGATGGGCCAAATGTGGCCAAGATGAGAGAGCCAGAAATGTTGGCCTTAGAGCAGAGCCTCTGTGTGTGAGATATCAGAAGGCCAGAGCCCTGCAGCCAGAGCCGGGGAGGTGCCAGCGCAGCCACTGCCTTCGGTGGGCTGGATGGAAAGCCGGGGAGGTGCCAGCGCAGCCACTGCCTTCCGGTGGGCCGAACGGAAATCTTGCTCTTATGCTAGATTCAGAAGCACTGAAGAATGGAGGTTGAAACTTGAGAGGACTAGGAAGGGATCATTTGTGCTGTTGCAGCTATTGCTGATAGCTAGAGCCAAAGACCATTATATTGCTGAGGCTTGGGTGAGAAAGTTAGGGATGTGAGGAGGTTGAAAATCCTGAAGGAGAGAAAAAACATGAGGGAGGCTGAGAAAACTTTTGACACTTTCTGATCGCTGATGACTCCTTAGGCTGAATGATGGTGGTTTTTTTGGAGGCTGCACCTGATTGATAGTGATTTTTTTGGAGGCTGCACCTGAGTGATGGTGGTTTTTTTTGGGCTGCACCTGAGCGATAGTGATTTTTTTTGGAGGCTGCACAGCTGGTCAGACCATCTCTAGATGTTCTTTCCACAGTGGTTCACAGGGCGTCATTCTGCCTTCCTGGATTATCTTGACTATGGGTAGCTTATTTTCAAGAGCTCTTTGCCTTTTTAATCCTGTTCCAGATCACTTATCCAAAATCTTTCCAAATCAATTATATTTTGCTGCTTTTCTTTAATTCCCTAAAAGCCATAGCTTCTAGATTTTCTATCAGCACATGTCTCACCAGAAGTTGAACCAATACAGGTAGAAAAAGAAAGCCCCCTTAATGTTTTTAACTGATGATATTTTTTTAAACTTACCAATATAAGTATTTTTAAAGGTTCTATTTTTCAAAGTCATAACAATGATTGTTCTTGTTTTCTCATAGAATAGACTGCCATGGGATAAAGAGTGGTCCCTAGCTTCTATTTTTCCAAGTAAATAAGTAGAACATGTTCTTGGGATTATACCATTAAATGTTAATTTTCTTGAAGAAAGATTGTTGTCTGCCAAGATTTTATGTTAGCGCTCAGATTGAGGCAGAAAACGGAAGCACCAGGTTTAACACTGGGATGACTTGGGTTGTGTTCCTGGAGGTTTGAAGTGGGCCTTCCCGCCTTTTGAGGGGGAAAATGGACTGTTTTGAACACATATCCTGGATTAGTTGGGTTGTTTTGTATTGAGGATCCCTAAAAGACAAGAGAGTCTTGGAAAGGACTGCTGGCTTCGTCGTGAACGTTCGCCCCATCACCAGTGTGAGTCCGTGGGGAAGTTTTCCTCAAGTGGGGTTCAGTCTGTAATTTTCCTGTCTGTTCTTAGTTTGTTCTGACTTATTTTGGATTTTGTTCTTTAGCCAAATAAAGGCAATGTGGTTTTACCTGATGTTCTGTGTCCTGTGGTGTTTTTATTTTTTTATTTTTATTTTTTTTGAGATGGAGTTTTGCTCTTCTTGCCCAGGCTGGAGTGCGGTGGCACGATCTCGGCTCACTGCAGCCTCTGCCTCCAGGTTCAAGCGATTCTCCTGCCTCAGCCTCCCAAGTAGCTGGGACTACAGGCGCACACCACCACGCCCGGCTAATTAGTGTTTTTAGTAGAGATGGGGTTTCACCATGTTGGCCAGGCTGGTCTCGAATTCCTGACCTCAGGTGAGCCACCTGCCTCAGCCTCCCAAAGTGCTGGGATTACAGGTGTGAGGCACCGCGCCCGGCCGTGTCCTGTGTTTTGACTTGTGTGGTGCATTTTATGGATTTGGGACTTTTACTTAGACTCTTGGTGCCTTTGCTTCCACATGCTGATTCTCTCCTTAGAAATCAAGCTCCATGAACCACAGCGTCAGGAGATTCCTTTTGTAGCTTGTCACCGAAGACTCAAAAGCCATTGTCCCACAAAGTGAGGCCGACCCAGACCCCAGGGCCCCATGTGGTTGGTGCCCTAGCAGCACACCTGTCAGGGAAAGATCACCTTCCGTCTATTCTCCAGGGCCCCTGGCTTCTTCAAGACTCTGGGCTGGTGCTATTTCGCCTCACCAAGTTCTCCTTTTCTTCTGCCAGACACAATACTATCTACTCTTCTTTTCATCTGCTTTAGGAAAGCTCAGTAAGCTTTTATTTTTTTTCCAGAGACGGCGTCTGGCTGTATCACCCAGGCCGGAGTGTATGGCACAGCCATCGCTCACTGCAGCCTCAACCTCCTGGGCTCAAGTGATCCTCCTGCCTCAGGCTCCCAAAGTGCTGGGATAGCAGGCATGAGCTGCCACACCCAGCCAGCAATATACAACCTTGAAGGGCTAATAGTGACATGGACAGAGGCAAGGTGCCCAGTTACACATTTTCAGACGTCATCTTGTTTATTACGAAACTTAAAACACCTTCCCCAGGCAAGATCCAAAGCAATTTTATCCTAACATTGTTCACCTTCACCTGTGGAGTCAAATGTAATCTGCCAGCTTGTGTTGACAAGGGGGAATGCTCCCCATTTGGTCAAGGTTGAGGGACAGTAAAGAAATCTTGTATTCTAATGAGTACAGCGTCCTTTCATTGTCCAAGCCATCCACCTTAGGCTTTGAGGTTCAAGTCCAGGTCTGGAGAAGAGAACGTTTCATACCCAACCTTGTGGTCTTTCCTTCGGTAGTACATTCGTGTCAGCACAGTCATTAGAAAAGTCTCCGGTATGAGGAGGTGGCAATTCATCACTGCAGTGTGGGGTGAAATACAGCGTAGGTTATGCTGAGTTACAGAGGTGGTATTTTACTAGCAGCCCTGGCACAGGAGTTGAGCAACACTTTCTCCAGCTTATCCCCAAACTAGGACTTTGGGATACAAAATTGTCATAAATAACATAGCGGGTTAATGGTAGAGCCAGAATCGGAACTTAGCTGTCTACTTCTGTGCTCTGAGGCTGGCATTAAAGTCCATTTCTCGTGTGTTCAATCAACATGGGCTTCTGCTTTTTAACCATTCCCATTCCTCTCCCAGGAGCTGAGGACTGAACCCATGGCTTCTTGGGTTGGCCCTCAGGGCTGGCCTCAAGCTGTGGGGTTTCACTTCTCTTCTGTGTGATCAGAGAGGTCACAATTTCCTTAAAGACTCTGTTGGGATTTCCTGAAGATCCCTTCTGAACACTCTGAGCAGAAGTCAGGCCGGCCTAATGTCTGTTCTGAGGCCCCTTCTTTCCTGACTCTCCCCGTCTCATCCATCCCACGATGGGACAGGAGGCTTAACGTGCTCACCTTGAGACCTGGTTTTAGAGGAATAGGGAGGCGAACAAGCAATCTGCCCGCCGTTGGCCAAGACTGAGAAGATGGAGGGCTGTAGGGCAGTCAGGATGAGGAGAACCTGCGGCATAAAAGAGAGGCAAGGGTGGGCTGGGCCTGCCCTCACGGCACAGAACGCAGCCAGCCCACTCCTGGGCCTTGCCCTTCCGCTGGGCAGATTCCACCCGCTGTCAGATCTGTGCAGTCACAGAGGGTTGAGGCTCTCACTTCATTAAAAATCTGTGGGATTTTCATCTTTAGGCAAATGACATTCTCATTTTCTACCCAATAGTTTATTAGAGTTTCTGACAAGATATAAGAACTGATTAAAGGGTTCATTTTTAATTCCCTTTCTCAGCCATGGCTACCAATGAGCACTTAATGGATAAAAAGATGGGTGATTAGAGAAGAGTCATTCCATCCAGCTCAAGTGCCTGAGGCCCCTGCTCCTAGAATAATGGACAATTAACCATTAAAATGCCCTTTGAAAACTCTGCCATCCCAGGGACTGCGGGGAGAGGGCAATGGGGAATGTGTTTAATGGGTGCTTGGAGATGGACAGTGGTAATGGTAGTGCAACGATGTGAATGTACTTAACGCCACAGAACCTGACACTTCAAAATCATTAACAGGGCAAATTTTATCACTATTTCACCAGAATAAAGAAAGAAGGCGAAAGGGGAGAAGAAGAAGATCACTGTCCAGAAGCCCTGGAAGCACCATTGATCTTAGTATTGCCCTCCCTGAGTACTGTGTGGAAGCCTCAGCTTCTTCAAGGCTGGCGTGGCTCGCCCAGGCTCCCCCACATGAACCATGGGCAGGCTTGGCCATCACACCGCTTTTATCTTTCGGCCTGGTCTCAAGTACTTCTGGGATCCAGAACCTTTCTGCCCCTTCAGTCCCTGACTCATTCCGGGCACTTCTGTCTCTGTTCCCATAGCCCCTTCCATTCTACCTCCTATGTGCCTGGAAGTTCACGTTTGGGAGGCATGTACGTAGATCAAATGAGAATGCACGTGAACTCACTCTGTTAACTGTAGGGCAGTCATTATGCCTTGGGAGTAGAAGACTAGCAAGGAGACAGGATGGAGAGAGAAGGAGAGCAAGACTGGGTTAGAAGTCATTGCATTTGGTGGAAAAGTCATCTTTGGGGTTAGAGAATGCAGCGTGTAGAAGGTGGGCCAACATGCCTTTGAGAGAATTTTCAGAAGTGGTGTGAAGATGAAGGGCAGGGTAAGGAGAAGACAGATGTGTGGAGGAGTCAGACATACCTGGGTATAAATTCTAGCCCCATCCCTTATGTGCCTTTGAGCAAGAACATCTCTGCGTCTGTTTCTTCCTTTGTAAAATGGGAATAATGACTCCTGGGGTTGTGAAAATGTAAGTGTAATGTGTGAACGTGCCTGACACATGGCGTAGGCAGTTCCTGTAGCTGATGCTAATGCTGCTGCTGGCGTTGATGGATTATAGGATTTGAGGAAGTCATAGGTAGAAGAGGAAAGGAAGAAGCAAGGAGACAAATGTCAACTTTGTTCACACACGTGTTACAGGTTAAATCGTGTCCCCCAAAAAGCTATGTTGAAGTCCTGCCCCCCAGTACTCGTGACCTTATTTAAGAACAGTTTGTTACAAATGTAATTAGTTAAGATGAGGTCATAATGGAATAGGGTGGGCCCTTAATCCAATTTGACTGGTGTCCAAAAAATAGATGAGACGGAGGGGCATAGTGGCTCACGCCTGTAATCCCAACACTTTGGGAGGCGGAGGCGGCTGGATCACCTGGGGTCAGGAGTTTGAGACCAGCCTGGCCAACATAGCGAAACTCTGTCTCTACTAAAAATGCAAAATTAGCCGGGTGTGACGGTACATGCCTGTAATCCCAGCTACTCGGGAGGCTGAGGCAAGAGAATTGCTTAACCCGAGATGGCACCACTGCTCTCCAGCCTGGGCAACACAGCAAGACTCCGTCTCAAAAAAAAAAAAAAAAAATAGAAGACACACAGAAACACAAGGGGAGAATATAATGAGATAATGGAGGCAGAAATTGGAGTGACGCAAATGCTGGTCAAGGATGGTCCAGGACTGCTGGCAACCACCGGAAACTAGGGAGAGGCTGGGACCCCCTGCAGGGCTCAAAGGGAGCACGGCCCTGCTAGCTCCTTGACTGTGGACTTCTAGCCTCCAGCACAATGAGACAAGACATGTCTGTTGTTTTAAGCCATCTGGTTTGTGGTATTTTGTCATGGCAGCCCTGGGAAACAATTCCAGCACAGAAAGACAAAAGCGGGAAGCACAGGAGTCATTTTCCAGATCTCATAAAGGCTGAGGCTTGTGAAAAAGATTCCCAGGCCCACTTTTAGCCTTTATTGGCCTCACTCACTCACCCTCACTCACTCACCCTCACTCACTAACCCTCACTCACCCTCACTCACTAACCCTCACTCACCCTCACTCACTCACCCTCACTAACCCTCATTCACTCACCGTCACTAACACTCACTCACCCTCACTCACCTTCACTCACCCTCACTCACTCACCCTCACCCTCACTCACTAACCCTCACTCACCCTCACTCACTAACCCTCACTCACCCTCACTCACTCACTCACCCCAACTATCTGTAGCTCAGTCATGAAACATCTTTTCTCTCCCAGGGTATAGTTACCTGGAACAGAGCAAATTTGGCTCCCATGTTCTGCTCACCCAGGTGTAGCCTGGCTTGACGGGAAACGATGCCCAGGGTCCAGAGAGCCAGCAGTGTGGACACGCCGAGGAAAGTGTTGATCCATAGAGCTGTGCTCCCCTCAGAAATCTGGTGGCAACAGAAAGTAGTCAGTGAGGCAGGCAAGCTCTCTCTCTCTCTCTCCCTCTCAAGAGATGGTGTCACTCTGTCGCCCAGCTGAAAGTGCAATCGTAGCTCACTGCAGCATCACACTCCTGGCTCCAGTGATGCCCTCGCTTCAGGCTCCTGAGTAGCTGGGACTACAGGTGCATACCACCATTCCCAGCTAACTTTTTTTTGTTTTGTTTTTTCAAATAATAGAGATGGGCCGGGCGTGGTGGCTCACGCCTATAATCCCAGCACTTTGGGAGGCAGAGGCAGGCGGGTCACCTGAGGTCAGGAGTTCGAGACCAGCCTGACCAACATGGAGAAACCCTGTCTCTACTAAAAATACAAAATTAGCCAGGCGTGGTGGTGCATGCCTGTAATCCCAGCTACTCGGGAGGCTGAAGCAGGAGAATCGCTTGAACCCAGGAGGTGGAGGTTGCAGTGAGCCGAGATCGCGCTATTGCACTCCAGCCTGGGCGACAAAAGAGAGACTCCATCTCAAAAAAGAAAACAAAACAAAAAGAGATGGGATCTCACTATGTTGCCCAAGCTGGTCTCAAACTCTTGGCTTCAAGTGATCCTCCCACCTCAGCCTTCCAAAGTGCAGGGATTACAGGTGTGAGCCACCATGCCCAGCCTAATTTTAAAAACATTTTTAGAAATGGTGTCTCACTATATTGTCCAGGCTGGTCTTGAACTCCCACTCTTGAGCAAGCCTCCCACCTCGGCCTCGTGAGCCATTGGGATCACAGGCATGCATCATGGCACCCAGTGCTTCCTTTGATCTCTCCTCTCCCATGGCAGGAAAGGTAATGAAAAAGCCCTAGAGCCTGGCCTATTGTTCTTTCCTCTCCCTGGCAGTCCCTGAGCCTCTGTTTTCCCACAGCCTCCCTTTTCTGGGGCCCTCTGTCAAGGGATGTTGGCTCTGGTGATTGCTTTTAAACACAAAGGTACTAAATGAGTCTTGGACTGTGCTGTCCCTCACTCCTGGCTTACATCTGCCGGGTCATAGATGCCGTCGGGGATGAGAAACAGGCCCACCAGGGTCAGCGTTATCTTCAAGAAGGCGTATTGGAAAGGGCCCAACAGCAGCAGCTGAAGCTTCTTCCTGAGTGAGGAAGAGGGTTAGGAACATGGGCCCACAAACCGCCTGCCCCAGGAAGACCCCCCGGCTCCTCACTGGGCTCCTGGGCTGAGGCTTGGCTGCCGTCATAAACACCACTCAGGTTAAGTGTATGGGGACGAGGAAAAAACCAGAATGTTGAGAGTACTGGGAACCCTCTTAGTCTCCCACTCACCTCCAGACCAGAACGCTGTCTTTGGAGCGAGGTCTGGGAGTGTGACCTCAACCTCATTCACCAAAGTGGGCAGAAGGGGCAAGCGAATGGCCCCAAGTCCAGTTTTCTCCGTGTGGCTAAGGCTTGCAGGGTGCAGTGAAGTTCAGTGATGAGAATTTAGGAGCTCTCCTTCCTCTGCTCCCCTGTCCCCTGAGGCTGGTGCCCGTGGGTCCCGGCTGTGGGACGCCCACCCAATTCCCAGAGCCTTGAAGGGGGCTGGGGGCCAGGAGACGCTCCTGGGAAGGGGCCAGAAGAGGCTCCCCGGCTCCTGGAGGAGGCACCTTGGCCCCGCCTCACCTGGTGAGCAGCAGCCGCGGACAGCAGGGGCAGCAGCAGCAGCAGGGGCCTGTGTGGACCATCATCGGGGTGTCCCTCAGCGTCCTCAGCACCGCCTCCTTCCCCCCAAAGCCTTCCACCATGACCAGCATCAGCAGGTAAAAGCACACGGCATAAAACCTGGGATGGGAGAGGAGTGGGCCTACGAGTTCGGGGCACGCTGCAGGGACACCCCTTTGCTGCCAGAGAGAAAGATGGCAGGGAGAGGCGGGGCTTACTGAGGGGAAGAGCTAGGGCTGGGCGTTCTGGGTGTGTGACCCAAGAGGAGCGAGGGAGAGGAGACGGCCCGCAGGACTGGGAGAGGGGGCATTTCAGACTGTGGGAACAAAGGGCTGCTGAGGAATGTGCCAGATGCCAAAAGGAGGCATCCCCTGAGCAGAACCAGGAGCGCAAGAGCCCCGAACTGGCACAAGCTGGTCAGCCGGGATCAAGGACACAGACTCTGGAGTCCTGGTGAGCGGGAGCAGAGGGGCCCTTGGAGGTGGGGTGAGGCAGGGCACTCACGAGGTGATGGTCATTTCCACCAGCACCAGGGAACGAGGGATCCAGAGACCAAAGCAGCACAGCACAGACACCACCTGCTCAGAAGGGGCAGGAGCAGATGAGGGCGGCAGGGAGACCCTGAGGCTCCGGAAAGCTTTCGTGGCGAGGGCACAGGAGGCCAAACCCACACATTTGAGGCAGCGTTCCTTCAACGTTGCCAGCTGGAAAAACAACTAATTAAATCCAGCAAACCAAGGACCTGTGGGAGGGCGTTTCAGAAGCCTCGGCATAAGGGTGGAGCTGAGTGTGACCCTGTGGGATGAGACTTTCCCCCACACTCTGAGGAACCGCAGCTGCCTCTACGGGAAGGAAGCTCTTTTAATGGCAAGACTGTGGCGGGCAGCAGTGAGTGAGGCGGCTGGAGGGCTCAGCGGGTCTCCAGCTGTCTCCGCAGTCCTTAGAATTCAAACACTGCACCCCACAGCCTTCCGAGCAGAGGATCCTAACTGCAAGGGGAGATGAGATTGCAAACCTCCGCCCTCAGCGGGTCGTGGCAGGACAGACACTCTTTGCTGAAGTGACGTGCTGAGTTGAGAGGAATTCTCACATTGGTCTCTGCCTTCTTTTCAGTTCCCCCCACAGGGCAGCTCCAGGGGCCTCACCGTGGGTGCCGAGCTATTCCAGAGCAGAGTCCGCCTCTTGATGGGGCAAAGCGTGTTCTTGTACAGGTAGACGGCATCCTCCAGGAAGATGGCAACGGAGCCCAGTGCCAGCAGGGTCATGATGCTGGTGAGGGCAAGTTCCACAGGGCCCAGGGCTAAAGGAGGAGAAGGCAGAGAGCTGACGACTGGGGCTGAGGGGAGAAGGCCCGGGCTTATTCCCTCGGATCGAAATTGCCTTACTGGGTCTCACCCGTGCACAGGAATGAGGGTTTTTCAGGCCTAGAGTATTCAACGTGACTAAGAAATAGTCGTGCTTTTTTTTTTTTTTTTTTTTTAAGACGGAGCCTCACTCTGTTGCCCAGGCTGGAGTGCAGTGGTGTGAACTCGGCTCACCGCAACCTCCACCTCCCGGGTTTAAGTGATTCTCCTGCCTCAGCCTCCCAAGTAGCTGGGATTACAGACGCCCACCACCACGCCCGGCTAATTTTTGTATTTTTAGTAGAGATAGTTTTCTCCATGTTGGCCAGGATGGTCTCGAACTCCTGACCTCAAGTGATCCACTTGCCTTGGCCCTGCAAAGTGCTGGGATTACAGGCCTGAGCCCCCGTGCCCGACCCCAATTCACTTTTCTATCTCCAGTGCCAGGTGCTGCACTAGCAAATGTAGATCAATTAACATAATTGAAGCTGAACATAATTTACGGGACATTCTGGAGCTGTTTAAGTTGATTTCACCAAAATTATATGGTGAAACCAGGACATTAGGAGGGAACTTTTTTGTGGGGAGGAGGACAGGGTCTCACTCTGTCACCCAGGCTGGAGGGCAGTGGTGCGATCATGGCTCACTGCAACCTTGACCTTTCGGGTTCAAACCATCCTCCAACCTCAGCCTCCCAAGTAGCCTGGGACTACAGGCCACCACCAAGGCCGGCTAGTTTTTAAAAATTTCTATAGAGATGGGCTCTCACTATGCCCCCAGACTGGTTTCAAACTCCTAGGCTTAAGCAGTCCTCCCACCTTGGCCTCCCAAAGTGCTGGGATTACAGACTTGAGCCACCACACTCGGCCAGGGGGGATCTTCAACAAAAGAGAAATGGATCAAATAAAAACCCCAAGGACACCTGATGCACGCTGGCCTCATGCTTGGTCTTACATGAACTATAGTCCAAGGTTCTCAAACTTTCGTGGATATTGCAATCATTTTGGGAGTTGTTAAAAAGCAGCTAGCTGCCCAGGCCCTGCCTTCAGACGTGTGCAATGTGAGATGGGCCCTGTCATCTGCATTTTTAACAAGTTCACCTGATAGTGGTCGGAGGCTAGCAAACACTTTGACAAATACTGATAGACCTCATCTGGCCTCACCATTGCTAACAGAAAAAAATGAATATAGTCACAATATGTGTTTCCGAACAAACGTGATTCATTATTGCAGCCGTTAGTTTTAAACAAAGGGTTCTGGGTCCTTAGTGACCCTGTGGTCATTTATCTAAGTGTCTTTTCTAGTTATTGGACCCTCCTTTGCACCTCCTACTGGGCTAGATAAGAGGAAGAAAGGGAGAAAACTGCCGCACTCCAGTCATTGTCCTGTTGCCTTGCAGGGTGAGCACGGGGAAGGGATTGGCTAGTCTGCTCTGTGTTGTGGCGACTAAGGAACATGAGGGCAGCTCAGTGGGAGCAATACGACTGCAGAAACCAAAACAGGGAGAAAGGTGGCCACGGCACAGACTGGAGCTGGAGCTGTTGTCTCGGTCAGTTGCACCTGGTGGCACCACAGGACCAACCAGGACAATGGGTGAATCTGTCAAAAAATACACTGGCCCTCGGCCGAGCACGGTGGCTCACACCAGTACTCCCAGCACTTTGGGAGGCCGAGGTGGGCAGATCACTTGAGGCCAGGAGTCCAAGACCAGCCTGGCCAACATAGCGAAACCCCACCTCTACTAAAAATACAGAAATTAGCCAGGTGTGGTGGCGCCTGCCTGTGGTCCCAGCTACCTGGGGAGAGGTGAAGGCTGTAGTGAACCAGGACCACACCACTGCACTCCAGCCTGGGTGAAAAAAAAAAAAATGAAAATACCTATAATACTGAAAAAAGTTAGCAATGCTTATGTTCGGGTGATGGGACTATGGATGATTTGTGTCTTCTTTTCTGTCTTCTTACTTTTTTCTATCTTTTCTGAGTATTCACTTTTTTTCTTAATTAAACAACTTAAATTTATTTTCTCATAGTTTTGGAGGCTAGAAGTTCAAGATCAAGGTGTCAGCAGGTTTGATTTCTCCTGAGGCCTCTCTCCTCCACTTGCAGACAACTCCTCTCTCCTCCCCTTGCAGACAACTCCTCTCTCCTCCCCTTGCAGACAACTCCTCTCTCCTCCCCTCTCCTCCCCTCCTCTCCCCCTCCCCTGCCCTCCCCTCTCCCCTCTCTTCCCCTCCCATCTCCTCCCCTCCCCCTCCCCTCCCCTCCCCTTCTCTTTTTTCAACGAAGTTTCACTCTTGTCGCCCAGGCTGGAGTGCAGTGGCCTGATCTTAGCTCACGGCAGCCTCCACCTCCCAGATTTAAGCGATTCTCCTGCCTCAGCCTCCCAAGTAGCTGGGACTACAGGCACCTGTCACCACGCCCAGCTAGTAGAGACGGTTTTCACCATGTTGGCCAGGCTGGTCTTGAACTCCTGACCTCAACTGATCGCCTGCCTCGGCCTCCCAGTGTTGGGATGACAGGCGTGAGCCACCGGGTCCGGCCGAAAACCACGTTTCTACTGTGTCCTCGCATGGCCTTTTCTCTGTGTGCGAAAATCCCTAGTGTCTTTCTTTTCCAATTATTCTATAATGAATATGTATTTTATAAGAAAATAAGCCTTTTTTTAGAAAAGAACATATTTTTCCACATACACAATGATGTGAAAAATTTATTTTGTGTTATGCTTACAAAAACAGAACATAAAATTATAGGAATAGTATGATTTCTACAAATGTTAAAAGCATAGAGAAAGGGCTGGGAACAGTGGCTCACGCCTGTAATCCCAGCACTTTGGGAGGCCAAGGCAGGTGGATCATTTGAGGTCAGGAGTTTGAGACCACCCTGGCCAACATGGTGAAACCCCATCTTTACCAAAAATACAAAAATTAGCCAGGCGTGGTGGCGTGCACCTGTAGTCCCAGCTACTTGAAAGGCTGAGGCAGGAGAATTGTTTGAACTGGGAGGTGGAGGTTGCAGTGAGCTGAGATCACACCACTGCACTCCAGCCTGGGCAACACAGCCAGACTCTGTCTCAAAAAAAAAAAAAAAGGCATGAAAAAAGGAAATTACACTAAGATATTTGCCGTGCCTGTCTCTGGGTGGGACTGTAGATGATTTTTTTCTCTTTTTACTGTTCTGTATTTTCTTTCTTTCTTTTTTTTTTTTTTAACTAAACCTGAATGATTTTTATAATAGAAATGTTTAATTAAAAAAATTCAGGCAATAGGCAAAGTCCAGACAGGAAAAAGCCAACATTAATGCAGGTGGTTTTCCAAAACCAATGTTCTGTGGTTGGGAAGCGGGGGTCACTGCTAGAGCCTCTCTTACCCCCAGCCCCGTGTCCTCAACAGCCCATGGAGAGCGTAAAAACTGCCCTTTCACACGCCACCAACCCAGTCTTTCCCAGTCTTCATTTCTCTAACTGCTCCCTGCTCCGTGAAAATCTCCATTCCGGGTGACGTTACGTCCTCCTTCCGCCCACATCAGGGCTACTTGTATTTGCAGAGCTGTTTACTGTCAGCTCCCCGCCTTGTGGTGCACACTCCACGGAGGCAGGGACCTCGCCAAGCTTGTGCTCTGTTCTCAAACGCCCGGAGGGGTAACGGCTCTGTAACTATTTGTTGAATGAGAGAAATAACCTATGAGAATTCCTATCATCATCTGCATTTTACAGACTTTTTCAGGAAACGAGGCTCAGAGAAGGAAGCACGTCTCCCAGGGTCACACAGCCTGGAAGTGAAGGAGCGAAGATTTAAACGCAGGGATTCGTGACGCTAAGCCCACACTCTCATTAACCATTACAGTGACTCCAGGTGTGTGTACTCGCGGATATGGGAGAGATTATCAACGGCAACCCTGGGAGGGCCGTTCCATTTATGAAGGTGAGGGTGGGGCAGATTCTGACTGTTCAACACAAACGGTTTTGCGGCGTCTTCTAACTGCTGCCTTTGGTACTTAATTAGGAAAGGAAAAGTTCCTTGGCATCCGTAGCCCGATACTGGGCCTGTCCATCAAACTATCTTCTTAGGAGACGGCCTCTTCTTTTCTGGTTGAACTCAATTTCCCCAAAAGTGCATCTAAATGGATACTATGGGACAAAAGTATGCCATGACTAAAGAATTTTTGGAAATGCATTAAAGTTAAATATGATTTCTGCAGAGCATACTGAAAATTTTAATCTGCTAGTTTACATTGTAAATTTCCAAAAGGAGGGTCTAGAATGCACCTTTTACAAAACTTAACTTTAACTTTCTTTTTTTTTTTTTTTTTTGAGATGGAGTCTCACTCTGTCGCCAGGCTGGAGTGCAGTGGTGCGATCTCGGCTCACTGCAACCTCTGCCTCTCGTGGATTCAAGCAATTCTCCTGCCTCCGCCTCCCAGGTAGCTGGGATTACAGGTTCCCACCACCACGCCCAGCTAATTTTTGTATTTTAAGTAGAGATAGGGTTTCACCATGTTGGGCAGGCTGGTCTTGAACTCCTGACCTCAAGTGATCCACCAGCCTCGGCCTTCCAAAGTGCTGGGATTACAGGCATGAGCCACCGCGCCTGGTCACAAAACTTAACTTCCTACAGAACTCTGTTTCCATGAAGGACTCCTTGGGATTAAGAGTCCGAGACTTTGGGAAATGCTTGTCTAGTTGACCATTTTGAATATAATCATACTTATTGCAACTATTAAATTTCCCGCTGTCTCTGGAATAGCACAGATTACTTTTTAAAATAATGAAAACAAGAACATTAAATAAGAATGTGAAAAAAGAGTAATCACCCATAATCCCAGCTTTCTAACCAAAAATTATTTCCATGATTGCATATTTGCTTCCAGGAGGTTAGGAGCACAGTATAGCACGTTGGAGTCAGACACTTGAATTCAACGTAAAATGCCAGGCTGGGCGCGGTGGCTCACGCCTGTAATCCCAGCACTTTGGGAGGCCGAGGCGGGCGGATCACGAGGTCAGGAGATCGAGACCATCCTGGCTAACACGGTGAAACCCCGTCTCTACTAAAAAATACACAAAAAATCAGCCGGGCGTGGTGGCGGGCGCCTGTGGTCCCAGCTACTTGGGAGGCTGAGGCAGGAGAATGGCGTGAACCCAGAGGGCAGAGCTTGCAGTGAGCCGATTTCGCGCCACTGCACTCCAGCCTGGGCGACAAAGTGAGACTCTGTCTCTAAAACAAACAAACAAACAAAAACAAAGTAAAATGCCACTTACTAATAGCTCTATGACCATAGACAGGTTACTTATCCTCTCCTCAAGCTTCTTAGCAAAGCACCTGGCATGTAGTATTTGTTCAAGAAAAAGTAGCTTTAAGGCTGGGCACAGTGGTTCACGCCTGTAATCCCAGCACTTCAGGAGGCCGAGGCAGGAGGATCGCTTGAGCCGGGGTGTTTGAGATCAGCCTGGGCAACAAAGTGAGACTCTGTCTCTACAAAAATTGAAAGTTAGCCCAGGCATGGTGGTGTGTGCCTGCAGTCCCACCTACTCGAGAGGATGAGGTGGGAGGATCACTTGAGCCCAGAGCTCGAGCTGCCGTGAGCCGTGATTAAAAAAAAAAAAAAAAATTGATTCAATCATTCTTCTAGAATAATAGCTTTTCTGTCTCTCTCTTTTTTTCTTTTCCTTTTTTTTTTTTTTTTTTTTTTTTTTAAATTGAGACAGGGTTTCGGTCTGTTGCCCAGGCTGAGGCTGGTGGTACAATCATAGCTCACTGCAACCTTGACCTCCTGGGGTTGCAGCCTGGGCCACCATGACTGGCCTGAAATAGTTTTCTTAGCATTTAATTTTAAGATTGAGACCAGCCTGGGCAACATGGAGAAACTCCGTCTCTACAAAAAAATACAAAAATTAGCCAGGCTTGGTGGCATGTGCCTGTGGTCCCAGCTACTTGGGAGGCTGAGGTGGGAGGATCACCTGAGCCCAGCAGGTGGAGGTTGGGGTGAGCCAAGATTGCACCACTGCGCTCCAGCCTGGGTGACAGAGCTAGACCCTGTCTCAAAAAAAAAAAAAAGATTAAGGAACAACAGAGTTTACAAATGACGCTAGGAAGGAGTTTCGCCACGGCCTCCCGGAGGCACTTCTTCCTGCTTCTCCTATTTCTGTCCGTGCTGTCACCGTTGCCCAGAACCAGCACTTACACACCTAGGTCTTTACCAGATTGCCTGCTCTTTCTTTGAACTGCCTGTTTCCCAACCCTTCCTCTTCTTTCCCTGCCACTGCCCTGCCTCAGACTCTTTTCCCGTATGCCAGGCCGGGGCAACAACCTCTCATTTACATCCCTGCCTATTTTTTGCTATTGTTGAGACGGAGTCTTGTTCTGTCACCCAGGCTGGAGTGCAATGGTGCGATCTCGGCTCACTGCAACCTCTGCCTCCCGGGTTCAAGCGATTCTCCTGCCTCAGCCTCCCGAGTAGCTGGGACTACAGGCATGTGCCACCATGCCCGGCTAATTTTTGTATTTTCGGTAGAGACGGGGTTTCACTATGTTGGCCAGGCTGATCTTGAACTCTTGACCGCAAATGATCCACCTGCCTCAGCCTCCCAAAGTGCTGGGATTACAGGCATGAGCCACCATGTCCGGCCACATCCCTGCTCCTTAAGGTTCCTCCCCTGCAGTCCATCCTGATGACTAATTAACGGCCGTGAAGCACTACTTTCATCCAGCCGCTCCCAGTCTCAGAGCCCTCACCAGCTCCTTCTCTCTGTGGGATAAAGTACAGCTCCTCTGCCAGCCCAGCACGCATCAGGCCTCACCTCACCTGCCCAGCCCTCTCAATTGTCCCCTGCTCTTCCACCGGGATCCTTGAATCCTGCCAGAACTCGCTCCCCTGGGCCTGGGGCGCCCCCGACGCATCCTCTCAGCTTCCCTGTCCCAGGAGGGCCCGCTGGCCAAACCCTCCCCACTCTGCCCACAGCGAGGCTTGCTGGATGAGCAGACCCAGAATGGCCTGTTCTGAACAGCCTTGGGGTTTCTCTCTGCACGTTTTGAAGCAAAGCAACGTGAGGACCGTTTTCATTGTGTAAGGCAAGTTTTCTCGACCTGAGCACCATTAACATTTCGGCCTGAATAATCTTTTTGTGGGGGCTCTTCCTGTGCACTGTAGGAAGTTTAGCAGCTTTCCTGGCCTCTGACCACGAGATGCCAGTAGCACCTTCCAGTGTGGCAACCGGAACAGTCTCCGGACGCTGCCCAATGTTCCCTGGGGGGAGAGCTGCTGTGTAAGGGAAGGCTTGTGCCACCAGCTGCACTCTCTCAACAGGAGGTTCCTGGAACTGGATGTAGCAGCCACCTCTGCCACTAACCACAGGTGGTCACCAGGCATCTCCGAACACTGGCAGTTGGCAACCGCTCTGGTTCAGATCATCTGAAATGAAGCCATACACAGCCCAAGGACACGCCCACGTCTGCGTGGGAACGCATACTGAGAGCTTCCTGTTGCCTGGGAAACGCATTGAATGTGCTACAGAGACACAGACTTGTATCCAACATTTCACGGGTAGTCAATATGCAGCAGGAAAACAAAACAAAATGCAGGCGTGAGCCACATTTTCTCTAAGCATGCTCGGGCTGTGATTCTCAATGTTTTTGGTGTCTGGGGAATACGTTGAGCCCCATCCTATGCCTTTCACTTTCTTTTTCTTTTCTTTTCTTTTTGAGATGGAGTCTCACTCACTCTGTTGCCCAGGCTGGAGTGCAATGGCATGATCTCGGCTCACTGCAACCTCCACCTTCCAAATTCAAGCGATTCTCCTGCCTCAGCCTCCCGAGTAGCTGGGATTACAGGTGCACGCCACCATGCCCGGCTAATTTTTGTATTTTCAGTAGAGATGGGGTTTCACCATGTTGGCCAGGCTGGTCTCCAACTTCTGGCTTCAAGTGATCCGCCCACCTCGGCCTCCCAAAGTGCAGGGATTACAGGCTTGAGCCACCGCGCCCAGCCAATGCTTTTCACTTTCAAAAGTAATTCAGTAATAGAATCTTGTTGGCCAACACTGAGAGGACTTTTGCAGGTTCACCTATGTTTTTTTTTTTTTAATTACTGTTTTATTCAGAAAAAGTGCTTCTTGCAAAAGGGGAGCTGCAAAACAGAGACCTCCCCCACAATTACTTGTTTTTTTCTTAAAGCGAAAGAATGGGTGGGATCCAAGGACGACCGGGAGCACCCCCAAGTTATCTTCAGGAAACAGAGCGACAAAACGCAAAGGTAAAATTTCCGGTCAAGGACTTCTTCCAACAACTGAACTCGAGCTGGTCTCGGGGGTCCCCACACCCCCCTTCAGTGGAAAATTATGACTTATTATTGCAAACCAATCACTCCACTACAATAAACACTGTAGAACAGGTTTTTGAATCCCATCTGTCCATCTGAGAGCTCAGGGGTGGAATGAGGCAAATACCCACAAAAACACACACAAAAACCCGACAACAGAATGCGCCAGTGAGGACAAAGGTTTTTCAGAAAGGCTGGATCGTAAAACAAATACAACTGGTTCACCTGTGTGAAGCACGTCACTCACCGTAACCACCCTCTAGAGTGACATGGGTCCAGGGCGGATGCCGTGCAGTCCTCCAGGGGACCCGATGGGGCTTGGACCACTTGGGCACCATCTTGAGTCCCCAGATGGCTCTGGGGTCTGAAAAAGCGCCCCAGGTCGCAGTGTCCGCAGTTTGAATGAGCTTTGAGGCCAGTTTTGTGGAGGCCCAACATGAGGGTTGCTCTCCGGAGCCAGGCTCTCATGCAGCCCTTTGGACCCACTGACTCCTTGAGGCATTGCCCTTCTCCAAGGCCTTAACCATGATGACAGACACCGGGCCAGTGGTTCTCCCCGGCTGCCCAGGTGGACTGGCTCAGGGCCGCCTCTCCCCAGCTCCACTCAGCTATCCTGGTTTCCCTCCTCTCAGTTCCCTCTGGGGAGGGTCCCCACTCACCTCTCAGGAGTTGGGCTGCTGTGGGAGGCTGAGAGAAGCAGGCGGAGGGGATGCCGTAGTTGGTCTTCAGCACCTCCAGAAGGTCTGCTGTGTACCTGGCGAGACAACAGCCTGTGCTCAGAACCACGGGGGCTGGGGGAAGGGGGAGGGTTGCACACTGGACCCTCAATCACTCCCGAGTGCAGGACTTTGTCCATTTCCCCTCAGGGCCTCTTTCTCTCTCTCTCTTTCCTTCCTTCCTTCCTTCCTTCCCTCTTCTCTTTTCCTTCTTCTCTCTCTTTCTCTTTCTCTCTTTCTCTTTCCCTTCCCCTTCCCCTTCCTTCCTTCCTCTCTCTCTCTTCTCTTTCTCTCTCCCTTCCCCTTCCCCTTCTCCTTCCTTCCTTCCTTCTTTCTTTCTTTCCTTCCTTCCTTTCGCTCTCTCTTTCTCTCTCTCCTTTCCCCTTCCCTTTCCCCTTTTCCTTCCTTCCTTCCTTCCTTCCTTCCTTCCTTCCTTCCTTCCTTCCGCTCTCTCTTTCTCTTTCTCTCTTTCTCTTTCTCCTTTCCCCTTCCCCTTCTTCCTTCCTCTCTCTCTCTTTCTCTTTCTCTCTCCCTTCCCCTTCCCTTCTCCTTCCTTCCTTCCTTCCTTCTTCTTTCCTTCCTTCTCCTCTCCTTTCCCTTCCTTTCCCCTTTTCCTTCCTTCCCCTTCCTTCCCTTTTCCTTCCTTCCCCTTCCTTTTTCTTTCTTTTTTTTTCTTTTTGAGACAAGGTCTTGCTCTGTTGTCCAGGCTGGAGTGCAGTGGTCTGTCTTGGCTCACACAAGCAGCCTTGACCTCCTGCGCTCAAGTGATCTACTCAACCCCCATCCCCACCAGTAGCTGGGACTACAGGTGCACCACGCCCGGCTAATTTTTTATATTTTTGGTAGAGACAGGATTTCTCCATGTTCCTCAGACACTGGACTCGAACTCCTGGACTCAAATTGGAACTGGGCTCAAACTCCTGCACTCCCGCCTCAGCCTCCCAAAGTGCTGGGATTCCAGGCGCCCGGCCTCTGAGCCCTTTTCTTACAGGGAGTGGAGAGCTGGCCCGGGTGGGGAGTGAGACAAGCTGCCACCTAGCCAGGGCGTGCCTGGCTGCTGTGCCTGAAGAGCCCACCGTGGCTTCTCTCCACGCTCCTCGGGCCGCAGCCCAGGGACTGGCCAGAGAGGAAGAGCCGGATCCCAGAGGAAGGGTGAGTCGTCACAGATGGACGGGATGCCAGGGATGCTGCCATTTCCTCGGCCAGTGCCTTCCACGGCCCGGCTCTGGGATCTTTCTCTCCCCACGTGGGGGGCGAGGCCGAGGCCCTGAAGTGTCACACCCTGGCCCAAACCCACGTTGTGCCCAAGGACCTAGGAACAGCCAGGCCATCTTCAGTCCTGTGTCATTCTGAGTGCAGCAGCCGAAGGGCTCTGGGAGGGATGGAGGGAGGGCGGGCCGCGGGGTAGGGGACACCCGGCTCAGCAACCGGCCCAGGGCCCGCCGCCCTCACTCACCTGGGGTCAAGCTTTATCTGGGTCCTGCCCGGCTCCATCGCCGCGTTCTCTCCAGCAATCCTGCAGGCACCGGGGGTGAGGAAGGGCCGGCGGGGCGGGCAGGTGGCAGCCGGGGGCGGGGTGGCTCCTGCTGGCCTCACCTGGGCCGGGTGGGGGCAAGCGGAGCTGCAGTCTTCCCCTCGGCCACGCTCCTTCCTTGAGCTTCCTGGGCCAACTTTCTATCTCAGAGTTCACCCTGGAGGAATTTGATCCTCGAGGCTGGCGGAGTTCCCTGTGCCTGACTCGTCCCTGCCCCCAGGTGTGGTCCCTCCCACCTCTGGGACAGGCGCCTTTGGCCGCCCCTTGCCTCTGGCCCGGCCCCTCCTGTAGGATTTTGTTGCGAGTCCACCTGCCCTTCCAGGAGCCTTCTGCGGTGGGGTGGGCTCCCCACGAAGCCCCTGCCCTGGGCCGGGCTGGGGACGAAGTCCTCGCTCTTCACCGCAGTGCTGCCTGGTCAGCAGCCCCTGAAGAACCTGCTGGAACTCAGGCTCGGGCGCTCCGCAGCGGGGAGGCTCAGGGCCGAGGCCTCGGCTGTGTTTGGCCCTGTTGGCCTGATGTGTGGAAGGGAGGACAGGCTGGAAAAGCCAGATGAGGCCGGTGTGGGTTTCCCAAACCCCAGTTCATCACATCTGGATGATGGGCTTGGCCAGCCCCGCGCTGGGCTGGAAGATGCTGTATCTAAGAGTCAGAGTTGCAGAGTGAGATTGCCGGGCATTTGACAGGTCTTGAAAACCTGCTGAATTACAGGCTTGCAAATGATTTTATTGGCTGATAGCTTCTCTTTTCTCTCTCTCCAAATAGATTGAAATCTCTTCGAAGCCAGACACAGCATCCTGTGCTGTGGCACGGTGGCACCTCTAGGTTCTGGCACGGAACCTGACACATACGAAGTTTCCTTAGAATTTGGTTGCATAGTTGACGAAAGCATAAACTCAGAGCAGCAGCAGCCAGCGTCTGTCACCATGTCTGGTGTGCCAGGGGCCGCAGGACATGCAGTGTGTTCCTTAGCTTATTTAAACTTTACCACCGCGTTACAAGGAAAGTAGTATCCTTATTCCCATTTTACAGATAAGGAGGCTGAGGTCCGGAGAGGTTAAGAAACCAGGTCAGACAGAAAGCCATGGGGTGTGGAGAGCAGCCAAAGGGGCCTGGGGGAGGGGCTCTGTTGGGGCATGGTGGAGATTGGAGGTAGTGAGAAGAGGGCCCAGGAGAGGGTGCAGAGGGTCAATTCTGGGAAGGGAGAGGGGGCTCCCCATGCTGGGGTGGTGAGGCCATACAAGCAGTGGAAGCAGTCCCTGATGGGGTACCCGGAGGACTCCCCACTCCTGTCCCCAGACACCTCAAAGTCTCTTCTAAGAGTCAAGCTGGATCCCCCTCCAGTTTCCCCTCCTCCTAAAGTCCAGTTCCTGGGACAGGACAATGTCGTGAGGCAGGTATCTCAGGGACCAGCTGCCTCCTAAGGTGGAGGTCAGGGAAGGAAGAGGCCGGCAAGGGCCCTGACCCCCAGAGGGTCACTGGCCTCAGCCGCACCCTGACAAAGACGCAGACTGACTCAGCTTCCTCCCAGCATCTCCGCAGGAACGTTCGTCAGGTCATTCACCCCCAGCCCACTGAGAGGCCTTGGGTTTAATTACCCAAAGCCCTGAACTTTAGACTTCCCAGAGCTGACAACAGGGCGCTGGGGATGTTCTTAGAAACTTCAGGACACAGTGGGGAACGGCAGGAAAGGTGGAAGGGCAGGAGGGAGCCGAGGGGGCCACGGTTGGGCTGAGACTGGTGCTTCCCCACTGGGCAGCAGAGACTAGGAGACCCCAGGAGAGACCGGCAGGGTGTCAGTGAGGAAAGGGGGCTTCTGCCCCACCCAAGGTCTCTAAGGGTTGTCTTCTGTACAGTGTGGCCCGGGATCCAGCCAGCGGGAGGCCCTGCCTGGAGGCCAGCCCATCCCCAGCTAAGACTTGGTCAGAGAGGATGAGCTGTGGCCGCCAGGGTCTTCTTCTCTTGGCAGTTGAGGCCTGCCAGCTGTCAGAAACGGATTTTTAGAACCAAAAAGAATAAGTCCTTCTGAATTTCATTTCTTTGGCCTATTTTTCCCACGAAATTATATGATAGCATCATTTGACATTTATTGAGACAGAGGAGGGAGGGGACTCGGCTCCCAACCCCGCTAATGCATTCCCCCCAACACTTTTTCTTTCTTCTTTTTTTTTTCTTACCTGCTCATCGCAGGACAGTGAAAGAATTAAGATAAGCAGCATTCCACTATAAATCTTACACAAATTGCCATTTCCACTGATCACAGGACCTTGAAAAAATGAAGATAGGCAGCGTCGCACTTTCAATCTTGTACTTCAGGGAATGAACTCCATGGCCTCCGTGCGCACAAAGCCGGAAGCACGACCACTTTTCACCCTTGGCCTCATTACAAGACCAAAATCTCTGCCTCGGCTCGGGAGCTCTCACCTGTAATCCCAGCCCTCTGGGAGGCCGAAGCAGACGGATCACCTGAGGTCAGGAGTTTGAGACCAGCCTGGCCAACATGGTGAAGCCCCGTCTCTACTAAAAATACAAAAATTAGCCAGGTGTGGTGGTGCGCACCTGTGATCCCAGCTACTCGGGAGGCTGAGGCGCAAGAATTGCTTGAACCTGGGAGGCGGAGGTTGCAGGGAGCTGAGATCTCATCACTGCACTCCAGACTCGGTGACAGACAGAAACAAAATAAAAGCCTGTGCCAGGGAGAGGCTTTTGCTCGCCGTGTTCCGATCCTGCGATGTATGTGTTACTGCGATTCCTAACTATCCCTGTGCGTTCTGTCACTCCTGCAGGAACGCTCACCTACCTCATGAATTACGCGTGTCGCGCTCCTTGAGACGCCACAACGCGTTCCCCTGGGGAGCCAGCCGGAGCACTCCCCTGCAGTGCTGTCTCCCCCGTGGTGGAACGGAAGCCCCCAATAAAGCCTTGTCTGGGAAATTTGCCTGGCCTCGTGTCAATTTTTATCGGAGCTTAAAGAACCTGTGGTCAGTAACACGATCACTTCAGTTATCACTTAAGTTTTGGCTTCCTTAATATGAGGGTCAGTTATGAAAAATCAAAAAAGAGGCTGCGTACGGTGGCTCACATCTGCAATCCCAGCACTTTGGGAGGCCGAGGCAGGTGGCTCACTTGAGGTCAGGAATTCGAGGCCAGCCTGACCAACATGGTGAAACCCCATCTCTTAAAAATACAAAAATTAGGCCGAGTGCAGTGGCTCACACCTGTAATCCCAGTACTTTGGGAGGCTGAGGTGGGTGGATCACCTGAGGTCAGGAGTTCGAGACCAGGCTGGCCAACGTGGCGAAACTCTGTCTCTACTAAAAATACAAAAAAAAAAAAAAAAAAAAAAAAATTAGCTGGGCGTGGTGGCGGGTGCCTATAATCCTAGCTACTTGGGAGGCTGAGGCAAGAGAATTGCTTGAACCCGGGAGGCAGAGATTGCAGTGAGCTGAGATGGTGCCATTGCACTCCGAGTAGCTGGGATTACAGGTGCCCGCCACCTTGCCTGGCTAATTTTTGTATTTTTAGTAGAGATGTTGCAGGAAACTGAGGACTGGCAAGACTGAGACGGAGAACAAGAGGACTTTATTTCAGGTACTCACTGGCTCAGTGGATTCGCATCTAAAAAGCTGAGCATTGAACAAAGACAGAGCAGGGTTTTTATAAGCGGACTTACAATAAATAAAAGTAGTTAATCATATGACAGGTCACATAATCTATAGCATAACTTGTGGCCTTGCATAGCTGGTGACTTTGTAGCTGCATTGAAAGAAAAACAAGAACTGGCTAAATACAGTCATTTGTAAAACATAATCATGCTTAACAAACCTGGGAAAGGAGTAACAGTAAAAGAATTTGTCTTTCTTTTTTTTTCTTCAACTTTGCTCTGGAGGGGCGGGGTGTCTGGAGCTTATTCTTTCGGCCTTGGCTTCTTAAACAGCGTTATAACTGTGCTTGCTAGGCAGAGGAAAAGTTGTTCTTTTCTTTTTAACTTTTGCCTTGCTTGTTACTTTTCTTGGAGTGAATGAATGCATATTTATTTTTAGATTTCCGCCTTAGTTTCTTCTTTTTGAGGCCTTTTATAAAGGAAGTTTAATATGGCTCATGCTTGTAATCCCAGCACTTTAGGAGGCTGAGGTGGGTGGATTACCTGAGGTCAGGAGTTCGAGACCAGCCTGGCCAACATGACAAAACCCCGTCTCTACTACAAAACACAAAATGAGCCGGGTGTGGTGATGCAGGCCTGTAATCCCAGCTACTCGGGAGGCTGAGGCAGGAGAATCGCTTGAACCCAGGAGGCGGAGGTTGCGGTGAGTCGAGATTGCACCACTGCACTCCAGCCTGAGCAACAAGAATGAAACTCTGTCTCAAAAACAAACAAACAAAACAAAACAAAAACAAAAACAAAACAAAAACAACAACAAAAAACCCAGCAACCTTCTTTCTTTTCTTTCTTTCTTTTTTTTTTTTTGAGATGGAGTTTACTCTGCCACCCAGGTTGGTGTGCAATGGCGCGATCTCGGCTCACTGCGATGTCCACCTTCCAGGTTCAAGTGATTCTCCCGCCTCAGCCTTCTGAGTAGCTGGGATTACAGGCATGCACCACCACACCTGGCTAGTTTTGTGTTTTTAGTGGAGATTGGGTTTCACCATGTTGGCCAGGCTGGTCTTGAACTCCTGACCTCAAGTGATCCTCCTGCCTCGGTCTCCCAAATTGCTGGGGTTACAGGGATTATAGTGCCCGGCTGAAAATTACCAACTTTCTTCCCATATGTTTCTCCAGGTCATATTTTTTCCAACAACATCAGCCTCTCAGGGGCAGGACCTCTAGGTTCCCCAGCATGTGTGGGGATGGGGGTGGGGTTTGCTGTTGGAAGTTGCTGTCACTGGAGGCAGCCAAAGCAGGCTGCAGACAGTTCTGCTGAGGACCCCCAGCCTCTGTGATGTCACACTGGGCCTTCTTTCCTTTCATCCTGGGCTGCGAGGCCGCCGTGGTCATGGAGATCTGGAAGCTGGGCTGGGGGAGGAAGCCTGGTGGCTCTGACCTCCCCTGGAGGTGCAGGAGGCCCAGCCATGACACTCTTAATGGATGCCATGACCCTGGTGAAGGAGCCTCATCCCCTGCCTCTGGTCCCACGTCCCTGGGTCCTCCCCAGCCTGTTTGCTGCCTTCAATGTGGTGCTGCTAGTCTTTTTCAGTGGCCTCTTCTTCGCATTCCCGTGAGTTTCCCAGGCAAGTCGTTAGGTTTCCTACAAAGAGACAGCCAGGGAAACAGAAGATGATAGGATGGAGGCAGGGGAGTGCAGAAGACGGGGGGAGAGGTCAGGGAAAGGGGGATATTCTGGTCGAGGGAACCAACATGCAAAGGCGCAGAGGTCAAGGGTGCCTGTGCATTTTGGGAGCTTTGGGTGGCTGGTCATGCTGGTGACATTTGGTGGAGCCATTATGAGTCTGCCTGGGTATTTGGAGCCTGGATTTTTAAATCTGGCTTTAAGGTCTGTGGGTCCTGACCTGAGTAAGCCACAGGCCTTGGGCGGGGGGCTTTGGGCTGCCCCTGCTCAGGACCGAGCCTGCCTCTGGTCTCAGTTGCAGGTGGCTGGCTCAGAATGGGGAGTGGGCCTTTCCTGTCATCACAGGCTCCCTCTTCGCCCTTTCCTTCTTCAGTCTCGTTTCACTCAACTTCTCAGACCCTGGCATCTTACATCAAGGTGAGGCATCAGCCCCCTGGGAGAAGGAGGTGACACCCAAGGGCTGGGAACCTGCAGGGGGATTCCTAAAGTGCTCTTCCTACTGACCCTCCTCCAGCCTCTGGACCCCTTCACCCCACGTCTTCATTGCTCTGGCCCTAGCACTTTCTTCTCCCCTCCCCTCCCCTCTCCTTCCCTTCCCTTCCCTCCTCTCTCCCTCTTTCTTTTTCTTTCTTTCTTTCTTCCTTTCTTTCTTTCTTTCTTTCTTTTTCTTTCTTTCCTTTCTTTCTTTCTCTCTCTTTCTTTTTCTTTCTCTTTCTTTCCTTCTTTCCTTTCTTCTTTCTTTCTCTCTTTCCTTTTCTTTTTGTTGAGATAGAGTCTTGCTTTGCCGCCCAGGCTGGAGTGCAGTGGCGTGATCTCGGCTCACTGCAACCTCCGCCTCCCAGGTTCAAGAGATTCTTCTGCCTCAGCCTCCCGAGTAGCTGGGACTACAGGAGCATGCTACCAAGCCCAGCTAATTTTTTGTATTTTTAGTAGAGATGGGGTTTCACCATATTGGCCAGGCTAGTCTCGAACTCCCGACCTCATGATCAGCCCACCTCGGCCTCCCAAAGTGCTGGGATTACAGGTGTGAGCCACTGCACCTGGCCCTACCCAGTTTCTTAAGCCACCAAGGTGTGGAAAAACAGAATTGTTGAGGTTTCCCAGTTGCCTTAGATGGGAGGACTGGGCAGGCGAGGTTTGGGCTCTTCCAAACCACTGTATGCACTTCCTCCCTTCACTACACAATGACACTCAAAGCAGCACTCACTGTTCCAAACGCCTGAGTTTCATACAAAACTTTCCTGGCTGGAAACCCGTCTTCCCTTTGACTGCCACCCTTTCTGAGCTTGGACAGCTTGCTCAGTGGGGACAGGGGTTCCTCTGCCCACCTTGTCCCCACCCTTCCTCGTGCCCTGTGATGCCGTGGAGCTGCCCCCGCCGCGGGGTGACTGCAGGGCCTTCTGCTGTGCCCAATCCTCTTCCCATGCCAGGCTCCACTGAGCAGGGCCCCTTGACGGTGCACGTGGTGTGGGTGAACCACGGGGCCTTCCGCCTGCAGTGGTGTCCGAAGTGCTGCTTCCACCGCCCGCCCCGGACCTACCACTGCCCCTGGTGCAACATCTGTGTGGAGGTGAGTGCCCCTCTACCTGTCCACCAGCCATTGCCCCACGTCTGGCTGGGACCAGGAGCCTCCCTCATACAGGGACCAGGGCTGGCTGTGAAGCTGTCTTTCAGGACTGCTAAAGGCCAAGGGTGGCAGTACTCCCAGCCACCCTTGGTCACTCATGTGTTCTCCACCTGCACCTGTCCTGGGAGGCTGGCCACTGCCTGCAGAGGTGCTGACATGCACAGGGCGTCCACATCTGTCCTGGGCTGGGTCAGGCCAGGGGAGGAGAGGCAGCCCTCTGTCCCACCCCTGGGCTCGCTAACACAAGATACCCAAGCCCCTCAGGCTGGCTGCCCGCCTGGTCTGGGAGGCCTTGCCTGCCTCGTCTGGGTGTCCAAGTTGGAGGGTCTCCTGGCTGTGAGTGACCATCTGTCTGGTGAGCACGGCTTGCATAGGTTTACAAGTGCAGGAGGCTGGCTGGGCAAGGGTGTTACTGTTACTGTCATCTTCATCGAATGGATGAGAAAGTGGAGGCCCAGAGATGGTTTACGTTCTGCCCAAAGTTACAGTAGGATGTGTCTCACAGAAGGCCGGGCCAGCCTTCTCTCTAAAGGTCTTCTGACAGGTGACCGTATACACCAGAGTCCTAAGTGTGCTCTAACAGGGGAAATGTCAGCATGAGGGATTCCGTGGCTCGGTTTCTCCCTGGGGGTGGAAGCCAGTGCATGGGCCAAGGGCAGGTGGCCTAGAAGGCAGGGGGAAGGCCTCAGGATCTGGGGTGATGGAAGTTGGGCCGGAGGAGAAGTCCTCAAGCCTGGCCCCTCTCCCCGTTGCCCAGGACTTTGACCACCACTGCAAGTGGGTCAATAACTGCATCGGTCACCGCAACTTCCGCTTCTTCATGCTGCTCATTCTGTCCCTGTGCCTCTACTCGGGCGCCATGCTGGTCACCTGTCTCATCTTCCTGGTGCGCACAACCCACCTGCCCTTCTCCACCGACAAGGCCATCGCGTATCCGCCCACGTGGGGAAGGAGGGGAGGAGGCGGGGACAGCCAAGGAGGGGGCTGTTGAGGGCGGGGCTGTGGGGGCGGGGCTAGAGGGAGAAGCCACCTGGAAGGACCAGTCTGGGACGAGGTGAGGTGGGTGGGGTCGGGGGATGGGCGGGGCTAGGAGAAGGGGCGGAGCGTTAAGCCTCTAGCGGGCCGGGGGCAGTGGCTCACGCCGGTAATTCCAGCACTTTGGGAGGCGGAGGCGGGAGGATCGCTTCAGCCCGAGTCCCAGACCAGCCTGGGCAACATAGACCCCGTCTCTACAAAAAAATAGAAAAATTAGCCGGGCGTGGTGGCACGTGCCTATAGTCCCAGCTACCCAGGAGGCTGAGGTGGGAGGATCGTTTCAACCGGTCGAGGCTGCAGTGAGCTGTGATTGTGCCTCCAAAAAAAAGGAAAAGAAGAGAAAAGGAAAGAAAAGAAAAGAAAAAAGGAAAAGGAATCTGGCGGGGTCATGGAGCGGGTGCTAAAGGTGGACCGCAGATCTGGACAGGCGGGGACAGCGGGGTGGAGTCAGGCTTTCGCGGGGGTGGGCGGGATGAGGGTGGAGCCAGGGGACTGGGTGAGTGGGTGGGCGTCCGGGGG
Source organism: Nomascus leucogenys (assembly GCF_006542625.1). Taxonomy (NCBI): domain Eukaryota; kingdom Metazoa; phylum Chordata; class Mammalia; order Primates; family Hylobatidae; genus Nomascus; species Nomascus leucogenys. Next base: position 117,023,054 of record NC_044391.1, on the reverse strand, counting down.
CGGGGCGGGGCTTGGGGCGGAGTCGGGCCTGAGTGGCGGGGCCAGGCGTGGGGGTCCCGCAGCTCCGTTCCTTAACCCGCGCAGCATCGTGGTGGCTGTGCCCGCCGCGGGCTTCCTGGTGCCGCTGTCTCTCCTGCTGCTGATCCAGGCCGTGTCCGTGAGCTCGGCCGACCGCACCTACAAGGGCAAGGTACGCGGGGCCGTGGGTGGTCAGCTTGCACCTCCGGGACCTCCGCGCTTCCCGCGCTTTCTCCACTGCCCTTGGCCCTGTGATAGTCTGACCTCCACCCGCGACGGTGCCTCGTTAGGTGCCTCCAGACCCAGCTCTTAAGAGGTTCCAATCTCGCCTCCTCCGGGAGCTCGGTGGTCCGTGTCCCTCCTGGGGGCCTACTGTGTGCTGGGCGGTTTGGATTCTTTGAGCGATGGGAATAGAGGTGGGTAAGGCTACATTCCACACTCGTGTTGATGAGGAACCTGAAATCAGAGTAACACCCACCAGATGCCCACGAACACTCAGAGAGGCGGCCGGTTCTGAGCTGTGTGGCGCAGACTCAGGCATTGAGGGTTCAGGGAGGACCACACGGTAGGGTAGGACATGCAGCTTAGGGGTTCGGGAGAGACAGAAGACAGAGAGGAGGGCATTGCAGGTGAGGGGACACCTTTGCAAAAACTCAGGGAAGCCTGAAAGTCTGTGGAATGCTGATAGGATGGAGAGGAAACGATTCTAATTGGGGCAGAAGGTGGTGTGGGCAACCAAGTCGACTGCTTCCGCTGGCCACATTAAAAAGGTCCAGGCTGGAGAATGGCGTGAACCGGAGAGGCGGAGCTTGCAGTGAGCCCAGATCGTGCCACTGCACTCCAGCCTGGGAGACAGAGCCAGACTCTGTCTCAAAACAAACAAACACCAAAACAAAAAGTCGTTTATTGAGCAATAATCTACCTATGTAATCCCCTTTCTAGTGTACAGCTATGAGTTCTGACACGTGGATACAGTCCTGCAGCCACCACCATAATCAATATTTAGAACAGGTCCATCACCCCAGAAAATCAGAGATCATGGTCTTTTGTAGTCAGTTGCTCCCCCTACCTGCAGCTTTTGGCAACCACTGATCTGCCTTCTGTCCTTAACATTTTCCTTTTCCAGAATAACTGGGATTGTTGGCTTGTGAGTCTGGCTTCTTTCACTTAGCACAATACATTCGAGATTCATTCATGTTGTTGCTCATATCAGCCGTTTATTCCTTTTGATTGCCGTACGGTATTGCATTGTATGGATGTTCAATAGATTATCCATTTACCAGTTGAAGGTGTTTGTGTTATTTCTAGCTTGGGAGATTATAATAACTAAAGCTGCTATAAACACTGGTGTACAGGCATGTGAACATAAGTTTTCATTTCTTTGGGGTAAATACTTGAAGGGGTCATATGGTAATTGAATGTGGTTTTTTGTTTATTTGTTTGAGATGGAGTCTCACTCTGTCACCCAGGATGGAGTGCAGTGGCTCGATCTTGGCTCACTGCAACCTCCACCTCCCAGATTCAAGTGATCCTCCCACCTCAGCCTCCCAAGTAGCTAAGACTACAGATGTGAGCCACCACACCAGGCTAATTTTTGCATTTTTAGTAGAGATGGAGTTTCACCATGTTGGCCAGGCTGGTCTGGAACTCCTGACCTCAAGTGATCTGCCTGCCTCAGCCTCCCAAAGTGCTGGGATTATTGGCGTGAGCCACTGTGTCTGGCCTGAATGTTTAACTTCATAATAAATTGCCAAATTGTCTTCCCAAATAGTGGTACTATTTTGCATTCCTACCCGTAATATATAAGAATTCCAGTTGCTTTGCATCTTTACCAAGGTTTGATGTTGTCAGTTGTTTTTGTTGTTTTTTGTTTTAGCCGGTATAAGACATGTGTAGTGGCATCTCAGTGTGGCTTCAGTTTGTATTTTCCTAATGACTAATGGTTTAAGCATATTTTCATGTTCTTCTTTGCGATCTGTGTAACTGTGGTGAAGTATCTGTTCCAATCTTTTGTCCATTTAAAAAATTGTATTGTTTCCTTATTATTTGTTACAAAAAAATCTGCTAGGATTTTCATTGGAATTTCACTGAGCCTATAGATCAGTTTGTGGAGAACTGACATTCTAACAAGACTGAGTGTTTGAATTCATGAACATGCCACACCTCTCCATTTATTTACGTCTTCGTCAATGTCTTTCATCCTTATTTTGTGTTTTTCAGCTACAGATTTTGTATCCATTTTGTTAGATTTATATGTATTTCATGCTTTTTGTGCTATTGTAAGCATGTTTTTTAAAATTTCAATTTCCATTTGTTCATTATCATAGGGAAATACAATGGATTTTTGTGAATTGGTGTTGAATCCTGCCATTTTGCTAGACTCATTTATTAGTTCCAATAGCTTTTTTGTTGATTCTATATAGGAAATCCTGTCATCTGTGAAAAAGGACAGTTTCACTTCTTCTTTTCCAATCTGTATGGCTTTATTTCTTTCTCTTCTTATTGCGTGTCTTGGGCCTCTAGCACAACGTGGAGCAGGAGTGGAGAGGGTGGACTTCCCCGCCATGAGACTCCTTCAGCAGGACACTGGCTGTTCTAGGAAAACTGATGGGCAGCACTGATGAGGGAGCAGCTGCAGGTATCAGACAGCTGGAAGGACAGAGGTGCTGTCTCTGCCCACCACCTCCCATCACAGTCACCCTGCAATCACTCTACCACACCCATATTTGGCTCCCACACCTGTGACTCCCCCACTCCGCCCTTCCTCATCAGCCCGCTCTGGTCGGCATGTGGCCCCTCCTTGGCCTCAGTGCATCGTTTCAGCCTCTTCTGGGCAGCCTTCACCCTTCTCACATCCTGCGGTTCTTCCTGCCCTCCCTCCTCTGCCCAGAATGCTGCCCTCCTGATCCAGGATCTCCAGCCTCCAGGGACCTTAACGTGGCCTGCGATTCACCAGGCAGGGCTCCTTCCCGCGGCCCACAGCACCCACCTCAGGCCTTCTTCACATGCCCCAAATCTCATTCCCTTCCTCCTCCATCCCCAGGCTGCAACTCTGCCTGTGGTTGATAGCAAGGTCTCTGGATGCAGTTCACACATGTTCACATCACAGCTCCACAGCATACCAGCAGACAGGTCCTGGGTATATTACTTAGCCACCTAGGCGTCCATTTTCCCCATCTGTAAAGTGGGCAGCATGGGTGAGTTTAAGACATAGAGTAGCAGCTGGTACAAGTGAGTGCTCTAGATGTCGCTACTATTAATACCATTCAATTTCTTTTTCTTTCTTTCTTTCTTTCTTCTTTCTTTCTTTCTTTCTTTCTTTCTTTCTTTCTTCCTTTCTTTCGGTCTTTCTTTCTTCTTTCTTTTTTTTCTTTTTTGAGACAGAGTATCTCTCTGTCACTTAGACTGGAGTGCAGTGGCGTGATCTTGGCCTCCCGGGTTCAAGCGATTCTCCTGCCTCAGCCTCCCAAGTAGCTGGAATTACAGGCGCACATCACCACGCCCACCTAATTTTTTGTATTTTTAGTAGAGACGGGGTTTCACCGTGTTGGCCAGGCTGGTCTCAAACTCGTGACCTCAGGTGATCCACTCGCCTCGGCCTCCCAAAGTGCTGGGATTACAGGCGTGAGCCACCGCACCTGGCACCATTCATTTTCATCACCATTTACACAATGCTCCTGTCTCTCTCATCTTAAAAGCAAAGCAAAACCCTCCCTTAACATCGCCAGCCTCCACTCCTCCTGCTCTACTCTGCTCTCCAGCAGCCAAGTCTCCTGACAGAGCTGGCAGTGCTCACGTGCTCCATTCTCCCCCTTCCCAGGCGGCTTCAGCTGGCCGCCGTGCTCACTGTCACACGGATGCCGCTCTCACCAGGCGGCCAAAGCCAGCGGTCAGGCCTCAGACTACTCTTTCCGGAGCGCACACAGCAGCTTCTGAAACTGCACGCAGGGAAGCGGCCTGTCCCCGCCCCTCAGGGCTCAGCCTCTGGCCCCCGGGCGGCTCCTCTGAGTGTGCCTGGACGCCTCTGCCTGGGTTCCTGCGCCTTCCCTCGGTGCTGCCCTCGCCACCCTGAAGGTTGAGGCTCGCCCAGGATATGTCGTGTGCAGCGCGTCCTCAACCCCCAGCACAGTGACTGGAACTTCCCTTTTTTTTTTTTTTCTTGACTACAAGGGCAGTAGCGAGCAGCGAGGAAAGAGTAGAACAAGGAATTGGGTCTGTAACTTACTGAAAAGCCTAGATAAACCACTGCTTTCAGACCAGCCCTTGGAATTTTTTTTTCTTTTTTTGAGACGGAGTCTCACACTGTTGTCCCAGCTGGAGTGCAATGGCGTCATCTCGGCTCACCACAACCTCCACCTCCTGGGTTCAAGTGATTCTCCTGCCTCAGCCTCCCAAGCAGATGGAACTACAGGCATGCACCACCACACTCTACTAAAAATTTTTGTATTTTTAGTAGAGACGGGATTTCACCATGTTGGCCAGGCTGGTCTTGAACTTGTGACCTCAAATGATCCACCCATCTTGGCCTCCCAAAGTGCTGGGATTACAGGCATGAGCCACCATGCCCGGCCCCTGGAACATTTTTAAGGCCCCAGAATATTTCTGAAACAGCGAGTGAACCAACCAACAAAGGAATCCATAGCACTTTGGGAGGGACGAAAAGACAGAGAGAGAAAGCAGATGCCCTGATCCCTGGCGGGGAATGGAGAGGGGGGTTGGGTGGGAGACGGAGCAAGAAGCAGCCCACCCTGGCTTTGGTCCTGTGGAGTGTCAGGCAGTTTCAGACACAGAACAGGAGCAGGAGCCCCAGGTCTGGAGACAGTGAGGGGGACAGTCTGAGTGCTTCAGAGCTGTTGGTTTCTTTTTCTTTTTTTATTTTTTGAGACAGGGTCTCACTCTGTCGTCCAGGCTAGAGTGCAGTGGTGCTATCTCGGCTCACTGCAACCTCCACCTCCTAGATTCAAGTGATTCTCCTGCCTCAGCCTCCTGAGTAGTTGGGATTACAGGCACATGCCACCATGCCTGGCTAATTTTTGCATTTTTAGTAGACGGGGTTCTTCCATGTTGGCCAGGCTGGTCTTGAACTCCTGGCCTCAAGTGATCCACCCGCCTTGGCCTCCCAAAGTGCTGGGATTACAGGTGTGTGCCATGGTGCCTGGCCGAGAGCTGTTGGTTTCATTCATATCTGAAAGCATCTTGCCTGGGAGAGGCAGGTACAAATGTATCGGTCAGTTTTGGCTGGGTGCGGTGGCTCACGCCTGTAATCCCAGCACTTTGGGAGGCCAAGGTGGGTGGATCACGAGGTTGGGAGATCGAGACCATTGTGGCTAACACAGTGAAACCCCGTCTCTACTAAAAATACAAAAAATTAGCCGGGCGTGGTGGCGGGCACCTGTAATCCCAGCTACTTGGGAGGCTGAGGCAGGAGAATGGCGTGAACCTGGGAGGCGGAGCTTGCAGTGAGCTGAGATCGCGCCACTGAACTCCAGCCTGGGTGACGGAGCAAGACTCCGTCTCAAAAAAAAAAAATGTATATATATATATATCCCTAAATTTTAAAATTCTCTCAATATATTTTTAGTTTTTCTAGTGACAGGGTCCCACTCTGTCATTCAGGCTGGAGTGCAGTGGTGTAATCACAGCTCACTGCAGCCTCGAACTCCTAGGCTCAAGGAATCCTCTCATCCCAGCCTCCCAAGAAGCTGAGACTACAGGTACACAATGCCACAGCCACCTAACTATTTTTATTTTTTTAGAGATGAAAGTCTCACTGTGTTGCTCAGGCTGGTCTTGAACTTCTGGGCTCAAGAGATCCTCCCTTCTCCACCTCCCAAAATGCTCGGATTACAGGTGCCAATCACCATGCCTGGCCCAAATTCCATAAATTTAATCAAAATCTTCTAAATGACTAATACAATACCAATTTCTTTTTTTTGAGCCGGAGTCTCAGTCTGTCACCCAGGCTGGAGTGCAGCGGCGCGATCTCAGCTCACTGCAAACTCCACCTCCTGGGTTCAAGCGATTCTCCTGCCTCAGCCTCCCCAGTAGCTGGGATTACAGGTGCCTGCCACCACGCCTGGCTAATTTTTTGTGTTTTTAGTAGAGACGGGGTTTCACCATGTTGGCCAGGCTGGTCTCAAACTCCTGACTTCAAGTGATCCACCCGCCTCGGCCTCCCAAAGTGCAGGGATTACAGGCAGGAGCCATCTCACCCGGCCAATACGTTTCTTTTACATGCTTTAAATACCTTAAAGTAGGCAGAATCTCAAATAGTGCAAGGATGCGTGTTGCCCTGTGGCGACAGTGAGCTGTTATGGGGCCACCCAGACTTTTCCTCCCTCGAGTGAGTGCCAGCTACCCTTGCATGGAGTCCTGGTTCCTTTGGTGGAGGATGGTGTTGAAAATCTCAGCCTGTGCGCCGGGGAGCGGGGGCATGGGACACAGGGGAGTTGGTGGTGGGCAGAGATGCTGCTGGGCCACTTTCAGTGACAAAACGTGACAGCGAAGGCTCTTGAAGTCAGGTGAGGCCCAGCCTGCCCTGGGGAGGAGGGGGAGTTCGGGAGGGGTGAGGCGGATGGGTAGAGTGAGTGGGCGAAGCGGAGAGAGGAGGGAGAGAACCTGATCAAGGTCAAGAGTGCCCAGGGGAGGACTTGGCCTTTACCGCGTGGTGTGTTCAAGGCTTTTAGCCCAGGTTTTCCCGGTCCTGTGATCATGGTTAGGGAAATGTAACTGGGCCTCGCTCAACTCACCTTCCAGACAGTGACGTTCAGTGTCTGGAAGGAGGCGGCGGGAAGATGTGTGTGGCCAGTGGAGACCAAGAGGAGGAGGATGGGGCCGTGGTGGGAAGGTCCTCTCGGTCTCCTGGCCTCCAGCTTGCTGCTGCCCTGGGCTGAGGCCTGCTAGCTGACCAGCTCAGGGAGGGCCACTGGGCAATGGCCCAGCCATTCCTGCTGGTTCTGAGCTCCTCTTCCGGTTTCCATCCCGCTCCAGTGCAGACACCTTCAGGGATACAACCCCTTCGACCAGGGCTGTGCCAGCAACTGGTATTTAACAATTTGTGCACCACTGGGACCCAAGTGAGTTGGCAAACCAGAGGCCCAACTGCTGAACCCTGGGGGTGGGGCAGCGGCGGATTCCCCCTGGCTCCTTAGCACAGCTCCAGACCCTTACACCCACCGTTCCGGCACCTCTGGGGTTTTCTCCAGGGCACTGGGAGCTCTGGGGCCTCCCTGCGTCCTTGGCTCTGTGTGTTCTTGCCCCATTATGGCATAGAGGGGTGCTGCATCCTGGATGAGGCTGGCCTCAGCTTCCTGCAGAGCCAAGCCCTGGGCTTCGTGCTTCCCAAGCTGAGGGGGGCAGGGGAGCCAGACCAGGGAGGACAGTGGCCCCTGCATCTGGCCTGCTGCTCCCCAGGTACATGGCTGAAGCTGTCCAGCTGCAGAGAGTGGTGGGGCCTGACTGGACATCCATGCCGAACATGCACCCTCCAATGTCCCCCTCTGCTCTCAACCCCCCAGCCTGCCCTGGCCCCCAGCCCCAACCTCTGGATCCCTACAAACCAGGGAGGGGCGCCCCAGGGCGTGGTGAGGCTGCAGCTCTCCAGGAGGTAAGAAGCATGTGTGTGCGTGGGTGTCTGTGCGTGTCGGGAGAGGGATGTCTGCAGGTCGTGAGGGTGTGGGGGGAGGCCCCTGAGGTTGGGCTGACCCTGAAGCTGGAGTGCTCCGAGCTTGGGGGAGGAGGGTTCTACACTGGAGGGGCATTGAAAGGAGGACCCAGGCCTCTAGAATATACCCAGGAGTCCCTGGAGTCACAAAGATAAATGAAGGATGACTCCCCCGCTACATGTGCTGATGGGCCTCGGGCCAGTCACCTACTCGCAGGACTGAGTCTCGTGGTTTATAATTTGGCCAGGGGGTGGGGGTAGTGGGAGATTCTTTTATTTAAAGGAAACGTTGACTCGAAGCCCCATGAGACACGGAGGTGGAGCATCAGGAGGCTACCTTGGGGCTGGGCAACCCCTGCGCCCCCCGGGGCCTCTGCAGCACATTCTGTGGGGCCAGCCCGCTCCCTTTGCCTCCAGGAGCAGGAGACCTGGCATGAGCTGCAGGGCGGGGTCTTGTTGAGAGCGCTCATGCCCTGTTCTGTGTTTAGTTCCACACGGGCCCAGTGCTGTCCCTGCGGCTGCAGGAGCCCCCAGGCGAGGTTCGGCCTTCCTGTCGCCCCGTGCACCCGGAGATGCCCACAGCACCAGCACCTGAGCTCACATCCTGAACCCACCTCCTGATTCCACCTCCTGAACCCACCTCCTGATTCCACCTCCTGAACCCGCCTCCTGAACCCACCTCCTGATTCCGCCTCCTGATTCCACCTCCTGATTCCACCTCCTGATTCCACCTCCTGCCTCCTGAACCCCTGCCTCCTCCTGAATCCCACCCTCCTGAATTCCATCCACCTCCTGAACCCCACCCCCCTGATTCCCACCTCCTCCTGAACTCACCCTCCTGAAATCCCACCTCCTGATTCCCAACCTCCTGAACCCACACCTCCTGATTCCGCCCCTTCCCTCCTGAAACCCCACCCGCCTGATTCCACCTCCTCCCCTCCTGAACCCGCCTCCTGAACCTGCCTCCTTACCTCCCACTCCCTGAGCCCTGAGTGGAAGCCTTTCTGTGCCCTGCCCTTTGCCCACTCCCCTGGTGGGACTGCCAAGACCCTCAATGCCCATTAAATACCCTTGCCTGCCTCTTACAACTGTCACGCTGTGCATGTCTGTCCTGGGTGAGGGCTTGGAGGAGGCTCTCATGGGCCGAGACAAAGACCTTCCGGGATGGAGGAGCCAGGATCTGTGGAGGCCTGAGTTCAGGACCCGACACCGCCTGGCTCTGTGACCTCGGAAGAGACACCTAACATTTCTCTCCTCCTTAAGATTGGGCGACAATAGACTGGGCGTGGTGGCTCATGCCTGTAATCCCAGCACTTTGGGAGGCCGAGGCCACCTGAGGTCAGGAGTTCGAGACCAGCCTGGCCAACATAATGAAACCCTGTCTCTAGTAAAAAATACAGAAACTAGCTGGGCTTGGTGGCACGCGCCTGTAGTCCCAGCTACTAGGGAGGCTGAGGCAGAAGAATCGCTTGAACCTGGCAGATGGAGGATGCAGTGAGCCAAGACCACACCATTGCACTCCAGCCTGGGTGACAGAGTGAGACTCTGTCTCAAAAAAAAAAGGGGCAACAACAACAACAACAACAACAATAATAATAATAATAATAATAATAATAATAATTGCAGGAGTTGACTGGCCCAGCTCCCAGCTAGGGCTGGAGATGATGGAACAGGAAAATCCACCAATGTCGGGGTGTCTGAGGTTGGGGAGGACCTGGCCTCTGCCCGGCCGCACCTCTGTCTGGCTGTAGGGGGCGCCCACAGCCCAGGGATTCCCCAGGCCTGGCCTTGTCCAGCCCTGCCGCGCTGGAGCCTCCGGGGTGGGGTTAGGGCTGGCCCCATTGATTCTGGGGCCCTGAGGCTGGGAGTGGACCCCTCCTGCCTGCCGCGTCCTGGGGAAGTGGAGGGGTGGGGGCGTTCTCCACCACAGCCCAGGCTTGCATCTTTTCCTGCAGCTGTGTCTCACCCTGGTCCCTCTTTCCTGGTGGGAAGTCAGGAGCTGGTTCTGGTCTTGCCCCTGGGGTGGTCCCAGGCCCCACAAGTCTTCAGGCCCCTGGGGTTGGGGGGGGTCGGGGGGCACATCTAACTGTGTCTCTGCTAGCGGCCAGAATGTGACCGTGGGACTGGGAATAATGTCATCTTTCTGGAAGGTTGTCAGAGGCTGGAATGAGGTGTTTCATGCAAAACATCGGGACACAGGTACACAGTAGGCACACAATGAGTGCAGCCAGTATCATCATGATTATTTTCTCCACCACACAGCTGACACACCACCCAGAGCTTCTCCAAGGACCACCTTCGAGACTGACCCAGGCCCCTTTCTTCAGGGAAGTCCCTTCTGCCAGGCTCCTCTGGCTCAGCCTCTCCGTGTCAGGGGTGGGTGGGAATTTTTATCAAGTGTCCCAGTGATTCTGCCACCTGGAGTGTCAAAATGGGCACAAGCCACACAGTTTGCTTCCTGTCACCTTTGTATCCGGGTGAAACCAGGGTGTGGAGGAAGGTGGGGACGGAAGGATGTCACCCAAGGGTTCAGATGAGCCACCCGCAGGTGCCATGGAGATGTGTGTGTCTGTGTGCTGGGGTGTGAGCGCATTCTCAGGGGGGTGCTGGCCCAGCCCCTGTCCTCTCTACTGCTGGTGATGCAGGACGTCCCTCCAGATCTCCAGCCCACTGGGTCCTGCCACAACTGACCCTGGAGGCTTCAGACCCTTCCCTGTGCAGGCCCAGCCTCACCCACCTGCCTGGCCTGGGCCACGGAGGAGGGGGTCCAGGAGCCTGGGCCAAGGCTGGGATGTGAATTATGGAACTGGCTGGTTGAAGAAGTGGTGCCTGCCTGGAGTCCCAGCCCACAGGGGCAAAGGAGCCCAGGCCCAGTATCTGGGGACGCCCTGCCCTTCCTCTGCCGCCCTGTCCCTTGGTTCGGGACGGCACCTGCTGGTCCTCGCCTCCAGGTATGCAGGGGACGCACTCAGCCTCAGGCAAGGGCCTTTCAAGCCCTAAGCCAGCTGTGAGTCCTCTCCCCTCACGCGCTAGGCCTCAGTTTCCCCACTGGACACATAATTTTCCTCATAGTGTCAAAGGAGACCATGACCCCTCTGAGGGCAATGCCCTCCTGCTCTAAATGTAGATTCTAGGGTCTCTCTGTCCCTCTCAGCCTGGGGTTTCTTTCTTTTTTTTTTGAGACGGAGTCTTGCTCTGTCGTCCAGGCTGGAGTGCCGTGGTGCGATCTCGGCTCACTGCAAGCTCCTCCTCCCAGATTCAATTGATTCTCGTGCCTCAGCCTCCTGAGTAGCTGGAATTACAGGTGTGCACCACCACATCCAGCTAATTTTTGTATTTTTAGTAGAGACAGAGTTTCACCATGTTGGCCAGGCTGGTCTCAAACTCCTGGGTTCAGTGATCAGCCCACCTCAGCCTCCCAAAGGGCTGGGAATACAGGCGTGAGCCACGGTGCCCGGCCCCAGCCCAGGATTTCTAAGGTTTCTTCAGGAAAGTCGCCTGGATCAGGCCTCTTGGCTCCTGGAGGGGTAAGTGAGACGTAGACTGTCCCTTTGACTCCCCACCACTCCACACTCTCCCCGCTAAGCCAGGGGACCCCTCCGGGATTCTTTGCAGCCGGGCTGGGAGGCCTCGGTTGAGCTGCACCCACTTTTCCTTTCTGCCCCTTCCTTGTTTCTGCGGAATGTACCCTTGATTCTCAGATGCACCCACCCAGTCGTTGACCCACTGATAAGGGGAGGGGTGTTATCAGAGCCCAGTTACGGGGCCGACTGTCCACACGCCCAGGAAGCCCTGCCATCTCTGCCTTCTGTGGGCTGGAGCCAAGAGTGACCCCCAGGCCTGCAAAGCTGCCAGGTGCCTGACTGTCTAGGGCTCCTCTGAGAGGTCCCCAGCTGGCCCCTAGGACCTGAAGAAAGGGGTCAGACCCTGGGACGGGGTGCCCAGAGCAGCGCCCCCCTATCTCCACGCCTTTCCTCCACGGGCCTTCTGGAAGGCTCACAAGCTTCATGGGCATGTGGGGTGGGGCTCAGCCCCGCCATTCCTCTCTGGTTCAGCCAAAGGATACTAGCGCGACAGTGGAGAAGCCACTGTCCCGTGTGCAGCCTCAGCTTCCTCGTCTGTAGGACTGACAGTCGTAGCCACCTCCCAGGGATCACAGGACCCTAACTCTCTAGGAGAGGAAGGGACCCGGGCTGCCCCATCCAGCTGCCCCATCCAGCTGCCCCCCACCCCCCAGTTTCACAAACAGGGACTCTGGGGCCCAGAGAGGGAAGTGGTTGCATCAGATCACACGGTGCAGCCAGTCTGGTGACTCTCTGGTTCCCAGGCCGCTGCCTTTATCGCTGGTCCTGGGCCATTCCAGAGGAGACAGGCTTGGCTGGCAACCCCAGGGCTCTGCTCTCCAGCCCCTGTGCCTCAGAGCTGGGCTGGGCTCGGCATTTCAGCACAGGCCCAGGGAACTGATAAGAAGGTTTAACTCTCTTCAGCCCTGTGCTGCTGGCGATAATGACCCCCTCTGCCTGCCTCCCGCTCAGCCCTGCCCTGCTCTGCCCTGACCCTTGGGTGGGGGCCCGGCAGGTGGCTGAGGGTGGAGCAGGGCAGGGACAGATGGGGGAAGGGGAGGTCATCGCACTGCAGGATCTAGGGCCCAGAATCCTAGTACCTCAAAGGACTCAGGCACCTTGCTGGCTTTCATGGGCAGCTGGGCACAGTGCCTGGCACCCATGCTTCATCTGGGTCTGAATCCCTTCTCTTTAGTTCTTAGCATGCAGAAGAATGGCTGGAGGGAAGCAGCCCAGGGGCTGAAGGCTTGCCAGAACTCCTGTACTAACAAACCCTCGATCGAGCCCTGCCTGGGCCAGGGCCTGTGCTCAGTGTCCAGGCCCCCTCCTTCAATCCTCACAACTGCTGTGTGGGTTGTTATTCTAGTTTCTGAGGTGAGGAAACCAGCATGGCGCAAACAAGCAACTCTCCAAGAGGCAGAAGTGCAGCTCCCGTGACCCGTAGCCACCACGAGGTGTGTCTGTGGGCGGTTTCCACATTGTATTTCAGCGTAGGGTCACAGTTAAGACGAGGGCTCTGAAGGTGGGCTGCCTGCTTTCTCCCTCTGTAACGTGAGATTAATAATTGTATCTCTAGAAGACACACACACACACACACACACACACACACACACACACACACTAGTCGTATCTCGTCGTGTGGTTATGACAGGGCTTACCTAGTGCATGGAAAGAGCTTGGGACAAACCCCCACACATGACAGGTGCTTCTTGGAGGGAACAATGATCATCACAGCCGGATAAAGGAGGCGGGAGGCAGGCCAGGCCTTGGGATGCCAGTTACCATGACAACAGCCTCCTGCCAGGCTGGGTGTGGGTTCCCCCGTGGCCCTGACAACAGAGGTGAAGGGTGCTGCTTCGGACACGAGGTCTTTGTTACTGTTTTACAGAAAACCCACCAACACTGGTGTCTCCAGGCCAAAGGGGATGGGGGCATGGGCCTGAGATTCTTCGAGGGGATGGGAAGAAGATCACCCAGCAATGGCTCTGCCTTCTGTTAAGAAAAAGCAACTGCTGCTTCTGCTTTGTGGCCAGGCAGTGTCTCAGGCTGAAGGAAGTCAAAAGCAACGGTGGTTCCGAGCTCTGTTCCAGGGTGGCTGCTCACAGCCTCCGCTCTCCCTACTCCTCACCTGACCTCCCCCGCAAGCAGCGTCCCAGGCTCTGCCTCTCCGCGTGGGCCTCTGCCTCACCTCTTCTCACCTTTCCACGCTTGTGTCCTCCCTTCCCCCTGCTCCTCCTCCTCCCATCTTTCTCTTTCTCTTCACACTCTCTTCTGCTCTCCCTCGATTGCCCTCTCTCTCCTTCTCTCCCTCCCGCTTTTCCTGAACCACAGCTTCCAGGAACACAGAGGCAACTGTCTGACAGCTTTTCATGTCCTGGCTGCGGTTCTGGGAAGGCCCTGATCTGGGTGTGGAAATCTAGGGAACTGTCCGCCAGGCTGGAGGCGGAGCCTGCACAGGGCACCTTTGTCTGCCTCTCCCTGGGGCTTCCGCCTCCCACCCGGGCACCCACTTTCCCAGCGGCTTTCTGCTTGGGGAAGTTCTGCTGCTGGAACTGGGGATTCCCAAAGTGGAAGGGGCCCTACTTACTGAACAACCAGCCACCTCCCTCCCTTCTCAGCGAGAAGAAAACCAAGGCGGTGGGGGACGCAAGGTGGGGCTTCCCAGGGATCACACAGCTGAGCAGAGGCCAGGCTGGGGGGTCCCTGATCTGCCACCTGAGTCCTGGGCCCTTCCTGCCACCCCACGGAGAGGAGACGGCTGGGTCCGAGGCCTGGCCTGTCAACAGGAAGGGCACGTTCCTCCTAAAGGCCTAGTGATCTGGCTTCAGTGTAGCAAGATGACAGTGATAACACGGTTGAATGCTAATGGAGGTCCAGGCCTGGGGAAGCGCTCGGCCTGCATTTGCTCACTTAGTCCTCGGCCTCCTGAATGAGGCGCTGCTGTTACTCTTGTGGGTGTCTTGGGCCTGCAAAGACCAGGCGTGCTGGGGGGGTAACCTTCAGGGCTACTCTTTTTTTTTTGAGATGGAGTCTCGCTCTATCACCCAGGCTGGAGTGCAGTGGCGCGATCTCAGCTCACTGCAGCCTCTGCCTCCCGGGTTCACGCCATTCTCCTGCCTCAGCCTCCTGAGTAGCTGGGACTACAGGTGACCGCCACCACGCCCGGCTAAATTTTTGTATTTTTTTAGTAGAGACGGGGTTTCACCATGTTAGCCGGGATGGTCTCGATCTCCTGACCTCATGATCCACCTGCCTCGGCCTCCCAAAGTGCTGGGATTACAGGCGTGAGCCACGGCGCCCGGCCGATTCAGAGCTACTCTTGCACTGATCTCTTGCGATCCCTTGACTGAGTGACCAGGGAGGAAGGTCCACGGTCTGAGGACAAGTCCTGAGGTGAATGGGGCTCCAGGCAGGATTTATTCCATGGCCCATTAGTATCTTTTGGCTGAACCTGAGTCATGCTGAACCTCATCTGTCCCGAGTAGTGGTGGAGGCATGAGGTCAGCAAGTGAAAGCACGGTCCCCTGAGCAGGGCCCTGGGCTGTCTGGGCTGGGAGATTCCCCCAGCCAGATTTAGCTCCTAGATGCCTGTTCCTCAGCTCCTGATGGGAGTGGAAAGATCCCTCCTGCCTGCCTTTTCCAGGCAGGGCAGTAAGCGGCTGTGCAGGGAGCACAGGCCGGGCATCCGGAGAGCTGGGTGGACAGGTGGCTCTGCTGCCAGCTGGATGTGTGGCCCTGGATGAGGCCCTGACCTCTCAGAGCCACTCTGATCTCAATGCAAAGCTGAAACTAAACTCCATGCCTGGCTGCTCTGATCTCAATGCAAAGCTGAAACTAAACTCCAGACCCGGCCGCTGTGATCTCAATGCAAAGCTGAAACTAAACTCCATGCCCGGCCCACCTCACAGTGCGCTTGTAGGATCAGAAGGGTACATGATGGGCCGGGCACGGTGGCTCACGCCTGTAATCCCAGCACTTTGGGAGGCCGAGGTGGGCGGGTCACCTGAGGTCAGGAGTTCAAGACCAGCCTGGCCAACATGGCGAAACCCTGTCTCTACAAAAAAATACAAAAATTAGCCGGGCGTGGTGGTGCGCGCCTGTAGTCCCAGAGGCTGAGGTGGGAGAATCGCTTGAGACACGGAAGTGGAGGTTGTAGTGAGCCGAGATCGCGTCATTGCACTCGCTCAGCCTGGGCGACAGAAGGAAAAAGAAGAAGAAGAGGAGGAGGAGGAGGAGGAGGAGGAGGAAAAAGAAGAAGAAGAAAAGATGAAACGGAAGAAGAAAAAGAAGAAAAAAGAAGGGAGAACCTTCATGGACTTGTATTCCTTTCTTAGGCCAGGGCCAGGTGGGTGTGCGGTGATTGTAAAGGAAACGGTGAGAAGGTCTGACTCAGGCATGGGGAACTGAAGGGAGAAATTCCCTTTCTCTTCTGTCTCCATTTTCTCTCCGTGGGCCCTGACCCTTTTGCAGGCTCTGAATTTAGATTATCTGGGGGCTGGGTGTGGTGGCTTATGCCTGTAATCGCAGCACTTTGGGAGGCCGAGGCAAGTGGATCATGTGAGTCCAGGAGTTCAAGACTAGCCTGGGCAATATAGTGAGACCCTGTCCCTGTATAATAAAATAAAAACTTAAATAAAATAGGGCATTGGGAAATGGTCAAGGCTGAGGATGGGCCACCTCATTCTGACTCCCAGGCAGACGGCCCGGCTCACCTTTCTTAGGTGACCTTCTCAGCTCCCTCTCTTCCCCACCAAGTATCTATCCCTAGGGGAAGGAGCTGGCCAGACTTGGATTTGGGGCAGAGATGGGGCCCCGTCTGCTCCCAGCTGGCGGCATAGTCAGTGAGCCACCCACAGCCCCCGGCCTCAGAGTGCCCTGGAGTAAAAGCCTCTGGAAGGCCTCAAGGCCTGGTGGTGCCCAGCTCACTCTGAGCCTTTGGCAGGGGCCTGTGCTGCTGGCCCAGCTTGGCCAGGAGGCTCCGGCTGCCTTGGGCACAATCCAGGCCAGAGAGTAAAGGGGGTTTGTTCCTGAAGCAGAGACCAGAAGTAGGCACACACAGCACTCTTTGCTTTGGAGTAGAAGACTTTAAAGATTTGTTTTCTTTAAATATCCTGCTGCAGGAAAGAGAAGCTGAAAACCAAACGTTCCTAAAACATGGATTTCAGGAGCAATTTGTTTGGTTTCCATCCCACCCTGTTTCTGCTCAGTGGGACGTTGGGCACTTGTCCCTGAGGTTGGGTGGAGGGTCCACGCCCTTCCAGGCTCACCCGTCCAACCTCGGCAGCAGGTCTCCTCCGCACCAGATCTAGCCTGAGGGCTCCTGATCGCGGCCCAGCCCTGAGCTTGGACCCAGGGGAGGGTTTGTACGCATCCACGTCAAGGAAAAAAAAAGGAGGCCACTTTTCCTTTACATCAGCTGCACCTGGCACTGTTGACCACACCCTCTTTCTTGAAACCTCTTCTACTCTTGGCGTCAGGAATCAGACATACTTCTTTTGTTGTTGTTGTTGTTGCTGTTTTTGAGACAGAGTCTCGCTCTGTCACCCAGGCTGGAGTGCAATGGTGTGATCTCGGCTCACAGCAGCCTCCGCCTCCCAGGTTCAAGCGATTCTCCTGCCTCAGCCTTCTGAGTTGCTGGGATTACAGGCACCTGCCACCACACCCGGCTAATTTTTGTATTTTAAGTAGAGACGGGTTTTCGCCATGTTGGCCAGGCTGCTCTTGAACTCCCGACCTCAGGTGATTCACCTGCCTTGACCTTCCAAAGTGCTAGGATTACAGGTGTGAGCCACCGCACCCTGCCAAGGGATCAGACACACTTCTGACCCTCCTGACTCTTGGCTGCTCTTGCCCTCACCCCTACCATGAATCTCCTAAGTCCCGTCCTTGGTCCTCATGCTCCTGCTACTAGGGAACCAGTGAGGTTCAGCATGACTCAACCTGCTTTTGGAGAAGTCACTCATTCCCTTGGCTTCAGCAGTGCTGGGGCTGCCAAGCCTCCATCTCCAGGCCCTCGGGCCCTCCCAGCAGCCCAGGCTTTGTGCCTTCATTTTCTATGATTGAATTTGAATTATTCCCTGGGGGCTCTCACGTGTTTAAGGTCTTTCCTCGTCCCAGTACCAGGAGAGAGGAAGCAAAGGTGAGAGGAGCCACAGAGTAAGAGGAGCACCTGCCTGTGTGCAGGCGGTTGAGCAGGGTGCGGGGCCTGGCTTCATGGGGAGGGTATCTGGGTGTCCCAGACCCGTCCCAAGCTTGGGGCTGGGGTAGAAAATTCCAAAGGTGCTGGGCGTGGTGGCTCACACCTGTAATCCCAACTCTTTGGTGAGCAAGACCCCATCTCTACAAAAAATCATGTTAGCTAAGTACGGTGGCACATGCCTGCCTGAGTAGTCCCAGCCACTCGGGAGGCTGAGGCAGGAGAATTGCTTGAGTCCAGGAGGTGGAGGTGCAGTGAGCCATGATCGTGCCACTGCACTCCAGCCTGGCTGACAGAGTGAGACCCTGTTTCAAAAAAAATAAATAAAATAAAAATAAAAAATTTTAAAATAAAATTATACATATTTATTTTTAAAAGACTAGAGGCAAATTCATCAAATGCCCATGGTGGCCGAGCGAGTGTTTTCCTGTTAGGGGGATCCTGGCTGTGGGTCTGGGTGGCAGGACACCTGCATTCTGGGCCCAGCTTCCCCTGCCTCGCCACGTGACTACGAAAAGCCCTTTCCCTCTCTGGGCCCGTTTCCTCATGTGTGAAATGAAAGCGTGGAACCAGAAGATCTACGGCTCTTTCCAGCTGTGAGTTACACGAGAATACTCAGGACTAAGGATTTACGCAGAGCTGCACCGGCATGGCCCATCCCGCTGCGGGCCTTGCCGGTCACGCCCTTAATACGACCACAGCCCCTCTCCTAGCAGGGTCCACGGAGGGGAGGAAGCGGCTGCCTGCCACCTGCCCAGCTGTCAGGCTCTGATCTCAAATTAGAATTACGCCTCTCATCTCTGCCCTGTTTTGAATCTGAGAGGCCTCCTCCAACCTTCAGCTGCAGCCTCGTGACCAGGAACAGAGCAGGCTCTGCGGCCTGGAGGTCTTCATCAGGGAAGGGGGAAGCCACCCAGGCAGGCGGTGGCATGTATTGATTACATGTGCCCCCGCCCCTACGCCCCGAAGCCAGACACTGTGCTTGTGAGTTGTTACCTAGGTGATATTCATTCTCCGCTGCATCCCTGGGCAGGAAGTGGGATGCTCGCCTCTGTGGCAGGCAGAGGAGGTGAGGCTCAGCGAGGAGAAGGACACGGGGACTGCTGCAGGTGGGGAACCAGCTCTCTCGGCCTCGGAGTTGAAAGCAGCTGGAGCTCATTGTCTCTCCCAAGGACCGAGGGGGATTTCCAGCTGCTGAGCTGGTTGCCAGGGACCTGCTTTTTTCTTTCACAGCTTCCCTATTTGGTCAGCAAATTCTATCCCTTTTTCCCCCATCCTGGTCCCAACTGGGTGATGCCTCCCCTCTTTTTTCTTCTTTAAATTCCAAAACAGGAGAGTGGGGGCAATTCTGTCCATTCTTCCATCTGGCCTCAGATTTTCAGGCAGGTATTCACAATATTAAATAAAAAGTCGGCCGGGTGCAGTGGCTCACACCTGTAATCCCAACACTTTGGGAGGCCAAGGCGGGCAGACCATTTAAGGCCAGGAGCTCGAGACCAGCTTGGCCAACATGGTGAAACCCTGTCTCTGCTAAAAGTACAAAAATTAGCCGGGCGTGATGGCAGGTGCTTGTAGCCCCAGCTGCTTGGGAGGCTGAGGCAGGAGAATTGCTTGAACCCGGGAGGTGGAGGTTGCAGGGAGCCGAGATCGTGCCAGTGCACTCCAGCCTGGTGACAGAGCGAGACTCTGTCTCAAAAAAAGTAATTTCTTATCAAATGCTATTGCTTTTCTATTTTGACCATTGGTGTTGTAATAATATTTGTCAGATGTTCATTACACTTGTTCAGAAATTCTGGAGTGTTGTGGGTTAACTGGCCCTTGATGGACAAGCCCCAATATCTAAATAAAATAACATTGTTGCAGTGGGAAAATGTGTTTTGACCATATCTTGTAATATAACTTAGTTGGAAATTGGGGCTGCCATAATTTTTTAATTTTTTTTATATTTTTGAGATAGAGTCTCCCTTCATTGCCCAGGCTGGAATGCACGATCTCAGCTCACTGCAACCTCCACCTCCCAGGTTCAAGCGATTCTCCTGCCTCAGCCTCCTGAGTAGCTGGAATTACAGGTGCCTGCCACCATGTCTGGCTAATTTCTTGTATTTTTAGTAGAGATGGGGTTTCACCATGTTGGCCAGGCTGGTCTTGAACTCCTGACCTCAGGTGACCCGTCTGCCTCTGCCTCCCAAAGTGCTGGGATTACAGGCATGAGCCACCGCACCTGGCCTTAATTCTTAACAAATTCAAATCAGCTACGTCTTGGGTAGGATTCTTCCCCTTGTTTACCTGGCCAGGAGTCCGCAGCTTGCAGGCTGTCCCAGGGATGAGGTGGGGCACGGTG
The DNA here is from genome assembly GCF_006542625.1 of Nomascus leucogenys. NCBI lineage: Eukaryota > Metazoa > Chordata > Mammalia > Primates > Hylobatidae > Nomascus > Nomascus leucogenys. Next base: position 117,003,273 of record NC_044391.1, on the reverse strand, counting down.
TGGGGCTGCGGCAGGGCATGAGAGGTGCCCAGTAATACCCCCTTGCTGCGCCCCACCCTGGGCTGTGCTGGGCGCTCATGTCTCAGTCTTGAAACCCCAGTTTCCTCATGTGTGAACTAGGGTGACTGTCCTGGAGTTGCCCTGCCTGCCTCCTAGGAGGGCTGGGAGATACAGAGCAGGGAGTGGGAAGGACTTTCTATGCTGAAGACAGAGTACACTTTATTAAACACAGGCCCCATAGCTCCTCCGGATTAACCTGTGTTTGAAGAGAGATGTCCCAACCTCCACGTCCTGGAATCTTTGTAGAGGGTCAGCTCTGAGCTCACGGAGCCAGGCCCTGCCTGCCCACTCAGCTCTACAGGCTGCGGTTGCAGGAAGAAATGAATCTGCCCTCACCTCCTTCGCCTACAGCCAGCCTCCCCAGCACTCCGGTCTCAGGCGCTTGCGGGCAGGAGGCGAGTGCTGACAGTGGCATGAAGGTGGGACTCCCAGGTGAGCCGACGCCACTTTGCATCGGGCCCTCGGGTTCCTTGTCCCTGGTGTCCCTCCGTTTGTCTCCTGTACTCTGGGGGTGGAGGGCCTTGATCCTGGCTTCCCAGGTGGCTGGTGACTCCCCTAGGACGGACGTTTCCCATGGCCTGCAGTCACCGCCCACCTACCTTGAACAGGGGCAGGTGCAGGGCTGCTCCTCTGCTATGCCGGGTTTCCAGTGCATAATAGCCTCTGGCCACCGCCTGGCAGCCCCCCAACCCCGTCCCCTGCCCAGAGGACTTTCTATTTTAATAGTTAAGTATTTATTTAATGAGTATTAGGAAAAAATAGAGCTAACTCAAAAGAGGCCTGGACAAGAATGGAAGGATTTGGAGACAGTTTATTTATTAATTTTATTATTGTTATTATTTTAGAGATGAAGGGCTTGCTCCCAGGCCAGAATGTGAAGGAGAGACCGTGGCTCACTACAGCCTCCACCTCCCAGGCTCAAGCCATCCTCCTGTCTCAGCCTCTGGAGCAACTAGGACTGCAGGTGCACCACCCTGCCCAGCTGATCTGTTTAATTTTAATTTTTTTGTAGAGAGGGGGTTTTCGTCATGTTGCCCAGGCAGGTCTTGAACTCCTGGCCTCAAGCAATCCTTCCACTTTGGCCTCCCAAAGTGCTGGAATTATAGGCATAAGCCATTGTGCCTGGTCCTGGAGACAGGGGATTTTTGTTTTGTTTTGTTTTGTTTTTGATGGTGTCTTGCTCTGTTGCCCAGGCTGGAGTGCAGTGGCTCAATCTCAGCTCACTGCAACCTCCGCCTCCCGGGTTCAAGCCATTCTCTTGCCTCAGTCTCCTGAGTAGCTGGGATTACTGGCACCTGGCACCACGCCTGGCTAATTTTTGTATTTTTAGTAGAGACAGGGTTTCGCCATGTTGGCCAGGCTGGTCTCGAACTCCTGACCTCGTGATCCGCCCACCTCAGCCTCCCAAAGTGCTGGGATTACAGGCGTGAGCCACAGCACCCGGCCAGGAGACAGGAGCTTTTCAAATGGATCCACTAAAAGGAACAAGAAGGGCTGTGTGTTGGGTCTTTCGCAGATGCGCTGGGCTCTTCAGTGAAGCACTTGTTTATACAGTGGAGACTGATTGGGGGTTGGCGGGTGAGGGATGGCAGGAAGGAGAACCAGGGCCAACTCATGTCTGCAGAGGCCTGACAGGCTGGGCTGCCACAGAGTCCTCGAGTGTGGAGGAGGATAACATTTGCTCACAGGCTGAGGTTCTTTTAACCACAGGTTGGCCTGGAACTGGTCTCCTGTTACAGGCCTCTAACATGTAAGCTGGTGATAGGCAAGAAGGATTTGAGTCAAAGGAAAGCTATAAACTCCACAACTACACACACCCGCCCAGACACAGACACAGTCCTCACCACAACCACCCAGCACACACCGCCACAAATGCAGGACCTTCCTACTGCAGCAGGTGTTCGTCCCGGGGCCTCTTTTAGAGAACACAGGGTGTGTTTTTCACCCTTGGAGTGACTCATTGTTCCGTCCTGTCCCTCTGCCTTTGTTCTATTGTCACCCATAAAGTTTTTTTTTTTTTTTTTTTGAGATGGAGTCTCCCCCTGTGGCCCAGGCTGGAGTGCAGTGACGCGATCTCGCGTCACTGCAACCTCCTCCTCCCGGGTTCACGCCATTCTCCTGCCTCAGTCTCCCGAGTAGCTGGGACTACAGGCACGTGCTACCACGCCCAGCTAATTTTTGTATTTTTAGTAGAGATGGGGTTTCACCATATTAGCCAGGATGGTCTCGATCTCCTGACCTTGTGATCCACCTGCCTCGGCCTCCTAAAGTGCTGGGGTTACAGGCACGAGCCACCGTGCCCGGCCATGTCACCCATAAAGTTTAATAGCATGAAGTTTCATATGAGCCTGTGGTTGCCAGAGATGTAAACATTGGTTCAAATAAAACTAACAAACACAGGTGCATTTTTTTGTTTGTTTTTTTTTGAGGCTAAATCTCGCTCTGTCATCCAGACTAGAGTGTGCAGTGGTGTGATCTGGGCTCACTGCAACCTCTGCCTCCCGGGCTCAAGAAATTCTCCTGCTTTGGCCTCCCGAGTAGCTGGGATTACAGGTGCCCACGACCATGCCCAGCTAATTTTTGTATTGTAGTAGAGATGGGGTTTTGCCATGTTGGCCAGGCTGGTCTGAACTCCTGGCCTCAAGTGATCTGCCTGCCTTGGCCTCCCAAAGTGCTGGGATTACAGACGTGAGCCACTGCACCCGGCCTCTCATTTTCCCCATCTGTCTACTAGGGTTGATTACTCCTGCCCCACCTGGTAGGATCCCGCCTGGAATCTTAGCATGTTGAGAAGTCAAGGCGGGTGGATCACTTGAGCCCAGGAGTTTGAGACCAGCCTGGACAACATGGAGAAACCCCATCTCTACCAAAAATACAAAAATTAGCCGGGCATGGCGTGCGTGCCTGGAGTCCCAGCTACTCAGGAGGCTGAGGTGGCAGGCTCACCTGAGCTCTGGAAGTCGAGGCTACAGTCAGCCGTGATTGCACCACTGCACTCCAGCCTGCCCGATGGAGTGAAATCCTGTCAGAAAAAAAAAAAGGAAAGGAAAGAAAAAAGCTGAGGCTCAGGTAAGCTGCTCAGGCCACCAGATTAAGGCAGTCAAGGATGGCATCCAGACCCCTGAAAGGAGGCCAAGCTAAAGATCGGTTTGGGCAATGGGTGGTTACTTCTGGCGGACAGCAGAAAAGGAACAAATAAGAGAAGGAAAGAGGAGAGTCTTGTCTCTGTCCCAGAAAAGCAGCCTCCGAAGAAGTGGACTCAGATAATTCACAGCAGAGCTCGGGGAAGGAGAGGAAGCCTGGGAGGGGTACCCACATTGCTGAGGGCTGGAGGAGGCCACAGATGGTAGTTACAGTTGGTTGAGAGTTAAAGATTTCTGATATTCGTTAAGAGAAACCTCAAAACCCTTCAGTTCCAGAAACTGGCGTCCTGTTCTAGAGATGATTCAATTATCTTTTCTAACCTCACGGCGGGGAAAAAAAAGCAAAGAATTTCTTAAGTCAATTCTATTCTTTTTTTTTTTTTTTTTTTGAGACAGAGCCTTGCTCTGTCATCCAGACTGGAGTGCAATGGTGCGATCTCAGCTCACTGAAACCTCTGCTTCCTGGGTTCAAGCAATTCTCCCATGTCAGCCTCCAGAGTAGCTGGGACTACAGGTACCTGCCACCAGGCCCGGCTAATTTTTGTATTTTTAGTAGAGATGGGGTTTCACCATATTGGTTAGGCTGGTCTTGAACTCCTCACCTCAGGTGATCCACCTGCCTTGGCCTCCCAAAGTGCTGGGATTACAGGCGTGAGCCACTGTGTCCAGCCACTTCTATTCTTTTTAATAGGAGGGAATAGTAGCTGTAATTCACCCAGTCTGTGCTGTGCTGTGGGAACGCTGCTGAGAGCTACCTGTATTGGCTCACTGAGTCTCTCAGCCACCTGCAGAGGCTTTGACAATTGTCTCCGAAATATAACTGGGGATTAAAATTGGCACCAAGTACTCAAGTAACTAACTGAAGGCCGCTGAGGAGATGGGCAGCAGAGCTGAGGTTTGGCCCGAGCAGTTTGCTGCAGAGCTAGCTCTAAAGCCCAAGCTGCTTCCCCTGAGCACAGCTCCACCGTGCGAAGCCCAGCGTGTGTCCCTGTGAGGTCATGGCTGCCGACCTTCAGAAGACCCCTGCAACCTAAAGGTTGCTCTTATTTTGAAATAGACACTTTTTTTTTCTGATTTATAAAGGTAAAACACGGCTGGTCGCATTGGCTCACGCTTGTAATCCCAGCACTTTGGGAGGCCGAGGTGGGTGGATCACCTGAGGTGAGGAGTTCGAGACCAGCCTGGCTAAGGTGGCGAGACCCTGTCTCTACTAAAAATACAGAAATTAGCTGGGTGTGGTGGCACATGCCTGTAATCCCAGCTACTTGAGAGACTGAGGCAGGAGAATTGCTTGAACCCGGGAGGCAGAGGTTGCAAGGAGCCGAGATCGCGCCACTGCACTCCAGTCGGGGCGACAGAGCAAGATTCCATCTTAAAAAAAAAAAAAAGTAAAACACATATATTTCAGAAATTTTTTAAAGTACAGAAAAACACAAAGAGGAAAAGTAAAATCCTCTGTAATCCCACAGCCCAGAACTAAGCACTGTTAACATCTGGGGACCTCCTTCTAGTCGTTCCTCTTGCTATCAACATGCATATTTAGTAAAAGTCGCCATCACACCATTCTGTAGTTTTTTAAAGTCTTATTGAGATCTAACTGTCTAAAATACATATTGAAAATGTACAATTTGGTAAGTTCTGACATATGTATACATCTGTGAAGCCATCACGGCAATCAAGATGCTGAACCTGCACTGGGGGCCGTGGCTTACGTCTATAATTCCAGCCACTTGGGGGCTGAGGCAGGAGGATTGCTTGAGGCCAGGAGTTTGAGACCAGCCTCAGCAGCATAGTGAGACCCCATCACTTAAAAGAAAAACCAAACAAAAAGACGCTGACAATCTGTCACCCCCGAATGTCTCCTCAGGCCCCTTTGATATCCCTTCCCTCGCTGCTCTCCCTTCCCAGTGTGGACATCCCAGAACTCAGTGACTTTTGGCTAGGGTCACAGGTCTGGGTAGCAGGCACCTGGCCCGGGGGCTGGCCTAAGCTCCGTCTCCTGGCCAGGATGTGCTTCAAGGAGAACCAACGATATCGCCTTGTGCAGGCCGAAGGGTGCGTTTGATTTTGTCAGTTTCCTCTGGCAGCTCAGCTAACTCCCCACGAGTCGGCTTCCTTCCCCGCAGCCCCGTCATGGAAACTTCCAGCTCGCTAAAGGGGGTTCCACCCTGCGTGGGCTCTGCAGCCTTGTCTGGGCCAGTTGCTGGGGCCCCCGTGTGGCTCGTCTAATGGGTGTGTGTTGCCCCTCCAGGTGGAGTAGGAGCTGGGGTGGAGCCTGCCCGCGTGCTGGGGTGTGCAGCAGGCTGCCTTAGAGCGCCTGACTCGTCTTTAGCCTCTTTTAATGGGCGTCTTTCTGCATCCTGTTACTCACGCACTTCGGTGAGCAGAGTTTCCTGAGTGTAATTTCATCTTTTCTCTACGTCTCAGGGCTGTATTTGCAGCCGAATTTGCTAATGTCAGGTGGCTGATGGAGTGAACAGTGTGGGTGGACAGGGGGCCAGCCCCAGCAGTGCCGCTGGAACTTACTTTCCTGCCAAGGCCACATGCTTCGGCTGGTCTTTTTGGCTGCGTTCTCCAGCCTCAGAAGGCAGAATGGAGGTTGGGTTTCTGCCTGGCCTGCTGGCGGCCTGTGACGCTACCAGCTGGTTAGCAAACCAAAGGCCAAAGCAGCCCTCTCTTGAACTGCTTTGTCACCTCCAGCACATCAGCATCGCAGACGCTCTTAGTTGCACATTGTTTCACAGTTCTGGACACTTTCACACGGATTTTCTCTTCTGAGCTTCAAAATGCCCCTGTGAGAAAAGCAGACAATTGTTCCTTTCCCAGTTTAGATCTGACTACACAGCAGGCTCCAGAATCAACGCCAAGTCCATTAACAACTTGACAGGCAGAATATCAACCCTCATGAAGGGAGGATAGGATAATAGCTCTGTGACCTTGGGGGTACAAATAATTTCTTGAAAGCACTAATTGTTAAGAAAAAGATGAATAAATTCTACTACTTTTAAAAGAGAAAAGAAAAGCTCTCTTCATCAGAGGACACAACAAATAAAGCTTTAGAAGGACCAATGCAGGGTCAGAGTCCAGAGTACATAAAGAACTCCTAGAAATAAATAAGAAAAAAGACCAGGAAAACCCGACCAGGTGTTTTGCAAAATAGGAAATATACATTGTCAGTCAACATGTAAAAGATGCTTAACTTTACTAGAAATCAAGAAAACGCAAAATAAAGCCACTAGGAAATACCATTCTACAACCATCAGATTGGCAAAAATAAAAAGAATGGCAGTTCCTTCTGGCTGGGTGTGTTGGCTCATGCCTGTAATCCCGGCACTTTGGGAGGCTGAGGCAGGAAGATTGCTTCAGCCCAGGAGTTTGAGACCACCCTGGGCAACACAGTGAGAACTCATCTCTACAAAAAACACAAAAATTAGTCAGGCATGGTGGCACATACCGGTGGTCCCAGCTACTTGGGATGCTCAGGTGGGAGGATCACTTGAGCCTGGGAGGACGAGGCTGCAGTGAGCCAAGATCATGCCACCACAATCCAGCCTGGGTGGCACAGTGAGATCCTGTCTCAAAAACACTTTTTTAAAATAATAAAAAAACAAAACTGCAGGTCAGGGTGCAGTGGCTCACGCCTGTAATCCCAGCACTTTGGGAGGCCGAAGTGGGCGGATCATGAGGTCAAGAGATTGAGACCAGCCTGGCCAACATGGTAAAACCTCATCTCTACTAAAAACACAAAAATTAGCCGGGCGTGGTGCCAGGAGCCTGTAGTCCCAGCTGCTTGGGAGGCTGAGGCAGGAGAATCGCTTGAACCCAGGAGACGGAGGTTTCAGTGAGCCGAGATCACACCACTGCACTCCAGCCTAGGTGACAGGGTGAGACTCCGTCTCAAAAAAAAAAAAAAAGACTGCAGTTTCAAGTGTTAACAAGAATGTAGGACACAGGGAACTCTGACTGCCCACTGGCAAGAGTGTAAGTTCCACCCTGTTGAGTAGCAATTAGACTTATCTTGATGAGTTGTTATTGCTCTGATCTGGGCTGCACAGTTAAGACTTGCCTTTGCCCTCTTTGACCCAAGTGGCAGCTCCACTCCTACGGCACAGTTTGCAGGGAGGTTCGGGGCAGCACAGTTTGCAATGTCAAAACAACAATAAAACCTGTAAGCAAACCATATAACTTCAAATTAAAATGGATAAATTGTGGGATATCATATAATAGAACATGGCAGAGAAAATGAGCCTCAGCTTCACTCATTAACAGATGAATTTCAAGAACATGACATGGAATGGTGTCTTTATTTCTTGGGGCTGCTGTAACAAAGTACCACACCCAGGGTGGCTTAACAGCAGAAACGTGGTCTCCCAGTTCTAGGGGCGAGGAGATCAGGGTGCCGACAGGGCCACGTTCCCTGGGAAGGCGCGGGAGGACGACCTGTTCCCGGCCTCTCTCCCGGCTTCCGGCAGTTTCTTGGTGTGTGGCAGCCTGACTCCGGGCTTCACGTGGTATTCTCCCTGCTGGTGGGTCTGCCTCTGTCCTGTGTTCTGTTTGTTATAAGGACAGCAGTCATATTGAATGAGGGCCCACTCTAATGACTGCATCTCACCTTGAGCACCTCTGTAAAGACGGTGTCTGGAAACAGGGTCACATCTTGAAGTATTAGGGGTTAAGACTCCAATGTATCTTTTTTGGAGGGACAGAATTTAATCCATAAATGTTTAAAAGTAGTAGAAGACATATAATGTGATACCATTACTATAAAGTGTAAGGATACGTACATATATAACAGTCTAATGGAAAGGAAAGGAATGATAAAGGCTAGGTTTCGAATATGACTTCTCTCGGGTTGAGGGCGGGAAGGGTGACTGGGGCTTCCCATGCCTTGGCATTCGTCTATTTCTTTTTTTTTTTTTTGAGACGGAGTCTCGCTGTCGCCCAGGCTGGAGTGCAGTGGTGCGATCTCAGCTCACTGCAGGCTCCGCCACCTGGGTTCACGCCATTGTCCTGCCTCAGCCTCCTGAGTAGCTGGGACTACAGGCGCCCGCCACCACGCCCGGCTAATTTTTTTTGTATTTTTAGTAGAGACGGGGTTTCACTGTGTTGGCCAGGATGGTCTCAATCTCCTGACCTGGTGATCCGCCCACCTCGGCCTCCCAAAGTGCTGGGATTACAGGTGTGGGCACCGCGCCCAGCCCCTATTTCTTAAGCTCAATGGCAGATGCATAGGTTTGTTTTAATATTCTTGATAACATAAAACATGTCAGTTAATGGAAAGTAGGGGGCATGGTGGGGGGTCTGCACAGTCGGCCCGGAGGATTCAACCTGGTGGTGGGTCTGGAATTTAAAAGGTATAAAAAAATTTTGTCCAGGCGCGGTGGCTCATGCCTGTAATCCCAGCACTTTGGGAGGCCGAGGTGGGCGGATCACCCGAGGTCAGGGATTTGAGACCAGCCTGGCCAACATGGCGAAAATTTGTCTCTACTAAAAACAGAAAAATTAAGCAGGCGCGGTGGCGCATGCCTGCAATCCCAGCTACTTGGGAGGCTGAGGCTGGAGAATCGCTTGAACCTAGGAGGTAGAGGTTGCAGTGAGCTGAGATGGTGCCACTGCACTCCAGCCTGAGCAACAGAGCGGGACTTCATCTCAAAAAAGAAATAAATAAAAGTTATAAAAACATTTTTAAAATAAAACATTAAAAAAACCATGTTATGGCAAAGCACGATGGCTCACACCTGTAATCTCAGCACTTTGGGAGGCTGAGATGGGTGTATATGTATATGACGTATGTTATTTTTATTTAGGGAGTAATTTATAAGTGAATTATTTATTTATTTATTTATTTATTTATTTATTTATTTATTTATTATTTTTGAGACAGAGTCTTGCTCTGTGGCCCAGGCTGGAGTGCAGTGTCATGATCTTGGCTCACTGCAACCTCTGCCTCCCGGGTTCGAGTGATTCTCCTGCCTCAGCCTCCTGAGTAGCTGGGATTACAGGTGCCTGCCCCCACGCCCAGCGAATTTTTGTGTTTTAGTAGAGACAGGGTTTCACCATGTTGGCCAGGCTGGTCTTGAACTCCTAACCTCAAGTGATCTGCTCGCTTCAGCCTCCCAAAGTGCTGGGATTACAGGTGTGAGCCCCTGCGCTCGGCCTAGTAAGTGCAAATTTAAATAAAGAATCGGAGAAAAGAAGCGTAGACAACACTTCGGAACCCGGAGCTGTTTTGCTGCCGAGAGAAGGAAGGAAGGCAGTGGGTGACGGCTGGAGGAGGATGAGGGATGCTTTCCCCTTTTGCACGGGAAGCACTAAGTTCAGAGGTTAAGCGACTCACGCGGGCTCACACCGCCAGCCTGGCTCAGCCTAGAATGGCACCCATGTCTCCGACCCCCAGCACTTTCCTCCCCTCGAGGTGCTGCCTCTTTCTTGTGGTCATTATCTGGGTCCTCGGATGCTGCCCCTGCATCCGAGGCAGGATTGGTCTCCCCTGCTCCTACCAGAGTTCCAAGAGCCCCAGAGCCTTCGAGTGAGAAAGGCCCCCTCTGCGACCCTCAACACACTTGATAGAACATCCTTCTTGCTCGTCTCTTGCTGTGCTACGAGATCAGCTTCCAGACGTGGGAGTGATGGCGCATCTCTGGTTTAATGCATGCTTATGTGCGTTGCAGAGCTATCGTGTTGTGTAACGGGAACGCCGCAGCCACTGGGCATTGGGTGGTCAGCCAGAGCAGGGAGCCTGACTCTGCCATTTGCTCAGTTTGACCCTTGGTCAAGTTCTTCACCTTTTCTGAGGCTCATCTGCAAAAGGGGGCTAATGCCTGCCTCCAAGGATGGTACTGAGGACTGAGCGAGCCCAGCAGGGGGGCTGCCTGCCACACAGCAGGCGCCGAGTGAACGAGTGAACGCAGGGGTTTTTCCCGGGCCCCGCCACCACTCCGTTCCCTTCACGGGCAAGTCTGGGTCTCGCTGACCTCTCTGGGACCAAGTGCAGACCACCCACCACACACCGCCCCACTGGCTGAGGAGACTAGGACCCGGTTTTCTTTTTCTTCCTATTGTTCCCATAGGTTATTGGGGAACAGGCGGTATTTGGTCACATGAGTAAGTTCTTTAGTGGTGATTTGTGAGATTTGGGTGCACCCATCACCCAGCAGTATACACTGAACCCTATTCGTAGTCTTTTATCCCTCAATCCCCTCCCACCCTTCCCCCCAAGTCCCCAAAGTTAGGACTTGGTTTTCTGAGTTTACTCTAGGAGACGGGGTCTCAGCCACTGCCCTGGAGAGAGTTTTACTGGCTCCTCCGAGTGCCGGGATGTGGGCGTGAGACAGCTGACACTCAGGCTGAGTCCAAAGATGGCCCCAACTGACCCCACAGCTGTCTTGGAACCTGCTGCTTGGTCCAGCGAACCAGAGAATTTGCTGTGGGCTGTGAAGCCAGCCATTACTCCCTGGGGTGATGGACCAAGCCAGTGCCAGCTCAGCCTGTCCATCAAGAAAAGGGAATAGCGGATCCCACGTGTGGCCCTCATTTTTCTGCTTCATAAAATGAAAGAGTTGGAGGAGGCAATCTCTAAGCCTCTTCCTGCAACAGAGATTCTGAGTTTTTTTGTAAATTTTCTTTCTCTCTCTTTCTTTTCTTTTTGTTCTTTCTTTCTCTCTCTCTGTCTCTCCCCATCCCTGCTTCCTTTCCTCCTTCTCTCCCTCCCTCCCTCTCTCTCTCTGCTCTCTCTCTCTCTTCCTTTCAACAGAGTCTCTCTCTCTGTCACTTAGGCTAGAGTGCAGTGGTACAATCACAGCTCACTGCAGCCTCAACCTCCTGGCCTCAGGTGATCCTCCCACCTCAGCCTCCAAAGTAGGTGGTACTACAGGTGCATGCCACCATGCCCAGCGAATTTTTGTATTTTTTGTAGAGACAAGAGTTCACCATGTTGCCTAGGCTGGTCTTGAACTCCTGGGCTCAAGTGATCCACCTGCCTCAGCCTCCCAGAGTTCTAGCATTATAGGTGTAAGCTACCATACCCAGCCTTAAGATGTCATTTGAGGGCCGGGCGAGGTGGCTCAAACCTGTAATCCCAGCCCTTTGGGAGGCCAAGGCGAGTGGATCACTTGAGGTCAGGAGTTCAAGACTAGCCTGGCCAACATGGTGAAACTCCATCTCTACTAAAAATACAAAAATTAGCTGGATGTGGTGGTGGGTGCCTGTAGTCCCAGCTACTTGGGAGGCCGAGGCAGGAGAATTGCTTGAACACGGGAGGCAGAGGTTGCAGTGAGCCGAGATCACGCCATTGCACTCCAGGCTGGGTGACAGGGGTAAAACTCTGTCTCAAAAAAAAAAAAAAAAAAAAAAGATTTCATTTGAGCCTACAAAGTCAGCCCATATGGACACGGGGGCCCCATTTTGCTTAAATTCCAGAACTTTTCATTCACCAGCACTTACGGGAGTCGAATCTGGCCAAAGTCAAAGGAAAGAAAGTCTGAGGCCTTAGGAGCCTGGAGGGGACACAGCACAGAGCGCTGGGCCAGACGCGGCCCTGTTGTCAGGAGGGCCCGATCCGTGCGTGCCCCAGGCCTCAAGACACTCAGTGTTTGACTCGGTGAAATGACTTGTGGGAAATCATCCAAGGAAATGATCAGAAATATGGATAACAGTGTGGGGCGGGGTGGCTCACGCCTGTAACCCCAGCACTTTTGGAGGCCCAGGCGGGCGAATCACTTGAGGTCAGGAGTTCGAGAAATATGGATAACAGGATATACGTAAGGATGTACATCACAGTATTGTTTAAAACATTGAAAAACTTTAAACAACCTAAATGTTCAGAAATAGAAGATTCGTTGAACATTATGTCCATATGATCAAATACCAGGAAGCCACTAAAAATCATATTATAGGAGATTTTAGAAATAATACATGCAGTGAAAAAGTAGTGTACATAACTATAGCTGTTGAACTGATCTGAATTATAGATGGCTAGAGATAGGTACACAGCTGTGTATGTTCCAAATGCAGAAGGAAATAGATCATGTCTTTAGCAGCAGTTGTCTCTGGGTAGTAGAGTTATAGGTAGTTTTATTTCTTTATGAGTATTTATGTATGATATAAGAGAGATATTACATCTTTGCCTCTTTGGATTTTTCTTTTCTTTTTTTTTGAGATGGAGTTTTGCTCTTGTTGCCCAGGCTGGAGTGCAGTGGAACGATCTCAGCTCACCGCAACCTCCACTTCCCAAGTTCAAGCGATTCTCCTGCCTCAGCCTCCCGAGTAGCTGTGATTACAGGCGCCCACCACCACGCCCGGTTAATTTTGTATTTTTAGTAGAGACAGGGTTTCTCCATGTCAGTCAGGTTGGTCTTGAACCCCTGACCTCAGGTGATCCACCCACCTCAGCCTCCCAAAGTGCGGGGATTACAGGCGTGAGCCATCGCACCCGCCCTCTTTCGATTTTTCTATACATTCAAGATTTTTATTTATTTATTATTATATATATATTTTTTGAGACAAGTTCCCACTGTTGCCCAGGCTGGAATGCGGTGGCAGGATCTCGGCTCACTGCAACCTCTGCCTCCCCAGCTCATGCAATTCTCATGCCTCATCCTCCTGAGTAGCTGGGATTACAGGCACGCGCCACCACGCTTGTCTAATTTTTGTATTTTTAGTAGAGACGGGGTTTTATCATGTTGGCCAGGCTGGTCTCGAACTCCTGGCCTCAAGGAATCTGCCTACCTTGGCCTCCCAGTGTTGGGATTACAGGCATTAGCCACTGCGCCCGGCCCATTTATTTTTTTTTATTTATTTTCCCAGGCTGGAGTGCAGTGGTGCAATTACAGCTCACTGAGTCCTTGACTTCCTGGGCTCAAGCGGTCCTTCCACTTCAGCTGCCCTAGCAGCTGGGACTACAGGCGTGCACTACCATGCCCAGCTAATTTTTATTTTTTTATTTTTTGTAGAGGCAGGGTCTTGCTATGTTGCCCAGGCTGGTCTCAAACTCCTGGCCTCAGGTGATCCTCCCCCCTTGGCCTCCTGAAGTGCTGAGATTACAGGTGTGAGTCACTGTGCCTGGGCTCACGATTTTTAATAATTTTTTTTTATATACAGAAAACAAAAGTCATTAAATTTAAAACGCTTTTAACTGGTAAAATACACATAACATAAAATGTACTATCTTAGTCATTTCTAAGTGTACAGATCAGTAGCATTAAGCTCATTCACATTGTTGTGTAACCATCACCCCATCCATCTCCAGAAGTCTCGCTCTTGCAAAACTGCAATGTGGGCCGGGCGTGGTGGCTCACGCCTGTAATCCCAGCACTTTGGGAGGCCGAGGCGGGCGAATCATCTGAGGTCGGGAGTTTGAGACCAGCCTGGCCAACATGGTGGAACCCCATCTCTACTAAAAATACAAAAATTAGCCGGGCGTGGTGGCGCACGCCTGTAATCCCAGCTACTCGGGAGGCTGAGGCAGGAGAATCACTCCAACCTGTGAGGCGGAGGTTTCAGTGAGCTGAGATCGCACCACTGCACTCCAGCCTGGATGACAGAGGGAGGCTCTGTCTCAAAACCACCCCCAAAAACAAAAAAACTGCCATGTTACACACATTGAACAATAACTCCTCGTTTCCCTCTCCTCCCAGCTCCTGGCAACCACTTTTTTCTTTCTGTTTGCGGGAATTTGATTACTCATATAAGTGGAATCATACAGTATTTGTCTTTTTTGTAGCTGGCTTATTTCACTTAGTGTAATGTTCTCAAGGCTCATCCACGTTGCAGCATGTGTCAGAATACCCTTCTTTTTTAAGGCTGAATAATATTCCGTTTTGTGCATATAACCCATTTGGTTCATCCGTTTGTCCATCCATGGAGCTTGAGTTGCTTCCATCTCTTTGCTCTTGTGGCTAATGCTGCTGTGAGTGTGGGTGTGCAAATACCGTTTTGCGACTCTGCTTTCAGTTGTTTGGGGCGTATACCCAGAAGCGGGATTGCGAGCTCGTTTGGTAACTGTCTGTTTAATGTTTTGAGGAGCCTCCCACCACACTGGTTTCCCCAGTGGCTGCGCCATTTGCTTCTGCACCAGCGATGCAGGGGGCGCCAGTTTCTCCACATCCTCACCGATACTTGTTAGTTCCTGTTTTTGTTGTTGTTTTAATAGTAGCCAAAAAATGTCATTTAAAAATTTTTATGGCCAGGTCTGGTGGCTCACACCTTTAATCCCAGCACTTTGGGAGGCCAAGGCGGGTGGATCATTGGAGGTCAGGAGTTTGAGATTAGCCTGACCAACATGGCAAAACCCCGTCTCTACTAAAAATACAAAAAAATGAGCGGGTGTGGTGGTGTGTGCCTGTAATCCCAGCTACTCAGGAGGCTGAGGCAGGAGAATCGCTTGAACCCAGGACGGGGAGGTTGGAGTGAGCCGAGATTGCGCCACTGCACTCCAGCCTTGGTGACAGCGTGAGACCCTGTCTCAAAAAAAAAAAAAAATTATTTATTTATTTTGCAACAGGGTCTTGCTCTGTTGCCCAGGCTGGAGTGCAGTGGTGTGATCAGAACTCACTGCAGCCTCAAACTCCCAGGCCCAAACGATCCTCCCACTTCAGCCTTCGAAGTAGCTGGGACTCCAGGCATGCACCACTATGTCTGGCTAACTTTTTAAATTTTTTTTTTTTTTTTTTGTAGAGACAAAGTCTCATTGTATCGCCCAGGCTGGTCTCCAACTGCTGGGTCCAAGCCATCCTCCTGCCTCAGCCTCCTAAAGTGCTGGGATGACAGGTGTGCACCATCAGGCCTGGCCCAGTGGCTCCCCTCTCTTTCCCTGGCCCCAAGCCAATCCTGAGTGGCTCTTTCTCATGCTGGGGAAGTTGCCGTCCGTCCTGGCTTGTGGAAATCCACAGTCACCCTCCTGATGACAGTCACCAGACAGGAACAATTCTCCTCACACAGAAATGGGGAGCCGTGACGCATGGTCAGCAGCTTGGATGAGGCCTGAGGGCCCAACTCCCACAGGGTCTGCCCTGAGCCCACCTCTCCCACAGGACAGCACCTGCCCTCTCTGAGGACCTGGGGGACCAGTGAGGGGTTCATGGAATAGCGGCACCAAGGGCCAGCTGCATGGGCCAGTGGCCTGTGTTTGGTACAGGGCACCATGCTCAGAGGGCCCTACATTTGGCTTAATGCCCCGCTATCACTGAAATTCTGTTTTTTTTTTTTGAGACGGAGTTTCGCTCTTGTTGCCCAGGCTGGGGTGCAATGGTGCAATCTCGGCTCATAGCAACCTCCGCCTCCCGGGTTCAAGCGATTCTCCTGCCTCAGCCTTCCAAGTAGCTGGGATTACAGGCATGCGCCACCACACCCGGCTAATTTTGTATTTTTAGTAGAGACGGGGTTTCTCCATGTTGGTCAGGCTGGTCTTGAACTCTTGACCTCAGGTGATCTGCCGGTCTTGGCCTCCCAAAGTGCTGGGATTACAGGCCTGAGCCCCGTGCCCAGCCTATTACCAAAATTCTTCATAACTTTTTGAACAAGGGGTCCCACAAGTTCTGTAGCTGGTCCTGGTGACACCCCTTCCCCAGTAGCCCCGGGGGACTGCTCTCTAGGGAAGGCACGACAAGCCCATGCCACACCCAGGGGGCCTCCGCCGTCTCTGAAGCCCCAGCATTTTGAACATATGGCTCACATCTCTCACTCCCCTGCCTTGATTTAGAGTTCTTTGCCTGCAGGTGCCATTCTGCAGTGAGACTCTGAACTCCCAGAGGGCCAGGGCCAGCCTCTGAGTAGCAGGGCGCGAGCAGCAGGGCGCGAGCAGCAGGGCGCGAGCAGCAGGGCGCGAGCAGCAGGGCGCGAGCAGCAGGGCGCAATCAGCAGGGCGCCTGGCTCCTGGACGCTGTTCAACAAACGTTAGTTGAAGTAACCACTGAAGACTTCATGCCAAGTCAATTTTTTATTGGCAAAGGAAAGCAAAACAGATGACCCCTGATTATAACGAATTGGATTTTGTTAGGAGAAGGTGGGAAATCAAGTGATCTTGGTTCCCATGAGCCCAGGTATCATCCATGGCTGTTTCCACTTTGCTGTATCTCCAGAACGGCCCTGATATTGATGGAACACCTGTTCTTTCTTGGCACTAATCCACGGTCTCCCATGGAATCCTACAACCTCTCACAGGGGTTACCCCTGCTTAGGAGGCTCAGAGCCAAGTAACTTGCCCAAGGCCACACACTGCCAAATAGTAGAGTGGGAATTTGAACACGGTTCTGTCTGGCTTCAAGGCCTCCTTCCTGGGTTTTGATCCTGGGGAAGGGTCAGAGATGAGTAACTGGACAATTTCCTGTAAAGAGCAGCCAAAGAGTTTGGGACTGAAAACCCGAGGAGGGTCCGGATTAGAGCCCATCACTTCTTTATTATTATTATTAATTATTATTATTATTGTTGCCTAGCTAATTTTTGTATTTTTTGTAGACGGGGTTTCACCATGTTGGCCACGCTGGTCTTGAACTCCTGACCTCAGGTGATCCACCCACCTCAGCCTCCCAAAGTGCTGGGATTCCAGGTGTGAGCCACCGCACTGGTTGAGCCCGTAACATCTTGACCCATATGTGCTCCTCCTGCAAAGGGTGACGTGGTGAAAAGAGGATTCTACGGACAGCACCCCTTGCTCTGCCACTCACGGCCGGTGTGACCTTGGCCTAGTTTCTTTTTTCTTTTTTTTTCTTTTTTTTTTTTGAGATGGAATCTCCCTCTGTTGCCCAGGCTGGAGTGCAGTGGCGTGATCTCAGCTCAGTGCAACCTCTGCCTCCTGGGTTCAAGTGATCCTCCTGCCTCAGCCTCCAGAGTAGCTGGGGTTACAGGTGTGCGCCATCACGCCTGGCTAGTTTTTGTCTTTTAAGTAGAGATGCGGTTTCACCATGTTGGCCAGGCTGGTCTCGAACTCCTGACCTCAGGTGATCTGCCCGCCTCGGCCTCCCAAAGTGCTGGGATTACAGGCGTGAGCCACCGCGGCTGGCCGTTGACCTAGTTTCTGAACTTGTCTGAGCCCCTCCTTTTTCATCTGTGGAAAGGGAAATAATAGCATTTCTGTCATCGTGAGTTTGCTAAGAAGACCAAGACAATGATGACGGAGATGATCA
This sequence comes from Nomascus leucogenys, assembly GCF_006542625.1. NCBI lineage: Eukaryota > Metazoa > Chordata > Mammalia > Primates > Hylobatidae > Nomascus > Nomascus leucogenys. The sequence continues at coordinate 116,985,950 of NC_044391.1, read as the reverse complement.
CGCTGATGGGTCAGGACCCCGACCCTGGGGTCTTGGGTCACATTCCCAAAGTGGGGCCTCACAGCTTTCTGGAGCCTCCTTCAGATCAACTTTGGAATATTATTGAAACCACTGGCTGAGTGGTGGCTCACACAGGTCCGGACTCCACACAGAGGCAGTCCACACACACACATGCACACACACACACACACACACACACACACACACACGCACACACACACAGGACCGGGTCCCACACCCCTATGATTTCATTCCCAACCAACCAACATTCCCCGTTTCCTATAACCCCTGTCCACCAAACTATTCACTATTCTTTTTTTTTTTTTTTTTGACTGAGTCTCACTCTGTCACCCAGGCTGGAGTGCACAATCTTGGCTCATTGCAACCTCCGCCTCCCGGGTTCAAGCGACTCTCGTGTGTCGGCCTTCTGAGTAGCTGGGATTACAGGCGCCCACCACCACTACCACCCCCAGCTAATTTTGTATTTTTAGTAAAGACGGGGTTTCATCATGTTGGTCAGGCTGGTCTCAAACTCCTGACCTCGTGATCCACCCACCTCGGCCTCCCAAAGTGCTGGGATTACAGGCGTGAGCCACTGCATCCAGCCAGCAAACTATTCTTGAAAGACCTCTGAACCTTCGAGATTGATTTGTCTGTGCAGTGGGCAGGGCGGGAGATTACATTACCTGAATTTAGCCTTTATCAAAAATGTTTATCAGCCAGGTGTGGTGGCTCATGCCTGCAATCTCAGCATTTTGAGAGTCAGGAGGATCGCTTGAGGCCAGGAGTTTGAGACCAGCCTGGTGACATTGTGAGACCTCAGCTCTACAAACAACAACAAAAGGAAAAATGTTTGCTCCCCAGGGTCTCGTGTGGCATGACTGGCTTCCTGATATTCATGTCCCCTTCTTCCTTAATGAAACTGCTTTTGTTTGGGGCATAACAGAGTGGTCAGCCAGGGTGAGCCATGGATCACGGCAACCCTGCCCTGTGCTTCCCCGGCCTACCTTGCAACTGGGAGAGACCATGTGACCTGTTGGCCAAGGGACTTGTGTGGAAGGAGTGCGCCTAGGACAGACTGCCTTCTTCCTGCTTTGAAAAGACTCCTGATACGGAAACTGCTGCAGCCTTATTTCCATGGGGAAAGGCCAAGTGAACCCCCGAGATGCCAGCCCTGACACTGCTGAGCACCAGCCCTGCCCACTTCCAGATGTTTTATTCCGGGAGACAAAGAAACCACTATTTCTTTACACCTGCCAGTCAGGTTTTCTGTTATTGGCAGCCACGTTTATTCCCAATGCGTAAGCAGAAAGTACTTCCTCCTGCCTTCACTCCTCTGGGGTGGTGGGGATGCCCTCAGGCCCTGGAATAACCCTCTGAATTGGGGGCTTCTCTCCTGCCCTTATTCCAGCCTTCTATCTGGGGTGCTCTTGGTCTTTCTCTGACCACCCAGTTTGCCCCATGTTTTCCTTATCCATCCTGACCTCAATTTCCCATTTCCTTTGGTTAATCCTCTCTTGAAAGATCACTTTCCAGCCACACAGAGTCAATGTCCATTCCCCACATCATGTAGCACACAACCCCCCAGACACACACACACCACAACACACAACACACACCACAACACACACAACACCACACACAACACACAACACACACCACAACACACAACACCACACACAACACACAACACACACCACAACACACAACACACACCACAACACACAACACACACCACAACACACTGAGTCAATGTCCGTTCCCCACATCATGTAGCACACAACCCCCAGACACACACCACACACCACAACACACAACACACAACAGACACACACACCACAACACACAACACACACCACACAACAGACACACACACCACAACACACAACACACAACACACAACACCACACACAACACACAACACACACCACAACACACAACACACAACACACAACACCACACACACAGAGTCAATGTCCATTCCCCACATCATATAGCACACAACCCCCCAGACACACACACACACACACACACCAGACACACACCACACACCACCCCATACACATATCACGCAACAGACACAACACACAACAGACACACACACACACCCCACACACCACCCCATATACACACACTACACAACAGACCACACACCACACAACAGACACACATCATACACACACCACACAACAGACACACACATCACACACACCACACACCACCCCATACATACACACTACACAACAGACACATCACACACAGACACACACACACCACACACCATACAACACCAATACACACACCACACAACAGACACACACATCGCACACAACACACACCACAACAGACACACAGAACACATACAATACACACAACACAACACAGGTGTACACACACATATAAAGACACACAACACCCACACAACACACACATCACACACCCCCCCATCGTACGCCTCTCTCCTGACCCCTTTCTCTTGTACTTTTGTCCTCTCCATGTGTGGAGAGCCACAAATCCAAAACCCAGTGTCCTGGTTACGCTTCTGCCAAATTCCATTTGGTCTAGCCAGATGGAGTGTTCTTAATCCACGTCCAATTTTAGAGACAGGAGAGGTTGCCGCGGGGCCCAGCGCCCGGGGAGCCTGCCCTGTCTCTCTCCGCAACCATGCCCAGCCAGCCTGCCGGGCGGGGTCTGGGAAGACAGCCTCGCCAGGATTCTCAGTGCTAGTGTCTGACCTTGAAGGCCAGGGCTCCTGGGCCCCTGTGGGCTATTTTGGGACACCTCCCCAGGCCCTAGCCCCACAGAGCAGGTGCAGGGCTGGCCAGAGGAGCTGATGCCAGAGGGATTCAGTGCTCTGTCCTCCCCAGGCTACCTCCCGATGCAACGCTGGAGGCCCGGACCCATGGGGAAGGCCTCGACCCTTGCCCAGTGCAGGAGAGGCAGGGTCTCAACCCTTCCCCGGTTTAGGGGGCCTGCAGCTTTGCCAGTGAAAGAGGCAAGCTGGAAAGAGACCCCAGGGTGTGGGTCTTGCAGGAGGTGGGGAGCGGCTCCTCCGTTGTGGGAAAGCAACTGCCACAGGCCGGGCTGACCTCATGGGTTATGCAACGCAGGCCAGCCCTGAGGCTGCAGCGAGCAGCTCCCACTGTGTAGGCCTGCCTGGGGATCAGCAGCTCTGGCTCCTAAACCACACCCCACGTGGCTCCTGATGCCTCCTGACCCCTTTAGCAGAAGGTGGACAGCTTTCCCACGCGCCCTCCTCCTGCCCTGGGCGTGGCAGGGAAATGGAGTAATTAAAGCCTTTTGGGGATTATCAAGAAACTGCTAGATCACAAGTTCCCTCCTTGGGCACTCATGGCAAAGGGGAGATCAACCTGTGGTCTGCTGAGGGTCAAGGACGGGGAGAAGGAAGAGGGTGCCCCACCTTTAAAGGCCCCAGCCCTCAGCCTTCAGCGTGACCCCTTCGGTATCGGCATGTTTGGGAAGAGGCCTAGTTCTAGTGTCCAAAGTCCTGTAAAGGAAAATTTTAAAAATCAGGACCCCTCACACTTCTCTTTTTCTTGGAGACAGGGTCTTGCTCTGTTGTCCAGGCTGAGTGCAGTGGCGCTTATCTCCACCTTCAGATGTTCACCTTATCTTATATAAAATGTAGTATTCGCCTGAGCCTGACTGCCCGCCTGCCCCTCTTCCTAGGTGCCGTCCCCCTCTTTAAAGAAATGTACAAATGGCTGGGCACGGTGGCTCACGCCTATCATCCCAGCACTTTGGGAGGCCGAGGTGGGTGGATCACTTGAGGTCAGGAGTTCGAGACCAGCCTGACCAAATGGAGAAACCCCATCTCTACTAAGAATACAAAAATCAGTCGGGCGTGGTGGCACATGCCTGTAATCCCAGCTACTCAGGAGGCTAAGGCAGGAGAATCGCTTGAACCCGGGAGGTGGAGGTTGCAGTGAGCTGAGATCGCACCACTGCACTCCAGCCTGGGCAACAAGAGTGAAACTCCGTATCAAAAAGAAAAAAAGGAAGAAATGCACAAATACAAAACCTGGAACTTGGGAAAAACAGCCACAGATGTGTCTGTGGCTTGTGTTTTTCCCAGAAGCGCCCTAACGTGGCTTAATAAACCTCAATGATTAAGACTTGCCTCAGAAACTCATTTTGGTTGTCAGTCTCAAACTGAGACTGGCCGGGTGACCCTGGGCAAGCTGCGTCACCTCTAGGAATCTGCATCCTTCGCTGAGAAAGTGCCTGGTGAGCCGCTGAGGAGCTTCCCAGGAGGATTGCTGCAGGGGTCAGAGCTTTTCTTGCCCACCTCCCGACAGTGAGGACTCTCCTCTCTCATTCCCTTTGTAGGTCCTGGAAACACTCCCTCTCGGGGCCTCTCGCACATCAGATCAAGCATATTAAAACACACATGTGGCCCACATCGAGTATTTTTTGCTGTAATTTTTTTTTTTTGAGACAGAGTCTCGCTCCATTGCCCAGGCTGGAGTGCAATGGCATGATCTTGGCTCCCTGCAGCCTCCACCTCCTGGGTCCAAGTGATTCTCCTGCCTCAGCCTCCCAAGTAACTGGAACTACAGGCTGATGTCACCATGCCTGGCTAATTTTGGTATTTTTAGTAGAGACGGGGTTTCACCATGTTGGTCAGCCTGGTCTGGAACCCATGACCTCAGGTGATCCGCCTACTTTGGCCTCCCAAAGTGCTGGGATTACAGACGTGAGTCACCACTCCTGGCGCTGTAAACTTTTTGAAAGGGCTTTGAGAAAGCTGCTTTATAAATTATTTGACAATAAATAACTTATTGAGTTTTTTTTTCCTTGAGGCAGAATCTTGCTCTGTTGTCCTGGCTGGAGAGCAGTGATGCCATTCTTGGCTCATTCAACCGCCGCCTCCCGGGTTCAAATGATTCTTCGGCCTCAGCCTCCCAAGTAGCTGGGATTACAGGCTCACACTACCATGCCCAGCTAATTTTGGTATTTTTAGTACAAACGGGGTTTCATCATGTTGGCCAGGATGGTCTCGATCTCCTGACCTCATGTGATCTGCCCACCTCGACCTCCCAAAGTGCTGGGATTACAGGCGTGAGCCACTGCACCCAGCCAATAAATAATTTATTGAATGTTGATTGGTTATAATTTTTCTTTCCCTTTTTTTTTTTTTTGAGATGAAGTCTTGCTCTGTCACACAGGCTGGAGTGCAATGGCGTGATCTTGGCTCACTGCAGCCTCCACCTCCCGGGTTCAATGGATTCTCCTGCCTCAGCCTCCCGAGTAGCTGGGATTACAGGTGCCCGCTACCACACTCAGTTAATTTTTGCGTTTTTAGTAGAGATGGGGTTTCACCATGTTGGTCAGGCTGGTCTTGAACTCCTGACCTCAGGTGATCCACCCGCCTCGACCTCCCAAAGTGCTGGGATTACAGGCATAAGACACCGCGCCTGGCCAATCTTTCTTTTTTAAAAGTTTATTTTAGGCCGGGCGCGGTGGCTCACTCCTGTATTCCCAGCACTTTGGGAGGCCAAGGTGGGCGGATCACGAGGTCAGGAGATCGAGACCATCCTGACCAACATGGTGAAACCCCATCTCTACCAAAAATACAAAAATTACCTGGGCGTGGTGGCAGATGCCTGTAATCCCAGCTACTCGGGAGGCTGAGGCAGGAGAATCACTTGAACCCAGGAGGTGGAAGTTGCCGAGATCACGCCACTGCACTCCAGTCTGGCCACAGAGATAGACTCCGTCTCAGAAAAAAAAAAAATTTTAATTTAGTTTTTATTTGGAACGCAGTGGTGTGATCACAGCTCAGTGTAACTTCAACCTCCTAGGCTCAAGTGATCCTCCTGCTTCAGCCTCCTGAGTAGCTGGGACCAGAGGTGCATGCCACCACCTGCGTAACTTTTTTTTTTTGTAGAGATGGAGTCTTTGCTATGTTGCCCAGACTGGTCTCAAACTCCTGGCCTCAAGTGATCCTCCCTCCTTGGCCTCCCAAAGTATTGGAATTATAGGCGTGAGCCACTGCCCCCAGCCTGGTTATGATTTTTTAGTGATCATGGTGTCTATTGGAAATTCTTAGAAAGTAAGAAATGCTACAAAATGTTTCTAAAGGTAGTGTCATTTTCTTGAATACTGAATGAATTCATTTACGAGCCAGTTAGTAAACCATTAGCAACTTAAGATTGTCCATGTTGGCAGTATTTACACGACGGAAATAGCAAACACTACAAATCAGTTTAGGTGCATAAATCAGTGTGGTCATTCATAGCACCAACCCTGCCCCAGCTGATTCACTCCCGATCACTGGGAAATTACTTGTTTTTTCTTTTAATCTCTGGGTGACTCAAATGTGTAGTCAGCAATCTGGAAGAAGTTCAGGATCTTGAGTCCACTGAGACAGGCCCCAACAGGGACTGTGGCTCGAGAGGAACCCGGACTCAATTCCATCTAGAAGGAGGACTCACTCTGGGAAAGAGGGGGTGCCCCTTAGGGAGGTGCTCCCTGCCTCCAGCCCAGGCCTTGCTGTTGGTGAGTGGTCGTTTAGAGCAGGAGTTTCACGTCTTCATGTCTTTGTGTTTGCACAGTAGTCAATTTGTTTACTGCTGCCACTTTATTCAGTAACCTTTAGCCTGTCAATTGTGTTTATTTTATTTCCCTTTTCATCTTTCAGTGTTACTAGGCCCTGCTGGCAAACAGAATTGAGGGGGGCCTGCCCAGCAGGGAGGAACGAGGGGCCACAGCGAGGAGCGTCTGGGACTCAGCTGAGCCTTTCCTGCCCCTGAGGCAGGTGGCCTGGGGAAGTCCTTGATCTTGAACCAGCCGGTTACCGTCTGCGGGTGGCCCCACCTTCAAAGTAAGAAATCCCCACGATTCCACTGGGGCCGCTTCAGCCAGAGGAAGCTGATGAGCCCAAGAGCTTCCTGAAAGCTGCCCAGGGTTCCTGAACAAAGGCCCCAGCTCTGAGAGGCCATGTGAAACCGGCAAGGGCAGGGAGTTACCCACGGGGCAATGGAGCATGGCACGTTCAGCGTGGAGTACAGTGAACTGAAGGACAAGTCAGATGTGCGTGTTTCAACGGCGGGGACTCTCAAAACAAGGTGTGGAGTGAAAAATGAAAGTCACCACACCATGGGTAGCACACACTGCCATTTGTGGGAACGCACTCACGTAAAAACACTGAACCAGTGAAACCCCGTCTTTACTAAAAATACAAAAATTAGCTGGGTATGGTGGCTCGCACCTGTAATCCTGGCTACTTGGGAGGCTGAGGCAGAAGAATTGCTAGAACCTGGGAGGCAGAGGTTGCAGTGAGCCAAGATCGTGCCATTGCACTCCAGCCTGGGTGACAAGAGCGAAACTCCGTCTCAGACAACGACAACAAAACTAGTGACTGGAGAGGTTTTCTAAGGAACAAACTAACCCGATGGACAAAGATATACATCAAATATATATATATATGCACCATATATAAACACAATTTAGAGTCTTTTTGTTTTTTTGAGACGGAGTCTTACTCTGTTGCCCAGGCTGGAGTGCAATGGTATGCTCTCAGCTCACTGCAACCTCCACCTCCTGGATTCAAGCGATTCTCCTGCCTCAGCCTCCCAAGTAGCTGGGATTACAGGTGTGCGCCACCACACCCAGCTAATTTTTTGTGTTTTTAGTAGAGACGGGGGGCTCCACCGTGTTGGCCAGGCTGGTCTCTAACTCCTGACCTCCACCCGCCTCAGCTTCCTAAAGTGCTCAGATTACAGGCATGAGCCTCTGTGCCTGGCCACAATTTAGAGTCTTTATAAAGACAGGCTCCAAATAAAATTCAAGGTCTCTCCCCAAGGACATAGAAAAGAGAGTGGTCACGGCTGGGCATCGTGGTTCATGCCTGTAATCCCAGCGCTTTCGGAGGCCAAGGCAGGCGGATCATGAGGTCAGGAGTTCGAGACCAGCCTGGCCAATATGGTGAAACCCCATCTCTACTAAAACTACAAAAATCAGCCAGATGCGGTAGTGTGTGCCTGTAGTCCTGGCTACTGGGGAGGCTGAGGCAGGAGAATCGCTTGAATCTGGGAGGTGGAGGTTGTAGTGAGCCGAGATCGCGCCACTGCATTCCAGCCTGAGCAATAGAGCAAGACTCTGTCTCAAAAAAAAAAAAAAAAAAAAGAGGCACCTTGAGTTTCCTAAGGGTAGGCCATGTCAGGTGAACAGCCCCTTTTATTCACAGGAGAAGGGAAGGGAAGAAGCAAACATCTGTAACAGGTTTCTCATTCCAGGCTCCGTGCTGGGTGGCCTGAGCGCTCACAGCAGCCTAAGGGTTAGTTAGGTGCCTCGTTTTACAGATGCCGAAACTGAAGGGCTGCAGTGAGTGATGTGAGAAACTTCTCTCGGTTATGTGGTGTGTGAAACATTACGGGACTTAATTACTTAAATATGTTTGGAAATTCAAGACCACAGATTAACAATGTAGACATGATGTCATCAAACTTGGTTTTTAATCACAGCTCCTCCACCTGTCAGCTCAAGGGCTTCAAACATATTATTTAATGTCTCTAAGCCTCAGTTTTCAGATTTTTAAACTGGTGCTGATTATAATCCACCTCTTAGGTTGTTGTGAGGATTGAATAAAATAAAATGAGTAAAGTAAAAAAAAAGAAAAGGAAATTTGCTTCAGGGGGCAGTTGAAAATCTGGGTTCAGGCTGGATGCTGTGTCTCATGCCTGTAATCCCAGCACTTTGGGAGGTTGAGGTGGGCAGATCACCTGAGGTCAGGAGTTCGAGACCAGCCTGGCCAACAAAGCAACGTCCTGTGTCTACAAAAAGTAGAAAAATTAGCCAGGAGTGGTGGCACACACCTGTAATCCCAGCTACTTGGGAAGCTGAGGCAGGAGAATCCCTTGAATACAGGAGGTGGAGGTTGCAGTGAGCTGAGACTGTGCCACTGCACTCCAGCCTGGGCAACAGAGCAAGACTCTGTCTCAATAATAATAATTAATAATAATAAATAGAGAGTTACAGGGATCATGGCGGACGGGAGGCAGGACTAGATTGCAGCTGTGACTCAGATGGACAGAGCAGCTGTGGAGGCTCACATAGTGAATTTTTGCTCCAGAATGACTGCAGGAATAAAGCAGGAAAGCTGAGAGGACCCACAGACCCCCTGAAGGAAGCAGATTGCGCCTGCAGGACCCAGGAGACACCCCAAATACTGTGCTGGTATCCACGGCTGAGAGACTCACAGACGGTTCACGTCACAGGACTCTGTGCAGACAACCCCAGTACCAGCCTGGAGCCTGGTAGACATGCGGGGTGGCTAAATCCAGAAGAGAGGTAACAATCGCTATAGCTTGGCCTCAGGAAGCCACATCCATAGGAAAAGGGGGAGAGTGTTACATCAAGGGAACACCCCGTGGGACAAAATAATCTGAACAACAGCCTTGAGCCCTAGACCTTCCCTCTGACAGAGACTACAAAAATGAGAAGGAACCAGAAAACCAACGCTGGTTCCGCGACAAAACAAGGTTCTTTAACACCTCCAAAAAATCACACTAGCTCACCAGCAATGGACCCAAACCAAGAAAGAATCCCTGGTTTACTTGAAAAAGAATCAGGAGGTGAGTTATTAAGCTAACTAGGGAGGCACCAGAGAAAGGCGAAGCCCAATGTAAAGAAAAAAATGATACAAGAAGTGAAGGGAGAAATATTCCAGGAAATAGGCAGCATAAATAAAAAACAATCAAAACTTCAGGAAACACTGGACACACCTAATAGAGATGCAAAATGCTCAGCAAAATCGCTCCATGGCCTGCATCCTCCACACCCAGGAGTCTCCAGCCTCCTCCCCCAGGGGAGATGCTGCCTGAATCTCAAAGAATTGGAAAGGGAGAGGGCAGCCACACAGAGTTCACAGAGTTCCCGCTGACAACCACCACTCCAGACTGGCTTAGTGGATCAGATTGACTGGTGTTGGGGGCCAGGGGTATATGGAATCCTATGGCCGTCTGGATGTCAGCAAGTGCAGCGCACAGTGGCTCACACCTGTAATCCCAGCCAAAGGAGGAGGATCACTTGAGACAAGGAGTTCAAGACCAGTCTGGGCAACAGAGTGAGACCCCATCTCTACAAAAAATAAAAAATTAGCTGAATGTAGTGGCCTGGACCTGTAGTCCCAGCTACTTGGGAGGCTGAGGCGGGAGGATCACTTGAATTCAGGAGGTCCAGGCTGCGGCAAGTTTTCTGATAGAGCGCTCTTCAGAGCCTGGAGGTCAAGGAGACACAAAGACAGAAATTGATCCTCCTTGTGTTGTGGGTTGAATTGTGCTCTCCAAAAAGTTATGTTCAAGTTCTAACCCCTAGTCCCTGTGCATGTGACCTTGTTTGGAAATAGGGGTCTTTGCAGATGTAATCAAATAAGATAAACTCGTAATGGATTAGGGTGGGCCCTATACTCAATGACCTGTAAGAGGAGGGACACCTATGTGGAGATAGAGGTAGGGATGGAGGGATGAGCTACGGCCCAAAGAATATCAAGGATACACAGCAACCCTGAAAAGCTAGAAGCAGGCTAGGAGGGACTCTTCCCTAGAGCCTCAGACAGAGCATGGCCCTGCTGACTTAGGACTTCTGACTGCAGAACTGTGAGAGAATGAATTTCTGTTGTTTTAAGCCATCTAGTTTGGGATTACGTGTTATGGCAAAACTGGAAAACGAATATAGTTTGGTTGTTCCATAGAGATTGGACATCACATCCAGAATATGCTAATTATTGTCCATATGTCACATGGGCTTGGGTGGTGGGACAGAGTTTTATCCTTTTCTTTCTTTCTTTTTTTTTTTTTTTTTTTTTGAGACAGAGTCTTGATCTCTTGCCCAGGCTGGAGTGCAGTGGCGTGATCTTGGCTCACTGTAACCTCCGCCTCCCGGGTTCAAGCGATTCTCCTGCCTCAGACTCCTGAGTAGCTGAGACTACAGGTACGTGCCAGCACACCCGGCTAATTTTTGTATTTTTAGTAGAGATGGGGGGCGGATCCCAGCCTGGTTTCAAACTCCCGACCTCAAATGATCTGCCTGCCTTGGACTCCCAAAAGTGCTGGGGTTACAGGCATGAGCCACCATGCCTGGTTGTGAGTTTTATCCTTGACCCTGATTTATTTTATTATCCTCTTGGATGAAAATTAAGGACGTCTGCCATTCAAATGGGTAGATTGTGCAAAACCTGGAGAGATGGTTAGTACTGAAGACAGGATCTATATTCAAAAACGCCTCAAAGAACAGCAAAAATGTACAAGACCTACAATGTGAAATGCAACATGGACAAAGTTCTTGATGTTCAAGAGCCAATTGCATGAATGGAGGATGAGGAATCCCTGGCTTGATGACGGCTCATGTAATAAAAGGTATTGGCTGGAAGCTGAGTATGAGTCAACAATGCATTCAGTCATTTAAAAAGCCAGTGCATCTGTAAGTGGTTTTGCTGCCAAGCAGAGCTGAGCTGAGCATGCCACTGGCCTCTGGGCTGATCAGGTCACACCTGAAGCTTCATTCGGCCCTGAGTGTTGAATTTTAGTGCCACATTTGACATTACTCAGCATCCAGGAAAGACAGCCAGAAAAGTGAGGGGTCTGGAAACTGTCATGAAAGACAATCAGGAGAATTAGTGTTGTTTTGAGGCAGAAATTTAAAGAAAAATAAGTACTGCATTTATTTACTTTAAGGATAGTAACAGGCAAGGCTATAAAAAGGTCGTGGTGACCTAGTCTGAGAAGTAAAAGCTGCAAGAATAGGCTCCAGACACCCCCGAGCATGGTTAAAAAACAAAAAAACCCCAAAACCAGATTCCTTGACTGCCTCTCCTTCTCTGAACTCATAATTATGACCATGTTTGCCAATGCTTGTACTTAGTCAGATTTGTAAGTTCCTGTTTTCTTTTGCCTCAGCTGCAAGGTTACCTGCTATGCAAGCGTACAAGTTGTGCCCAGTCAGTAGTTATGCTGTAGATGACAGAACCTGTCACTGTGTGATTGACAGCCTTTGTGCTGGCCTATATAAGCTAAACCCTGACTTTGTTCAATGCTCAGCTTTTTGGATACGAATCCTCTGAGCCAGTGCACCTTAAATAAACATCCTCCTGTTTCCTATATTGATCTCTCCAGTCCTCTGTTCCCCGCAACAGTTTCCCCTGAAGATGAGAAGATGTGGGAAGAGGGGACATCTGTAAACACTGACCTGCCTTTGTGAAGTGCAAGGAGTGGTTGTTCTAGGAGAATGGTTCCTAACTAGCGGCTCCTGTGCTGATGAGGGCAAGCGGCAGTCTCAGTCTTTTTTTTTTTTTTTTTTTTTTGAGACAGAGTCTTGCTCTGTTGCCCAGACTGGAGTGCAGTGGTGCACTCTCAGCTCACTGCAACCTTCACTCCCTGAGTTCAAACAAGCACATCTGGCTAATTTTTGTATTTTTAGGATAGATGGGGTTCCACCATGTTGGCCAGGCTGGTCTTGAACTCCTGACCTCAAGTGATTCGCCTGCCTCGGCCCTGCAAAGTGCTGGGATTACAGGTGTGAGTCATCGTGCCTGGCCTAGTCTCAGTCTTCAGACACAGGGGAGACCCGTTGGTTTTGCAGCATCTTCTCTTTCTAATAAAAGCACCCATACTTTTCTTTGTGAGACCACTCTACCCCCACTTTGTCCGTGGTTCCAGGGGTCGGTTTAGGACTGGGATTTAGCCAACCCGAGTGCTCTATTCCTTTGGTCACAGCAATCTGTTCGAGGGTGGGTATGTGACCCAAGCCAGATCAATGAGTGTCTGTATTAGTCTGTTCTCACACTGGTGTAAAAAGATACCTGAGACAGGCCGGGCGCGGTGGCTCACGCTTGTAATCCCAGCACTTTGGGAGGCCGAGGCGGGCGGATCACGAGGTCAGGAGATCGAGACCACGGTGAAACCCTGTCTCTACTAAAAATACAAAAAATTAGCCGGGCGCGGTGGCGGGCGCCTGTAGTCCCAGCTACTCGGAGAGGCTGAGGCAGGAGAATGGCGTGAATCCGGGAGGTGGAGCTTGCAGTGAGCCGAGATTGCGCCACTGCACTCCAGCCTGGGCGACAGAGCAAGACTCCGTCTCAAAAAAAAAAAAAAAAAAAAAAAAAAAAAAGATACCTGAGACAGGCTGAGTGCAGTGGCTCACGCCTGTAATCCCAGCACTTTGGGAGGCCGAGGCAGGTGGGTCACCTGAGGTCAGGAGTTCAAGACCATCCTGGCCAACATGGTAAGACCCTATCTCTATTAAAAATACAAAATTAGCCAGGCGTGGTGGCGCGTGACTGTGGTCCCAGCTACTCGGGAGGCCGAGGCAGGAGGATCGCATGAATCCAGGAGGCGGAGGTTGCAGTGAACTGAGATCACACCACTGCACTCCAGCCTGGGAGACAGAGCGAGACTCCGTCTAAAAACAAAAAACAAAAATCAAAACAAAAAAAAACCCTGAGACTGTGTAATTTATAAAGAAAAGAAGAAAGAATTTTAATTGGCCAGATGTGGTGGCTCATGCCTGTAATCCCAACACTTTGGGAGGCCGGGGCAGGCAGATCACCTGAGGTTGGGAGTTTGAGACCAGTCTGACCAACATGGTGAAACCTCGTCTCTACTAAAAATTCAAAAATTAGCCAGGCATGTTGGTGCATGCTGGTAATCCCAACCATTGCACTCCAGCCTGGGCAACAAGAGCGAAACTCCGTTTCAAAAAAAAAAAAAAAAGAAGAAGAAGTTTAATTGGCTCGCAGTTTTGCAGGCTGCGCAGGAAGCATGACGCTGGCCTCTTCCTGGCTTTCGGGGAGGCCTCAGGAAACTTCCAATCATGGCAGAAGGCGAAGGGGGAGCAGGCAGTTCACACGGCAGGAGCAGAATCGAGAGAGAGAGAGCGAGCCAGGGGGTGGTGCCACACACTTTCAAACGGCCAGATCTCTCGAGAACTCACTACAGAGAACAGCACCAAGAGGACAGTGCCAAACCATTCATGAGAAATCCACCCCATGATCCAACCACCTCCCACCAGGCCCCACCTCCAACACTGGGGATTACGATTCAACAGGAGATTTGGGTGGGGACACAGAGCCAAACCATGTCAGTGTCTATCTGAGGCATTTGGTTGCAACCACCAGGTAGAGACACTGTTTTTCTGTTGGGAGCACTAAGCCAGCAGTATAGAATCCTGCAACGGCTGGAGGCCAGTGTGCTAAGGTCTGAGAGGAGCCTGTTTGAGAGCGAAGTCAACACAGGGAATGGAGCCAAGAAATGGAGACAGCAAGATCTCTGTTGGCACCCTGTGAACGCCTGGATCCAGCCATGCCTGAATTTGATCTGTGAACCTCTTGGACATGACACAATACGATCCCCACTGATTCTTTCCCCATCCGAGTTCAGGCTTTGTTGTTTGCGATCACGTGTCCTAGTCCAGAACATCCCCCTGCAAGCGGAACAAAAGCTGTTTGACGAAAACGTCATTCCATAGGAATTCTAATGGTTCACACTTTTGGAGCACCTTCCATATGTAGACATTGTGGTAGGTTTTTTTTTTTTTTTTTTTTTTGAGATGGGGTCTCGCTCTGTCACCCAGGCTGGAATGCAGTGGTGCGATCTCGGCTCACTTCAACCTCCATCTCCCGGGTTCAAGCAATTCCCCTGCCTCAGCCTCCCGAGTAGCTGGGATTACAGGTGCACACCACCGTGCCTGGCTAATTTTTGTATTTTTAGGAGAGACGGGGTTTCTCCATGTTGGTCAGGCTGGTCTCGAACTCCTGACCTCAGGTGATCCACCCGCCTCGGCCTCCCGAAGTGTTGGGATTACAGGCGTGAGCCACCGTGCCCAGCCGTGGTAGATTTGTATTTTAACTTGTAATAGAGTTATACTTGAACATAGTTTTATGAATTTACTTGGTGTGAAAACCCCTATCCTTTGCAACTCAGGTTCCTTTTTCTACTCCTTAGAGGTGCTAGAGCTCAGAAACCAATACCCCAGAATATGGTGCTTTGACATACGGGACTGAAGAAGCCTCGAGGTCTCTCTGACCTTTCCCCAAAGAAGTCGAAGTTTTTTAATTGGTCAAGATCCAGACCCACAAGGAGCAATTATTTGTAAAGCCAGGAATGTAACCAAACTTGAACAGAACTTTCCACAAAATAGTCTGTAAGCTGATCTCTGTTCCTAGATCCATTTACTTTCCCTAGTAATCCTTTATCCCCCTCTTTTCCTGCCTCCCATAAACTGTGTTGCCAGGATGCTGCATGATCTTCCGAACCCCACTGGGGCGTGGGCAACTCTGACTCTTCCTATGTGCATGAAAATTAGTTTTATGCCTTTTTTCTATTAATTAGTTGGCCTCATGTCAATGATTTTCAGGGAACCTCTATGGGGCCTTGGCCCCTACAATGGCAACCACTGTCAATTTTTTCAGATGATTCTTGTTTTTTTTTTTTTTTTTTTCAGACAGGTCTCTGTCTGTCGCCCAGGCTGGAGTGCAGTGGTGTGATCTTAGCTCACTGCAGCCTCGACCTCCAGGGGCTCAGGTATCCTCCTACCTCAGCCTTCTGAGTAGCTGGGACCGCGGGCATGCACCACCACACCTGGCTAATTTTTTTTTTTTTTTTTTTGAGACGGAGTCTCGCTCTGTCACCCAGGCTGGAGTGCAGTGGCGCAATCTCGGCTCACTGCAAGCTCCGCCTCCTGGGTTCACGCCATTCTCCTGCCTCAGCCTCTCCGAGTAGCTGGGACTACAGGCGCCCGCCACCATGCCCGGCTAATTTTTTTTTGTATTTTTAGTAGAGACGGGGTTTCACCGTGGTCTTGATCTCCTGACCTCATGATCCGCCCGCCTCGGCCTCCCAAAGTGCTGGGATTACAAGCGTGAGCCACCGCGCCCGGCCCCTGGCTAATTTTTAAAATTATTTGTAGAGATGGGGGTCTTCCTATGTTGCCCAGGCTGGTCTTGAACTCCTGGACTCCAGTGATCAGCCCGCCTCAGCCTCCCAAAGTGCTGGGATTACAGGTGTGAGCCACTGCGCCCAGCCTCAGATAAATCTATTGAGTTTTCACTGTGAATGATGAGGAAGTAGCTCATTTTTGCTCTCCCTGTCCCCACCACACAGAACACTTTCCCTCCTCTTCCTCCTCATTTAGTTATGTCGCGATTTTGTTTAGATCCACATTCACTGCTTTTGTTTTTTGTTTGTTTTTCTTTTTGAGATGGAGTCTCACTCTGTTGCCCAAGCTGGAGTGCTGTGGTGTGGTCTTGGCCCACTGCAACCTCCGCCTCCCAGGTTCAAGCGATTCTCCTGCCTCAGCCCCCTGAGTAGCTGGGATTACAGGTGCCTGCCACCATGCCCGGCTAATTTATGTGTTATTAGTAGGGATGGGGTTTCACCATGTTGTTCAGGCTGGTGCCCTTGGTCATCCACAGGTGTGGGCCAAGCTAAGTTTGGGAGAAATGTAGTTTATAGTTTAAATGATAATAGCCCTTTCCAAAACTAAATTGCCTTCGTAAAACTAATGAAAGGCCACCAGGTTAGGAGGATGACAGGGGCATGAATTCCACGAAGACGTGTGTGAGATGATTCCCAGCCACTACTCCAAAGGCCAACAGGTTAGGAGGAGGAAAGGGACATGAATTCCGCGAAGATGTGGGTGCCGTGAGATCATTCCCAGCAGAAGTCACAAGATTTGCAACTCCCCCAATTACTATTGTAAGACCTAAGATTGGCCTTTTGAGATCTCTTTTCAGGGTTTCAGGTTACTGATGACCGGAAGGCCCCACCCAGACCAGCAGCTCCTCTGTGGCCACTACCCAGAGGCTGCCTCAGAGCACAAGAGCCAATTTCCACACCGCTGTGAGTGCCCCTCCAACCAATCAGCAGTACACATCCTCTAGCCCCCTGCCCACCAAACTCTCCTTAAGAGACCTTTGCCTCTGAATTTTGGGGCAGGCTGATTTGAGTAGTAATAAAACTCTGGTCTCCCATTTCGCTGGCTCTAGGTGTATTAAACTCTTTCTCTATTGCAATTCCCCTGTCTTAATAAATCAGCTCTAACTGGGCAGTGGGCAAGAAGAGCACATGGGCAGTTACAGACTCTCCTGGTTTGAAGTGAATCAATCAGAGCCAGGTGTGGTGGTGTGCGCCCGGATTCCTGGCTACTAGGGAGGCTAAGGTGGGAGAATCACTTGAGCCCAGGAGTTTGAGGCTGTAGTGAGCTATGATTGTGCCACTGTGCTCCAGCCTGGGCAATAGAATGAAAAATAAATTTAAAACTGTCTCTGAAAAATAAATTAAAAAGTGAGTCAATTAGCCCAGCCCACATTCAAGAGGAGGGTTTTACAAAGCAAATACCAAGAGGCAGGGCTTACTGAGCGTCATCTAGAGGCTGCCTCCCACAGCAGGCGAATGAAGTATTAGAGCACTTTCAGTGGTAAGTGCTGAGAGGGCCACACACGGTGGCTCATGCCTGTCATCCCAGCACTTTGGGAGGCTGAGGCAGGAGGATCACTTGAGGCTAGGAGTTCACGACCAGCCTGGGTCACATAGTGAGATCCTGTCTCCCTGCCAAAATTTTTTTAATTAAAAAAAAAAAAAAGCTCTGAGAGAGGAAATCGCAGGCTGTTGCAGGCGCATGAGAGAAGAAACACCAGCCTGTGCCTGAGGAGACCCAAGAGGGCTTCCCAGAGGAAGAAGCTCTGGGTTGAGACTTAACAGATGAGAAGATATCCCAGTAGGCCAGGGGGTTTAAGAGCATCCCAGGGAAAGGGAAAGCAAAAGACAGAAGCGTGGGTTCAGGGGGCAGCAGTGCGGGCAGAGCCTGGGGCAGAGGGTGACAGGAGGGTGGGGGAAAGCTAGCTCCCGGAGGAGTCACCTGCTGCCCTCAGGTGTTGGTGCTTTATCTTAGAGGCGCTGGGAAGCCGTGGCCAGGGTTAAGGGAGTGAGATGCCAGGACTGTGCTTCGGTGTTCTCTGCAGTTACCGGCTGTGTAGAGGAGCCTGAGGAGCAGAGGTGGGAGGCCGGAGACCAGGGAGGAGGCTGTGGCAGGTATCCAGGCCAGTGTTGGGGGGCTGGTCTGGGGCAGGAGCAGAGGGAGAGGGAAAGAGGAGATAACTGGGAGGTCAATGTGACCAATGGGGCTTCTACAGTGCCGGTCCAAAGGGACGAAGTAGTTCGTGGGGTAGGTGAAGGGAGGCAGGGAGAGGAAGGGCCAACTGTGTGAATGGAGGGAGTGGCCCAGGGCAGCTCAGCGAGGCCTGTTGGCTGCACATGCAGATGGTGAGCAGGCGGGGTCTTGCTCCTCACGTGGTGGGAAAGTTGGCAGGGTTGGGTGGTAACCTTGGAAACCTGAGGAGAAAGGTCAGAGTGGAGATGTCAGCTGCCATTTTGGCCCCAGGAGGTCCATCCCTGTGCCCAGTTGATCGCTCTGCTCTGTGAACATCAGCCATGGCTCAGCCGCCGACCCAGGACTAGAACTCTACAGAAAGGGCTTCTTGGCTTGTGGTGGTGGCTCAGGCCTGTCATCCCAACACTTTGGGAGGCCAAAGCGGGTGGATCACCTGAGGTCAAGGTTTGAGACCATCCTGGCCAACATGGTGAAACCCCGTCTCTACTAAAAATACAAAAATTAGCCGGGTGTGGTGGCAGGTGTCTGTAATCCCAGCCACTCGGGAGGCTGACGCAAGAGAATCGCTTGAACCTGGGAGGCAGAGGTTGCAGTGAGCCGACATCACGCCACTGCACTCCAGCCTGGGCAACAGAGCAAGACTCCGTCTCAAAAAAAAAAGAGGCTTCTTGAACACTCCCCTCGAACCTACCCTGGTGGCCTCCAGAGCTCGGCCCATCCTTGCCCTTCGAAGTTTGTGGAAGCCCTCAAGGCCTCGAACTAACTGCTCGCTGCTGACCTGCCGGCCTCGCTGCCCTCCTCCTCTCTGTGACTGTGGGCAGGCGACTCACTTCTCAGTCTTCCCTCTTGGAAAACAGGCGGCTGGGCCAGCTGCTCCCGGCGGTCCCTGCCAGTGCTGGCTCGCCGGGATTCCATCTCCCCACCCTCTCTGGGTTCTCCAGGCTCTGGGCTGTCATTGCAGCGTGGATTGTCATGCGGGTAATGCAGCGTGACATGCATTCCAGCACCCTGATGGCCATGGACTCTCCCTCGGCTCAGGCCCGCCCTGGGGAGCCGCGGAGGCTGTGTTGAGCTCAGCTCCTCATCTTAATTCTGCAAACCTGTTTTGAGGTCTGTTCTGGTTCTCAGCTGAGGACTCAGGTACTGTGGGTGGGGTCTCTTGGCCTGGGGTCTGCCCGGCGCACCATGAATCATCAGCCAGACAGGGTCTTTCAGGAGCTGGACTGTCCATCCCTGTTCTCCAGGCGTGATCATTTCTGCTCATCAGAGATCATCTTTACGGAGGTAGGGAAGAGCTTCCCGTCTCCGGGGTCCCATGTTTTACTTTGCATATCCTCCGTGGTGAGGTTCTTTTCTAGATCTAGCCCAAATCTTCAAGAAGGCTTAAAACAAAGCTGCGTTTTAAGGGCTTCTGGGTGGAGGAATCATATTAGATCCACTCTGCTCAGCTTTCCCTCACCAGAAGTGGGGGCTCCGCCCTCCGAGTGGGAAGGGACCCGTTCCTTTCACTTCCCCCGTCCCTGGCTAGGTCAGCCCACACCTGCCTTGGGCCAGAGCTGCAGTTGCTGTTGGCACCCAAATGGTCTGAGGCTGTTAGGTAACAGGTCTTGGCCAGACATTCTGGTTCCGCAGGTACAGCCTACAAGTTAAAAATTGTTCTGAAAATGCAGGGCAAGCTGTCCAAACACACACAGGCCTGGGCAGCGGGGAGGTTGTGGGACAGAGGCCACAGTCCGTGGGGGGATTTGTTTTCCACAGGGACTCTGGGCTCAGAGCCCTGACTCCAAACCAAGCATCAAACTCAGGGACGAGGGGCCCAGACCCGCTGCCCAGAGACAGGATTTGCAGTCCAATGCCCTCTTAGCCTCCCTCATTTCCCTCCCTTCCCACCCTCCCTCCCTCTCTCTTTCTCTCTTTTCCTTCCTTCCTTCCTTCCTTCCTTCCTTCCTTCCTTCCTCTCTCTTTTTCTTTCTTTCGAAGGACCCTCACTCTGTCACCCAGGCTGGAGTGCAGTGGCATCATCTCGGCTCACTGCAACCTCCGCCTCCCGGGGTCAAGTGAATCTCCTGCCTCAGCCTCCCGAGTAGCTGGGATAACAGGCATGTACCACCACACCTGGCTAATTTTTTTTGTATTGTTAGCAGAAACAGAGTTTCACCTAAGGCTGGTCTTGAACTCCTGACCTCAAATGATCCGCCCACCTTGGCCTCCCAAAGTGCTGGGATTACGGGCATGAGCCACTGTGCCCGGCCAGTCTTGCTCTATGTCATTTTGATGTCTTCCTCCAGTTTCATGCTTTTAGGCATCTCTAACCTTCCCCTTCTTCTTTCCTCCTTCCCCTCTTCTTTCTTTTCCTCTTTTCTCTCCCTTGCCCCTACTCCTCTCTACCCACTAGGTAAGGAGATGTATTTTCCTTTCTCCCCTCCTTAAACTCAGCCCCCACCTTAAGCCTCTGGAAATCAGCCTGGTAGCGGAGGCAGCCTCTGGCCCCTCCATCTGCCCCCTTGGGGAATTCCCGTCACCTCTCTGGGCCTCTGTCAAAGGGAGACAATAATACCCATTTGATTCTCTGCCTCACAAAATGGCTGGGAACATCAAAAGAGGTCAGTTGGTTCATTTGTTCCATATTTATTTAAGCATGTGCAATTCAGCCAGGCACTGTGGTGGGTTCTGGGGTTCACAGCAGGAGTAAAAGACATGTGCAGACTGTCCCTAAATCCGCTCATCCGAAAACCACAGAGGGCTTCGAAAAAGACAAACTCCTTCCCTCCCCCAGATCTTCAGGGTGGGAGTCTGCAGTCGGGCAAAGGAGGTGGGGGCGGGGTCTGTGTTTTGTTGGGTTTTTCTGTGACTTGGAGTCTCACTCTGTCGCTGAGGCTGGAGTGCAGTGGTGTGATTTCAGCTCGCTGCAACCTCTGTCTGCCTTCTGGGCTCAAGTGATCCTCCCACCTCAGCCTCCCAAGTAGCTGAGACCAGAGGCAAGCACCACCACACCTAGCTAATTTTTTCATATTTTTAGTAGAGACGGGGCCTCACCATGGTGCCTAGGCTGATCTTGAACTCCTGGGCTTAAGGGATCCTCCCTGCCTCAGCCTCCCAAAGTGCTGGGATTATAGGCATGAACCACAGCGGTCAGCCTGATGTCTGAGTGTTTTTGTTTTTGTTTTGTTTTGTTATTTTTGAGATGGAGTTTTGCTCTTATTGCCCAGGCTGGAGTGCAATGGTGTGATCTCAGTTCACTGCAACCTCTGCCTACCGGGTTCAAGGGATTCTCCTGCCTCAGCCTCCCAAGTAGCTGGGATTACAGATGCATGACACCATGCCAGGCTAGTTTTTTGTACTTTTAGTAGAAATGGGGTTTCACCATGTTAGCCAGGCTGGTCTCAAACTCCTGACCTCAGGTGATCCGCCCGTCTCGGCCTCCCAAAGTTCCGAGATGACAGGCGTGAGCCAACGCTGGTCTCAAACTCCTAACCTCAGGTGATCCGCCCATCTCGGCCTCCCAAAGTGCTGGGATTACAGGCGTGAGCCACTGTGCCTGGCGGATGTCTGTTTTTATAGCTCTGCAAGAGAGCCAGGCTCCCAGGCATGGAAACAGTGTGTGCCTGAGTGAAGGAGGACTGGCTGGCGGGGTGACTGAGTCGGCCCAGGGAACCATTAGACAGGCCAAGGCGGGGGGCAGGGGAGTAAGAGGGAGAAGCCGGGGACAGGAAGCAGAGGGGTTTTCCTCCTGCTCCTTGCTGGGTCGGCCCGTGCACATCTGTGTCCAGGCTGGCTAGAGATTGAAGGCCTGTGATGGATTCTCTTAAAAAGTGATAAAAATACCACAAAGGAAGTATACTAGCTCTAACCATTTCTTCATGATAGGGGCTTTCTCCACTCAGGTATATTTTATAGGATATTTTCCTCAAAGATTAGCCTTTCCTTATTTGTTTTGTCTAGAGGGCGATCCTAAAAGCGGGCCTAGGTTTTCCACGTCGTTTTTGGTGAGTGTAAATTTTTAAAAACAGATTTTGCTCATTTCTTTAAATATTGGTGTGATATTTCATGTTTGTGAAGCAGTCACTAAGGCTGACTGCCTGGAAATGTGAACGTATGCTCATTAAGAAATGATGGTTGGGTGCCGTGGCTCACACCTGTAATCCCAGCACTTTGGGAGGCTGAGGTAGGTGGATCACCTGAGGTTGGGAGTTCAAGACCAGCCTGGCCAACATGGTGAAACCCCGTCTCTACTAAAAATACAAAAATTAGCCGGGGATGGTGGTGGGCACCTGTAATCCCAGCTACTTGGGAGGCTGAGGCAGGAGAATCACTTGAACCCGGGAGGCAGAGGTTGCAGTGAGCCGACATCGCTCCACTGTATTCCAGCCTAGGGGGCAGGGTAAGACTCTGTCTCAAAAAAAAAAAAAAGAAAAAAGAAATGAGCAGTAACAACAAAAATCCCTAATGCCTCCAACCTTGATGGTTTAGAAAGGTCTTTTAAAGTTTTTATTGGCTGGGCATGGCGGCCCATGACTATAGTCTGAGGTGGGAGGCTGGGGTGGGAGGATCACTTGAGCCTCAGAGGTTGAGGCTGCAGTGAGCCGTGATGGCACCACTGCACTCCTGCCTGGGCAACAGAGTGACACCCTGTCTTTACAAAAAATAAAAATTAGCCAAATATTACGACGCGTGCTTACAATCCCAGCTATTCAGGAGGCTGAGGTGGGAGGATCTCTTGAGCCTATGAGGTTGAGGCTGTAGTGAGCCGAGATCATGCCATTGTACTCCAGCCTGGGTGACAGAGTGAGAGCCTGTCTCAGAAAAAAACAAAAGACCGAAGAAAAATGTTAACAGCGAGTTTGTTTTTCATGCGATAATGATTTGAATATGCAGGCACTGTTGACAGCAAGGGCAGAGAAGAAAACAGTAAAATTCCTTCCTGATGGAGTTCACATTCCAGTTGGGGAGAGGTAAGAAGCCAAGATGACCAGATACGTAAGAACGCGTTTAGCATGGCAGGTCGTGATGAAATGCCAAGGAGGAGAAACAAAGCAGGAGTGAGGAGTATGAAAGTCAGCCAAGGAGATGGGATTGGAATTTTAGGTAAGCTAAGCCTGGGAGTCCTCCTGAGAAGATAACTTTTAAACGTTCGTCACAGAAAACTTCAAATATATGTAAAAGTAGAGAGAACAATGAAACGAATACCCATATATCCATGATCTAGTGTCAACAAATACTGCGAATTTGGTTTTATCTAATTTTCCCCAATCATTTATTTATTTTTGTGTGTGTGCTGGAGTTTTTAAAAGCAAATCCAAGACGTCACATGAATTTTCCTGTAAATACTCCAGTAAGCATGTAAACTGATAAGGGATTTTGAAAACATACATCTACCCTGCTATTACACCCTCAACAAAACTAACAAAAATTCCTCAGTATCATCCAACAACCAGTCCATATCTTCATTTCCCAACAGAGTCAAATTATCTTTTCACGGTTGGTTTTGAAACAGTATAATAACACCAGGCACGGCGGCTCATGCCAGAGGATCGCTTGAGCCCGGGAGATCAAGGCTGCAGTGAACCACGCTCACACCACTCCAGCTTGGGGGACAGAGCCAGACCCTGTCTCAAAAACAGACAGACAAACAGGATAATAAATGTTAATTTTAAGTGGTGGCATATATTTTATTACTTTTTCTCTATTTTTCAGATTTTCTACCATAAACATGTATTGCTTTTATAACTTTTTAAAAATATAATTTTGAAAAAGAAAAAGATAGACTGGAGGAAAAGCTTGCAGAAAATAATGACAAAAGACAAGGTTCATAAAGAGCTAATAAGACTGATAACTAGGCCAGGTATGGTAGCTCAGACCTGTAATCCCAGCACTTTGGGAGGCTGAAGTGGGAGGATCAACTTGAGCTCAGGAGTTTGAGGCCAGACTGGGCAACATAATGAGGCCTTGTCTCTACTAAACATTTTTTTTTTTTTTGAGATGGAGTTTCACTCTGTCACCAGGCTGGAGTGCAGTGGTATGATCTTGGCTCACTGCAGCCTCTGCCCCCTGGGTTCAAGCAATTCTCTTGCCTCAGCCTCCCAAGTAGCTGGGACTACAGGCACGTGCCACCATGCTCAACTAATTTTTGTACTTTTAGTAGAAACAGGTTTTCACCATGTTGGCCAGGATGGTCTCGATCTCCTGACCTTATGATCTGCCCGCCTCAGCCTCCCAAAGTGCTGGGATTACAGGCGTGAGCCACCATGCCTGGCCACATTTTTTTTTTTTTTTTTTTTAATTAGCTAGGCCTGGTGACACATGCCTGTAGTCCTAGTTACCCAGGAGGCTAAGGTAGGAGGATTACTTGAGCCTGAGAGATCAAGGCTGCGGTGAGCTGAGATCGCACCATAGCACTCCATCCTGGCAGCAGAACCAGACCCTGTCTCAAACAAAAACAAAAACTGATATTGAGCAAAAAATATGAACTAAATTTTATTCGAGAGGAAGTTCAACAGCGAATAACACCACACTGTACCAGCGAAACTGACAAGATGCAGCCATATTAAGAGCACAAAAACCCATGCCGAGTTGGTTGGGGGGCACTCACATGCTGCTAGAAAAGTGTAAATTATTCCACTCTGGGGAGCAACGTAACCATAAAGAATTTTGGGCCGGGTGCAGTGGCTCATGCCTATAATCCCAGCACTTTGGGAGGCCAACACAGGTGGATCGCTTGAGGCCAGGAGTTCGAGACCAGCCTGACCAACATGGTGAAACCGTTTATCTGGTAAAAATACAAAAATTAGCTGGGCGTGATGGCACATGTCTGTAGTCCCAGCTACTCAGGAGGCTGAAGCCGGAGAATCGCTTGAATCCAGGAGGTGGAGGTTGCAGTGAGCTGAGATCACTCCACTGCACATCAGCCTGGGCAATACACTGAGACTCCGTCTCAAAAATAAGTAAGTAAATAAATTAAAACTATGTACAAATATGTTGTTCTTCAACAGCAAAAAGAAAAAATATCCAGCAAGAGAATAATGAAGAAATAACTGATGGCACAACAGCTTGGTGGCATATCAGGCCGCCATTAAAAATTCTACTTATGGGCCAGGCGCGGTGGCTCATGCCTGTCATCCCAGCACTTTGGAAAGTCGAGGCAGGTGTATCAGCCGAGGCCAGGAGTTTGAGACCAGCCTGGCCAATATGGCGAAACCCTGTCTCTACTAAAAATACAAAAATTAGATGGACATGGTGGTGCACGCCTGTAGTTCCAGCTACCGGGAGGCTGAGGCAGGAGAATCGCTTGAACCCAGGAGGCGGAGGTTGCAGTGAGCCGAGATTGCGCCATTGCTCTCCAGCCTGGGCGACAGAGCAACACTCTGTCCTGAAGGGGAAAAAAAATTCTACTTATGAAGACTACAGGATTGTGAATGAACATTTATGATAAAAATATTACACAAGCAAAACATAAATAATGCCTCTGACTACAGCAAAATAAAATACGTACATGCCTGGACAAACTGGAAGAACTAGACAGGAAGAAAACAACTTGTTGGGCTAGAATGCTGAGATCATAGGTGGTTTGTTTTTCCTTCACAGTTTTTTTTAATGCCTTTATATTGTTTATACAATAATTCTTTTGAAGAAGTCAGGATGTGGGTGAAGGGTTGGAGTAAGGTGGAAAATGTACCAGCATGCCTCGTCTCCTCCTTCTTGGAAGTCTGTGCCTCCAGCCTCCTGCTTGGGGCTGTCACTGCCCCGCAGCCTGGGAGACTGGAAGGGAGCCGGTGAGGTCAACTCCATTTCCGCGGCCACTGGCAGGCCCTGGTGCCTGAGGCACTGCAGAAACAGACATGCTGGCTGCTCCCTTTTTCTCAGCCCACCTCCCTGCTGAGTTCTTTACATATTTTATCTCGATTTAATCCTTACAGAACTCAATGAGGTAGGCGCCCAATGGGAGTCGGGCAAGTTACCCAACTCTCAAAGCTGGAGCGCTGGGTGAGTTACCCGAGGTCATATAGTGCGTAGAGAGCACAGCCAAGTTCAAGGCTCTACCCTCCACCTCTGTTTCCCACTGCCGTGCTGAGCTCGCCAGGGAGCTGTGCCGCCCAGCTGGCAGTGCAGTGGGGCAAGCTCTTCAACCTCTCTGTCTCCTATGCACTCTTAGGTGATAAGTCGAGGGGCCCTGGGGAGGAATCTGCCTCTCTGGACTTGGACTCAGAGCTCCTTATTGGTCTGAACAGTGCAGAGGATGGTTGGACCATCCCCTCAACGGTCTCACTGTCCATCCATGCACTCAACGCACATCTGTGAGCTCTGTTTATGTACCAGGCACTATGCGACCTCTGAGATAGACGTATTAAGACACAGTCCCCATCAGACAAAGGGAGGGACACACATCAGCAGAGAAGTATCATGAAATATCCTTTTTTTTTTTTTTTTTGAGACAGGTCTCACTGTCACCCAGGTTGGAGTGCAGTGGTGTGATCACAGCTTACTGCAGCCTCGACCTCCTGGGCTCAGGAAGTCCTTCCACCTCAGCCTCAGGAGCAGCTGGGAGTACAGGTGCACACGACCGCACCCGGCTAATTTTTTTTTTTTTTAGACGGAGTCTCGCTCTGTTGCCCAGACTGGAGTGCAGTGGCATGATCTCAGCTCACTGCAACCTCCGACTCCCGGATTCAAGCGATTCTCCTGCCTCAGCCTCCCAAGTAGCTGGGATTACAGGCGTGCGCCCCCACACCCGACTAATTTTTATATTTTTAGTAGAGACAGGGTTTCACCATGTTGGCCAGGCTGGTCTCAAACTCCCGACTTCAGGTGATTCACCCACCTTGGCCTCACAAAGTGCTGGGATTACAGGCATGAGCCACTGTGCCTGGCCTAATTTTTGTATCTTTTGTACAGACAAGGTTTCTCCATGTTGCCCAGGCTCGTCTGGAACTCCTGGGCTCAAGTGATCCTCCCACCTCAGCCTCCCAAAGTGCTAGGATTACAGGTGTGGGCCAGCATGCTCAGCAAATGAAATTCTTGATTCCAATGTCACCTGCTCAGAGAGGATGAGCTGGGCCATGTATTTAGAGTATCTCTGCACAGCCACTCGCTGTCCTGTCTCCCCGGTGCTTCGCATACATTTTTCACCGTTTGAAATTCTCCTCGTTATGAGTAAGTTCCACGAGGACGGGGACCTTGTCTTGCTCGCCTCTATTTCCCAGGGCTTAGTGCCGAGTAAGCCCTCCCTGAGTGTTTCCTGCTTCCTGAGTTATTGGGATGAAGCTGAGCAGAGTAGGGACGCACAGGACTGTTTCAGAAGGAGAAGAGGGCAGAGAAGTCTCTCCTGGGACAGTCTGGGAAAGGGAAGAAAATATACTTTTATTGAGAAGAGGCCATGAAAACACTCAAGACCCTTCAAACCCAGAAGAGCAGTGACCAGGGCGCTGGGACACAGTCACAGGATCTGGAGTGAGAGATCTTGGCCACAGCCCTGACCCCACAGGGAACCCGAAACGAGAGGATCCACGCTGGAGGGGCCTCCGAGCTCATTCCAGCCGACTCTTCACAGCTTCAGCGTCTGGACTTTGCCGGGAACAGAGAGTCAGTGGCTCATGGTTTTAGGCTTCCCCAGTTATAGACATACTTGGCCAGGGGCAGTGGCTCACGCCTCTAATCCCAACACTTTCGGAGGCCAAGGCAGGAGGATCGCCTGAGCCCAGAAGTTTGAGACCAGCCTGGGCAACACAGTGAGACCCTGACTCTATAGAAACATTAAAAAATGGCCGGGCACAGTGGCTCACGCCTGTAGAAAATCCCAGCTCTTTGGGAGGCCGAGGCAGGTGGATCTCCTGAGTTCAGGAGTTTGAGACCAGCCTGACCAGTATGGTAAAACCCTGCCTCTACTAAAAGTATAAAAATCAGCTGGGCATGGCACACACCTGTAATCCCAGCTACTCCGGAGGCTGAGGCAGGAGAATCCACGAACCCAGGAGGTGGAGGTTGCAGTGAGCTGAGGTTGGCGCCATTGCACTCCAGCCTGGGCGACAAGAGCAAAAGTCCGTCTCAATAAATAAATAAACAATAAAAATAAATAGATAAAAATGGGCCAGGCACTGTGGCTCATGCCTGTAATCCCAGCACTCTGGGAGGCTGAGGTGGGTGGATCTCTTGAGCCTAGGAGTTGGAGACCAGCCTTGGCAACATAGTGAGACCTTGTCTCTAAAAAAATAAAATAAAGTAAAATAATTTTAAAGAGAGATCAACCACTCTACCCCAGGCCTCTAAGCATGTGCCAGTCCTCCCAGGCACGGGAGTGTGTGTCCCTCTCAAGGATGGAGAGGTGGCAGAGCCTCCTCACTGAAGAATCCTTTTAAAAAAAAAAAATTACAGAGACATGGTCTGGGCCAGGCACGGTGGCTCACACCTGTAATCCCAGCACTTTGGGAGGCTGAGGCAGGCAGATCACTTGAGGTCAAAAGTTCACGACCAGCCTGGCCAACATGGTGAAAGCCCATCTCAACTAAAAATACAAAAATCAGCCAGATATGGTGATGTGCGCCTGTAATCCCAGCTACTCGGGAGGCTGAGGCATGAGAATCGCTTGGTCCTGGCAGATGGAGGTTGCAGTGGGCCGAGATTGTGCCACTGCCCTCGAGCCTGGGTAATAAAGAGAGACTCCATTTAAAAAAAAGAGAGAGGGAGAGAAAGAGTCTACTGTGTTGTCCCGGCTGGTCTCCAACTCCGGCCTCAAGCAGTCTCTCATCTCAGCCTCCCAAAGGGCTGGGATCACAGGCGTGAGCCACTGTGCCTGGCTGGCAACCCCTTTTTTGTCAATCCCCATTCAGGGAGTTCTTCTTTAAACCAAGTTACATTTTCTGCCACTATAATTATAAATATAATTTCATTGTTTTCCTCTCATTACAGAGCACTTGAGAGATATGCAAAACATATACTTGGAATACATATGAATTATAAGGAAGGAAAAATATTACCAGTAAACCCCCACCCTGGAAATATAACTTGCTCATGTTTTAGTCTATTTTCTTCTATGCTTTTCTCTCTGCGCTTCAAGCCGTAGATGTAGGTGTCATTGGCATTGCCTGTTTCCTCCCGGTGAGGTTCTGATCTCTTCATTCACCATCAAGAATGCAGCTTCCCAGGAGGTTCATCTGTTGGGTCCAGCTCCCTGCTCCCCAGGCAGGGCTTCAGCCCCGCCAGACACCGCTAACTGGGGCAGCTGCCCAGTAGAGACACAGGTATCTTCTCCCCAGTGTGCTCTGTCCTGAAACCCTCAGGGAAGAAGAGCTTCTTATCGGCGGAACACAAAAAGAGTTGCCCATGGGCAAGGGCGCTTGGAGGGGCAAGACAGAAAGCTGGGGTTGGAACTCAAGAGCCGGGCATGGTGGCTCACGCCTGGAATCCCAGCACTTTCGAAGGCCAAGGTGGGAGGATCTCTTGAGCCCAAGAGTTGGAGACCAGCCTAGGCAACATGGCAAGACCCCGTCTCTACAAAAGAAAGAAAAAGAAACTCCAAAAGCCGCTGTAATCGTGGTTTTTGTGGATCAACGTAATCAAGACGGCACCTGGGACGAAGGAAACGGCAACGCCTCTACCACATCTTACGCTGGACATAGCTGGCCCTGTGCCACTTCCATCCAGCAGGGCCTGTTAATGTCCAAAGTAATCTACACAAACCCCTCAGGGTCTCCCTCACTTAAAGCTCCACCGGGACAATCACGATTTTGCTTGGCTTCGTAGCTGGTAACTTATACTGAAACCTACGTGGTTTCACCTGGACTCCCCCTCACGAAGCTTGATTTGTTGCTGATTCTCTGATGTGGGAGCAGGTCGTTCCCACCTCCTGGCTTGGATGCCGGGGTGTTTCTGTGGCTCAGCTTGTGAGACCCTGCAGAGCATCAGTCTCTGTCCTCATCCAGTTGGCTTAAGATATCAGGCCAATCCGCATGGCCCAGCAACCACTCCCTCATCTACTGAGCTGGCCCGAGGCCAGGGCCCACCTGCCTCAGCGTCCACATTCCTCCCAAGGCTACATTCCAGAAGGCCTCCACCCGGCCCAGCCAGCCATCCGCCTTGCCTGTGGTTTATCAGCATAAACCTCAGGACCAGGATGCTCCGACTGCCCCCTGCACGAGCATTCCGTGGAAACTCAAGAACTTTTTACAAGTCGTTACTTCATTCAAAGCCCCACCTGGGTTTCCTGTTCCACTCAAACCAAGTCCTTATAGCGGCCGTGCTCTCCAATGCCACTGGGCTCCTGGCTGTTCCTCCAATATATCAAACATGCTTCTGCCTCGGGGACTTTGCATGGCTGCCCCCTCTACGTGGAATGCTCCCACCTCAAGTATCCATTTCGCTACATCTCTCCTTCAAGTTTTTGTTTAAACCTCATCTCAGTGAAACACACCTTATCCCCCATATATGTATATATATTTTTTGAGACAGAGTCTCACTCTTGTCATCCAGGCTGGAGTGCAATGGTGTGATATTGGCTCACTGTAACCTCCACCTCTCGGGTTCAAGCGATTCTCCTCCCTCAGCCTCCTGAGTAGCTGGGATTACAGGTGCCCACCACCACACCCGGCTAATTTTTTGTATTTTTAGTAGAGATGGGGTTTCACCATGTTGGCCAGGCTGGTCTCGAACTCCTGACCTCAGATGATCCGCCTGCCTCGGCCTCCCAAAGTGCTGGGATTACAGGCGTGAGCCACCGCGCCCGGCTGTCCCCCATGTTTAACACTGCAGTCTGCATTCCCACCAGCACTCCTGATCCCCGTATCCTGTCATCCTTTTTTTTTTAATAGCTCTTATTACCTTCTAACATATGATATAATTAACTCATATATTGTGTTTATTTATGACTGTCAACCCCCTCCCTGCCACAACCAGAATGCAGGCTCCACGAGGCCTCTCTCTTCTGTTCACTGATAGATCTGGAGTGTCTAGAATCTGCTCCACACAAAGCAGAGGTACGATCATGAGTGAATGAATCGTAAATGAATGAAAGGTATTTAGCATCCAATCTGCTTATGGGGGAAATTCCTGATGGGAAGGAATAAATATACTTTTACTGCAGACCAGAGGCAGACGTTGGAGGGGTCGCGTCTGCCACACTCAGGGATCCTCGTTTATTTTGGAATCTCCAGCTCATTCCATCACTCTGCCCAGTCTGGACGGGAGAGGACTCTGCGTGTGCACAGGAGATATACTGGTGATGTGAGGCCTTCCTGGAGGCTTCTACGATAGAAACAGGCAGAGACGCCTCGATTTGCCTTAGCCCCATCTTGTATCAATTAGTTTTGACTTCCAGAGAACTTCTGGGACAGTCGTAGGGGGTGAGGAGCCAGTCCGGGTGACCGAGGGCCTGCAGAAATACTCTCTCGAGATGATCTTCTTCCTGGGCTCAGCTGGGTTGACATAAATGATGGCCCAAAGCAGCAGGGATGTGGTGGAAAGAGCTCAGTAGCCAGAGGGTCTTCAGCTTCCACCTCTGCCACTTATGAGCTCGGCGACAGGTTTGGAAGCTGCTCTGTGGCAGGCAGAATCATGGTCCCCAGGGATGTCCGTGCCCTAATTCCCAGAACTTGTGACTGTGTCATACCACACAGCAAAGTGGACTTTGCAAATGTGAGTGAGGTTATATCCTTGGTTATCCCAGTGGACCCATCTAATCACAGGAGCCCCCAAAAGTGGAAAACTCGCTCTGGATAAAGGCAGAAGGGACGTAAGACACAAAGGATGCCAGAGAGCTTGGAAGCATCAGCAGGAACCGCCATCCCTGGCTTTGAAGACGAAGGAACAGAGCCACAAGCCAAGGGCTGCAGGTGGCCTCCAGAAGCTGAGAAAGGCCCCCAGGTGGCAGCCAGCAGGAAGCAAGCGCTTCATCCCACACCACATGCAACTGAATTCTGCCAGTAGCCCGCACGGGACTGGAAGCAGATACATGCTCGGGCTCAGAACCTCCAGAAAGGCAGGCAGCCTGGCCTATACCTTGATTTTGGTCTTGTAAAGCAGTGAGCTGTGCTGTGCCTGGACCTCTCACCCACAGAACTGTGACCTAATACATTTGTGGGGTTTTTTGTTTTGTTTTGTTTGGTTTGAGACGGAGTTTTGCTCTCGTCCCCCAGGCTGGAGTGCAATGGCGCTATCTCAGCTCACTGCAACCTCTGCCTCCCGGGTTCAAGCGATTCTCCTGCCTCAGCCACCCGAGTAACTGCACTACAGGCATCTGCCACCACGCCTAGCTAATTTTTGTATTTTTAGTAGAGATGGGATTTTTCCAGGTTGGCCAGGCTGGTCTTGAACTCCTGACCTCAAATGATCCACCAGCCTCAGCCTCCCAAAGTGCTGGGATTACAGGCATGAGCCACTGTGCCCACCCCATTTGTGTGGTTTTAAGACGCTCGATTTGTGTTAAGTTGTTACAGCAACAACAGAAAGTAGATCTCTCTGAGCCTTGGTTTTC
Source organism: Nomascus leucogenys (assembly GCF_006542625.1). Lineage (NCBI taxonomy): Eukaryota > Metazoa > Chordata > Mammalia > Primates > Hylobatidae > Nomascus > Nomascus leucogenys. Next base: position 116,953,363 of record NC_044391.1, on the reverse strand, counting down.
TGAGATCTCTCAGAGCCTTGGTTTTCTTTTTCTTTTTTGTTTTTTTGAGACGGAGTCTCGCTCTGTCGCCCAGGCTGGAGTGCAGTGGCACGATCTCAGCTCACTGTAAGCTCCACCTCCCGGGTTCACGCCATTCTCCTGCCTCAGCCTCCTAAGTAGCTGGGACTACAGGCGCCCGCCACCACGCCCGGCTAATTTTTTGTATTTTTAGTAGAGATGGGGTTTAAGCATGTTAGCCAGGCTGGTCTCGATCTCCTGACCTCGTGATCCACCCGCCTCGGCCTCCCAAAGTGCTGGGATCACAGGTGTGAGCCACCGTGCCCGGCCTGGATCCTTGGTTGTCTCAGCTGTGACTTGGAGATGATGATTGTGGCGTCCATCTTGCTGACTGGCAGCAACTACATGAAATAAGCAGAAGGGGCTTTATAAACTGTCCTCTACAACACAAGGCTGTAAGTATTCTATAACTGAGCAATCTGCTCCTTAGCAGGGCTCATCTCTCAGCCTGGAGAGAGGCAAAAAGAGAGGAAAGTTCAGCCAACCGCTCAGTTCAGACCAGGATTCCAGGACATTCAAGAAGAGCAACGGAGCTGGTGTGGTCGTGGGCACCGGTTGCCCCAACTATTCGAGAGGCTGAGTGGGAAGATCCCTTGAGCCCAGGAGTTCAAGGCCAGCCTGGGCAACATAGTGAAATCCTCTCTCAAAAAAAAAAAAAAAATGGTGAAGGGCCCTGACTCCCGGAGTCTAGTCCAAAGCATGTCTCCATCTTCTGGGACTGTGGCCACGAAGCCTCGGGGAAGGGAAAGGCCAGGTCAGGGGGTGAGGAGCTTGCTTCTGGCTGATCTTCAGGCTTAGTCCTGAAATCCCACATGTCGAGCTGCTGCCTGAGGTGAGGTGAGGCGAGGCCAGGCGAGGCCTGGGAGGAGGACACAGAGCCGCACGATGGACGCTTCCCACAGCCCTTCCCTTCTCTTCTTGCTTCGGTTCAGTTCAGCAAGCCTGGCCCTGCTACGCGTGACAGTGATACAGAAGCCAAGAGGGCCACAGAGGACGGGGACAACAGGCAATGGCAGGGGTGAGCCGCCGCGCTAATTACAGGCAGTCAATCACCTGCATCCCTTGGCTTGTTGCTCCCTTCTTCATCTTCAAAGCCAGCAGTGCTGTGGGCGTGGTGCTCATGCCTGCAATCCCAGCACTTTGGGAAGCTGAGGTTGGGGAATCGCTTGAGCCCAGGAGTTTGAGACCAGCCTGGGCAAGATAGCAAGACCCCATCTCCATTTAAAATAAAAAATTAACCAGGCATCTTGGCACATGCCTGTAGTCCCAGCTACTCAGGAGGCTGAGGCTGGAGGATCACTTGAGTCTGGGAGATGGAGGCCGCAGTGAGCTGTGGTCATACCGCTGCACTACAGCCTGGGCAGCACAGCAAATGTGAGCCCTTCTTCTCCTCGACCAGGGCACTGGGGGGGGGCCTCCCCTGCTGCTTTCTCATCACTTAGGAGTCCCCTCAGATCCCCCAGGCACCTGAGGGTTGTCTGTGCCCCAAGCACCCCACTTTTGCACCCTTTTCCTCCCTCTGCCTGCCCTGTCCTGGTTGAGGCCGGGTGGGGAAGAGGCTGGCCACTGAATCCCCTTGGAGCACAGAGGGGACCGTCCCCCAAGCCAAAAGCACAGAGCAGGGGCGTCAGGAGCTCTCTGTTGCTGAGCCTCCTGCCCAGGAGAGAACAGCCTCAAGAGTGGGAACTGCACCCTTTTATGGCAGGGGGGCCAGTGAACCCTCTCATCAGCTCCTTCCCAGCTCCTGTGAGAGGGCCACAGCCTCAGGTGGTTGAGAAGGAAAGCGGTCAGGGTGCCATTGCCTGTCCCCCCTGCCCTGCATGGTCAGCCCCACTCTCACTTTGGGAAGCACCTCACAGACCCTCTCCCCCAAAACACACACATCAGCCAAGTTCAAAGGGCCTTTTGAGGCAATCTAACCCAAATTCCTTGTTATGCGCTTGGAGAAACTGAGGCCCAGGCAGAGGGATCCTTTCATCACACAGACAGTTGCTCTGATGGCAGTGACGAGGCCTCAGACCTTTTCCTCTCTGAAACCCACCTACTATGCAACCAGCAAGCTGCACCAAAAAGGAAGGCTGAGTTCCAAACCAGCCCCTACCCCACCCGTCCTCTGTATCAGCCTGCAGCTTTTAGATTCTAGACAGGGGCCGGGCCATCCTGTTTACTCTTAGCCAGAGGGACTTATTGTAGAGGCAACCACATTCTCCCATGATTAAATAAAAACAGCCACACTTCCAGATATTCACTCATTTATTTATTATTTTTACCACACCTACTTCCAAAAAAGCATTTGAGGCAGCTCACAACAAAAGCTACACATACAACAGGACTGTCAACAGCCAGTACATGTCCAGACCGCCAGGACCTTTCATGACTGCAGATTATGGGAAGAATTTTGTTTTTTAAGGACAAAAGATGTCTTTGACTTCAGGCACTTGAGAGAGTCGGGTCTTGAGTGTGGACATTTAAAGGTGCCTGGTCAGGTCAAGAAGTGAAAATTGGAGCATCTAGGCCGGGCGCGGTGACTCATGCCTGTAATCTCAGCACTTTGGGAGGCTGAGGTGGGCGGATCACAAAGTCAGGAGTTCAAGACCAGCCTGGCCAACATAGAGAAACCCCGACTCTAGTAAAAATACAAAAATTAGCCCAGCATGGTGGCGTGTGCCTGTAGTTCCAGCTACTCAGGAGGCTGAGGCAGGAGAATCCGTTGAACCCAGGAGGGTTGTGGTGAGCCAAGATCGTGCCACTGCACTCCAGCCTGGGCGACAGAGTGAGACTCCATCTGAAAAAAAATAAAATAAAATAAGAAAGAAAGAAAATTGGAGCCTGTAATAAAGTGCAGGGACAGGCCAGGTGCGGTGGCTCACGCCGTAATCCCAGCGCTTTGAGAGGCCAAGGTGGGAGAAGCACTTGAGCACAAGAGTTTTAGACAAGCCTGGGCAAGAAAGTGAGACCCCATCTCTACAAAAAAATAAAAAGAATTTAAAAATAAATAATTAGCTGGATGTGGTTTGCTCACACCTGTGGTCCTAGCTACTCCAGAGGCTGAGGTAGGAGGAACGCTTGAGCCCAGGAGGTTGAGGCTGCAGTGAGCTGTGATCACATGCTTGCACTCCAGCCTGGGTGAAAGAGTGCGACCCCATCTCAAAAATAAAATAAAATAAAATAAATACAATAAAATAAATAGGCCAGGCACGGTGGCTCACACCTGTAATCCCAGCACTTTGGGAGGCAGAGGCAGGTGGATCACCTGAGGTCGAGAGTTTGAGACCAGCCTGACCAACACGGTGAAACCCCATCTCTACTGAAAATACCAAAAATTAGCCGGGCATGGTGGTGCATGCCTGTAATCCCAGCTACTCGGGAGGCTGATGTAGGAGAATCGCTTGAACCGGGAGGCGGAGGTTGTGGTGAGCCAAGATTGCGCCATTGCACTCCAGCCTGGGCAACAAGAGTGAAATTCCGTCTCAAAAACAAATAAATAAATAAATAGATTGATTAGAACAATGAAGTACAGGGATAGATACCAAGGGTAGGAAAAGAGGCCAAGAGTAGGTATAGGAGTCCACACTCAGGAAGTCATTCCTCATCTATTTAAGCAGCTTTGTGGAGAACCTATTATGCTAAGCTCCCTATAGAGATCAATAAGACATAATCCCTACTCCCTATAGGGACCACTGCACTCCAGCCTGGGTGACAAGAGTGAGACTCCACCAAAAAAAAAAAAAGCACCAGCACTTAAAATTTGACTTGGGTAACCACAGCGCTTCTTAGACTACGGGTGAGCATGAATCACCTGGAGGATCTTGTTCAAATGCAGATTCTGATTCATTGGGTGCAAGGTGGGGCCTGAGAGTCTGCATTTCTAGCAAATTCTCAGCTGATGCCAATGCTGTTGGTCCGTGGACCTCAATGGAGCCGAGTGAACTACCCAAAGTTCATTTCTCTTATTTCTTGACCACAGAAGCCTGAATGTACCTAGCCACAGGGGATGGCCCGTGATTGGTTGAAATTAATCATGCAATCCTATTCCCCTTGTCAGTGATTAGTCGTGGTTGGTGGACCCATGACTTGGCACTGGCCAATTAATTATACATGAGGAAATCTCTACTGGGTGCTTCACAGCAAGGATTTTCCATCTAAAAAAAGATACGCTCATGAATAAAGGTGCTTTCCCCCACTGCCTTTCTTCCTTCTTGGATGCTGAGGTGTGAGGATGTGATGCTTGAGGCTGCAGCCACTGTCTGGTTGCCATGAGGCAAGACACACCCAGCACACTAAGGATAATAGAAGGGAAAGGTCCTAGGTCCTTGAAGAACTAACCCTAATGGGGCCACTGCCAGATGGCCCAGAGAGGATTATTATTCTTTTTTAAGATGGAGTCTCACTCTGTCGCCAGGCTGGAGTGCAGTGGCGCGATCTCAGCTCACTGCAACCTCCACCTCCCAGGTTCAAGCGATTCTCCTGCCTCAGCCTCCCGAGTAGCTGGGACTACAGGTGCGCACTCCCACATCTGGCCAATTTTTGTATTTTTAGTAGAGACGGGGTTTCACCACGTTGGCCAGGCTGGTCTCGAACTCCTGACCTCATGTGATCTGCCTGCCTCGGCCTCCCAAAGTGCCGAGATTACAGGCGTGAGCCACTGCACCCAGCCCTGAGAGATAATTAAATGTCTCTATTGCTTAAGCCACTATTAGTGAGGTGGTCTGTTACTTGCAGCTGAACACATCCAAATGAATAAAATGGTGGATCTGAAATCACGGTGATCAGCATCAGATCCAGTGGAAGCAAAAATGATGGGTGACTTGCTTTACCAGGATGGACCATAAAAGGCTCCTTGGAAAACCCTTCTCCAAGTGTAACCGCCCAAGGGGTTCACCTTGCCCACTGTCTAGACAGAGCTGATTTATCAAGACAGGGCAGTTACAATAGAGAAAGAGAAATTCACTCAGAGCTGGCTGTGCGGGAGACCGGAGTTTTATTATTACTCAAATCAGTCTCCTGGAAAACTTGGGATCAGAGTTTTTAAGGATAATCTGGTAGGTAGGGGGCCCACGAATCGGAGTGCTGACTGGTTGGCTGTGGGTGAAATCACAGGGAATCACTGGCGGGGTGCGGTGGCTCACATCTGTAACCCCAGCACTGTGGGAGGCCGAGGCGGGCGATCACCTGAGGTCAGGAGTTCGAGACCAGCCTGGCCAACATGGTGAAACCCTGTCTCTACTAAAAATACAAAAATGAACCGGGCGTGGTGGCATGTGCCTGTAATTCCAGCTACTCAGGAGGCTGAGGCAGGAGAATCGCTTGAACCTGGGAGGCAGAGGTTGCAGTGAGCCGAGATTGTGTCACTGTGCTGCAGCCTGGGCAACAGAGGGAGACTCCATGTCAAAAAAAAAAAAAAAAAAATCACGGGGAATGGAAACTGTCCGTTTCTGCTGAGTCAGCTCCTGGAGTGACGTTACCTTCAAGACTCACTGGGGAAGCTGCAAATCTTATGGCCTCCAGAATAATGGCTGGGAATATTTAGAATTCCAGCCGCTCTCATCTTGACGTGCTGGCTGGTGGCCTCTCATTTGTTTTATAAGAACAGTTTAGCCTTCTAGGAAGGGCTCTTATATAAACTATACACTAAATCCCTTCCCAAAGAGAGTTCAACTTACGCCCAGGAATGAACAAGGAGAGTTTCGAGGTTAGAAGAAAGATGGGGTCAGATAGGTCTGGTCTCGTTCACTGTCATAATTTTGTTATGGTTTTCGCGAAGGTGGTTTCACAAGGAGGGTCTTGAAGGATGAGTCAGAGTTTACTGGTCAAGCAAGGGAGGACGGGCACCCCAAGCAGTGGGCCGGCTCGCAGGGAACCCCGGGGGGTGCAAGAAGGAAAATGTGGTTAGAGAGGCTGCTCAGGCCGGGGGGCGAGGAGGCCTCTGGGGAGGTCCGCAGAACACGTGGGGCTTGGGAGCCTGGTAAGTAGTGTGGACTCGGCAGGGTGGGCAGCAGGGAGATGGTGAGGGAATCTAGCAAGGGGCTAGAAGTCGGAACTGGAAGAAGTCAAGCAGGTTATAAAATATCAAGGTGCTTGGGCCACATGAGGAAAGATGAGTGCTGGGAACAAGTTGAAGGGACCCAGAACCACCGAGAGGAAGCCTGGATCTCTGTCAACACTTGTTCATCCATGAATTTCTCACCTTCATCTGGGCCTTCACTGGGCGCTCCTTGCTTTGCTGGAATCAGTCACCCTTCGGCATGGAAATCATGCAGAAAATCGGCAGCTGTTGGGGAGACCCTGACAAAGGGCAAGACCCCCTCAAAAACAACGCACCACGCCCAGCACTTCGGAGCCTCTGGCCAGAACTTTCATGGTACAGATGGGGAAACTGAGGCCCCGAGAAGGACTATGAGCCGATCAGGCCACACAGCGAACTGGAGACAGAACAGGACTGGAACCTTCTTATTCTGATCCTTGAACCAGTGATCAGCCCCACCACCACGACTTCCTCCCGTGACCACGCACGGCCATGGATCAAACAGAACAATCGAGAGGTTAACACGGCCCCGTTTCCCTACAAACTGAGACAAGACAGATCAACAACGTTTGAAGCACATGAATACAGCCTGTCCCCCAGAGTGAGGAAGTTCAAGATAAAATTCCTGAAGCCCACACTGATTATTTTAAACACTGTTTCAGAATTCCTAAGCAACTAAGCTTCTATTAAAATACTAACAAGCTTTGAAGTCATTTGACAATAAAAGGTATTTTCTGGGCCAAGCCTGGTGAGGGGGAAGGCTTACAGTATTCTGAAACAAACTTTGGAGAGCTCATCATAGTTTGAAAAGATTCTGATAATAGATCACAGACATATTTGTCTCAGCCCGGCCGAGACAACACACCCCATCCTCAGTCTTGTGCAACTGCTCACATTATACAGCCCCAGTGTACAGAAGTGCCGGGATCTGTCAAGACCCACAACTCCAGAGCCAGATGGCCTGGGTTCAAATCCCAGCTTGCTACTCACCACCCTAGGTGAGTCTTCTGACCTCTCTGTGCTTGGTTTTCTCATCTGCAAATAGGATAATATTAGTCACCTCTTCTCGGGGCAGATTTGAAGATTAAATGAGTTCATGTAAAGGGTGTAGAGCGGTGGTTGTGCTTTCTTGGTGTTAGCTATCATTATTCATTCCATGAATCTCAATGGGGAGAAATATCCCAGCTGCATCCGGCCTGACTAGTCCTCCTTAGTCAATGACCCCTTACCTATGAGCAGATGGCTTGCTACTAAGTATGGTAGCCCAAACTGTTGACTGGGACACAGGGAGGCTGAACCTGAGGCCCCACCCCAAAACTACCGAGGCAGAATCTGCATTTTAACAAGATTCCAAGGGGACTGAGGCACACACTGAAGGTGGAGGAGCCCTAGACGAGGCTGCTGAAATGAGCACTGAAGCCGTCTCCAGGTGGAGGGGCCTTGGCCCCTTTGCAGCCAGGACCCCAGTGGCCTCCGCCCTGCTGGAGAGATGGGGCCACCCTGACTCCTGCCTTCCACAGGACTCGATGTCTGGATGCCACTTCTATGGCCATGGCCCTATCTTCTGTGTAGGTCTGGCGGGTAGGGGGACATGGGAGACCCTGGCCTGGTCTTACGTGTACCTGGAACAGGGCGTTGGTCGTGCATCTTCTGTGGAGCCTCAAGTTTTGCTCTCGGGTTTTGCTTGGGAGCTGCTTTTACAAATCCTTGTGGCACGTAGAGCTAAAGGCAGTTTCCCCAAAAGCCACCCAAAGGCCAGCTCACCCTACCGCAGAGACGGTCATGGGCTGGCTATGGGGATGACTGATCTCAGAGCCAGGTTCTGAGAAGTGGGGGTCATCTAAAACCCTCAGTAAAACACAGGATGAGCCACTCATTCATTCTCCCCAGTAACTTATTTTTATTTTTAGAGACGTGGGCTCGCTGTATTGCCCAGGCTGATCTCAAACTCCTGGACGCAAGCATTGCCCCTGCCATGGTATCCTGAGTAGCTGGGATTACAGGGCTGCACCACCCCACTCAGCTCAGTCACCTGTTTTTTTTTTTTTGAGATAGGGCATGAGGATAATTCTTCAGGTCCTACTTTGGTCACCTGGCAGAAAGATAAATAAAGATCTAAAGCAAAGAGACACGTTAATCCTGAGAATGATGTCGCAACACATTTTCCTCATACAGCAAACTCTTCCCTTGGCTTAGAAGGTAATGCTCGTGTGGCTTAAAGACAGGAGGAGCGGCAGAATTTTAGCAGTGGCTCACAGGAAGGCAGTTATTATACCAGCTGATGATTCTGCGGGTCAGCTTCCTTTCATGACATTTCCTGCAGAAGGCCTGCAGTTATTTGCCATGTGGGTTTGGGGAAACTAGGGTGCCCCCTTCTTGATCTTCGGTCGCTTCCTGTCAGCTGTCAGCATGGGACATGCAGCCTGGATGTTCCTTCTCTCTTGCACATGTCCAGCTCTTACTCTGCCTGGGTGCCTGCCTGGGCTGGGAGCCAAGGGGTCAGTTAGGGTGGAAGAGGACAAGAGGGAGGCTATTTCTTGGCTTTCACCTCTGGGCCTCCCTTAGTCCCCAAGGGAGCCCCATGCCAACCTACAGGCTAGGGGACCCAGTGTGGCCCCCACTTCTGGGTTCTGCTCTCTAGCCCTTGACTGTGAGAGGGCGACAAGGTGGATATGGTGTCTGCCCCCATCCCCGGGACCCAAGGTGGATGTGGCGTCTGCCCCCATCCCCGGGACCCAAGGTGGATGCGGCGTCTGCCCCCATCCCTGGGACCCATGCCCGGCCGCTGGCCCTGTGGGGTGCTGGGACTGCGTGGCCTGTGTCCCCCGGGTCGGAGCTGCTTGGCCCGAATCTCATCTGCAGCGAGTCCACATTCCCTCAGTGTTTTGAAGAGGAACCAAACCTCCTGGCCCTAAGCGCTCCTGACACAAACAAATCCTCAAAATGTCTTAGAATGAAATGGATGTGGACATTATGCTTTTGGAATAAAAAACTAAGACACAAAATTCAATAAGAACGGGTGAACAGGGCTGTCTCTGCTCATCCCATGAAAGTTTAAAAATTTTATTTTATTTTATTTTTGAGATGGAGTCTCACTCTCTCGCCTGGGCTGGAGTGCAGTGGTGTGATCTTGGCCGCCTCTTGGGTTCGTGATTCTCCTGCCTCAGCCTCCCGAGTAGCTGGGATTACAGATGCATCCCACAATGCCCAGCCAATTTTTGGATTTTTAGTAGAGACAGGGTTTCACCATGTTAGCCAGGCTGGTCTCGAACTCCTGACCTCAGGTGATCCGCCCACCTCGGCCTCCCAAAGTGCTGAGATTACAGGTGTGAGTCACCACGCCCGGCCCATGAAGGTTTTTTGCTCCAGCCTCCATGGGCACCAAGCACTGGGCCTGTTATGAAAAGCTTCCTGGCTCCACAGTCCCAGCAGGGAGGGGTTAGGGTTCAGTCCTTCCATGGAGAAGGGCCCGTGGAGGCCCCAGCATCTGGCCTGGACCCACTTGACAGAAACCAGCCTCCTTCTAATCATTCTTTTTGTTGTTGTTTAGTCCCTTCCTTTTTATTTTTGTATTTTGTATCTTACTTAACATTCATAAATGTAATTATGATAAAATAGACAATTTGGCACAGTGGCTCACACCTGTAATCCCAGCAGTTTGAGAGGCTAAGGTGGACGGATCACAAGGTCGGGAGTTCAAGACCAGCCTGGACAACATGCTGAAACCGCATCTCTACCAAAAATACAAAAATTAACTGGGTATGGTGGTGCACGCCTGTAATCCCAGCTACTCGGGAGGCTGAGGTAGAAGAATTGCTTGAACCTGGGAGACAGAGGTTGCAGTGAGCCAAGATTGTGCCACTGCACTCCAGCCTGGGCAACAGAGAAAGACTCCATCTAAAAAACAAAAAACAAAACAAAAAGGCCGGCGCAGTGGCTCATGGCTGTAATCCCAGCACTTTGAGAGGACAAGCCAGGTGGATCACCTGAGGTCTGGAGTTCAAGACCAGTCTTGCCAACATGGTGAAACCCCATCTCTACTGAAAATACAAAAAAATTAGCTGGTCGTGGTGGCAGGTGCCTGTAATCCCAGCTACTTGGGAGGCTGAGGCAAGAGAATTGCTTGAACTTGTGGGGCAGAGGTTGCAGTGAGCCGAGATCGCGCCACTGCACTCCAGCCTGGGCAACAGGAGCGAAACTCCGTCTCAAAAAAAAAAAAAAGACAGACAATTTATGAATGAGCCAGTAATTTGGGGGAATTTATCTCATGAGCTAAAGCTATTCAGAGTAAGAGTTCCCGGTTTCAGTGCACCTGAGTTAGGGCCAAGTTGGTTTCTCCTATTAAAAAATGTAAATTGGCCCAGCATGGTGGCTCATGCCTATAATCTCAGCACTCTGTGAGGCTGACATGGAACGGTCAGCCTGGGCAACATGGTAAGACCTCGTCTCTACTAAAACCCAAAGAAACAAACAAATTAGCTGGGCATCACACCTGTAGTCCCAGCTACTTGAGAGGCTGAGGCAAGAGGATCACTGGAGCCCCGGAGGTTGAGGCTGCAGTGAGCAGTGATCTTGCCACTGTACTCCAGCCTAGGCGACAGAAAGAGAGCCTGTCTCAAAAAACTTAATTAATTAAGAAAATAAAAATGTAAGTTGGCTATCCATCTCTGAATATCTTTGCTGACGAGAGAGGAAAGTGTCTCAGTTGAGATGGTTTCTCCTCCCGAATGTCCACCCCCAGAATCCTATGGATCCCCTGAGGCTGAGCCCTCCTGGGTATCTGTGGGAGACTCAGTTTGGAGTAAACAGCTACTGCCTCGGGGACAGAAAGAGGGAGGGACAGGAGAAACAGCGTGGGAATCCTTCCCTTCATTGCCAAGGCCTCTTAACCTCGCCACATGGTCTGGAACAATCCTGTTTAGGTCATGGGGGACTTAAGAAGCTGAGTTTGATTCCCACTCGGCTCTGACACGATTATTTATGTATAGTTCCGACCATTCACCGTTGGTTGAGCTCTTGCCACGCGCCAGGCCCTGGGCAAGGCATTTTCGACACGCTGTGGTTTATAGCTCTGAGAGCCTCATGAGGAAGGAGCTATTATTATGCACATGTGTAACACCACAAAACAGGTTGGAGACGCAACTTTGTTGCAGCATTAATTTCCCGCCTCAGCGTAGCCACACTAGCTCCACACGCTGTGTCTGTCTTGGGTTCTGGTTTTTGTTTTCAGAATAGTGTATATAACATACATAAATGGTTTAAAGAATTAGAACATATTTTGTATGCAAATAATTTTTTGCTTATGTATGTTAAAATGTTCGTAGCTTGATTTTTGCTTTCTTTATGGCATCTTTTAATAAATATCAATTCTGAGTTTTAATAGAATAAAATTTATCAATAATTTTCTTGTATGGCTTGCACATTTTATGTCTGATTTTGAAAATCACTTCCAGCCAGGCATGGTGGCTCACGCCTGTAATCCCAGCACTTTGGGAGGCTGACACAGGCAGATCACAAGGTCAGGAGATCGAGACCATCCTGGCTAACATGGTGAAACCCCATCTCTACTAAAAATACAAAAAATTAGCCCAGTGTGGTGGCGGGTGCCTGTAATCCCAGCTACTGGGGAGGCTGAGGCAGGAGAATCGCTTAAACCCACAAGGCGGAGGTTGCAGTGAGCCAAGATCGCACCACTGCACTCCAGCCTGGGTGACAGAGCAAGACTCCGTCTCAAAAAACAAACAAACAAAAACACAAAAACTGGAGTTTCTGAGCCTACTCTGGCTCAGGAGGCTAACTAAAAAAAAAAAAAAAAAAAAAAAAGTGGGGGGTGGGAAAGGAAAAAATCATTTCCTATCCCAACGTAATAAGATATTTTTCTATTTAGTTTTTTTCTAAAAGGCTTATAATTTGGCGTTTCCCATTCACATCTTTAAATCTCCTGGCATTTTATTTTTACGTTTGAGGTAATATAGGGAAGATGCTTGTGACATCTATTATACTAAGCTATGGGTAATGTTTGCACTACACAAACAAAGCTTGCGTCCTTCAATTCAATTGTTTAAGGTTTTATTTAGTATATGTTGTGGGATTATCTAGAAGCAGGGTAGGCCCTGTATACGGAAAAAAAAGAAAATTATGGATTGCTAAAGTTTTGAATCATTAATTAGGAATGTACTGTGAAGGGGACAATCACATATTTTCTGGCATCCTGATCTATCGTACTCACATAGAAAGAGAGGCGTATATAGGTTCTGTGGCTGATTTATTGTTCTCATATAGAAAGAGAGGCATATATAGGTTCTCTGGCTGATTTATTGTTTTCAAATAGAAAGAGAGGCGTATATAGGTTCTCTGGCTGATTTATTGTTTTCATATAGAAAGAGAGGCGTATATAGGTTCTCTGGCTGATTTATCATTCTCATATAGAAAGAGAGGCATATACAGGTTCTGGGGCTGATTTATTGTTCTCATATAGAAAGAGAGGCGTATATAGGTTCTGGGGCTGACTTATTGTTCTCATATAGAAAGAGAGGCGTATATAGGTTCTCGGGCTGATTTACTGTTCTCATATAGAAAGAGAGGCGTATATAGGTTCTGGGGCTGATATATTGTTCTCATATAGAAAGAGAGGCGTATATAGGTTCTGGGGCTGATATATTGTTCTCATATAGAAAGAGAGGCGTATATAGGTTCTGGGGCTGATTTGTTGTTCTCACATAGAAAGAGAGGCATATACAGGTTCTGTGGGCCTTTGGGGGTTCCCATTCTCACTTCCTTTCTTATAAGTGTGGTGAGCATTGGTGGGGTGTGGGGGTGAGTCTCAGGTTTTTGTTCACATTCAATTATGTTACTTTTCTTTCGCTGCAGAGATATGCTATGGTCCAGAAATTTTTCTTAAGATCCTACAATGATCCTCTACTTTTTCACAAGTATAGAGTGTTTCAGAACAAGTAGGGTACTGTGTGGCTAGTTGCTTCTACAACTGCTGTGAACATGGTCAAAATCAACTAGGCCATGTTTGGGTCATGTCAAACAATTGGCTGACCGTAAGCCTACCATTGTCACTCTTAAAAAATCACTCCAAGCTGACAGCCCGTCGTGTTTGAATTTGTAAAGGCAACTAACTTGGGAAGTTCCTTCTCATCCAGTATGAAAAATTTGTTTTATTTTTAAATCACTGTTGTGTATGTTTAAGCAAAGGGTTTTTTTTTTTTTTTGTTAACCTATAAATACATACAGAGGCTTCTAAAAGGCCTTTGTGGTCCCTGGGGAGCCATACTCTTAATGCAACAAAAATAGCACTTAAAAATACACACACACACACACACACATATATATAATTATTACATGTAAAAAATAGAAAAGGGAACAAAAATTAGCTGGCATGGTGGCATGCACCTGTATTCCCAGCTACTCAGGAGGCTGAAGCAGGAGAATTACTTGAACCTGGGAGGTGGAGGTTGCAGTGAGCCAAGATCACACCACTGCACTCCAGCCTGGGTGACAGAGCGAGACTGTCTCAAAAAGTAAAATAAAAAATAAAAAAGGGAAAAAAAGGAACGTGTCCTCATGCCTCTTTCCAGTCAATTCCTGCTGCTCCCACTACCCACCTCCTCACCAAAAGGCAACCATTTTGCAGCTTGCACTTTTCTTTAAGGCAGAGTCTCTCTCAGTGGCAAGAACACAGCTTATTGCAGCCTCAACCTCCTGGGCTCAAGTGATCCACCTGCCTTGGCCTTCAGCTAGCTGCACTACCCTTCTTCAAAAGGACTCAGTGGACCTCGGTTTGTGTATCCATAAATGATGGGGAGGGATGAGATGGCCTGTAAAGATCCTGCTTCCTAGCTCTGATGCTCAAGGGGCCCACGTGGGCAAATAAATATGATGATGTGCATAAACCTAAACATATTTTTATAAATAACCAACCAATGGTTCATGGTGGGTAGCTCCAGTAAGCAAAAAAGAAAAAAAAGAAAAGAACCACGCAAAGGTACTGAGGGAGAGGCACCACAGACCGATAAATCCTTGCAAAAGTACAGCTGCTTTGGGCAGGCGCAGAGGCTCACATCTGTAATCTCAGCAATTTGGGAGGCCAAGGTGGGCTGATCACTTGAGCCTGGGACTTCAAGACCAGCCTGGGGAACATGGTAAAATCCTGTCTCTACAAAAAATAAATTAGCAGGGCGGGTATGGTTGTGCGTGCCTGTAGTCCCAGCTACTCAGGAGGCTGAGGTGGGAGGATGGCTTGAGCCCAGATGTCGAGGCTGCCAAGATCGCGCCACTGCACTCCAGCCTGGGTGAGTGAGACCCTGTCTCAAAAAGAAAAAGAAAGAAAAAAGAAAAGCCACTTTTTTTTTTTTTTTTGAGACAGAGTCTCGCTCTGTTGCCCAGGCTGGAGTGCAGTGGCGCAATCTCGGCTCACTGCAAGCTCTGCCTCCTGGGTTCACACCATTCTCCTGCCTCAGCCTCCCGAGTAGCTGGGACTACAGGCGCCCACCACCATACCCGGCTAATTTTTTGTATATTTAGTAGAGATGGGGTTTCACCGTGTTAGCCAGGATGGTCTCAATCTCCCGACCTCGTGATCCACCCACCTTGGCCTCCCAAAGTGCTGGGATTACAGGCGTGAGCCACCGTGCTTGGCAAAAAGCCACTTTTTAATAAACTACAGTGTAAAAGTATGGTTCATATAATATGCTCCTTAAGCAGTAAGTGCATTCTAGAGCATAGACAAGAAAAATGAGCAAATAAGTGATTCTGGTGGGAGGTGAAGCAAATAATAAAATTAAGTTATATCAACATAAAAGCAGTGTGATCTTGGTAACTAGAGTAGTTTTATGCTTGACAGTCAGCATCTATCATGCATGATTCAAGTTGGAAATCCAGAACATTTCTCATCTGACAATAGATTACCAGGATGTGCTTGGTCAACAGACTCATGACCAGATTCCTTTAAAAATAAAGACGGAACTTCCAGTGGAGACTGGAGGACTGTGAACTCTTTCTACTGAAAAGACAGCTTCTCTCACTTGCTAGCTCTCCCTCTGCCCCACATACCAAAAATATTCTAGAGAAAATTTGACCCAAGTAAATAGCTATTATGACTATGGTTAAAAAAAAAAAAAGAAAGTAAAAGGTATGTTTAAAGACACTTTCATGCCTGGGCATGGCGGCTCACACCTGTCATCCCAGTGCTTTGGGAGGCCAAGATGGGAGGATTGCTTGAGGCCAGGAGTTTGAGACCAGCCTGGGCAACAGAGCGAGACTCCATCTCCACAAAAAATTTAAAAATTCTCTGGGTGTGGTGGCTCACTCCTGTAATCCCACACTTTGGGAGGCTGAGGTGGGAAGATTGCTTGAGCCCAGGAGTTCAAGACCAGCCTGGCCAAAATGGTGAAACCCCATATCTACTATATATATGTGTATATCATAAAACACAGGCATGGTGGCATGCACCTGTAGTCCCAGCTACTTGGGAGGCTGAGGTGGACCCAGGAGGTCAAGTCTGTAGTGAGCTGTGATCGTGCCACTGCACTCCAGCCTGGGCAACAGAGTGAGACTCTGTCTCTGAAAACAAAACCAAAAATCCCCCTAAGGATACATTTACATTTGACGTATATGCAATGACCGACTGTGAGGACCCTCTCTGGAAATTTGGAATAGTTGTCCCTGAGCCCCGTAAGATTTTCTGCCGCCCAGCCCTTCTCCTCAACTGAACTACCACAAATGCATTTTTTCCCAATATCTGTAGCTACATCAGTGACCTGAAAGTCTCTCAGGAGAGTGGGCCTTGGTTCAGGTAGTGAATTTGCCTCCTCTGTGTGTGCCCTCTCGGCTCACATCCTTGCAGGTAGAGCTCCATGAAGAAACTTGGGGCCGGGTGCGGTGGCTCACACCTGTAATCCCAGCACTTTGGGAGGCCGAGGCGGGCGGATCATGAGGTCAGGAGATCAAGACCACAGTGAAACCCCATCTCTACTAAAAATACAAAAAAATTAGCCGGGTGTGGTGGCGGGCGCCTGTAGTCCCAGCTACTCGGAGAGGCTGAGGCAGGAGAATGGCGTGAACCCGGGAGGCGGAGCTTGCAGTGAGCCGAGATTGCGCCACTGCACTCCAGCCTGGGTGAAAGAGCGAGACTCCATCTCAAAAAAAAAAGAAACTCATTATTGTGAACGTTTAAAACCTTGATTAGCACCGGGCGCGGTGGCTCACGCTTGTAATCCCAGCACTTTGGGAGGCCGAGGCGGGCGGATCACGAGGTCAGCAGATCGAGACCACGGTGAAACCCTATCCCTACTAAAAATACAAAAAAAAAAAAATTAGCCGGGCGTGGTGGCGGGCGCCTGTAGTCCCAGCTACTCGGGAGGCTGAGGCAGGAGAATGGCGTGAACCCGGGAGGCGGAGCTTGCAGTGAGCCGAGATCGTGCAAAACTTTGATTAGCTTTGAAGATTTTTGCGACTTTTCTTACCCAAGGCAGACACTAGGTTTTCCCCTCTTGCTTAACATGAGACTTCGGAGGGAAAACAAAAAAGCTCGGTTTTGGTAAAGATCCTTTAAAAAGTTCAATGTCAAGTACTTCTGAGAAGTCTGATTTGGTTTGTTCCTCTTTAGTCGTTTGTGGAATTTTTTTTGTTGTTTTGTTTTGTTTTGTTACTATAGGGTCTCGCTCCACCGCCCAGGCTAGAGTGCAGTGGCATGATCTTGGCTCACTGCAACCTCTGCCTCCCACCTCAGCCTCCTGAATCGCTGGGACCACAGGCACACACCACCACACCAGGCTAATTTCTGTGTTTTTGTCGAGACAGGGTTTCACCATGTCGCCCAGGCTGGTCTTGGAGTTGTAATCTTTTTTTTTTTTTGAGCCGGAGTTTTGCTCTTTGTTGCCCAGGCTGGAGTGCAGAGGCGCCATCTTGGCTCACTGCAACCTCTGCCTCCAGGGTTCAAGCGATTTTCTTGTCTCAGCCTTCCGAGTAGCTGGGATTACAGGTGTGCACCACCACAACCAGTTAATTTTTGTATTTTTTCATTTGGGCAGGGCTGAAGTAGGAAGTAAGGATGGGAATTGGTGCAGGAACGATTAGGATTTCTGTATTTTCTCCCAGTCTCTAACTTCAATCAGTTTCTAGAAATTGCCAGGTCTACATGCATCCCCAAGAGGACAGTGTCCTGTCAGGAGAACTGGGAAGGTACATGCCATTGTGGAGAGCAATACATTAGACTGTCAGAGACAGGGCTATTTAATAACCTCGCCTTACAACTGACAGAGGTTGGGTGTCTGGGAAGCAGACCAAGAGGTGATTTGTGATCAGGAAGTTTATTAAAGATGCCCTCAGGAGGCCGGGCACCGTGGCTCATGCCTGTAATCCCAGCACTTTGGGAGGCCAAGGTGGGTGAATCACCTGAGGTCAGCAGTTCAAGACCAGCCTGACCAACATGGTGAAACCCCATCTCTACTAAAAATACAAAATTAGCCGGGTGTGGTGGCGGGCGCCTGTAATCCCAGCTACTCGGAAGGCTGAAGCAGGAGAATCGCTTGAACCCGGGAGCTGGAAGTTGCAGTGAGCGAAGATTGTGCCATTGCACTCTAGCCTGGGCAGTAAGAGCAAAACTCCGTGCCCACCCCGCCCCCCGCGCCCAAAAAGAAAGAAAGAAAGAAAGAAAAAAAATGCCCTCAGGATTAATACCTGTGAGGAGGCAGGGCTGCAGGATTAGGGGACATTGGCCTGGAGCTCAGGAAACAAAGGCCTCAGCGAATCTCTCAATAGGAGTGACTCTGGAGCTGGGATGCCCTTGTCAGGAATGCAGCTGTCCCTGGGGGGAGCAGGACCTTGGGTGACGCAGCTCTCTTTAGCCTCAGGTGATCCTAGAGAGGGACTTCCTTTATCCGGATATGGTGGCTCATGCTCATAATCCCAGCACTTTGGGAGGCCGAGGCGGGAGGACTGCTTGAGCCCAGGAATTTAAGACCAGCCTGGGCAACACAGCCAGACTGCATCTCAAACAAACAAGAAACCCATAATTGTTATACCAGCTACCATTTACTGAGCACGGCTATAGGCTGTGTATTGGCTAATTATTTTACATAGATCGTCTTAATCCTCAGAACAACCCCGTGAAGTAGGTATTGTTTTATGGATAAGAAAACAGGCTCTACGTGGCCAGGTGCGGTGGCTCAAGCCTGTGATCCCAGCACTCGGGGAGGCTGAGGCAGGTGGATCACGAGGCCAGGAGATAGAGACCATCCTGGCTAACACCATGAAACCCCATCTCTACTAAAAATACAAAAAATTAGCCAGGCGTGGTGGCGGGCGCCTGTAGTCCCAGCTACTCAGGAGGCTGAGGCAGGAGAATGGTGTGAACCCGGGAGGCGGAGCTTGCAGTGAGCCGAGATTGCACCACTGCACTCCAGCCTGGGCGACAGTGCGAGACTCTGTCTCAAAAAAAAAAAGAAGAAAAAAAACCCCCAAAATTAGCTGGGTGTGGTGACACATGCCTGTAGTCCCCGCTACTTGGGAGGCTGAGGCATGAGAATTGTTTGAGCCTGGGAAACAGAGGTTGCAGTAAGCCAAGATCACGCCACTGCATTCCAGCCTGGGTGACAGAGCAAGACTGCGTCTCAAAGAAAAAATAAACAGAAGAATTTCGTGAAGCCTTGAGAAGCCAACTGTGTGTTCCCAGGATAAGGGTCTGTGTTCTCGTTCTCACTGTTTTTCAGTTGGCACACAGCAGTGCTGATGAGGGCTCCCAAGTGGGACTGCTGTGGGTTCTCATGGAAGTTCTGTGTCTGGGCTGTCCAGGATCTTGGGCTTAGACACATTGCCACATGGAAGCTGTGGGGTGTGCCTGTGTGTGCACATGCGTCCACACGCAGGAGCGCATGTGCGTGGTGGGGCAAAGGGTGATTCAGTGGTTGGGAAACCTGGGTTCACCTGTCCTGCCCAAGCCCCAGGCTGCAGCTCCCTCTGCTCCCAGCCTCGGGAGGGGCCTTCTCTTATCTCCAGCATGCAGCTCCAGGGCACTGCTCACAAATGCGAATGCCGTGCCCTCACCCTCCACTGTCTCCCTTCCCCTAGCTCGCCCTCCTGGGAAGAAGGGGGCTCCCTGCTGCGGAGGGTAGGAAAGCTTGATCCCAGCCCCATGGCTCAGACCTGGTTTGACCCTGAGGGAACCAAGAGCCCCAGGGGGGCTGTGGCCCTGTGAGGCTGCCAAACAGAGTTGCTGAGGACCTGCCACTGAGTCTCCTGCCCTCAGTCTGAAACCTGAGCCTTACCCAACACCTGCCAGCCCTCTAGGCCGCCCCTGTCACCCAGCACAGGTGTGTCCCATTCTATGTGTCTGGTAGGAGCGAGCTGTCCATGGGAATCTAGTCTCTGTGCATTCCTTGCCTCATGGCAAATAAGAATTCCTTAAAAAATGTTAAAAAGATACCGGGCGTGGTGGCTCATGCCTATAATCCCAGCACTTTGGGAGGCTGAGGTGGGCTGATCAAGAGGTCAGGAGATCGAGACCATCCTGGCTAACACAGCGAAACCCCGTCTCTACTAAAAATACAAAAAACTAGCTGGGCATGGTGGCGGGCGCCTGTAGTCCCAGCTACTCCGGACGCTGAGGCAGGAGAATGGCGTGAACCTGGGAGGCGGAGCTTGCAGTGAGCCGAGATCACGCCACTGCACTCCAGCCTGGGTGACAGAGTGAGACTCCGTCTCAAAAAAAAAAACAAAAACAAAAAAAATTTAAAAAGAACCCAGTATCTGTATCATGTTCAACATAAGAGAAAGATGAGACTCTTATTATAGAAGAGTAGGCCAGGTGTGGTGTCTCACACCTGTAATCCTAGCACTTTGGGAGGCCGAAGCAGGAGGATTGCTTGAGCCCAGGAGTTCAAGACCAGCTTGGGCAACACAGGGAGACCACATATCTTTTGTTATTCTAATTTTTAAATTTTTTCTTTTTTACTTAAAGACCAGTGAGATACTAAGGGAGACTGCATTAGGAAGAGAGACTGTGTCTGTAAACAACAACTAAAAATTGGCTGGGCATGGTAGGACATGCCTGTGATCCCAGCTACTCAGAAGGCTGAGGTGGGAGGATCACTTGAGCACAAAAGGTTGAGGCTGCAGTAAGCAACCCCATGCCACTGCTCTCCAGCAACTGAGCGAGACCTTGTCTCAAAATAAAATAAAATAAAATAAAATAAAATAAAATAAAATAAAATAAAATAGGCTGGCCGGGCGCGGTGGCTTACCCCTGTAATCCCAGCACTTTGGGAGGCAGAGGTGGGTGGATCACGAGGTCAGGAGTTCAAGACCAGCCTGACCAATATGGTGAAACCCCATCTCCACTAAACACACACCCGCACACATGCGCGTGCACACACACACACACACACACACACACACTAGCTGGGCGTGGTGGCGGGTGCCTGTAATCCCAGCTACTCTGGAGGCTGAGGCAGGAGAATTGCTTGAACCCGGGAGGCGGAGGTTGCAGTGAGCCAAGATCTCACCATTGCACTCCAGCCTGGGTGACAGAGCTAGACTCTGACTCAAATAAATAAATAAATAAAAATAAAAAAGGCTGAGCGTAGCGGCTCGCACCTGTAATCCCAACACTTTGGGAGACTGAGGTGAGAGGATCACTTGAGCCCAGGAGTTGAAGACCAGCCTGGGCAGTATGGTAAGATCCTGTGTACAAAACGTAAGAAATGAGCCAAATGTGGTGGCATGCACCTATAGTCCCAGCTAATCAGGAGGCTGAGGTGGGAGGATCAGTTGAGCCCAGGAGTTCAAGACCAGCCTGGGCAATATGGTAAGACCCTGTCTACAAAAAACAAAAAATTATCTAAGTGTGTTGTCACTCACCTATAGCCCCAGCTGCTCAGGAGGCTGAGGTGGGAGGATCACTTGAGCCTGGGGAGGTCGAGGCTGCAGTGAGCTGTGATCATGCCACTGCACTCAGCCTGGGTGACAGAGTGAGACCCTGTCTCAAAAATAATAATAATATAATAAAATACAAAATATAGAATAGTAATGGGTAGAATACAGTAGAAAGAGAAAGCCAGTGTTACATTTCAAACAAATAAGCATTTTCTATTCTCATAGTTTAAAGAAAAGCATTTTTTATGTTCAAAGTAATACATATTTATTAAAGAATATTTAATGGAAAAACAAAAAGATTTTTTAAACTATTTTTTCTTCTGTTTCCTTTTCTGCAATTATGTGTATGTGTGTATATATGATATGTATGTGTATATTTTTCTCAATAAATTTTTGCTTTAGAATATTTTTGATTCACAAAAAATTTGCAAGGATAGTATAGAGATGGCTGGGCCCAGAGGCTCAGGACTATAATCCCAGCACACTGGGAGGGCAAGCTGGGAAAATCACCTGAGCCCAGGAGTTCAAGACCAACCTGGACAAGATGTTGAAACCCCATCTCGGCCAGGCCCGGTGGCTCACGCCTGTAATCCCAGCACTTTGGGAGGCCAAGGTGGATGGATCTTCTGAGGTCAGGAGTTTGAAACCAGCCTGGCCAACATGGCAAAACTCCATCTCTACTAAAAATATAAAAATTAGCTGAGCGTGGTGGCGGGCGCCTGTAATCCCAGTTACTTGGGAGGCTGAGGCAGAAGAATTGCTTGAACCCGGGAGGCGGAGGTTGCAGTGAGCTGAGATCGCGCCACTGCACTCCAGCCTGGGTGACAGAGTGAGACTGTCTCAAAAAAAAAAAAAAAAGAAAAGAAACCAAAGAAACCCCATCTCTCCACAAATTGTAAAAACGGCCAGGCATGAGGCATGCTTCTGTATTCCCCAGCTACTTGGGCAGCTTCGTGAAGATGTTTTGAGCCCGGAATGTTGAGGCTGCAGTGACTCATGTTCCCACCACTGCACTCCAACCTGGGCAACAAATTGAGACCCTATCTCAATCAATCAATCAATCAAATACAGAGTTTCCATATACCCATACACTCAGTTTCTCCTATTGTTATCACATTACTATGGTACATTTATCAAAACCTATGAGCCAATACTGATACAGTCTTCTGAAGACCATACATAATTTGGGTTACCTCAGTTCTTACCCAGTGTTCTATTTCTAGCATTTCATCTAGGATGCCATATCACATTCAGTCATTATGTCTCCTTACGCTCTTCTGAAATGTAAGTTTCAGCCAGGTGCGGTGGCTCATGCCTGTAATCCCAAAACCAAATACATAAATAAAATAAAATGTAAGTTTCTCACACAGGGTCTCACTCTGTCCACCCAGGTTGGAACACAGTGGCACAATGTCAGCTCACTGCAACCTCTGCCTCCTGGGCTCAAGCAATCCTCCTGCCTCAACCCCCCAAGTAGCTGAGACTACGGGTTCGAGCCACCACACCCGGCTAATTTTTGTATTTTTAGTAGAGACGGGGGTTTCACCATGTTGGCCAGGCTAGTCTCGAACTCCTGACCTCAGGTGATCCGCCCACCTCGGCATCCTAAAGTGCTGGGATTACAGGCGTGAGCCACTGCGCCCAGCCCTTCTTCTTTTTTTAAAATGAACTTGACAGTTTTAAGGAGTACTGGTCATACATGTTGTAGAATGTCCTTCAACTGGGATTTGTCTGATGTTTTTCTCATGATTAGACTGGGGTTTGGGGTTTTGGGGAGGAAAGCCACAGAGATAAAGTGCCATTTTCTTTTTAGTTTGTTTGTTTGTTTGAGATGGACTCTCACGCTTTTGCCCGGGCTGGAGTGCAATGGTGTGATCTCGGCTCACTGCAACCTCTGCCTCCCGGGTTCAAGCGATTCTCCTGCCTCAGCCTCCTGAGTAGCTGGGATTACAGGCACCTGCCACCATGCCTGGCTAATTTTCTGTATTTTTAGTCGTTTCACCATGTTGGCCAGGCTTGTCTTGAACTCCTAACCTCGTGATCCACCCGCCTTGGCCTCCAAAGTGCTGGGATTACAGGCGTGAGCCACCGTGCCCGGCCTTTCCTCCGCTTTCCGTACTATACTCTTTAGTAGGGAGTCACTCTATGCAACTCCTGCCTCAGTGGTAGGGAGTTATGCCCCGCCTCCTCCATGATAAATGTCAGTATAACACCTAGAGTTCCGCTGTACAAGAGAGTTGCCTATTCGTCCTCATTTATTTGTTTAGTCAATCACTTATTTGTGGCAGTGGGGTCTCGTGGATATTTCTTATGCTTTGGGTTAGGGCCAGCTTTGGCCATTGGGAGCTTTTGTAGTTGGCTTCTGTGTCCATAGACGTATCCCCACCATTTTGTTCTCTGAGCTTTTTCTTACTTTCTGGCACTAGAAGATGCTCCAGGTTCATACTGGATATTTCCTGACCCAGACTTAGAATCAGCCATTTCTTCTGGTACAAGTTTATTTACAAAACAAAACAAAACAAAACAAAACAAAACCCATCAGGGCCGGGCACCGTGGCTCACGCCTGTAATCCTAGCACTTTGGGAGGCCGAGGCGGGCAGATCATGAGGTCAAGAGATTGAACCAGCCTGGCCAACATGGTAAAGCCCCGTCTCTACTAAAAATACAAAAATTACTTGGGTGTGGTGGCGCATGCCTGTAGTCCCAGCTACTCGGGAGGCTGAGGCAGAAGAATCGCTAGAACCCAGGAGGCGGAGGTTGCGGTGAGCCAAGATTGCGCCACTGCACTGCAGCCTGGTGACAGAGCGAGACCACATCTCAAAAAATAAAAAAAGAAATCAGGCATTTCTCCTAGGAGGCTGGTTCCTTTGTATTGGGGAATGGTATTAGGAAGCAGGGTCCTCTGTATTGGGGAATGGTATTAGGAAGTACTAAGTGGACAGAGCTGGGAAATATACATGTAAATACTAGCAGCTTTTTGGTGGATTCGTTAGGATTCTCTCTATATCAAATCATATCATTTATAAGCAGAGATAGTTTCAATTCTTCCTTTCCAATCTGAATACCTTTTGTTTCTTTTTCTTTTATTTTTTTCTGAGATGGAGTTTCACTCTTGTTGCCCAGGCTGGAGTGCAATGGCATGATCTCGGCTCACTGCAGCCTCTCCCTCCTGGGTTCAAGAGATTCTCCTGCCTCAGCCTCCCTGGTAGCTGGAATTACAGGCGCCCACCACCACGACAAGCTAATTTTTTGTATTTTTGTATCACTATGTTGGCCAGGCTGGTCTCGAAATCCTGACCTGTTGATCCACCCGCCTCAGCCTCCCAAAGTGCTGGGATTACAGGCGTGAGCCACCATGCCGAGTCTGTTTCTTTTTCTTGTCTAATTGCTTTGGCTAGAACCTCCTTCACAGTGTTGAATAGAACAGGTGAGAGTGGACATCTTTGTTTTGTTAGGGAGAAAGTCTTTCACTACTAAGTATGTTAGCTGTAGGTTTTTTTGTATGTGCCCTTTATTGGATTGAGGGACTTCCTTTTAGTTTGTTGAGCGTTTTTGTTGTTTTAATGTTAATTTTTGTATTAGAGGCAGTGTCTTGCTATATTGTCTAGGCTGGACTTGAACTCATAGGCTCAAGTGATCCTCCTGCCTCAGCCTTGAAAAGTGCTGGGATTATAGGTGTGAGCCACTGTCATTATGAATTCAATCTCTTTACTTGCTGTAGGTCTATAGGTCTATTTAGCTATTCTACTTCTTCTTCTGTCTGTTTCAGAAGTTTGTGTCTTTCAAGCAGTGTGTCCATTTTATTTTCTCTAAGTTATCTAATTTGTTGGCATATGGTTATTCATAGTATTCTTTTATAATCTATTTTTATTTATTTATTTTTTGAGACAGGGTCTCACTTTGTCACCCAGGCTGCAGTGCAGGGCACCATCAGGGTTCACTGCAGCCTCAACCTCCAGTGCTCAAGCCATCCTCTTGCCTCAGCTTCCCTGAGTAGCTGGGACTACAGGCCTGTGCCATCACACCTGCCTAATTTTTGTATCTTTTGTAGAGATGGGGTTCTGTCATGTTGTCCAGGCTGATCTCAGACTCCTGGGCTCAAGCAATCTGCCTGCCTCAGCCTCCCAAAGTGCTGGGACTACAGGCATGAGCTACTGTACCTGGCAACCTTTTTTTTTTTTTTCTGTAAGGTATATAGTGATGTCCTCTCTTTCATTCTTGATTTTCATATATTGAACTTTTTCTCTTTTTATGAGACAGCATCTTGCCCTGTCGCTAGGCTGGAGTGCAGTGGTGTGATCTCGGCTCACTGCAACCTCCACCTCCTGGGTTCAAGTGATTGTCCTGCCTCAGCCTCCCGAGTAGCTGGGACTACAGGCGCATGCCACCGTGCCAGGCTCATTTTTTGTATTTTTAGTACAAATGGGGTTTCGCTGTGTTAGCCAGGATGGTCTCAATCTCCTGACCTCGTGATCCGCCCACCTCAGCCTCCCAAAGTGCTGGGACTACAGGCGCCCGCCACCATGCCCAGCTTCCCCTTCAATACCCAGCACTTCCCTTCCATCCCCTTCAATGCCCAGCACTTCCCTTCCACCCCCTTCAATACCCAGCACTTCCCTTCCTCCCCTTCAATCCCCCCCCCCCCCCCCCCCCCCCCCCCCCCCCCCCCCCCCCCCCCCCCCAGCACTTCCCTTCCATCCCCTTCAATGCCCAGCACTTCCCTTCCATCCCCTTCAATGCCCAGCACTTCCCTTCCTCCCCTTCAATGCCCAGCACTTCCCTTCCTTCCCCTTCAATGCCCAGCACTTCCCTTCCTTCCCCTTCAATCCCAGCACTTCCCTTCCTCCCCTTCAATGCCCAGCACTTCCCTTCCTTCCCCTTCAATACCCAGCACTTCCCTTCCTCCCCTTCGATGCCCAGCACTTCCCTTCCTTCCCCTTCAATACCCAGCACTTCCCTTCCTCCCCTTTGATGCCCAGCACTTCCCTTCCATCCCCTTCAATACCCAGCACTTTCCTTCCTTCCCCTTCAATGCCCAGCACTTCCCTTCTTCCCCTTCAATACCCAGCACTTTCCTTCCTTCCCCTTCAATGCCCAGCACTTCCCTTCCTTCCCCTTCAATACCCAGCACTTCCCTTCCTTCCCCTTCGATGCCCAACACTTCCCTTCCTTCCCCTTGGATGTTAGGTCATGTTTGTAGCATGGTGAGATTCTTTATAACAGTCTGCATTCCATCCTGGGAACCCTCCCACTCCCGCTTTAACATTTGCATATATTAAGGTTGAAATTTGTGCTATAGAGAAATTTGTGCTCTGTGGGTTTTTTTGTTTGTTTTGTTTTGTTTTAGAGACAGGGTTTTGTTCTGTCACAGAGGCTGGAGTGCCGTGGGATGATCATAGCTCATGAACTCCCGGACTCAAGGGATCTTCCTGCTTCACCTTCCTGAGTAGCTGCGACTACAGGCACATGCCACTCAGCCAGCTAAAGTTTTTATTTTATTTTATTTATTATTTATTTATTTTTTTGAGATGGTGTCTCACTCTGTCGCCTAGGCTGGAGTGCAGTGGCGCCATCCTGGCTCACTGCAACTTCCGCCTCCTGGGTTCAAGTGATTCTCCTGCCTCAGCCTACTGAGTAGCTGGGATTATAGGCACCCACCACCACGCCCGGCTATTTTTTGTATTTTCAGTAGAGATGGGGTTTCACCATGTTGGCCAGGCTGGTCTCGAACTCCTGACCTCAAGTGATCCGCTCGCCTTGGCCTCGCGAAGTGCTGGGATTACAGGCGTGAGCCACAGCGCCCGGTCAGTTCTATGGGTTTTGACAAATGCACAGTCTCATGTACCATACAGAAGAGTTTCACTGCTCCAAAATATCATATATGGTTTACCTATTCAGCCTATACTTCATTCTCCAAGCCTCTGGCAACCACTGATGTATTTTAGGTCTCTATAATTTCACCTTTTCTAGACTGTCATAGAAATAGAATCATTATCGTATACAGTCTTTTAAGACTGGTTTCTGGCTGGGCACGATGGTTCACGCCTGTAACCCCAGCACTTTGGGAGACCAAGGTGGGAGGATCACTGGAGCCCAGGAGTTTGAGACCAGCCCTAGCAACAAAGAAAGATCCCATCTCTACAAAAAGTACAAAACAACTAGCCAGGGGTGGGGGCATGCTCTTATAGTTCCAGCTGCAAGCTGAGGTAGGAGGATGGCTGGAGCCTTGGATGTAGAGGCTGCAGTGAGCCATGGCCACTCCACTGCACTCCAGCCTGGGTGACAGAGTGAGACCCTATCTCAAAAAAAGAGAAAAGAACAAAAAGACCTATCAGGCAAAATGGCCCAGAATCTAAATTTATGGCCCTCTACTAATCCTGCTGTTTCTTGCTCTAATGGATTTATGGCCATGAGAAACTGTAGCAAAGTAAAGGTGTGCCTGGAAGGGACAGATGGACTCTGATTAATTTTATCAGTCTCCTGGCAATAGCTAACCTTATATACATAAGCATTAAAACCAAATCCAAGGACATCCTGTTTTACTAACATTAAAGTGCTGTTGTCACAGAAAGGAAGGAGTCCTTCCTCTCTAAATTTATAATCTCAATCATTCGAGAGTTTTCGCTGGCCCTATATATTTTGCACCTGTTCCCAATAATCCAGATGGTACTGTGGAGGCCAAGGTCTTTGGCTCCCTGAAGTTTCACTAAAAAATCAATTCACAGCCTGACGCGGTGGCTCATCTCTGTAATCCCAGCACTTTGGGAGGCCGAGGGGGGTGGATCACTCGAAGTCAGGAGTTTGAGACTAGCCTGACCAACATGGTGAAACCCCATCTCCACTAAAATTACAAAAATTAGCCAGGTGTGGTGGCGCATGCCTGTAATCCCAGCTGCTCGGGAGGCTGAGGCAGAAGAATCACTTTAACCCGGGAGGTGGAGGTTGCGGTGAGCCACGATCATGCACTTCATCCTGGGCAACAAGAGCGAAACTCCGTCTCAAAAGAAAAGGAAAAAGAAAACTCCTGTTCTTCTCGAGCCCAGGCCCAGTCTGCAGGAGAGGTTTCAGGGCAGGGTTTGTGTGGACAGGCTGTTGGGCTGGGTCTTCCCAGGGGTTCAGGGGAGGGTTCGTGTGCACTGGCTGTTGGGCTGGGTCTTCCCCGGGGTTCAGGGGAGGGTTCGTGTGGACTGGCTGTTGGGCTGGGTCTTCCCAGGGGTTCAGGGGAGGGTTCGTGTGCACTGGCTGTTGGGCTGGGTCTTCCCAGGGGTTCAGGGGTGTCCACCACAGCTGTAGACTGTTCTTCCGGCTCACGGTTTCAGAAACTGTTTGGTCAGTTCACCAGAGTCATCAGGTAATTCGCTACCCAAGAGCACAAAACCCCGATTCACGAGGCCTATTTGTTAATTCGTGTGGGGTAAGAGAACTGCTGTGCAGGCCAAGTCTTCCTGCTGAGGTCTGGTGTCTTCTCAGGAGGGAAAATGGTTTCAAGATTAGGATGAGTGGATTGTTTGGCAGTTGTGCAGTTGCAGCAAAGTAGCTGAATAGTCTTAAGGACTGTCACCGAAGCTGGGACAGCCCCAGGAATCGCCCTGGTCCACTGAAAAGCTTAGAATGCAAAAAATAGAATGCATTACAGCTACATAAAAATAGCTGCCAAGCAGAAACCACTTTCATGCCAGCTGGCCACACAGTGTGCCCTTTCTGTGGGGAGTGTTGTAGAAACAGCTAATAAAACTTCTCCTTCCTCTAAAGTCTACTCAAGGGTTGGTCTAAGACCAGCAGCAGCCTGGGCGTCAGTTAGGAGCTTGTTAGAAACACAGAGGCGTGGACCCCCACCAGACCTTCTGAATCAGAATCTGCATTTTAACACAGCCCCTCCATGTGACTTATCTGCACATTAAAGTTTCTTTAAAAAAATATTTTCAAAGGCTGGGCATGGTGGCTCACACCTGTAATCCCCGCACTTTGGGAGGTTGAGGCAGGTGGATCACTTGAGGTAAGGAGTTAGAGATCAGCCTGGCCAACGTGGTGAAACCCCTTCTTTACAAAAAACACAAAAATTAGCCAGGTGTGGTGGCACGTGCCTGTAATCCCAGCTACTCGGGAGGCTGAGGCAGGAGAATCGCTTGAACCTGGGAGGCAGAGGTTGCAGTGGGCTGAGATTGCACCACTGCACTCCAGCCTGGGCAACAAGCGTGAAGCTCTGTCTCTCTCTCTCAAAAATAAACAAATAAAAATAAATAATATATATGTATATGAATATATATATATATTTTTTTAAGAAACAAGGTCTCACTCTGTAGTCAAGGCTTGACTGCAGCGGCACAATCATAGCTCAGTGTAGTCTTAGACTCCTGGGCTCAAGCGATGCTCCTGCCTTGGCCTCCAAAGTGCTGGGATTATAGATGTGACACTGCATGGGGCACACATGAATGTTTAAGAAGCACTAGGCTACGCTGGGTGCGGTGGCTCATGCCTGTAATCCTAGCACTTTGGGAGGCTGAGGTGGGTGGATCACGAGGTCAGAAGTTCGAGACCAGCCTGACCAACATGGTGAAACCCTGTCTCTACTAAAAATGCAAACATTAACCGGGCGTGCGCCTGTAATCCCAGCTATTCGGGAGGCTGGGGCAGGAGAATTGTGTGAACCCAGGAGGCAGAGGTTGCAGTGAGTGGAGATCACGCCATTGCACTCCAGCCTGGGTGACATGGCAAGACTCCG
This sequence comes from Nomascus leucogenys, assembly GCF_006542625.1. Lineage (NCBI taxonomy): Eukaryota > Metazoa > Chordata > Mammalia > Primates > Hylobatidae > Nomascus > Nomascus leucogenys. Next base: position 116,923,678 of record NC_044391.1, on the reverse strand, counting down.
TCTCAAAAAAAAAAAAAAAAAAAAAAAAAAAAAAGAAGCACTAGGCTAGAGTCTAGCCTCTATCTGGATCTCAAAACCAACCTAACGTTTATTTATCTTACTACCTGCAGGAAAACCTGCCTGTACCTTAATAAAGTCAAGGCTAGAGCCAGGCGTGGTGGCTCTCACCTGTAATCCCAGCACTTTGGGAGGCCGAGGAGGCTGGAAGATCCTTTGAGCTCAGGAGTTCAAGAATAGCCTGGACAATATAGTGAGACTTTGTCTCTACAAAAATTTTAAAAATTAGCCCAGAGCGGTGGCTCACGCTTGTAATCCCAGCACTTTGGGAGGCCGAGGTTGGAGGATCCCTTGATCTCAGGGGTTCAGAAATAGCCGGGGCAACACAGTGAGATTCCATCTCTACAAAAAAAAATTAAAATTTGACAGGTGTGACTGCGCATGCCTGTAGTTCCAGCTACTTGGGAGGCTGAGGCAGGAGGATCGCTTGAGGTTACAGTGAGCTATGGTCATGTCACTTCATTCTGGCCTGTACAGCAGAGCTTTCTCAAAAAATACATAAATAAAATAAAGTCAAGGCTGGATTTCAGACCTTGACACAGAAGTGGTCTGCCTGGAATAGGGGGTTGGAGGGGACCTGGCTAGCAGGATTGACTCACGTGCCCAGAACTGTCTCTCCCTTTGGAATTCTCTGCTGTTATTGCCTACTTGGGCTCGACCTTATCAGAGAAGTCTGCTCCCCTTCCTAGCATGTCTCTCAGGCTGGCCTCTGACTCCTGGGCTCAAATGATCCTCCTGCCTCAGCACCTCCAAGTAGCTGAGATTATAAACACGTGCCAGGATGCCCAGCTATGTTACTTCTGGGAAGCATTCTGGAAGATAATTGTACCAGGCACACTCTACCTTATAACCTTGTCTCTATATGGGGTCTTTTGTTCTGTGCTCCTGGCATCAAATTCAGCTATAAAGTGGACTCAAACCTTCCAAGGATGGGTATTGTCGTAAGGTCCTAGTCGGAGCCTGGCAGTACGTCAGTCTACCCCGAGTGCAGAGCTTCAACTACCCGCCTGCTACGACAGTATTTTCATATTTCCATACCTGAGATATAGTAAAAAGTGGTTTTAATACAGAAACCTGGCCAGGTGTGGTGGCTCACACCTGTAATCCCAGTACTTTGGGAGGCTAAGGAGGGAGGATTGCTTGAGCCCAGGAGTTTGAGACCAGCCTGGACAACACGGTGAGATCCCCATCGCTATATCTCTTAACATTTATTTAAAAAACAAAACAAAACAAAAAAGAAACAGAAATCGCAGAGATCTGAAGTTAGGGTCTTGCTATTTAAAAGCTGTGCCACTTTCAGCCAATCCTTTTGTATTCTTCACACTTACTTATTCATCTATAAAATAGGTATGATACCTATTTCACAGAATTGTTGGGGGCCAAAGTAAGATGATACAAATATAAGTTCCTAGCTCAGTACCTGGACACCATAGGCGCTCAGCGAATGTTAGCGCACTCTGACACCTGGGCACCCTAGCCCTGGGATATGGGTCTTCCTACCATTTAGGGGATTGTGTGCGATGAACCAAGGGAAGCCAGTCCAGCTCTCACAAATGTAACCACCGTACAGCTGCCTCCTTGACCACATTTCCACGTATAAGAAATACAAGTTTTGGCAGGAACATTTTCCAAACCAAAGGAAAATCTGTCTACTGTGTATATTAAGCTGAAGAAACCAAAAAGTTTCTGCCGATTTGGTATTTTTCCTGAATACTAGATTTGCTGACTTGGGATTTAGATGTAGACGTCTGTTTGCAAATGTTTTCTTCACACATTTGTTCATTTTTCCCATTTACATCATCAGTCACCCCCACTTCACAATGCTCTTTTCAAAGGCCTCTTTCTTAGTCATTTTTTTTAGGCAATGTTTGGCCATCTGGCACACAGTTTATCAGAGGTATTATTGCTTAAGGTCCCAGCCATAGACGAAGGGAAACTCAGACATAAGTGAGAGTTGCAAGCTCAGATGTCAAAAGAAGATACAAATAAGAGGCGGGGTACAGTGGCTGATGCCTGCAGTCCCAGCACTTTGGGAGGCCAAGGCGGGAGGACTGCCTGAGGCCAGGAGTTCAAGACCAGCCTGGTCAACATAGCAAGGCCCTGTCTCTATAAAAAAAGAAAGATAAAGATGCAAATAAGAAAAACCAAACTGACTAATGTATATTTTGTAAACGAAGTTTTTTTTTTTTTTTGAAGTATTTATTTATTTATTTTTGAGACAGACTCTCACTCCATTGCCCAGTGTAGTGTAGTGGCATGATTATGGTTCACTGCAGCCTCAAACTCTTGGGCTCAAGGGATCCTCCCGCCTCGGCCTCCCAAGTAGCTGGGACTTCAGGAGTGTACCACCATGCCTGGCTAATTTTTTTTTTTTTGTATTTTTTTTTGTAGAGACAGGGTTTTGCCATGTGGCCCAGAAACAACATTTAATATATATACATTCACATGATAATATTATCAATTCAATAACTCTCCTTATTAAAGGTAGTTACGCATTCTGGAAATTTAAGCAAATCAGCTAGCTTGCAGGGGCAATATGAATGCACTGCATTTCTGTCAAATGGTACCCAGATTTCTGGAGCATCATTTGTACTACAAACTCTTATTTTTAGAAATATCTGGGATTCTAGCCAGGCGCTGTGGCTCACGACTATAATCCCAGCACTTTGGGAGGCCGAGGCGGGTGGATCAGGTCAGGAGTTCAAGACCAGCCTGACCAACATGGCAAACCTCGTCTCTACTAAAAATACAAAAATTAGCTGGGTGTGGTCGCACGTGCCTGTAATCCCAGCTACTCGGGAGGCTGAGGCAGGAGAATTCCTTGAACTCAGGAGGTGGAGGTTGCAGTGATCTTAGATGGAGCCATTGCACTCCATCCAGGGCAAGAAGAGTGAAACTCCGTCTCAGAAAAAAAAAAACAACAACAAAAAAGAAATATCTGAGATTCCCCACATAGGAATATGAATCCAAATTTTGAAATTAACTTAAATCTGAAGTGAAAAAAAATAGATCCCTCAGATACTAGATCTTCTCAAATTGTTCCATCTAGATGGTCCCTGTACCTCTTGAATAGAAATTCTGCCCTGGGGAGGTGTCTGCAGAGCCGTGCGGGTGGTGCAGTCCGTCTGTGTCATGCGTGGGTTTGTAAGGAGGCAGGGTAGTGGAATTGTTTAGGGCCAGGTTAGAAGCAAGATGACCTAGGCTTGAATTCTGGTTGTCACCATTTATTAGCCATGTGACCTGGGGCAAGTTACTTTACTTCTGTATAAAGCTAGTTTCCACACCTGAAAATGGAATTGCCTTTTTATTTTTAAGAATTTTTAATTTTTTTAAGAATTTATTTTTAAGAATTGTTCTGAGGATTGCATGAGCTCATATGTTTAAAGGTGCTAGAATGGAGCACCTGGTAGATAAATCTTGGCTATTTTTATTCAGCTTCAAGGCAAGGATGTTCCTAGCCAAATAGATAAGACTCTTTTCCACCTCTAGCTGAATTAGACTGGTGATAAGCGGGGACAGATACTCTACATACGCCATAGTAGACTGTAACAGTACCTGGATATCACATTCTCCATGATAAAAGGAGAAGAGGGGGCACTAGTACACGGCAAAACCAGATTTGGGGCCCAGGTCTTTCTGCTCCAAAGATTGATCTATTCCCTTGAACCCTGCTGAAAACTCAACAGAAGTTAACAATAGACAGTGGCTATTAAGGTAGTGAATATGGTGGCAGACAGATGGCCACCAAAAGCTGTAGCATCTACAACAGGGGAATGATGTTCCTGCCCCCTCTGGATTGGCCAAACTATACTTCCAAAAGTGACCAGTGGGGCCTGGCACGGTGGCTCATGCCTGTAATCCTAGCACTTTGGGAGGCCAAGGCGGGCAGATCACCTGAGGTCAAGAGTTCAAGACCAGCAAACTTCCATCTGTACTAACAAAAAATTAGCCCGGCATGGTAGAAGGCGCCTGTAATCCCAGCTACTCAGGAGGCTGAGGCTGGAGAATTGCTTGAACCTGGGAGGCGGAGGTTGCAGTGAGCCGAGATCACGCCACTGCACTCCAGCCTGGGCGACAAAAGCGAAACTCCATCTCAAAACAAAAAAATAAAAAAACAAAACAAAAAACCACAAAGTGACCAGTGGGTGGGGAGACATGGAATCACGCCCTGTGGTACCATTAGAAGGGATTTGGATATTTAGCTGGAGAAGACAGCTGTGGACAGGAGAGCAGTCTTCAAACAATAATTTACAGGATGGGCATGTTGGCTCACACCTGTAATCCCAACACTTTGGGGGGCTGAGGTGGGAGGACTGCTTGATCCCAGGAGTTTGAGACCAGCCTGAGCAACATAGCAAGACTCCAAATCTATTAAAAAATATATATATATAATAATTAATGTATAGAAGACGGAGAGAGAATTTAGTTTAGTAGATCAAACTTTTGTTTTTCTTTTGAGACGGTCTCATGCTGTCGCCCAGGCTGGAGTGTAGTGGTGCGATCTCAGCTCACTGCAACATCCGCTTCCCGGGTTCAAGTAATTGTCCTGCCTCAGTCTCCTGAGTAGCTGGGATTACAGGCGTGTGCCACCATGCCCGACTAATGTTTGTAGTTTTAGTAAAGATGGGGTTTCACCCTGTTGGCCAGGCTGGTCTTGAACTCCTGACCTCAGGTGATCTGACCACCTTGGCCTCCCACAGTGCTGATATTTATAGACATGAGCCACCACACCTGGCCCAGATAAAAACTTTCTGACAGTTCGAACTGCCCAGGTCTTTCTGCTTTGGGAAATTATAGATTTGCTCCCATGGGAGAGGTAAAGGCGACACTAGATAACCACCTAATGGGGTGAAGTAGAGGAATTTTTGTTTAATTAATTCAACATACATTTTTTGAGCACCTATTATAGGTCAGAGACAGTACATTAGTTATAGTTCCTTCTAAACTTGAAACTCTATTATGCAGTGAGTTCTATTTTGCCTCCAAATGGGACTAAATAGAACTTTATATCCTACTCAAAACTTCAACTTAGACCACTGTACTGGTTGGCATAAATGTCCTTGTAATCAATTTAAAAATTAATTGTCTTTGGCTGGGCACGGTGGCTCACGCCTGTAATCCCAACACTTTGGAAGGCCAAGGTGGGTGGATCACTTGAGGTCAGGAGTTCGAGACCAGCCTGGCCAACATGGTGAAACCCCATCTCTACTAAAAATACAAAAATTAGCTGGGTATGGTGGTGAGCATCTGTAATCTCAGCTACTCAGGAAGCTGAGGCAGGAGAATCGCTTGAACCCGGAAGATGGAGATTGCAGTGAGCTGAGATTGTGCCACTGCACTCCAGCCTAGGTGACAGAGTGTGACCCCATCTCAAAAAAAAAAAAAAAAAACCAAAATTAATTATCTTCCACTATCCTAAGTAACCTTTGCCATTTGCTATACAGTGGGAGCAAACTCCTCCATATTAATCTGAATCTTGCCCCTATTCCATGTTCTCATGGGTGACCTTCCTTTTAGGAATGGAGAAACAAAAAGTAATTGAGTCAGCAGGAGAAGGACAGGAAACTGAGGGTGGAGAAAAAGAAATGCAAAATAAAATGGAAAATAGTGTCAACCTCAGATCTATGAGTTGACAGCCCACCAGCCTTTTTTCTAGGTTGCATCCTGTTCCAAAGTGGCAGAGCTCCACATTTTTATTTTATGACTCTGGTCCTAAAGTGATTGCCCGAGGCTTAGGATTCCAAGGAAAATAAAATGGATCTGGCATGTTAAATAGGAGCTGTGGTCAGAGCTGAAGGTAGGTTAGAGTGATTTCTGTAGAAGCTGCTGTGAAGACCAGCCGTGTGACAGGCAGAGTTCTGCCCTCACTGACCGGAGTGTGTGCAGCTGTTTGAAAGCATTTGAAAAGACTTCAGGCCGGGCATGGTGGCTCACGCCTGTAATCCTAGCACCTTGGGAGGCCGAGGCAGAAGGATCCCTTGGGCCCAGGAGTTTGAGACCAGCCTGGGCAACATAGGGAGACCCTCGTTCTAGGTATTTTATTTTAAGAAATTTTAAAAAGTAAAAATAGTGAAAACACTGGGCGTGGTGTCTCACGCCTGTAATCCCAGCACTTTGGGAGGCCGAGGTGGGTGGATCACTGGGGTCAGGAGTTTGAGACCAGCCAACATGGTGAAACCCCATCTCTAATATAAATGCAAAAATTATCCAGGCATGGTGGTGCGCCTGTAGTCCCAGCTACTCGGGAGGCTGAGGCAGGAGAATCACTTGAACCCAGGTGGCAGAGGTTGTGGTGAGCTGAGATTGCATCACTGCACTCCAGCCTGGGTGACAGAGTGAGACTCCGTCTCAAAAAAAAAAAAGATTGAAAAGACTTTCTCTCTGCTTTCTAACTCAGCCTCCCAACTCATTAAAAACAAACAAACAAACAAACCGTAACCAATATTTGCTGAAATGTAGGGTGGTAGAAAGTCGAAACAGTGACAAGCAAAAAGAACAGGGAGAAACCTTGGGAACTGAAATTTAACTTTGAGCAAGTCATTTATCCTGTTCACTAAAAAGTCTTGTGCTCTGAGAAAGGAAATGGCCTAGGACTATGGTTTTCAAAAATAGGTTACGGCCCATTGGGAAATCAATTGAATGGGTTAAAAATTAGCATTTTTACTATTAAATAGAATAGAAAATTCTGGAGGGCTTTCCACACCTCAAGGGTATTATATCATGAAACTTTTACTTTGGATTTCAAGGAAATATACCCATATATACACATGCATACACATGGGTGTACTGAAGGAAATATACACGTGCACACACATGCATACACGTGGGTGTACTGAAGGAAATATACACGTGCACACACATGCATACACGTGGGTGTGCTGAAGGAAATATACACGTGCACACACATGCATACACGTGGGTGTGCTGAAGCAAATATACACGTGCACACACACACATACACGTGGGTGTGCTGAAGGAAATATACACGTGCACACACATGCATACACGTGGGTGTGCTGAAGGAAATATACACGTGCACACACACACATACACGTGGGTGTGCTGAAGGAAATATACACGTGCACACACATGCATACACGTGGGTGTGCTGAAGGAAATATACACGTGCACACACATGCATACACGTGGGTGTGCTGAAGGAAATATACACGTGCATACACACACGGGTGTGCTGAAGGAAATATACACGTGCACACACATGCATACACGTGGGTGTGCTGAAGCAAATATACACGTGCACACACACACATACACGTGGGTGTGCTGAAGCAAATATACACGTGCACACACACACATACACGTGGGTGTGCTGAAGGAAATATACACGTGCACACACACACGGGTGTGCTGAAGGAACTATACACGTGCACACACGCATACACGTGGGTGTGCTGAAGGAACTATACACGTGCACACACATGCATACACGTGGGTGTGCTGAAGGAAATATACACGTGCACACACATGCATACACGTGGGTGTGCTGAAGGAAATATACACGTGCATACACACACGGGTGTGCTGAAGGAAATATACACGTGCACACACATGCATACACGTGGGTGTGCTGAAGGAAATATACACGTGCACACACATGCATACACATGGGTGTGCTGAAGGAAATATACACGTGCACACACACGCATACACATGGGTGTGCTGAAGGAAATATACACGTGCACACACACGCATACACATGGGTGTGCTGAAGGAAATATACACGTGCACACACATGCATACACGTGGGTGTGCTGAAGGAAATATACACGTGCACACACATGCATACACATGGGTGTGCTGAAGGAAATATACACGTGCACACACAAGCATACACGTGGGTGTGCTGAAGGAAATATACACGTGCACACACATGCATACACATGGGTGTACTGAAGGAAATATACACGTGCACACACACACATACACGTGGGTGTGCTGAAGGAAATATACACGTGCACACACACGCATACACGTGGGTGTACTGAAGGAAATATACATGTGCACACACGCATACACATGGGTGTACTGAGTTGTGAAGTAAGATGGACATTTGTCCATGAAATGCAGTAAAAAACGTTTGAGAAATGCTGACCTAAGAGACTTCATCTGCTGTTTGGGCCACAGGTAGGACCCCAGAAAGAGCAAGTGGCTTTAGGTCCTCTACTACAAAGTTGGCAAATTAATGGTATTTTTGTGGGTTTTTTTTGAGACAGGCTCTCACTCTGTTGCCCAGGCTGGGTGCAGTGATGCAATCTCAGCTCACTACAGCCTCAGCCTCCCAAGCTCAAGCCATTCTGTCACCTCAGCCTCCGGATACCCAGCTAATTTTTTGTATTTTTGGTAGAGATGGGGTTTCACCATGTTGTCCAGGCTGGTCTCAAACTCCTGCACTCAGGCCACCCACCTGCCTCGGCCTCCCAAAGTACTGGGATTACAGACATGAGCCATGATGACTGGCATTATATATTTATTATTATTATTATTATTATTATTATTTGAGACAGGGTCTTGCTCTGTTGTCCAGGCTGGGTGCAGTGGTGCAATCACAGTTTATTGCAACCCTGAACTCCTGGGCTCCAGCCATCCTCCCACTTCAGCCCCCAGAGTAGCTGGGACTACAGGCAGCACCACCACACCTGGCAATTTTTAAATTTTTTTGTAGAGATGGGGGGGGTCTCATGATGTTGCACAGGCGGGTCTTGAACTCCTGGCCTCAAGCAATCGATCCTCCTGCCTTGGCCTCTTGAGTGCTGGGATTATAGGCATGAGCCACTGCACCAGGCCTGGCCTTTAAATATAAATTCTTATAAATATACATTATGCTTCCCCAGCTACATTATTTGCCTTTTCAGGGGTGCAGACTTGCTTCTTACCTCTTTACACGTCCTTTCCCAGCACAGAACAGTACTCAATAAATAATGATGGTGTTACCTTTTTGTATCCACTAGTATCAATGACTAAGTCACTTGTTCTGGAATAGGTGCATTCAAAAGCCCTTGAAGGGCCGGGCGCGGTGACTCACACCTGTAATCCCAGCACTTCGGGAGGCTGAGGCAGGCAGATCACGAGGTCAGGAGATCGAGACCACCCTGGCCAACATAGTGAAACCCCATCTCTACTAAAAATATAAAAATTAGCTGGGTGTGGTGGCGGGCACCTGTAATCCCAGCTACTTGGGAGGCTGAGGCAGGAGAATCACTTGAACCTGGGAGGCGGGTTTGCAGTGAGCCGAGACTGTACCTTTGTACTCCAGCCTGGGTGACAGAGCGAGAAAAAAAAAATTACCTTTTCTTTTTTTCTTTTTTTTTTTTTAAAAGCTTTGACCCGTCACCACCACATTTACTCACTTAGACTGGGCTCTGCACTAATAACACCTTAAATTTGTATAAACATGTAGTTTAGGAGTTTTCTTACTTTTTATTTCACTGGTAAATGAATGAAGGCAATAAAGGGATGTTATTTCCACGTGGCAGACAGGGAAAATGAAGTACAGAGCCGTGACTGATGCCCATGGTTCTGCAGCACAGTGGGTGACAGGCCCACTGGGACCAGTTGCTAATTTCTATGCTGGGGCTTTTTATTTTTGAGGCGGACTCACTTTGTCACCCAGACTGGAGTGCAGTGGCCCAGCCTCAGCTTACTGCAACCTCCGCCTCCCAGGTTCAAACGATTCTTCTGCCTCAGCCTCCTGAGTAGCTGGGATTATGGGCACACACAACCACGCCTGGCTAATTTTCGTATTTTTAGTAGAGACAGTGTCTCGTCATGTTGGCCAGGCTGGTCTCGAACTCCTGACCTCAAGTGATCCTCCCGCCTCTGCCTCCCAAAGTGCTGGGATTACAGGCGTGAGCCTCCGTGCCCTGCCAGCTGGGGCTCTTTCACTAGGTAAGTGGCTTATCTGGTTTGCTTTTCCTGCCAGTTCTCTCTCACCAAAAAGCAAGACTCCTGCTTTCATCTCTTGGTGAAGAAAAAAGAGAGGGAGGCAGAATTTTGCTGTTAATCATCCTGCACTGTTGTTTCCAGCAGTAATTCCCCTGAATTAGCTGTCAGATATCTCCTTAGGAATTTTAACACACACCACAGGCTCCTCACTGCAGAGCCTTCAGGTGGCCAGTTCTCCTCTGCTGAAATGCCTTCATTCTTCCTCTTCACGGGGCCCACATCCATCCCAGTCTGCAGACATCTTCCACGTCACATTCCTACCTGACCCCACTCTGCCCCACGAGGACTCTGATTCAACCATGCTGACCAAGAGTCTATGATAGGGCCAGTCATTGCTTTTAGGGTCTTCCAGACCCTAAAAGAGGTATTTTTGGAATGAGGTATTTTTATTCCCATTTTATTTTTTGAGAAGGAGTCTTGCTGTGTCACTCAGGCTGGAGTGCAGTGGCACAATCTGAGCTCACTGCAACCTCCACCTCCCGGGTTCAAGCGATTCTCCTGCCTCAGCCTCCTGAGTAGCTGGGATTACAGGTTCCTGCCACCACACCCGGCTAATTTTCATATTTTTAGTAGAGACAGGGTTTCACCACGTTGGTCAGGCTGGTTTCGAACTCTTGACCTCAAATGATAAGCCCGCCTCAGCCTCCAGAAGTGCTGGGATTAGAAGTGTGACCCGCCGCACCCGGCCTTTACTCACATTTCAGAGCTGATACAACCCAGGCTCAGGGAAGTGGAGAACTCAGCCTCTCGGCCTCCGGGCTCTGTGCTCTTTTCTTTTCCCCAAAGCTCGTGGTATTTTTTTCCTCGCCAACCTCCTTCCCTTTATGAAAATTCTAGTATTTCCGTGTACGATTCAGAAGAACTGCAAGAGTTTTAGTGCCAGGGTTAGGTAAGCCTCATGGAATAGTTTGTGGAGGGTTGGAAATTAAATAATTTCCAATAATAATTTCGAATAATTAGGCCAGGCGTGGTGGCTCACGCCTGTAATCCCAGCACTTTGGGAGGCCGAGGCGGGCGGATCATGACGGCAGGAGTTCAAGACCAGCCTGGCCAACATGTAGAAACCCCGTCTCTATTAAACATACAAAAAATTAGCTGGGTGTGGTGGTGAGTGCCTGTAATCCCAGCTACTCAGGAGGCTGAGGCAGGAGAATCACTTGAACCCAGGAGGTGGAGGTTGCATTGAGCCGAGATGGTGCCATTGTACTCCAGCCTGGGTGACAGAGTAAGACTGTTTAAAAATAAATAAATAAATAGTAAAAGTGTTAATAAGTGGACTTTAATTGCAGTGTCTATTAATACTAATAACAGCATAAAAATAAAAATATAATTGATAGCTTCTTTAGTGTCACGTTTATGGTTTTATTTTAGCGAATATAAATTTTTGAGATTTGAATTTTCATGTCCAAATGGTCCTGGCCTCTAAATGTCTCCTAAACATATCTCTCTCTCTCTCTCTTTCTTTCCTTCTCTTTCTTTCTTTCTTTCTTTCTTTCTTTCTTTCTTTCTTTCTTTCTTCTTTCCTTCTTTCCTTCTTTCTTTCTTTTTTTTTTTGAGACAGTCTTGCTCTGTCGCCCAGGTTGGAGGGCAGTGGTGCGATCTCGGCTCACTGCAACCTCCCCCTCCCGGATTCAAGCGATTCTCCTGCCTTAGCCTCCCGAGTAGCTGGGACTACAGGTGCACGCCACCACGCCAGGCTAAGTTTTGTATTTTTAGTTGTGATGGGGTTTTATCATGCTGGCCAGGCTGGTCTTGAACTCCTGACCTCAGAAGATCCACCTGCCTCAGTCTCCCAAAGTGTTGGGATTACAGGGATTAGCCATCGCATCTGGCCGCCTAAACCTATGTCCTCCATGAGGGTATAAGATTTTCACCTGCAAATACCAGCATTGTTTGTTTCTTTTTAAAAGATACTTCAGTCAAGGAAAGGCAGAAAGCCAGGCATGGTGGCTCATGCCTGTAATCCCAGCGCTTTGGGAGGCCGGAGGCAGGAGGATTGTTTGAGCCCAGGAGTTCAAGACCAGTCTGGGCTACATAGCAAACCCTGCGTCAAATTAAAAATAAAAAATAAATAGGCTGGGCATGGTGGCTCACGCCTGTTATCCCAACACTTTGGGAGGCCAAGGTGGGCAGATCACCTCAGGTCAGGAATTTGAGACAAGCCTGGCCAACATGATAAAATCCCATCACTCCTCAAAATATAAAAATTAGCCTGGCGTAGTGGCACACGTCTGTAGTCCCAGCTACTTGGGAGGCTGAGGCAGGAGAATCGCTTGAATCCAGAGGCAGAGGTTGCAGTGAGCCCGAGATCATGCCACTGTACTCCAGCCTGGGTGACAGAGCAAGACACTGTCTTAAAAATAATAACAATAAAAATAAATAAAATTAATAATTAAAAAAAATAAAGAAGGAACACCACAGGGGAGCAGGCCTGGTGTCTGAATGCCCTCTGTGGATATGCATCCTTAACCTGTTCCTGATTAGATCATTTAAGGTGCAGCAATGCTCCTGCTCATATGACCTTTTTTTTTTTTTTTTTTTTTTTTTTTTTTTTTGAGACGGAATCTTGCTCTGTCGCCCAGGTTGGAGTGCAATGGCGTGATCTTGGCTCACTGCAACCTCCGCCTCTTCGGTTCAAGCGATTCTTCTGCCTCAGCTTCCTGAGTAGCTGGGATTACAGGCGCGTGCCACTATGCCTGGCTAATTTTTTTTTTAATTTTTTCTTAGTAGAGATGGGGTTTCACCATATTGGTCAGGCTGGTCTCGAACTCCAGACCTCGTGATCCGCTCGCCTCGGCCTCCCAAAGTGCTAGGATTGCAGGCGTGAGCCACCGCGCCTGGCAACCCATATGACTTTTAAACACTTCTCTCTGGGGAGAGAGATTTTAGAGAATGGGAGTAAAGAGAAAGGCGTTGAAAATCCCAAGTACTTTCTCTATCTTAGAGCAGAAAAAATAAAGGGAAGAGTAAAAGCCCAAGGCCCAGAAACGGATTTGCTTCTTAAACGGCTGTTCTGTGTCCCTAAGGGCCTGAAGGTTAGTTTATGTGCAATGCTTTTTAAGGTATGGATTGTTTTCTGGCATTGTAGCTACTACCTCCCTGGCCTGCTGGTTACTGACCAGAGGGAGGGAAAGGGTGTGATTGTTTGCAAAGAGTTTAAACAGTGACAAGAATTGAATTTTATTTATTTGTTATTCATTGCACAATCCAATAACAGCGATGGCAATGAAAACGAAAGTTAATCTACAATCCTATCACCCTATTAAGTCACTTGTTTCTATTTTCCCTTTTATTCCCTCATGCATTAAACATTATGCAAAGCACTCCGCTAGTCTTGGTTAAAGTGCAGCTTGTATACATTCTGAATAAAAATTTGCATTTTGCTTTTCTTTTCCTTTTTGTGTTTCTGAGGCTGCAAAATACATCTTCACAAGAGTGGCTTTAATAGTTACCTAACATTCCATCCTTCACGTACATTTTAATGCACTGCTGCAGTGCAAGTATCCAACATTTAAACTTCAACGCCAACAGATTTGACCTAGCACTGCAGGGACTGGAGGTTGGTCAAGGTCAGGCGGAGGCTGCCAGGCTACCAGGGTGGAGGAAGGCGCCGAGGCAGAGGCCAGTGCGCCCATCCCGCGGCTCCTCGGGGCACCTGCTGCCTTGGCGCCTTTTCACTTCGCCTTCGCCTTCGCCTCGCCCGCAGCGCCCTCCGCAGAGGGCCCCGCCCCCCGGGCGATCTGTCAGAGCAACTCGCGGAGCGTACGTGCCTCAGGAAGTGACGCACAGCCCCCCGGGGGGCCGGGGGCGGGGCCAGGCTATAAACCGCCGGTTCGGGGCCGCCATCCCCTCAGAGCGTCGGGATATCGGGTGGCGGCTCGGGACGGAGGACTCGCTAGTGTGAGTGACTGCGGGCTTCTAGAAGTACGCCGACCCTCGTGTCCCCCCTTCATCCTGCGGGGCTGGCTGGAGCGGCCGTTCCGGTGGTGCTGTCCAGCAGCCATAGGGGGCCGCACGGGGAGCGGGAAAGCGGTCGCGGCCCCAGGCGGGGCGGCCGGGATGGAGCGGGGCCGCGAGCCTGTGGGGAAGGGGCTGTGGCGGCGCCTCGAGCGGCTGCAGGTGCACGGGGTCGGGCGGCTGTGCGCAGAGGCGTCCCTGCGCCTCGCGTCCCTACGCCTCTCGTCCCCCTTCCCTTCTCTCTGCCTTCTTGCCCGCCTCCTCGGTCACAGAGCGACGAATGACTTCTCTTATTACTCCGAGGACGAGACCAGGCGTACCCCACTGTCGCTCTCAGCCCCGCGGACTTCGGGTCCTCGCCCTTGAAGGCTGCAGGCCCTAGTGCGCCGGCTCCGGGCTGCGGGTCCGGGAGCGCGGGCGCAGCCAGGGTGCAGCTGCGCGGCATGCGGCGCCGGGGGAGCACGTGGCTGCTCCAGGAAGTCGCCCCAGGGAACGGCTGGGATTCGTGGGTGACCTTGGGCTCCTAAACCTTCGGTTCCCCGGGCTCCGGGCGGGCCCCGCTCTCACTGCGGAAAGGGACAAAGCTGTCCCCGATTCGGTTACTAGCGTGTTACAGGCATTAATTAGATACGGGTTTCTGTAAACTTATCCTTCGGCTCTGGTACAACCTGATCTTGCCATGCTCTGCCTGTTCGCCTTGCGTGTGGATTCTGTTTTCTCAAGGCAGAATCCGACTGAACGCCGCAGGTGTTCACATTGAGAATATTGCTAGCAGTTCTCACGACAAGACGGGAGCCATAGGAGTGACTTATTTGTGAAAGATACTTGGAGATAGATTAGTGGTGTGGTGAGAGGGCTGTGCTGGATTGATGGGCGCCGGAGAGGCCCATTGTGTCATATTCTGCTGGACAGTTCTTTAAGGTTGGGAGAGTGGGTAAGAAAATATATTCTGATTCGGCTCTTTTCGGATAATGCTTTCCCTCTGCTCACTGCTTGTAGAGACCGGGGGACTGGGTTCTGCAGCTTTTTCCATTTTCTTCCCCATTGATAAGAGGATTAAAGTAGGAAACTGTATTTGGCTACCCCATACTTACATGCTAAGCTTACTGTGAAAATTAAGGTTAGGCTCTCTAGAGTACTTGTGGACCCTGCTGGTTCCCCCCGCCCCCCGGCCCTGAATTGTGGGTTACAATATGCTTCTCAAGAAAATCCAGAGTTAAGATAAGTTTTGTCATCGATATTGCAAGGTTAAATATAGCATAGCATCCTTCAATTTCCTTTGGATGTTCTTATCAAGTAATGGTGGCTGTAAACCTAGCCCGTGTTGAAGATTGTTGGATAGACAGCAGTTTGGCTAACCCCTCCCTAAGGCGAGGCAGTTACTTGCCTCTGATAATGTATTTAAATGTCATGGAGCAAGGTTCCCAGCTAAACCTGAACCGGATCACAATGCTAGTTAAAAATGACCCTCGGCTGGGCGCAGTGGCTCCCGCCTGTAATCCCAGCACTTTGAGAGGCCAAGGCAGGTGGATCACCTAAGGTCAGGAGTTCGAGACCAGTCTGACTAACATGGTGAAACCCTATCTCTACTAAAAACACAAAAATTAGCCAGGCATGGTGGCTCACGTCTTTATTCCCAGCACTTTGGGAGGCCGAGGCAGGTGGATCACTTGAGGTGAGGAGTTCGAGACCAGCCTGGCCAACATGGTGAAACCCCGTCTCTCTGAAAAATACAAAAATTAGCTGGGCGTTGTGGTGCACACCTGTAATCCCAGCCACTCAGGAGGCTGAGGCTCGAGAGTCGCTTTAACCTGGGAGGCAGAGGTTGTAGTGAGCTGAGATCGTGCTACTGTACTCCAGCCTGGGCAACAGAGCGAGATGCCATCACAAAAAACAGCAACAAAATAACTCCCTATTAAACCAGAAGAGTGACGGGGACGGGAAAAGATTCCTGGTCCCACGTTTTCATTATATTTTTCATGTCATTTGGAATCTCATGCATCAGGCATGCCCCAGTACTGTTCAATATTTTTACTCATTATCAGGTAGTTCAATACCAGTTATTACAGGATAGGGAGGTCAGTCAGAGAAGGCTTCATAGAGATGAAGCCGTGAGCTGAGCCTGGAAGAAATGAGGAGGACCTCAAGGAACAGAGAAGAATGTTGGTGGGTAAAAACATGGGCTGGATTCTGTCTGATTTTGGAGACAATAGAGGGAGTGAAGTTGTTAGGCAGTGAATGTGTTCCATTTCATGGTTCAAAACGTGGGGCTACGTTTTGCCTACCTGAACTTCATTATTAATGTGAGAAATTGAATTGTTTTCGGTCACCATTGAGAACACCAAAGACACACAGGTAGCTTAGATTATTATTTATTTATTTATTTTTGACAGAGTTTCACGCTTGTTGCCCAGGCCAGAGTGCAATGGCGCAATCTCGGCTCTCCGCAACCTCCACCTCCCCCAGGTTCAAGTGATTCTCCTGCCTCAGCCTCCCCGTAGCTGGGATTACAGGCATGCACCACCATGCCCGGCTAATTTTGTATTTTTTTTAGTAGAGGTGGGGTTTCTCCATGTTGGTCGGGCTAGTCTCAAACTCTCAACCTCAGGTGATCTGCTCGCCTCGGCCTCCCAAAGTGTTGCTGGGATTACAGGCGTGAGCCACCATGCCCAGCCATCGCTTTGTGTTCTTAAAATTAATTTAAAACTAGAAAACTTGAGGAATGATGGTTCAGATGAGTGTTAAAACTTGCAAGATGTTTTTTCCTAGAAAAGGGTGATTAAAATTGGTTCAGGGTGGGGCCTTCCAGTTCTGGCTCTAATGATTGGGTCCTTACTGTTCTGGTGCAGTGGTAGTGATAAGCTTTTTGTAACAGAAGGGGCAAAAGATTGTGCTTCTGGCTGGGCGCCGTGGCTCACGCCTTCAATTTCCTTGGGATGTTCTTATCAAGTAACTAATCTTAGCACTTTGGGAGGCCGGGTGGGTGGATCACCTTAGGTCAGAAGTTCTAGACCAACCTGGCCAACATGGTGAAATCCCATCTCTACTAAAAATACAAAAATTAGCTGGGCATGGTGGCGGACACCTATAATCCCAGCTACTCGGAGTCTGGGGTGGAAAAATAGCTTGAACCCGGGAGGCAGAGGTTGCAGTGAGCCGAGATCCTGCCATTGCACTCCAGCCTAGGCAACAAGACCGAAACTCTGTCTCAAAAAAAAAAAAAAAAAAAGATTATGCTTCCAAGAATGTGGTCTATTGCATATGGACACTGTTTTTAAAGCTTGAATTAAAAAAATTTTTTGTAATAGGTTTTAGAGCTTTTTCTTTTTCTTATTTTTTTTTGAGATGGAGTCTCTCTCTGTCGCCCAGGCTGGAGTGCAGTGGTGCCATCTTGGCTCACTGCAACCTCCACCTCCCGTGTTCAAGCAATTCTCCTGCCTCAGCCTCCCCAGTAGCTGGGATTACAGGTGCCCACCACCATGCCCATCTAATTTTTGTATTTTTAGTAGAGATGGGGTTTCACCACCTTGGCCAGGCTGGTCTCAAACTCCTGACCTCGTGATCCACCTGCCTCGGCCTCCCAAAGTGTTGGGATAACAGGCATGAGCCACCGTGCCTGGCCAGAAAGCTTTTTCTTAATGCCAGTTATAATACCCTTTGCTTTACAATTTGCATATACCTCACAGCTTGCTTTGTGCCATGTGCGTGTTTAATATGCCCTAAGTGTACTTGTATACAGGAAAAGCTTTAAAATGGTATCCAATAAATGTCCATTTTGCAAATCTCGGGATAATGTCACTTCCAAGTATCTGGATGCCCTCAAACCAAATTAACTAGAAAATTCAGATTTCAGTTAAGGCCTTTAACTTAACTTAGGACTTTGATTACAGAGACGTATTTTGCTTTGACAAAAGTTAAGGTTAATGTCTTAAATTTCCAGAGATGACAACACAATTTCTATAACCCAGTAACCCATTTAGCTTCGATTAGATTATCAATTTTCAGCCTTGAACAGGCCACTTAGTTTCTCTGATAACTGGCCTCTTCATCTGTAAAACAGCGTGATCTGTGTTTCATGTTTCTTTTTGTGTCAAAGATTGAATCACTTGTAGGAACTATTCATTCAGTCAGGATCAGGATTTCTTCCCCTTTCCATTGGAGATGGTTTGTGGTATTTGTAGCATAACTGGTCTTGTCTGCTTTAGTCTTAATTTTGTCTTTGTATGTGTCACCTTTTTTTTTTCTTTTTTTGAGACAGTTTTGCTCTTGTTGTCCAGGCCGGAGTGCAGTGGCGCTATCTTGGCTCACTGCAAGCTCCACCTCCTGGGTTCACGCCATTCTCCTGCCTCAGGCTCCCGAGTGGCTGGGATTATAGGCGCCCACCACCACGTCTAGCTAGTTTTTGTATTTTTAGTAGAGACGGTTTCTCCATGTTGGCCAGGCTGGTCTTGAACTCCTGACCTCAGGTGATCCACCCATCTCAGCCTCCCAAAGTGCTGGGATTACAGGTGTGAGCCACCCCACCCGGCAGTATGTGTCACTTTTGTCTACTCAGAACATAGTGGTTCGTACCTGTAATTGCAGCATTTTGGGAGGCCAGGGTGGGAGGATTGTTTGAGGCCACGAGTTCAAGACCAGCCTGGGCAACATAGGGTGACCTTGT
Organism: Nomascus leucogenys; assembly: GCF_006542625.1. NCBI lineage: Eukaryota > Metazoa > Chordata > Mammalia > Primates > Hylobatidae > Nomascus > Nomascus leucogenys. The sequence continues at coordinate 116,905,038 of NC_044391.1, read as the reverse complement.
CTCTACAAAAAGAAAAAAAAAGAATTACATATATAACAAACTTTAAAAAGGATCCCACTTAATTTAGTTGTCATGTAAACTATGGTTAAATACCTTTTCTAGAAAAGCGATAATGTATTTTAAAAATTTGATATATCATTTAGCCTGGTAATAGAAAGCTCACTAATCTGATACAGTAGTGTCTTTCTCAATAATTCTCTATTCTGATACCTAGGTTCTTCTGTGTGGCAGTTCAGAATGATGGATCAAGCTAGATCAGCGTTCTCTAACTTGGTAAGATATTTTCAGTTGTATTTCTGCATCTGCAAGAATGTGAAATATACAAGCATGACTTTAACTGAGTAAGTATGAAATAATAACCCCAATCTATTATCAGGTATTCATTTACATTTGAATTGGTGGTCTTGAGGCATAACTGATCTCACAAAGAGTTCAGCCTTCAGTAGGGTTAATTATGGAAAGTCTTGGAAGAATTCTCAGAGTGGTTCTGGGTGTGGTAGAGGGGTACAGCTTAGTAGATAAGATGAATTAAAGAAAGCCCTGATCAAAATATTTTAGTAGGAGAGGTAAAAAGCAAAGGCTTGCCTGGCGCTGTGGCTCACGCCTGTAATCCCAGCACTTTGGGAGGCTGAGGTGGGTGGATCACCTGTGGTCAGGAGTTCAAGACCAGCCTGACCAACATGGTGAAACTCCGTCTCTACTAAAGATTAAAAAAAAAAAAAAAATTAGCTGAATGTCATGGCACATGCCTGTAGTCCCAGCTACTCGCGAGGCTGAGGCAGGAGAATTGCTGGAACCCGGGAGGTGGAGGTTGCAATGAGCTGAGATCACGGCATTGCACTCCAGCCTGGGCAACAGAGTGAGACTCCGTCTCAAAAAAAAAAAAGCAAAGGCTGAATGAGGCCAAGCATGGTGGCTCACTCCTGTAATCCCAGCAGTTTGGGAGGTGAGGCAGGAGGATCACTTGAGCAGCTTGAGACTTGCCTGGGCAACATAGCAAGCCTATCTCCATAAAAAAAAAAAAAATGAAATTTTAAGAAACATTGAGTAGACAGTATGAACGAAAGCTGAAAGAACATACAGAAAAGACAGCCATCCAGGCCATGACGAGAAGGAGCCTAACTCTTAACACACTGTCTAGACCTCGATTCTCTCTTATTTATATATATATATATATATTTATTTATTTATTTATTTATTTATTTATTTATTTATTTTTATTTTATTTTTTGAGATGGAGTCTCAGCCTGGGCTCTGTTGCCCAGGTTGGAATGCAGTGTGCAATCTTAGCTCACTGCAACCTCCGCCTCCTGAGTTCAAGCGATTCTCCTGCCTCAGCCTCCTGGATAGCTGAGATTACAGGCGTGCGACACCATGCCCAGCTAGTGGGTTTTTTTATTTTTGGATTTTTAGTGAGACCATGTTGGTCAGGCTTGTCTCAAACTCCTGACCTTAAATGATCTGTCTGCCTCAGCCCCCTAGGGTGTTGGGATTACAGGCGTGAGCCACCGCATCTGGCCTATTCTCTCTTTTCTGTCTTCTCTCTTAATGCTTAGTCAGAATTTCTGCTTATTTATAACTTTGTTTTATTCTTGCTCCCTTGCTCCCACCAGCATCATGGTCTGGGTTACTGCATAGTATCCTGAACTGATTTGTGCCCCTAGTCCCAGCTACTCAGGAGGCTGAGGTGGGCGAATCAGTAGAGCCCAGGATTTTGAGGCTGCAGTGTGCTATGATGACACCACTGTACTCCATCCTGGGAGAGGGAGGGAGACTTTGTCTCAAAAAAAAAAAAAAAAATTTACAAAAAAGGAGAGGCCGACTGAGAAGGCCAGTGTGAACTAGCCCTTGACTGGGCCCGGGGAAGAATGTTGGTTTGAAAGGAGAACACCCTGAGGAATATATAGCGAGTCATAGTAATGGCCCAATAACAAGCATATACCTAAACGAGCTTTTCCTAAACATTCCTGTGCCTGTTCTTCATCATGCCTTCTTCCCCAAAACAGTTTGGTGGAGAGCCATTGTCATATACCCGGTTCAGCCTGGCTCGGCAAGTAGATGGCGATAACAGTCATGTGGAGATGAAACTTGCCGTAGATGAAGAAGAAAATGCTGACAATAATACAAAGGCCAATGTCACAAAACCGAAAAGGTGTAGTGGAAATATCTGCTATGGGGCTATTGCTGTGATCGTCTTTTTCTTGATTGGTAAGAATGACCATTCCAAACTTCAATGTTTTCCATAACCAACTCTGGGAAGTCTGTTATTTCAGCTCAGCATATAGTTATTTTGTGCCTTTTTTTTTTTGGAGACAGAGTCTTACTCTATTTCCTAGGCTAGAGTGCAGTGGCACCATCTTGGCTCACTGCAACCTTGGCCTCCCAGGTTTAAGCGATTCTCTGCCTTAGTCTCCTGAGTAGCTGGGACTATAGGCGCCCACGACCACACCTGGCTAGTTTTTTTTTTTTTTTTTGAGATGGAGTCTCACTCTGTGGCCCAGGCTGGAGTGCAGTGGCGTGATCTCGGCTCACTGCAACCTCCGTCTCCCGGGTTCAAGCGATTCTTCTGCCTCAGCCTCCTAAGTAGCTGGGACTACAGGTGTGCACCACCACAGCTGGCTAATTTTTGTATTTTTAGTAGAGACAGGGTTTCACCATGTTGGTCAGGCTGGTCTCTAACTCCTGACCTCGTGATCTGCCCGTCTCAGCCTCCCAAAGTGCTGGGATTACAGGCATGAGCCACTTTCCCGTCCACTTTATGCCTTTTTAAGTGCCACTAGGAAGACAATCATGAGTAGATTCTATGCCTGTCATTGAATTTAATCTGTTGGAAAGAGAGACCCATGAGTTATTTCAATACGATGTGCAAGTGTTTTCTTTTTATTTATGTATTTTTTTGTTTGCTCCCACTCCACCAGGAAGCAAATGTTATGCTAAAAATTATATGCAGGATACTGGTGGTGTAGAAGCTCAGTCTAACGTTTCAAGGAGGTCTTTTGGAAAAAACTACCTATGTTTTGAATAGGTAACTATTTGAAATAAAGTTAGTATATAATTTATTAAGTGGTTTAAAGTATACAAAACTGAGATGCATTATATACTTTACAACTACTTAGAATTTGATGAAAACCAGTATTTTTAAGGCTTACCTGAAAATATTAACAGATTAACAGGGATAGATTACAAATGAAATTCTGAGTTCAGCTCTGGAACTTTGTCTCTTTAGGATTTATGATTGGCTACTTGGGCTATTGTAAAGGGGTAGAACCAAAAACCGAGTGTGAGAGACTGGCAGGAACCGAGTCTCCAGTGAGGGAGGAACCAGGAGAGGACTTCCGTGCAGCACCTCGCTTATATTGGGATGACCTGAAGAAAAAGTTGTCAGAGAAGCTGGACACCACAGACTTCACCAGCACCATCAAGTGAGTGTGAGCTACTTTGCAAGTATCTAGACAAGTAATTCAGGAATTATGATAGGCCACAGGGAAACAATAACGGTGACACTGTGGGGAACGGCTTTTTAGAGAAGACAAGACTTGTCATGTTTAGCTAAAGAGGGGAAGGGGCCTGTAAAAAACTGAAACTATACTGGTAAGGAAAAAGGTAGGACTTCTCTGGGGAGTCTCCTTTTTCTTAAAAAATTCATAGGCCCTTGATGTTTTCCCCATCTTTGTAGCTTATTGCTTGCTGTCATTCTCTGGCTCTGATTTTTCTTCTTAACCTCTTGTAACGTTGTACTAAGCTCTGTTTTGCTAACAAGGACATCAGTAGCTTTTCTCTTTTTTAGGAAGCAACACATGCCAGAAGTAGCCTTTTTCATCTCCTAGATCATGGGTAACTGCCTGACTTAAGTCTCTAGTGCTTCTTAATTTCTGTGATACTCACCCATTAACCCCTAGGCCAGTCAGTATCCAGAGACAATGTCTCCCTCTGGTGGAGGCTGGAATACGGTGGCACGCTCTCATCTCACCGCAGCTTCATTCCCCCACCATAGCCTCCTGAGTAGCTGGGACTATAAGCACGCAGCACCACACCTAGCTAATTTTTTTTTTTTTTTTTTTTTAAATAGACAGAGTCTCACCATGTCTCCCAGGCCGGTCTGTTCTTAGATTTTTATTTATTTACTTGTTTATTTTGAGATGGAGTCTTATGTGCTGCCCAGGCTGGAGTGCAGTGGCATGATTTCAGCTCAGTGCAACCTCTGTCTCCCAGGTTCAAGCAATTCTCCTACCTCAGTCTCCTGAGTAGCTGAGATCACAGGCTTGTGCCACCACGCTCTGCTAATTTTTGTGAGGTTTTTTTTTTTTTTTTTTTTTGTAGAAACGGGATTTCACCATGTTGGCCAGGCTGGTGTCGAACTCCTGACCTCAGATGATCCTCCTGTCTTGGCTCCGAAAGTGCTGGAATTATAGGCGTGAGCCACTGCACCTGGCCAAATTTTTAATTTTCTATTTATTTATTTATTTATTTTATTTTTAATGGGCTTTCTGGCAAAAACGAGAAAGCATGCTAGACAAATTCTAAAAGAGCTGTAACACTTGTCCATAGAGTTTTACTGTCTTTGCACATACATGCCTCTGTGCAAAGAATACATTTATCTTTTCCTACAGTTACAGTGGTACCATAATTCTTTAGTCTTAAGTTATGGCATTTTCTACTTCATCTAGTTGATGGTTTTGTGTTTATTTACTATACACCAGACCTTATGGATAAAGTGAGAGTATAGTCCACTGCACAAAAATGTAAGAACTAATATGCTGAGTAAAGAGAACTGTGGGAGATGGGACCAAGGAGCAGTTCTGCTTCAGGGTATTCAGATGCTTCACAAGTAGGTGAGAGCTGAAGCTACGCACTCTGTTCAGCACAGTATTACTATCTTAGATTTTATAGTAGATCTCCTGGAAGCTGCTCATTTCCCCTACAACTACCCTAAGCAGATACGTTGTGTTATGATGAGGCTCTTGAAGGAGTGCTTTGTAGTGAGTAAAGAAGCTTTGAAGTTATAAGATTTGGGGCACAGTTTTTTTTCTTTTGTGTTATTCTGATCAGTCTGGAAGTTTTGGGTCACAGTTCATTTATCTGAACTATGAGGGATAGTATTTTGCTTTCAAAACAATTTGTTTAATCCTTGAGTTACATGTTTATTTTAAATTAAACTTAAGTTCATTTAAAAGATATTTTCTCCTCCAGGCTGCTGAATGAAAATTCATATGTCCCTCGTGAGGCTGGATCTCAAAAAGATGAAAATCTTGCATTGTATGTTGAAAATCAGTTTCGTGAATTTAAACTCAGCAAAGTCTGGCGTGATCAACATTTTGTTAAGATTCAGGTCAAAGACAGGTATGTTGAAAGATGGTAAACTTATTTTTATACAAGTAGCTATTTTCAGGTGTGCTAAGTATAGCAAAGAGTTTTTGTTATTGTTTTTTTTTGAAACGGGGTCTCGCTCTGTTGCCCAGGCTGGAGTGCAGTGGCACAATCTCTGCTCACTGCAGCCTCTGCCTTCTGGGTTCAAGTGATTCTCCTGCTTTAGCCTCCAGAGCAGCTGGGATTACAGGCGCACGCCACCACGCCCAGCTAATTTTTGTATTTTTAGTAGAGGTGGAGTGGTCTCGAACTTTTGACCTCAGGTGATCCGCCTGCCTCCGGAAGTGCTGGGATTACAGGCGTGAGCCACCGCATGTGGCCCAAAGGCTTTTAAAGTAAAAATCAAGCTTAAGATTTAGAGGTAAATTTCCTCAAGCCAAATAATGCTAGACATACTAAATGTAAGCTATTGTGTTTTTTGGAAGATGACCTTAGGCTTATTTTAACTTAATCTTTTTAACAGCGCTCAAAACTCGGTGATCATAGTTGATAAGAACGGTAGACTTGTTTACCTGGTGGAGAATCCTGGGGGTTATGTGGCATATAGTAAGGCTGCAACAGTTACTGTAAGTAAGACAAAGCAGTGCTTGAGACTCTTCTCTATTGAATCATTCAAAACTCATCTTTTCTGTTCTTAGGAATTATAAATTTCCTTGTAAAATGTAAATGATCATGAGATATTTTGGTTTTCAACCCTCTAATGACACAGTCAACATGCATTGTCTTCTCTCTCTAATCACTTTCCCCATGTCCTGCTTATTTTTTCTTCATAGTACTGCTGGCAGCTGACATTATGTATGCCTTTGTTTCCATTAGAATGTGAGCCAGATGAAGAACCATGGGTTAGTTCTATTTACTGCCATGTCGCAGAGCTTTGGAGAATGGCTGACATACATAGTAGTATTTGCTAAACAAATGCACATCCTCCCTGTGGGGGCAGATGTAAATATCCATCTTGGCTGGGGCCTAGTCTTAGCTTGATTCGTTAATGCTTGATCTTTTTCTGTTTTTGTTTTGAGACAGGGTGTCACTCTGTTGCCCTAGCTGGAGTGCAGTGGCGTGAGCTTGGCTCACTGCAACCTCCACCACCACCCAGGCTCAAGTGAGCCTCCCGAGTAGCTGAGACGTCCAGCTAATTTTTATTTTTTATTTTTATTTTTTGGTAGAGACAGGGTTTTGCCATGTTGGCCAGGCTGGTCTTGAATTGAAACTCCTGGGCTCAAGCGATTCACCACCCTCGGCCTCCCAAAGTGCTGGGATTACAGGAGTAAGCTGCTGCGCTTAGCCCTTGATCTTTTTAAATTTAGGCAAATACAGTCAAATTAACACAGAAATAGAGAACAGATAGATGGAATAATTTTCAGCTTAAAAATTACATTTGTGGCTGGGCGTGGTGGCTCACGCCCATAATCCCAGCACTTTGGGAGTCCAAGGTGGGCAGAACACCTGAGGTCAGAGACCAGCCTGGCCAACATGGTGAACTCTACTAAAAATACAAAAATTAGCCAGGTGTGGTGGTGGGTGCCTGTAATCCCAGCTACTTGGGAGGCTGGGGCAGGAGAATCGCTTGAAGCCAGGAGGTGGAGGTTGCAGTGAGCGGAGATTGCGCCATTGCACTCCAGCCTGAGCAACAAGAGCGAAATTCCATCTCAAAAAAAAAAAAAAAAAAAAAAAAAAATCGCGTTCGTAAGTCAGGTGTATCTAGTGGATGCCTTTTGGGGCAGGTGCCGTTCTATGTTGATTCCTTGCCTTTCTGGATACTTGTGCTTTATCCCTTTGCCTGGCTACCTATAAGCCAGGAGTTTAGAGATGGGTAGATTGTTCTGTTAAAGAACATTGAAGATTTTTGTTCAACTTCAAGCTTTCTGTAGTGAGGTGCTTGGTTGTTAGTGTCAGTTTATAGCTGTTCATCTGGATTCTTACTAGCTTAGGAACATAATGACACATCTAAAGTTGGTGTGTGCAAGTCACTTTGTTGTAATAGATGGTGTTTTAATTTTGGGACAGATTTATTATCAGACCTTTCAGTTAAAACCTATTTCTATGATGTCCTCAAGGCTAAGATTGTTCCAGGCCTCCAGTCCCATGACCAGCCTGCATAGGCCTCCTTAATCTAAATGCCCTTCAGATGAAAGGCAGCATGGGATGAAAGCATGAAAGACATAGGAGGCCAAAAATCTTGATTTTATTCCAATAGCTCTGACCTAAAAGTTGTAAAGTTTTTTAGAACTCATGTCTTTTTTAGGCCTTGGCCTCCTTTTATTACTTACTTGGGTTGCCTGTCTTAGGTTTGATCTATAAAACTCTTCTGTCTCAAGATTTTGGAGCTGTTCCGATACCATAATGCTCATTAAATCTAATGTCTTTGTTCTAGGGTAAACTGGTCCATGCTAATTTTGGTACTAAAGAAGATTTTGAGGATTTAGACACTCCTGTGAATGGATCTCTAGTGATTGTCAGAGCAGGGAAAATCACCTTTGCAGAAAAGGTGAGTATGAGTTATTATAATATTAAATACAGTACTTTGGTATCTTACTCTTCAGGTAAGTGATATTTCTTATTAATATTCTTATATTCTGAAAACCAACAATCTTAAACTCTCATACCAGATAATACAATTTATTAAAATGCTCAACAAATGAAGTTAAGTTCCACTTACCCAATCAGAAGTGCTTAAGTGAAAGCTATTTCTCTGTATAACTCAGTTTTATGCATATACAGAATTCATCTAAAAGCATGTTTTATAAAAAGGAAAATTAATAGCCAAACATACACAAGGAACTAGAGTGGAACATATCAAAAGACAGTGGTGATTTCTGCATTTTTAAAAAAGTGGCAGGGCTCACACCTGTAATCCCAACACTTTGGGAGGCTGAGGTGGGAGGACTGCTTGAGCCCTGGAGATTGTGAGATGTGACTTATGCCACTCCAGCCTGAGTGACAGAGTGAGACTCAAGAAAGTGGTTGTCTTAGATGGGGTTTTTGTTATTTTTCTTTTCTTTTTTTTTTTTGAGACGGAGTCTCTGTCACCCTGGCTGGAGTGCAGTGGCGTGATCTCAGCTCACTGCAACCTCCGCCTCCCGGGTTCAAGTGATGCTCCTGCCTCAGCCTTCCGAGTAGCTGGGATTATAGGTGCCCACCATCATGCTTGGCTAATTTTTGCATTTTTAGTAGAGACAGGGTTTCACCATGTTGGCCTGGCTGGTCTTGAACTCCTGACCTCAGGTGATCCACCTGACTCGGCCTCCCAAATTGCTGGGATTACAGGCGTGAGCCACCACTCCTGGCCTTTGTTATTCTTTTTTTTTTTTTTTTTTTTTTTTGAGAGGGAGTTTTGCTCTTTCATCCAGGCTGGAGTGCAGTGGCGCAATTTCGGCTCACTGTAACCTCTGCCTTATGGTTTCAAGCGATTCTCCTGCCTCAGCCTCCCCAATAGCTGGGAATACAGGCGCCAGCCACTGCGCCCAGCTAATTTTTGTATTTTTAGTAGAGACAGGGTTTCACCATGTTGGCCAGGCTGGTCTCGAACTCCTGACCTCGTGATCCCCCTGCCTCAGCCTTGCAAGGTGTTGGGATTACAGGCGTGAGCCACCACTCCCGGCCCATTGTTATTCTTATTTTGCAAACAAGTGAGTTAATTTTTCAGGAAACAATTAACAAATTACCAGATAAACAATTTGAAATATTTGGAAGTATTAAAAGTTTAGTCCTCTGTAACCATTTGGCCATTAGCATAATGTCCAGGATGTATTCTCATTTCGTATAATTAGATCTTCATTTTCTGAGCTTTGTATGTTTTCTTTTAGGTTGCAAATGCTGAAAGCTTAAATGCAATTGGTGTCTTGATATACATGGACCAGACTAAATTTCCCATTGTTAACGCAGAACTTTCATTCTTTGGACATGTGAGTTATTTCTTGAGTAAATCACCGTTTTGAGTTCTTTGAATTGTTCTTGGATTCCTGTATTAGCAGAAATAGCACTGTGTCTTCCTTAAATGCTCTTTTTTCTGGGAGGGTGTTAGCAGTAAGCAAGAAGATAGATTATGTTGACTTTGAGGCTTTATTATTTGTTGCTAAAAGTACTTTGTCAATAGTGCCTTGAATTGAGAATTTCCATGTGCCATGAAAACAGGATTCACATTGCAGAGCCACTCAGATTTTTGAGGCTTCAAGTAAGGCTGGGCTGCAGCCTTATACCAAATCTGAATCTTACAGAGAACTTTTGAGGAAGTCTGTGATGGGGTGAATTGCTCTTTTGTTTTCCTAGGCTCATCTGGGGACAGGTGACCCTTACACACCTGGATTCCCTTCCTTCAATCACACCCAGTTTCCACCATCTCGGTCATCAGGATTGCCTAATATACCCGTCCAGACAATCTCCAGAGCTGCTGCAGAAAAGCTGTTTGGGTAAGTTTTTATTTGAAAGCGGTCTTGCATAGTGAGGTTTTATGATTAGGGAAGAATGGTAATATGTTGATTAAAATGTGAAACATGATTATAATTTTCCACATTTGGGAATTTGGAGGATGGTTAGCTGTTACCTTGGTACAGATAAAAATGAATTTTTCTCTATAAAGAGATCTTAATAATGGACTTTGGACTTATAAACGCAGGAGAATAAGGAGACTTATAAACCTAGTGAATTCCTTGTGCAAGATTCCTGGCATAGCTTCTGCTCAACTACTTCTGTGCTGAAGCACGATGCCTATGGCAACCCATTCAGTTAGTGGAGAGAATCTGTTAGAATTCATATTGGGATAAAATCCTATTCCCTGAAACATCCATTTGTCTGGATTTTTCTCCTAAGCAATACGGTGTGATTCCAGTTACCTTGTCTACAGATTGAGAAGCCTCGCTTCTCATGATGGTCTCCAGAGAAACCATTTGTGGTCATGGCCCGCTCCTCTCGATATCCTCCCTGTAGTTAGTGTCTCTTTTTAAAAACAGAGCCCAGTTCCATTAGAGTCCGTAGCATTAATTTTGATTTGGATGTGGATATATTTATCATTTCCTGTTATTATAGGATGGAGATCTAGTTTCAGACCTTTATGAAAGCATTTATCTCCTGTATGACATAGGCTCTCTGATCCTGTTTCTTTAACATAATTGGATAGTGAAAATATATTCTACTTGATAGTCTCAAATGAAGAACATCAGTATATAAGGAGTATATGAAATACCATGACTGTTGATCATGCTGAGAGGCCTTTAGCGTAGGAGAGTGTGTAACATACCATGACTATTGATCATGCTAAGAGGCATTAAACATGGGAAGGAGTGCGTAACGTACCATGACTATTGGTCATGCTAAGAGGCATTTAGCATGGGAAGGAGTGTGTAACATACCATGACTATTGATCATGCTAAGAGGCATTTAACGTGGGAAGGAGTGTGTAACATACTATGACTATTGATAACGCTAAGAGGCATTTAGCATAGGTGATTTTTGTTGACTCATTCTACCTACCACCTGCAAGTCGTAACCAACCTGTGAAGCCAGCGTCCCATCTTATCCTTATGTAGTAGGGGAGTAATAATGTTTCAACCTATATTTATGTAAGTAAGCCCCCTTAGGAGCAGCTATTACTTGGGTAACACAGAGGAATTAGATAGGGGAAGCACAGGATTTTTTTTTTTTTTTTTTTTTTTTGACAGTCTCACTCTGTTGCCCAGGCTGGAGTGTAGTGGCGCGATCCTGGCTCACTGCAACCTTCACCTTCTGGGTTCAACGAATTCTGCCTCAGCCTTCCAAAGTGCTGGGATGACAGGCATGAGCCACCACACCCAGCTGAGGAATATTTTTTATAACTGAGCTAAGAATGTGTACTATCCTTGTTAGTGGTGACAGTTGGGAAACATAAAAATGTATTAATATTCTTTTATATATTAGAAGAACTTCATTTTGAGTCCATCTTGGTGTGTATTCCAAATATAAACTACGTAACTATGTCTGGCAGAAAGGCATAGTTAGAGAAGTGTTTTAAAATATTGCTTAATTAATGGTTTTCAATTGGCTGCCTACAGATCAAAGTAAGACGCAAATGGTTCACCACTAGAGAGGAAGTTTTTTTGTTTTCGTTTTGTTTTGTTTTGTTTTTTTGAAACAGGAATTGTGCTCTGCCACCCAGGCTGGAGTGCAGTGGCATGATCTCGGCTCACTGCAGCCTCCGCCTCCCAGGTTCAAGCGATTCTCCTCCTCATCCTCCTTAGTAGCTGGGATTACAGGCGCACGCCACCATGCCCAGTTAATTTTTGTATTTTTAGTAGAGTCGGGGTTTCACCATGTTGGTCAGGCTGGTCTTGAACTCCTGACCTTGTGATCCACCTGCCTCGGCCTCCCAAAGTGCTGGGATTACAGGGGTGAGCCACTGCACTGGGCCGAGAGTAAGTTTTGTTTATATGTCCTCTTAATCTAGAACTTCACTGGACAGAAGTAAACCTTGGGCAAGGAACAATAACTCAGAACTTACGCCTGCTTTCTGATTCTAGGAATATGGAAGGAGACTGTCCCTCTGACTGGAAAACAGACTCTACATGTAGGATGGTAACCTCAGAAAGCAAGAATGTGAAGCTCACTGTGAGCAATGTGCTGAAAGAGATAAAAATTCTTAACATCTTTGGAGTTATTAAAGGATTTGTAGAACCAGGTAAAGACCCCCCCCTGCCCCGCCCCTGCTTTTTTTTGTTTTCTTTGCTGTTCTGAAGGATGTGGCTAGAGAAGGAGGGAGGGTAGGAATGCTGGCGTGGCTTGGTTTTATGAAGTGCTCAATCTTGTCTGTCCTAAAGTGAATTGTTTATGTGTCAGTTTCTTTTTTTTTTTTTTTTTTTTTTTTTTGAGAAGGAGTTTCACTCTTGTTGCCCAGGCTGGAGTGCAGTGGCGTGATCTCGGCTCACTGCAACTTCTGCCTTCCAGGTTCAAGCCATTCTGCCTCAGCCTCCCCAGTAGCTGGGATTATAGGCATGTGCCACCACGCCTGGCTAATTTTGTATTTTTAGTAGAGACAGGATTTCTCCATGTTGGTCAGGCTCCATGAGGTCAGAGCTTCTGACTTCAGGTGATCTGCCTGCCTCAGCCTCCCAAAGTACTGGGATTACAGGCGTGAGCCACCGCGCCCAGCCTATGTGTCAGTTTTATTGGGAGGTAATAAGGCCCTAGGAAATTCTTGTTAAAAATTGACCATTATGACTAGAAAATCTATTCTAAGTTATTGACTAGACCAGTGATAAGCAAATTTCTTAAGGGGGCAGATAATAAACCTTTTGCAGGCTATCCAGTCTCTCTTTTAGCTGTTCAACTCTGTGGGAGCAAGAAAACAGGCAGACTGTACGTAGTGAATGGGCACGCGGGCTGTAGTTTGCCGGTCCCTGGAGTTAACTTTAAATGCAATAAAATAGCCAACACTTACTAAGAAATAAGTCCTTAGACTTAAGTAGTCAGTAAATATTAATTAGTAGTATAGGAAAAAAGTAGCTCTACTAGTAAGGTAAAATTAATATTCTCATGTGAATTTTTAATTCCCAGAGTTTTTAGTCAGATTTGAAGTAAGGCTCTTTTATCCTTAATACATATACTGCATTTTTACCTTTCTACTGATGTGCTAATTCTAGAAAAGTTTAGAAGCTGATTATGTAAGTTCTTTCTTCCTCTTTTTTCTTTTTTAAAGATCACTATGTTGTAATTGGGGCCCAGAGAGATGCATGGGGCCCTGGAGCTGCAAAATCCGGTGTAGGCACAGCTCTCCTATTGAAACTTGCCCAGGTGTTCTCAGATATGGTCTTAAAAGGTGCAGTACAAATTTTGATTCCTTTGAATATTGGCGCACTACATACAGTTCTAGATGTTATACTGTGCTTTGCTCACTTTGCCTACATTCCTGTGGTTCTCTCATGCTAGACTCTAGTTCTTAAATACAAGGCAGATTGTCTTTTGTTGTAGCTGCCTTTTCCTTTGAAAGAGCTTTCCATAAAGTGTCTTAACTGTGCTAGAAATCACCAGTTTATTTGAGACAGTGGAGTTATTGAGCCCTAGTGCTTAGTTTGGTGGATCCAGAGTGATAAGGCGGATCATAGTCCCTAAGCAATCTATTTGAAAGCAGTAGCATACCTCTCTACTCATGTACTGAGGCCTAACAGCTATTGAAATTTTGTTCTGTTTATTCATTTATTTATTTTTTGAGACAGAGTTTCACTCCGTTGCCCAGGCTGGAGTGCAGTGGTGTGATCTCAGCTCACTGCAACCTCTGCCTCCCGACTTAAAGCAATTCTCCTGCCTCAGCCTCCTGGGTAGCTGGGATTACAGGCACCCACCACCATGCCCGGCTAATTTTTGTATTTTTACTAGAGACGGGGTTTCGTCATGTTGGCCAGGCTGGTCTGACCTCAAGTGGTTCACCCACCTCAGCCTCCCAAAATGCTGCTAGTGAGCCACCGTACCCCGCCTCTTTTATTTTTGAGGCTTTCTGTCCTACTTGCCACTCTTTCACACTCCTACCCACCCACACATTCAAAATCACGTCACATTCTTGAATCTTTGGGTCATAGGGCAAACTGCAATGCTTAACTTTAATACAGAGTACATTAATGGAGAAAAAGATACACTGAGGGAAGTGGGCAGGGTGGAGGGCAGTGTGATACATGTAACCCCAAAAGGTGTTGTCACAAATGTAGTTTCTCTGCAGACTCTTCCTGTAACTTAAATTTGTGAATTTTTATTTTATTTTAGAATTATTTTTTAAAAATCCAGTGTTTGGATTTACCTCTGAAGATTTTTCTCAAGATGTGCATCATCATGCTTACACTGTTTTCAGTGATCTCTGGGTCCAGAAGTTAAGGAACTCCAAGAATGAGATTGTAAAAGGGTGACTACTGGCCCCTGCTATGTACTCGAAATCTTATTTGCAGATCTGCTGTCTTGCTCTTTATAGGTTACTTTAAAAAAATTATTCCTATTCTTTTATTCTTTTACCTGGGGTCTCAAAAAAAGATTTTGTTACTCTTTTTTTTTCTTTTTTGGCTCAGAAAAAAAAGATTTTGGAATCTGCTATCTTGGAATTAGACCTTCTGATTCATCTTAAGTGGGATACCTTCTATCCTTGTCTGTGTATAACCTTTCCTAAGGTAAAGCTAACTTTCTTCTCTTTCAGATGGGTTTCAGCCCAGCAGAAGCATTATCTTTGCCAGTTGGAGTGCTGGAGACTTTGGATCGGTTGGTGCCACTGAATGGCTAGAGGTATTCTTTATCATCCATTCCCCTATTGGACACCTGAGCTTGTGGGCTTAGGCTGTCATCCAGAAATGATGTTTTTATAGGTTTGATTTTTACCATTTTTGCCTTTGCGTTTAGTCTCAATAGAGTCCAGAATTGAAAATGAATCCCTAATGCTACTGTATGTGATAAATAAACAGATTTATACTTATTAGTGTTTTCCCTTCTCTTCTAGGGATACCTTTCGTCCTTGCATTTAAAGGCTTTCACTTATATTAATCTGGATAAAGCAGTTCTTGGTAAGTATCCCTTTCATTAGCTGTTTATGAATTCAGGTAAACTTTTTTTTTTTTTTTTTTTTTTTTTTTTTTTTTTTGAGATAGAGTTTTGCTCTTGTCGCCTAGGCTGGAGTGCAATGGCACGATCTCGGCTCACTGCAACCTCTGTCTCCCAGATTCAAGCGATTCTCCTGCCTTAGCCTCCTGAGTAGCTGGGATTACAGGTGCTCACTACCATGCCCAGCTAATTTTTTGTATTTTTAGTAGAGACAGGGCTTCACTATGTTGGCCAGGATGGTCTTGAACTCCTGACCTCAGGCGATCCACCTGCCTCGGCCTGGGATTACAGACATGGGCCACCGTGCCTGGCCAGGTAAACTACTTTGAAGTGGAAGAAAGCTTTTTTTTTTTTTTTTTTTGAGACAGGGTCTCACTCTATTGCCCAGGCTGGAGTGCAGTGGCACAATCTTGGCTCACTGCAGCCTTGACCTCCTGAGCTCAGGTGATCCTCCCACTTCAGCCACCTGGCTAACTTTTTTTGTAGAGATGGGGTTTTGCCATGTTGCCCAGGCTGGTCTCAAACTCCTGAGTTCAAGCATTCTACTTCAGCTGCCCAAAATGCTGTGGTTACAGGCATGAGCCATTGCCCTCAGCCTGTATCTTAACCTTCCTTTAAATAGCCGGTCAAGTTACACAGTGAGCATGATTGCCTTGTCTAGAGCAGTGGGTAGTTCTCAATGTGGCCCCCAGATCAGTAGCATCAGGAACTGTTACAAATGCAAACTTTCAGGTCCACCTCAGACCTTTGAGTCAGAAATGGGAGTGTTGGTCTAAAAACTGGGCTTTTTGGGCTGGGCGCGGTAGTGCACGCCTGTAATCTCAGCACTTGGGAGGCCAAGGCAGGCGGATCACCCGAGGTCAGGAGTTCAAGACCAGCCTGGCCAACATGGTGAAACCCTGTCTCTACTAAAAATACAAAAATTAGCCGGGCGTGGTGGCAAGCACCTGTAATCCCAGCTACTCAGGAGGCTGAGGCAGGAGAATTACTTGAACCCGGGAGGCAGAGGTTGCGGTGAGCCAAGATGGTGCCATTGCACTCCAGCCTGGGTGGCAGAGCAAGACTCTATCTCAAAAAAAAAACAAACAAAAAAACTGGGCTTTTTTTTTGGCAACCCTTGGGGAATAAAAACCTATTCTTTTCTTAAGGACAAAGTATCCTGAAGCAAAAAAACCCAAACAAATAAACAAAAAACTTTAACAAGCATTCCAGGTAATTCTGATGCACTAAAGTTGTAGGACCATAAGTCTGGACTATATTGAGGTGAGAAGAAACTAAATCATGCCATATAGAATGGTACTTAGAGAGTAATTCACATCCTGTTACGTTGTGGCATCACTGATAGAAATATTGGATAATGAAACTTCTAGAAGAGTTTGAATTTTCACTGGCAGCAGAAAATTGACAAAAATTTTGAATGTTATTTAAAGTGCAGCTGTACATTCAACAGGAATGGGTTAAAAAAGAAGGTGCAGATGTAGCTGATGAACTGAGAATAGTGAAATGTCTACATAGGGGAAAAAAGGGAAGAGTTACAATTAAACCTCTTTAGGTTAGTTATTTCCCTGTTGTGTGTTTGCCGCAGAATGTGCTGAGTATAGCAAGCATACTATATATAGCTCTAACCTGGGTGAACCGGAAAGTTAAACATGAAATTGCTAATGGGGGAGGCTGCACATGTTTGGGGGCAGTGGATTTGTCGGACCTCTAGGTACCTTTCTCTTAATTTTGCTGCTGAACCTAAAACTGCTCTGATTTTTTTTTTTTTTTTTTTTTTTTTTTTTTTTTTTGAGACGGAATCTCGCTCTGTCGCCCAGGCTGGAGTGCAGTGGTGTGGTCCCGGCTCACTGCAAGCTCCGCCTCCCGGGTTCACGCCATTCTCCTGCCTCAGCCTCCCGAGTAGCTGGGACTACAGGTGCCCGCCACTATGCCCGGCTAATTTTTTGTATTTTTAGTAGAGATGGGGTTTCACCATGTTAGCTAGGATGATCCACCCGCCTGGGCCTCCCAAAGTGCTGGGATTGCAGGCGTGAGCCACCATGCCTGGCCTAACTGCTCTGATGTTTTTTAAAAATATCACTTGGATTAAAGTATGCAAACTCAAGGAGTAGTAAGAGCCTCACTTGAGTCAAGTTAGCATAGTTGCTAAAGAGCTTGATACCAAGATTACTTTTGTCTGCTTGATGAATGGGATAGTTGTCGCATAGGGCCACTGATATAGATTACTGTCTTATTTGTCAAGTACTTATAGTTGTAGAAGTAGCAGCGTGAAAATTACTGGAATGGAGAAGGGGCAATGATAAAATACTTTCTTTTCAGGTACCAGCAACTTCAAGGTTTCTGCCAGCCCATTGTTGTACACACTTATTGAGAAAACAATGCAAAATGTGAGTATATACCTCATTACAAAAATGTATGGCTTAATTTTTCGTTGAATCGACCTGAGATAAAAAACACTGATATGTAAACCGTAGTCAGTAACAAAACATAGGAATTGAGAATAAATTCTATGCAGCATTATTTACGGGATACTTGCCTATTGAACCATATGAGATGAGGGCCCCAATCTCAAAGAATATGTTGTCTATTTAGGAATAGAGAGCAAAACGCCATGAGGCCTGAGCTGTAGTGCAGGTGCCCACAGGGGGTTGTCTGTAGAGTCACAGTCTAAGGAAGGCTTAAATCAACTTGAACTATACTTTGAGAAGGCTGGACGAAATATTCATTGAATAAAGAATTACCATAGTTTTGAATGAGGGAGAGCATATGAAAGAAAATATTTGCCTAATGGGATTAGAGGCTGTATATTGGAGTGAGTAAAGTTAGAAACAGGTCAGATAGCAGACACTGGCCTTGATCCCAAGAGATGCTAGGGATTATAGGATCTCAAGCAAGGTGATAATGAATTTGCCAGTTAGGTTGGTGGCATAAGATGCACTAGAAGGAAGAAACCAGAAACAAGATAGGCATAGTATGAAGCCCAGAGAGGGCTTTTACAGTTGTGGGTAAGCCACCGTGGTTTTGTTTGTTTTTTTGAGATGGAGTCTTCCTCTGTCGCCAGGCTGGAGTGTAATGGTGCGATTTTGGCTCACTGCAACCTCCACCTCCTGGGTTCAAGCGATTCTCCTGCCTCAGCCTCCTAAGGAGCTGGAGCTACAGGCACACACCACCACACCTGGCTAATTTTTGTATTTTTAGTAGAGACGGGGTTTCACCATGTTGGCCAGGATGGTCTCGATCCCGTGACCTCATGATCTCTTGACCTCGGCCTCCCAAAGTGCTGGGATTACAGGTATGAGCCACCGCACCTGGCTTTTGTGTTTTTTTTGTTTTTTTTTTAAGAGACAAAGTCTTGCTGTGCTGCCCAGGCTAGTCTCAAACTTCTGGGCTCAAGTGATCCTCCCACCTCGGCCTCCCAAAGTGTTGGGATTGCAGATGTGAACTACCCCACCCGGCCTAGGCCCACTTTTAAAATGTTAATTAGGAAGAAAACATTTTTTCCTCACCATAACTAAAGGAACTGACAACATGAGCCTAGTTAGTAATAACTTAGAGATTGTTTTAACTATCATAATTTCTTTTCAAGAAGATATAATACAAGTTTTCTATTTATAAATTTTTATAAAGTAACATGTTAGTGACTAGCCTGAATAAATAAGTTCCAAAAGGTTAGTTTTAATGATAATTTCTTATCTTACAGGTGAAACATCCGGTTACTGGGCAATCTCTATATCAGGACAGCAACTGGGCCAGCAAAGTGTAAGTTGAGAAAAGTGAATGAACAAATTAATAGAAAAGCAGAGATTCTACCTACTACATTAGGTAGAATCTAAATCTGTCCTTGCATTGAACTTACACCTAAAGATATTCAACTAAAGAATTTATTTTGGATGGGAGGACTAGCATGATAGAACAGTCTATTCTTTAGAACACTTTCTAAGGCACATTCTTTCTCTTTGCAGTGAGAAACTCACTTTAGACAATGCTGCTTTCCCTTTCCTTGCATATTCTGGAATCCCAGCAGTTTCTTTCTGTTTTTGTGAGGTAAGTCTGTTCATTTAAATGACAAATGGAGAGAGGCTCTCTAAAAGGAAATGATCTTTATTTGGGAATAGGGCATTGCAGTAGGAATGCTTGTGCTATAGTCAACTATGCACATATTCAGAGAGGTAAAGGAAAACAAGTTTTTGAAGGACAAATGACGAGGATTACAAAATTGAGGTAATTATTCTTGGCTGCCAAGATCAATAACAAGGGTGACACCAGTCCAAGTTTGACAGGCAGTTGCTAGGCAGATTTTCTCACAAGAGAATTTTTTTGGTGCAAGGTTGCAGTAGCCTTTGTGTAAGGTTGTAGTTTTTGTAAAAGGAAAAAATAAACCCTTAGTCCTTGTTATCAGACATACAAGGGTGAGACCCTTCTCTTCAGGGTTGCATTTTTGTTAACACTAGTGACTCCATTTTGATTTTGACAACTTGCACATATCTTAGTTGTTGGGTTTTGTTTTTTTTTTTTTGATGATGGTGACTTGCTCTGTCACCCAGGCTGGGGTGCAGTGGCCCAATCATGGCTCACTGCAGCCTCAAGCAGTCCTCCCCTTTCAGCCTCCAAACTGTTTGAATTATAGGCAAGAGCTACTTACTACACCTGGCCATGGATCTTCTTGTATCAACTTTGAGACCAAGTTTACTGGAGTGCTTAAAATGTCTTAAGTTATACACATGTGCTGGACGTGGTAGCTCACTCCTGTAATCCTGTAGCAGGACAAGCCGCAGATGAATCCCCTCAGACACCGAGTTAAAGAAGGAAGGGCCTTATTTGGCCGGGAGCTTTGGCAAGACTGACGTCTCCAAAAACTGAGCTCCCCGCGTGAGCAATTCCTGACCCTTTTAAGGGCTTACCACTAAGGGGGTCTGCGTGAGAGGGTTGTGATCGATTGAGCAAGCAGAGGGTACGTGACTGGGGGCTGCATGCACCGGTAATTAGAACAGAACAGAACAGGACAGGGATTTTCACAGTGCTTTTCCATACAATGTCTGGAATCTATAGATAACTGGTTAGGTCAGGGGTCGATCTTTAACCAGGCCCATGGTGCGGCGCTGAGCTGTCTGCCTCTGCCTTTTAGTTTTTACTTCTTCTTTCTTTGGAGGCAGAAATTGGGCATAAGACAATATGAGGGGTGGTCTCCTCCCTTAATCCCAGCACTTTGGGAGGCCAAGGAAGGCAGATTACGAAGTCAGGAGTTTGAGACCAGCCTGACCAAAATGGTGAAACCCCGTCTCTGCTAAAAATACAAAAATTAGTCGGACGTGGTAGCGCGTGCCTGTAACCCCAGCTACTCAGGAGGCTGAGGCAGGAGAATCGCTTGAACCTGGGAGGCAGAGATTGCAGTGAGCTGAGATGTAGCCACTGCATTCCAGCTTGGGTGACAGAGCAAGACCCTGTCTCAGAAAAAAAAAAAAAGAAGTTATACAAATGTAATTATTGCATGTTCCTTCATTATCATTTTTAACATAGACGTGTTAATCTCAATTAGCTTAATTAGCATTTGAGTTTATTGCTAAAACTTCTTTATGAGTTTTAATAATGAGGCTTGGCTGAGTGTGGTGGGTCATACCTGTAATCTCAGCATTTGGGAGGCCAAGGCGGCTGGATCACTTGAGGTCAGGAGTTCAAGACCACCCTGGCCAACATGGTTAAACCCCATCTCTACTAAAAATACAAAAAAATTAGCTGGGCATCGTGGCACATGCCTATAATCCCAGCTGCTCAGGAGGCTGAGGTGGAAGAATTGCTTGAACCCGGGGGGGCAGAGGTTGCAGTGAGCCGAGATCGCGCCATTGCACTCTAGCCTGGGCAACAGAGCAAGACTGTCTAACAACAACAAAAAAACTGAGGCTGAATTTCTTGAGCGAGTGAGCAGTGGCTATCTATTGGACAGTCCAGCTGAACTATATTTTCATCAGACTGGGTGCAGTAACTCACATCTATAATTCTGGCACATTGGGTGGCTGAGGTGGGCGGATCACTTGAGGCCAGGAGTGACACCAGCCTGAGTAACGTGCCTAGACTATATCTCTACAAAAAATGTTTTAAATTAAGCTGGCCCAGTGGCATGCATCTGTAGTCCCAGCTCCTTGGGAGGCTGAGGCAGGGGGTCACTTGAGCCAGGAGCTCAAGGCTGCTGGGAGTCATGATTACATCACCACACTATAGCCTGGGTGACAGAGTGACCTCGTCTCAAGGCTGCTGGGAGCCGTGATTGCATCACCGCACTCTAGCCTGGGTGACAGAGTGAGGCCTCGTCTCAAGGCTGCAGGGAGTCTTGATTGCATCACCACACTCTAGCCTGGGTGACAGAGTGACCTCGTCTCAAGGCTGCTGGGAGCCGTGATTGCATCACCACACTCTAGCCTGGGTGACAGAGTGACCTCGTCTCAAGGCTGCTGGGAGCCGTGATTGCATCACCACACTCTAGCCTGGGTGACAGAGTGAGGCCTTGTCTCAAGGCTGCAGGGAGCCGTGATTGCATCACTGCACTCTAGCCTGGGTGACAGAGTGACCTCGTCTCAAGGCTGCTGGGAGCCGTGATTGCATCACCGCACTCTAGCCTGGGTGACAGAGTGAGGCCTCGTCTCAAGGCCGCAGGGAGTCTTGATTGCATCACCACACTCTAGCCTGGGTGACAGAGTGACCTCGTCTCAAGGCTGCTGGGAGCCGTGATTGCATCACCACACTCCAGCCTGGGTGACAGAGTGACCTCGTCTCAAGGCTGCAGGGAGCCGTGATTGCATCACCACTCAGCCTGGGTGACAGAGAGCCTCGTCTCAAGGCTGCAGGGAGCCATGATTGCATCACCACACTCTAGCCTGGGTGACAGAGAGACCTTCGTCTCTCAAGGCTGCAGGGAGTCGTGATTGCATCACCGCACTCCAGCCTGGGTGACAGAGAGACCTCGTCTCAAGGCTGCAGGGAGTCGTGATTGCATCACCGCACTCCAGCCTGGGTGACAGAGTGAGACCTTGTCTCAAGGTATGTTTCATGTATGTTCTCTTTTTTCATTGATAAAGGCCCACACTTCCCAGAGAGAAAAACATACAGCCTTAAGGAATTTGGCTAGAAGTCTATTCAGGGCATATGATACGATAGAACAGGGATTCTGTAGAACGTGGAAGAAACTAGTCACTCTAGGAGTAGGTTAGATTCAGAGAAGTAGCAAGAATGTACTTAAAGCAGCAGATAACGAGATAAAATTGGGGTAAATCGGGGTAGGAATATGTTAGAAGCAAGGCGGGAACTGTAGTCACTGTTACCTCGATGGCGAAGCCAGAATGTGAGGCTCTTGCTCTTAGAATTCACGTGAGTACCAGAGCCTTGCGTTTTCTTGCAGGACACAGATTATCCTTATTTGGGTACCACCATGGACACCTATAAGGAACTGATTGAGAGGATTCCTGAGTTGAACAAAGTGGCACGAGCAGCTGCAGAGGTCGCTGGTCAGTTGGTGATTAAACTAACCCATGATGTGGAATTGAACCTGGACTACGAGAGGTACAACAGCCAACTACTTTCCTTTGTGAGGGATCTGAACCAATACAGAGCAGACATAAAGGTGAGCACTGATTCCAATTATGTTTTCATTGCTGAATGTCAAGTATTTTGAAGTGTGATGTGTTCCTTGTGTTCCTGCTGGAAGGGTGATTGTAGCCGTAGTACATTTTAAAGTGAATTGAGGTAGAATTGTATATAGAATTGGTAACTTGTTTGAGAGAAGTTGGGAGGCTGTGGATTAGGAACCTAGGACAGAGCTCAGCAAGTGTTTCAGAATCCAGAGCAGTGTCGGGTTTTCTGTCACTCATGTCTCCCAGGCAGCCCGTCAGTAGGACATGGAATATGAAGATCTCAGCAAGGAGTTGGGCTGTGTGCCTCTCGGATGTGACACAGATGGAAAGACAGCACAGCTAGCAGGATTCTATCTCGTATTGATCTGCGCATCTAAAATTCAAATAGTCCATTAAATGAAGATAAACAGAGTGAGGTGGTGCATACCCGTAGCACCAACTATTTCTGCTGAGGCAGGAGGATTGCTGGAGCCCAGCCCAGGCAACATAGCAAAATCCCATCTCTAAATAAATTAATAAAACTGATATTAAGTAGCTTCCAGATGGTTTTATGGTACTAGGAGTTGATTTTTAACAGATCTCTTAATTGAAGTAAATCACTGATAACCAAATCTTTTTATATCTTTTTTATTTTTATTTTATTTTTTTGAGAGACGAAGTCTCGCTCTTGTCCCCCAGGCTGGCGTGTGATGACATGATCTCGGCTCACTGCAACCTCCACCTCCCGGGTTCAAGCGATTCTCCTGTCTCAGCTCCCCAGGTGGCTGGGATTACAGGCGTGTGCCACCATGCCCAGATAGTTATTGTGTTTTTAGTAGAGCCGGGATTTTACCACGTTGGCCAGGCTGAAGTGCAGTGGCGAGATCTCAGCTCACTGCAAGCTGTGCCTCCTGGGTTCACGCCATTCTCCTGCCTAAGCCTCCCGAGTAGCTGGGACCACAGGCGCCCACCACCACGCCCAGTTAATTTTTTGTATTTTTAGTAGAGCCGGGGTTTTACCATGTTGGCCAGGCTGGTCTTGAACTCCTGACCTCAGGTGATCCACCCACCTCGGCCTCCCAAAGTGCTGGGATTACAGGCATGAGCTACCGCGCCCGGCCTCTTATGTCTTTCTTGAAACTAATTGTAACTGTTGAAAATGGAACTTACCAGATGGAAATAACTGGATCCTGAAGTACATTGAACCAAAATGTTCTCCCCTATAGGGACGTTTTCCCCCAAAAGGAGAACTGAGCGGGAAACAATATAGCACATAGGATTATATAATTATGTTCAATTTCTTAATGAGAATGGTTTTCTTACATGCTGGGCTCAAATATGAGCGTATGTCACAGTCCATAGAGCTTGGAACCCCTGTGCAAGGTGCTTTCGGAGTCTTGAGCTTATCTGCGAGTTCCTTTTATCAGAATCTTACTTAACACATGTTAAATTAGAAAGGCATACAAAAGAATGTCCTTAGAAATAAAACTTCTCATAGTGAATAATGTCTGTTTCAGGAAATGGGCCTGAGTTTACAGTGGCTGTATTCTGCTCGTGGAGACTTTTTCCGTGCTACTTCCAGACTAACAACAGATTTCGGGAATGCTGAGAAAACAGACAGATTTGTCATGAAGAAACTCAATGATCGTGTCATGAGAGTAAGTGAACTTTTGGGAAAGGGGGAACTAAAGTATGTGTAAAATAATTGATAAATCTTACACTTCTGCAAAGTGGACAAACTCTAGGAGTCTAGAATTCCTTTAAGAAGGGAGCATTAATGGTTTAGCTGTCATTTTCTGTTTTCTGCTGTCTAATTCAGACCTTAGTCAAACCTAGTCTTTTTGGAAGAGACTTGCTGTAAACCTTCCATGTATGCTCCAATGGGGAAAAGAATCTGAACACATTTAAAGTTTTCATTTGTAAAATGAATCAGTTTCCTTTAAAAATTTTTTTTTTTTTTTTTGAGACAGAATTTCACTGTTGTTGCCCAAGCTGGAGTGCAGTGGCACAATCTCAGCTCACCGCACCCTCCGCCTCCCGGGTTCAAGTGATTCTCCTGCCTCAGCCTCCTGAGTAGCTGTGATTACAGGTGCCCACCACCACGCCCGGCTCATTTTTTGTATTTTTAGTAGAAACGGAGTTTCACCATGTTAGCCAGGCCGGTCTCGAACTCCCAACCTCAGGTGATCCACCTGCCTCAGCCTTCCAAAGTGCTGGTATTACAGGCGTGAACCACTGTGCCCAGCCTCCTTTAGAATTTTAACCTTAGAAGATTAGCATCAGCCTGGTTCTCAGCATTCTTTTTTCCTTACTCTGCTATAGAAAGTCTGATCAGTTGGCTGGGTACAGTGGCTCATGCCTGTAATTCCAGTACTTTGGGAGGCCGAGGTGAGCGGATCACCTGAGGTCGGGAGTTCAAGACCAGCCTGACCAACATGGAGAAACCCCATCTCTACTAAAAATACAAAATTAGCTGGGCGTGGTGGTGCATGCCTGTAATTCCAGCTGCTCAGGAGGCTGAGGCAGGAGAGGAGGTTACGGTAAGCTGAGATCGCGCCATTGTACTCCAGCCTGGGCAACAAGAGCGAAACTCTGTCTCAAAAAAAAAAAAAAAAAAAGCTGGGCACAGTGGCTCACGCCTGTAATCCCAGCATGAATCGCTTGAACTCGGGAGGTGGAGGGTACCGGTGAGCCGAGATCGCGCCGTTGCACTCCAGTCTGGGCAACAAGAGCGAAACTCTGTCTCAAAAAAAAATAAAAGTCTGATCAGCATTCTTAAATTTGGGACATTTTACATTTGAAGTGAACAGTTGTTTTACTACAAAAGTCACAGGGCTGTGTAAATTGCCTTGTGTGTTGTTTTCGTAGGTGGAGTATCACTTCCTCTCTCCCTACGTATCTCCAAAAGAGTCTCCTTTCCGCCATGTCTTCTGGGGCTCCGGCTCTCACACGCTGTCAGCTTTACTGGAGAACTTGAAACTGCGTAAACAAAATAACGGTGCTTTTAATGAAACGCTGTTCAGAAACCAGTTGGCTCTAGCTACTTGGACTATTCAGGGAGCTGCAAATGCCCTCTCTGGTGACGTTTGGGACATTGACAATGAGTTTTAAATGTGATACCCATAGCTTCCATCAGAACAGCAGGGTAGTCTGGTTTCTAGACTTGTGCTGATTGTGCTAAATGTTCAGTAGGGCTACAAAACCTGATGTTAGAATTCCATCCCATCATCTTGGTACTACTAGATGTCTTTAGGCAGCAGCTTTTAATACAGGGTAGATAACCTGTACTTCAAGTTAAAGTGAATAACCACTTAAAAAATGTCCATGATGGAATATTCCCCTATCTCTAGAATTTTAAGTGCTTTGTAATGGGAACTGCCTCTTTCCTGTTGTTGTTAACGAAAATGTCAGAAACCAGTATGTGCATGATCTCTCTGACTCCTAAGGGCTGGTCTCTGCTGAAGGTTGTAAGTGGTTGCTTACTTCGAGTGATCCTCCAACTTCATTTGATGCTAAATAGGAGATACTGGGTTGAAAGACCTTCTCCAAATGAGATGTAAGCCTTTCCATAAGGAATGTAGCTGGTGTCCTTATTCCTGAAAGAAACAGTGAACTTTCAGAAGAGATGGGCTTGTTTTCTTGCCAATGAGGTCTGAAATGGAGGTCCTTCTGCTGGATAAAATGAGGTTCAACTGTTGACTGCAGGAATAAGGCCTTAATATGTTAACCTCAATGTCATTTATGAAAAGAGGGGACCAGAAGCCAAAGACTTAGTATATTTTCTTTTCCTCTGTCCCTTCCCCATAAGCCTCCATTTAGTTCTTTGTTATTTTTGTTTCTTCCAAAGCACATTGAAAGAGAACCAGTTTCAGGTGTTTAGTTGCAGACTCAGTTTGTCAGACTTTAAAGAATAATATGCTGCCAAATTTTGGCCAAAGTGTTAATCTTAGGGGAGAGCTTTCTGTCCTTTTGGCACTGAGATATTTATTGTTTATTTATCAGTGACAGAGTTCACTATAAATGGTGTTTTTTTTATAGAATATAATTATCGGAAGCAGTGCCTTCCATAATTATGACAGTTATACTGTCGGTTTTTTTTTAAATAAAAGCAGCATCTGCTAATAAAACCCAACAGATACTGGAAGTTTTGCATTTATGGTCAACACTTAAGGGTTTTAGAAAACAGCCGCCAGCCAAATGTAATTGAATAAAGTTGAAGCTAAGATTTAGAGATGAATTAAATTTAATTAGGGGTTGCTAAGAAGCGAGCGCTGACCAGATAAGAATGCTAGTTTTCCTAAATGCAATGAATTGTGACCAAGTTATAACTAAATGTCACTTAAAGGCTGTGGTAGTACTCCTGCAAAATTTTATAGCTCAGTTTATCCAAGGTATAACTCTAATTCCCATTTTGCAAAATTTCCAGTACCTTTGTCACAATCCTAACACATTATCGGGAGCAGTGTCTTCCATAATGTATAAAGAACAAGGTAGTTTTTACCTACCACAGTGTCTGTATCGGAGACAGTGATCTCCATATGTTACACTAAGGGTGTAAGTAATTATCGGGAACAGTGTTTCCCATAATTTTCTTCATGCAATGACATCTTCAAAGCTTGAAGATCGTTAGTATCTAACATGTATCCCAACTCCTATAATTCCCTATCTTTTAGTTTTAGTTGAAGAAACATTTTGTGGTCATTAAGCATTTGGTGGGTAAATTCAACCACTGTAAAATGAAATTACTACAAAATTTGAAGTTTAGCGTGGGTTTTTGCTATCTTTATGGTTTCTCCAGGTCCTCTACTTAATGAGATAGTAGCATACATTTATAATGTTTGCTATTGACAAGTCATTTTAACCTTATCACCTTATTTGCATGTTACCTCCTATAAACTTAGTGCGGACAAGTTTTAATCCAGAATTGACCTTTTGACTTAAAGCAAGGGGACTCTGTATAGAAGGTTTGGGGGGTGTGGGGAGTGAAGGGTGTGGGGAGGGAGAGTCCCCCGAAGGTCTTTGACACGTCTGCCTACCCATTCGTGGTTATAAATTAAATGTAGGTATGAATAAGTTCGAAGCTACATGAGTGAACCATCATTATAAACGTGATAATCAGCTGTTTGTCATAGGGCAGTTTGAAACTGCCTCCTAGGAAAAAGTTCGTAGGATATCTTAAGCTTCTTAGTGTCACTTACCTAGATTGACAGCCTCACTCGAATGTTTCACTACTCACAGTCTCTTTAATCTTCAGTTTTATCTTTAATCTCCTCTTTTATCTTGGACTGACATTTAGTGTAGCTAAGTGAAAAGGTCATAGCTGAGATTCCTGGTTTGGGTATTACGCATACATACTTAAATGAAAGCATGTGACATACTCATAGTCGAACACGATATGAATAAAGGGCATCCATCTTGCAGCAGTAAGTCTCTTCAGAAAACCCTTTCTATAGTTAGGGTTGAGTTACTTCTGATCAAGCCAGTACGTGGTGACAGGCTCAATATTCCTGAATGAAATACCAGACTAGTGACAAGCTCGTGGGCTTGAGCTGTCTTCTCGTTAAGGAGTTGGGCCTTTTGGAGGTGACGGATAAAATGAATGAGTTCTGTCATGATTCACTCTTCTAGAACTTGCATGACCTTTACTGTGTTAGCTCTTTGAATGTTCTTGAAATTTTAGACTTTCTTTGTAAACAAATGATATGTCCTTAGCATTGTATAAAAGCTGTTATGTGCAACAATGTGGAGATTCCTTATCTGATTTAATAAAATACTTAAACACTGAGTTGTCATTTTTTAGATAAATTTTTTAAAGAGAGCAGTTTTAGGCTCATAGCAAAATTAAACAGAATTCCCACACATCCACTGTTTCTGCCACTTACACATCCTCCATGACTGTCCACAGCTTGCGCCAGAGCGGCACATTTGTCACGATGGGCAGCCTGCACGGGTGCACCATTAGCACCGTCAGCCTCATTAGTCTACTGTTTACATTAGGGTTTGTTCTACGGTTTTCGACAAATGTGTAATATTCTAGTAGCTTACAGAATCGTTTTTATTGCCGTAAATCTTGTGCTCTGCCTATTCATCCATCTCTTCTGTAAGGCCCTGGCAACCACAGATCCTACTATATCCATAATTTTACCTTTTCCAGAATGTCATACAGTTGGAATCAGAAAATAGCCTTTTCAGATTGGCCTCTTTCACTAAGCAGTAGCATTTGTTTCCTCCATGTCTTCATGACGTGATATCTCATTTCTTTCTAGCACAGAACAATGTTCTGTTGTCTGCAGTTACCATAGTTTATCTAGCTCACCTACTTACTAAGTAATCTTGCTTCTAAGTTTTGGCAGTTATGAATAAACTGATAAGCACCTGTGTGTATATTTTTTCTGCGAACATAGGTCTAAAGCTCTTTAGGTAAATACCAAGGTACATGATTGCTGCTGTCTTCTAAGTGGGCAATCTCAGCCCACTGCAGCCTCCACCTCAAGCAATTCTCCTACCTCAGCCTCCGAGTAGCTTGGATTACAGGTGCCTGCCACCACACCTGGCTAATTTTCATATTTCTAGTAGACATGGGGTTTCGCCATGTTGGCCGGGCTGGTCTTGAACTCCTGATCTCGGGTGATCTACCTGCCTCAGCCTCCCAAAGTGTTGGGATTACAGCCATGAGCCACCATGCCCGGCCTCTATTGGCAATTTCTAAATATACAATATATTGTCACCATGTACCACATACGTAATTTTATTTATTTTTGAGACAGAATCTTTGCTGTCGTCCAGGCTGGAGTGCAGTGGCGCTATCTCGGCTCCCTGCAACCCCCACCTCCTGGGTTCAAGTGATTCTCCTGCCTCAGCCTCCTGAGCAGCTGGGATTACAAGTGTGGGCCACCATGCCTGGTTAGTTTTTGTATTTTTAGTAGAGATGGGTTTTCACCATGTTGGCCAGGCTGGTCTCGAACTCCTGACTTCAAGTGATCTGCCCGCCTCGGCCTCCCAAAGTGCTGGGATGACAGGTGTGAGCCACCACCATGCCCTGCCTTTTTTTGTTTTTATTTTTTATTTTTTGAGACAGTCTCACTCCATCGCCTAGGCTGGAGTGTAGTGGCGCGATCTCAACTCACTGCAACCCTCACCTCCCAAGTTGAAGCAATTCTTGTGCCTCAGCCTCCTGAGAGGCTGGGATTACAGGCGCGCTCCATACCACGTCTTCAAATTCCCTTGTACCTCAAGCAGCGCACATCTCAGTTTTGGCCACGTTGCAGGGACTCAGCAGCCACATGGTTAGTGGACACCAGCTCTATAGCAAAAGGCATCATTGTTCAGAGTTTTCTTATTTTGGCCTTCTACCGTGTGGTTACCAAAAAATCCATTACACAATTGCATCCCATTGCTACAAGTGCCAGCCAGGATTCTTAAGTATGGCCACAAAAATTGTGGCCCCTAGAATTGGGAAGCCTTCTAATTGCCTCACCTATGCCCCAGCTTTCCCCAGTCCAAATTAGCCACATGCATGCCCTTGAGAAGCAAGATGATTATTAAACTGCTGTATTCTACAGGAGAAACTGCCTATGTGAAAGAAGGTCATGGGCTAGGAAGCTGCCCTAAACAAATATTTGTAAAACACCTGGTTATCTGCAAGACAGCTTTGCCTAGAATTCAGTATCAGATACCAATGTCTTCCTTGTGGCTGTCAACAGATTTAGGTGCTGAGTTAGATAAAGCCTTTGTAGTTTGCTGCATTTGCCCTTTAAGCTGCCTCATGCTTAATCCACCCCAAATGGACAGCTTTGTATAATTTTCTTTTCTTTTTTTTTTTCTGAAATGGAGTTTCATTCTTGTTGCCCAGGCTGGAGTGCAGTGGCATGATCTCAGCTCACTGCAACCTCTGCCTTCCAGGTTCAAGCGATTCTCCTGCCTCAGCCTGCCCAGTAGCTGAGATTACAGGGGCGTGCCATCACGCCCGGCTAATTTTTGTATTTTTAGTAGAGATGGGGTTTCACCATGTTGGCCAGGCTGGTCTCAAACTCCTGATCTCAGGTGATCCGCCCGCCTTGGCCTCCCAAAGTGCTGGGATTAAAGGCATGAGCCACCGCACCTGGCCAGCTTTGTATAATTTTTAATGCCTTTTTTGAAAATATTCACATATGGTCAAAGTGCAGAAAAGTCTGTATTAAAAAGTATTTTCCTCTTGGTCTCCAGAGTTGTCATCCCTCTAAATCTCCACAGTTACCAATTTTTCTTTTTTTATTTTGAGATGGTCTCGCTGTGTCACCCAGGCTGGATTGCAGTGGCATGATTTCAGCTTGCTGCAGCCTCCACCTCCTGGGTTCCAGCTATCCTACCTAAGCCTCCTGAGAGCAGCTGGGACTACAGACAGGCTCCACCATGCCCAGCTAATTTTTGTATTTTTTGAGAGATGGGGTTTTGCCTTGTTACCCAGGCTGGTCTTAAACTCTTGGACTGAAGTAATACACCTGCCTCAGCCTCCCAAAGTGCTGGGATTACAGGTGTGAGCCACTGGGCCTGGCCATTTACCAATTTCTTACGTACACTTTCAAAGTTGTCTGTGCATAAAAGAATTATATACCAGATCTTCCTAAAAGCATATATAGGGGCTCTGGTTCCACGGTCACCACATAAGCCTCCTACAACCTATCCCTCCTGCTGTTTACAGCCATAAGCTCAGTAAGACAGGGCGAAAACTCTCCCAAACCTGAGACGTAAACAAAGGTAGGCAAACTGTGGAGGGGAGTAAAACTTGGAGAAGTGACCTCAAAAGGGAAAGAATTGGCAGGAACCAAAAGAGGAACAAACAAAAAAACTGGTAAAGTGGCATGCATCCAGCCATATCAATAATTATATTATTGACATGTTAACATTCTAATAAAGACTGACAATTAAAAAGCAATCAAGGCCCATTTATGTGCTGCCTATAGGAAACTTTAAAGACAGATGATTTGAAAGGGGAAAAAATACAACATGTACACTAGCATAGTATGATTGGAATGGTTATATAAATGTCAGATTAAATAGACTTTGAACAGATAGTACCATAAAGGTAGGAACATTTTATAACTGTAAAGAGAGCCATTCAGGAAGATAGCACACATAAATACGTTTGCACCTTAAAATACATGAAAAAGAAATGAAAATTCTGCCATTAAAATAGATTTTAACACCCATTTCTTAGCAGTAAATAGAGAAACTAGACAAAAAAAAATCAGGGCAAATTATTTGAACCACTGTGTCAGCCACCTCAATCTAATTGACATTTGTAGAACACCACATCCAACAACTGCAAAATATACTTTTTTTAGGTGTACGTGGTATATTCAGCAAGATAGACCATATACTGGGTGATACGGTTTGGATTTGTGTCCCTGCCCAAATCTCACGTCGTAATCCCCAATGTTGGAGGAGGGGGCCTGGTGGGAGGTGGCTGGACCATGGGGGCGGAATCCCCCTTGCTGTTGTCATGACACATCCCACAAGATCGGGTAGTTTGAAAGTGTGTAGCGCCTTTGCTGTCTTCCTCCTGCCCCAGCCATGTGGGATGCGTCTGCTTCCCCTTTGCCTTCTGCCATGATGGTGCATTTCCTGAGGTCTCCCCAGTCATGCTTCCCGTGTAGCCAGCGGAACCATGAGCCAATTAAACCTCTTTTCTTTATAAATTACCCAGTCTCAGGTAGTTCTTTAAAGCAATGTGAGAATGGACTAATAAATTGGGTGGTAAAACAAGTCTCAATATTTTTTTTTTTTTTGTGATGGAGTTTTGCTCTTGTTGAAGATTATGTAGCTTGTTTCGGGAAGCTTCTATCTTCTTACGATCTGCAGCATCTATACTGTAAACAATAGCCTTGACTCGTTGCTGTCGCCCGGGCTGGAGAGCAGTGGCGCGATCTTGGCTCACTGCAAGCTCCGCCCCCCGGGTTCAAGCGATTCTCCTCCCTCAGCCTCCCCAGTAGCTGGAATTACAGGCACCCGCTACCACGCCCAGCTAATTTTTTGTATTTTTAGTAGAGATGGGGTTTCGCCCTGTTGCCCAGGCTGGTCTCGAACTCCTGACCTCAGGCGATCCACCTGCCTCGGCCTCCCAAAGTGCTGGGATTACAAGCATGAGCCACCGCCTGGCCGGTCCTGGATCTTTACTGTGACGTGATGTTTAGTTACTTTCCTCGGGCTAAAGCCTACTGTGGCCGTCGTATCTCCGCTGAATTCACCTGACATGATGGAAGTGACGAAGGTGGCCTTGCCCGAGTACTGCAGCCCACGAGCGTCAGCTCCATCTCCTCCTCCCGGACGAGCGAAGGGGACCGTTCGGCAGGTGGCAGATGAGCGCCAGCATGATGGCGGCTGTGAGCCAGGACGACCCTCCACAGGCGCGGCCTCTGCCTGGAGCCCACGACGGCCCCTCCAGGCCAGCGCCACACAGGCGGGCACAGGCCGGCGGTAGCAGCCTTAATTTTTTTTTTTTTTTTTTTTTAAAGACAGGCTCTTGCTATGTTGCCCAAGCTGGTCTTGAACTCCTGGCCTCAAGTGACCCTCCCATCTCAGCCTGGAGTTGCTGGGATTCCAGGTGCGAGTCACTGCGTCTGGCTCTCTGAACAACTTTATGTCCCCAAATTTGACAAATATAAGTAGACAAATTTATTGATATATTCAAATTACCAAAGTTAACGTAAAATCAGGACATCTGAGTATGGACCATATATACAATTATTATTATTTTTAAATCTGCCTGTCTATTTTATTTCCATCACAAAAATATTACCTATTTAAAATTGTGGTCCACTTTCTTCTCCTTGACCTCAAATTTAACACTTTTTTTTCCTTTTTTTTTTTTTGGAGACAGCATCTCACTCCCTCACCCAGGCTGGAGTACAGACGTGGCTCACTTTCTGAAATGGAGTTTCAGAATAATAACCTCCACCTCCTGGGCTCAACTTCCTGCCTCAGCCTCCTGAGTAGCTGGGATTACAGGCACCCACCACCTTTCCTGGCTAATTTTTGTATTTTTACTAGAGACGGGGTTTCACCATATTGGCCAGGCTGGTCTTGAACTCCCAGCCTCAGGTGATCCGCCTGCCTCAGCCTCCCAAAGTGCTGGTATTACAGGCATGAGCCACCGCACCCGGCCAATTTCCACACTTTAATTTCACTCTAGTAAAAGCAGGATCACATTCCTGACATGAGAACTAATATTTCACATCGTTAGTTTGGATTCGATATGTTCCTGATTAATTGTTTCTGGGGAATAATAACTCATCTTTCCTACCTGTTATTTCTCTTTTATTGATTGAGGAAATAAATGTAATGACCATCATAGATTTGTGATGAATATCTCTTTTCTGTGTTCAGTAAGACAGGTGTACATAGGTGTAATTTAAAACCATAACTGGATGCTGGGCACAGCAGCTCACGCCGGTAATCCTAACAGTTTGGGAGGCCAAGGTGGGTGGATCACTTGAGGTCAGGAGTTCGAGACCAGCCTGGCCAACATGGTGAAGCCGCATCTGTACTAAAAATACAAAAATTACCTGGGCGTGGTGGGGCGCGCCTGTTATCCCAGCTACTTGAGAGGCTGAGGCAGGAGAATTGCTTGAACCTGGGAGACAGAGGTTGTGGTGAGCTGAGACTACGCCACTGCATTCCAGCCTGGGCAACAAGCGCGAAACCCCATCTCACAACTCAGTTACACAAACTTTTTTAGAACACAGAGGAGGAACAATTGTCCAACATGTTATGAGGCCAACATAACACGCCCAAAACTAACAAAGATAGTATAAAAACAAAAATTACAGACCAACATTTTCATGAATATATATGCAAAAATCCTTCACAAAATACGAGCAAATTGAATCCGATATATCATGACTAAGTAGGGTTTATTACGGGAGTGCAAGTGTAGTTTAACATTAAAAAAATCAGTATATCTGGCAATTCCATGCCTATGTATATATCCAAGATAAATGAAAACATGTCCACATAAAAATGTATACAGGAATGTTCATAGCAGCATTATTTATAATAGCCTCAAATTGGAAACAGCCCAAAAGTCTATCACCAGATGAACAAATAAACAAAATAGGATGTAAGCACACAAGGGAATATGATGTAAGCACACAAGGGAATATGATGTAAGCACACAAGGGAATATGATGTAAGTGCACAAGGGAATATGCTTTGGCAGTGAAAAGAAATGGAGTGATGTCATAGATGATGGTATATTAGGAAGTGCCAGGAAGCCATCTTTCCACTCAACGACCATTGAGTTGTCAGGAACTGTTTCGAGTCATTATTCTGGAACTCGAGTCTAGTTGAACATGTGCAGCATCCAGGGGAGAACTCAATTTTTGGCTTTGTTGGTAGTGCCTCAAATCCCCACTTCCCAGCCCCACAGCAGGCAGCCGAGAGAAGGGTGGTCTCCATTCCTGGGGTGGCTTCTGAAGCCAGGGTAGGCAATAAGAACCTTGTCTTCCAAATCTCAGGATTCTGTATTTTGATGGCTGATTGCTGCTTTTGATTGGGGAAGGTGACTGCTGAGATAATAGAACAAAAACCTTAGTGACCACACATAACAAGGCATGCTTCGCAAAAAATAGTTCGGAAAAGTCACAATGGATGGCTCCAACACTCAATAAACAAGATTCTGCAACCCCTGAGGATTGAGAGAATTAGATCTCCAGAGTTACTGCAACATAGTGTTCAAATATTTCCAGTTCTCTATGAAGAAATTACAAAACAGAGAAACAAGAATGTGTAGCCTACTCACGGAGAGGGGGAGAAACCAATTTGACAGAAATTAGCCCCTGAGGAAGCCCAGACACTGGAATTATTAGTCCAAGATGTTAAATCAACTGTGTTAAATATGTCAATGAGCAAAAGGAAATTATGGAAAAAAATAAAGGAAATCAAGAAAACTATACATGAACCAATGAGAATATCAATAAAGAGACAGAAATTATTACAAGGAACCAAATAGAAAATCTGGAGCTGAAAATAACTGAAATAAAAAAGTTGCTATAGGGTGGGGCATGGTGGCTCATGCCTATAATCTCAGCACTTTGGGAGGCTGAGGCAGGTGGATCATTTCAGCTCGGGAATTTGAGACCAGCCTGGGCAACACGGCAATAGCCCAGCTCTACAAAAAAACACAAAAATTAGCTGGGTGTGGTGGCACGTACCTATAGTCCCAGCTACTCAGGGGGCTGAGGAGGTGGGAGGATCGCTTGAGCCTGTGAAGTCAAGGCTACAGTGAGCCATGTTTGTGCCACTGCACTCCAGCCTGAGTGACGAATGAGACTGTCTCAAAAAAAAAAAAAAAAAAAAAAGGAAAAAGTCACTCTAGGGGTTCACATTTGAGCAGGCAGAAGAAAGGATCAGTAAACTGTAATATAAGAAAATTAAAACTCCCCAGTCTGGCAGGTGCAGTGGTTTACACCTGTGATCTCTGTTCTTTGGGAGGTTGGGGCAGGAGGATCAATTGAGACCCAGGCAAGATGGCAAGGTCCCATCTGTAAAAAAAAAAAAAAGAAAAATAATTCTTCTTTTAAATTAGCCAGGTGTAATGGCAGGTACCGTAGTCCCAGCTACTTGGGATGTGAAGGTGGGAGGATTGCTTGAGCCAGGAGTTGGGGATTAGAGTGAGCTATGATCACGCCAATGTCCTCTAGCCTGGGCAACAGGGTGAGACTCTGTCTCTAAAACAACAAACTATCCAATCTGAAGAGCAGAGTGAAAAAAGAATGAAGAAAAATAAACAACAGAGCCTGAGGTCCCTGTGGGATACCATCAAACATGCCAACATGCATATTATAAAAGTCCCAGAAGAAGGAATCTCAGTAGAAGGCAGAGATAAATGGGAAGAAAAAACATTTGAAGAAATGATGGTTAAAACTTTCCAAATCTGAGGAAAACCATAAATACACACATCTAAGAAGCTCAGTGAACTTCAAGTTGGATATACTCAAAGAAATCCACACTGAGACACATGTAATCAAGTTATCAAAACCCAAAGGAAGAATAGGAGAATTTTGAAAGCAGCAAAAGAAAACTGACGTCACATCACATAGAGGAGGAGTCTTGGTAAGATGATTACCAGCCGTATTCAAGAGAGCCTGGGGAAGATCACCAGCTGCTTCTCTTGGGAAACCATGGAGGCCAGAGGCAATGGGGGTGACATGAAGTTCTGAAAGAAAAAAAACCGGCAACCAAGAATTCTATATCTGCCACAGCTGTTCTTCAACAATGAAGGAGAAAATAAAGACATTTCCAGATGAACAACAGCTCAGGGAGCTCATTACCAGTGTAACTGATCTGCAAGAAATGCTAAGTGGTGTAAGGCTGAAATGAAAGGACACTGGACAGTAACTCAAGCCATGAGGCCAAAATAAAGAGCAGTGGTAAAGGGAACTATGTAGATAAATATAAAAGCCAGTATTATTGGACTTTCGGTATGGCTTGTGGCTTTTCGCTTTTTCTTATATAATAGGCAAATGCGCAAAACGATAATTACAAATCTATGTTAATCAGTATACAATGTATAAAGAAGTAATCTGTGACAATAACATATAAAGAGGGAAAGACAGATTTATAGGAGCATAGTATATACTATTGGATCTAAGCTGGTATTATTCAAACTAGTTTGTTATAAATTTAAGGCTGGACATGGTGGCTCATGCCTGTAATCCCAGCACTTTGGGAGGCCAAGGCAGGTGGATCACTTGAGGCCAGTATTTGAGACCAGCCTGGCTAACATGGTGAAACCCTGTCTTTACTAGAAATACAAAAATTAGCTGGGTGTTGTGGTGGATTCCTGTAATCCCAGCTACTTGGGAGGCTGAGGCAGGAGAATCACTTGAACCCAGGAGGCGGAGGCTGCAGTGAGCCGAGATTGCTCCACTGCACTCCAGCCTGGGTGACAGAGTGAGACCCTGTCTCAAAATGAAACAAAACAAAACTAGGTTGTTATACATTTAAGATGTGAATTGTAGCCCCCATGTTAACCGTTAAGAAAATAATTTAAAAATCTACAGAAATGGAATGAAGAAAGGAGTTTAAAAAGTACACTAAAAAAAAAATACAAAAAGGCAGTAATGAAGGTATTGAGGAATTTTTAAAATGTAAGACATACAAAAACAAATGCATAAATGGCAGAAGAAAATATTGTTTTATCACTAATGTTAAATGTAACTGAATTAAACTCTCCTATGAAAAGGCTGGGATTGGCAGATTGGATTTAAAAAAAAAAGATTCATCTATATGTCATCAGCAAGAGATTCACTCTAGATGTAAGGACACAGTCTTGAAAGTAAAATGGTGAAAAAAGGTATTTTACCAAATAGTAATTAAAAGAGAGCTGAGTGGCTGTATTATTATCAGATAAAATAGACTTTAAAATGATTACAAAATACAAAAAAGGGCATTATATAGTGATAAAAGATTTGACACAAACTTGTTTTGGCACCTGGACAAAAACAAGTTTTAATACATTTTAACAGACTGAAATCAGACAGAGCATTTTTTCCAATCACAATGGAATGAAACTAGAAATGAATAACAATGAAAACTTGGAAATTCACACATATATGGAAATTGACACTTTTTATTTTTTTTTTGAGATGGAATCTCACTCTGTTGCCCAGGCTGGAGCACAGTGGCACATCTCGGCTCACTGCAACCTCTGCCTCCCGGGTTCAAGCGATTCTCCTGCCTCAGCCTCCTGAGTAGCTGGGATTACAGACGTGTACCACCACGCCCAGCTAATTTTTGTATTTTTAGTAGAGACGGGGTTTCACCATGTTGGCCAGGCTGATCTTGAACTCCTGACCTTGTGATCCGCCCGCCTCAACTGCCCAAAGCACTAGGATTACAGGCGTGAGCTACTGCACCCGGCCAGAAATTAACACTCTTAAATACAAATGAGCTAACAAAGAATCACAAGAGAAATTAGATAATACCTTAAGATAAGTAAATGAAAAAGAAAATACACCTACCAAAACTTACGAGATGCAGCAAAAGCAGCATTAAGAGGGAAATTTATAGTTGTAAATCTATACATGAAAGAAAAATACTGCAAACAGTGGATTAGTGTCCCCTACGATTGCAGACTTGTATATTACTTCTTCTACTTTTTTTTTTTTTTTGAGATGGAGTCTCACTGTCACCAGGCTGGAGTGCAGTGGCGTGATCTCAGCTCACTGCAACCTCTGCCTCCTGGGTTCAAGCGATTCTCCTGCCTCAACTTCCCGAGTATCTGGGACCACAGACACACACCACCACACCCAGCCAATTTTTGTATTTTTTAGTAGACACGGGGTTTCACTGTGTTAGCCAGGATGGTCTTGATCTGTTGACCTCATGATCCACCCACCTCGGCCTCCCAAAGTGCTGGGATTACAGGCATGAGCCACTGCGCCTGGCCAGACTTGTATCTTACCTCTATAGTTATAAACTATAAACCATAGTTTATAGTTCTATAAACTTCACATAACTGAAATTTATGCTATTAGGTATTTACAAATTTATGAGCTTCCTATGGAATTGGTCTTTTTATTACTTTGAAATGTGTATCTTTATATCTTGTAATTCTACTTTAGATCTACTTTGTCTGATATTAATATAGCCATATAATTTTTCCCTTGGCTAATATTTGCATGATCTATTTTCATCCTTTCACTTTTAGACTATGTATGTCTACATACTTAAAATGTTTCTTTTGTAAATAAAATATGGCTGTGTTTTATTTTTTATGTAGCTGACAAATTCTGTATTATTTTATTTTTTACTCAGAATTATTTTCTTATGAGGCATAATTGACAATAATTATATTAAAAAGAGAAGAAAGATCTAAAATCGACAACCTAACTGTACACCTCAAAGAACTAGAAAGAGAAGAGCAATTTAAACTCAAAGCTAGAAGAAAGGAAATAATAAAGAATCAGAGCTGAGATAAATGTAGGTAATAGAAAAACAGAGAAAATCAATGAAACCAAAGTTTTTCTTTGAAAACATCAACAAAATTGACAAACTTTTAACTAGGTGGATTCAGAAAAAAAGATTCAGTTTACTAAAATCAGAAATGAAATGAGACATTCTTACCAATTTAACAGAAAGTAAAAAGGTTTATAAAAGAATAGCATATACAGTTGTATACTAACAAATTGGATAACCTAGATTAGATGAACATATTCCTAGAAATACACAATATACCAAAAATGACTCATAAAGCAGTAGAAAATCTGAATAGACTCTGAACTACTAAGGTTGAATCAGTAAGACCTGGCCTTTTCTTCACCAGATGGTTTCATTGGTGAATTCTTCTTCTTCTTTTCTGAGACAGTCTCGCTCTGTTGCCCAGGCTGGTGTGCAGTGGCATGATCTCGGCTCACTGCAACCTCTGCCTGCCGGGTTCAAGTAATTCTCCTGCCTCACCCTCCCCAGTAGCTGGGATTACAGGTATGCACCACCATAGCCAGCTAATTTTTGTATTTTTAGTAGAGACGGGGTTTCACCATGTTAGCCAGGCTGGTCTCGAACTCCTGACGTCGTGACCCACCCGCCTCGGACTCCCAAAGTGCTGGGATTACAGGCGTGAGCCACCGTGCCCGTCCGCCATTATGAATATTGATGCAAAAAGTTTAATACTAGGAAACCAAATTTAACAGCTTATCAGAATAATTATATACTGTGACTAAGTGAGGTTTATTCTGTAAATGCAAGGACGGTTCAACATAGGAAAATCAACCAAGGTAATACACCACATTAATAGAATGAAGGGGAAAACCCCAAATGATCATCTCAATTGATACAGAAAGAGTATTTGACAAAATCCAACACACTTTCATCAGAAAGCAGTCAATAAACTAGGAATGGAAGGGAATTCCTTAAAAATAATAAAGATTATATCTGAAAAACCCACAGCTAATATCATACACAATGGTGAATTTCTTAAAACTGTACCCCAAACATCAGAAAGAAGATAAGGCCTTCTTTCTATTCAACACAGTAGTAGCCTTTGTAGTCACAGCAACTCAGCCAAAAATAAATCGCATCTGAATTGGAAAGGAAGAAGTAAAATCACCTCTGTTCACAGAAGACATGCTGTTACATGTAGCAAATTCTAAAGAATCCACAATAAAATGGTTACATCTCACTCCAGAATTCAGAGACATGGCAAGATACAAAATCAACACACGAAAATCGGCTGCATTGTTATCCACTAGCAATGAACATTCTGAAAGCATATTAAGAAAACAATTCTGGCCGGGAGCAGTGGCTCATGCCTATCATCCCAGCACTTTGGGAGGCTGAGGTGGGCGGATCACCTGAGGTCAGGAGTTCGAGACCAGCCTGGCCAACATGGTGAAACCCTGTCTCTACTAAAAATACAAAAATCAGCCGGGTGTGGTGGCACGCAGCTGTAATCCCAGCTACTTGGGAGGCTGAGGCAGGAGAATCTTTTGAACCTGGGAGGCGGAGGTTGCAGTGAGATCGTGCCACTGCACTGCACTCCAGCCTGGGTGACAGAATGAGATTCCGTCTCAAAAAAAAAAAGCATCAAAAAGAATAAAAAAATACACAGGAATAAATTTAACGAAGGAGGCACAAGACTTAGACTTACATATTGAAAACTGTAAAACATTGCCAAAAGAATTAAAGAAGACATAAATAAATGGAAGGATATTCCATGTTGGGGATTGGGAGGCATAGTTGTAGTTATTAAGATGACAATACTGCCCAGCCTATCTACAGAGTTAATGCAAAATCCCTTTCAAAATCCCAGGGAAGTTTTTTGCAGAAATAGAAAAACCTAATTTGAAATTCAGGCCCCGCACGGTGGCTCAGGCCTGTAATCCCAGCACTGTGGGAGGCTGAAGCAGACGGATCACCTGAGGCCAGGAGTTCAGGACCAGCCTGGCTAGCATAGCAAAACCCCGTCTGTACCAAAAAATACAAAAATTATCCGGGTCGGGGGTTACGTGCACCTGTAGTCCCAGCTACTCGGGAGGCTGAGGTGGGAAAATCACCCAAGTCCAGGGAAGTCGAGGCTGCAGT
Source organism: Nomascus leucogenys (assembly GCF_006542625.1). Lineage (NCBI taxonomy): Eukaryota > Metazoa > Chordata > Mammalia > Primates > Hylobatidae > Nomascus > Nomascus leucogenys. Next base: position 116,863,465 of record NC_044391.1, on the reverse strand, counting down.
GAGCCTTGATCGCGCCAATGCACTCCAGCCTGGGTGACAGAATGAGACCCTGTCTCAAAAAAAAAGTAAGTAAATAAATTAATTAATTAAATTAATGTGGGACCTCTCCTGTTGGCTCTGGGAAGCTTGCGGCTTGAGATGCGGCCCCGCAGAGGAACGCGCATGCGCTGATTCGTCCAACGACTTGGGTTGGTGGAAAAGTAACGGCGGTTTTTGCCTTTTTTGTTTGTTTTTTTTGTTTGTTTTTTTTGAGATGGAGTCTCGCTCTGTTGCCCAGGCTGGAGCTCACTGCAGCCTCGACCTCCCCGGACTTAGGTGATTTTCCAGGGCTCTCTGCCCATCCGTCCTTTCCTCTCCCCAACCCCTGTCAACCACTGATTATTTTACTATCTATGTAATTTTCCCTTTTCCAAAATGTCACGTAATTGGAATCATACAGTATGGGGCCTTTTTGGCTTCTTTCACTTAGTAATGTGCATTTTGGGTCCCTGTATGCCTTTTCATGACTTGATAGCTCATTTCTTTTCTCACTGAATGATATTCCGTTGTCTGCAGGTACCAGAATGTATTTCTCCAGTCACCTGCTGAAGGACATGTCGGTCACCTCCAGTTTATGGTAATTCTAATGAAGCTTCTATGTAGGTGCCAGCCCCACAGGGTTGTGGGTTTCTTCTCCCTGTGTTCGGAGACGAGAGACTGTAGAAAAAAAGACACAAGACAGAGATAAAAGAAAAGACAGCTGGACCCGGGGGACCACTGCCACCAAGACGCGGAGACCAGTAGTGGTCCCGAATGCCAGGCTGCGCTGTTATTTATTGGATACAAAGCAAAAGGGGCAGGGTAAGGAGTGTGAGTCATCTTCACTGATTGATAAGGTCAAGTGAGTCACGTGTCCACCGGACAGGGGGCCCTTCCCTGTTAGGGGGCCGAGGCGGACAGAGATAGAGGGCAGCTTACACCATTATTTTTTCTATGCTCTTTTCAGAAAGATCAAAGACTTTAATACTTTCACTAATTTGCTACTGCTTTCTAGAGGGCGGAGCCAGGTGTACAGGATGGAACATGAAGGTGGACTAGGAGCGTGACCACTGAAGCACAGCATCACAGGGAGACGGTCAGGCCTCCGGATAACTGAGAGAAAGCCTGACTGGTGTCAGGCCCTCCACAAGAGGTGGAGGAGCAGAGTCTTCTCTAAACTCCCCCGGGGAAAAGGAGACTCCCTTTCCCGGTCTGCTAAGTAGCGGATGCTTTTCCTTGGCACTGATGCTACCACTAGACACGGGCGTCTCCCCAGACGCTGGCATCACCGCTAGACCAAGGAGCCCTCTGGTAGCCCTGTCTGGGCATAACAGAAGGCTCGCACTCCTGTCTTCTGGTCACTCCTCACTATGTCCCCTCAGCTCCTATCTCTGTGTGGCCTGGTTTTTCCTAGGTTATGATTATAGAGCAAAGATTATTATAATATTGGGATAAAGAGTAATTACTACCAACTAATGATGAATGATATTCATATATAATCATATCTAAGATCTACATCTAGTATAACTCTTGTTATCTTATATATTTTATTACACTGGAACAGCTCGTGCCCTCAGTCTCTTACCTCGGCACCTGGGTGGCTTGCCGCCCACATTTCTATAAACATTTGTGTGCAAGTTTGTGTGTGGACATAACTCTTCAACTCCATTGGGTAAATAATGAGGAGCACAACTGCTAAATCTTATGACAAGACTATGTGAGCTTTGTAAAAAACTGCCACACTGTCTTCCAAAGTGGCTGTGCCATTTCGCATTCCCACAGCAATGAATGAGAGTTCCTGTTGTTTCACATCCTCACCAGCATTTGGTGCTTTCATTCTTGTGGATTTTGGCCATTCTGATAGGTGTGCAGTGGTATCTCATTGCTGTCTTAATTGGCAATTCCTAATAACATATTATGCAGAGCATCTTTTCATATACTTAGTTCCATCTGCAGATCTGTTCAGCTTTTGCCCAGTTTTGAGTTGTTTGTTTTCTTATTGCTGAGTTTTAAGAGTTCTTTGCGTATTTCAGATATGAATCCTTAGATATATTTTGCAAATATTTTCTCACAGTCTGTGATTTGTCTTTTGATTCTCTTAACAGTATCTTTTGCAAAACAAATTTTTTCATGTTAATGAAATTAAACTTTCCAATTTTTTTCTTTGTGGATCATGCTTTTGGTGTTGTATCTAAAAAAAAAAATCACCAAATCCAAGGTTATCTAGATTTTTTCCTTATGTTATCTTCTAGAATTTTGAAACTTTTACATTTCATATATTGGTCTAATATCTACTTTGCATTAACTTTTGTAAAAAGTATAAAGTCTGTTTACATATTTTTTTTTTGCATGTGGATGCCCACTTGTTCCAGAACCATCCGTTAAAAAGACTCTCCTTTCTCCATTGAATCGTTTTTGTTTTTTTTTTTTGAGACAGAGTCTCGCTGTGTCCCCCAGGCTGGAGTGCAGTGGCGCAATCTCGGCTCACTGCAAGCTCCGCCTCCCGGGTTCACGCCATTCTCCTGCCTCAGCCTCCCGAGTAGCTGGGACTACAGGGTTTTTGCTCCTTTGTCAGAAATCAGTTGGCTGCATTTCAGTCTGTTTCTGGGCTCTGTGTTCTGTTTCACTGTTGGGTGTGTATGTGTCTTCTGTTTTGCCTTCAATTTAAAAAAAATCTAAATATCTACTCGCTGCCTCAATTTGCTTATGAATTCTCATTTGTAAACAGAAAAGCGTAAATTAATGCCTGAGTATCTTTTGGGGTAGATGTTGCATTGAATACAATGAGCAGAATGAGTTATAACCTTAAAGTGAACATAAAAATTTGACCATAGTGGTAACAGATTTGCGCACTAGTGACGTCAATGACAGAGTCCATTGCAATATTGCTTCCTCCTTCGGCTCAGCTCTGCTTCACACCAGGCAACGACCAATCCCTTCTGTGCTTCATTCAAGGATTTCTGTGGGGTGGAAAGCAGAAATATCATGAGCTCAGTGGAGGGAGAGAAGGCAGTTTCCCAGGCTGGGAGCAGTCAGATCTCTGGCGGGTCCCAACACTGCTCTGTAGCAATGCCTAGAGGGCGATGGAAACGGTGAAAATGAGGTGGGTGCTGGCCCCAGGGTTCCCAGTGTTACCAGGTCCCCGTGGTCTATAAGATGCCCGGAAATGAGATCTTCTGGGCTTTGGGGGCCCCTGTGGAGTTGGAAAATAAGAAAGTGAGCAGTGACAATCCAGACTGGTTATTAGAGGTACATCTCCCATTTTTCAGAAACCAAGGAGCCTTTGATCAGTAGTGAAATTGTGGCACCGCAGCAGTGGTGGTGTGGAATGTCCTGCCATTCTGGATGGGTGATGGCTCGGGGTCAAGACTGAATTCATTAGAAAAAAAAAGAAGTTTTTTTTTTTTTTTTTTTTTTTTTTTTCCTGCCTGAGTTTGTGAATGAAGAGCTCCACTGCTGTGAAATGTGCAAATCATTGGCTGTTGTTTCTCATGTGCATTCCAGGAGTATCAAGTCCAAAACGAAGCTCTTCAAACTGTCTGGGAAGAGAAAACAGCATGACAAGGAAAGGTGTATTTGTCTGATCCCAGGAATCAATATAAACATCCATGATAACCCCACCTATTTTTTTAATGTATGATTTGGACGAAACAAGAGAAAGAGACTGATTACTGCTGAGTCCCTGCTGCGGTCCCGACACCGCCGGAGACGCCCTGCTCTCCTTATTCTGTTGATGCTCATGAGAAAGACACTGCTTGTTGCTGAGTCCCTGCTGTGGTCCCGACACCGCTGGAGACGCCCTGCTCTCCTTATTCTGTTGATGCTCATGAGAAAGACACTGATGTCTGAGGAAGAAGGTTCTCGTCCACCTCTGCCCCTGGCGTGTCACGTGCCGGCCTTGTCAACGCACACGAGAACCTGACAGGGTGAGTGTTATAACCCCAGTTACAGAAAAGGAAACTGGCTCTAAAGTGTTTAGCATCTTGCCCAAGTTCTGACACTTAGCAGAGGCCTAAGTTTAAATGCAGCCCCGTCTTGCTCTTTGACAGCCTCAGCGCCACACGCCCTGGGTGGCCCATGCAGTGAGTCACTGACAGCCCTCGTGGTGGGCCCGTGGCACAGCATGCAGTGAAATGGTCCACTGACCTTTTCAGACACCCAGGCAATTCGTGATACAGTGTATGCAGTCACTCCCGGTGAGTCCTATTGTTCAGTTTAATAGAATACCTAATTCTATGTTTAGTATGAATAAAGGGAGAGTTCTTGTGGTTTTTAAGAATGTGAAGCTTATCTATTTTGCCTGCAAGTTGGCAAGTTGGAAGTTCCGATACTATAGGAAGCATAAGTGCAGGTTATAATGATGGGTTTTTTGTAAGACTGAATTCACATCAAACTGAATCAGTAACTCCAGCTGTATGAACAGGGTGAGACATTAAACATTTAATGAAAACAATTCCTTTCTTAGGTCACAGCAAGGACTAAATATGTCCAATTATCTTGCCCATTAAGATGTATTGTAATATTTGCAGTTAATCGCTCATTCAGTTCAAAGGGTATTCATTAATTGTCTGCTCTGGGCATAACATTAATTGGAAGCAGTGTGTTCACATGAAAAAAAACTTACCTGAGACTCTAAGTCACAACTTTCCATGACCAGCACACGTTTCTAATCTGAAATACATATCTAAAGCTTCAAATGCATAAATAGATATCCCAATCTAGAACTAAGTTAATAGTTTCTTTGAATTAATTGTTTAAATTATCCTGGGAATAGGAAAGATATGTTTACATGTAACAATAAAGGCTATATTAGAATTAGTAAACTTTAAAAGACCCCTTTAATCTTAATATATAAACATACCACCTAGGCACACGTTTAAATACATCTGCAACCTACTATTTTTAGATTTAAGTAAATCATTAAACCTTAAATTGGGAAAAGATTTCAGTGTTAAGAGCTCTAGACTGTGAAACTTGAATGTTTTTCTAAACTTTTTGAGTCTTATCCAGAAATACAAATTTTCCTGGCACTGAGAACTGCAAGAAATTTCACTTGGAGTCTCCACATAGTCAACCATGTGATGGCAACATCAGTGTAATAGATACTGTCATAAACATCCTGTGACTTTTATTTTTTTTTATACTTTAAGATCTGGGATACGTGTGCAGAACGTGCAGGTTTGTTACATAGGTATACACATGCCATGGTAGTTTGCTGCACCCATCAACCCATCATCTACATTAGGTGTTTCTCCTAATGCTCTCCCTCCCCTTGCCCCCCACACCCTGACAGGCCCCAGTGTGTGATGTTCCCTTCCCTGTGTCCATGTGTTCTCATTGTTCAATTCCCACTTATGAGTGAGAACATGAGGTGTCTGGTTTTCTGTTCCTGTGTTAGTTTGCTGAGAATGATGGTTTCCAGTTTCATCCATGTCCCTGCAAAGGACATGAACTTATCCTTTTTATGGCTGCATACTATTCCATGGTGTATATGTGCCACATTTCTTTATCTAGTCTATCATTGATGGGCATTTGGGTTGGTTGCAATTCTTTGCTATTGTGAATAGTGCTGCAGTAAACATACATGTGCATGTGTCTTTATAGCAGAATGATTTATAATCCTTTGGGTATATACTCAGTAATGGGATTGCTGGGTCAAATGGTATTTCTGGTTCTAGATCCTTGAAGAATCGCCACACTGTCTTCCACAATGGTTGAACTCATTTACACTCCCACCAACAGTGTAAAATCGTTCCTGTTTCTCCACATCCTCTCCAGCATCTGTTGTTTCCTGACTTTTTAATGATTGCCATTCTAACTGGTGTGAGATGGTATCTCATTAAGGGTTTGATTTGCATTTCTCTAGTGACCAGTGATGATGAGCTTGTGTTCATGTATTTTTCAGCCGCATAAATGTCTTCTTCTGAGAAGTGTCTGTTCATATCCTTCGCCCACTTTTTGATGGGGTTGTTTGTTTTTTTCTTGTAAATTTGTTTAAGTTCCTTGTAGATTCTGGATATTAGTCCTTTATCAGATGGGTAGATTGCAAAAATTTTCTCCCTTTCTGTAGGTTTCCTGTTCACTCTAATGGTGGTTTCTTTTTTTTTTTTTTTTTTTTTGAGACAGAGTCTCACTCTGTCACCCAGGCTGGAGTGCAGTGGCACAATCTTGGCTCACTGCAAGCTCCGCCTCCCGGGTTCACACCATTCTCCTGCCTCAGCCTCTCCGAGTAGCTGGGACTACAGGCGCCCGCCACCATGCCTGGCTAATTTTTTGTATTTTTAGTAGAGACGGGGTTTCACCGTGGTCTCAATCTCCTGATCTCGTGATCCACGTGCCTCGGCCTCCCAAAGTGCTGGGATTACAAGCGTGAGCCACTGCGCCGGGCCTATGGTAGTTTCTTTTGCTGTGCAGAAGCTCTTTAGTTTAATTAGATCCCATTTGTCAATTCTGGCTTTTGTTGCCATTGCTTTTGGTGTTTTAGTCATGAAGTCTTTGCCCATGCCTATGTCCTGAATGGTATTGCCTAGGTTTTCTTCTAGGTTTTCATGGCTTTAGGTCTTACATTTAAGTCTTTAATCCATCTTGAGTTAATTTTTGTGTAAGGTGTAGGGAAGGGGTCCAGTTTCAGTTTTCAGCATGTGGCTAACCAGTTTTCCCAACACCATTTATTAAATAGGGAATCCTTTTCCCATTGCTTGTTCTTATCAAGGTTGTCAGACATCCTAAACTTTTTAATTTAAGAATTTACATTTTTTAAAGTAACTGACAATCATTTAAAAATCCATGACTTAAAAAATAATAATTCCTCCTATGTTTTCAACAAAGAGAAGTGAAAATCTGTTTACACAAAGGCCTGAATGTAAGTATTCATAACAACTTTCTTCTTAATAGCCAAATATTTTAAAAATAGTCTATCACTGCAGAATAGATAAACAAGCTGTAATATATTCCTATGGTGGTTACTGCCCAACATAAGAAGAGTGACATACACACCAGAAACCACATGGACATATCTCAAAGGCATTAAAATATATGAAATAAACCAGGTATAAGATAATTTACTGTATGATTCCATTTATATCAAATGCTTTTCTTTCTTCTTTTCTTTTTCGACAACATCTCACTCTGTCACCAAGGCTGGAGTGCAGTGATGTGACCACAGATCACCATAGCCTTGACCTCCCAGGCTCAGGTGATTCTTCGGCCTCCTGAGTAGCTGGGACCACAGGTGTGTGCCACCACACCTGGCTAATTGTGTGTGTGTGTATTTTTTTTTTTGAGACAGGGTTTGCCTTCTTACCCAAACTGCTTGTTCAGGTGATCCTCCCTCCTCCGTCTAGTGCTACGATTACAGACATGAGTCACCACACGTGGCCTGTATCAAATTCTAAGACAGACAAAACTAGAGTGAAAGAAAGCAACTGCCAGGAGCTGTGGTGGAGGGGGGCACTGACTACAGCAGCATGCAAGGGAATTTTTGGGGTAATGAAATGTATTTCAATGGTAGTGCTGTGTACATGACTATATATATTTGTCAAAATGCACTCATTTGTACACTTAAAATTACTAAATTTTATTATATGTAAATTAAACTCAATCAAACAATAAAAAATAAACTTTTGATCCTGAAAAAATACCTACATACACACAAACGACCTCTGAAACAAACTACTTTCTCAGAATTTCTAATTTAAATATTCAGAAATATGAATGACGACAATGAATTTTAACAAGGCTTGCCTAATTCAATTCTGTTTTGGATCACGCCTGGGAGGCATATTAGCTGCTGGGCTTAGGTGGACTTCCTTATCTCCTTTGCATATGAAAAAACAGGAGGTTGAGACAGAAACAAGATATGTAACTAATGTACAATGAAACTTTCTACTGCCCAGGAAATGAGGCTTTCTATTGCCCAATGAATTGTGCCTGGCAGCACAATTCACTGCTTCACAATTGATCATTCTTTTTACCCTCAAAGCATCCTCGAAATGATTGACTCAACCGTGAGAGAAACACTGTAAATATTCTCAGATACAAACTCGCAGTACCAGCGTCACAGAACACCTGCAGGTGCAAGTAACTAAAAATCCAGCTCAATTTGACTTTAATAAGAAGGCAATCTTTTGACTCAGGTGGGTAGTTCAGAAGCAGACCAGGCTTCAGGGTGAATTTGAGCAAAAAGAAGCTCATGGATGCTACCCAGGACTCAGTCTCTTCCCAATTTTCTGCTCTGCCTTCAGTGAAGTCACAATCATTCTGAGTGTGGCAAAATCTCCAGGAACGATTTCTGAGGCTGCATTCTTCGTCAGAGAGGGAGCATGAGCAAGCACACTCTTAGCACAACTTGCATCTGACTCTAACTGGAACAATGCAGGCCCTTGCCCATCCCCAAGTCCATTAGGGGGACCAAGGGAGTGCTGTGTGGCACCGGGCATGAGCCTCAGTTATGCACCCACCTTGGAACCAGTAGCTGTGACATAGGGTGAGACGGTGCTGGGTTAGGTTAAGTCAACCAGCACCCACCCTATGTTTCAAACCATGTGACTGAATAACTCAGGGCTCTGTTAGGAAGGAGAAAGGGGGATGCTTCTTGAAGAGTACCCAACACTCAACTACAATTCGATTTGACAGGAACCCGGAGGCCTTGCCCATAGAAATCTCTCACAGTTGCTTGGAGAGAGAACACTCAGTACAAAAATCTTATGGCAGCAACCCTGTGGCCTCAAGGGTGCCACGGACTTGGTGTGGGGGGTGGGGAAGGGAGGGTGGGGAAGGGCTCAGCATCTTCTGAAGATGAAGCAGAAGAATAGATGGCACTGCCTTAGCAGAGTGGAAAACGTTTAACCCCAAGAGGTGCCTACAGAGGCAGGTGGCCACACCACAGACTCCTAGAAGGGCTTGGGTTACGGTTCCCAAGTGTCTAGATAAGCAGAGGAGATGGTGAGGCAGACACAGAGGGTCAGTTCAAAGCTGATTGGGAAGCGTGTGATCCCAAGACCCCTCAGTCCACACTGGCAGTCAAATATTCCTCCCCGACAGCAGAAAAAGCAACTGTTTTCTTCAGACATTGAAACAGGACTTTTCTAAGCTGCAGGACACTGGGTAATGCTGCTTATGCAAAGACAGTATTTAGTGAAAGCCAATGTACTGAACAGGGAGAGCCACAGACTCTTTCTCCCTCTTGGCTCCCAGAATGCTGGGGTCAGGCTTGCAGTCTTAGGAGACCGGCGATCTCTTTTTGGAGAGGATCTGCAGATACCAACAATTCAGGGTTTCCTCAGGTCCAGGAGTGCCAGGCTCCTGTGCACTCTTCCTTTGGGGCAGCAAAGGAAGACTCCATCTGTGCTTTTGGCCCTGGTGTTTCCGATGTGGCGTCTCACACAGGAGTTCATCTCCTCTCAGAATAGTGGACCCAGGATTGTTTGTAAAGACCTACCAATAGCTCACTGTCCATGCACGTGGTAAGAGCACAGCATCCACAGAGAGTTTCCTGGGGCCCAGAACTGGTGCTGGGGCCCATAGCGGAAAACCTCAACCCAACACCTGGGAGTGCTCTTGGGAACCTGCACTTTCCTGGGGCAGGAAGAGGTGACAAGCCCATGGCAACACCCGCCCACCACAACACCTGAGTCCACACCTGCCTACCACAACATCTGCCCACCACAACACCCGCCCACCACAACACCTGAGTCTGCACCCGCCCACCACAACACCCACCCACCAGAATACCTGAGTCCACACCTGACCACCACAACACCCGCCCACCACAACACCCGCCCACCACAACACCCCCACCACAACACCTGAGTGCACACCTGCCCACCACAATACTTGCCCACCACAACACCCACCCACCGCAATAGGCGCCCACCACAACATCCAAGTCAACAGCCCCCAACCACAACACCTATCAACACCCATCCATTCCAACACCCCCCCACCACAACGCCAGCAGCAATACCTGCCCACCACACTTGAGGAGCCTCGGGCAATCACCACCCCCAGCCTTGGGGCCACACTGAGGGGAAACTGAGGCCTGAGCTCTCCATCCTGGCTCTCCTCGTGCTGATCTGAGCCCAGGAGAAGGTCATGGAGAGAGAAGGCCAGGTGTGCTCTTGGACAGTCGCTGAGACTCTCACAGGAAGGGGCATGCAAGGCCAGGGGTGTGAGGAGGTCCCAGAGTCGCACATCACATCAGGAGGAGGTGAAGCTCCTGGGGCCCGGGCAACGTTCCCCAGCCAGAGGGAGCCTGCTGGCCTCCTCTGAGCTGGTACTTGGGGAGTAAAAAAGATCAAAGGTAAGTTATATTGATGGTTCCATGATCATGCAGGGTTGGAGTAATGACCAAGCTGACCAGCAGTTTAAGTGTTTGTTAGTCGCCTTCTGGGGACAGGAGCAGGTTAACTGAGTGCGTTTGAGGGACAAAAACAGAGCATTTATTTTTATAATTCATAAAGCCAAGACCACTAAATGGATGTCCAGTTGAAAACACGATGGGAATTTAAACAGCCTTCGGAAGGAACCCCACCCCCCCCCCCCGTCTCTGTATTCACACCAGTCAGGCTGTCTGCGCGTCGGTGCGGGAGCAAATATTCCTCCCAACTGGTTTTCTGCCACGTCTGAGGGCTTTGAAGATGCTGAGGTCCTTCGGTATGTCCATGGCTCACAAAGGCCCCATTTGGTGGCATTGGATGCAGCTGCAGCCAACTGTGCCTTTATTCAGGTTCCTGCTAAAACAGACAGGGCACAGCTACCGACTACTCCTCCGCAACTTTCTTCAGGATGCTGCGGGAAGCACGGGCGCTTCTGCCGTGACTGATGTGACAACCGTCCCAGAGGTGCCTCCTTCACCCGCCACATTCCACAGACCTAAGAGACCTTGACTGGAGCAGGCCCTGCCCATACCTTGGTTTTGGACTTCATGCCTCCAGAGCTGTGAGAGAAGAAACTCGATTGCTTTAAGCCCCTGGGTTTCTGGTAACTGATTACAGCAGGTGTGGGAAGCCAGCATCCTTCCACATTGGTGCAGGGGATTCTGAGATGTCCAGCTAGGATTGGCTTTTTACCAGGGTGCAACTGAATTGAGGTATCGTTTAGTACAAAGTTTAATTTTAAACATTTTGTGGAGTACATCAATTTTTTAACCTGATTATAGTAAACTCTTTACCTAATAACAGGTCATGAAGAGTTCTCCTTATGTTTTCTTCTAAAATGTTTATACTTTTGTAGTTTTCATTTAGATCTGTGATTACTTTCAGTTAAGTATTCATAAGATGTGAGGTTTAGATTGCGGATGTTTGCACATGCCTGTCAACATGATTCATAACCGCTTGTTGGAAAGACTCTCCCTCCATTAACTCCTTTTGCATATTTGGCATATTTGTGTTCTGGACACTGTATTCTGTTTCAAGGATCTATACGTTTGCTACTCTGCAAATGCCACTGTCTTGATGACTGCAGATTTATAGTAAGTCTTAAAATAAAGTAGTTTTAATTTTATGTTTTCTCCAACTTTGTTCTTCTTCAGTATTAAGTTGCATATTCTCTCTTTTGCCTTTCCATATAAAGTTTAGAATCAGCTCGGTTTAAACATTTTTGTGGGATTTTAATTGGAATTGCATTAAACTACAGATCAATTTGGGGAGAGCTGATGTATTTACCATGTTGGGTCTTTCAATCTATGAGTATGTTGTTTCTCCATTTATTTATACATATATACATATATGCAAAAATTGTCTTCACAGGTCTTTTGTAGTACATGGAAATCCTGTACATGTTTGGAAAGATTCATACCTAAATGTTTCACTGTTTGGACCTGTTATACAAAGGCATTTTTTAAAAAATTGAATCTCCAGTTACACATTGCTATTATGTAAAAATATGATTGGCTTTCTATGTAAATGTAGAAATATGATTTGTTGATCATAAGTTCTACTTTGCTAAGTTCATTCATTATTTCTGGGAGTTATTTATTTATTTAGTTTTTGTGTTTCTTGGGATTTTCTGTGTGTAAAATCATGTCATCTACAACTAAGGACACTGCTGTTTTCTCTCCAATCAATATGCATTTTATTTCTTTTTCTTGCCTTATTGTAGTGACTGGGATTTTAAGTGTGATGTCCAATAGGATTAGAAAATCTGGGCATTCCTATCTTCTGCCTGATCTCACTGAGAAAGCATGGGTCCCTCACTGTTGAGTGTGATGCCAGCCATAGACTTTCTGCTGATGCCCTGTTCAGGTAGGAGAAGTTCTTCTCTAATCTTTGTTGCTGAGTTTTTATCATAAATTGATATTGCTTTGTCAACTGCCTTTTGGCATCAATTGATATTATCATGTCATTTTTATTCTTTAGACTGTTAATATGATGTATTGCATTAGTTGATTTTACTTTTTTAGCTACCAAACCACCCTTGTATTCCTGGAGTAAATAGCACCACTTGACTCTGGCGTGGTACTCTTTACTCTTTTCGTTTATTACCAGATTTAATTTGGTAACATTTGAATGAGGACTGTTATGTCCATGTTCATGAAGAGTATTGACCTGTAGCTTTCTTTATTTGAATGCTCTTTGTCTGGATTTGGTATCCTGATGACTTGCCCTCATTAAATAATTTGGGGAGTCCTCCTCTTCTATTTTTTGAAGACGTTATGTAGAACTGATGGCATTTCTTTGTGAAATATTTATTAGAATTTCTTAGCAAAAAAATGGGCCTGGAGATTTCTTTGTTAAAATGTTTGGGAATACAAATAACCCTCTGAGGGTATGGCTTTCACATGGGGTGAGTTTGTGTTTTCTGAAGAATCCATCCATTTTACCTGAGTGTTGAGTTCATGTGTGTGGAGTTGTCGTGTTATTCCCTGTTTATCCCTTAGTGCCTGCAGTGTCTATAATGATGACCCATTTTTCTTTTTCAATGTTGGTAAACTGTGTCTCCCTCCCTTCCTTTTTTATTCAATGGTATTGTTAGAAGTTCATCAATTTTATTCAAATTTAGTCAAAGAATTAGGTTTGGTGTCATTCATTTTTCTATTGTATTTTAAAATAATTTTGTTGTTTTCTGATCTTACCTTTATTATTTCCCTACTCCTGCTTGGTTTTCATTCATTTTGGTTTCCTTTTTCTGCCTTTTAAAAAGTGGAAACCTACATTATTGAGAACTTTCTATCTTTTTAGTATAATCTTTATTAATAGAGCAGTGTTACCATTCCTCACTGTGGACTTTGTCTATTTCTCTTTTTGGGTTTTTAAATTTTTGTTTCAAGTATTTTAGAGTTCTGGCATTTGGTGAATTCACATTTAGGATTGTTGTTTCCTTGACCCTTTTGTCATTATTTATTTCTTCTCTTTATCCCTGGTGATTCTGTTTGCTGCAAAGCCTACTTTGCCTGATACTAACGTGGCTTATCCTGCTGTCTTCGATGAGGGTTTGTGTGGCGTTTGCTTCACTTTTTGTCTTTGATTTTCATTCTATCTCTATCATTATATTTGGGGTGATTTAATTTTACACAGTGCATCACTGTCTAGGAAATAAAATGTACGTAGTTAACTTTTCACACTTTGCCTGGAATCCATATTTGCTAGTTGGAATTTGTGAATCCATCTTCACGTAAGTCTCCTTCACCTGCCCCTCTAGTGGCAGGAGAGTTACAAGCTAGGTCTGCACACTGAGTCTCCACGAGAAGATATTCTCATTTAAAACATTCCTTTCTCATGTTTTTCTCTGTTGTTAAGATTGGATAATTTCCATTGATCTATTTTCAAATCCACAAACTCTTGTTTCCATTCTGATATTTCTTTACCGTCTTCTATAATCCCATCCAGTGAGGTTTTTTCAAAAAGAACTTATTGCCCCTCCATTCTAAGACGTCCATTTGGTTTATATTTACATCTTCTAGTTCCTTTCTGAGATTTTCTCCTTTCTCATTTGTTTCAGGAGTGTTTGTGACTAGGGGTGGAGTGATTTTATCATAGCCATTTTCATGTTTTTGTCAACAGATCACAACATCTCAGTCGTCTTGGCATGGGCATGGGCTGGCTGGTTCCTGCGTGAGTTGTGATTTTCCTGGTTCTTCATATCCTAGTAAGGTTGAATTGCATTCTGGACACCATGAATATTATGTTAGGAGACTCTGCATCTTATTTTACTCCAATGAAGAGTGTTGATTTTGTATTGGTTTGTTTTAGTGAGCATTAACCCGATTAAATTCAGGCTGCAAGTTTCAACTAACATTTTGTGGTCTGGGTTTCCACAGCCAGTTCCTTTCTCAAAGCCTTCAATGCTGTTTGCACGTGCCCTGTGTGTGCACCACCGGGGTCTAGGCTGAGGCCTGCCCACGAGCTCAAATCCACATGTGAGCAGCTCAGGGCAGCCCAGGAGGCCACACGCCACTTACCAAGACTCTCCCTCTCCTGAATCTCCCTAAAATGTCCTTTCTCCCTGGGAACCCTCATTTTCATTCTCTAGCTAGAAAGCCGGGGATTTAGTTACCTGCTGAGATGTGCACTCTCATGGCTGTGGCAGGCCTGGGCCAAGGCCTGGGAAGATGAGAGAGAAAGAAGCAGTGGGGCTGGCCCCATCCTGCTGGAGCCCCACATGCAGAGGAGGTTCCCCCGCGGGGCTGGGTCCTGCCCTCTGCCATTGTCCCCACAGCTGCTGCCACAGACCCAGGTGATTGCCGGGGGCAGGGGGCAGGGGGCAGAGGGCAGGGGGCAGGAGGCAGGGTGTAGGGAGGGGTGGGGTGTCTTCCCTTCCCCTTAGGTCCTCTCTCTGTAGGCCCCAGCTCAGGCTGTGTGGTCCTTCCTGGAGTGTCCTGCACGTGGCCCCTGAGAGCTTGTGGACCCTGCTGCCTCGATGTGGGCAGGGGATGCAGGGGGGATGCGGGAGGGGACGCAGGTGCACCTGCTGCCTGGCCACTGCTCCTCAAGTTCTGCCCCATTGTTCTTGCCAGAGTCCGTGGCCAGGGGCTCCCTGGGAGAGGTGAGTGGCATGTCTCCCCTCCTCAACCAGTAACAGGAGCCCCCTGAGCGGCGCCTTCCCAGCAAGGACGCCAGAGGGCTCTGGCCACAGACCTGCCATGGCTTGCTTATATGTTCAGTCCTGATGTTCAGGAACTACCATCGCTTAAATATTTATGCAAACTTCTGTCCATGGAGTCGTGCAGCTTCAACTACTGGGTACTTTTCATGGAGTCCTAGTTCACACGTACTAATTTCCTTTTCTACTATTTATACTTTTGTGGAACATTAAAGATTGTTCTATAACGTTTCTGTCCCCTAAAAATGTCTTTTAAAAATGAAATTTGATACATATAAAATACCGACGCTTCTACAGTCATGTCTTAGTCTGTCCGTGTGATCGTTGGCTGGGATGGGTCAGCTCATGTGGTGCTGAGGAACCGCGTGGCTTAAGAGCTGTGACGATTTTCAGGACTTTGTTATGTAAAAGATGATTTCTGTTTCTACTTTGAATATAAACGTACATCAGTAGGAACGGGACGGGAAAGCCACCTCGTGGCACGTCACTATGTGTTAAAAATTCTAAGACATATTGTCCTGTGAAGAACTTCCAAAGGGATGGCTCGCTGACGGACGGCTCCTGACCACGTTTCGCTGCTTCAGGGACGGTTCTGCTGCATTGGTCTTTCCTTGTGGGTGACGGCCAGGATTTCACCCCAGCGCAACCTACTGAAGCCCCACTCCTCTGACTTCAGAGCTGTCCAGGACCCAGGCTATGAGGCAGCTGCTGAGAGGTCCCAGTACAGGTTGGGTGCACATGTTTTCAAGGAACTTACAGGACAGCTCCGGGAACTGAGGCCTACACAACAATGGAGAATTCAGGCTTTGTTTCACTTTCTTAAAAAGGAAGTCCAATTACATTTATGAGTATGACCATGACCATGCATAAATATAACTAATTTCTGAAAGTACTGCATACGTGAGTGCTGGTTCTCGGGTGCCAGTACGATGCCACGTGTGTGAGGCTGTCAACACTAGGAAGATTAAAGACACCCCAAAATACAAGTCAGAAGAGGGGCAAGTGCTGGAGGAGATCAGTGAAAGGCCACCCGCCACCCCCAGAGCCTGGCAGAAAGCAGCTTGCCCACGAGGGCTGGCCGGGTTCTGTGCCAGCTTCCCGGGGCTACTTAACAGCGTTCCAGAGACTGGGGGCTTCAACAACAGAAACCTGTTGTCTCACCGTTCTGGAGGCCAGAAGTCTCTCAGATCAAGGTGTAGCCAGAGGTGGTGGCGGCCGCCTGTGGTCCCAGGTACTCGGGAGGCTGAGGCAGGAGAATCACTTGAACCAGGGAGGCAGAGGTTGCAGTGAGCTGAGATCGTGCCGCTGCACTCCAGCCTGGGAGACAGAGTGAGACTCCGTCTCAAAAAAAAAAAAAAAAAAAAAAGAAGGTTCCAAGTACTGTAAAGAAAAATAAAGCAGGCTGGACTCAGTGGCTCACGCCTGTAATCCCAACACATTGAGAGGCTGAGGTGGGAGGATTGCTTGAGCTCAGGAGTTCGAGGCCAGCCTGGGCAACACAGCAAAACCCTGTCTCAAAAAAAAAAAAAATTAGCTGGGTATGGTGGCATGCACCTGTAGTCCCAGCCACTGGGGAGGCTGAGGATGGAGGATTGCTTGAGCCCAGGAGGTGAAGGTTGCAGTAAGCCGAGATCATGCCACTGCACTCCAGCTTGGATGACAGAGCCAGAACCTGAAAAAGAAAGAAAGAAAGAAAGAAAGAAAGAAAGAAAGAAAGAAAGAAAGAAAGAAAGAAAGAAAGAAGAGAGAAAGAAAAGGAAAGAAAGAAAAAGAAAGAAAGAAAGAGAGAGAGAAAGAGAGAGGAGGAAGGAAGGAAGGGAAAGAGAAAGAAAGAGAAAGAAAGAAAGGAAGGAAGGAAGGAAGGAAGGAAGCAGGGATGGGGGCATGCTGGGGAGGAGGCTGGGAACGCAGGGGAGGGGCTGGGGATGCAAGCTTTCCTGAGTTCCCACAGTTCTCTGCCCCTCTCCTGTCTCACAGGGCAAGGGCCACCTGGGGCTTGCGGTGGTTTTACACCAAGCTAATATCTTGTTCTTCCCAACAGACGGAGGCCCATTGAGGCTTCTCTGTCCTCCATGAGGAATAGCATTGGCCTAAACCTGCAGACAGCATTGCAAAGAGAAGTCAGGCAAACCCGCTGATGAAGAATGATTCCAGTGTGCTGACGGAGGCTGACATTTCTTGCCATGGGTGATTTAATGTTGGGCCTCAATTTTTCACTCCCCCCGTAAGAGTATGACATAGCCACAACCTTGCCAGGGCCTGAGGGAGGGTGGATGAACTTATCCATCCCATAGGTGTTGCTCGTGGCTGGGTGACTTGCTTCTGCCAGTGAGATTTTCAGACACGGCACAAGCAGAAGCCTGGAATGTGTGGGCACTGCCAGGGCTGCCCTCTGAGGCTCTTGATTTTCCCCACGAGATGCACGTGCCCCAGGGAACGGCGGCTCTGGCTGCGGGATGAGAGGCGTGTGGAGCAGGCATGGTTCCCATCCTTAGCCTGCAGTCAAGCCCAGACTAGATCAGCCTAAGCCCAGCCATGCCACGGGTGCAGGAGTGAAGAGCAAATGCTAACTGTCCATGGAATTGACTTTCAAAGGGGCGTGTCATGTGCCTCATCCCAGCAACAGTGAAGGCATTTCCCTATCAGTCAGTTGGTAAATGATTATTGACAAACAATGTGCTGGGAAGGTGGAGTGATTTGAGTAGATTTGGCCTCTATTCTCATGGGGCTTCCTTTCTAGAGGGGCAGGCAGATGATGGATGGATAAATATAAATGATTCTAATAGGTTGGTGCAGCAGTCATTAAAAGGAATGGCCAAAAAAGAAAAGAAGAAATGGGGAGGAGCCGCTGCTGCAGTTCATTAATAGTAATGGCAAAAAGCGCGATGACTTGTGCCCCAACCTAACACAGTAACCATGGGTGTGCAAAATGTGGCAATTGGGAAGTTCCGAGTGCTAGGAGAGCATCTAGCTTCCCGGCGTCAGGACACGGGGGTTGGCAACCTAACCAAGGTTAAGTCCAAGTGAGGAGGGTGGGCAGGGAGCGATATTTCAGTGGAGACTCCAAGGATGAATGGTATTTAGAGATTAAACCCCGATAGAGAGGGTGTGTGTCTGGCACAGAGAAGAGCCTGTGCAAAAGCCGGCGGGGTGAGAGGACACCGTGTGTTCATCCACCTGAGGGGCGACCAGCAGGCTGGAGCTCAGCGGGTTGAGAGGAGGATGCAGAGCCCGGGAAAGGCACCCTAGGCAGAGGGCACAGCAGGGCAAAGGCCTGGAGTCGGGCCCGAGCCTGTGTGGTTTGAGGAACGGACAGAGGCCTGTCTGGCAGGAAGGGAACGGCACAGGGGAGAGACCTTAGGCCAGAGCAGAGGGCAGGGCTGTGCTGGGCACTGTGGGGTGTGGATGGTGCTGGCATTTCAGAGGGGAGACCATAGACCAGGGCAGAGGGCAGGGCCGTGCCGGGCACTTTGGGCTGTGGATGGGAGCTGGCATTTATGCTCAGGTGATGGGAATATGTTAGAAGATTTTAAGGAGGGGAATAGCAGTTGGGATTAATGTGTATTCTGGGAATCTCAACAAAGTAAATTCATAGTTCGAATTTTCATAAGACTTCTGCACAGGGAGAGAGAAATAAGATCGCGTCTACAGCTGTGTGATGATTTTATTTAAAAATACTACTAAGTTTCTAAACGTGATTTCAAATGGTGCGTTTCTGTTTCACATTGGACATAAATAGATTGCAAGGCTAATGGAAAACAGAAAAGTTAACTCATGAACATAGAAGAGATACCGATTTGCAAACAAAACATTTATTCATTTACTTCAGCTGCAGTTTTGTTGACTGCTGAATTTCATGAGAAGGGATTGTTCCGGGAGGGTCGTGGGGCTGAAGACCTGGAGAGGAGCTGGTGCTACCGCTGTTCAAATCTGAGGGTGGTGGAGATGGGGCCTTGGGGAGCAACAGGTGCTGCCTTTTAAGTCTGAGAGTCATTGAGCTGGACGTCCAGGGAGGAGCCGGTGCTGCCGCTGATGTCTTAGGTTGAGGAGCTGAAGACAATGAAGGAGCCAGTGTGGCTGTTGTGTGAGGGTCGTGGAGCTGGAGATCCAGGTGGGAGAGGTGTGCTAGCTCGGGGAGTAGCTGATGTTCTACCGTGAGGTCCCTGCAGCTGCAGACCCGGAGAGGCATTGATGTTGTAGATTGAGGGCCGTGTAGCTGGAGACCCGGTGAGCTGATGTTCCAGTTTGAGGATGTTGCAGCTGCAGACGTGGAGAGGAGCCGATGTTCTAGTTTGAGGGTCTTGCAGCCGCAGACCTGGGGAGGAGCTGATGTTCCGGTTTGAGGATCTTGCAGCCGCAGACCCGGGGAGGAGCTGATGTTCCGGTTTGAGAGTCTTTGCAGCCGCAGAACCGGGGAGGAGCCGTTGTTCCGGTTTGAGGGTCCCGCAACCACGGACCCGGGGAGAAGCTGATGTTCCGGTTTCAGAGTCTTGCAGCCGCGGAGCCGTGGAGGAGTTGATGTTCCAGTTTGAGGGTCTTGCAGCTGCGACCCGGGAAGGAGCTGATGTTCTGATTTGGGCGTCTTGCAGCCGCAGACCCAGGGAGGAGCTGATGTTCCGGTTTAAGGGTCTTGCAGCCACAGACTCGGGGAGGAGCTGATGTTCCGGTTTAGGGTCTTGCAGCCGCAGACCTGTGGAGGCGCGGATGTTCCTGTTTGAGGGTTTTGCAGCTGCAGACCCGGGGAGGAGCCGATGTTCTAGACTGAGGGTCGTGCAGACACAGACCCGGAGAGGAGCCGATGTTGTAGTTTGAGGATCTTGCAGCCGCGGACCCTAAGAGGAGCCGGTGTTCCAGTTTGAGATTCGTGCAGCCAAAAACCCGGGGAGGAGCCGATGTTCCAGTTTGAGGTTCGTGCAGCCACAGACCTAGGGAGGAGCTGATGATCCAGTTTGAGGGTCGTGTAGCCGCAGACACAGGGAGGAGCTGATGATCCAGTTTGAGGGTCGTGCAGTGGCAGACCCGGGGAGGCAGTGATGTTCCGGTTTGTGGGTCGTGCAGCCGCGGACCCGGAGAGGAGCTAATGTTCCCGTTTGGGGGTCTTGAAGCCGCAGACCTGGGAAGGAGCTGATGTTCCCGTTTGGGAGTATTGCAGCCGCAGACCCGGGGAGGAGCTGATGTTCCGGTTTGGGGGTCTTGCAGCGACAGACCTGGGGAGCAGCTGATGTTCCGCTTTTGGGGTCTTGCAGCTGCAGACCCGCGGAGGAGCTGATGTTCTGGTTTGGGGGTCTTGCAGCCGCAGACCGGGGAGGAGCCGTTGTTCCGGTTTGAGGGTCCCGCAACCGCGGACCCGGGGAGAAGCTGATGTTCCGGTTTCAGAGTATTGCAGCCGCGGAGCCGTGGAGGAGCTGATGTTCCAGTTTGAGGGTCTTGCAGCTGTGACCCGGGAAGGAGCTGATGTTCTGGTTTGGGCGTCTTGCAGCCACAGACCCGGGAGGAGCTGATGTTCCAGTTTAAGGGTCTTGCAGCCGCAGACCCAGGGAGGAGCTGATGTTCCGGTTTGGGGGTCTTGCAGCCGCAGACCCGGGGAGGAGCTGATGTTCAGGTTGAGGGTCTTTGCATCGCAGAACCGGGGAGGAGCGTTGTTCCGGTTTGAGGGTCCTGCAACCGGGAGCTGGGGAGAAGCTGATGTTCCAGTTTCAGAGTATTGCAGCCGCGGAGCCGTGGAGGAGCTGATGTTCCAGTTTGAGGTCTTGCAGCTGCGACCCAGGAGGAGCTGATGTTCTGATCTGGGCGTCTTGCAGCCGCAGACCAGGGAGGCGCTGATGTTCCAGTTTAAGGGTCTTGCAGCCACAGACTCGGGGAGGAGCTGATGTTCCGGTTTTAGGGTCTTGCAGCCGCAGACCTGTGGAGGCGCGGATGTTCCTGTTTGAGGGTTTTGCAGCCGCAGACCCGGGGAGGAGCCGATGTTCTAGACTGAGGGTCGTGCAGACGCAGACCCGGAGAGGAGCCGATGTTGTAGTTTGAGGATCTTGCAGCCGCAGACCCTAAGAGGAGCCGGTGTTTCAGTTTGAGGTTCGAGCAGCCAAAAACCCGGGGAGGAGCCGATGTTCCAGTTTGAGGTTCGTGCAGCCACAGACCTAGGGAGGAGCTGATGATCCAGTTTGAGGGTCGTGTAGCCGCAGACACAGGGGGAGCTGATGATCCAGTTTGAGGGTCGTGCAGCCACATTCCCGGAGAGGAGCTGATGATCCAGTTTGAGGTTCGTGCAGCCGCAGACACAGGGAGGAGCTGATGTTCCGGTTTGAGGGTCGTGCAGTGGCAGACCCGGGGAGGCAGTGATGTTCCGGTTTGTGGGTCGTGCAGCCGCGGACCCGGGGAGGAGCTAATGTTCCTGTTTGGGGGTCTTGAAGCCGCAGACCTGGGAAGGAGCTGATGTTCCCGTTTGGGAGTATTGCAGCTGCAGACCCGGGGAGGAGCTGATGTTCCGGTTTGGGGGTCTTGCAGCGACAGACCTGGGGAGCAGCTGATGTTCCGCTTTTGGGGTCTTGCAGCCGCAGACCCGCGGAGGAGCTGATGTTCCGGTTTGGGGGTCTTGCAGCCGCAGACCCGGGGAGGAGCTGATGTTCCGGTTTGAGGGTGGTGCAGCCATGGACCCGAGGAGGAGCTGATGTTCCGGTTTCTGAGTCTTGCAGCCGCGGATCCAGGGAGGAGCTCATGTTCCGGTTTGAGGATGGTGCAGCCGCGCACCGCTGGAGGAGCTGATATTCCGGTTTGAGGGTCTTGCGTCTGCGGACCCGGGGAGGAGCTGAAGTTCCGGTTTGAGGGTCTTGCAGCCGCAGACCCGGGGAGGAGCTGATGTTCCGGATTGGGGGTCTTGCAGCTGCAGACCTGGGGAGGAGCTGATGTTCTGCTTTGAGGGTCTCGCAGCTGCAGACCAGGGAGGAGCTGATATTCGGGTTTGAGGGTCTTACAGACCCGTGAAGGAGCTGATGTTCCAGTTGCACGGTCCTGCAGCCATGGACCTGGGGAGGAGCTGATGTTCCGGTTTCAGGGTCTTGCAGCTGCATACCCGGGGAGGAGCTGATGTTCTGGTTTGAGGGTCTTGAAGCCACGGACCCGCGGAGGAGCTGATGTTCCGGTTTGAGGGTCTTGCAGCCACAGACCCTTGGAGGAGCTGATGTTCCGGTTTCAGGGTATTGCAGCCGCAGACCTTGGGAGGAGCTGATGTTCTGGTTTGAAGGTCGTGCAGCCGCAGACCCGGGGAGGAGCTGATTTTCCGGTTTGAGGGTCTTGCATCCGCAGTCCCGGGGAGGAGCTGATGTTCTGGTTTGGGGGTCTTGCAGCCATGGACCCGGGGAGGAGTCGATGTTCCGGTTTGAGGGTGGTGCAGTCGCGGACCCGGGAGGAGCTGATGTTCCGGTTTGAGGGTCTTGCAGCCACAGACCTGGGGAGGAGCTGATGTTCCAGTTTGAGGGTCTTGCAGCCGCGGACCTGGGGAGGAGCTGATGTTCCAGTTTGAGGGTCTTGCAGCCGCGGACCTGGGGAGGAGCTGATGTTCCGGTTTGAGGGTCTTGCAGCTGCGGACCCAGGGAGGAGCTGACGTTCCAGTTTGATGGTCTTGCAGCCGCAAACCCAGGAAGGAGCTGATGGTCCGGTTTGAGGGTCTTGCAGCCGCGGACCAGGGGAGGAGCTGATGTTCCAGTTTGAGGGTCTTGCAGCCGCGGACCAGGGAGGAGCTGATGTTCCAGTTTGAGGGTCTTGCATCCGCAGACCAGCGGAGGAGCTGATGTTCCAGTTTGAGGGTCTTGCAGCCGCAGGCCCGGTGAGGAGCTGATCAGCTTTGAGGGTCGTGCAGCCGCAGACCTGGGGAGGAGCTGATGTTCCAGTTTGAGGGTCTTGCAGCCGCGGACCCGGGGAGGAGCTGATGTTCCAGTTTGAGGTCTTGCAGCTGCAGACCCGGGGAGGAACTGATGTTCCGGTTTGACGGTCTTGCAGCCGCAGACCCGGGGAGGAGCTGATGTTCCGGTTTGACGGTCTTGCAGCCGCAAACCCGGGGAGTAGCTGATGTACCGGTTTGAGGGTCTTGCAGCCGCAGACCAGGGAGGAGCTGATGTTCCGGTTTCAGGGTCTTGCAGCCGCAGACCTGTGGAGGCGCGGATGTTCCTGTTTGAGGGTTTTGCAGGTGCAGACCCAGAGAAGTGCCAGTGTTCTACATTGAGGGTCGTGCAGCCGCAGACCTGTAGAGGAGCCGATGTTGTAGTTTGAGGATCCTGCAGCCGCAGACCCGAGAGGCGCCGGTGTTTCAGTTTGAGGTTCGTGCAGCCGAAAACCCGGGGAGAAGCTGATGTTCCGGTTTCAGGCTATTGCAGCCGCAGACCTGGGGAGGAGTTGATGTTCTGCTTTGAGGGTCTTGCAGCCGCAGACCAGGGGAGGAGCTGATGTTCGGTTTGGGGGTCTTGCATCCGCAGTCCCGGGGAGGAGCTGATGTTCTAGTTTGGGGGTCTTGCAGCCACGGACCCGGGGAGGAGCCGATGTTCCGGTTTGAGGGTGGTGCAATCACGGACCCGGGGAGGAGCTGATGTTCCGGTTTGAGGGTCTTGCAGCTGCGGACCTGGGGAGGAGCTGATGTTCCGGTTTGAGGGTCTTGCAGCCGCGGACCTGGGGAGGAGCTGATGTTCCAGTTTGAGGGTCTTGCAGCTGCGGACCCGGGGAGGAGCTGATGTTCCGGTTTGAGGGTCTTGCAGCTGCGGACCCGGGGAGGAGCTGATGTTCCGGTTTGACGGTCTTGCAGCCGCAAACCCAGGGAGGAGCTGATGGTCCGGTTTGAGGGTCTTGCAGCCGCGGACCAGGGAGGAGCTGATGTTCCGGTTTCAGGGTCTTGCAGCCGCAGACCCGTGGAGGCGCGGATGTTCCTGTTTGAGGGTTTTGCAGCCGCAGACCTGGGGAGGTGCCAATGTTCTACATTGAGGGTCGTGCAGCCGCAGACCTGGAGAGGAGCCGATGTTGTAGTTTGAGGATCTTGCAGCCGCAGACCCCGAGAGGTGCCAGTGTTTCAGTTTGAGGTTCGTGCAGCCGAAAACCCGGAGAGGTGCCAATGTTCCAGTTTGAGGTTCGTGCAGCCGAAAACCCGGGGAGGAGCCAATGTTCCAGTTTGAGGGTAGTGCAGCCGCAGACCGGGGAAGAGCAGATATTCCAGTTTGAGGGTCGTGTACCCGCAGATCCAGGGAAGAACTGATGTTCCAGTTTGAGGTTCGTGCAACCGCAGACCAGGGGAGGAGCTGATGTTCCAGTTTGAGGGTCGTGCAGCGCAGACCCAGGAGCCGCTGATTTTCCAATTTGAGGGTCGTGCAGCCGCAGACCTGGGGAGGAGCTGATGTTCCGGTTTGAGGGTCTTGCATCCGCAGACCAGCGGAGGAGCTGATGTTCCAGTTTGAGGGTCGTGGAGCCGCAGGCCCGACGAGGAGCTGATCTGCTTGAGGGTCCTGCAGCCGCAGACCAGGGAGGAGCTGATGTTCCGGTTTAAGGGTCTTGCAGGCGCAGACCCGTGGAGGAGCTGATGTTCCGGTTTCAGGGTCTTGCAGGCGCCGACCCGGGGAGGATCTGATGTTCTGGTTTTAGGGTTTTGCAGCCACAGACCTGTGGAGGCGCGGATGTTCCTGTTTGAGGGTTTTGCAGCCGCAGACCTGGGGAGGAGCCGGTGTTCTAGACTGAGGGTCATGCAGACGCAGACCCGGAGAGGAGCCGATGTTGTAGTTTGAGGATCTTGCAGCCGCAGACCCTAAGAGGAGCCGGTGTTCAGTTTGAGGTTCGTACAGCCAAAAACCCAGGGAGGAGCCGATGTTCCAGTTTGAGGTTCGTGCAGCCACGGACTTAGGGAGGAGCTGATGTTCCAGTTTGAGGTTCGTGTAGCCGCAGACCCGGGGAAGAGCTGATGTTCCAGTTTGAGGGTCGTGCAGCCACATTCCCGGAGAGGAGCTGATGATCCAGTTTGAGGGTCGTGCAACCGCAGACACGGGGAAGAGCTGATGTTCCAGTTTGAGGGTCGTGCAGCCGCAGACCCAGTGAGGAGCTGATGTTCCGGTTTGAGGGTCGTGCAGTGGCAGACCCGGGGAGGCAGTGATGTTCAGGTTTGAGGGTCGTGCAGCCGCAGACCCTGGGAGGAGCTAATGTTCCCGTTTGGGGGTCTTGAAGCTGCAGACCTGGGAAGGAGCTGATGTTCCCATTTGGGAGTATTGCAGCCGCAGACCCGGGAGGAGCTGATGTTCCGGTTTGGGGTGTTGCAGCCGCAGACCTGGGGAGTAGCTGATGTTCCGCTTTGGGGTCTTGCAGCCGCAGACCCGGGGAGGAGCTGATGTTCCGGTTGGGGGTCTTGCAGCCGCAGACCCGGGTAAGAGCTGATGTTCCGGTTTGGGGGTGTTGCAGCTGCAGACCTGGGGAGTAGCTGATGTTCCGCTTTGGGGTCTTGCAGCCGCAGACCCGGGGAGGAGCTGATGTTCCGGTTTGGGGGTCTTGCAGCCGCAGAGCCGGGTAAGAGCTGATGTTCCGGTTTGAGGGTGGTGCAGCCATGGACCCGAGGAGGAGCTGATGTTCCGGTTTCTGGGTCTTGCAGCCGCGGATCCAGGGAGGAGCTCATGTTCCGGTTTGAGGATGGTGCAGCCGCGCACCCGTGGAGGAGCTGATATTCCGGTTTGAGGGTCTTGCATCTGCGGACCCAGGGAGGAGCTGAAGTTCCGGTTTGAGGGTCTTGCAGCCGCAGACCCTGGGAGGAGCTGATGTTCCGGTTTGGGGGTCTTGTAGCCGCGGACCCGGGTAAGAACTGATATGCCGGCGTGGGGGTCTTGCAGTCGCGGACCAGGGGAGATGTTGATGTTCCGGTTTGAGGGTGGTGCAGCCGCAGACCCGGGGGGGAGCTGATGTTCCCGTTTGAGGGTCTTGCAGCCGCGGACCCGGGGAGGAGCCGATGTTGTAGTTTGAGGATCTTGCAGCCGCAGACCCTGAGAGGCGCCAGTGTTCCAGTTTGAGGTTTATGCAGCCAAAATCCCGGGGTGGAAGCGATGTTCCATTTTGAGGGTCGTGCAGCCGCAGACCCAGGGAAGAGCTGATGTTCCAGTTTCAGGATCGTGTAGCTGCAGACCTGGGGGAAGAGCTGATGTTCCAGTTTCAGGGTCGTTCAGCCACAGACCAGGGGAGGAGCTGATGTTCCAGTCTGAGGGTCGTGCAGCGGCAGACTCGGGAGGCGCTGATGTTCCAATTTCAGGGTCGTGCAGCCGCAGACCCGGGGAGGAGCTGATGTTCCGGTTTGAGGGTCTTGCAGCCACAGACCCGGAGAGGAGCTGATGTTCCGGTTTGAAAGTCTTGCAGCCGCGGAGCCGTGGAGGAGCAGATGTTCCAGTTTGAGGGTCTTGCAGCCGCGACTCAGGAAGGAGCTGGTGTTCCGGTTTGAGGGTCTTGCAGCCGCAGACCCGGAGAGGAGCTGATGTTCCGGTTTGAGAGTCTTGGCAGCCGCGGAGCCGTGGAGGAGCAGATGTTCCGGTTTGAGGGTCTTGCAGCCGCGACTCAGGAAGGAGCTGGTGTTCCGATTTGAGGGTTTTGCAGCCGCGGCCCTGGGACGAGGTGATGTTCCTGTTTGGGGGTCTTGCAGCCGCGGACCCGGGGAGGAGCTGATGTTCCGCTTTGGGCGCCTTGCAGCCGCAGACCCGGTGAGGAGCTGATTTCCGCTTTGAGGGTCTCGCAGCCCGAGACCAGGGAGGAGCTGATGTTCGGGTTTGAGGGTCTTACAGACCCGAGGAGGAGCTGATGTTCCGGTTGGAGGGTCCTACAGCCGCAGACGTGGGCAGGAGCTCATGTTCCGGTTTGGGCGTCTTGTAGCCTTGGACCCAGGGAGGAGCTGATGTTCCGGATGGAGGGGTTTTTTTTTTTTTTTTTTTTTGGTTAGAAATAATTTAATTCAACTTCCTTTGATTTACATATGAAAAGATTGAAGTTTATCCAAGGCCACAAGGTGATGTTTAGAATCCAGAACAACATTGGGATCTTCTGCTTTCCAGGATCTTTAGCTCATCTTTCTTCCTTTCTACTTATGTATAATGCAGGAGCTGGCAAGTAGAGCTTTTTAACTGTTTTGTTGTCGCTGGGTGGTTGGTTGTCTGTTGTATTTTTCAATGTTTCGCCATGTTGGCCATGCTGGTCTCCAACTCCTACCTGAAGTGATCAACCCGCCTCGGCCTCCCAGAGCGCCGGACTACAGGGCGTGAGCCACCACGTCGAGACCCCCACATCTGCTTCTGGCCTCCCTGGTAGACCTCCCAGACGGGGGGGTGGGCAGAGGCACTCCGCACATCCCAGACGGGGCAGCGGGCAGGAGGCTCCTCACGTTCCAGAACGGGGCGCCGGCAGAGGCGCTCCTCACTTCCCAGACGGGCGCCGGGCAGAGGCGCTCCTCACCTTCCCAGACGGGGCGGCGGGGCAGAGGCGCTCCTCACTTCCCAGAGGGGGCGCCGGGCAGAGCGCTCCTCACTTCCCTAGACGGGTGGTGGCCGCTGCCCAGAGGCGCTCCTCACTTCCCAACGGGGGGGGCCGAGGCGCTCCTCAGTTCCCCAGAGGGGCGGCGGGGCAGAGGCGCTCCTCACTTCCCAGATGATGGGGTGGCCTCGGGCAGAGGCTCCTCCTTCCCAGAGGGGGCCGGGCAGAGGCGCTCCTCACTTCCAGACGATGGGTGGCCGGGCAGAGGCGCTCCTCACTTCCCAGACGATGGGTGGCCGGGCAGAGGCGCTCCTCACTTCCCAGACGATGGGTGGCCGGGCAGAGGCGCTCCTCACTTCCCAGACGGGGCGGCCGGCAGAGGCTCCTCACTTCCCAGACGATGGGCGGCCGGGCAGAGGCGCTCCTCACTTCCCAGATGGGGCGGCCGGGCAGAGGCGCCCTCACTTCCCAGACGATGGGTGGCCGGGCAGAGGCGCTCCTCAGTTCCCAGACGATGGGTGGCCGGGCAGAGGCGCTCCTCACTTCCCAGACGGGGCGGCCGGGCAGAGGCGCCCTCACTTCCCAGACGGGGCGGCCGGGCAGAGTCGCTCCTCACTTCCCAGACGATGGGCGGCCGGGCAGAGGCGCTCCTCACTTCCCAGACGGGGGCCGGGCAGAGGCGCCCTCACTTCCCAGACGGGGCGGCCGGGCAGAGGCGCTCCTCACTTCCCAGACGGGGCGGCCGGGCAGAGGCGCTCCTCACTTCCCAGACGGGGCGGCCGGGCAGAGGCGCTCCTCACTTCCCAGACTGGGCGGCCGGGCAGAGGCGCTCCTCACTTCTTCCGAGATGATGGGTGGCCGGGCAGAGGCGCTCCTCCTTTTCCCAGACGATGGTGGCCGGGCAGAGGCGCCTCCTCACTTCTTCCCAGACGATGGGTGGCCGGGCAGAGGCGCTCCTCACTTCCTAGACGGGGCGGCCGGGCAGAGGCGCTCCTCACTTCCAGACGATGGGTGGCCGGGCAGAGGCGCTCCTCACTTCTTCCCAGACGATGGGTGGCCGGGCAGAGGCGCTCCTCACTTCCCAGAGGATGGGTGGCCGGGCAGAGGCGCCCTCACTCCCAGACGGGGCGGCCGGGCAGAGGCGCCCCCCCTCCCAGACGGGGCGGCCGGGCAGAGGCGCCCCTCCCTCCCAGAGGGGCGGCCGGGCAGAGGCGCCCCTCACCTCCCAGACGGGGCGGCCGGGCAGAGGCGCCCCACTCCCGACGGGGCGGCCGGGCAGAGCGCCCCTCCCTCCAGACGGGCCGCGGCCGGCAGGGGCCCCCACTCCCAGACGGGGCCGGGCAGAGGCCCCCACCTCCCAGACGGCGGCCCGGGCAGAGGCGCCCCCACTCCCAGACGGGGCGGCCGGGCAGAGGCGCCCCCTCACTCCCAGACGGGCGGCCGGGCGAGGGCCCCCCTCCCCAGACGGGGCGCCGGGCAGAGGGCCCCACTCCAGACGGGCGCCGGGCAGAGGGCCCCTCACTCCCAGACGGGGCGGCCGGGCAGAGGCCCCCCACTCCCAGACGGGCGCCGGGCAGAGGCCCCCCCTCCCAGACGGGGCGCCGGGCAGAGGGCCCCCACTCCAGACGGGGCGGCCGGGCAGAGGGGTCCCCTCACTCCCAGACGGGGCGGCCGGGCAGAGGCGGCCCCCTCACTTCCCAGACGGGGGCGCCGGGCAGAGGCGCCCCTCACCTCCAGACGGGCGGCCGGGGCAGAGGCGCCCCTTCACTCCTAGACGGGGCGGCCGGGCAGAGGCGCCCTCACTCTCCCAGACGGGGCGGCCGGGCAGAGGCGCCCCTCACTTCCCAGACGATGGGGGCCGGGCAGAGGGCCCCTCACTTCCCAGACGGGGGGCGCGTGGCAGAGGGGCGCCCACTCCTCCCCAGACGTGGGGCCGGGCAGAGGCGCTCCTCACTTTCCCAGACTGGGTGGCCGGGCAGAGGCGCTCCCTCACTTCCCAGACGGGGTGGCCAGCCAGGGCAGAGGCGCTCCCTCACTTCCCAGATCCCAGACGGGGCGGCCGGGCAGAGGAGCTCCTCACTTCCCAGACGGGGCGGCCGGGCAGAGGCGCTCCTCAACCATCGTCTGGGAAGTGAGGAGCGCCTCTGCCTGGCCACAGCCCCATCTGCCTGGGAAGTGAGGAGTGCCTCTGCCCGGCCGCCACCCCGTCTGGGAAGTGAGGAGCGCCTCTGCCCGGCTGCCCCATCTGGGAAGTGAGGAGCGCCTCTGCCCGGCACCCCGTCTGGGAAGTGAGGAGCGCCTCTGCCCGCCACCATTGTCTGGGAAGTGAGGAGCGCCTCTGCCCGGCCACCCATCGTCTGGAAGTGAGGAGCGCCTCTGCCCGGCCGCCCATCTGGGAAGTGAGGAGCGCCTCTGCCCGGCCACCCATCGTCTGGGAAGTGAGGAGCGCCTCTGCCCGGCCACCCATCGTCTGGGAAGTGAGGAGCGCCTGTGCCCGGCCACCCATCGTCTGGAGAAGTGAGGAGCGCCTGTGCCCGGCCGCCCCATCTGGGAAGTGAGTAGCGCCTCTGCCCGGCCACCCGTCTGGGATGAGGAGCGCCTCTGCCCGGCCACCATCGTCTGGGAAGTGAGGAGCGCCTCTGCCCGGCCACCCCGTCTGGGAAGTGAGGAGCGCGTCTGCCCGGCCGCCCCATCTGGGAAGTGAGGAGCGCCTCGCCCGGCCACTCATCGTCTGGGAAGTGAGGAGCGCCTGTGCCCGGCCACCCATCGTCTGGGAAGTGAGGAGCGCCTGTGCCCGGCCACCATCGTCTGGGAAGTGAGGAGCGCCTGTGCCCGGCCACCCATCGTCTGGGAAGTGAGGAGCACCTCTGCCCGGCCGCCCCATCTGGGAAGTGAGGAGCGCCTCTGCCCGGCCACCCATCGTCTGGGAAGTGAGGAGCGCCTCTGCCCGCGCCCCGTCTGGGAAGTGAGGAGCGCCTCTGCCCGGCCACCCCGCTGGGAAGTGAGGAGCGCCTCTGCCCGGCCACCCATCGTCTGGGAAGTGAGGAGCGCCTCTGCCCGGCTGCCCCATCTGGGAAGTGAGGAGCGCCTCGGCCCACCCCGTCTGGGAAGTGAGGAGCGCCTCTGCCCGGCCACTCGTCTGGGAAGTGAGGAGCGCGTCTGCCCGGCCGCCCCATCTGGGAAGTGAGGAGCGCCTCTGCCTGGCCACCCATCGTCTGGGAAGTGAGGAGCGCCTGTGCCCGGCCCCCATCGTCTGGGAAGTGAGGAGCGCCTCTGCCCGGCCACCCATCGTCTGGGAAGTGAGGAGCGCCTCTGCCCGGCCACCCATCGTCTGGGAAGTGAGGAGCGCCTCTGCCCGGCCGCCCCGTCTGGGAAGTGAGGAGCGCCTCTGCCCGGCCCCCGTCTGGGAAGTGAGGAGCGCCTCTGCCCGGCCACCCATCGTCTGGGAAGTGAGGAGCGCCTCTGCCCGGCCGCCCCATTTGGGAAGTGAGGAGCGCCTCTGCCCGGCCACCCATCGTCTGGGAAGTGAGGAGCGCCTCTGCCCGGCCGCCCCGTCTGGGAATGAGGAGCGGCCTCTGCCGGCCACCCATTCTCTGGAAGTGAGGAGCCGCCTCTGCCCGGCCGCCCCGTCTGGGAAGGAGGAGCGCCTCTGCCTCGGCCACCCCGTCTGGGAATGAGGAGCGCCTCTGCCTGGCCCCCTGGATGAGAGCGCCTCTGGGACAGTCTGGAAGTAGGACGCCCTCTGCCCGGCTGCCCCTTCTGGGAAGTGAGGAGCGCCTCTGCCGGCCGCCCCGTCTGGGAAGAAGGAAGCGCCTCTGCCCGGCCCCCCGTCTGGGAGAAGTAGAATCTGGCCACCCATGCTGTGCCCTGGCCACCTCATCGTCTGGAAGTGAGGAGCGCCTCTGCCCGGCCCCCCCGATCTGGGAAGTGAGAGCGCCTCTGCCGGGCCGCCCCGTCTGGGAAGTGAGGAGCTGTTTGAGGGTTTGCAGCCGCAGACCCGGGGAAGAGTTGATGTTCCGGTTGAGGGTCTTGCAGCTGCAGACCCGGGGAGGCAGTGATGTTCCAATTTGAGGATCGTGCAGCCACCGACCCGGGGAGGAGCTGATGTTCCAGTTTGAGAGTCGTGCAGCTGCAGACCCGGGAAGGAGCTGACGTTCTGTTTTGAGTGTCGTGCAACCCCTGACCGGGGGGGTGATGCGGGGTGAGCCGCACCTGACTGGTTCCAGCGGACCAGGAGGGCTGATGTTCGGTTTGAGGGTGGTGCAGCCGCAGACCTGGCGAGGAGCTGATGTTCTGCTTTGAGGGTCGTGCAGCCGCAGACCCGGGGAGGAGCTGATGTTCCGGTTTGATGGTCGTGCAGCCGCAGACCCGCGAGGAGCTGATGTTCTGGTTTGAGGGTGTTGCAGCCGCAGGCCCGGAGTGTAGCCGATGTTCTGCTTTGAGGTTCGTGCAGCCGGAGACCTGGCGAGGAGCTGATGTTCTGGTTTTGAGGGTCTTGCAGCTGCAGACCTGGAGAGGGACCTGATGTTGAGCTGATATTCCAGTTGCAGTTTGAGGGCCGGGTAGCTGATTTTCCAGTTTGAGGGCCGTGCAGCTGGAGACCTGGAGGGAGCTGATGTTCCAGTTGTAGGGCTGTGCAGCTGGAGACCCGGGGGAAGCTGATTTGTTGCAGTGTAGGGGCCGTGCTGCTGGGAGACCTGGGGTGGAAGCTGATGTTCCAGTTTGAGGGCCGTGCAGGATGACCCGGCGGGGAGCTGATGTTCAAGTTTGAGGTCTGTGCAGCTGGGTGGACCCCGGCGGGGAAGTGAGGAGGCCTCTGCCCGGCCGCCCCGCCTGGGAAGAAGTGAGGAGCGCCTCTGCCCGGCCACCCATCGTCTGGGAAAGTGAGGAGCACTCTGCCCGGCCACCAATCGTCTGGGAAGTGAGGAGCACCTCTGCCCCGCCGCCCCATTTGGGAAGTGAGGAGCGCCTCTGCTCGGCTGCCCCGTCTGGGAAGTGAGGAGCGCCTCTGCCCGGCCGCCCCATCTGGGAAGTGAGGAGCGCCTCACTTCCCGGGGGGAGCTGATGTTCCAGTTGTAGGGCTGTGCAGCTGGAGTCCCGGCAGGGAGCTGATGTTCCAGTTTGAGGGCCGTGCAGCTGGAGACCCGGCAGGGAGCTGATGTTCCAATTTGAGGGCTGTGCAGCTGGAGACCTGGCGTTGAGCTGATATTCCAGTTTGAGGACCGTGCACCTGGAGACTCAGCGGGGAGTTGATGTTCCAGTTTGAGGGCCATGCAGCTGGATACCCGGTGGGGAGCTGATGTTCCAGTTTGAGTGCCGTGCAGCTGGAGACCCGGTGGGGAGCCAGTGTTGCAGGTTGAGGGCCGTGGAACTGGAGACCCCGGGGGGAGCTGATGTTCCAGGTTGAGGGCTGTGTTGCTGGAGACCCAGCGGGGAGCTGATGTTGCAGTTGAGGCGGCTGCACCTGGAGGCCCAGGGGGAACTGATGTTGCAATTTGAGGGCTGTGCAGCTGGAGACCCTGTGGGGGAGCTGATGTTCCTGTTTTAGGGGCCATGCAGCTGGAGATCTGGTGGTAAGCCGATTTCCAGTTTGAGGGCCGTTCAGCTGAGACCCGGCGGGGAGCTGATGTTCCGGTTTGGGGGTCTTGCAGCCGCAGACCCCGGAGGAGCTGATGTTCCGGTGTGGGGGTCTTGCAGCCGCAGATCTGGGCAGCAGCTGATGTTTCCGCTTTTGGGGTTCTTGCAGCCGCAGACCCGGGGAGGAGCTGATGTTCCGGTTTGGAGGTCTTGCAGCCGTGGACCCGGGGAGGAGCTGATGTTTTGGTTTGGGGTCTTGAGGCCGCAGACCCTGCGGTCAGCTGATCTTCGGTTGAGGGTCACGCAGCCACAGACCTGGGGAGGAGCTGATGTTCCGGTTTGAGGGTCGTGCATCCACATACGCAGAGAAGAGGTGATGTTCCAGTTTGAGAGTCGTGTAGCCACAGACCCAGGAAGGAGCTGATGTTCTGGTTTCACGGTCTTGCAGGCGCAGATTCGTGGAGGAGCTGATGTTCCGGTTTGAGGGTCTGCAGCCGCAGACCCAGGAAGGAGCCGATGTTCCGGTTTGAGGGTCGTGCAGCCGCAGTCCTGGGAAGGAGTTGATGTTCCGGTTTGAGGGTCGTGCAGCCGCTGACCCGGGCAGGGGCTGATGTTCCAGTTTGAGGGTCTTGCAGCCACACCCGGGGAGGAGCTGATGTTCCGGTTTGAGGGTCGTGCAGCTGCAGACCCGAGGAGGAGCTGATGTTACGGTTTGGGGTCTTGCAGCCCCAGACCTGGGGAGGAGCTGATGTTCCGGTTTGGGGGTCTTGCAGCCGCAGACCTGGGGAGGAGCTGATGTTCTGTTTGGGTGTCTTGCAGCCCAGACCCGGGGAGGAGCTGATGTTCCCGTTTGGGGTCTTGCAGCCGCAGACCCGGGGAGGAGCTGATGTTCCGGTTTGAAGCTCTTGCAGCCCAGACCCGGGAGGAGCTGATGTTCCGGTTTGGGTCTTTCGGCGCAGACCCGGGGAGGAGCTGATGTTCCGGTTTGGGGTCTTGCAGCCGCAGACCTGGGGAGGAGCTGATGTTCCAGTTTGAGGCTCTTGCAGCCGCAGACCCGAGAGGAGCTGATGTTCCAGTTTGAGGCTCTCGCAGCCACAGACCCGGGGAGGAGCTGATGTTCCGGTTTGAGGGTCTTGCAGCCGTGGACCCGGGGAAGAGCTGATGTTCTGGTTTAGGGTCTTGCAGCCGTGGACCCGGGGAGGAGCTGATGTTCTGGTTTGAGGGTCTTGCAGCCACAGACCCGGCGAGGAACTGATTTTCCTCTTTGAGGGTCTTGCAGCCGCAGACCTGGGGAGGAACTGATGTTCCGGTTTGAGGGTCTTGCAGCCGTAGACCTGGAGAGGAGCTGATGTTGAGCTGATATTCCAGTTGCAGTTTGAGGGCCGGGGAGCTGATGTTCCAGTTTGATGGCCGTGCACCTGGAGACCCAGAGAGGAACATCTAACTGGAACATTTGCTCCCCGCAGTGCCTCCAGCTGCATCGCTCCCAAACCGGAACATCTGTTCCCACCCGAGTCTCCAGCTGCACGGCCCTCAAACTGCAATATTGTCTACCCTCAAGTCTCCAGTTGCAACGCCCTCAGAATTGAACATGAGCTCCCCACCGGGTCTGCAGCTTCACGGCCCTCAAACTGGAGCATCAGCTCCTTTCTAGGTCTCCAGCTGCATGGCCCTCAAACTGGAATATTAGCTCCCCACCGGGTCTCCAGCTTCACGGCCCTGAAACTGGAACTTCAGCTTCCCACCGGGTATCCAGCTGCATGGCCCTCAAACTGGAACATCAGCTCCCCGCCAGGTCTCCAGCTGCTGGGGGCTGACAAACCTTTCGTTGATTAAGTGGCCTGGG